>NW_027132813.1:22480000-23861250 GCF_026122565.2 Emydura macquarii macquarii | reverse complement strand
AATTGATAAAGTAGGAAATAAAGGATGTAAAATTTGGATTGAACCTTACCTTCATAATAAAGAAGGGAAGTTGAGAAAACCCGACCTCATTATTGAAAAGGAAGGAGTGGTAGCCATTGTGGATGTCACAGTTAGATGGGAAGACAACGCTGACAGTGTGGAGGCAGCCCACATTGAGAAGGAGGCATACTACTCTGAGTTGGAGGAGGAGGTGCTGCAGCTCACTGGTGGGAAGATCATCCACTTCTTTGGATTTGTGGTTGGGGCGAGAGGTAAATGGAGTGAAAGAAATGATGAAATTTTTAAAATTTTAGGTATTGATAAATTTAAAAGTTTTAAAGAAAGTGTGTGCAGACTTGCTATGTATGCTACAACGGATATGTTGGCTCTTTTTAGCGATAAACAGTGAACCCGAACATTCATTTCGTGTATCCTGTGGATTTTAGATATATTTTAGATATAGATATATTTATTCTCCATATTTTAAATTTTATCAGTGGGCTTTAGTTTTCATACTATTGACCTGTTGACTATGTTTAACTGTCCTTTCATGTAATTTAATTTAATTTTAAAATTAATTGAATAATAAATATTACTTATAGGTTAGATCTTGATTTTAGATTATCTTAGCTACTGAATACTAGATTGGACGGCGGACTGGCCGCATAGTAACCAGGAAAGGGCAGGTATTTACGCCTGTACAAATAAGGAGAGCATCAGCTTTCTATTTGGAAAGGACAGAAGCATTCAGAAAATCCCTGAGACTTTTCCTTTTTATTGTGGACAAATCAAAGGGGGAAATAGCGATTTCAGCCCAAAGGTTGTCTAAGTGGGTCTCAGGTTGTATTAGACTGTTACCAACTATGTAAGGCAACATCCCCATCTTCAATACATACCCAATCTACAATGTCGATCTCCTCCTCAATTGCCTTCGCCAAGGTATCCCTATGTCAGAAATGTTCAGAGCAGCTACTTGGGCATCTGCACACACTTTGGGAGAAAACTAATCTATTTTGGGGGATTCAGCTGCAGATGCCAAATTCAGTGCCACTGGACTATCATCCATAACAGAATCAACTCCAAAGTCCCAGCCTCAGTGGTGGGCACTGAGTCACCTACAGTGGAGCAACCATAGACACACTACTTGAAGAAGAATTTACTTACCTTGTGCAGTAACGATGGTTCTTCAAGATGTGTGTCCCTATGGGTACTCCATGACCCACCCTCTTCCCCTCTACTTTGGAGTTCAATTAGTTGGCCCTGTGGTAGAGAAGGAACTGAGGCGGGATTCCCGTGCGCTCAGGCTAGTCTCGTGGCTGGTGGGGAGCAGCGAATGCACGGGCGGTATGGACTGCTACCAAAAATCTCTGATCAGCAGCACAGGGGTGCAGACACCTACAGTGGAGCATCAAAAGGGGGACACATATTGAATAACCATCGTTTTGCACAAGGTGAGTAACTTCTTCATCAGAAACCGTATTACTGTCCTAGCCATATTCCTCCCAGGTGCTTAGTACTCTTTAGCAGACAATGTAAGCAGGCACTTTTCTGAAGACTATGGGAGGTTCATGACTTTGTCCTGAATGAAATATTCACTTAGTAGAGTACATCTCAATGGAATCTCTTTGCATTCCAAATCAGCAGAAAGCTTCCCTTGTACTGCTTCAGAGAATCTATGGGCCACAGCTCCCACAGTGACACGCTCCTGTTGTCATGGACAAACAATCTCAGATATGCCTTTCCTGCTTTGTCCTGCTACCACAGGTCCTGAGAAAGATCTGTCACAACAGGGCCAGAATGATTTGCCTAGCTCCCAATTGGCCCAAGCAGTTTTGGTGCCCAGAGCACCTGAAAATATCAGTTCACTTCTCCCAATCAGGATCTGCCACTTCCCGGACCTCCTAACTCAGGAGTGGGGGTAGAATCACATACCCCAATCTGGACTTGCTCCATCTTATGGCATATTGCATGGATGGGCATTAGAAATAGAACACTCCAGTTCAGCATCTGTTCAGGCTATCCTTACACAAAGTAGGAAAGTTTCAACTAGGCTCTGCTACCTAGCTAAATAAAAATGTATCTCTACTTGGGTGTAGCATAATCAACCTTCTCCAGGCATTGCAGATATTCTTGTGACTTTAGTTTTCCTGTCTCCAAAAACTGTGGCCTTCCCATTAATGAGCTGCAAATCCATCTTGCAGTGATTAGTGCCTTCCTCCCTCCATTAGATGGACCCTGTTTTCACCCACCCAACTACAGTAAGATTCATGAGGGACCTAATCAGGACCATTCCACCAGTGGTCAAACCTACATCTCAATGGACCTCAGTCTTGTCCTGTCAGCCCTCACCAGACCACTGTTAGAACCTTCGGTGACATGTTCCATGTCTCACCTGGCCACGAAAGTTGCATGTTTAGTTGCTAGACAGACAAGTTAGGTGAGGTAATATCTTTTATTGGACCAACTTCTGTTAGTGAGAGAGACAAGCTTTTGGGCCACACAGAGCTCTTCCTCAGGTGTGAAAAAAGTACTCCCAATGTCACAGCAAAATTAAAGATAAAACAGATTGTTTAGCATAAGTAATTAGCACATACTGTAAGGGACAATTCAAGGTAGAGAAGCCCGTTAACACCTCTGCAGTCATAGGACAAAAAGAAGGGGTTAGTGAGTTAGAAACTGTTGTAATAAACTATAAATCCAGTGTGTCTGTTCAGTCCATGATTTTTAGAGTCTAGCAGAGTAATGAATTTAAGCTCTCATGCTCATCTTTTAAAAGTGTTGTGTTGGTTCCCTTTGAGGATGAGTATTGATAGGTCAGACATCGGGAGTCATTCCCAGACCTGAAGAAGAGCTCTGTGTGGCTTAAAATCTTGTCTCTCTGACCAACAGAAGTCGGTCCAATAAAAGATATGACCTCACCCACCTTGTCTCTTTTGTATTCTGGGACTTACTTACATAACTACAACTACACTGAATACAACAGGTTTTAGTTGCTATCACTTCAGCCAGGAGGATGAGTGAATTGAGAGCTCTCATGGCAGACCCTTTTTATATGGTTTTTCACAAGGAAAAGATATCCCTTCATCTCCATCCTAAATTCCTCCCCAAGGTTATTTCTGAATTCCATGTCAACCAACATATCCACTTACCTGTATTATTTCCAAAATCCCATGCTTTTACTAAAGAAAAGAGACTTAATTTCCTTGATCTCAGATCTGTGCATTCTATCTGCAAAGGACTAAACCTTTCAGAAAATCACGAAGACTTTTACTTGCCATAGCAGAAAAATCACAAGGTCAAGCAATATCCACAGCAGAGGTCTGAACTCATGCATAATATCTAGTGAACGTGTGGATGGCACTCCAGGATACAGCAGTGGGAACTGCAGTCTTTGGTGCAGGTCTTGTTGCCAGCTTCCTCCCACTCCCCACTCTAGTCTGAGCACTACTTGTCAATCACCCACATATAGAATACACATAGGGAACAGCACTCAAAGAAATGGAATTTACTTACCTATAACTGGAGGTTCTTTGAAATGTGTGGCTCCTATCTGCATTCTGCTATCCACCCTCTGTCCCCTTTGCTCTGCATCTTGTTGGATTAGTGATAAGAAAAGGAACTAGGTAGCCATCAGCCTACACTGCCTCTTATGCCCTCAATCAGTAACAAAAGGAAATCTCTTGCGCAAGAGCAGGCCAACGGACATTGCTTGTTAGAATTCCTGGACTTGGGCGCATGGCACCCATGTTGACCCACATGTGGAATACAGATAGGGACCACACATCTCGAAGAACTCCGAGGTGCAAATAAGTAACCTCCATTTATGCCTACACTAGCTCACTAGCTTTTTTTCCCCCCCCTTAAATTCCTTCCGTTCTACTATCACAATGTAGTTGCCAATCTACCAATGCATGCAACAGTGAAAATAATTGTCAAGACTCACTGCCAGCATTTCAATTGTGGTATCATCTGACCCTGTTAGGTGATTTTGTGGTTAAAATGCAGGCAGTTGATCTACACCAGTACTTCCACCATTTCTAGCACTGGTGGAAGGGCAACGGTAGGACTCTTCATGGAAACTGCGGGTGTAGATAAAACTTTCAAAGGTCTATGCTTCATTTATCACTTGAAAGAACTTGAAAGAATAATACTGTCTTTGTATGTTGACTTGAAATCTGCATATGTATGTGTTATGTATACTCTAAAGGACGTGGCTAGGAAGAAAATAGGTACTAGGGAAGTTGAAAGAACAGTTTATATCCATTTGCATATTAACTTTAAATGGAACAAAAACTGAGAACTGTAAAGACCTTTGTGTGCTCAGTTTGCAAGCTAACCTTTAAAAAAAAAACCCTGTTTGAACATGATAAATACCTAATTGTATCATGATACAAGCAGGTTTATATTCATGAAACACAAAATTCTCATGACTAAACCAAAAAAACAAATGTTGTTTCTCATCTGGATGTGTGTTCAGGTGCTGAACATTCATAACAGATTAGACTGGGTTGGGTTTCAAGCTGGCTGCAGCTAACAGCATTTAATGTGTTCAGCAAGTGAGAAGGTATTTTAATATTTGCTGCCAGTGATGATTACCAAGTGTTTTTCGATGTGATTCTGTGGCAAAATGTACTGTGTTAATTATGTCTTCTTTACTGCATTTTTACAGCATTGAAATTCAAAGTGTAGCTCTCAAATTAGCCTCAAAGTTGGTCATCCATCTTGTACAGAATTGCCAAGAGGTAAAGAGATTTGTTTCTCAATCCCAAGCATATTACTTTTTAATGTTTTGTTAGTTTTCTTTATTATGATAGAAGGAATGAATAGTTTTCCTTAAATAGAAATCCCTTTAACATCCTTTTGATTTAATTGTGCCTGTAGTATTAGTTGCTTTTTGTTACGTTAGTGTATCTCTCCCTCTGTACACACTGCCACATTATGAACTGGAAGCCATATCAACATCATTTTAATATTTCATTCTCTCAGTAAGTTGAACTTGAGTATATAAAAGCATCTTTTCAGTGCTAGTGGATTCAATGTGTATCTGACTTCTGATTTTCATCTTTTATGGTGAGTTTTATTGTCTTCATTAACAGACACTCTTCTGTGGAGAGAAAAAATAATTAACATGCATCTTGAATCCAGTAATCACTCACATAGCTCAAAGTATAATGTATTTCTGGGAAGCTAATTTTGAGAATCAAATTTCGGAGAAAAAGGAAATGCAAAGCTATGACTGCTGCCCTTCCCATCCCCAGCATATGCAATATCACCTGCTATATGCCTGAGACCTTGAGTCACCTTATAAGAACAACAGGCGGAGCTATGTACAGAGACACAGACTTAACTGCCTTTTAATATTAATGTTTAAAATACTAAAGAGAGGTAATAAGTCCTCATAATGTTCTCTGCTCTTATAAATATTATAAATCTGTAAACTGTAGATTATATACAGATATTTCACCCAGAGGATTTACATCAATTATGAATTGGTAATCTGCAAATCCATAATATATACAGAACAATGCTATCTGTCAAGTGTGTGTGTGTGTGTGTGTGTGTGTGTGTGTGTGTTTGTGTGCAGATAGCTGTAGATTGTTAGGTTATTTTTAAAACATGTATTGAAATATCATAATTTTTTCATTGCAAAAATATTCCATGTACAGTAATTGCTTTTCTAAATGGAAAACTTTTTAAAAATATACCAGAATATCCAGCAGTAGTAGTCTATACTGTGTGTGCTAATGGCCTGCAGTGTGTCATTTAAAAAAAAAAAGAAGAATTGAAACAATGATTCTTCTTTGAGTGCTTGCTCATGTTCATTCCACTATAAAAGTGTGCATGCCTCAATGCATGGTTCCTGGAACTTTTTTCCCCTTAGCAGATCCTGTAGGGCCGGCTCCGACGCCCACTGGAGCCCCACGCACATGCTGCGGTATATGAGATGCTGCCGGCCCTACGCCTCCTCAGTTCTTTCTTTCCACCCATGATGGTTGCTGGAACTAGCCTTCCTCGCAGCAAGTACTATTCCCCTTGTTTGAACTTGTTTGTTATTCTAAGTTAGTTTTAGTTAGTTAAGTAGTTGTTAAGTGTAGTTAGATAAGGCAAGTCCCTGCGGAGACTTAGAGCGGCCGGGCCATGCCCCGGTCACCGGGCTTCAAGTCGTGTGCCTCCTGCGGGAAGGCCTTCCCGCTCAGCGACCCCCACGACCACTATCTTAAGTGCTTGGGGGAAGCCCACAAGAAAGAGAAATGTAAGATCTGCAGGGCTTTTAAACTGAGGACTCAGAAGGACTGAGAGATCTGGCTGAAAGCCCTGCTGATGGAGGCAGCGCTCCACCTGGCGTCTGAGCTGGCCCGCTCCACCTCGGCTCCGAGCGTGACCTTGGTGCAGAGCGCACCGCCGGTACCGACCTCGACTCGGCACCATGCAACATCGCCAGCACCAAAGAGGAGCAGCGCGCGGAACACAGACACTCCCCTGCGCCGTCAGTATGGACAGGGTCCAGTATGGAGATGCACCGGAGCCAGCCCATTGAGTCTTCGGTGCCTGCATCTGTGGTCAGGGAGCCTCTCCTGACTCCTGGGAGTGGGAGAGTGCCCCTGCCAATGCCATCAACACCGGAGGCTTTTCAGGCGGCAAGAGCCTTGTTGGCCTTGCCTATGCCATCTCCGCCCTCACCCCACTGGCCGAGGCAAAAGGGGCTGGTGTCATGGGGGAAACCCGCGTTGGGTCCCCCTGAAGGGCAGTGGAGATCCCCGGTACGGGGAGGAAGATCTCCTGCTGGACGGCCTCTGAGGGTAGAGCAGAGCCGCTCCCCCAGCAGTCGCTCCAGGTCGGCGTCGTTGAGCCGACCTGCTCCGGCACAGGACGTGGAGTCTCCCACTTGGCGCCATCGTTGATCCCCAGCACCAGAGACAGCGCATGCCAGGAGGCGGCACTGGTCGAGGTCTGCCAGGCAGCGCTCGGACAGCTCCTGTTTCAGATCCCCGGCACCGAGGAGTTCTCCCTTACCCAGATGGCGCAGAACCCAGTCACCATTGGAGGACCCAGCACCGCACAGTCCACAACGCGGAACCCGGTCGCTGGAGTCCGGCTCGGCTCCGAGGAGTTCAGAGCGGCGCCAACCTCGGTCACTGAAGGTGTCTGCAGAGCTGCAAGGCAAGCAGCACCAGAAATCATAGGTACCGAAATGACGCTCCAGTACCTCTAGCTCTTGGGAGCGCACCTCCGTTCATCGGCACCACTAGTGGCAACGGAGGCAGTCCTCATTATCCTCCAGGTCAGAGGCGTCGAGAGAGCAGTCCCTGGCATGAAAGGGCACCCAGGACCGAGGACGGGCACGGCACTGCCGGTCCGGTGACTTGGGGTCTCCCGGGGGGGGGGACAGTCGTCAGGAGAGCTGACTCCCCCACAAAGCATCACAGCCTGTGGCGCAGTCAGCCCCAGGTTGGCCCCAGGGTCAATGGACGCAACAATGGCCTTGTTGGGCCCTTTGGGGTATCCAGATGGGGCCAGGACCCCAATCCCTTATGTCATCGGGGGTGCAGTCCGTGCCTCTGGCACAGAAGAAGGCCCATAGACACCATTTCTCGGACGAGGTGTCGGACCCCATGGAAGGACCCTCAACAGGTGCAACCCTTCGCCACGAGGAGGCTTACCCTCAGGATGTGCCTCGGCATTCCTCTTCCTCCTCACCGGACGAGTCAGTCTCCCGGAACCACTTGGCGTCATGGGAGGATTTCAGGGCGCGCAGGAGCTGCTCAAGAGGGTGGCCTCTAACTTGGCACTGGAGGTGAAGGAGTTAGAAGAGGCTGAAGATAGCCTCTTTAATGTGCTGGCAGCAACTGCCCCAGCGAGAGTAGCCCTCCCAGTCCTTAAGATTGTAAAGGCCCTGTGGCAAACTACTTCCTTGGTTGCCCCTTCGTCAAAGGTGGCCAAGAAAAAATATTACATCCCGGCCGAGGGGTTAGAGTATTTGTTCACTCACCCTGCCCTGGGAAGCTTGGTGGTAGACGCGGCTAAGTAGTGAGACAGAAAAGGTCAGCCACGGTCCATTCCCAAGAACAAGGGCAATAAGAAGCTGGAATTGTTTGGGAGAAAGGTTTATTCCATGGCAAGCCTGCAGTTCAGGATTGCCAACCATCAGGCCCTCCTGGGCAGGTATAATTTCAACCTGTGGAATTCCCTCAGGTGGTTCGCTGAGGCCCTGCCCCTGGACCTGGCTGTAGACTTTAGCGCCATCTTGGAGGAATGAACCACGGTAGCTAGGTCAGCGTTCCAGCCGTTCTGTGCCGCTGCTGACTCGGCAGGCAAGGCCATAGCCTCCACCATCTGTATGAGAAGGTGCTCGTGGCTGCAATCCTCGGGCCTGTCCCAGGAGGTGCAGAAGTCTATTCAGGACCTTCCTTTTGATGGGTCGGCCCTATTCTCAAACCAGACCGATGCGAAGTTGCATGGTCTGAAGGACTCCAGGGCAACGCTTTGCTCCCTAGGCCTGTACATGCCCCAGTTTTCCAGGCATCAGTCACAGCCCCAGGTGCAGCAGCAGCCATGGCCTCCTCCCAGGCCTTTTCGACCCTATAGGTATAGGGATAGGAATAGGGGGTTTAGAAGGAGAAACCGGCCCCCGAGCTTGTCCTCAGCTTGTCCCCAGGAGGTCGGGAAGCAGAGGGAACAATTTTGATGGTGCGCCCGAAGGTGACGCCCCGACTGCTCTCCTGGATCGCCCCTTTATAAATGGCGAATGGGCAAAGATCCCTTTGGACCATTGGGTCCTAGGGATAGTCTCAGGGGGCTATGCCCTACAGTTTACATCCACCCCCCCCCAACAACCTTCCCCCTCTGTCCCTCTTCAGGGACCCCTCTCATGAGCAACTCCTCTTGCAGGAGGTGGACACTCTCCTCAACACAGGAGCGGTGGAAATGGTCCCTCAGAGCAGAAGGGGGAAGAGGTTCTATTTGAGGTACTTCATCATCCCCAAGGCGAAGGGGGGTCTGAGACCCATATTAGACCTGCGTTGTCTAAACAAATATGTCAAACGACTCAGGTTTCGCATGGTCTCTCTAGCCTCCATAATCCCTTCCCTGGATCCAGGAGACTGGTATGCTGCCCTCGATCTCAAGGACGCATACTTTCATGTGTCTATCTTCCCCAGCCACAGGTGTTTTCTCCGTTTCACGGTTGCTTGCTCCCACTACCAGTTTACAGCCCTACCCTTTGGCCTATCCTCGGCTCCAAGCGTGTTCGCCAAGTGCATGGCAGTAGTGGCTACCCACCTGAGACGAAAGGGTGTGCAAATTTTCCCGTATCTAGACGATTGGCTTATCAGGGACAGGTCCAGGTCCCAAGTGCAGGAGAGCGTGACCCTCACTTGCTCCACATTCAGCAGGCTGGGACTACTCATAAACAAGCAGAAGTCCACACTAACCCCAATGCAATGTATAGAATTCATTGGGGATACCCTAGATGCTTCCCAAGCCAGAGCCTTCCTGCCTCAGCCACGTTTCGAGGCGATGGTCTCTATCATCTCCCAGCTGCACCGCTGCCCCACGACAACCACCAGGCACTGCCTACAGCTGTTAGGCCACATGGTGGCCTGCACGTACGTAGTGAGACTAGCTCGCCTGAGGCTCAGGCCACTTCAGGCATGGTTAGTCTTGGTATATGTGCTGAGCAGACATCCATTGGACTGGATGGTCACAGTTCCCCCATCCATCTTAGCCTCCCTAAACTGGTGGCGGACGCCCAGGGCAGTGATGAAGCACTTTCCGTTCAGGGAACTGGTCCCGTCGGTCACCCTAATTTCCAACGCTTCAGACATAGGATGGGGAGCCCAGATCAGCGTCAACCTAGGCACCCAGGGGCTCAGGTTGGGGGAGGAGAGGCGCCTGCACATCAACATGAAGGAGCTAAGGGCCATTCGACTAGCATGCAGTGTGTTCCTCTGATTCCTGAAAGGCAGAGTGGTACAGGTGCTGACGGACAGCACCACAACCATGTTTTACATAAACAGGCAGGGGAGAGCACGCTCCTCGGCCCTCTGCGAGGAAGCTATCCGTCTGTGGGACTTTGCCATGAGGCACAATTTCCACTTGACTGCCTCTCACTTCCCGGGAGTGAGGAACGATGAGGCGGACCGCCTCAGCAGGTTGTTTCCACCCCACCACGACTGGTCGTTGCACCCAGAGGTGGTGGCTATGATCTTCCAGAAGGGGGGCGTTCCCCAACTGGATCTATTCGCGTCGACCTGGAACGCGAAGTGCCCAAGGTTCTGCTCTCTGCGGGGTCGATTTCCTACGCGTTCCTCATGGACTGGACAAGGACCCTCATGTATGCGTTTCCACCCATTCCACTCCTGCCCAAGGTCCTGCTGAAAATAAAGAGGGACAGGGCGGACACTATTCTCATCACTCCAGCTTCACTGGGACAGCACTGGTTCAGCATGCTGCTGGACCTTTCAATTCCTCCATCCCTGGAGTTCCAGAGGTGGCACGACCTTCTGTTCCAGGACCATGGTCGCCTGTTGTACCTGGACTCCCTGCACCTCATGGCCGGGAGGCTCTGTGGCTGACGGAGGGCGAGAGAGCCTGCTCGGTGCAGGTCCAACAAGTCCTGCTTGGCAGCAGGAAGCCTTCTACACAGGTCATGTATCGGGCTAAATGGAAATGGTTTACCTGTTGGGCGGAGTCCCAGGGTATTCCGCCCAACCTCTCGCCAATACAGTCGATCCTGGAGTACCTGCTACAGCTAAAGCTCCAGGGTCTGGCGCTGGCCTCGCTGAAGGTTCACCTGGCAGCCATTTCGGCCTTCCATCAGCCGCTCGAGGGGAGATCGCTGTTCTCCCATCCCATGTCAGTCATGTTCCTCAAGGAGGTGGAGAGGCTTTATCCGCAGGTCTGTGACCCGGTGCCTCCCTGGGATCTCAGCCTGGTCCTCTCAGGACTCACGGGGCCCCCCTTTGAACCCATGGCTTCATGCCCCCTGCTCATGCTTTCATGAAAGGTAGCCTTCCTGGTAGCCATTACTTCAGCTAGGAGGGTCTCCAATATTAGGGCCTTGATCTCGGAGCCCCCTTATACAGTATTCTATAAGGATAAGTTGCAGTTGAGGCCGCATCTTGCCTTCCTGCCCAATGTGGTTTCCCAATTTCATTGTAATCAAGATATTTTTCTCCCTGTGCTTTTTCCCAAACTGCACAGTTCGGAGGAGGAGAGGAGATGACATTCGCTGGATGTGAGACGAGCCCTGGCCTTCTACATCGAGCGTACAAAGCCATTCCGGAAATGGACACAGCTCTTCGTTGCAGTGGCTGACCGGATGAAAGGCTCATCTATCTCCACCCAGAGCATCTCCTCGTGGATTACATCGTGCATCAAGTTCTGCTATGAGCAGGCGAACATGCCGCTTCTGGGAACCATCACAGTGCACTCAACCAGAGCTGAAGTCTCGTCTACAGCCTTCCTGGAGAGAGTACCCCTGCAGGACATCTGCAAAGCTGCCACCTGGTTGTCGGTGCATACCTTCACGTCCCACTATGCCATCGTTCAGCAGGCGAGAGAGGACGGGGGATTCAGCAGAGCGGTGCTGAGGGCACCTCACTGGTAACTCCTGCCCACCTCCAAAAATATTGCTTGTTAGTCACCTATAGTGGAATGGACATGAGCAAGCACTCGAAGAAGAAAACAAGGTTACTTACCAGTAACTGATGTTCTTCGAGATGTGTTGCTCATTTCCATTCCACAACCCACCCCCCGTCCCCGCTGCCGGAGTTGGCAGAAAGAAGGGACTAAGGGGGCAGAGGGCTGGCAGCGCCTCATATACCCTACGGGATCTGCTAAGGGGAAAAAGGTTCCAGGAACCATGCACGGAGGCATGCACACACACCCCTATAGTGGAATGGACATGAGCAACACATCTCAAAGAATATCAGTTACTGGTAAGTAACCTTGTTTTTCTAATTTTTTGTATTCTCTTAGCTTGAAAAATGGCAGAATGTAAATTTTGAAATATAAAATGAGTGTGTAAACCTCATTTCACAGATTTGTTTGCCAAGTTTAAACCTGGAATATATTGTTACAATGAAGTTTATGAACCTTGGAAAAAGGATTTTATAGTGGAAATGCTGACACAACCCTACCTATAGCAATGCTAACAAGAGTTTTTGTAATAATCAGTGTAACTCATGGGAGGTTTACAACTGTTACCTATATATGGAGTCTTTTATATTCATTACTAAAGCATGATAAGAGTGATTTGCACCTGTTTAAGTATGAATTTTTTTTTTATTTGATTTGCATTTTATGGCTGTTTGTTCATTATTGTGTATGTGCTGGGAGGACTTGTGCTGTTGCTTTAGAAAAGAGTTAATTTAACAGTTCATAGGTTAGTGTGATTCAGAACCAGCTCTAAACTGTACTACTGATTTCACATGCATTTCTGTGCTTTCAGGTTATGGAATCAGAAATGAGACGGTGGGTTCAGTTAGTAACTTCTTGTTGTGGTGATGAGCAAGAAACAGATATACGACTGGCAGCCGCAGAAGTCCTCAGAAGTGTCACACCACTTTTCCTGACCAATCAGAAACTTATCCTTGGTGAATAAATTTCTAGGATTAAGCACTATATTCTCACGGCAGAGACTAGAATAGATGAAACTGAACAACGCATGATGTTTTATATATTGAATATGTTTTAATCATATCAGTCAGTTATTAAAGGGTGTCATGTACTTTAAATTAACTCTTTCAATACTGGAGGAGTTAATTGCATGTTTCAGTTTATTGAACTAATGTGGAACAACAATTTACTAGAGGGCTCTTTATTGTAGCAGAAAAGACATAACAAGATCCAATGGCTGAAAGTTGAAACTGGAAAAAATCGATTAACTATCGGCACATCTTACAAAGAGATGAATTTTCCATTACTTGAAATGTTGAAATGAAAATTGGATGTCTTTTTGAAAAATATGCTGTAGTTCAACCACAAGCTATTGCTCTCAAAGCAGGAATTACAAGATGAAGTTCTATGGTTTGTGTTAATCAGGAAATCTAGGGATGGAATTCTGGCCCACTGAAGTCAATAGTAAGATTTCCATTGATTTCATTGGATCAGGATTGCACTCTAGGAATCTGTGATCATGGAGAGGCCTGCAACGTCAGCCATTCCGTTGCTGTTTTATTTATCTAGTTATATTAAACTCGCTGAAAAAGTTTTGAGCTCACAAATTAGTGCATGAACATCCCTAAAAACATTTTTGCTTTTGCCCCATTTTTGATTCCTGCTATAAATATACTGTTATTACCATGTAGAAAGAGAGAAGAGATTGAATGATTAGCCCATTGGTTAGGGCGTTTACCGGCGGGGGGACATACAGGTTCCCGTTCCTGCTCTAGTCTCCCTGAATATTTATACAAAATAGAACAGCTCCAATGGGGGAGATTGAGAGAGGCCTACCCCACAATAATATCCCATAGCCCAGGGGTTAGGGTACTCCCCTGCAATACAGAAGACACAAGTTCAAATCACTACTCTAAATCAGGCAGAGTAGGGACTTAAACCTGGATCTCCCACATTTCCTGGGAGTGATTATAGTACATGGTTAAAAGGCAGAGGCTGTTTTGTGAATGCGTCCTAAGTCCCCTTGTGAATTTAGCCCCCATCCCAAAAAAAAATGTTGGACAAAAATATTTTGTGAGTTTTCAAATCGTTTTGGTTGACCCAAAACTACATATTTCAGCAAATAAACTATTCATCAAAATTTTTTTGCCAAGCTCTAGTAAAGGATGTAGAAAATAGATATTGTTTATCCATTCAGTATTAGTCTGTCATCTAAAAGCTATCATCCCTGATCTTGTATCTACCACAGGATGGCAGGAATATACAGTGGAGATTGTATTGGATTGGCATGGCTTCAAAGTTATAAATAAATGGTGGGGAGGGAGTGAAGTTACTGCTTACAAAAAAAGGTGCCACGACAGTCCTGGAAACTGATATTGTTTAGTTATACACAAAACAGGTGCAGTGCAAATTTTCTTTCACAAACCAACCAAGCCATCTAGGGGTGAGAAGTGAATCTTATCTCCATGCCCAGGCTTTCTTTAACCTTTGTGCCTAGATTTTCAGCAGTGCTGCCAACTGTGATGATGGTGGTAGTGAGATTTTTGTGCTCTGAACACAGGTGTCCTCAGAACCAGACCTAACCCGTCAACTCCTTTACTCAGATCACAAAGCAGCCTTCAGATAGTAGCTGTTTTCATTTACTCCTGAAATGGATTTGAATAAATGATTCTTAGTTGAAACGCCATATCCCATTGCTACTAGCGTATTGACTCCTGTTCTTTGCTCCTTGCCTCTCTAGCCCCTGCTTTATTGTACACCTTCTTAAAATCTTCTTTTATTTGTTTATCCTGGTACAGCCCCACCCCCCTGCTCATAAGCTTTTAAGTTACTTACACTGCATCTGTGTAGTTATGTATATAGGGGATGGGGAAAAGAAATTCCACCCCTGGCCATCTCAAGCGATCAGTTTGGACCCTCAACATCAGGTTTAATTACCTATGAGGGCATCCTAGCTAGTTGTAGTAAGTGTCATCTCTTGTGTTGGCCTAAATGGAAACTTTTAGACTCTGGCTGTCGAATTGCATAACATAACATACAATATAGTAAAATAATGTGAGAGGTGGATGTGGGGTTTGATCAGATAATAAACAAACTCACTCAACCCATTAAGAACATCTGTAGAGCGTATGTATTCCATATGTTCGATAACATACAGAGTCTTTGAAAGCTTACCTTTGATGTAATGCCAACTTTGCATTGACCTATATAGATTTTGAAGGTAAATTAATTTTGAAAGAAAGTGTCAATAGAAATTAACATATTGATTGCTTCATATATATAATATAATATAATTATCATATATAAAAAGTACACACATGGACACACAGAATTACAAACTGACCGGTTTACCACACACCTCGTTTGGAATCAGAATTATGGAATCAGACAGCAGCAGTGACAAAAAGACAAAAAAAAAAAAAAAGGCAAATACAGCACAGTACAGTACTCTGTTAAATGTAAACTTACAAAAAAAAATAAAGGGAAAGTTTAAAAAGGGATTTGACAAGGTAAGGAAACTGTTTCTGTGCTTGTTTCATTTAAATTAAGATGGTTAAAAGCAGCATTTTTCTTCTGCATAGTATAGTTTCAAAGTTGTGTTAAGTCAATGTTCAGTTAACTTTTGAAAGAACAACCATAGTGTTTTGTTCAGAGTTACGAACAACCTCCATTCCCAAGGTGTTTGTAACTCTGAGGTTCTACTGTATCTTGTCTTCTGAGATGTCAGGAGAGCCATAAATGAGTCAATAAACTATCTGTTTGGAAACATGTTTGTTAAATGATATTGATACCATTTAGCTAGGCTAAACCTATGCTAATCCTTTAGTACCAGGTAAATGCAGCATTTACATATTTTGCCTTAGATTATTACATTTGGAAATCTTGACTCCTGGAACCAAAGTTAGAGTCAGTAATAAGACAGATGTTATCACTAATATAAAATGAGGGAGATTTGGGTGTTTGAATGATTGGTACTGGAATATTGAGGTTTTCATCTCTGTCACTGGTTTGAATTGGGCTGAAGTTAGCAATGATCAAAATTTTCTTATCTGGTGTCTGTTAAGTGGCACTGTGAAATGAGTCAATAATTCCAGTCCTTTTCTGGCAGACATGTGTTCCACTTTAAAACCAAAATTGGCTTTAATTGATAGGACTATCAACTGGGGTGCCAAACAGGGCAAAGACTGAAGGGTCGGTAGTCTGACCTAGCCTTTCTCCCCAAGAAGAGGGACCATGCAGGCCAGAGTTAAGATAGGAGGAGGAACTGTTCATCGTGCATGTTTTCTAGAGAGCTGGCAGTCTGGCATCTTTCACAAATGCTAAATGTATCACAC
This sequence comes from Emydura macquarii macquarii, assembly GCF_026122565.2. Classification (NCBI taxonomy): domain Eukaryota; kingdom Metazoa; phylum Chordata; order Testudines; family Chelidae; genus Emydura; species Emydura macquarii. Next base: position 23,845,297 of record NW_027132813.1, on the reverse strand, counting down.
AGAAAAATGATACCAAGTAAAGGGCCTGATTCTGCTGTCAGTTACACTGGTTTAAATCAGGAGCCACTCTCTTGAAGATTGTGGATCTATGGTTTTGTAAAAAGTGTAAAGGAGAGGTTTGCGTTTTATATCTGGCATGATATACCTGATTCTACTATCAAATTGTTCAATGGCTGATGTTTTAAGATAAAAGTTTTTTTAAAATGCTACTATTATACAACTTCAGCCAACCAGAGAAATAAATTCAAAAAGAAAATGTTTCCTAGCGGGGAAGAGATCAAAGTACTCAAAGGAATGATTTGGACTTTCCTCTCTGCCTTTACTTAATATAGCCTGAGGAGTTAGGAAAAGAAGCTTTTCCAGAGAGTCCATTTTCAGGTTTGCCACATCTCTTTTGGGAACACTGTAAGAATTTTTTTACACGGGGAAATTGGTTAGCATAGTTATAGCAGAATAATTATTCCGCTATTACTATTCTGGTGTGACTCCCTTCTGTAGAAACTATTCCAGAATAAAAGTGCCTTTATTCTGGAGTTATTAAAGTGGAGTAATTAGTCTGGAATAGAGTGTCCATGTATGTGTATGAGGGGGGAGCTATACTGGAATAGCAATAGTAGAATAATTATTCTGCTACAGTATGACAGCCAATTTCCCCAAGTAGACAAGCCCTAAGAATCTCCCACTGTGTCCAAGCAATAACATGGGCTTAACTCTCCACATAAACCTCCATCACAAATCTCTGAGGGAGACTCTGACAGAAAAGTGCTTTCCCCTACAGCAGTGTGGCAGAAAATAAACCTAGGTAACCATTTCATTGCTCCCCAATTTCCAGAGTGTAATCTGTGGTATGGCATAGTTAGCAGCCAGTCACTTTTTCAAGAGAAGTCCTACTAGAGATTCTCCTTATCAGTGATATTCACAATCTAAGCAGTAAATTAAGCTGAGGTGCTCCAGAGAGCAATACCATCAAGCAAGCTTTCTTAATACAACCCCTTAGCTTCAACCCAAACCCTAGACACCTCCCGACAGAACCTCCAGCCAAAAGTCACTACTTCAAGGACTTGCTGGATCCTCACCCACACATCATCAGCACTCTACTAATGCCCAGCAAGAATTTCACACTCATAGGAACTGCTGAAATTTCAGAGCATTAGTCGTTACCTAAGACTCGAGTATCTCAGCATTGGTCTGATATTGAGGATGGTCCTCCCTCTCACCTGCTCTCCATTCTGGAACCAGACAGGGCCAACCACCAAGATGGTGATAAAAGAGAAGAAGACATGGGAAAAAATAGGTTAGCTGCTCAGATTTAACATTCTATAGCAAACAGCATTCTGACTACATTGCCACAAATCGTCTTCCTTTCTTCCCCCTTCCCCTTTTTTCTATTTTAAAGTTTCACCAAAATTTGTAATATTTAGCTGTGGAAATAAATATTTCTATAACTTTTTTTTTTTTAACCTGAAAGAAGCAAAATTCTAAAATCCTTGCCTCTTTGTAAATATTCAGGTCTCTCCAGTACACTTGCCATGTGGAAATGTGTAGTTCTGCTGTTGCAGAGTGAAGAACTGATAATAAGGAATACAGCTGCTGATGTCATAAGGGTGGCCCAGTCTCAAAGCAATATCAGTAAAAAAACAGGTATAGTATGCTGATTTTTCTGCATGGTCAGTTACGTAGGTTTAATGCCCACATTTTTTATCTATTTATTTATTACATTTCTTGGTATAATGTGAATTTAGTTATGTGGTTATTTAGAAAAGACTGCTATAGTACTTAGCTTGATGGTTCTTCCCGTTGACTGCTGCCAAATTTCACCGGCAATGTAGACCGGGCCTAAGTAATTTTGGAAATTCTGGTCCACTTACAATTTAATATAACTGGACATAAGGAATGGAAGAGGCTACTTAGACCCTAGGGCAGTACAGCAAAAAGACTGTAAAATAAGGAGGCAGGGGACTGGGAAACAATACTTCTGGGTTCTATTCCTATCTTAGCTACTGATTCACTGGTGGGACCTTGGGAAGTCCCTGTGGCGGGTCCAGTCAAGAGCCCCCTCTTGGTCACTTCCCAAACTGCTGAGAAGGGAACCAGCTACTGAATTCCCGGGTGTTTTAAGCACATAGAGTTTGAATGGAGCCCAGCCACTGCCGCTGTCTTAGGGCCTCTGGACAAATTTGTGGAGTGCAGATCTTTTATTTGACACCCTTGCCTGAGAGCTGTGACCATGAGGCCCCCTGGTCCACCCTCAACTAGTGCTGACACCTTCAGACTTTCCCTGTAACTTCCACATACCCTATCGCAGAGGTTTCCTCACCAATCCAAGAGTATTCATTAGACTGGGGCCAGAGTCATCTGGGGCCATCCCCTTCTTCTCTTCTGTCCCATGCTTTCTATGTGCATGTCTGAGTCTTCCTTCTGCGTTTCCTTTTTAAACTCCTCCTTTGTTGTATCTGTCCCTTCATCCTGCTGCTGCTAACTTTCCACTCTCTCCATTTCCCCTCCCCCTGCAGACAAATAGGAACCATCTTCTCCCAAGGCCAGCAAACCTTGTTAACATGTCTGTTGTCTGGTCAAAGCACAAATCATTAAAGTTAAGTACTCTCCATTGTCTCTAGGACTGGGTATATGCTAGGTTCTGTCAGCCCATGATGGATATACATAGATGGGTAATCCACAATACAGCAATTTTATTAGCAACCAGAATTAGTAAATTGTACATACGTTCCTCAGATCATCACAGTCCCTTGTTCTCTGTCTCTCAGTTTATTCATTTGTACTGTGTATATTAATTTGTTTTAAAAAGCCTGAAGACTATTGTAAGCTTTAACTATTCCATAGAACTTGCATGGTATTTCTTACATTATTTTGTTTCTTTGGCATCATATTTTACAATGGAAATAAAAGTACTTGAGCGTGGAAGTTTAATTTCTGCATAGATCAGAATGAGAAATGGGTGGCAAGCATTCTGTTTTCATACATTTTGTAATTTTCAGTTCCTGCAATGAAAGCTTTTAAAGCTTAATTTTAAACCTTGTAATTTTTCTTCCTCTCCAAGAACACTAGTTAACGTGGATGATTAGGGCTTCTTATATTTTCAGTTTAAAGAGATGTTTTGTTTTGTTTAGTTTAGCAAGCCTTGCTCCAGCCCTAAAACCCATTGTATTCTATATATACTGCCTCCTAAAGATTGATATAGCTGCCATGCTTAGCATCTCCTGCTGGGCCTGTAAGACATATAAGTGGTGTCATCTTGCCAGTAGAGGCCTAAATGGAAAGCTTGTTAACAGGAATTCCCATTTATTAGTTTATTTATTTATTCCCATTTATTAATGCTGTGTGGCTATCTGCCATGATTGTACCTAAGTCACTATACTGAAATTCCTCTTCTTTATTAATTTCCTGATGGCCCTAAGTATGACTGTTTAGTGCTGGCAATGCCCACCATCTCTATCTTCTTTTTTGTGAACAACATTAGTACCAGCATTTTGCACAAGCACCTGCTCTGAGTTTACTTCTTTTGTGGACATATTTAAACACTCTGTGAAGAGGCAGTGCTGGAACTCTCTAGCAGAACAGCTGTCCTTTAATGTTTGATTAATGTAATGTATCCAAGGAGGCTGTTAATGGCATGATAACTGTTCCTGAAGGCTTGTATAAGGCTCAGACTGGTCCTGCTTTTCCCTACCAAAGAATACAGTAGTGGGGAATGTGTGTCTCTGTATGTATTAAGATAGATCTAGTCTGAACTTTGACTCTGCTTCTACTAGATGAGATATTTGAAATTTGAGTCTACGTATTAGTAGCAAATTATGAGGTTGGTTTGGGATGTTCATATAACAGTTAAGGTGCACTTTGCCATATTTTCTGCCACATTAGTGAGGTCTGAGTTACCCCAAATGTGTGTGGCAGATGTAGACCATGAGTATCTCTTGTGGGTTGTGCAGTATGCTTGTAGTTAATGAGATCAGAGGTAAATGATCCTACTATATGTTTCAGTATGGTTTTACTCCCAGTAACAACTACAACCTTACATGGTTCTTTGACATATTAAATGACCTCCATGAAGAACAAGTGTATTATAATTTAGTACTATACACCAATGGTTTTTAACCTTTTTTCATTTGCTGACCTCTAAAAAATTTCAAATGGAGGTGCGGACCTCTTTAGAAATTCAGCCTGTGGTCTGTGGACCCCTACCATAAAGTCTTAGACTGAAAACTAACTGAACAAAATTCATCTATAAATATTGTACATCATTTGACTCAGCGTGAGAAAGGGCGCCGAAGTGTGGGCTTCTATGATAACAGCAACACTTATGAGTTTTGACCTGTAGGTGGGTGGGGAATCTTCACATACTTTTGATTGATCAGAAAAATGGAATGCCTTCTCTGGGATCTGAAACTTTATTTTCATAAAAACAGCGAGAGTCCTGTGGCACCTTAAAGAGTAACAAATTTATTTGGGCATAAGCTTTTCATAGTCACCTTTTGTGGACACCTTAGAGACTTAGACAAAGTCTGCAGATCAGAAGTTGAAAACCACTGCTATACACTAGCGTTTTTGATGATTGCAATGATCAGCTCCACCTGCTGGCTAATCCATGTAGCTGCATATCAGAGTCCTGGGTAAGATGGCAGTGGGCTTTGCAGGAGAGACAAATTAATAAGGATAATAGAAAGCAGATACCAACATGATAGTGGTGTGCAAATAAAACTTTTATCCCTTGTGGATTGGAAGGAAGAGTGCACAGAAGAGCATCTTTTCTGAGAGAGACATCTGAGAGATGATAAAGCCAAAACCACATTTCTTCTTTTTTAAACACTAGTATTACTTTCCAGTATTGTCAGTAGACTGAAGTTAATTTTTTATATATTCTAATTTATATTGAAAAGACTGAGTTAATTTTATTGCAAAATCTGATTCAGATGCAGATGGCTGCTTCCATTTTTCTGAGCAAGTCATGCCACATGGAAACCAAACTGTCTTATTAGCAGCAAGATTAATTATTGTTTTGTTTGCCCAAAATGGAAACTTGTCAGGTAGTTAAGTCTTACTAATGACCTAACTGTTATGAAACCACTCAATGACTAAAGTTATTGTATGTATACTGACTTTGTTATTGCTTCCTCATGCATTGAGGTGTAAACTTCTGTGGGATTGTTTTATTGCTTTTAGTGTGAGGGAGGACACAGGAAGTATTGTTTTCAGAGTAAATGTAGAATAGTTTCTTTGAAATCTAATTAAATTAGTGACCCATGGCTGTGTAATGTCTAGACCCATTGACAGCAGCATTGCTCATCCCAGAGTTTACTCCTTAATAGAAAGAAGATGATTTAAATCAATGAAAAGGGACCTTCCTTCCTATACTCATGGTCACTTTCTTGAATATCCTGATATGTTCAGGTAATTCAATGCTAGAATGAAAGCTGCATCTATTAATGTATCATTTTCAGTTTGGATTTCTTGTTTACAAAGGAAGAAATGTCTTAAGTAAGGATGTGGGCTTGCTGAGATTAGAAAAAGTTCACCTGTTTAGATAAATCATTTTATAATGGTTCTGATTAAATGCTTTCAGTCCTTTAATGTAGATGCCTTTAAATGGGTTATTCCTTATATTGGTAAATTTAAGACCCATTTAAAGGTATCTACATTAGGAGCTAGAACCAGATTAATTAGATTGATTTAAAATTGGTTTAGTTAAATTGGAGTAAAGTGGGGGGTTAGAGCTGTAAATCAGGCTACAATTTTTCAGAAGGGCCTATGTAATTTAGGAGCCTAAATCCCTTTTTCAAAAGTAATATAGGCATATAGGAGTCTAAGTCTCATTGGGAAGTCAATGGGATTGCTAAATTCCTAAATGCCTAAATCACTTTTGAAAACAGGACCAGGGATCCTAACTCACTTAGGTGTTTTTTTGAAAATGTTGCCTCAGACCTACAATAATTTTTGTTCTACAGGCCCAAAATTCAGATCTCTTAATCCTAATATGAATCTACAACTACAATTTGTTACTATTAAGAAAGTATCAACAAATAATGTGAATGTGCCAGAAGTCCTCATTTGAACAGTGGGCAATTCACAGCTACCTCTCCTGATTTCAGTGCTGTTCCCTGCTGGGTCTCTGTGTCATCTAGCAAAAGCGGTCACTCAGGGTAAATGACTAATATCCCAACCTTTGAAACACGCACACATCCCCAGGGGCTGAAAATTAAGGGAAATCTGAGGGCTTTATTAAGAGAGGCCTGGTAGCAGTAGCTGTTAAAGGCAGGGGATGAGCCAAGGAGGAATTATCCACACCATGCCCCCAAACTGTAAGGGAGGTTTTGTTTTAACTAATTAACTAGAGCCCTAATTCCATCTTAAGTTTACATGAGGAAAGACACAGGACTCACAGTTGGGTGTGTGCATTCTTACTGTATCTTGCTTAAAACTGTAAAACCAATTGCAGTACCGCAGCACTTCTAGTGTCTCAGTAATGATTAGGATTTGGCTACATTGTTTTACTTTTCACCTAGGGCAAAATAATTATTTCAAATTAGTTAAATTTACTGACAGTATTAGACTTAGTTTTTCCATTGAATTCACATTGTATCAGAATATTCTGAAGTTGTCTGTCCATCTCTATTTTCCCCATCTCATGCCCTCATCAGAAAACTCATGTTCAGAGAGGGCAAAGGGAAATGAGAGCGGTTGCTTCACTATAGAGCCGGCCCGGAGGAACCAAGCACCAACAGCCATGCTCAGGCTTACTCGCTTCCTTGGCAGTGCCTACTGAGGGCAGATTTGGATGCTGTTATCCCAGGATGTATCACTAGAGGTCCATGGGGTACTCCATACAGTATCAGTAACAATATTATTCTTGTTTAGTAATGTGGTTAGTTTTGGCTTGTAATATCTCAGCCCTATTTTATTGCGTCAGACTAAAAGTTTGCTTACAGGTTGTCTTTGGGTTACTCTTACTTTGTATATGGTGATTAGAAAGTGTAAATGGGGTGAGGAAAAGTGTGCTACTGAAAAAAATGAGTGAAAATCATTTTCCGCAGATTCACAGAAAATGTGTGTGTGGGAAATCTCAATTCCTTGACAGAGTCTGGGACTGTGAATCACTTTCCTTTCCTGACCCTGCTCCCCACCCCCTAAAAAAGCTGCAAAATGCTCCAGCCTCTTAAAAATACAGTGATTTTGTTTTCATAAGTGATGAAGCTGGAATGAAAATTAAAAAAAAACAAAAACTATTGCTTGATCTGAAAGTAAGCACGAAGAAAATGGGGTTTTAGGGCCGCTGCAGTATTCCTGATTTCATTGTTTGCACATAAGGATTGCCAAAGTGCTGTTTAACATGGAAGAGGAAAAATAACTTTGCATCAGTATTAACAGTACACCCTACTAAAGAGACAGGAGAAGAGATTAGAGAGGGGGAGGAGGAGCTGCCTATGTATGTGGTAGAGCATGTAGTGGAGGTAAGGAATGGGGAAAAGTTAAAAGAGAATCGGGATGAAAGTATACTGCCATAGAAAGTGAAGAGGAAAATAAAAACCCTGCATGTCCACTCCCCTTCCTATGAAAACTTTCCCTTAACTAATGTAAATTTGTGTCAAAGTTTTTCACACTCACACACCCTAGGAAGACCTAGAAAATCACTTCAGAGAGAGAGATAATAGATAATGGATTCTGTGTGATGTTGATGTTACACAATGGATCTGGCATTCATCACCACCACCACAGGTGATGTTTGCAAATCAGGAGTAGCTGGTGTGATTGCAAAACTTTCATCCTAGCTGTCCTCTACTGCTGATCCATGAAGAATTTCAAGACAAGTGCCTGAAATCTAATCAGCTCTAGTTGTTAGTGAAGTAGATAAAAGTTATTCCAGCTGAACTTACCCCACTACCTTTTGATCCACCACTGTTTGAAATACCATGTTTCCAGTAGTTCCGTCTGTGTGTTTTAAAATACCATTTTTCACATGCCAGTATACATTATTTGTAGTTTTCCACTGACATATTTTCTACATTGCACTTAAATTCAAACTGATATTATTATTATTATTATTGTATTACAGTAGCACCTAAAGAGTGCAATCAAAATTGAGGCCCCATTGTGATAGACATTTTTGTAACATAAACAGTCCCTGCCTCCATGCCTTATATGAGGATATTGAGAGAGCTGGAGATTGTTAGCTTAGAAGAGAGGCAGCAATAAGGGACGTAATAGTCTATAAATACCAGAAGGTACCAACAACAAAGATCTATTATATCATAAGGGAAGTTGTGGGGCACCGTCACTTCATGTAATTTGTTTTAAAATAAACGGGATAAAAAACGACAGCCTAAATGAGGAAATAGAAAACAATATCTAGATTCTATAGCACGGTGAAGATCAATACTTTACCATACATCTGCATACAGAGATATTTCAAAGTGCTTCCCAATATTTTCTTTACCACAGTGGCAAACTAGATAAAGCATACATCCAAAATTAACCCATCTTCACTAGTATCCCTACTGATGCCATAGTGACTAAGGCCATGTCTATATGTACAGTGCTGCAGCTCTCCCGTTGGCATAATGAAGCTACCTCCGTGAGCATCAGAAGCTATGTCAACAGGGGGAGCTCTCCTGCGAAGCGCTGTGCACATGAGCGCTTATGTCAGTGCAACTTATGTCCCTCAATGGGTAGAATATTTACATCCCTGATCCAGGGCCGTTTTAAGACCTTCATAGGCCCTAGGCACCCTTGCCTTCGTAGGCCCCCCCAACCGAAATAACTAATTTGATTTTAAGTTATTAATAAATAGTTTTTTAAATAAAAATAAAAAATTATATATAAAACCTTTTTTTGTAGGCCCTGAAAGTTTCATAGGGCCTAGGCACTGTGCCTGTTGTGCCTAATGGATAATACGGCCCAGCCCAGAGTGACATAAGTTTTGCTGACATAGGCTTTAGGATAGACATAGCCTAATGGCTAGTCTACACTTAAAACCTGCGGTGGTGGAGAAAGCTCCCCCACTGACATAATAAAACCATCTAAATGAGCGGCAGTAGCTATGTCGGCAGGAAAGCATCTCCCGCTGACATAGCGCTGTCCACACAAGCACAGCCAGCAAAACTTATGTTGCTTAGGGGGGTGTTCTTTCACAGTTTTGCCAGCATAAGTGCTAGTGTAAACAAGGCCTAAGAGTAATACATGCTCTCTTGCAACTCCCCCAGTGACGCAAATAACCTTAATGGGAATGTGAACTGTATGTCAAGAAGTAGTGAGTTACTGAACAGCAGAATTTGTTAGGCAACCCTTTAATGTTGATACAGGACTTGCATATTTAGAGCAGGGCTCGACAAACCCCGGACGCCAGGTTGCCATGATGCCTAGGAATTTAATTCTGGTGCCTAGTATTTCTCTCAGTGAAGGACTGGGTCTCAGGGGGAGCAGCTGCCTCGCTCCAGCCAGGGCGCCACTGCATCCATGTGGCGGGACCGGGGGCAGGGGAGCACTGCAGCTGCTGTGCTCCAGCCAGGGCGCCCAGCCACTGGGCCCACATTGTGGGAGAGGGGCGGGGCCGGGAGGGGAGAGTGGCTGCTGCACTCCTGCCAGGGCGCTCCGCCGCTGGGCCCATGTTATCTGGCTCCTTAATTTTTGGGCTGGCTCCTAGCTACAAAGCAAATTTGCTTTAGAGACACACTGAGGTGTTAAAATCTCTGTTGGGTACTTTAGATAAGACAGTTTGAGGACAAGGGAAAATAAAGGTCAAAGACTGCATATGTCTTTTTAGTGAAGCTTGAGAGTGTAGTAAAAAGAGATTCCTTGCAGAGAAACAACAACAGATTGAGGGCTGGTTTACATTGAAAACTTTGGCATGGCTATGTCTCTCAGGCATGTGAAAAATCCACACCCCTCAAAGATGTAGCTATGCCATCCTAACCCCAGCATTAGGTTGACAGAAGAATTCTCCCACTGACATAGCTACTGCCTCTCAGGGAGGTGAATTACCTACAGTGATGGGAGAACCCTCCTGTCGCTGTAGTGAGAGTCTACACTGAAGTGCAACAGCTGGGCTGCCGTAGCATTTTTAAGTGTAGACATAGCCTTGGAGAATAGTGAGCCTGAAGTTAGAGCCTGTTTTTCTAACTGAAGTAGCCACCACTATTGAGACTGCAGTGGTAAAAGAAAAGACAACAGGTGACTATTATTTTTGGGACTGTTGTTGAAAAGAATAAAATATATATGACTCTTTGAAAAGTGATTTCCCTGGTGAAGGAGGAGGGCATGCAGTAAGGAATTCTGGGAATATTTATTAGGGAAGAACCCGCACTAGTAACATCACAAAGGACTGACTAATGTTACCTGTACTTGTAGGAGGATGAAAAGAATGGTGTTTGCAGTTAGAGGATGATGTTCTGACCAAAAAAATAGTTTAGACTGCTGTTCAGTGTGAATATCTTTAAAATACATAGCGATACTATTTGCAAGGTGTAAGAAGAGATGAAACTGAGGTGATGACTCATATTCCTTTTCTGCTGGTAATTATAAACACTTTCATTAATGTATTTGAGCAGACTAGGAATTTAAGGAGAAATTGCAGCACCAATAACAGATTTAACCCATGATGGATTAAAAGGAATACACTTGTAATAGATTTTGCTTACTTGATGATGATGTTGGCCTTATATTTAAAAAGTTTGTTCCAGACATCAAAGTGGCATGTGGTAGAGAATATGAAGGGTTGAGTGTGACCCATCCGTGCCTAGGGTAGCCACCTGAAAATGCCAAGGTCAGGGCAGGTTGTAAAAGGAGAGCAGATTCTCCCAACACTGGTGGGTGACACTCAAGTCAGACTTCCCAACCAGCCACAAACAGTGCTTCTGATTCCCCACACCGGTTATCAAGAAGCTAAAATAAAAATGTACATAGCCCCCTTTACTGCATTTCAGTTTCTGGCTCCCAATCAGCCACTAGGTCCAGTAAAGAGATCAGTTATTTAAAACTCTATGTTCTTTACCAAAAAGGTTTCTCCTGACCCCAAAGGCTCAGCCACAGTACCAGATCTATGTAAGATTGGATCTTACCCAAAATACCATGCTGCCAGCCAATCCTTTAGTAACTAAAACTAAAGGTTTATTATAAAAAGAAAGAAACAAACTATAAGAGAAATGTTAAATGATTAAAGCAATCACATACATGCAAATAATTGGAAAGTTCATATATATCAGGTTTCTAGTAGAATTGTGGAGTTTGCAGGCTTGCATAGTCCCTCGGGTGTACATCCAGTACCTGGATGGGTCTCAGTCCTTTGTTTCACAGCTTCAGTTCAGTTGTAGATGAGTTGATCCAGAGGTAGGTGAAGACTGATTAAAGGCTAGTGACTGAAGACAAAATGGATGTGGTGCAGCTGCCTTTTATGTCCTTTGGCCTTTGCCATGCTGCTTGTGGAAATTTACAGGAATAAGATGGAGTCCAGGGTCACGAGTGACTGGTGACACATCAGGTATATCCCTGGCTTCTCCGCCTGGGCCCTTTGTACCTGTGAATTTCCTTAATGAACCATTAAGCAGGCTAGTGCTGCAGCCATCCTGTCTGGGGTGTCACCCAGACACAGCACAATTTGAAATACAGATATATCAAACATATCCATAACTTCCATTACACATATAAAACATGAACATAAACATTATCATCTTACTTAGCACATTATAGCCTTTCTAACGGTACCTGGTATGGCATATCTCACATGAATTATTATGATTTTGACATATTGATTTTAAATATTATAATAAATGCCTTCCCCCCTCCTTCTCCCGCTCCTTCTCTCCTCTTCGCCCCCCCCCCCCCAATCCAGCCAGCGTCACATTGAGCATGGCTGGAAGACATCATTAGGTGGTTTTTGGTCCAGTGTATTAGTGTCTAAGCAGGTACTGAGTATAGGGGAGGTTTCTGAGTGAAAGCATTAGGTACTACTGCTTAAGTGCTAAATATGTAAATATACTGGGGCAAATTCAGTAATGGTATTTGGCCCATTTCTTTCCTTTGTATCATAGTTGACCTTAATGAATATATTTTGTGTCTTTATAGTAATATTTTGGTGATGTGCTATACTGTTTGTAGCTGTTCATGTGCTGTAGGAAATATTTCCTATTGTTTTTATCAAAACCATTCTTCGCCAACTATTTACAAGTAATGCTGGATATTCCGAAGTCTTTTACCAATTATGGTTTCTGTGGTAATATGATTGTTTCCATATTCAAACAGTAATTAAAACTCATTTAAAACCATGTTCAGATATTTTTCCATAAATTAGGGGAGGACAAAACCAGATTAATATTTAATAAATCCATTTTTGCATCTTTTAAAGTTTTTAACTCAGAAAACTGAAGCCAGGGAACCCTTCACTGAGGCCAGGAGACCCTCCTGTTTATAATTAGATATGCAGTTTATGGCTCACCCCTTTGTTTTTTTCCCAATTGTTAATAGTATCCTACCTTTATTTACAAAGTCAGATTAAAGCAAGGTCACTATATCCACAGGAAGTTGCCCAGGAAGTTCAGAATCGCTGTGCCTCGCTAAAATGTTAATAAATGACCGTTTCATTATCTTATGTACTTTGTATACATAAATATATATTTATATACAGTAAATGTCTTGCCATTTTGGAAGTATAGTGTGAAAAAAATCTTGGTTCTCATGATGACACCTTTTTGGTTTATGACTGTGGCCTGTCTCCCAGCTGCAATCCCAGCTCGACTGCTCCCAGCCCCAGCTGTGGAGCGGGGGAAAGGGGGCATGAGTAGGGGTAAGGGGAGGCACAGGGGTCAAAAGTTTGAGGATCACTGCCATGGACAGTCTTCATTCAGTATTGACTCAGAAGATACATAGGGGAGTCATTTCAGAAAAATGTAGGGGGGAAGGAGGGCAAAGTTGTATCAGCATATGGCACATTATATGTAATTATAGTCTATCTTGCAAAATATTGGGGGTGGGGGGAAAGTGGAAGACATAGTAGAGTACACAGACCTATGAAAAGTCTTGGGGGAGCAATTGCCTCCCTTGCCCCAAAGCAAATGATGCCTCTGAAGATAGAATGTCATTTACTGAGTCAGCAACATTGCTTCAGTAGTTGGGTTTTCCTTAGTGGTGTCCCGTCGGGTCATGGACCTAATAGAACCCTGCTTGGTTTGAGATCTGATGAGACCAGGGTTTGAGGAGGTATAGATACAGGTACTGAGTGCTACTACTTTAAGAGCTGTATGCATTTTTTAGGATCTGTCAACCCATAGAAGGACCTCTCTTTGGTTCTGAGCATAGCCAGGAAGTGGCTACTGGTGTCATCAGCATTCTGTATATTTCTCCTAAAGAGGAATTTCCAAATCCTGGTGAAGGTTTATGCCCAGATTTTTCTAGTTGGGACCTTTTATTTACCTTTTTAAATTAGAATTTTTATGTGCATTTTTTTTCCTTAGAAATATCTTCAAGGAGATTCTCTCAGGAGCGGAAGACAGACAAAATTTAGCTTTAAATTAAGAGGGACATTTCATTAAGTAGTTGGAGGAAAGGGAAGGGAGAGGAGGAGCAGTTGAATGACAGTGAGGGTAACAAGAACAGCCATACTAGGCTCTACCAATGGTCCATCTAGCCCAGCATCCTGTCTTCCAACAGGGGCCAATGCCAGATGCTTCAGAGGGAATGACTAGAGCAGGGCAATTATCAAACGATCCATTCCCTGTTGTCGAATCCCAGAATCTGGCAGTCAGAGTTTTTGGATACACAGAGCATGGGATTGCAACCCTGTTCATCTTGGTATATAGCCACTGATAGACGTATCCTCCATGAACTTATCTAATTCTTTTATTAACCCAGTTATACTTTTGGCCTTCATAACATCCGCTGACAATGAGTTCCACAGGTTGACTGTGTCTTGAATGAAGTAGTGCTTGCTGATGTTTGTTTTAATCCTGCTGCTTATTAATTTCTTTGCGTGACCTGGGTTCATGTGTTATATGAAGGGATAAATAATATGTTCCTTGTTCACTTTTTCCACACTATTCATGATTTTATAGCCCTCTATCATATCCCCCCTTTGCCATCTCTTTTCCAAGATCAACAGTCCCATTATTTTAATCTCTCCTTATACGGAAGCTGTTCCATACCCTTAAACATCTTTGTTGCCCTTTTCTGTACTTTTTCCATTTCTAATATATAATTTTTGAGATGGGATGACCAGAACTCCATGCCGTATTCAAGGTGTGGACGAACTATGGATTAATAAAGTGGTATTCAGAGAACTATCCATAACGATTCCAAGATCTTCCTTGAGTGGGAACAGCTAATTTAAACCCCATAATTTTGCATGTATAATTGGGATTATGTTTTCCAATATGCATTATTTCACGTTTTTCAACGTTGAATTTCATCTGCCATTTTGTTGCCCAGTCACCCAGTTTTGTGAGATCCCTTTATAACTCATTGCAGTCTGCTTTGCAATTAACTATCTTGAGTAATTTTGTATCGTCTGCAGACTTTGCCACCTTACTGTTTACCCCTTTTTCAAGAGAGGAAAATTGCAAATAGGAATATTATAGAGCATATAGGGCAGTTGACATAATGTAAAAACATAGCATTTGGCTTAGTTTATAATGGGATCATTTCTCCATAATGTCAGAGCAGAGCTTGGACACAGCTGGTTGAAACGCTCTAATCCTGTGCTACCCACCCTTGACAGAAATTAGAGCAGAGCCCTATCTGCTCTAACATGCACCCATACAGTAAGGTTTCTAAGGGATCAGAACCTGTCCATATTGCACTGCCTAAATTTGGATGGAGCAGACTGGAGAATCTGACCCAGTTGTCTTTCATAGTCAAGTTATAGTCAATTTGATGTATAATAAGCCGTTATTTGTTAGTCGTGCAGTAAATAATGTAAGACTGTAAGAGTACTTCACACCATTTGCGTGTGTGTGTGTCTCTCTCTCTCTCGAAATGTTCTATAAAAGATTAGGATAAAATACTAAGTAAGAACAAATGACAGGCTGGGAAACTCCCAAAATTGTACAAGTCTCTTGTTAATTATTTCTGCAATTTTGTTATCTCACAGCCATAGTAGAGATACACTTTTTAATATATCTTGGTACTACGATAGTTTCTAATTTGTAAATTGTTCATGCTTAGGTTAAATAAGCATTAATTTTTATTTTAAAATCTCATTTCCTACTACACACTTGACGAAAACAAATGTAATAACTTGTCTTGAGAGCTGGATTTTTTTAATGTTATGGGAAACTGGGTGGATTAAATAACTTTTTGTATTGAACTTAATACTCATGAAAAGTGCATAATTGACAACTATGGAGCCTGAAATCCTCTGTTTTTCTGCAACACAAGTGCTGCAGATACAGCGTTCCGCTTCCTCACTCTTTTCTGTCCATGTGCATCTTAACCTTAAGGAACCACTTCAAGAAGGGTAAAATTAATCCCTGTGCAGAGGGCCAGCACAAAATCTATGCACAATTTAAGTGATGCATAGGTCTAAGTAGTGCTGACCCTCTGCACATAAATGAATTTTATCCTTCTTAAGGTGATTCTTTAAGATCCTTTCACCCACAATGAGATGGTAGTAAATTCTCCGGGTCCGTTCAATCCTTGGTCACTCTAGTGAGACTGTAAGCAAGATGCCATTTCTGATGTTTGTGTATATGTGAAAGGGAGGGATGTGGTATTTGTCCATTAAGAACTAGATTTAGACTACCAAACAGCCATCAATTCGTAATGAGTGAGATACTATCAACCTGGGCCAGAGTCAAAGTAGTGACCTAGAATAAAAGGGGTTTTTAATTGGATTATTAATTTCCTGAGCCATGGATTTCCCACCAAATTTAGTTATTTTTCATTAGGTTTTTAAAAGCAGTCATGAGACACAATGGATTTTTACTTCAAATCCTGAAATGTGTTAACTACACTTCTTTTTCCTGTAATCAGTTCCAAATGAGCTCTCACTCTAGGAAAAGTCCAGAACTGACTTTGTTGAGCAAATCAACTTTTCATCTATAAAGAAATCAAGTAAAAAATCCTTGGCAAGAAAAGACTAGAAACTTAACTTTAAAGACATTGTTTGAGTTTTTGTAAAGGACTTTTGATTGTTATCAGACTTAAAAGAGTAAGACTATGCTGAGAGTGTTTTGAAGGCCAGAATTATTTATGGCAGTTGCTTACTCTACCACTGCAGTGGCACCTTTGCATGTTTTTAATTTTGTTCTCTTGGCATGATCTGTTCTATGTTAATGATCACCTTGTCATGCTAGCAGTGGAAAACTTTTTTTATAAATAATTCCCAGTGGTAAGATGAAAATGCTAACAGAAATACTTTAGGTCTAAATTAACTTAAACACTTGGCTAGATCACAGTAGAGGTTAGGCTTACAATATCTTATTACCAGGACCAATAAACCCCCATTCATTTTTTTCATTTAGTATGTTAATTACCTTCTCATTCTCTCTCATGCACAGACACACAACATAGGCCTATTTCAGTTTTGCGTTGAATATCACAGTTATATTTTAAGCTTTTACTTTCAGTGTTATAAATTCACACCCAAACAAATCAAACTAATCTAAATTTTCTCCCCTCCCTCATTCCAAAAAAGAGTATAACAAGGCTCTAATGCCATGATTTTAAAAAATAGATGTTTAAAGTTAGCCTCCCAATCCATAACATAAGCGTCTCAATGAGTGGCCTGACTTTCAAATGCTGGGCACCCAACAGTTCTTATTAACGGCTTTCCAGTCCTGTGCCTTAAAAATGGAACAGTATATGTGCATGCATATGTAGTTAAACAATGCATACACAGCCTAAGATCAACAAATCATGCAGCAGTTGCAAAATTTCTGATAAAGTGCCCTCTGAATTGATAATAAGTTTACTAAACATGTTTTATTGTTATTCTGAGAAACATAGAAAGCTCAATCTGTTAAACCTCATCACAAAGCAGATGTTTGTGTATTTTTGTTTATTTCTCCATGTTTCTTAGAAGTAGCTATCACTTGTACATATATTAGAAGATAAAAAAGTAGAGATAAAATTCCAAAATAGAACTTCCCTGTTAATCTAATCTCCATTTACAAAATATAAATTGCTCAAATAAAACAGCCTACCACAAATAACCTCCCCTTATCTAACCATTCCCTATTCTCAGCCCACTCACTCCAGAAATACCCAGGAAAATAGATGTTTGCTACATTCCCTGAAGATCAGTTTGGGGATGCACAGACCAGGGTGGGCGAATGAGTCAAAGGTTTCTCATAAAAAAAAATGCTCTGATACCTGTTCCCTTCTTTTTAAATCAAGAAGCTATTAGGTTGAGCTCTGCTGTTGGCAACAGTGGTCAGGATCATGTGAGGAGGTGGGGTGGTCTCTCATGTAGTCAATCCCAAAGCATTTAGGGCTTTATTGGTCAAAACCAACACTTCAAGCTCCACTAGGAAGCTAATTTGAAGCCATTGCAAAGTATAGTGCACAGGTGTAATGTGCTCTCTGTGTGAAACACTTTTTCAATATGTGGGTAACTGCATTCTCCACTGGTCTTCTGGTTTGGGCCTACGGTTTGTAGAGCACATTACAATGGTCTAATCTTGAGATAACAAAGACATCAATAACTGTGGAGGGCTCTGCAACTGAAGGAGAAGTTAGAGTTGTTCTCACCAGAACCTGTTTTATCTTGTCATAGAATACATATTGATGAAAGTAAACTAGTTTTGAAAGCAGCGTAAATAAAAACACTTACCTGATGGACTTTTGCATTATTACCTTAATTCTTAATACACTGCATAAACTCCTTGCCTGATACTACACCCTTGGTAAGGGAGTAGCCTAATCCCTATAGCATGGCATGCCAACTCCACGACCCAGTGTGTAGGGAGCCAGAACCATGGCTGTGCCTGCCCCCACCTTATCCATGTGTTCCCATGATAGATGAGATGGAGTAGCTTCTGCGTTCCCCAGAATGTGGCAATTCTGCATGCACAGGTGGGGATGAAGGCTCCGTTAGCACCACAGCTCACCCAACAGAGCTCAAGCTCCATCTACAGCCTTCCTAGCAGAAATGGTAGGGCGGGGCATCTGTAAAACAGCTGCCAGGCTGGCGGTACATATCTTCACGTCCCACCATGCCTCTGTCCAACGTGTGGGAAGTAGTGGGCTTCAGCAGAGCTGGGCTGCAGGCAGCCCACCTCCAAGGTACTGCTTGTTAGTCACCTATAGTGGAATGGACATGAGCAAGCACTTGAAGAAGAAAACCAGGTTACTTATCAGTAACTGATGTTCTTTGAGATGTGTTGCTCATGTCCATTCCACAACCCACCTCCTGTCCCCGCCGCTGGAGTTGGTGGAAAGAAGAGACTGAGGGGGCACAGGGCCGGCAGTGCCTCATAGACCGCAACGTGTGTGGGACTCTAGGGCGCACCAGAGACGGCCCTACGGGATCTGCTAAGGGGAAAAAAGTTCCGGTAGCCGTGCACGGAGGCATGCACACACCTATAGTGGAATGGACATGAGCAACACATCTCGAAGAACATCAGTTATTGGTAATGAACCTTGTTTTATTAGATTAGTCTTGCTTCAAGCAAGTCTCACCATGGTGTGGCCCTCTACCACGTCAGCCTCCAACATTGCAGTGGCATGTGAATGGTGATTGTTGGCATAATAGCCTCAAATGGTACAAACAGTTTTCTCATTACCATGTGCACTAGCCACTGCTGTCTCTTTTTTTTTTTCCAGCCTAAGTGTTCTTTTTCTTAATTGCAGCCTCTCATTCTAGAGGGCTAAAAACTGAACTTCTGCGAGAAAGGGCCAGAAAAGGGAGAGTAGAGGAGAGTGGAGGTCAGAGACTAGGATGGTGGGTGCCTGATGGATGTTTGGGTACAATCAAGGGACAAAAGTGAGAAGAACTGGACACTGAGGGAAAGGAAAAGTATCAATAGGGCATAGGGAATGAAGCATGAATGATTTTTCCTCTCCTTCTCCCCCAGTTTGCCCCTTGCTCTTCACCACGTATCTTGAATTCCAAGAATTCCAAGTGCCTCTGACTTTGAAGGAAGGTAAATACTTGAAGATGTTGGGGAGACGGCAAAGGAAGGAGTTATTTGCTTCTTTCACACTGAGGCAGGATGATGATTGGCCTTTGTATTTGGAATTTTTTATTTTGGCAGCAATGGAACTGGACAGCATCGAGCACTTCCGAATTTTTTTTTAAGTAGTAGCTACTTACCACACCCAAGAAACAAAAACAGCAACATACATAGCTGCTTCAGAGCTGAAGAATTCTGACACTTTTTCCTCTTTCAAAATAGTTCATTCCCTACTCCAAGTTTGGTACTGAACAGACTGAACTGGAAGATCCCAAGAAAAAAATGTTTTTACATTTAGGATAGGTCTAAACTTGTAGCCGCATGTAGAGTACAGACATTGCATGATGAGCTAGCACAGATAAATAGCACTGTAGATGGTGAGGCATGGCTTAGGCAAATAGAATAGAGTGCCCTACAAACCTGAATCCTAGAGCAGATACTCTACACTGGCTCTCTACAAGCCCAACCAATGCCTACCATGTCTACACTACTGTTTTTAACAGTGTAGTGCCATGCTGCCTCCCTGCTGGTGGAGCCTTTCCCAGCCATAAGGAAAGGCTCCAGCAGCAGGAGACAGCGGGGAAAGGTTCTGGCAGATGAGAGGCAGTGGGGAAAAGCTCCAGCAGCTCCCTGCTGCCAGAGAGTCATCCTGCTACGAAAGCTCTTCACTGCCATGTGTAGCTACAGACAGCAGTGAGTGTGGACGCAGACTGTCTTGGACTACAATGTATACAAACCCTATATGCCACAGCAAGTGTAGAGAATGTCTTAGCTATTCTTCAGTTCCTTTAGCCTCTTTTATTACCATTGCAGTGGCATAGCACCCACAAAATAAAGTTTCCTGGTAAAGTGACGTTTAATATAAAAAAAGATCTTAGTTGTCATTAATATTTAATGAGGAGAATTCATCTCTCCCATAGTACTTCCTCTTTCATCTGCATCATTTTAATTTTTCCTCAGAGCACTGCTAGTTGACTTGAGGTGAGTGAGGATGTGGATTCCTATTTATCTACTGGTGATTTTCTCCTTAAGGAGATTTTTCTTATCTTCCAAGCTAAATAGACTTGGAAATGCCTTTGGATGCCAAATGTATTTCTTCAGAGACAAAGTCTACCAACAGACATTGTTCCCGACTCTGTTCTCCTCACATAAGCAATAGGGGTTTTGCCTTAATCCAGAGCATAGAATCACATCTTTCATGGAGTTAAGCCCAGATCGACAAAGGTACTTAACCGCCTAACCCACAGATTTAGGCACCTAAGTCTAGGGTTAAGGTGCTTTTTGTGCCTATCTCTTCCCATTAATTATATAGGGAACCTAGGTGCCTCTCAGCTTTGTGGATCAGTGTTGTTCCTGTGATTTTCTAGGTGCCTAAAAGATAGGTGCCATGACACTCAGCATTGCAACACTTAAATCCCTTTGTCAAATCCCACCTTTAGTGCTTACCTTAACACATGAGGATTTAATAATCTTATCTGAATCATGTTGTCCTCCATTAGTTTATTCATGTGTACAGTTAGGCAATTTGAATATAAAAAGATTGAGGTATCCTCTCCAGGTTCTGGATAACTAACCTGATCTCTTTTCCATGTTCCCATATAAGAGAGTTATTGATGTATTAATCACCTTCCTTTACATGTATAATTAGATAATTAAAAGCCTAATTTGTTTTGTGCAGTTTGCAGTAAGTGAAATACCCATTTATACAAATCTTTAACAAGAATTAATCCATGGTTAATAAAAAATAAAATCAACTTGTCCTAAAACATATTTTATTGTATTTGCATTTATAATATAGCTAGATTGTAGCTATCCTATTAAGGGCTTTGATTCATATGCATTTCTTTAAAAAAGTACTTTTGTTTTATAAAAAAAAAAGTGAATCAAGGCCATAAATAGAATAGCTACTTCTTAAGAAAAGTATGTGGATTAAAAACAGCTATTGGAAGCCTGAACCTAAAGGGACCACCATCAACTTGAAATTGAGTCAATTAAAAATAAGAGTAAAAGGTACTTTTTAGGTACTGCCCTGTCCCTGTGTTAAATTGTAATCTCTCATATTTCTGCTAATAGTCACAATCTTTCTAAAAATATTACATTATTTGTGACTTTCTGAAGCCCTGATCCTGCAAAGACTTTAACAAATGCTTAACTTTACTCACTGTGAGTAATCCCATTGAGGCCAAGGGAATTAGTCACAGTGCATAAAGCTAAGCAGATGCTTAAATTTTTGCAGGATCCTGGCTACAAATAGTACTTCAGGTTTAAACTTTTTGTTTTGCAGTATCACCTACAATATTCTAGGAAACAAACAAACACAAACAAATCCTTGGCCTAAAGAGCTTGCACTCTAAGAAGTCAAGCAATATATTGGGATGGGAAGGAAGGATATAATCATCATGTACAATTATATACTCCTTTATTTACATTCTTTTAAAGAAAAAAATTAAATAACACTTCAACTATAAATACCCTTCAAACTATGCTTTATTAGCTGACCAATTTTTTGTAGGTGACACGGAAGAGATGGGACATGCTTTCCCTCTTCTTGTAGTCAGATCTTCAGTTGTGCCCAGCTTTCCCTGGATGCAGCTGGGGAGAAGCCAAAAGGGAATGCATTTGGCTCCCCAACTCTGGGGCCAATTCTAAACCAGACCTGGTTTTAAAAAGCCATGTCTGTGCTACAGACTTCTGTGGGTGTAGCTGTGTCAGTCGGGGTGATTCTTGACCGACATACCTGTACTACCAATAGCCCCTAGTGTAGATGCAATTATGCTGGCAAAACTATGCTTTTTACCAGATGTTTTATTTCATGGGGGGAGAGGATAAGCTATACCAGCACAGCTGTGCTTTTTTTGGTATAAACTGGATCCACATTAGGAGCGCTTTCCTGGCATAGTATACCAATATACTTAAAACAATAAAGCACTCTTAATGTAGATGTGGCCTTAGAGTAGCTTAAGCCTAAGGGCCACTTTCAGTTTGCTGGCTGGATATAGTCCCTAAGGAGCTTGCCAGAGACTGCCATAGCGTATTGTGCTCTATCCATGGCCCTGACACTCCCAACCTTGTTCCAATACCTTCCCTATGCTGAGAGCTGCAGGTGTCATCAGAGCTATCTGAATGAAACCTTGCTAGGGATTCCTTCCAGCTGGGGAATGTCTCTTTTCCATTCCCTTACCTCCACCTGAATAGCACAAAGGAAGTAGAGCTAAGGGACAGAAACTGGCCACTAATGTTATAAACCAGCTTTTGAGTAGCAACTGGTTTCCTGTATCTGTTGTTGGGCTCAGGTATGACTAACATAATAAACGGTGGCCTTTTTCATGAAATGGTGTCTGTTACCCCAAGACTCAGAATTATTTTTTTATTAAAAACTTGAATTGCAAATGCAATTCACCATTTGTATATGGCAAGAAGGGTTTCTCACTCTCAGAATGTGGGACTAAGCAAAAAAGAGCAGCTTTAAATGGAACAGCACAATAACCAAATTCCTAGGCATATATTTAATTTTAATTGTATTTCTCTTTTAAACTGTGTTAATCTCCATGTTCATTCTGCCACTATTTCTTTATTTCTGTAAGCAGACCATAATAATCTGCATCCTTATTCTATTCTAAATTTAGAACAAATAGGTGAATAAAAAATGTTACACATTTTCAGAAAGCAAAAATGTGAATTCTGTGAGATTTTCCACGTTTCCCTTTAATAAATACTTTTAGCCGCCAAATGGCACATGGGAAGGATTGGTTTTCTGCTGACTACTGAGGTACAGTTTTCTTTGTGGAAAGGCTGCAAGTGGTAAATGTCCTAAGTTCATCCCCTCTGGAATTTCTGCTGTCTGCAATTATTTCCTTCAAAAACCTTTTTCAAAGCAAGTATGGTATGTAAAAGGTAGACATGTTTAATACTTTGGACATCTATCCGCTGCTGTGAGAGTTGGAAGATTTTCTTTCTTCCATGTTTGAAGAATGAGTTTTAAATGGTTAAGTGAGAAATATATTTGTATATGGCTTCTTATGGCTCCAGAAAGAATTTCAAGTTATTCTTTAATTCATGAAGCATATTTACTGCACAGGACTAAATAAACAGAGTTGTAAACTTCTTTAAAGGTCTCCTCTTACCATAATTAAAGCTAACCCTGAGTATCACTATGCTTTGTAGACCAAGACTAGAAAAAATATGTGCAAGTACCTGCAACACATTTTGAACACTTTGTTTTGAAGTACTATCATACTTTGACATTTTTTTTAACTTGATGTCAAGGAAAGGCCTCTTTTAAAAAGTTATGAACAAATACAGCTATAAAACAGATTCAGGTCATGAAACGGAAACCAGATGGTTTGGTTGTATGTAATATGGGGAAAGATATTTCTGTAGAGGACTAAAATGATCTAATCTCCTTTGATTGTATGAAACATTATAAAAGGAATCTGCTTATAGAATAGATTTTACATAAATGGTTATTTTAAAAAAGGGAACTTCCTAATTTATAAATGAATTTGAAATGACAGAATACAATAAACTTAGCACATTTTAAACAATTTCATTCCAACTGTCGGGGGGTGGTTAGACAAAAGTTAGTCATTTTCTCTCTCTCTCTCGTCTATCTTCTATTTTTAATCTTTGCTATGACTGTTAGGCTGAAGCAGTGACTATGGGGAGTAGGTCAGGGCTAAGGACCTTCTTGGGTTTTTACCTGCTGCTCGTTCTATAATTTGGGTATTTTTCTTCTGCCATTTTACCAATGCACATATTTGCCATCTCTCTTCCTGTAGCCACATCTGGAAATGCTGGCAATGGGCTTCATGTAAGCAGGTTCTGTGTGTATATTGCTTGGCTGTAAAATTGTGCTCCAGCTTTCCAGACTCTACTCCCTAGCCAACTAGGTCAATGGAATTTCTGTCACTTACAGACTTTGCATATTTTGTGATGTGTACACACACACAATATTAGATAAAAGTCTGTCTGCAGCAATACTACACTGAGTTGTGATTTCATTTTATATGTTGAGAATAGGGTTATCCCTGTTCAGTACTTAGAGAAGAGCTACAAAGAAAACTTGGGATGCTGCAAAAAGTCTTATTAGTGAGTCAATAGCCGACACTTTCCTTTGTGTGAATACTGAATCAGTGCCCCAACGTGGTGCTGCTGAAGCTGCCATCTTTGGGATGAGATGTTAAACTGAAAACCTGACCTGTCATACATTAAAAAAAGAGGCATGTGTCATGTTGTATACAAGGTACTGGACTGAGACTCAGGATATCTGGATTCAACCCCTAGCTTTGTCATAGTTTCACCGTGTAAACTTCACCAACTCAATCTCCGTGTATACTTCAGTAAAATGAGGATGATAATATTACTGTATTTCACAGGGTATTTGTAAGACATACAGTTACTATGATGGTGTAGTAACCATGTAGATACCTACCTATCTCAATCCCTTGGCACTTCTTACAAAAAATAAATATGGCTAAATTCCAGCTTGATTTCTTGTATCTCATCTACTTAAAATTTCTTCTTTATTTTCAGTTAGAGAATTATTCTTCATTCCTCCTCCTAAAGCCTGTTGGTGTTGGAGAGCACAATGTTGGTTGTTTGTGAGCCCCTAACAGGATTTTTATATTGAGCTCTAAATCCAGAACTAACTAGTTCTATCTATATTTGCATTGAATGCAAACTTTTCTTCTACAATTTGCACTATTCTTCAAACTAAAGCTAAATTACTGTTTAACAATTACTCATGTAAAACTAATTAGGAAATAGTCTGTAGACACAGAACTCTGGTTTTTATCTTTGTTCTCATAGCCTGTGCCCTGCCTTTTTATTTTATTTTTACTTTTTTAATGATGGTGTATTCAATATTTTTTTACCATTCTCATTATAATACACATTTTTAAAAAGAGTATATTTTGAGGACACATAATAGGCTACCAGAGAAATGTTTACATCTGGCTTGATCAAAGGTCTTGTGGTATATAAGTGAGTATGTGGGAGGTCTAATTCTTCCATGGGTGGATTAACAAAGAAGACTCAGAACACTATAGTACTTATTCCTTTCCCTTTATGAAAATTTACTTCCTGAACATTGAAATACATCCAATACTTTATTTTTATCTTCTGTTTTTCATTTCAAGGGGTAGTATTAATTCTTATGCTTTGTCTTGTAACTACTAGTTTAAAACATAGAGGGTTCTGTGTATTTCAACCACTGAAATGGATTTATTTAACAAGATACTAATCTTGCTCATAACTGGTGTTTTTGCATGTGGCAATTTAAATAAATCCTAGAGTTTTGAGAGCTGATAAGTGATCATTTCAACACTTCTACAGTGAATGAGCCTATATATCCTGCTCTTTATGGAGTGCTTACATTGTTTGTTATGTTCATTAGTAGCCTCTTGCATGCTGGCTCTTCAGATTCAATTCCTGCTATTTCATTTTCTGTTAGTAGTAATAAGTTGAATGACTACGTAAGTATAAAATATCTAAATGATACAGACAACTGTTTCTGAACAAGATTGCTGTTAACAATGTGAGAGGCTATAATACTGGGTCATTGAATCACTTTTGTTAGGACTGTGCTTTCACATTACTGTGAATTACGAACACATTATCAAGTAATATATAGCATAAGGCTAATTGAAATCAGTGATGTTTGTCTATATAGATTATAAACATTAAATACTTCAGTGAATACTATGTTAATTCTTTCAAAGTTACCTATATAGAGTGTTGTATTTTTCCTTTTATGCATGCATATAATATCAATTATTGTCCTTTTAGGGAAAAGATATATCAAAGCAATAAAATAATATTTCACACTTATGTAGCACTATTCATGTTCAAAGCATCACATATTCAATCATGGATCTACTTTGTCTGATTTTCAACATTAATTTTCATAGGTATCAGAGTAAAGTTGCTATGTTTACCTATGATCTCAACATGAGAAATGATACAGATGAGTGATGGATAAAATAACAGCAAAAATACTTCAATAATCTAATTCTTGTATATCTGTGTTCGTATTATTAATGTTAATAATTCTGTTAATTAGTATAACAGAATATATGCTATCTTGAAGTAGTGAGTAAAGAAAGGGTAGATTGATTGAATTTATGCAACTGGACATGTAGTCAGGCCCAAAAAGAGGTGATCAATGTCAGTGCTTGAGGTATGCTACAGACCCCCGCAATCTGATCTGGATATGAACAGAGACCTCTTTAATGTTTGTAATTAAATATATAAATACTGGGAATTGTCTGATTATGGGAGACCTTAACTTCCAAGATATAGATTGGAGGACAAGTGCTACTAATTATAGTAGGACCCAGATTTTCCTGGATGTGATACTTGACAGATTTCTTAACCAAATATTCGCTGAACCAATAAGAGGTGATACTATTTTACATTTGATATTGGTGAGTCATGAGGACCTCACAGAAGAACTGGCTGTAGGGGACAACCTTGGTTTCAGTGATCATGATGAGCTAATTCAGTTTAAACTAAATGGAAGGATAAATAAAAACATCTGCAACTAAGATCCTTGATTTTGAAAGGGCAAACTTTAAAAAATTAAGAGACTTAGTTAGGGAAGTGGACTGGACTGAAGAACTCAAGGATCTGAATGTGGAGAAGGCTTGGAATTACTTTAAATCAAGGTTGCAGAAACTAGTTGAAGCCTGCATCCCAAACAAGGGAGAAAAAGTTTGTAGGGAAGGGTTGCAAACCAAGTTGGATGAGCAAGCATCTCAAACATGTTATTAAGAGAAAGCAGAAAGCCTACAAGGAATGGAAGGTGGGATGGATCAGCAAGGAAAGCTACCTCTTGGAGGTCAGAAAGTATAGGGGAAAGTGAGAACTGCCAAAAGGCAAGCAGAGTTGCAAAGGAAATTAAAACCAATAATAAAAGGTTCTATAGCCATATAAATAAAAAGAAAACAAGGAAAGAAGCGGGACCACTAAACACTGAGGATGGGGTGGAGATGAAAGATAATCTAGGCATGGCCCAACACAAAACAGATAGCTTGCCTCAGTTTTAAATAAGGGTAATGAAGATCTTACGGTAATGGCAGGGTGATTTATTGAATTGAGAATATGGAAATAGAAATGATCACGTTCAAGATGGAAGTCAAAATCAAACAGCTTAATGGGACTAAATCCCATTAAGGGGCCGGATAATCTCCATCCAAGAATATTAAAGGAACTGGCACATGAAATTGCAAACCCAATAGCCAGGATTTTTAATGAATCCATAAACTCAGGGGGTCATACAGTATATAACTGGAGAATTGCTAATATAGTTCCTATTTTTAAGAAAGGGGAAAAAAATGATCCAGGAAACTACCTAGTACGTTAGTTTGACCTCAATTGTATGCTAGATCTTGGAACAAATTTTGAAAGAGAAAGTAGTTAAGGAAATAGAGGTTAACGGTAATTGGGATAAAATACAACATGGTTTTACAAAAGGTAGATTGTGTCAGACCAACCTATCTCTTTCTCTGAAAAGATGACTGATATTTTTAGACAAAAGAAATGTAGTAGATCTAATTTACCTGAATTTCACTAAGGCATTTGATACAGTTCCACAACGAAAATTATTAGTTAAATTGGAGAAGATAGGGATTTATATGAATATTGAAAGATGAATAAGAAACTGGTTAAAGGGAAGTCTACAGTGGGTCATACTGAAAGGTGAACTGTCAGGCTGGAGGGAAGTTACTAGTGGAATTCCTCAGGGATCAATCTTGGAACCAATCTTATTTAACATTTTTATTATTGACCTTGGTACAAAAAGTGGGACTGTGCTAATAAAATTTGCGGATGACACAAAGTTGGGAGGTGTTGCCAGTACAGAGGAGGGCCAGAATATCATACAAGATGATCTGGACAACCTCGAAAACTGGAGTACTAGAAATGGGATGAAATTGAATAGTACAGAGTTCAAGGTCATGTACTTAGGGACTAACAACAAGAATTTTTGCTATAAACTGGGGACTTATCAGTTGGAAGCAATAGAGAAGCAGAAAGACCTGAGCGTACTAGTTGACCAAAGGATGATTATGAGCCAATGTGATGCAGCTGTGAAAAGGGCTAATTCAATCCTAAGACTCATCAGGCAAGGTTTTTCCAGTAGAGATATGGAAGTGTTAGTACCATTATACAAGGCACTCATTTGGAATACTGTGTGCATTTCTGGTCTTCCATCTTTAAGGAAGATTATTCAAACTGGAACAGTTACAGAAAAGGGCTGCTAAGATGATCAGAGAAATGGAAAACCTACCTTATGAGAGGAGACTGAAGGAGCTTAGCTTGTTTAGCCTAACCAAAAGGAGGCCAAGGAGAGAGATGATTGTTCTTCACAGTGAATTAGATAAGTACATGATAGATAGGTCCATCAAGGGCTGTTGGCCAAAATGATCAGGGACACAACCTGATGCTGTGGGTGTCCCTAAACCTCTGACTGCAAGAAGCTGGGACTGGATAATGGGGATGGATCACTCGATAAATTTCTCTGTTCTGTTCATCAATCTGAAGCATCTGGCACCGGCCACTGTCAGAAGACAGGCTACTGGGCTAGATGGACCATTGGTCTGACCAGTATGGCCATTCTTATGATCTTATGTTCAGCCTCCTGCCCAGTCTGCCTCTCTGGCCCTTTCAGTACTTTGTTCTAGCCAATATCATGCTCCATCTCCCTCCCTTTCCCTGTCAGTCCTCTATGCCCGCAATAGCCTTGCTTGCACCCTCGCAGTCCTTTGCCCAATAGTCTCACTGCCTGCTTTCCTTTTCATAATGGTTTCCTTTGCATCCGCGTTTGCCTAGCCCTAGTGCATATGGCAGACTTCATTGTGGATCTCTGTTGTTCCATTTGCATATCTGAAAATCAGTAATAAAGTAAGTGAAAAATACACAATAGAGATCCATGGTGCAGCTCAGAGTTGCTTCCAGTGTTTTAGATTTTTTCTGTCGGCATTTTTGTTCATTTCTGATCTCAACAGTCCTTTTCCTTCATCAGAAGAAATGAATCCTCAGAAAGAGGAAGTCAGTGCTAGCCTCCAAGTCCTACTAACTTTCTGGGTAACTGTGATTACATCATTTCACCTTCCATTGTCCTGGTAAAAAGGTGTCTTGGAGAATAGCATTACTTTAAAAATAAGCCTTTTACATGAATAGCTTTTCTCTGGTGAGTGTAGATGAACCTTGCTAAAATCTGTTGTACATCATGTTGTATTCAGGAAATTTGTCTGCACTAGGATTTTCCCCCTGTATTTTCACTATTGTTACCACTAGTGCAGCTCTATTGGTGTTAGCAACAATGGGAACTCGACGAGACTCTAGGAGTTTGCTGGCATTTTAACCACTGTCATTGAGAGCAAGCCTAGATAACACAGTGATTAAAACATAATGTGCATCAGCAGAAAATCCAGGAGAGAAACGCAGAGTAGATAAGGGCTTATGGGTATAGTTTATAGCTTGGTGGTTCATCCATTTCTTCACTGTCCAGAGAAACTGTATTAGCATCCTGTTAGCAAGACCTGTGTTTAAACCCAACTCTGGCTAGAGATGCCTTGAACTCTTATGTAAATTGGACCTGAATTTTCTTGCTTTCATGGGTTTATTTTAACCTTTGTCATTTTGTCTATATTTATAATTTGATTTATTTTGTGGAGGTTTGGTGTCCTGTTGATTTAAAAGCATGCCACTGACATGCTGTGTGTATTGAGATCCAAAGTGTCATTAGATATAATTTAAAACAACTGCATTTTGTGTATTACTCTTAATATACAGTCACAGCCTATAATGTGATGATCTTGTCTGAAAGCACAGTAACCAGGGACATGTTTGTATACTTAGCTCCATAATACTGAGGCCATGTCCACTACAGAGTTAAGTTGACTTAAGTTATGTCAACGATAATAAGATGCTTCAATAATAACAACAAGAGTTCTGTGGCCCTTTAAAGACTAACAAATTTAATATTTGCAGACATAAGCTTTCGAGAGACTTCAGCTCCCTTCTTCAGATGCAGTAATACAGAAAATAGGTAACACAGAGGCATCTTATAGATATCCAGGTGCATTGAGAACAATGGGGGAGGTGGAGTCTGGTACTTAAGACCTAATGACGACCATTGAGTAGGAGGTGAGAATGGGTGAGCAAAGTAATTTACCTTCGGTAGTGAGATAGCCACTCCAAGTCTCTGTTTAAACCCAGTGTGAATGTGTCAAGTTTGCAGATCATTTCTAACTCAGCAGTTTCTCTTTGAAGTCTGTTTTTGGAGTGTTGTTTTGTTTGTTTGTTTGTTTGTTGGAGAAGTACAGCAACTTTCAGGTCAGAGACAGAATGCCCTGGGGAATTAAAGTGTTCTCCCACTGGTTTATGGATGTTGTTATTTTTTATGTCTGATTTGTGTCCATTTATCCTTGTGCATAGTGATAGTCCAGTTTGGCCAATGTACATGGCAGAGGGGCATTGCTGGCACATGATGGCATATATAACATTAGTGGATATGCAGGTGAATGAGCCCCTTATGGTGTGATTGATGTGGTTAGAACCAGTAATGATGTCATTAGAGACGATATGTGGGCAGAGCTGACAACGGGGTTTGTTGCAGGGATAGGTTCCTGGGTAGGATTTTTTGTAGGGTGTATGGTTGCTGGTGAGTATTTGCTTCAGGTTGGGGGGCTGTCTGTAAGCCAGGATGGGTCTGCCACCCACTGCCTGAGCGAGAGATGGATCATCTGCTAGGATTGGTTGTAGATCTTTAATGATGTGCTGGAGAGGTTTTAGCTGGGGACTGTAGGTGGTGACCAGTGGGGTTCTGTTGTTTTCTTTGTTGGGTCTGTATCGGTTATGCCAGTCCACACAACACTCCTTGTGTCAGTGGAGCGCGTCCAAAGTCATTGCTCTTGCATCGAAAGAGAGAGCATTGCATCGTGGGTAGCAGTCCCACTGTGCAACTTGTCACACTTTATCATCCTCTGCCGCTGGGAGCTCTGGGAACAGATCACAGTGCATCAAGGGGATATGTTCACCGTCCCGTGATGCAGTTATGTCTCATCGTTCCATGGGCTTCTGATTTTGTTTTGCGCCGTTTTCCAACAACTCTTGTAAACTGTGCTCCCACCATCTCTGCCTGACACCATGGATCCTGAGCTGCTGATCAATCTGGTGATGAGCATTCTGAACACAATGTGGCTGGTCCTGCAGTATTTCATGAACTGCAAAACAGAGAGTGAATTGGTGATGCCTGCCCTGCTGTCTGCCATAGAGACAAATAATTCACGATTCCTGCTGGGCATTCACACAACAGCTTGCCACGGTGGACCATTGGTACTGGGCTCAGGAAACAAGCGCTGAGCGGTGGGATTGCAACATGATGTATGTATGGGATGACGAGCAGTGGCTGACGAACTTTCAGATGCACAAACCCACCTTCGTGGAACTGTGTGTGGAGTTTGCCCCAGCACAATGGTGCAAGGACACCTGAATGAGAGCTGCCCTCAGTGTGGAAAAGCGAGTGGCGATAGCTGTATGGAAGTTGGCAACTCCAGACTGCTACCAGTCAGTTGCGAATCAGTTTGACGTTGGAAAGTCCACCATGGGGTTGTGGTGATGCAAGTGTGCAAGGCCATTAATCACCTTCTGCCATGATGGACTGTGACTCTCTGTAATGTGCAGGAAATAATTGATGGCTTTGCGGCGGGGTGATAGATGAAACACATATCCCATTTTTGGCTCCAGATCATATTGCGACAAAGTATATCAACCGAAAGGTCTACTTCTCCATGATCTTGCAGGCATTGGTGGATCACAGGGGCTGTTTCACTGACATCAATGTGCCAAAGAGCCTTTGGCAAAGGATTGCAGAATACCTACAGGAAAGTTTCTTAGAGATCTCTATGGAGGATTCCTAGGACATCCCCATGTACATTAACAAACTTTTCCATGTGTCCCCACTGCATAGATACTAAGTCTCTGTTGTTAATTTTTGTCCCTTATCCCTCCTATACCATATAACAAAGTACATGAGAGCTCAATCTCCTCTCACTCTGCAAAGCAAAATGAGCACTTACTGGAGTTCCCCTCTACTGCATCATGCGTGCCAGAGCGCTAGCACTGGCTAGACCCTTAAGGAGTCAAAAAGAGGTCCTGACTTGCTGCGCTAACAGACAACCCTGGCAGGTGCTCCACATCATCCTCCAGCTCCACTTCCTCATCCACCACTTCGCCATCGGAGTTGAGTCCGCTGGCCGCTGCCTCCAGTCCCCCCGAAGTATCTATGGGACTGTTGGCGGTGGTGGTGGAGTTACTGCCGAGGATGGTGTCCAGTTCCTTATAGAAGCAGCATGTGTTCAGCACCGTACCAGAGTGACCATTGAACTCCCTTGTCTTCTGGTATGCCTGCCTCAGCTCTTTGATCTTAGTACAGAATTGCTGTGTGGCCCTTTCGTTGGCCTTCTCCTGTATGCCACTAGCAGTCAGGTCACGGGTATCAAAGTTCTGACAGCTGAAGCGAAGCTGCAACTGCACAGCCTCCTCTCCTCATAGATCCAGTAGATCCAATAGCTCTTGTGTACTCCACACGGCAGAGTGTCTGTTGCGGAAAGCTGGCATGGTCACCTGGGAAAATGCTGTGTGAACTGTGCACACCCAGCGAAGAGGAATTTCAAAAATTCCCTTGCCTTTAAATGGGAGAGGGGCACATACCTGTGTGTCTTCAGGGCAAGGGAGTTCAAACTCAGGCCAGAGCAGTGAGGATGGGCATTGTGGGACATCTTGTGGAGGCCAGATAGGGTGACACAACCAAGTGCATTGTTGATGCTGATGCTCCGTCGCTCTAACTATATCACAAAAAGCTCTATGCCACTCTTCCAAGTGGTTTTATTATGCTGGTGTAGCAGGGTAGTTACATCAGCCGGAGGAGCATTTCAATGTGTACATCACCACTGTTTTGTTGACGAAAGCTGACTTTTGTCGACAAAACTGTAGTGGAGACAAGTCCTGAATGTTACTAGCTGCACAAAGTAATTTTAAAACTTAATTGTCTTAGGTGTTTCATATATTATTTTGAAATAAGAAAAGAGTCCAACCCACATAGTTGGCTAAGCATGTATTTCTCACTACTTGTGACTGTAATTTAGCATTCTAAAATTGATTTTATAAATTCAGCCTTTGTATTCATATGAGAGCTCACTTATATGCCACTGTTAATGTAAAATGATGTTTGGTCTCAATTTACATTATTCTTCCTATTTTCTCTCTGCAGAGTTTGCATTTTGTGTAGTAAATGCATCAATGGCCATGGATTTAGCCTTTGGCATATTGTGTGAGCTGCTTCAACAGTGGAATCAAACCAGTGCTGGTATCCCAGTCCTACTGGAGTGGCTGTTGGGAGAGGATGATCTAAAAAAAGATTTGGAGACAACAACACTGGTAATTAACTGGTTAATTTCTGGAGTTGTAATGTTTGTATTTCTATTGTGCTTTATTTGGAATTTTGATAGTGTTTTGTTAGTGATCAAACATGAAGAAACCATTTCTTTGTGATCATTACTCAAGATTAAACAGACTTAAACTTTAAAATATTCACAGTGACAACAGTCTGTTTAAAATAAACAAACAAATAAATAAGTTGGGCCTGATCCTGCAATTTTCATATAAGTAGTCCAATTGATGTCAACACTAAACCATACCCTTTTTAAAAAAAGTGTTTAATAAACTTCATGGTTATTTTAACATATCAGTTGTCACCAACATTTCAAAGATGCAGGACCTGATTTTCAGAGTTGCTGATCACCTATAGATCTGATTGAAGTTAATAGCTGTTGTAGGTGCTCAACACATCTGAAGTCCAAGCCCATTGCTTCTGCTATTATCGGTTTGCTTCATGGTATTATACTAGTTTTTCCAGAATTTTGAAATTTGTTTTTTGTGCTATATTCCATGGGCCCAATACTGCAGACTTATGCACATGAATCATCCTCACACATTTAAACCATTAATTTCAGTAGGACTATTTGCATAAATAAGACTTTGCAGGATTGGGCCTATAGAACTTAATATTGTATGTTGTTAGGTGCTAACTTGCCTTTGAAAGGCCAGGAAATATGTATATAATATTATGAAGTAAACTGGTAGTAGTAGCAGCAGATACATCTTTTAAACATTGGCTGACAACTGATATGATAAAATGACCAAATGTATTATGAAACTTTTCTTAAGCATATAGTTTAGGTATGTCTTTTTGATGATCTACTACTGTTTCGTTGACTGATGTAATTTTCCTTTTTTGTTTAATCCACTCCAAAAGCTCCTTGATAGACCAAATCACCATATTGATTACAGAGGTCTCTGTGTAATATAAGACAGTGTCACAGAGGAAGGCAAGCTAATTCTGCACTCCTCCCCAACACGCACATTTTAGCGTTTAAGCTGTTTTTCACTTTCACTGTTTCAAAAATAAAAGTTATACCATAAGCACATGATTTCTGGTGATGAAATGTCATTGACACACTGGGAAACTTTGTTTTGTGCTTTCTAAATCTTTGAATAAATTGAAGATATATATATATGAATTCTTACCCTCATATAGAACAGCAAAGAAACTGTTTTAATAATATTTTATATCAGCATTATTTCCCCTTAATGTTGTTTAATATTGGATTATTTGCCCCTTATTATCATCAAACCACTGATCATTGTTGTTTTTCTTTTCATTGAGATGGAAGATGACAACCTGTTTAATAAAGGGGAAGTGAATTTTTGGGCAGAGACGCTAACTAACGTCAGACAGCTTAGTAAACATCTGTTGTTGCTCATACCAGCCACTCGCTTAAATGCGCCAGATCAAGGAGAACTCCATCGATTGGCAAGAATCGTGTCTGATCAAGCCCAGCTTGTTAGACAGCTTCTTAAAGAGCTACCCCCAACTCCAGAATTTTCCAAGACTGTGGAATTCACAAGATTAACCATTCAGAATGAAAGAATATCAACTTGCCTTAAGATATTAACCTTGCTTGATGATGATGCTTGCAAGAACAAAAAAAATCCTGAAAAATGAAACACTGGCAATTTGTCCTGTACCAGTGTACCAAATTTTACTACACGATGAACAAAGATTTGAAATTCTCTCTAGGTTTGGGACAGGATATATTTGTTTCATGACTGTAGTAAACCTATTTAATAGTACATGCTAAAAACAGATTTTTCATGGGTCTGCTGAATCTTTGTCAGACTTGCTGTAGGAGAAAATTTTTAAATGCATTTTCTAATTTCTTTCAGACCAGCATGGTTTATTACAGCTACTGTAGGACACAAAGCAACTAAACTTTATATTTAAAATTTTATCATCAAAAATTTCATTTTATCAAAATAAAAAATCATTTTATCATCAAATAGTGATTCTTTATTTGCACTTTCAGCCTTCACATATTTTAGTAAATTTTAATTGGAAATCTTACTGAAAAGTAATTAATTATCACATAACCAATGAGTGCAACACAAGATTTTTTGAACACTCTGGTACTTCAGATGCTTTAAGTTATATTCTTAGTATTCCAGTAGGTGGCACTATAATACAACATTGTACAGGAACTAGTAAACCAGTGCTAGCTTTCATATTATTTCCTTTTTAATTTATAGCTTGATCTTCAATGTAAACCTGAAGCCCAGTTCAATTAGAGTAAAATGAATTGCTCTAGCAAGTGTTAGTTGTATCCTTGTTAATTTTTCATTTTACTTTTATAAACAGAATGGACTGCTAAACTGGGCTTTGAAAAATATTTTGTAAAATGCATTAGGTAGTTCTTAAATAAAAATATTTAATTGTGACAAACAGTGGATGAGAGCAGTTTGACATCATATCTGCTTTCCTCTGCATACGCACTGAGCTGAAATGAAAGCCTAAGTGGTTTATTTTCAAAATAGAATATTATTTTCTATTACAGTGACTTTTTATCGTAAATATATAACCTCAGTTTCATGACTTTTTATCAAATATTTTCTATAGCCTCAGTTTCATGATTCAGCATTTCATGATTTCAGCATAATGTAAAGGAACATGAGATTTCAATGAGGCAAATGGAAACTTGAAAGGACAGTTCACACGTATTCATTTTACCCTATTTATTAATATATAAAAACAGAATCCAGATAACTCATAAGTAAATTTTATGAAAAGTTGTTTTCTATTCATTGGGTGAATAGCATCAATTTTGTCTCAGCTATTTATAAGTACATCTGTTCAACAATGCTACAATTAGCAACTGTCACTTGACACACCTTTTCAATTTTTTTAAACATCTGTTATAGCTATTCACTTTTTACGATATAATACAAATAGAAATTAATCCGTCAGTATTTCAAAATTCCTTCACTACAGCTCCTCTTGTGTGGGGCTTGATCGTTTGAATGGTATAAGAATGAGTAAGAGAACTTTTAACTGCACAGTAGTATATCCACAAGATTTATAACAAAACGTAAGTAACTTTGTAAAGCCTCAAGAACATGGTTAATCAATGAACAAAATGACTTTAAATCTTCTTTATCAGTGTTTTTAAAAGGGTAACTTTAAACTATGTAATATCTCTTAGTTTATAGAGAGCAAATAATTTTACATCATCTTGCATACATTTCACCACATATTGCTGGTGACTTGGGTTACTGTATAACTACTAAATCAGAAACCTTTAAACCTTAAACAGCAGCTGCAGAACAGGATTAGCAAAGTCTAGTAGAGAGTCCTTATCTGTGATGTATTTGATCTTAGCCAATTTACCAAAGTGTTTGTTGTTCAAAGGCTGATTATACACTGCTCCTTGCATGATTATCTTAATAAACTATGTGTTTACTTAGGTAACTAAGGGGCAGGATCTGCCCCCAAGATGGTGTTTTCAAATCTTATTACATGGTTTAACTTTTGGATGGGGGGAGTTTGAACTATCCTGATCAGTACGGAACCAAATGAAGGGAGGGAGCTGAAGAGAAGATACACAGTACTGGAAATATGCAATGTTAATCCCATTTTAAAATTGTTTCCTGTTTGAGGAACTGAGTCTCATTACTTGGTAAGTTACTAATAAATGTAATTTTTTCATCGAGTTGCAGGAAAATATTAAAGGAAAATTTCCGTTTTGCTGGGAGACCTATGAAAAGAATAGAATATTGTTGCCTCCTCTTACCTTGGCAGGATTGGGGCACTAGGGGGTGACATAGCACCATAAAACCACTTCGGGACTAAATGTCAACAACATGTCACGTCCGCCTCCAATTTAGCAACGCAGCTTCTCGGCGGCGAGTTAGAAAGCGGCGGGTGCCAAGTGAATGAGTAAAGATGCATCTGACGAGTTAGAGATCTGGCCCCGTGAAGGGTCGCGGGACAGAAAGGAAGGTGATTTGGTGCAATTTTTCCTCACGTATGTGTTATTTCTAAGCGTAGGTGTAATGGCCCAGGTTGGAGTTTCTCTTTCTGTCTACTTGATTGAGACGCTGTTAGCGCTTTGTGACCCTGTAACAGGTTGAGTCAGGGCTGAAATGAAATGTCGCTTCCTGTGATGCAGGAAGAGGGACGGTGCTAAACTGCTGCCGCTCCCAGAAGTGCTTTTCCCCGCGGGGCTGGACACAGGCAGGGGGAGGAGCCGGGCCAGAGTGGGTCCTTCTCCCAGTCCCTTTAGTGCTGTGCTCAGCAGTCGCACCGAGGAGCAGGCAGCCAAAGGGAAGCGTGAGCCGTTTTGCGACAAACTACCGTGAAGACCGGCCGCAAAATGTCCCAATAAAACGCCCTTGAAGTTGCTTTTCCTTTGGTACATTTCTTGGCGAAATGCAGGTTTCCTGCTGACGTGGGCAGATTTGCACCCTCGGATTTTCAGGGCTTGGCATCCCAGCTCCGAAAGAACCGAAAGAGGATCAAACGTCTCCACTGCTTTTGTAACCCATACACTGCAGGGAAACTTTTACACGTGCATCCATGTCCCCCTGCCTGGCATTTGTTCCAACCGTTAGCGAACGCAAGTATGGGAAATGCAGAATCGTAGCGTTTAACGTGTTTATACAAGCCTGTAAGTCGGAGTCAGGCCAGATTCATGACTGCCCGGGGGGAAGGGGGGAGAAGCGCTGGGCAGGAGGGTGTTAAAACGGGCTTACAGCTGCCCGGCCGTGTACATCCCCTAGCTCTCGGGGGGAGCTTAGCTGAGCTCCCTGTCTGGGAGTTCCCTCCTTCAGCCCCTTCTCCCGTCCCTGGCCAGCTGCTCCAGACCAGGGCTATTTAGGCGGGGGCGCATTGAGTCGCTACTTTTAGAGGCGCGCTCAGCTGGAGGGGAAGGGATCACTGCGGCGCGGGGCTGTTGCACAGAAAGGAGCGGGGGGCGGGGACTGCAGCAGAAAGGGCCCCCGAGGCTTAACTCTTCCCCTCCCGGCGGCGTGGACGCCAGCAGCCACAGCACGCTGCTTATTTGTCTTGAGGAGCGCGTGTATTTTGTGCGGCTAGTGAGGAGCACATGAGCAGAGTGCCCCTCACTCACTCACTCACTCTTAGCACGGGCTTGCTCGGTGCACAAGCTAAGCAGCGCTCTGCAGCTGCAGCTCGGCTGCACTTCCCCGGGCGGCGGCTGCACCGCACCGCACCGCACCCCTCCCTCGTGCAGCGCAGTCAGCCGTGGGAAGGGCAGCGAGCGGCCGAGCCGGGACTGGGCGCGCTTGTGTCCTTCTCTTTCCAGCCCTGCGGTGCCGGCTGCTGGTGCCCAGGGACGGGCTTGGGGGCTCCAAGTCAAAGGACAAGAAATTGGCTTTGCTAATCGTATCACAAGACCTTGAACGGCTGCCAAGTCTCTTGTGATCTACTAGGCAAGCGCACGGTGCGGGCGGGGGAAGGCCCTTCGCCGTGCAGGAGCCGCGGGCCGGGAGGGGACTGGCGAGTTAGTTCTTTCTCTCCTCTCCACCCCTCCAAAACCCGATCCGTCTAGCGGCCCGCTCTTTGTGTTGCAATGTAACACACCCCCTGTCCCCAGCGACCGGCCGCCGGCCAGTTACGCGGACTCACCAAGGACCTAAACTTTGTTTCAAATCAATTACGTGGCAAAAGTTGATGTTCAGTGGGGAGGGAGGGAGAGGTGTCCCATTTCACTCCCAGTTACTTGGATGCATCTTCCTTTTTATTAGCTTCCCACTCCCAGCCTACTCGCCAGTTATACTGAAGTGAGGGAGGGAAGCCTTTTCCGACATGTGCTGGTTGAAAGGTCCCAGCCAGGGAGAGTGCAGAGTCCGTCTCTTGCAAGACAAGGGACACTGATTTCCCCGAGGCATTTTAAAGGGAAATCACTCAGTTTAATAGCAAATGATCGGGACCCCCTAGATTCGTCTGCAGAGCGTGTTCTGCGTCGAGACTTCCTAAATAGCGTGCTTTCCATGCAAGTCTCTGGGTGGTACGCTCTGTGATCAATCTGACTTTTCAGCGCTTTCTAGTTTGCATTTGTAGCAAACCTCACCTACACGCACTCTGCAGATCTATAGCAAACTTGTGTACAGGGCTATACACGTGTATACGGTGCGATTTGTAGCAAGCCTTGTATGTTTTCTCCACACTAACCTGTAGCACGCTTTCTATAGACTGCAGAGTGTTTACTACAAGTGTACACGCAGTGCACCCGACAGCAACCCTTGCGTACAGAAGATTACCTGCTACCCACAGTGCATTGAGCAGCAAGTCCTGTAGAATGCCATTGCTTTCCATACGCTTTCCACTCTCTAACCCTGGGCATAGTAGAGTCACAAGACTGTATAGTACAGTCGTGTAGCCAATGGCTCCTCGCTGCAACCCTGAGCAAGCA
Organism: Emydura macquarii macquarii; assembly: GCF_026122565.2. Lineage (NCBI taxonomy): Eukaryota > Metazoa > Chordata > Testudines > Chelidae > Emydura > Emydura macquarii. The sequence continues at coordinate 23,805,357 of NW_027132813.1, read as the reverse complement.
TGACGCTAGCGGAGCCCATGGCTACCCCGCCCGCCCGGCCGCCGCTCCCAGCCCCGCACACCCCCTCCCTTCCCTGCACTCCAGGCCGCTGAAAGAAATTGGCGGCGCCCAATGAGAAGCGGCGGAGGGGGCAGGGCTGGGTGGGAACGGCTGGGCGGTGTTGCTGGGAGACCCCGGCGGGCCCGGTTGGGTTCCGCCCCTCGCGCTGTTCGGCGTTTATATATGTGCAGAGCAGAGCGCTTGCAGAGTTCCAGCAGTCAGCTCGCTGCAGCAGTAAGCCTGGTCGTCGCCGCGTTGGCCGGGCACCCTCACCCACCGCTGCTGGGAAAGTGATTGAACCATTTCGGATCTCAAGGAATCAGCCCTTTCCTATTTAGTCGTGGCTTTTCCAAAGCCCCCAAGGAAAGCGGGATCTTTCGGTCCTTCCTGTATCTCCGATCACTACAGGATCTAGAAATGTCTACAACACTTTTATCTGCCTTCTACGACATCGACTTCTTGTGCAAGGTAGGGGAACAGTCTGCATTGTCTCTGCCAAGCACTTTGATCGGTTTAAATGGATTTTAGCAAATCTGCGTATTGTCTTTCAAACTTTGGCTCCCTCTTTTCCAAATGGTCCTATCTGCTTCTTGCAGGGGGAGGGGGAGGGCTGGCGCTTTCTATGTAGGATGCATTTTGCACTTTACTTGCTTTGCGATCAAGGTAAGCTAACGTTGAAATTATGAGTTTACCCGCTTGGGCTCTCATCCCTCCCAACCTGACCTGCAGTCCTCTGGGCACAGGCGTCTAAGGGCAGATTTGTTGCCCACCATCAGGATGTGGCATTAGAGATGTGGCATTGCAATGGGCAGCTTTAAAGTCTCTGAAGCTTTTAGTTGTAGATGTCTGAAATTAGTTCCACAATCCCCCCCAGCCCCACAGTGTTGCAGTGGAAGTGCTTAGGCTGTGAAGTTTCAGCTGCAGCTGTGTGAGCTCTCTGAAAGCCGCCGTGCTGAGAGAAGGAAGTTTTAGTGCCTGGCTCTGCCTGAAGCTGCGGGGGAGACATTAAGATGCCTCCCGCTTTCCCTGCAGATGTGCTGCGAGGGAGAGTTTTACCCTCGCGCAGTCTCAGGGGGCGCTGACAACTTGCAGAAGTGCTGCCCCGCCCGCCCAGCCGAGTCACTTTGCAAACTCTTTCTCTTTCCTTCCCCCCCCCCTCTTGCTTCCAGACCGATAAAGCCCTGAGCAGCCTGAGCAGCATGCTGGACAAGAAGGCGGTGGGGACCCCCGTGACCTCCCCCAGCTCCAGCTTCGCGCCGGGATTTCTGCGAAGGCACTCGACCAGCAACCTGCAGGCTCTGGCCAACAGCTCCAAGTTCCCCAGCTCCTCGGGCTCCAGCTCGTCGTCCTCGTCCTCCTCTTCCTCGTTCGGCAGCCTGAAGGAGACGGGCACGGGCGGCGGCGGGGGAGGAGGAGGAGGGAGCAGCAGCCCCACCGCGCTGCTCAACAAGGAGAACAAGTTCCGGGACCGCTCGTTCAGCGAGAATGGCGAGCGCAGCCAGCACCTCATGCAGCAGCTGCAGCAGCAGGCGGCGGCGGGGAAGGGGAGCGGCGGCGGCGGCGGGGCGCCCATCAACTCGACGCGGTACAAGACGGAGCTGTGCCGGCCCTTCGAGGAGAGCGGCGCCTGCAAGTACGGCGAGAAGTGCCAGTTCGCCCACGGCTTCCACGAGCTGCGCAGCCTGACGCGCCACCCCAAGTACAAGACCGAGCTGTGCCGCACCTTCCACACCATCGGCTTCTGCCCCTACGGGCCGCGCTGCCACTTCATCCACAACGCCGACGAGCGCCGCCCCGCGCCCGGCGGCGGCGGCACGGCCGCGCCCGCCGCCCCGCACCACCCCGCCCACCCGCCGCACCCCGCCAGCAGCACCGGCGACCTGCGCGCCTTCGCCCCCCGGGACCCGCCGCTGGGAGGAGGCGGCGGCGGCGGGTTCGGGCCCCAGCGCGGCGGCGGCGAGCGGCCCAAGTTGCACCACAGCCTGAGCTTCTCCGGCTTCTCCGCCCACCAGCAGCAGGAGGGCGGCGGGCTGCAGCAGCAGCAGCAGCCGCACGGCGGGCGGCTGGAGGCGGCGCTGCTGCTCGAGAGCCCCGGCGGCTCCCGCACCCCGCCGCCGCCCGCCTCCGCCTCCTACTGCGAGGAGCTGCTCTCGCCGCCCTGCGCCAACAACGCCTTCGCCTTCTCCGGCCAGGAGCTGGGCAGCCTCATCGCGCCGCTCGCCATCCACAGCCCCGGCTTCGCCGCCGCCTTCTACCGCTGCCAGCAGCAGCAGCAGCAGCCGCCGCCGCCGCCGCCCCCTTCGCCCCCCTTCAGCTTCCAGCCCCTGCGCCGCCTCTCCGAGTCCCCGGTCTTCGACGCGCCGCCCAGCCCCCCGGACTCCCTCTCCGACCGGGAGAGCTACCTGAGCGGCTCGCTCAGCTCCGGCAGCCTGAGCGGCTCCGAGTCCCCCAGCCTGGACTCCGGCAGGCGCCTGCCCATCTTCAGCCGCCTCTCCATCTCCGACGACTAAAGGGGGAGCCGGCCGGGCAGGAGAGAGGGGAGCGGAGGAGAAGAGGGGGGTGAAGTGAATCCCCGCGGAAGGGGGGGAGGGGATAAACCCCCGGGAGCAGAGACTGCAGCCTCCGGAACTAGCCAAGCTCGCACAGTCCTTCGATGATCCTCTTGGTCTTGGTTTTGTTTTTTTTGTTTGTTTTTGTTTTTAATTGCTGAGCAAATCCATTTAAAAAGCGGAGAGAGAGAAAGAACTTGATATCGAGAGATGAACAAATTTGCAAGAGGGCAAATGGCGACATGAACAGAACAAACCTATTTTTATAGAGAGACCTTGGAAGAAGGGGATTTTTGTTTTTGTTTGGAGACTAGTTATAATATGCACCAGCAGCAGCAGCCATTCCATCTGTGTGTGTGTGTTTAAAAAAAAAAAAAAAAGCATTTGTGTGTGGGGGGGGGAAACAAACTCACCACCACCAGAAAGCAACAAACAATCCGGAGGGGTGGAGAACTCTGCATTCCAAGCCCCTCCAAATTTTTTATATAAAAGACAGAATTTAATAAGTAGTTTTGTCTTTTCAAGCCAATGTCAAATAAAAACCCACAACAGTACTAAACCTAAAGCTTTTAAAAGAAAAATCCAACACCCTGCCAAGAATATGCCTTGATAACAACTCTCTAGTTTTTTAATATATCTATATATATATATATATTATAACATGCTAAAACTTCCATTCCAAAGTTTAATTGTTGGTTCCATTGCCACCACTTAGTGGATGTTTGGCTTAGAACAATTTTTTTGTTGTTGCTTTATTTGGAAGCACTCAGCTGAGTCTAGTTTGTAATTGTTGGAGAATAACTGCTGATTTTTTTTTTTAATTTTTTTAGCTGTTTTGAGTTGATTGCATGAGTCACTGCACCCAACTCAATATGAAACTATTTAACTTATTTATTATCTTGTGAAAAGTATACATTGGTAATTTGTTCATACTGTATTTATCAGGTATGATGAAAAGCAATAGATATATATTCTTTTATTATGTTTAAATTATGATTGCCATTATTAATCGGCGAAATGTGGAGTGTGTTCTTTTCACAGTAATATATGCATTTTGTAACTTCACTTGGTTATTTTATTGTAAATGAGTAAAATCTTAATTTAAGAGATTGTATGTAATATTTATTTCATTAATTTCTTTCCTTGTTTACGTAAATTTAAAAGATTGCATGGTTTCTTTATAGAAATCGGTCTCTATGCTGTGGAAGTAGTATGAGGAATTTGTGGGTTTTTTAGAATGTAAAATGGTTGTAGCCCGTCCATGTAAAAAAAACAAAACTACTTTGCAATCAGACTTCAAAGTGGCAAACCTAATTCAAGTGTGTTTAAATTAACCAAAAAGTATTTTTGTTGCCTAACTCCACCAATCACACTGTGATATAGTCTCAAAGTATGTAGCAATAATTGGGGGTCCCAGTGTTATGTCTCACAGTGCCTTCTCAAAGGTCCATGTTTGCCTTAAATCTTCCTCAACCAAATAAGTATTTTTCTTAATGCTTGAGATAATTTGAATGTAGGGGGGATGGGTTTTAACTACATGAAAAGTTTCACCACTTTTTTTTTTTTTTTTTTTTTTTTTTTTTTTTTTTTTTTTTAAATAAGCAAGGAGGCCACCTTTGGATCTGAAACTTTATGCAGTACATAAACATATCTTTAATTAAATTCCAAAACTTGTAATTATTTTTTCCTTGTGTAGAAAGTCAGGAGTTTTCCAAACTTTCCTGGACGGTGGATGAATGAGCAGTAGCTTTTAGTTTTTGTTTGTACATAGGTACAGATCAAGCACTATGTACTCTCTTTGGACTACTTTAACAGAAGTATGTTTTGAATGTAACTAAAGGATAAGACAACTTGAGTTGTAATATATTTTCGGGAGTCAGTTCACTACAAATTGAGTGTGAGACTGTAAACTTTGTACTGTAAATGTTTTGTAGTTCTCCCAATAAAATTTTTGGAAAAAAAATCAAATTATTAAAGCCATGTCTGCAAGGTGGTTTTTTTACTAGCTTTTTCCCCTATCAGAAATGTCTAGCTACAGATTAACCAGGTTTTTAACAGCAAAATGGCTCCATTCCTGTAGAAATCATTGGTAGTCAGCCAAAACTAATAAACAATGTTCCAGAAGGTTCTAAAGTACCTAGTGCAAATCATATACTCGATCAGGCTTCCTTAGAAGGACAGTGGGGAACAAACCTTTGCTTTTTGTACCTTAACAGCTGAAATGGAAAATCAGTTATTAAATACATAATTTAATGAATTGTTTTTATATCAGGAACGTTTGTTTATGAAGGTTATTAATATGCCATTAGTCTTTTAAAGTTTGTATGGAACAAGTAGGAAATGGTAATCTGTGTAACAATAATAAAAAAGGGCTTATTAAAGCTTTGTTCCAAATGCTCTTCCTTATTTAAAGGAATAGACCTGTAGCCTCTCATTCCAACACTGAAGATGTATTGGTTTTAATGCTAATCTGACTCTTTGGTTTATCTGTCAATCATCAGACCCTGGCTTTTTGGGCATTAGCATTGCTGTGGATAAATCTTTATAATATACAGAGGCTTGTGAATTACACGTTAATGGAGAAGGCATTTTGTTAATATAACTTAATAAATAAGGTTCTTTATGGAACCTCTTGGAATATGTGCTACATCATGATTCATCAGCCTAATAAATGTTAACATAATGGCATCTATACTGTCTGGACTGTCACAGTACCTTTTATAAATACAAGGTAGAACATAATACTTGTGCCATATGGTTGTGTAATCAACCTTGGACTGACTGGTAGTTTTGAAATGAAACAAAAGAAATGTAAGTAATATATGACAGTGCAAAATAATCTGTAGATGTGGTGATGCAAACTTTCTCTAGGTTATGCTCTGGCTTGTTTGCTCAAAATTATTTCCTTTGCTGTCTGAACAACCAATTTTTTTTTCCCAGAAGAAACTTCCTGCAAGGAACAGAAGTCCTTGAGCAAATTAACAAATAGTGAAAGTAGGCTTCTAATTCTTCTTAGTTTACTGATGTCTACTTGAGTTAATGCAGTCTTGTTTTTGTTGGGGGTTTTTTTTTTTTTTTTTTTTTTTTTTTTAAACACTCAAAACTGCAGTTACGGGTGGGTGTAAACTGTTTTTTTTTTTTTTTGTTTTTGTTTTTTAAACTAGTTTTCATTTTCTTCTATCTCCTAAAGCCAACTCTTGTTCCCAAACTAAATAAGGACACTTATTTATTGCTAAATCTCTCAACTGGAACTACTCTATTCTCTCAGCCAGTACTTTTATCTCCTATACAGTCTTTTATTCATTAAGTAGGATCTTATTGTGAGTCACAGCCATACAGTTTGGTGTGTCCTGGTTGGGATATGAATCCTGAAAGTTCTGCAGCAGCTGTTCCACATTAAACACAATTGCACTCTAGTTAATCCAAATACTTTGTGTGTTGAAAAGCTGCCAAAAAAGCATGGATAACAGTTTATAAAGTTCTTGCAGAAGGCTAGTATATTGCTGTATCTGTTGGTATTTGGGGGGGAAGCAGGGCCTCAGCAGCTTTGTGTCCTTTTCACTGTAAGTGATACTCTGAGGTTAACAGTTGAACTAGTGTGTTAACTGCAAAAGTGCATGTCAAAACACTCTCAGTTCCACTCTTGCTTTGTTCCAAACTTCCAGCAATCCTTGAACAGGAAGATTGTCTGTCTGTTTCTTATGTATTAAACAACTGATTATTAACTTTTGAGTTAAATTTAAGAATCAGTTCAAAGGCTATGTTGCTTTTATTTCAGAATTAGATGAAACACATAAAACTGACCAGACCATTCACAAGTTTCCTATTGTCTTGCAGTAAATGGTAGCAAATCAATGCAATCTCTAAACAGTTCATTTTTTCCGCAGGTACTTTGACTTCACAGAAAGCAAAGGTCTCCACAGTCTCTCTCTGAGTACCTCTCTAGGAAATACATTTGTTGCTGGGATTTGGTGAACTGGGGAATGGGTGTGCTATTATCATTACTTGTGCTTAATGGAATTTTAGAACAACCTCACATGCTTTTATCCTCTAGTTCTAGTCTTGGAAACTATAGTGAACTTAGTGAAACTGAAAATGAGCTTGAACAAAATATGCCACTTGGTATATTCAATATGGGATTTCTAAGAATAGCAAACAGTTTCTTTCTGCTCCCTGTTCGTTCTTAAGTGCAATCTCAAAGTGAGGGTACACAGAGACTCCAGGATTCCCTTTACTTGATTTAGGCTGTAGCTTTGAACGCTGCCTGTCAAAATTAATGAGAAGACTAGAACTGACTCATGATTCAACATGACTCAAGATGCACGTCTGGATTGCACAATCCAGAACAATGTATTCCCAGTAGCATGCAACAACCAGAGCCATTGCCCTTTATTAACATATCATGACTCAAGCTTAAATAGTGAGGCAGCTTCTTTGTGATAACATTCCCAGTTCAATTGAAGATCCAAATGCTGTGACTTAGACTAAGTGCTTGTAATTTTTCACTTTGAAAACTTAATACAGCCATGTGGTATGAACTGTCTGACTTCAGCATTTTCTCTTCTGCATATTCCAAAGTGTAGGAGACAGCAAGCAAACCATTAAGTTTAGGTTGGCTGGTCGTGTATGTTTCTTCCAATGTCCTATTTTATTTGGTCACAGTAACTGTCTTGAGAGAACTTCAATCTCCTCCTCCCCACCCCTTCATAAGCTTCCAGTCTCTTAACTTGAGTACCCCACCTCAGCAATTTGTTTTATAATTTTGTGCCTCTGGCTACTTCATATTGAACCAGAAGTTGAAGATTTCAGTTCAATTTACATCTAGGCCTGTTGAGACATGCTTTATCACAAATCTGAACATGCCTACTAAAGGCTGAATGATTTGCACTATGCAAATTGTATGGGTTCCCTTTTCATTCTAGCTCAAACTATTTTTGAGTATCTGGCTGCAGTGTAACCCCCTGAAAGTTAAGTAGGGAAATTGGTGTTGCTTAACAGTGCTGCTTTGGCTGACTAAAGAATGGTGTTGACAAGTTTCAAAGGGAGTATTGACTGTAAGGCTGGTGCCTAATACAGGATCTTGAACGTGGGTGGGTAGGAAGAAGAAATAGGGGAAGCACTGAATGGATCACAGAGATCTATCCATCTCTCTTCACTCTTTTTATTTATTTAAAATTCTTGGCAGACAGGGCTTCCTAACCTTACCCAATGCTATTTTTTTTCTATACTTATGAAGTGGACTTGAAGTCACTGGTATAATTATACAGTCTACTGGGCAAGCAGTTAGAATGTGAACTCTTAATCTTTGTTTTAAAAGCACAAATATTAAACGGGGTGATAGGGCTTAGATCTCTGCTCATAGTTTTTCTTATTTCCTCCTCTGCTGTGCAGTGGTGAAAAGCCTTTGTTGTGATCTTCTGGTGTTCAGTTGGAACTCCTGTTTATGACTTTTCAATACTAAATTATACAAGAAAGGGCGAGTTAGTTTTGCTAAATTAGTGACTTTTTCTTAGGGGAGAGGGGCATGGTTTCTTTTCTTATAAGAAAATTCCTGTAACCCCTTTTTAAAGCTCTGTCTGTATTGGCAACAAATCAGTTACCCTGAGTTCAAATGTTCTTGTGTTCTCATGTGCTAAATTTTTTTGTTTAAAAACAAGAATATGACTGTCAAAACTCCTCTATAAAACAGCTTTGCAAACTCATCAAACTTACAAACCAAGCCACAAAATGTATTTTCCAACTCTTTAAAACTAATGCATTACTGGCCCCAAACAAGTAAAATTGTGCAAAATTGTTCTAAAAGCACACCACACATTTTAGTATAACATGCACTGTATAGACGCAGAAAACACAGTCCCTGCTCCAAATAGTTTACAACTAAAGGGTGAAGGAACAAAACACAACATGAAAACGATGGTCAAATGTTAATATATCTCTACTTTGCTTGCAAGAAATGAGCCAGATAATAGCTCTGTGGAAAGATACTTTCAGAAGACATTTGAATGCAGAGGGGAGGTGTATTCTGTTAGTCTAGAGTTTCTAATATTACCTGTTCAACTGGAGTTGTCTAATTTTCTTTTTAAAAAAAAAAAAAAAAAAATCCAATCATGTACTGAGAAACATTACTTTCTTAACACTTTGATTTTTAAATTGCAATTCCTTTTTCTAATAATCTCTGACCTGAATTGTTTTCTATGAAGGTTTGAATGTTACTTAGCTAAATGGCAAAACTTGAAACAATTGATCTAATACTCTGGTCAGGGAGAAGTTTATTCTTGAGACTTAAATATAATTTCTAAGTCCTACCACACTTGAGAAGGAACTCAAGTTTTTCCTCTTTGACTAATAACAAATAGATAAGTATGGGCAGCCCTAGAACCACTGAAATTTAAACAAGTTCTATACCACTGGATTATTGTTACCTTTTCTGAATTGTGTTCACTTGAATATCCAGGATTCTGAGAGCTCTTAAAGATAAAGAATTAAAGGGAAACTCCATAACGGTAAGAGGCCTGGTAACTGGTATTGTGATTAGCCTTCAATAGTGCATAAAATCCAGTATAAGATCCATTGTAGTGTATTCAAAGAGCAGATCAGTAGTGTGGAAACCATTTTTCTCTGGGACAGGACAGCACTGGGAACTGGCTTTTGTGATTACAAAGGTTTTTCTATACATCTATGAGAAAAGGTCCTTTATTTCAGTCCACTTCTAACTTTTCCATGAATAAATTTTTAGTTATCTGGATATTCTGACTGGATAGAAAGTGATGATGAGTAGATCTGGCTCCTGGATGCTCCAGAAACCCTGGGTGGATGGATAATAGGGTGAGGTATGTGGATCTCCAAGTTTGCTGTGTTATCAACTCTTAAATGGGACTCTCTTATCAAGGTCTACCATACCTGCTTCTCAACTAAATGAATATCATGAGGGGGCTGGAGGAAAATGGTACCTGTACCCAGACACTTTTTGTTTTACTAATTGTTGTGCCTCTTTCTGAACTGGTCAGCTGCACATAAATGGGAGCTGGCCCAGGAGACAGTTGAGTTAAGGGACACAGCACAGATCTCATGATGCACTGAGGTTAACACCCAGATTAAATAAAGGTTTCTGTTGTCCCAATACCAAATGCTATTCCTTAACTTGTTTCCCTGGAGTATGGAGAGTTCTGAGTCTAATCCCAAAACTTGCCCGCAGCTTTGCCAGAATGGCTGTCTTGATTCCCAAATGAAGTGTATTCTGTGAAATTAAAGTCTGGGGTTTTAAATGTTTTTTTTAACCAACATTATATTAACCTTAACCTTACACTTTGCTGTAGAATCCTGCTTTGTGCTGTAAAAGAGCAGGGTCCTGGGATTTTCATGCATTCTCTGGACATTTCTCAGGTGCTGAAATTTTTGTTAAGCCTTTTAACTCTGAGAATGACTCTCTGCTTCTGTTCCTTTTGTATCACAGGTCCTCCATGGTGCACATACAGGCTTCCCTTCTGCTCACCCAACTGGAATATCTGCCCCAGAGAATGGATGCTCAGTCACACCATTCTTGTACTAATATGAAATATTTAGCACTTTTGTTGTTCTGCAAACACTAATCCTCACAACACTCCTGGAAGGTAACAACTTTTCTGTAAAAATGGGAATAAGTGACATGCCAAAAGTCCCCCATGCAGTATCAGAGCTGGAATTGTAATGCTGGAGTTTCTAGCTCCCAGTCCAGTGCGTAGGCTCTGTCCATGCAAACTTTTGTTACTGCAAAGCAAATTTAGATCATATTCTAGAAGTGTATTTTTACTGAAAACATACAGAAAGTTCATTCTTAATTGCACTTGGGTAATGCCTTGTGATGGCAACTTAATTGTCTATATGCTCAGCTTGAACACATGCATATCTTTGGTGGGGATGTAATGGGATCCATTCAGTATGATTACAAACAGTTGTAAAATCAAAGATGTTCATGCTGCTTCTCCAGTGAAGCCATTATGGATTACTTTGTTAAGAAACTACAAATGACTGTCACTGTTAAGAGGCACACTGGCACTCGTGCATTGTGTTATGATTGTTTATGCACATACAAATGGAATTCCTTGGTGTATGAAATAGTTGGGGGGGGCAGGAGGAGGGATAAAAGCTTCGTGGAATACGCTGTATTCAAGTCTGCTGAATTGAACCTTAATGTTTTGCATTCAATTTGATTGTACTCCATTTGGGGTAAGGGACCTGGAAAGATTGGGGGAGGGATGACTGCTTGGAAAAAGACTGGAACCCATTGTTGGTACAAGGTGGCCACTTCCTCGGTCCCTGAAGGGACTTCAGTGCTAAACTCCTACTGAGTAGGCTTTCTGTGCTAGTGTTACAATATAAACATCAAGTTGTGGTATGGGTAAACTTTAGAGTTTATCTCACTTTTTGCTTATCTCTTCTTTGGCTTTGCCTACCCGATTAAATACTAATAAATCTTGCTGCTTAATAAGAGAACACTCTAGGCATCTACCTGGCAAACTGTTTAGCAGCAAAGTGGTTAAAGAGAGCAAATTGGTGCTGCTTTTATTTTATTTTATTTTTTTTTGGTGGGTGAGCTTTTTTCAATGGTATCTTAAAATGAAATTTGATATGAATTTAGAAGTCATAGTACATAGGCTAATATGCAAAGTGTGTGCTGCATAACAATTGTGTATTTTGGAAGCATATTATAAAAATGAATACTACAAAGAGGCATCTCATTTCATGGGATGTATTTCCATTGGCAAAAGAACATATAATACATCACTCAATGGCAGTAATGGATGGATATTTTTATCAGTAGTGAAGAAAACATGCAACTGAAGGCAGTAAATAGTTGCAGTAATAAGACTTTTTTCCCCTTCTTCTGTACGTATGAACAACCACATAAAAATGTTAGGGGACAAGGAGGATACACAGCAGATCTCTAGCACCATTGAGGAGGACATGAACAGCTCAGTAAAAAGTTCCCTTCAGTTTCCTCATGCAAACGAATGCCAAAAGGAGGACAAGAAAGACATTACTGAGGAAACTTAAGTTTCCCACCCACCCAAGGACATGTTGGCAGGGCTTTATATGTCTCCATCTTTTCTGGAGCACTGAGAAGGATAATCTGCTATGATGAGTAGAAAGTATCCCAGATGATCAATTTCTGATGGGGTTGGTGGATATCAACCTTTAGAATTTGCTGTACTTCTAAATAAATGTTAGAAAAATAACTGACTGGTGAGTACAATTCACTGTTACACACCTTATTGTAACAATGAGATATTTTAGAGAGGAAGCTTTTAATCCACTTGTAAATATCACCACTTGCAAAAATGAGATGGAATATCACAGCATCAAAGCAACGTGCAATGAGGCAGTACAAAGCTCCTGCACCATGGAGCTGAGATGAGTTGATGGCTCCAGTGTGAGTTTGGGGGAGAGTGGATGTTGCCATTGTAATAGAACTAAGCAATGTGCAGTAACAAATCTTTGAAAACTGATTCATTGTTAAATACTTTTTTTTTTTTTAAAAAGGGTTCGGTGGTATGTGGTGTTACAGATTATCTGTAAAGTCACATCTCTTTAAATAAGTGCATGGTATTTATAATATCCCTACACATCCAAGTATCAGTGTATGTTTTACACTTTGAAAGGTGTTAGCAGGATATAGTGCATGATGCATACCATCAAAGAACATCAGCTACAGCAGAGGGTATATCTTTCCCTGAGAGGGACAAAGATATTGTGTGAGATGGAGAAGGAAGTTGGGTCCATGCCCACATCTTTTCTTGCTTGTCTCATGTTGTTGCAAGAGCGTGGCTTTGCCTTGATGTATTAGGGTTTATTTTACACTATACTCTTTAAGACCCCAAACCCAGGAGGAGAGGTCCTGCTAAGTTCTGTGTTGGATACTTAAAATGTTTTTCTAGCCATTGAAGACAAGGGGGAGTGTAACAGCCAGCTCTTCCCCTGCCCCCAGTTTGCAAATGAGAGAGCCACTAGAAGGAATTGAGGAATTCAGTCTGTCAGCACCATAGAATCTTAGGTGGGGGACAAGAAGGATCATGAGAACTAGGAACAGAAGAGCCTCAGATAAAGCAGGTTAAGAACAGTTTTTCCCTAGAAAGCCTTTGGCACTGCACATCTACTTTGCTCGTGGCTTTATGCTGATTTTAACTTTTCTTGTTGACATCCCAGGGCACAATCCTTGAAACAATCAGGTATTTAATCTATCGTAAATTGCCTACAACTCCTTGCTAAGTGCTGTATAAATTATTATTAAAGTGAACATAGTTCACGTGCAGTGTGAGGGAACCCAAGTTAGCTTGATCAAGTCTGGAGCAGCTGATGCTCACTAAGGTGTAGATTCATCTTCTGTCTTCCCCTTGGCCATAAAGGAAAGAATATGGGTCCCAGATGTGGTGATCCAGTCATATCAAACCTTTTCCTGTGTTGGAAGTGTGCTCTTAAACAAGGGTGTCCCAGTTGGCAAATGAGCCAAAGAACTGGTACATGAAATTCTAGTTTCTCAGCTACAGCCACTGTTGGAGATGTGAATTATTAGGTTTTTTTTTAATGGTTTTATAGAGCCAGTGTTTTATAACCTGGAATGCTGTTGGTGCATGTTACTGTACTAACTTACAGCACCCAAACACTAATTGGAAAGAACAAATGTTTAAATATTGTGGAATTCATGGGGATCAAACTGATAATTGGACACACAGATCCAGATTGTAAGCAAAGGAATGCATTGAATGTCCTAACAATAGGTACACTAAAACAAAGCCTGTTGGAAATGAGTTCTTTAACCACAGAACTACTAGAGAGAGTGCAGAATGTCTGCCAATTCTAATGTTACAAAAACAAAAACATGACAGTTCACAAGATTTCTTGATTGTGTCAGTGTGCCTTATGCAATAAAGGGAGGGCATCTTGCAAGCTGGAAACCACAGCATGTAACTAGCACTATTGCTTTGGCCACAAGAAGGGAAAAAGCAGAGGAAAATGTAAACACCATTATATACAACTTCCCCTTCCACACCCATGGTATCATAAGCACTGTCCAAGATAAAAAATAATCCACTTTAGAGTTCAACAAAACTTAATCTTTTCTTGCAGTTAATTTTTAAATTGCTAATTGTATTTGAGAAAAGAAATGGAAGATATCATTAATCTTAATAATTCTCTTTCCAGTTAGACTATTCTGGGGTACTAAACTGCTCAGTTGGGGCCTAATCCTCTGAAATGTTTAGTGTAGCTTTAACTCTCAGTGAGTGCTCAGCATAGCTCAGAATGAGGCCCTGAAGTATAGTAATGGGGAGGGGTGGAAAATCTGCTGCAGTGTGTAGAGCCTTTAATGACAAGGTTTTCCTCTTGCTATTCCAACTGTCAATCTTTCATAACACCAGCTAGAAACTTGGGCTATTGCACTTGTGTTTGAATCCTGGTGGTGCACAGAGAGAGGGAAGTGAATTCTACATTATTGCAGCTGTGCATGTCAGTATTAGAGCTGTCAAATAGGGTGAAATTCACTCCACGCGGATGGCCCACAGAAGGCCTGTATATCACTAAAGTCCAGCTTCAACCTTAAGCCCACTATTAAATTGTGCAGAGGCCTATGGGGTTCACTCATAGTGAACAAAAACAATTTTTGTGTATTGGGGAATTATTCACCCAGTTTATGGAGTAAAGTGATTAAAGGAGGGAAGGAGACATCACTCTAATTCAACCAGTTTATTCAATAGTAAGAGTGAGTTAATGGTCTCATGAAATAAGAGACGACCTGAGACTTTCAGACTAAGTTCTTTGGGGCCGGGGCTATCTTCAGTTTTGTGTCTCGTAGAGTTCCATGTATGCTTGTCAGCACTTCACAAATAAAAAATAGTGATGACTTTGCTCCCAGCGAGCCCGAAGGGAATCTTTTGAAGTTGGAGGAAGTCTGGCTACCTCTTTCCAGAAGGATGTTTTAGTTTGGTGGGTGCATACATGGCTGGGTTCTTTCTGGACCACAGCAGTATTTCAGACTTTACTGGACTTAAAGGGCCCTGGAAATCTTGTAAGATTTCCAGTGCAGTTTTGCAGGTGGGGAAGGCCTAGGTTAGACTCTGAACTTTAGTGTGCTCATCTGTAGTGAACCTGTGACTCTTTTAAGGTTCACCTGTTCCTAGATGTTTAAGGTCTTAGGTGCCTGGTATAAAGGTCCTTCATATCTGTGCCTCATACATATTTGATCCTTTTCTGCTGTTAATTATACCTTCATGTATACACATTGATGTGATTCCAAAGTGTATCTTTGAACTCCTTAGGCAGCATCTTCCTGAGAAGGAGTCACACTCATAGGGGTGAATTCTAATTAAAAGCAGTACATCAGCATCAAACTTGGCCTTAATTAATATTTTAAAGCTAATTCCCTGTATCTGTCAGCTTGTCCTTTCTGAACTTTCAGTAGTTTCCTAAGGATCTTTGCCTGTGGTCAGATGCTGTCACTCTTTTTGAAAGACGTACTTCATGGTTTGACAAGTCTTTGCCTCACTATGTCATGTTAGCACTTTGTCAAGAAGCTGAGGTCCAGATCTTGGGCCAGAATGTCACCTGATTTGAATGGGGAGGGAATCCTCTGCCTTTCCCTGTAGAGTGGGAGATTAGCCATGCAAGTCTCTAGTACTGTTCTCTTTCCCCTTCTCCCCATCCCAGTTCTGCGGTGGTGCTCTGTGCAATAATGAGACAGGGTCTGGGCAGACCTTCATGATGAGCCATATGAAGGAAATACACATCATCCCTTTTCCAACCTGCAGACCCTACCCAGAAAAGGCAATATGTGGATGTCACACTATCACACAAGCCCAGCTGTGGACCTGAGCAGATGTACAAGCAAAGATGGTCTGTGAATTGTCTAGAATCAACCATATTTGGAGGCGTGCACTGCACCCTTTTTGGTGTACTAAGGAAAAAACCCTACTCTCCCATCTGTGGAAAAATCTGAGGGGATCCTCACACTAATTTTCTTTTTGGGGCTTTTAATGTACAAGGAGATTATCTGGGCTCTCACACATACAGGCTGTAGCAAGATGGAGCAGTGAATGTTGTGGCCTTTGTATGTGGTCTCTTGGGGCTGCAGCTGTGGATTAAAGATGGGAGGCTGTACTTTGGACACCCAAATATATACTTGTTCTTGGCATAGTAGTCCAGTGGATAGGCAGCCAAAAGACCTGGGTTCTGTTCACAGCTGTGTTTGCTGATTTGCTGGATGCCACTGTACAGCTTTTTGCCTCTCTTCTGTTGCCTCATTTTCCCCATCTGTTAAATGAGAGCACCTACTTTAACCACCTTTGTAAAGCTCTTTGAGGGTACGTTTACACTGCAATTAAAAACCCCGAGCTGGCCCATGTCAGTTGATTCAGATTTGGGCGACTCAGGCTCATGGGGCTGTTTAATTGTGGTGTAGATGATTGGGCTCAGGCTGGAGCCTGGGCTTTGGTACCCTGCGGGGGGAGAGTCTCTAAGCTCAAGTTCCAACCTGAGCCTGAACTTCTACACAGCAATTTTTAGCCCTGTGAGCCTAAGTCAGCTGTTCACCATTATGATCTCTTTGCCATTTTTGTCACATGCTAATAGCTTCATCATGCCTAAAAAAAAAAAATACTTCGCCATGCGAAACCAATAAAAATCTTTTAATATATATCATTTGATAGCTTTTACCAATAAGCACCACATTAAGGTGTTGAAATTTAACTTAGGCTACATTTTTTACCGTTTATCATGGTGCAGTGTTTTTAGAATTCTGCAAAAATGACACTTGTTTTTCTCATGTGGGGTACCAGTGTTTCACCTAATTTACAGGCTTATGGCTACACTTGACAGCTCCACATCATACTTCATCTAAATGCACATAAAATAAGCTTCCAGGTGATATTTGGGGTGGGTGGGTGAAAGATACATTAAACAACAAAAATATGGCCCTTTTGGAGAATTGCTGCATATCTAGAAGAGCACTTCCATATCTCTGGCTTTTTCCACTACTTTCCCCATCTATGGATGCCCCCTTAAAAGACAAAAATTCTCCTGTTTAGTGAAATGTCATCTGCAAGACTTCCTGTTGTCAAAGCAGCCTTCCAGAAATGAGATGCTGGTGGAGGAGGTTCCTGAAAAGGAGAGGGATTGAATGCTGGAACATCTCTCTTAGTTGTGCCATTTTCAGGACTTTTCATTGTTGCAGTGCTTCCTTAGAAATTGTTCCATAGTACTGCCAAACAAGAGAGGATGCATTGTGATATGGGAGGGAGGAGCAGCACCTATGTAGGGCCCTGGTGACCTTCAGTTAACCTTACAAATACAATAGGGAGGAGCTAGTTGTACCCCTCAGAACAAATACCGATCAATGATATTAAACCAAGCAGGACCCTAGTCTAGCGCACACACATGCACGCTCTAGCTATTGTCAGACACTCCTGCCTCAAAGCCTGGCTAAGTTTATTTTGGGGAAAGAAAAGAGACTATTTTTTTCCTTTTTAAATGACATTATTTTATAATGTGATAAAGTGCTGGCTGTTGTAGTCATGTGCATGTTTCAGGCTCCAATGGGATGACAGGACAGAGTCCAGGTGGTGCATTACACAGAGACCTAGCAGTGTATTACACAACCAAGCTGTATAGAACTCACCATTTTTATGTCATGGTGTTTAGTCCCTACAGACATTTATATACCAACAGGTACATATGGCCTTTATAAGGTAGATGGTATTCTAAACCTAATCTTTATTTTCTTAATATGCGTAATATAAAAGAGAGAAAAACGAATTACAATATTGAAAGAGTAGGGCGTTGACACTCCATATAAAATTATAATAAGTGGGGGGATGGGACTGCTGTTTGGCTTTCCAACATTTTCATTCTGTGGAGCACTTCATAAAGGGAAAAATCTTCACATGTACCAATCTCTTCCAGCACATCGCAAATATTCCACTCTGTGTACTATGAGGAAGGGCTCTCCAGCTCACATAGTTGAAGAACAAGAGTTATATTTAAAGGGACACTGCAAGCAGTTCAGCTACATGCTTTTTTTTTTTTTTTTATATAAAGGTTTTCCTATTTTACCAAACCTAATATTTTATGAATGAAAGCTTGGCAGTTCAGCGAAAGGAGTCCACGGGAGCCCCTGTACGGGTCCACTGTGGGCCTAGGAATGCAAGTGTGAGAGAGGAGTGGGTTAGAGTCTGGAAAAGACAGGGCTAGCTCCTTTCCATCTTATCACTTTGAGGATTCAATGTCTAAGTGGGGATTTGTCCCCATTGGTGTAGCTGCAAACTCCCATTGTAGCTAAGGGGTGATGACGTGGACATTTTCTGTAATATTTTTATGAATCCTAGGTATGCCTCAGTTTCCCCATGTATGTTGCATTGCTACCCAGTGGGTGCAAAGGATTTAACACTGATCCTGGAACAGTACAGAAGGCAGGAGGAGAGGGTGTCGCTTTGCTGTTTGGGGGGAATAAATGCAGTCACTAAAGAAGTGGCTTACATCAACAGAGGATCCAGCAAGACAAAGAGACGCCCCAATGACTGAGCAACCAACATCTAACAGCAGGAAATCCCAGAAGGTGGGACTTGGAACGGGTTGGGAGGACAAGGCCTCAGGTGCCTGAAAGAAGGGTTTTTTTGGAGGGACTCAGGAGCCTGGACAAAAGGGGAACGGGGGAAAGAGCCAGAGGCAGAGTCCATCACAGCTTGGCTGGCTCATCATGGCACTCGTTTGACCAGGGTGGACTATAATTTAACTTCTGCTTCAGTTTGCTAACCTTAAAATTACAAGATTCTGTATGTCAGGTGACTAATAAACAGTTGCCTGGTTTCCAAGAAGGCCGTCTGCATCGCAGCAAATACTCACTGAAGTGACACAGTTCAAGTCTCCCTCAGCACTCGGGCTTGGTTGGATTTGCTGCAGGAATCCTGGTGCCAAAGGAATTCCAGTCTTGGAGGCCACAGGCCTGCCGCTGTTGAATTCCGTGAGCCCTTGGGGCCCAGCCCACTAAAAGGGTCACACCCAAGAGATTGGTTACAGGCTAGGACATAGACCAGACCCTGTAATTCTGTGATCAGGGGTAAAGCCACTACCTCCACTGTGTAGCTGACTCCAGGTTCATAGCTTGTCTATGCTAGGGATTAGCACTGGTGTGGCTACCTCAGTGGCTAGCTACTGATGGCTGAAATTGGGGGAAATCCCCAATTTAAACAAGGCCTAAATCAACATTCATTTAGATGGGTTCCCTCCCTATCCATGATATGTAAACTCTGCTGAAGGAGAACCCTAGGGCACAGCACCTACCGCAAGAGCACAGCTGCACCGAGGGTTGCCAGGTGACTGGTTTTGGGCCAGAAAATCTGGTCAAAAAGGGAATCTGGCAGTGTCTGGTCAGCAGTGGGGAAGGAAGGGGGATGGGATGGGGCATGGGGGAGTAGGATAGGGTCAGGGGAGATTGGGGAGAGGAAAGGGAATGAGGGGGAGAGGAAAGGGATGGAGGATGGGGCAGGGGGAAGAAAAGGAAACAGGTAGGGTTGTCACCCGTCTGGTTTTGGCTTCTGTGTCCAGGTGCCATTTAGGGTTGTCAGATTGTTTTTGGGACCTGGCAACCCTAAATGGCACATGAACCAAAAATCCAGGTACAACAGAGTAGGGGGGAGGTGCTGAGTCATTAACCTGCGCCAGACCCTACTCTGCCAGGGCCACCTCCTACCTGCAGGTAGACTCCTTGAGACGATCAAGTGAGCGAGGGGTGGGAGAGGAGTGAGTGATGGAGGTAGGGGGGACCCACCTGGGTGAAGGGGTGGAGCAGGGGAGGCTTGGGGAAAGGATCGGAGCAGGGCATGGCCTTGAGGAAAGAGGTGGGGCAGGGTTGGGGCCTTGTGGGTCCAGTTATCAGCATTTAGAAAAGTGGCAATTCCAGCTGCACCAGAGCTGTGGAGATGGGAAGTAGTAGAAAGCTATAATGAGTAGATTCTGCATGCTGAACTGCCCATCCACTCCACGGGGAAGGAAACCTCACTCCTCTTGCAATGACAGAATGATGAATAGGAAGGTCCCCAAGTGTGGACTTTCTGTCCTTTTGTTGGAATAACCTGCACAGGCTATTTTGTGGCCCCCAAGGAGTATCTTATAACTCATTTATTGATTTAGCAGATATATTTAAATAGGGGTCCACATTAATGTAGATATTTAACTGGCAGAGAAATCCTATTTGAGACCTATTTAATACCAACGTTTGCAAATGCAATTGTTACTTAGTGTAAGTTTCCTCTAAGTTTTTAAAAAATCCATGATCTTTTTATTTTTCAAGATGCAAAAAGTGTGACACTAATGTCGAACTGAGTTCACCTCTCCTGCCTTCCCCCACACTCCCAACAGAATAAGTATTTGTGTTCTAAATCCAGAGGGCCAAATTCTAGCCTGACTTATGTTGCATGAAACCCAGTGACAGTCAATGCTATTTAGCTCCAAACAACGGGGACTGCAAGTAGAACATTCCCAAGGAGAAAAACTGCTGCTGAAGTTGCCTTCACATCAGACTTGGAGTCTGAAAGGAATTTTTCAGCTGTTTTCACCAGAGCTCCTGCTATCGCTTCCAAGGCTGTTGCTAAGTCACCTTCAAGTTATTGTGAAAATTCTTTAGTGCTCTGGTGTTTTCTAGGATGTTTAAGTCTGATTAGCAAACAAGAAACAAACCCATGGGGAAAATATTCTAACCTGTACATGTACTTCTGCTGCTCCTTTGCTAACAGTGGCATGGGTATGATGTCTCTTAGCAGCAGCAAATTGCCATTTTACTCTCATATTTTCAGAAGCAGTAGAATCCTACAGCCACATACACAGTTCCAGAAAAAAAATTGTCTTATTTATTATGTGAATGTGTTTGTTTTACGTGCTATCCTTTATATATCAAAAAGGTTTTGTTTAGGGAAGATGTGTAGCATTGCTTGTCATTATTTTTTATATTTCTACATGTTTTGTGAAATGCTGGTGGAAACTCATAGTTTTAATATGAATTGCATCATATTTCATGTAAGCCTTGAAATGGGCAGCAAAAAATATGTAAATTAAGTTCGCAAACCAAAGCTTTGATCCGAAGGTGTTTAACTTTCGCTGTCTGGTGCCATCAGGGGTCACATGCACGCTCCGGGGAAGGACCTGTCCCAATCAGCTTTGCCTTATAGATGCAGTGTGCCCACCTGGTTAAAACTTACTTCTGATGATGTAAAAGAACAGATCTACAAACTGGCTAAGAAAGGTCTAACTCCGTCACAAATTGGTGTAATCCTAAGGGACTCTCCTGGTGTTGCCCAAGTTCATTTTGTAACTGTCAACAAAATGTTAAGGATCCTTAAGTCCAAGGGACTTGCTCCAGATCTTCCGGAGGATCTGTACCACTTGATCAAGAAGGCTGTTGCTGTTCACAAACATCTTGAGAGAAACAGAAAGGATAAAGATGCCAAATTTCGTTTGATTCTGATTGAGAGCAGAATTCATGGGCTGGCTCGCTACTACAAGACCAAGGGAGAGCTCCCACCCAACTGGAAGTATGAGTCATCCACAGCCTCTGCTCTGGTTGCATAAGAGTTCACTCTTCTTTTTACTGAAAGAATAAAGTCACATTAAAGACCTGTGTTATCTTCTTTAAAAAAAAAAAAAAATCTAGGGCATGTTCAAATAAGGATGAAACCCCAGAGCACATGTGCAATAACGTGCTGAGTATTTACACAAACTTTGCATTATTGCTTACACATTCACGTTGATCTGAAGCAGAGTGAGAAGATTCCAAAGGCCATGTTGTCATGCTACGAGTGGGTAAAGGGATGACTTATGTTATACTGGGAGGAGTTTATCAGACCACTACCCAAAAGGCTGATACATCATTGTCTGTGCTAGGCAGGAAAAATCTTAAAGGAGTGAAAATGACAGATCCACATCATTGCTTTTGATGTTTCCTTGGACTGTGTTTGAATTAAAGTCCTTGTCCCAGGTGAAAGTTTGCTTGGTTCACTTGATGACTTAGATGGGCTAACTGTCAGCAAGGCACTGGGCCTTATATAAGGTACAAAATGATGAGTGCCTACCCTGAAGAGCTTAAATTCTACAAGGCAGACAAAGAGTGGGCAGGCTTCTTTGGAAAGCCCAGAGGAGGGAATAATTTAGAATTTTGAAACTGCTGTTATTAAATTTTGGCTTGGCATCTCATGGGCATCACAGGAGAAATGAGTCTTTAGGAGGAGAGGGTAGTGGTTTTGGGATGCTGTAACTGTGAGGCCACTCTTTGCATAGGGGGTCATCTGAGAAGAAGGTATAAAAAGATCATTATGGGAAAAGCAGGTGAACAGGGCATTGATGCTGGCATTAGTGGTGGAGCACTGGGCATGCTGAGATAAGAGACCAAGTCCAAGACACAGGCTGGGGTGGCAAAGCCTATAATCCTATAAACATTATACAAAACGGCTGGGAGTGTAAGCCCAAGTGCTGGATTCTTTCCCTGTTTAAAGACTGCATCACTGAATTATCTCATTAAACGAGCAGCTCAGTTTTCTTGGGAAGTTTGTCACATACTGGCAGACCCGACCTGATCGTTATTCATTATTTTGTTGATTTGTATTATGGTATCACATAGGGTATGTCTCTGCTGCTATTAGGGCTTGCAGGGCTCAAGGTAAGGGGCAGTTTCATTGATGTGTGGACATGAGGGCTCAAGCTGGAGCCTGGGCTCCAGAACCCTGCAAGGCGGGAGGGTCCCCGAGCTTGGCTCCAGGGAGACCCCAAACCATTATACAGCCCTTTACCCAAGCCCTGTGAGCCCTAATCAGCTGGCACAGGGCAGCTGTAGGGTTTTAAATGCAATGTAGACATACCCATAGAGGCCCCAAGTCAGGGATTAAGCTCCATTGTGCTTCTTTTGGGAGAAGAAGTTTCAAGACTGACTTAAATGTGCCTTGGGAATTTAAAGGATCAATGTGTTGTTGTGCTGGTCCACTCATTCTAGGAAACATCTTGCAGGCTGCTTGATTTTGATTCTGCTTGGCTTTTGTGAATAATAATGAAGAGAGCAAGAAGCCTTCTGATCCAGCTGGCAAGAGGAACCTCTCCACAGAGCCTGGATGTCAGAAAAGTGAAGTTGCCACTTGCAGTGACTGGTTCGCATTGAGATAAAGAGCAGATTTCTCTCTGAAATCTAAGTTGTGGTTGACATGAGGAAGTGGTGGTGATGGGAACCCGAGTCTAGTACTGAACAGGTACATGCAACAGGAGCCATCTTCTGAATTTTGCAGCTAGTTCTGGGGGAAAAAATAAGGGAGAACACGACAGGGTAAAACAGAGTTCTAGTCCAGTTTGATATGTAATACCTAGAAACAAGAGGCAAGTCATAGAATCATAGAAGATTAGAGTTGGAAGGGACTTCAGGAGGGTCATCTAGTCCAACCCCCTGCTCAAAGCGGGACCAAGTCCCAATTCGTGTCCTGCTGCTTAAGAATTACCATTCAATATGGTATTATTGTTCTACCCTCAGGGAGCTCGTCTTATGAATGAGTTATTAATGGCTGATCTCAACCTTTTTTCAGGCCTGAGTGCATAGTTAAGGATCTACCCAAAGCTTTTCTGATTTCAAATTAAACGATCTCTCAGCCATGGATAAAAATTGTTCATTTTTGTTTCCCTATCACAAGGTCCGACCCCCTGAGCAAACCCCACATGCACAGAAGTAACTGAGCAGCCAGTACCCCTTGTGGTAAGTGGGGTTGATGAGCCTCCCCTTAGTCACAGTCTCCTGGTAGCTAGCTGCCTTCCTGTGTGTCTTCTGTGGCCAGGTCACTTAAAAGTGCAGTCTGCTTCTGGGGTATCCAAGTCTAGCTGTAACTGGTCAGGTCCCAAGCTGGCTTCCTCTGGCCAGTCTCTTCAAAATCCCTTTGCCCAGCTCCCCCTGAGCTAGCAGCAAAGTCCTTCTAAATCAGAGACTCAGTGTTTTTCTGTAGCGCTGCAGATCCCAGGGCTTCTCCCTACTTCCCTCAGTAGAACTCCAAAACTACAAGCAAACTAAACTCTACCAAAACATCTTTCACCCCTCTCTGGGCTTGAGCCTCTCATCCGCTTGAGCTCAGTCAGCTCTCATCCCAGTTCAGAAGACTCTCCCATTTCTCCTTCCTGGAGCTGAGCTTGTGCTTCAAATGTATTTTCCTTGAACAGGAGTCCCCAGCTCTCATCCTCAGATCTGCGTTGTTAGTTAGCCAGCTTCCCACTCACCTGGTCCCGTTCCCAATTAATCTTCAAGGACGTCAGCTGTCTACCTATTTATGAGGAAGAAGGCAGCATTTATAGTGGTCCCTTGTCCCAGCAAAAAAACAAAACACACACACACATTGGACCTTTCAAACCTTAAAGGGCCAGGCCATGTGATGGGGACGGTGAGCTGACCACTAGGCACCATTGCCCTTAAAGTCAGACTACCCTGTCACATTCCCTTTTGCTAAGAATCTAAATTCTGATATAAATCACCTTTTTTAAAGCTTTCTATGCAGGGAACTGGGTATCTCTGGACAAATGTTTTTAATACAAGTGATTTTACTGAATTTGTAAAAAGTTAGAATTCCAATTACAGAAAGTGATTGAACCTGTTTTTCCATGCCCTCATGGGTCACCCATTAAAGTCCAATTAATTAACTGAATGTCATATTGCTTCCAATTGATCAAATCCGTTGAGTCATCTGCTCAGCTCAGAGCATCAGAGTTGGGATTGCTGTCATTTGAAGAGTTATTCTGCATCTTTTGTGAAGGCAAAGGTTTTTCATATTGTCACAAGAGTTCATATGCAAGGTTAAACAGACCATTTGCCATTCTCAAGAAATCATCTAACTTTCTTTTTGGCCTAATCTGAAAACACCTTATGGCAATTTTTGGCACAAATCCAACATAGAGAGGGCCCTAAGGGCTTATCTTTAAAGAATGAAAGCCATCTACAAATCATCTGCCCTTTTCATCTCTTATTCCACAAGATGCAGAGCAAAAAGATTTCCAAATCCATGGTAACTGGATAGGTCAGGTCCTATGGAATGAATAGTTGTCCCATTCTTCAGTGGCCTTGAGAGGATGTATGGGTATTTTATAAAGAGATGGTAAGAGTACCTGCAGAGGAAGCCTGAAAGACAGACACTGAGTCTTCCATACGCCTTCTCAGAGCACTATAAACTTGACCTTTGGTCCTGCTGAGAAATGGGAACTAATGGGTGACACCAAACCCTCCCACCAACAATTAAATGAGGGTAATGTGGGCTAAGGCTCCCCTCCTCCCCCTTACGTAGCTAACACCAGGTAGTTTAAGGATAAGAAATATCAAGGAAGCAAAATGATGAACCAGGTCGACAATTTATTAAGGGAAGAATAACAAATAGGGGGTCACTTGAGGATTAGCTGTTGAAGTTGAACTTCAGGTCCTATCCCAAAACAAACTAAGTAACTCAGGCCCAAAATCAATGTACTTAAAGTTTTTCTTCTCCCTAATCCTGGTTTTGATCCTCCAGGAATTTAAGACTGGAATCAGGAACTCCGTCGTTACTGGTAAGTAAGCTGAATGATTGTGTGGGGGCTATCCACAATCTTCTATAGAGGCGTCTCATCTTTTTTCTGGCTCTTCCTTGCCACAACTCCACTGCACGGCCTATAGGTTGGAGCTAACTGTCTTGCGACTATTTATACAGTACTGTTGCTGGGCAGACTCCAACTTCTTCCCACCCTATTTTTCCCGCCTTTCGCTCAAAAGAGCGGGAACAGCTCAGGAAGAAGGCATCCAATATGGAGTCTGGGTTGTACTTTCCCATTCCAAAATGGCAATTTCCCTTGTACAAACCACTGATCAATACACAATAACCGATAAATGGGGAATTTACATTAACACTAAATAGGGCATGTAAACACACATACACCCCAGCCAACAGTCCTCAATGGGTGTAATGTTTGGTATAAGAGTTGGCATCTGATCAGTTCTACCCATCTCAAGTTAATACTTCTGTTTCCTTTCCACTCTTCTTTGCCATCTCCCTACAGATGATGTTCCAGAAGCAAGCACTAGCAGACATGTCCTTCACCAAAAAAGAGGCATTTTATCCTACCTGATAATTCTGCTCCTGAAGTGTCAACTAGTTCTGCCCTCCTCTGTTCTCAGGAACAGTGGAAATTATGATGGGTCTCCCTACTTTATGTGGCGATATCATTTGATCTTGATTTTGTTGAAGTATTTGCCTTAAGAACTCAGAAAACATCACCTTTAATCACCTTTAGTTATTTAGTCATTATTGCCTAAAATGACTAAATACCCAGTTCTGGAGTTCTCTGTGTAGGCACTCACTGCTCCTGTTATCTGATACAGCTTTATAAAATGTCCCTCATTTTGCTCCAGAGGAGAGGGAATCAGGAGGAAAAATCGGAGGGCATGTTTGTTTTCAAGAACAATAATTAAGGTAAGATTAAATTGTTTTCTGAATTCATTAGTTGACTAAAATATGCAGCAGTGGTGCTGGTTAGAAGGAAGGGTATCTTAACTTTCTGAATATAAGACTGTATTGTTGGGTGACTTAGGTGGAGTAAATTGCCAAATGGTTGCTATGCAAGTCAGAAGTTGCTTGAATCCAAAGAAGTTCTATTTAGAGAGCCTATTATTCCATATACATGGTCAGATACCCAGGAGAGATGCCTTTTGCGCCCCCCCCCCCCCCCCCCCCCGAAATGAATCTAACTTTAAATTAAATAAAAGCACATTTTATTTTACATTTTCCAGTAGGGATTAGCAATCCCATTTATAAGGAATGGGCCTTGAAGAATTATTTTATTGTAAAGATAGGAACAAAGTACTTACCCTGAAGAACAAACATGAAAATGGATTTCACAATACTGTATATTTCTCCTGCGATATACAGAACAATGAAAATAGAAGTTATGGAGGCAGGCACTATAACAGACTAAAAATGGCAAAGGGACACATGAAATCCATTATCCCCAGAGGGGAAGGATGAGCTTGTGGATGAAGCACTGTACTGCAACTCAGGATATCTGGGTTTAGGTCCTAGCGCTGCCACAGGTGTACTGTGTGACCGTGGGCACATTACTAGGTCTTGTCTTCATTAGGGATTTTTATACCAGTGTAGTGAGTCTACACTAGGGATGAAATCTTCGCTCTGTTGGAGTCAATAACAGTTTTGCCATTGAGTTCAAGAGAGACAGGATTTCATCCTTGGGGTAGGCATTGGTCTCCCTCATGGAGACAAACCCTTAATCTCTCTGTGCCTCAGCTCCACATCTGTAAAATGGGGTAATAATGCTTACTTCCATACTACCTTGTCTGTTTAGATTGCAAGCTCATCAGGGCAGGGACTATCTCTTATTTTGTACTTGGTGCCTAGCATAAAGGAGCCCTGATTTCAGTTAGGGTCTCTAGATGCTACTGTAATACAAATAAGAATGGACAAAATACTGGAAAAAACTGATACTGTCAGCACAAGCAATAATCTAAGAGAAATTCAATTGTATATTGTCCATGTAACATTCATTTCTTCACAAATCTATAGAATGTGTGTGTGTGTGTGTGGGTGGATGTACACCCATATATATATATATATATATATATGCCACTGTCTTACACTGTACCAGTGCAAAATACGTGGGCCAAGAGTGCCAAATGTCATTCACAGATTATGGCTCTGTGCTAGAGTTTAAAGCTTCTGGAAAGAAATTTGCTTGAATTCCAAAGTTTGTCTCTTAGGAACAAAGTTTACAAAAATAATAAAACCATTTGGAAATATATAACTTTTCTACTATTTCTTGTAAAGAAAGTGTATATTTAAAATCACTGGACCACAGAGATGAACTTTGTATATGGAATTTGGAATAATTTAATAAAAGGCTATCTTCCATTGGAATAAATTACCTACCGCTTCTCCCAAGGAAAAGAAATACCTGAGGGTAAGTGGATTTATGTGCTAGAATTTTTCAAGAAGGAGGAAATAGATTATTTTATTGCTTTCCCCATAGCAGTTGATGTTGAACTGAGATATTAAGTGTACTTTTAAATACGCCACAGATGTATATGTGTAACTGTCATTTTGTGATGGATGTATGCAGTGTTGTTGTAGGCGTGTCAGTCCCAGGATATTAGAGAGACAAGGTGGGCGAGATATATCTTATTGGACCAACTTCTGTTGGTGAGAGAGACAAGCTTTCGAGCCACACAGTGCTCTTCTTCAGGTCTGGGAAAGGTACCGAGTGTCACAGAAAAAGTAGTTAGAACATATTCTAAGGGACCATTCAAATAATAGCTTAGCATACATAGTGGGCATATATTCATTCAAATAGTCCCTTATAAGTAGTTAGCATATATTCTGCTAAACTATCTGTTCGATCTTGTATTTAGTTGTGACACTCTTACTACCTTTCCCACCTGAAGAAGAACTCTGTGTAGCTCGAAAACTTGTTTCTCTTATCAACAGAAGTTGGACTAATAACATGCATTACTTTACCCACCTTGTCTCTCTAATTTCATGATAGATATGTATGTAAACTTCTTTCACCACTTTTTGAATAAATAAAACCATATTTTTATACATAAAATACAAAATAAAACTCTGTGTTGGACTTGTACGGATGGCATTCAAAGGGACCTATGCCCCTTTGTTAAGGAGCATGGAAACACTCTAGTCTATGGCCAGAACTTGATTGTCTCCAGATGTGTGTGTAGTAGCATGAAATCATATGGTTAGATTGGGCCCGAGGCACAGCCCAGAGTAAGGGAGGCTGGAGTGCTGCACTGTCTCCAGTGTTGATAGCTTATATAGTCAATTGCGTGACCACACTTTGGTTTGTTAGGACGTATTCTCAAGAGAGCACATGCCACTGTCTGTCAGATCTATCCATACAGTACAGGGAAAATGTATACCAGTCTCTGATGAGCAGTTCCGCGCAGTGATGTTACATTCTCCTTATGCGGAACGTGTGCACCCCAAGTCCCACATTTCAACTAGTATTATTTATACTCAAATCGAGGGTAAGGTCTGGCTCGTGTTCAGGTTCAGATTCCACAGCACTGAAATTTAGCAAACTGCTTTTATTTTAGGCCATTCTGATTTAATTTCTGAACTGCAGCCTCTGTTCAGATTTACAGTCAGTCAATCTAACAATATCACAAATTACACCTCTTTACATGTCACTAAAATCCAACCCATCAGTTTGTGGTGATTTCCTAATCTGTTTTTGTTCCTTCCCTATCTTTGTTTTGGATGCTAGCATTCCAGGTGATGGTCTGTGAAGGTACCTCTTTAACTTGTTCTGAGACGTGAAATGAATGTATCTTGATCTTGACACATTTCCTATCTGCTTATGCCCAATGCTTACTTATGCAAATTCAAAGAGTTATGGGATACTTAGCAGAAGTGAACAGGATTATGGTATAGGCCAGTTTTGGCTATATCACCGTTACAATATTTGCGCTTAATGTTATTGGTGCTTAATGCATACTAATACATAAAATATATATGTATACACACACACGTATATATATATGGTGCAGATAATATATATTTATATTTATATGCTAGCTAGCATATATTAGTCAACATAAGGGAGCCCCATTCTCCCTGAACTCTGTGGCACTCAAGGGGAGCATCCTTCAGCAGCTGCTGTCCCCTGCATGTCCTAACTCATTTTTGTGGGCTGCAGGAAGGTAGGTAGAGAGGAAGCCATCTTTATACTGCCCTGAGTATAGGGACTACCTGTGAAAGGGCTGGGCAGAATATGGACCATAGAAATGAGGAGCTCAATCCTGCAATCCTCTCTCACACAAAACTCCATGAACTGAATGGGAGTTTTACCTGTCTAAAAAGTGCAGGGACAGGTGGAAAAGGCCTGTTAGGGGGAAGGACTAAATCAGTGCAGGATTGTTTCCTACATGCACACGTTCGTTTTAATTCAAAAATGAAACTTCCAGACCACTTGTCTCCATGTACCATATGAATAACTAAAGCTATTGCTTTACCAGCCTGCCCTAAAGTGTCTGTCATTGAGAATGGGGGCAATGGCTATCCTGTCTCATCTGCAGGAATGGTGATGAGGGAATAATTGTAATATTAGCAAACAAAGGCACGTATTATTGCAGAGATGACCAGACATGCGGCGGATTAATTGAGCTCTGCTCATTTCTTCCCCACCTGGGCTCCCAGGCTGACTTGAGTTTTAATTTATTTTTGTTGGTTTGCATTTGTAATAAAGATCTGGATTAATTTCATGTGGATGGTGATCATTAAAGGACAGCTGCTCTTTTCCACTTCCCTTTAGCAGATAAATGTGTCTTTGTTATTATTTTTTTTTTTATTCGTTCCCTTGCCCACCCGCCACCCCCCTTTGGTTTTATATTTGTCGGTTTTTCTAATTAAAAAAAAAGTCAAGTGAATAGATTTTATTTTTGAAAAGGAAAAAAAAAACCCTCATCCCCGATACACTCAGTCACTGTCGTTTTACTGTCGAGATGGTTTGCTTTTAAGAAAACCTGGCATTTGAGCTTCTCCTTGGCTTTTGAGATGAGCCAAATGCATAATTCGCTCACAGTCTCTGTGCTCTACTTTTGAATTCTGCTGCTGCTCCATTTGCAAGAGAATAGAGGGGAGGATGTACAGTGTCTATGTCTTTATTCCGTTTGTGAAACAGAATGAAGGGGTGTTGGTTTGATTAACTATAGTCCACTGAAAAGACAGAGGAAAAAACGGCACAGTGTAAATGAACTTCTTCCCAAATAGTTTGCTTTTGCCACTGACAGTAGTGTATAATGGGTCATGACACCAAAAATACAAAATCTGCTAAAAATTGGTATAAGTGAAAGCTAAATTTTCAACAGTGGACTCTGAAAATGTGCCTGCAGCATTACCTATGAGCCCGTCTGGGTGGACAGATTTCACATTTGTCTGTGTCAATGGGCAGCTATGCACACAAATCAGGTACAGTTTTTAGACAGGCAATGATGTGCCTCTCTGACACGCAGAGTTGCACTAGTTTACTTGTTCAATGGTGAGGTTTCATGCAAATGAGTGTGTACACCTTTTTCAAACACACTTTTGAAAGCTGAGATGCCGAGACTTATCCTAGCCATATAGCTAAGGTTAAAATCTCCTTGCTTTACTTATCTTAACCTTAAACCCCTGCAGCTGCGAGGCCCTGATATAAAGAGCTGACCCTGCTGTCTATTAGTAGCACAATCCACTATTTCCTGAAGGGTTTGAATTAAGGAAAGTCTTGAGAATGATCCCCCAGGATCAAAGGCAGGGACTTGGAGCACAGCAGGGCATCCAGCTCAGCCTCTGTAATGGGGAAGAAGCATCCCACCTCACTCTGCTGTAACCCACAGCTGGTGTGACGGTCACCATAACACAAAGCTCTTGGGTTGGAGGATAATGTAGAAGGGAAAACGGGTGAGATCCTCATGGTTCTAGGAGGGACTTTCAGAATCCTCAGGAAAGAAAATTAAACAACCTGGTTTAAACTGTCCCGGTTGAGGAAATCAAGAATTAAGTATTATTGTGGTCTTTGAATAGTGGGTGATTTTCATATGTCATATACAGTTCCCTGAAATGCAGACAGAGTCAGTGAGTTTCAGCTTTAACTCTGGGTCTCTTGGATGATGTTGGCTTAACTCATTTAGGAGTAAATGTTCAACTTCAAAGCTGTTCACACATCTTTCCCTGAATTTAGTGCGAGCCATGCAGCATCGCCTTTACCTACCTACTTGCAGTTATTCTTCCCTTTCCCCTCCAACAACAAATCAACAGTGTTTTAGGTGTCCTTTGTTAAAATGGAAAGCCTGATCCTGCTTCTACTGAAGTTCATGGCAAAAATCCCATTGACTTCTATGGGTGTGGCTCAAACTTTGACTAATTGTTGTATGGTATTAACAACAGAGTAGTGAAATATCATGGAGTTTGCAGAATGGATGCTAAAATCCATCTCAGACATCAGAGGTGGCTGCCTTTCATTGTTGGGTGAATGTAAAGCGTTTTAGAATCTTTAGGATGACAGGTAAGGGTATATTACTATCAATAATAATAATCCTAGTAAACATAGCTCCTTTTATATGAGAATCTCAAAGCATCTTACACCCCAGTTTTACAGATGTGAAACTGGACCCCTGGGGCCTGATTTCCACAGGTGCTGTCCATCACAGCTCTAATGGAAGTCATTGGCCCCTAGAGATCTAAGGATGGACACCCCAGAACAGAAACACTCAAATTAGAGGCCACTTTTGAACTGATCTTCTCCAGATTTACACAGGAAGAAGATGGCAGAGTGGAAACTAATACCCAGGTCTCCTGGCTGTCACCTCTGCACAGAAACCCCATATGAGGCCTATGGGAGGCACAGGCGGTGCACATAGGTCTGTGTGAGCCCTCAGCCTTACACAATTTATGAAAAGTCCATTTTTCATCTGGTCAGCTCATGAACACAGTAGGGATGTGGTGAATGTACTATTTGTATGTGATGCACACACAGACAGTACTGTTTATCTATCAGGTGTTTGTGTGAGCAATTAAAAGAAACACAGAATTCCCACTAGCTAAATTGGACAGGTACTAGTTGTTAAGATTTGCAACAATCATGCTTTGAAGGAGCATTTTAGCATTAAGGTCCTACTGAAGCACACTGAAATAAATGTTTCATAGAGTTTAGAGCCATTATTAAATGTTACTGGCTAAAGTCATGATCCTGCAATAAGTCCTGCACTTGTGTGAAGCTTATAGATATGCTAGTGCTCATTGCAGGAACGGGGCCTAAACAGGGCTTACTGAAATTTGGTTTTGTATTTATAAATTATTAATATTCACATTCTTATGTATTATACAATTAACACTGCTAACCATGATTTACTATGAGGCTAAATAGCAACAATGACCATTCATATTTTTATTAAACATCTGTATACATTAATTCTGTCTAAAACCAATTTTAAAAAATATTAGTTACATTAAAAAACATTTCTGTCTCTAAGTTACAGAGTGGAACAAATGTCTACAGACCCTTAAAAAAAAGGAAGAGGGTAGTGGCTTATAGTGGAAATGCTGGCTTCGTTCTAATGGCACCATCAAGAGCTTGAGGAATATTATATATATCTAATATATATAAATCTTGGTTTGCTAGTGGCTTTCTTCAAGTTATCACACAACCACTGCAGCCAAACTGGGGCAGTGGTCCTCTTATTTCACACTTTTTTTTTTAAACTGAGCTGTGAACCTAGAATGTGTTAGATCAGTGCAGACACCATGAAAAATAACCAGGACATGCCTTTGTGGCTTTTGATGTAGCTATGGCTCTCTCTGAAACTAACAGATGCAAAAGCTAACTGCCAGATATCTAGTGTGTGTGCCAACACCAACAAACCTGCCAGATGCCTGGCAGCTGGTCTTGCCCCAACTCCAGTGGCTCTCTTGTATATAAAATGACTTGTGAACAAAAATGTGTTTCTTCGAGCTATCTCATGAAATTTTCTTCCCATAAATAGAAAAATAAATCATTTAGTAAGGTGAATTAACCTATTGATTTCAGGGGTGGAGGATGGAGGACTCTTGAAACTTTGCTGATATATGTCAAACATCAACGTTTCATTTTTGGGGACATTCTCATCAGTGACAGGAATTAGTTTAATGTTCACAGTGTAAAAGGGCTTTTTGTCCCCACACAGCAAGAGTTGTTATCAGTAAGCCAGGATTTACAACTGAACAGATTGGGGGGGGGAAACCTATTTAGATTTTTACAAACAAAACTTTTGCTGTTATAATCTGAAATGCTGAAAGGAAATCAATGTTTTTCCACCGAATGTGATTTTATCTGACCAGTATAAACAGTTCTGACAGGATATTGGTGCTAAATTTATTAATGTCTTCTGCAGCTTTGACATTCTGGAAAAAAGTTAACTGATACAGCCTGGAAAAGGCTCCGAAATTTTGCTCCATTTTTTTCCTTTACTTCCTGTTTAGGCTTCAGTTAGACGTTTGACAGCTTTAACAGCTGAATTGGAATGGAACACACCGTGCAATTAAAAGCAACTGCTGCAAACATAAAGCTAAAGAATCCTGATGTTTGGAGAATAGAGTGAAAATGCATCCTGTAACGAAGTATAAGAGATCATCCTGGAAGAAAAAAAAAAAAAATCTACCAACACATCAGCATAATGATGACACTGTAACAGCCTCATGTGCAACTTCTTCTTAACGCTTTTGAGGAAATATTATTTCTTCTCTGTCTTCACAGAGTGATGAAAATGGACTTGTTGCTTCATTTGGTCAATGCACTAGTTTCACCTCAAGGTACTTTAAGGTCAGACTTGGCTTAGCTCACGAGTGAAACAATTTGGTGGTCTCAAAACTATGTCCTAAGTGGGCATCTCTGCACACCCCAAAACCACCACATAGTTGTGTCAGAGTTTGACTTGTTTAGCATACTATGCCCAGAAGAGGCTCAGGACTGGTAAATAGCAGAGGTTTTGCAGGTCCTGAGAGAAGTGTATTGGGGAACTTGCACATGCTCTGTCCTGAAGCCCATGCAATCTCAATGTGTTCTTTATTTACCAAATCACTGCAAGTATGTACAGAATAGATGCAGATGGTGTTTTCCAAATTGAGGCCCCAATCCTACAAGTGGATTCATGCAGACAAGTCCCTGAACAGAGCCACAGGCACTCTGTGAAGAGGCAAGGCTTTGCTCACAAAGATCCAAGTGCAGGACTAGGGCCTTAAATTGGAAGTTAAGGAAAGTTCTAAAGTCAGGCATACAAATGACCACCGCCAGCACTATTATTCTTTATAGTGTTGTATAGGTTCTGGGTAAATCAGGACTAACTCCACTGACTTCAATACAGTTACAGTGGTGTGACACCAAGATCAGAGGAAAATAAGACAGGCAGTTCTCACTTCTCGTCACTTGCAGCTTTAGGCTGTGACTGTATTCCATTTATTTTACTGCAGACCTTTTAAAGCTCCTTGGCTTCTTGCCATTTTTGCATTTAGCCAGCCTGAAAGTTGAAAACTATACCAGCTCATCTTGCACTTCTGAAGATGCCTCTGCTTATTTTAGGGAGCAAAAGAAGGGCTGTTTCAGATTAGATTGAAAACTCCCAGTGAACCTAGCAGTATTAATCAAATTAGGGCAACTAGCATATTTTTTCTCTCCCACACTATTGGAATCAGCATAAAGAGCAGACTCTAGTTGCTCTGGGCAGGAGACATTCTACCTATTAAAACCAAGTTTTCATAACTTAGCGTGTGCTCTTTAACCTAAGTTACCAAATACACTGAAAATGAAAGAGACCATTCAGGGCTGTGTCCCTGCAAAGCTATGGCAATGTATGTTTCCCAGGACCTTGTTTACTGGTGAATTCCAGCTCCCCAGACTTGTGTGAGTTTCAAGGACATGAAATTCTGAAAAAGGATAAAAAGAATAATTTGTTTGCCCAACCTGCTAAGGACTGTTTAGCAGGATCAGCTTGAGGTTTTTTTTTTTACACGTTGAGTGAAGTGTCTGTAATACTTGTTGCTTCCCAGTAAGTTAAACATTGGGGGGGCTCAACTCAAAAATATTTTGGGTAAATTCCTGTCCAGATTTATACCCTTTGCAACTCAATTAACTTCAGTGAGATTAATACCAGTTGCAAATTAGGGCAGCTTTTGGCCTTTATCAAGCAGAAATCCCTGTGGTTGCCACCATTTTATTAAATTAATTATTTTCACATGGAAAACAGCATGCCATTCATCTACTTCTGCAATCCCCTTCCCACTTCACTTTCTTTCTTGAGTACCTGCAGGAAGCTTTAAAATTAGAGGGAGCTGCTTGGATAAAATACAAACCAACCCCAAACTCACCAGGAATACTTAATTTAACCTTTTTTTTTGAGGTTCAGAAGAGTTTACTCAGCTTTTCTCTCTCATTATCATTAATTCTCTCTAGCTAATGCACTTCCTGGGTCTGGCCAGAAGGGTTATACCATGAGAAAGGCAGGTGATGTGCTATTTCTGTCTGGTTTGGAAGCAGGAAGCGTTGGAAATCTCACAAGAGAGCCTGTTCTGGTGAGAATACCCGTTTTGTAGTCTTGAAGATCTTCACATACAAAAGCGTTTCTGGTTTGTTTTCTGAGCCATTTGGCTGACCTTGCTTTAAAAAGCTAGTCTTTTGGAATAATGATCCCTTTCTTAGCAAATAGGATTGTTTTGGTTACCACCAGAACTCTCCCTACTTATTTAGGGCTTGATCCTGTTCCCATAATGGTAAATGGCAATTTCCCATTGACTTCAATGAGCCAGGCTCAGGCCCTTATTTGCTAATGGTAATTTATTACCCATAGCTGCAGGGTGCAGAGGCCCTCACACTGACCTGGGCAAATGGAGTTAATAGCAATTCAGGCTAGTCACACAGGTGCTCCAAGGAGAGGCCATAAAAATAGCTGTTCTGGGGAAAGTAAGCCAGAGACTGCCCAGGAGAAGGCTAGTCCCTGAATCCAGGGCTGGGTAAGAAATCCAGACTCTGGGTGGGTGGGTGTGTGTGGTGATTGTTACCTGTTTTCCTGTGATCAAGAGATAAAGCTCTCCGTGGAGAAGGGAGTCTGAGTGGCTGATCTTATGTGTTGTGTACTGAACTGTTTTGTGAGTGCCCACCCACCTCGACAGGCTAGGGATATCCCTGGGCTTCTGTGACACTCTGTGCAAAACTGAGTAAAAAATCAGGTAGCTTTCCACAATGTGTACCTCTAGGGGTATTGGAAGATTGGATGGGAGGCAGCTGGGGTGAGGGGACTGAAATGTGAGGGAGAGTTTTGTTTTTGAGAGAAGCCCCTACCAAAACCTACTTCTGAAGGGCCACAAATCTTAGTGAAGTTCAGATCTGGTTCCAAACTTCTCAGGTGACCCATTTCCTGATTACAGATCAAATCAGGACCCTGGATCTGAGCATCCCCATGCTTTGGAGATGCTTGGATCTTGAATTAATTTTGGGCAGAGCTCATATCTAGTTTCATGACGCTGCGATGTGTTTGGGTCTGGTTTGCTAGCCCTCTCTTTTCCCTCTATGCTGGGAAGATGATTTAGGCATGTGTGATCCTGTTCAGGTCCATAGTCTACCAGGGCAGAGGGCCTGCTCTAAGATTCTGTATAGCTGAGAGAATAAGAAAGGCAACCCCATTCTGATATAGGCATCCTGTTCAGCTTCTGAACAGTAACATTCCAGACCTACTTTTTTAATTTAAGAAAATAAATCAAAGGCTTTTCCTGCAATGTATCATTTCTTGGTTAGCACCCAAATGTATCTGGAGGTTATTGCTCATCTGAACTTCTGTATTCAAATCCTTTGGGACTACAAACTGGGCTGGAGTTAAGCTTTCTGGCTCCTCCTCCTGGCTGAGTGAGCAGTTCTGTGACAGACACACTTGCTGTCCCAGCATGAAGCTGGGGAATGACAATGGAGAAGAAAGATCCACTCAAAGAAGGTTCAGTGCAAGTCTGGGGCAAAGGGCTTCTTTTTGGGGTATGGGAGGCTCCTCACTTATCTGAACTGATTCATTCATCCTTAGTCTTATGGAAAAGTCCTGCAGAATCTAATGGGGATTAAACCAATTGGGTTCTATCAACATTCTTCTAAAATACTCATAGAAGTTGATAGAAAGTGAGATCCTTCTACAGGCTTTTTTAATCATAAAACCCCCACATCTGTACACAACTCCCTGCAAGTATTGTAGGCCTGTGGATTGTGGCACTTGCTCAGATTGCCCAGCACGGCTCCCCGTACTTGTCAGGCTGGAGCTGGTGCATATTCTTTATGGTACATAATGTCTGTTGGACCCTGTTCACGTTTTGGGCTTGCTGTATCCTGCATGAGGATCCATGCATGCATCCTGAGGGGCATGGGCCATGCCCTGGTATGCTTTCACACTTGCAGATAAAATAATGGACGGCTGGTCACTCTAAGAGACTCCCTTATTTCTTTGATTTGTCCCACCCTTACCTTATTTTAAGATGTATTAAAACTGATGATAAATACCATTTTAAATGAAATTGAAGCTTATGATGATACTTGCATTGTATACTGGAGGGAAATAGAAACCTACACCAGAGAGAAAAATGCATGATACGCTAAGAGAAATGGTGTTTCCCATAAATGTCCATTAATATAGAGCATAGTCCCTTATTTTTCTTGTGGTTTCTCCCTTATTGTCCTCCAACAAAGGTGGTTCCCCTACTAGGGTGACCATATATCTCATTTTGGCTCAGACAGTCCCTTTTTTAAGCCTTGTCCTGGCCATCCCAACTCTTGGCAAAACTGGGCATTTGTCCCATTTGGGGTGTGACCTATAGATGGGCACAGAGGAACATGCAGGGGGGTGAATAGCGCTGCGAGCCCCACATGGGAGGGAGAGCAGGCTTGGATGAACATTGTGGGCCAGCTACCTGGCCCTGTGTGGTGGGGGGCTGAGGGTGGGCGGGGCTTGGGCTGTTTTCCTTTTGGGAAAATATGGGCACCCTACTTCAGCTTCCCACTCCCCCACAGAAGGGCCCAAGGACAGTTTCATAATCCATCAGATGGGAAACATTCTGGCATTACATACACAGAGGAGGTTGTGTGCATGTGGTGGAGGACAGAATCTGGCCAAAAACTGTCTGTTTTCTTTTGTACTTCTTTCTTAACAAGCCCCTGCTCCTATTCACAGAGTAACAGGGGATTTCTACAAATGCTGGCGAGGGGAGCCTCACTGACTCTCTCATAGTTCTCCTTATAAACGTCCATTCATCCCCATTGACTTCAACATGAGCCTTCAAAGGGCTTAAATGCTGAGCTTTATTGTAGCATTTCAATCTGCAAGGGAACAAAAGGCCATTTCCCTCTCCAGGGGCAGTGAGTGGAGAGGATTTCTGTTTATGAATAGGCTGTAGGAGAGGATGGGTTCTTGTGTATGCATGTGGGGGAGGGGGAAGCCCCTTATGGTTATCCCATCTCCCTTGGGAAAGCTGCAGCTCTTGCCCAGATTCTGTCTGTCTCTCTCAACACACTGCAAAAGCTCCTCCACCAACAAGGACCTGTCCCCAGGAGGAAGCTATTTAACAGCAAATTGGCCTGGTAATTTTTAGTGATGACCTTGTGTTAATTACATGTTGCTATATTAGTAAATCCCCTCTGAAGGCCAGCTGTTGTGTTGGCATTAACTCCTTGATGCAAAATCAACTGCTTGTTTACTAAATCCCAAGGCAATTAAAAAAATGTGTTTTTCCTTTTATTGTTTTTATTTCAGTCCAGTGCAACCAGGTGAGATGCACACCCCCTGTTGTGTATTGTTGCCTACCTACTGGGCAAAGATTGCATCTAACAGAAGCTGGGTTCTTCTTGCTATGAGCTGGATATTTATTTATTACTGGATAGCAGCTAGAAGCCCCAGTCTTGAAGCAGGATCCCAGTATACAAGCTTCTGTACAACAGAACTAAAAGATGATCTCTGCCCCAAAGTTCTTACATAATTAATATTCGATAATCACCCAGAGAGACTTTCAAAGTAGAGGAAATATTCCAGAACAAAGTCACTTTTACTCTGGAATAGAATGTCTCTGAGTGTCTACCCAGAGGAGTTATACCAGACTACCTACAGTGGAATAGCTATTTCGCTGCAAGGTATGCCAGTCAATTTCCCCATGTAGACAAGCCCTAAGGGAGAAGTTGACAGGATCTGATCCTTAACAAGGAGGTGGGGAGAGGAATTAATTTATATTAACCTTACCTGCCTCATATCTGCCTATAGTCTGTAGAGAAGAGATTTCTGTGTCATTAGTCTTGAGCTGCTTTGGGCTGGAATGGTGAAGGTAGCTAATGCAGGTCACAGGTGGACAGGGAAGGTTTTGAAAAACTCTCAGGACAAACTCACAGGCAAATATAAATCTCCAATAGATAAGGGTGGCTTGCTAGAAAGGGCATTTTAATGGGAAAAGGAGAGTGGAGCTAAAAGAATCTAACAGCCTGGGTGTTACTTCCTAACTATCAGGTAATACTGCATTTCCATAGGCAGCTTCATCCATCATTCTCAAAGTGCCTTAGAAAGGAGAGTATCATTGTTAACCATTTATAGAGGGGGAAAGTGAGGCTCGAGGATGCCCAAGTTTACCCAGTGATAGGATAGGAAATTGCCCCAGGACACCCCGTTTGTTTTCCCATTCAGTTTCTCCTCACATCTCCCTCCCCATCACAAAGCTACTTATGTCAAGGATTGCAGTAAGTCCAAAGAGGAAAAAGAGTTTTATCCAATTAATACCGATTTTTTTCAGTACTTTGCCTTCCCCTCTCCTTCCCACAACAGAGTACCTAGGTAGAGCCACTTCAGGCCTTCTATTTTACTAATCTCTCCCTCAGTTCTCAAGGATATTGCAGGACAAGTATATTTTTATATGGTTCCTCTCTCCTTCTCCCACATGCCTTTTTAAAAAAAAAAAAAAAAAGTGGCATGGACCTTGGGCAGGACTGTGGGGTTAACACCCTTGTTCTTGTGAAAGTATGGTGTGATCTTTCATGACCACAGGTGCTAAAGACATTATTACTATTGTTTATTTGTATTACCAAAGCACGTAGGAGCCCCAGTCATGGACCAGGTCCCCATCGTGCTAGGTGCTGTACAAACACAGAACTAGTCCCTGCCCCAAAGAGCTTTAATTCTCCTCCTCTGCACAGAACCCCCAACCACCCTGCTGAGACATTGGTTCCATAATGACCTCAAAAGAAAGGGCATGCAGTCATAGATCAAGGCCAGAAGGAACCACCAGTTCATCCAATCTGACCTCCTGTACATCACAGGCCATCAACACCAGCCAAGATCAAAATTAGACCCATGTATTATAGCCTACAGGAGACTAGACTGTTACATGCCA
Source organism: Emydura macquarii macquarii (assembly GCF_026122565.2). Lineage (NCBI taxonomy): Eukaryota > Metazoa > Chordata > Testudines > Chelidae > Emydura > Emydura macquarii. The sequence goes on along the minus strand of NW_027132813.1, from coordinate 23,764,844 downwards.
CAGGCAGAGACTAGGAGGGACTAAGGCACACCAGTACCTGAGGCCCCTGAGGTGGCAGGGAAATGATTCAGTGAGGTCTAGCCAGATAGTCCTGGCAAGTGACCTGCAACCCATGTGGCAGAGGAAGGCAAACACCCCCCAGCTCATTGCCAATCTGGCTGGGGGGTGCATTCCATACTGACCCCACATGGCAATCAGTTAGACCCTGGGCATGAACCAGCCAGCCAAGCACCTGAGAGAGTGCTCAGTGCTGCCTCAGAGCCCTGCCCTCCCCTCCCCATGCAATCTCCCATCTCCAGCTGTGGCCATTCGTGCTGCTTCAGGAGAAGGCTGGGCCGTGTAATGATTCACCACAGTCTCATCCCACAGCACCATGTAATTTTCTACTAGGTCTCTCATCCAAATAGTGAGGTGGCCTGACACTGCCTAGCTGTGGATAGGCAACAAGCTGCAGGCCATCCTTATAGTGCATCTATATTGGAAGCCTCCTTATACTGGCCTCTAGCACTTTTCCCCGTGCTGGTTTAGCACCGGTGCAGTTCTAGCCAGGGAAGCACCTGTGTAGGCAGGGCGGGGGGAGGGTCAAGTGGTACGGAAACCAGAGTGCCACAGATTAGGTCAAATGCCAGCTGCCTCAACACCTCTACAACTCAAATGACATCATTAATGTCAAAGTTTTAAGTGGAGTTTAAGGCCTTGTGTGAGCCCTCTGAACTAGGACAAAATTCTCTCAATGTGAAGATGTTAGGACATGAAAGCAACATAGGAGTCAGGAAAAGTAAGAGACCGACACCAAAAGAGGGTGTGTGTACTTCAATGACACGTAGTTTCCTCTTGACGAGGTCACACTCCAGTGACCTGGGCAGTAGGTCTAACTTCTCATTGCCAGTATTTTCTCCAGCAAAAACATCTACATCAATCTCATGCTTTTTCACAGCAGCTAAAGTAATCCCTCTCACCAGTGCGATTTATGTGCCATATCACTCAGGTGAAAAAAAAATCTCCTAGCTCCACAAATGTTTGCTCCATCTCTCCCAACATGTGGATTTTTCTCCCCAGATTACCTCAGGCTGAAACCTAGGCTGGACAAAATTCAGTCCTGGGCTAGTGAGAGCTTTTCTATGTGTAGAAATACCATGACTGTGAGATTCAATATCTTGCTATCCTCCATAGGTAGAAAAGGGAGCTTCGTTTCACTGGGTAACCTAGCCACCCCAAATTCACACTGATAATGCACCACATCATCCTAGGTTACTGTTAATCGTGTTTATTAAAGTAGTGCTTAAGGGCCTACCAAGAATGGGGCCTCACGGTGCCAGGTACCATACAAACATAGAGTGGGGATGGGCCTTGCCCTCATGTGCTTACAATCAGCTTATGACAGACACAGGGAGGGGGAAGAGGCACCTGGAGGGGTGTTAGGTATAAATGGTGATCAACCCCCAGCTGGGGAGGAACTGGGTGTTCATAAAGGATGGAACAGAGGGTAGTAGGAAAAGACTCAGCTGAGAGGTAGTTTCCTGGAGGGGAAGTTGAGAGCTATCTGGTGTAGTGAAGCCTGGGGCTAGAGGTGGGTTCTCTTGAGGCAAAATGAAGCTGGAGGCAGTGAAGTCCAAGAGGCTATGATGGTAAAGTCCCAGGTGTATTTGGACTAGAATATGAAGGACTAAAGGGAGAGAGGGAAGATCTCTACTATCATCCTCTTGGCTCTGGAAAGTGAAGCTACCTGGAAGGCACAGGATTGGAATACGCTCCTGTGGCAGACCATCACAAAAGAGTAGGAATTGCACCACTGGGGAGAAGCTGTGGAGGAGGCTTATTTGTTGCAGACCTGAAGAAGGGGCTAGGGACATAGTCTGAAGAAAGACTAATGGTAAGGAGTCGGGGGGGGGGGGGGTAGTGGCAAGGTGTCTGACAGAGCAGACCTTGGCTTTGTGTCATAGGCTCCCTGGAGTAGAATCCACTGTACAGGGCAGACCTGGGTTCCCCCACTGAGAAGGTGGTACAAAGCTCTCTGAGGTAAGGAGAAAAGGACAATGCAGAGCTCAGAGAGAAGGGTGTAAGGACCATTGGGGTCTTGGTCCAGGAGACCTGACACAGGATATTGGCATTGTTTGTTGGATTTTTCAGTTTCCCTAGAATAGGAGAGGCTTTAAAGTGACCTGGCTGGAGGGTTAAGCCCTGAGAAGTTGCCGGCCACCATGAGTGTGGAGTGAGTGACTGTACTGGTCGCTAAAGAGAAGCGCTATTATGCCACACCAAGTCCTGAAAAGGCATGCTAGTGGTGGGTCAAGCCTTCTACAGAGATGATAAGCAAAATGGGAAGGGAATGGATGGGTTACGAAGGACAGAACAGATCTGTGTCCCCATCTCTCTCCCAATCTCCTTCTACTTGCCCTTGACTCCCACACCTAGAGTCATTACTCAACCAGTCTGTTTTCTTTTCCTCTCCTGCTACCAGCTTCTAGTCTCAGTTTCTGCTCCCCTTCCCTCCATGCTCCTTGTCCCAATCCATTCCCTCTGCTCTTCTGCATGTCTGACTTTTTTCCCCTCTGTATTTGAATCAGGCAGCTTCCTTCTCTGTGACCTGGGCCCAGCAAGGAGTCACTGAGAGTAGAGGGGGGAGAGAGAGATTCCCTGCTCTCAGTTCAGGAGCCTGGCCCCTGCCCATACCTCAATAGTCCACAGAGGTAACTGCAAGAAAAGCCCTGCTCAGCTATGGGCTGGAGCATGCCCAGTACAGAAGGAATCTTAAGGGAATCCATTTCCAGAAAGGATTTTATTTTGTTTCATTTAAGGCAAAGTGACTTCGACCTGAAGTTGCCAGTAACAGAATTCTGTCTAGTACACTGTTAAATAATATATAACCTTTAAACTTAGAACTGGCTTCCACATTTGCTCCTAAATGACAAACTCAGCATAGGCAATCAAAGTCCATAGGAAAGGACACCAAACTACTTTCTCATTCATAGAGTTGGCCTCTCTCACTTGGATTTGGGGTACATGGATGACACAACGGGAGGAAACTTTCACTGCCTCCACCCAAGTTATGCAGGTTGTGTGGCTAAATGGAGCACTTCATTTTCTAGGTTATTAAATATGACTCACTTCAAGTACCAGCTTAAATTCCATTTAGAAACACACTCGAGAAACTTAGCATTGGCCCTACAGCTTGTACAATCCAAGCCAAATGTTGAGAGGTTAGGAGATGTTTCTTACCAGCACAACTGGTGCTGAATGTTAGCTGATTATGGAACTATGAGGAGAAAGAAACCATGCTGGAGGCCTGATTCTGTCACCCATGCTCTCCCTGACAGGTATCCTCCGCAAGGAATCCTATTAAGTAAATGCAATCAATTCTCTATTCCACTAAAGCCCCTTTGTATTGTGCTGGTGACATAAAGGGGATGGAGACAGGCTGTGTTTAAGGGGACTCTTCCACTAGTGTAGGGGATGTGGGACAGGCCCCATGCCAGCCCAGCTCCCCGTCTCCTCAGGGGTTGGCTGGGAGGGGAATGGTGTGTTGAGGAAGAATGGAAGTGTAGAAAAAGTGCATTCACAACACTTTCTGCTTCCTAGAGTTCAGAGGATCATTGGAAGCAGAGCATAAGCTGAAACGGCCCTGAGATTACTCTAATGTAACTGGAGGACAGGCAGGCCTCAGTATATGCTGAATAATGATAGTGGCTTAAAACCATGTTTGTCTTGTGTTCCTGCAATTGGTGCTGGAACAGAGAAACTCTGGTGGGGACTAATGTGACTACTTGCGGAGTAAGATACTACTGTACTTAACATGAGTAAAGATGGCAGATCTAGTAACCTGGAGAGGTGACAGCAAGCATCTGTTTTTTTTGTTTTTGTTTTGTTTTTTTTCAGTGCAGTCATTACAATGTGTCTCAGAGATAAATTGTGGCCCTGCCAGTTGGGGGAGAGAAACTTTCCTGACAACAAGGGAACAAACCACATGTTGTCCAGGAAAGGGGCCATCAAAATAGTTTTTGACAGCTTTGTTTCAATGTAGATTGCATTGGTACTGACAAAAACAAAATCAGGACATTATCATAGTTCCTTGAAGAGTTCAGGCAATCATTGATGCTAAATTGCGTGACGAAGCGTAAGTGATGATTAGGCCTTGCATCAAAAGTGCTTGCTGTTTAGTAGGTCAAATGACTGCCACGCTTCCTAATGCATGTAAAATATAACAGTGGTATATCTGTAATACGGAGACGTTTGGCCAAGTCAGTGTTGACGCCTGAATCGGTTTTTTCCCTCTGCTTCTCAGACTGTATTTAGAATGAGGAACCCGAGATATACAAAAGTCTTTATTTTACAGATAATTGTCCCTTGATGCTCATCAAAGCTTTTAGTGTTGAATGCAGTGAAAGAAACAGGCCATTTTTTTGTAGATATAAAAAACCCCTTGTGTCTTATGGTTGTATGTGCTCCACCAGTTAGATTCAAAACTAGATCATATATCTTTGTACTTAGAAAGATACCCTCAATTTGAAACCTAGTCAATTTCAAAATCTAATTTAAAGGCACTTAGGGGCTTACCTTTCCCATTTCCACTTGCCAATTTTTGTGGTTTTACAAACATAGTCTCTGATTTTCCAAGTTCCCCACCATTGCTCATGTTGGGTGGCACAGATAGTACAGTCAAATATCCCAGAATTGCTGGCATTTTGTCCCTGTGCTTGGATGAAGGCTAGATGTCAGGGTGGCTAAACAGTCTTTCATTGCTCATCCTCCCAGCAATCCCCAATACCAATGGGACTGCACCAGTGCTACAGGCACAATGGGAAAATTTCAGACAATCCTAAGCATACAGTAGGCCACAGAGGTTTAAAATACTTTGCATTATGCAGCACCTTCTGCCCAAATCTCTCAAAGCATGTCGCTAATATTTATTGTTTCATAACACCCATGGAACAGCTAAGTATCCTCTCCCCATTGTGAAGATGGGAAACTGAGGCAGAGAGGTGAAGGCCAAATATGCAAAGGAGCCATTAATTTGGGTTTAAAAAACACCAAGGAGCCTGATTCTGATCTTCTCACACTGGTGTAAATTTAAAAAGGCAGTGGAGTGAATCTAGTGTTTTAGGAGATCAGAATTGAGTCCAAGAGAGGCACAGAAAACTGAGATTCACAACATCAGAGTCCACTTTTGGCAAATCACGGCCAGTTTTTTCAAATCTCAATCCCAAAACTGGAATTAGAACCCTGATTTCATCACTCCCTAAAACAGGATTTTAATCACTAGGCTACATGCCTACTTTCGCATCAATTATTATTCATTGACTTCATGTTGTTCTGTGGCCCCTGAGTGTCACTTTTCAAGTTTGGGTGTGACTGATCTCTAAAACTAAAAGCGAATGGCAGCTACTGAATTCTGTATAATTTTGACAAAAAGCCAATTGCTTCCTCAAGTCTCTTACCTTTTGCTGTGCTTTAGTGGCGAATGCATGGCCTGCAACGCCTCCAGAGGCTTGCAGGAACCAGTGGGCTGTCTAGCCAACTCTTTCACCCCTCCCAGGTCTTTAGGAGTTGGACAGCTGCAATCTCTCCCCCACAGTCCTCTGTGAGCCCCAGAGTCCTATTGTGTCGTGTCCCCCCCCAGTCCACGGACGTCATTTGCTGGAGTTGGAGCTGCACATCCCAACACCAACTTTTAGTTCAGTAGAAGTGAGATTCTCCACAAAGGCTGGTTTTCCCCTATGGGGCAGTAATTCATTTTTCTCCTGGGTGTCTGAGAAGATTTTATGTCATCCTGATTGTCGCCCTGAGTGATACCTTTATGTCTGTCCCCTCAATGCTGCAAGGTGCAGTGCTACATAGGGTAAAATCATCAAAAGCATTTAAGAGCCGAAGTCCCACTTTCAAAAGTGAATTGGGTAACTTTGAAACTGAGATTGAGGATCCTCGGTCTTTTTAGGTGCTTTGGAAGCATTACCTACAGTCCCAGCAGCAGCCACTCTGTGGACCAATGTTGCAGCCTCTGATTCCTCCTTCTTTACAGATCTTAAATTCAGATTCCTCTTTAATACTGCAGCTGGCTGGCATTTGTAGGTAGGACTCTTTGTTAGGAGATGGATTGGTTGTGACAAAGATAGCGTTATGTCCCTGAACTGAACTCCAGACCATTGAAAACCTTGCTACTTTCTGCAATTTTTTTTTCTTTCAATGGTTTTGGTACCGGCCTTGCTACTATAATCTGAGTGCCTTGTGCACTAGGGATTTGGGGATGGGGAGTTGCTTTGCTATTTCTGACCCTCTTTGTTACTGGTGCAATTGTTACGAATCAGGTGATATAAACATTATCCACCCCATGCATGCTGAGGAATAGAATAACCAGGCCTCTGCTACTATTGTATGTATTTATGTCACTGGATAGTGAGGGGGTCTCTGGCTTGCAAAACAAAACAGATTATGATGATGATAAACTAATAATTCCCATTGTTCAGAGAGATGGAATATTATTACTTGTATTAGGGCAGTACCCTGAGACCCCAATCAGAATCAAGGCCCCACTGTGCAGGCTGTGTAAACATACAGGAAGAGACAGTCCCTTTCCCAAAGAGCTAATATTAGTGGAATTTTTGCCAAAGGCCAAATCCATCCTCCATAAAAGCTTCTCCTTCAGTTCTGCCACTCTCTGCCAGCCTCCCTCATTACTTACACAGATAGCCAGACTATGCCTGTTGCATCTCTCCCAGGCCTCTCCTGGAGGCAATGAGGCAAGGCACCATGACGGAAGGAGTAGTGTGCTTCCTTGAGAGGGTGCTGCAGGCCAGCCAGATCTGCTGGAAAATGAAGAGGGTCAGCTCCTGCTTCCTTGCCCCGTCTATCACTAGTGCAAGGAACCTTCTCCCATTATGCCCAATCATGGTTCAGCCCATAATGATTAAGGGCCAGATTGACTGCTGGCATTAGTGCATGAAATGCCATCTTCTTCAGTGGAGCAGCACTCTCACTGGTGGTGACTTTTTTGGTCCCAAAATGGTGTTTTGTGTGTGTCTGTAAGCAGAATTATAGCACTCCTAGTGTCGCCAATGCTCACAATTTTGTCCTGCACCTTGTGATGTTTGGTTGGTTCCCTCACCCCTGCTTAAAGCCCCAGCTCATGGAATCAGGTTATGAGCTGAGAATCTCCACTTTCTGCTCAAAATAAATGCAAGTTTCTAGCCCTCCTGGTTGTGGAGAAAAGTTGGAAAATGTGACACCCTCCCACTCCACCCCAAACCACTCCAAGATCAGATGACAAATCAAAAATACAACTTTAACTTTATTACTTTAAAAATTTCATATTTAAGCTGCTTGGGGGGGGAGGGGGTTGTGGGTTTTTGTTTTTTTTGCACCTGGCTCATGATATTTAAATGCTCAGATGGCAATACTGAGATCACAACCCTGAAACACAACCCTTCTCTGCGGGGACCAAACCATAAATGGCATGATGGATAGAGTCATGTGAGCTAGGCATATCCAATCAGAGACCTAGAAGATTTGCCATGTAACAAACATCATGTGACTCTTCACAACAAACCTCCATTGAACCCAAAATGAACCAGCAACACTTGAGCTTCAAAAGACTCCCCCCTAGCTAGAGAGGATTTTGGCTCTGGCTTCGTTGAAAGGTTTGCAGGCCTGGGGTAAGGGGATGTCCGAAGGAAACCCAACTAGTTCAGTTTGAGTGTGAACCTGAAATCAGGTAGAGCTGTGGTTTCACAATGAAGGTTTTACACTACTCTTGTTCCTATAGTCAAAGCTGAGATATTTTCAGTCTAAGTAATTGCTTCTAAAAGAAGTGTGGTTTGATTAATGAGCCAATTATCCTTTGGATGGCTGGGCATTTCAATTATGCCATACTGCTTTTGCATCACCCTGTCTACTGAAGCTGGATGGGTAGGTACCTAAGTGGTGCCAAAGAGCAAAAATAGCTATGCTGCTCATCCACAGGCTTTCTGTTAATGGACCATCCTGTAAACTGAAGCATTCGGATTTCATATAAACCTGCCACTTCCAGCACATCAGCAGCCAAGCTCTGCTGCACTGAACAAAGTTTTTTTTTTAAATGCAGTTGCACTCCATTGAAGCTACACTCATATTTTCCACTAACCACAGCTCTGTGTCTGATGACATGTCTGTTTTAAATAAAACTGGGAGGAGAACTGATGTAATTCTCTCTGGGCTGTGTGTATATGTAGGGGTTTGGTTTTTTTGTCTTCTGCTTCTTAACCCCCAATTTCCACCTGACTCCTGCAGACTCTCTTTTTGTTAGTTTAAATTCTTTCATGACCACAAATCACTGGGGAAACTGAATGGCTATAGAAGCAAACCAGCCTCTAACATCAAGTGGAATAGACAATGGATTTCTTTACAGCATTCTGTTCTTTTAAGGACTTTAAAGTCCTGGCCTTGCATACTTTTAACATTTTCTTCTTCCGCCACTTTTTTCTTTCACTGCTCAGGGTTTTAGGTTAGTTTAATGTAGTTCAAATGTAGTTAATGTGTATATTGATTTGGTTGCATGTTTGACTGGAACATCTGTTGTTTCGTTAGCAAGTTCATGAAAAATGTTTGTTTGAAAAATGTGTTTTAAGCTGTATTTTAATAAACTGCATTGAGTCTGGTACTGGAAGGATAAGTGTAAACCTGTTCCTCTTCTACTGCTGCCTGTGATGATTAAAATAGTCCAGTTCTTGCTTATAAGGGCCTATTTGGGAATGCTTACATAGTTTCTGTATATTTAGCAGGAGGTGGCCCACATTCTTTTTTTTTAAAAAAAGATAAATATTATCAGAAGTTTTCTGTACTAATTAGGATTCCAATTGAGAAATACGCACTGCAAGAGTGCCACGGCCTGCCTGCATGGAGCTCAGGGTGAGACCCAGGCCCTGCCTCTTCTATTTAGTTAATGTTTATAGAACACCTTCTGTGTATCTCAAACACCAGGGGGGAGACTTTCAAAAGTACCTGAATCATTTGGCAGCCTAAGTGCCATTAACTGTCAATGGCACGTTGGCAGGGCTGCCCAGAGGGGCTTGAGGCAGTTTGCCCTGGATCACCAAACCTATGAAGGGGTGGGCGGGCCAAACTGAAAGGTGCTATGACCCTGCCCACCATATTGCAATGCTCAGAGCGGAGAGCCAGGCCCAGCCCCCTGGGACAGGAGCTGCTGCTGTGGGGGAGGACTTGCTGTTCATCCCAGGCCTCCTCTCAGTAGTAATATTTTTGGAGGCGTGGGGGAAGGGGGCTCAGTTTGAGATCTTGTCCTGGGCCCCCAACATTTTGTGTTGGGCCCTAAGGGCTTCTATGGGACTTAAGGTAAAGTTTTCAAAAGCACCTAAATAAGTTAGGAATCTAAGTCCCACAACACCCATGTAAGACTGTACTGTAAGAATCAGATGATTATTCCCGTTTTAAAAATGAGGCACAGTTTACTTGCCCAAGTTAACATGACTAAATGACAGAGCTGGGAATGGAAACCAGAATCACTAATTCTCAATCATATGTTCTCACCAGTAGACAAAACTCCCAATGGGTGGTCAGGACTAAGAACAACACAGCAACATCTTAGTGATCTTTCTGCCGGGGTTGGAATTGATATATCCCCGGAAAGCAAGGGGACTTCAGAAGAAGGAGAAATTCAGGACTGTATAGGTCAAACTCACAAGGTTTAGGTACAACACCAGTGTTACAAATGCTCAGTTCTTCTCCCCACTGCAAAGCTCTTTGCTGTTAGCAGAAACATACAATTAGCTAGGCCTTTCTGTACATATTAAACCACTTACTGACAATTCATTTTAGCAGATCACATAGAAAACACTAAGCTTTGTCTCCTGCTTAGGCTCTGTCTCCATTACAAGAAAGACTCTGCTGAGAACCCATTTAAAACAAACCAAGTTTAATAACTGTTTCAGCAAGGAGCATTGCCTTCTCCACACTGGGTGAGAATCCAGACTGGTTGAAATAATTTTTAAACTTAAAAAAAAAAAACCCAAAATACCTTTTCCTAGCATAGTGTATTGTTTTTGTCTATACTACTTCTCATACAAAAATTCATTAAATGTTGGAAGTTATTCATAGAAATTAGAGAGGGAAAAAATCTTTGTGGAAGATTTAGCTTTGCAACTTTTTTATGTGCTGCACCTTAAGAAACAAGAGGGGCCTATTCTCTGTGAGTTAGTCCTAACTGGCAGCTGCTGGTAGGTGAATAGCATACACTGTTTTCTCTTTTTCTCTCATGGAGACTTTGTATTTATTCATTTTCGTTTTTTTTTTTTTTTTTTTTTAATCTAATAATAAAAATCACCCAGACTGAAATAATTTATTATTAGTAGTATTGGAGAGGCAGAGGGAACTAATACTATTAGGTGATCTTTTTCTCCACTCCTTGTTGGGCTGATGCAGGATTGTTTGCTATAGGGTGTCCTGTCAGTTTCTTGATGATACCAATATTTCTGGGGGCCAATTAAAAAAAAAAAAATCAACCTGTTTGTGTGCCTCTGCAATCAGAAGAAAACACTTTTGGTCTTACCTTTTGACTTGGTTGACAGACTGTCTCCTGCTTGCCATCAGATGAATGTCTTGTTACTATGTTTTAACTTCCTTACCTTTTTACTTTAAGATCAAATGTTGGGGATGTGTGTAGGGAGGTCTGATGGTAAGCTGCCACGTTGTTTTAGTTTTTAGCTCTTAACACCCTCTCTTATTAATAAGGGGGGGCAAATGGATCCAGCCCACAGGAACCGGGAGGTGAGAGGACAGCAAACAAAGTGAGTCTATCTTCAGGCATTTCATAGCACTTAAGCTTTATTGTTTGTCAGAGTAAGCAAAGATTAACAGTGCCATGGTTGGTCACAGATGTGGAGTGAAGGTCTGGGAGAGCATTTCCCTCCTTTCTGGGGAAGATGAAATAGGCTTAGTCTGAGCCTCACCCCAAGATGCTTCAGGAAGCTCTGTGTTTGATCAAGAGAGCTTGTTTTCATAGGACATAGTGGAATCTTAGTACAGCCTAATAGGAGCACAAGCTGCTGCCATGTAGGTTATTCAAAACTGGGACTACAGTGTATGTAACAACTCCAAACACTGCAGTGTAATTACTGTTCAAAACCCCATCATTTACAATGTATACTAATATTTTTCACTTCTCAGCATGCTTTTCAAACCTCAATTAGCTAGACCTCACACCTCCCTGTCAGTTAATGAAGTATTGTGTTATTTAGGCAGAATATGCTAATTTATTATCAATTATTCCCATTTTATAACTGGGGACCAGAAAGAAGTTCAGTGACTTGCTCAGGGTTATACAGCTAGTCAGTGACAACTGGGCATAAAACCCAGGAGCCCTGAGTGGAATTCCTTGGCTCTATCCTCTAGACAACAATTCATCTCTAGAATATTGTAGTATCTTTTATAAGGGCAGCTCCTGGAGTGGCAGGAATGGGAGCTATAAAGATATATAACTTCCTCTTGGATGGGGGGGAGGGAAGAGACAGCACCATGTCCATCTGCAATGACCCCTTTGATTTTTCTTTCAGGAAGCAATATTGACAGATTTGGGCAATGAAGAGACATTGAGGGTTGGGAGGAAAAAGTGCATGAAATTAGGGGCTGTCTTTTTCTTATGTGGATGGTAAAGGTAGCAGAAAAAGTTGCTTTCTTTTAACACTGCACAAGGAACTTTGTTAGAATAAGGGAAACAGTATTATCCCTAGCTACTCTGCCTCTGTGCTTCAGTGCAGAGATTCTGTTGGGAGACTTCCCCAGCCCTATCCTGCCTGATTTCAGCTACATTTTTTTTACAGACAGCATATGTATTCTGACAACCTTGAGCCTTTGAGAGGAGCATGGATGAGCTTTTGGCATATCCTCCCTAGGGGAAACTGAATTCAACTGCTCATGTGAACAGTGCAAGGATCCAGCTGTACTACACAAGTACTAATAGTGGGGTCATGGGGGGGTATTTAAAACACACAAGCTTCAGGTCTTAGTATGTCTCTTAGCCAAAATAAATCAGAATGAATGAATAAATACAGTAGGGTATTAATAAAGCAGGAGGGTATTGAGCTATAAGCCATGCAAATGTATAATAACAAGTGATACGTTTTGTTATTACAGATAGGTTGGTAAGAGACCACAGGGCACTAGCACATTTTCTATAACAAAGCAGATCCTATTTAGTGTAAGAAATATATTTATTGATGTTGAGAAACGGGTTATGGAGCAGATACTTTCTGGTATTTTATGAGCACTACTTATGCTCAGGGGAAAGGTGGGTCTCAATTGAGATGAAGAAGCTTCGGAGCTCAAATTTCTCTCTACAAGCTCTATAAACTTTGTTTAGCTAAACAAATATCGTGAAAGACAAAGAGATCACCTTTTCTTTGCGGTTCTTCCACTAAGAACTGGCTGGGTTCTTGGTGTCTGGGCTCTATTTACAGTCAGCACATTTATGCTTTTCCCCGTGGCCTTCAGCAGTGAATTTGCCTTAAAAAGGGCAGGAGTATGAGTCCTAGTTCAAACTGAATTTAAACAAAAACACACACACACACACGCACAAGTGACTGGTAGGATTTTGAATAATCTTTCATCTATAAAATAGTCTGAGCATCTGATTCTGCCCTTACACCACTACAAATCAGGAGTAATGCTAATAAAATCAGTGGTTATTAACGTGGGATCAGAATTGGGTAGTCAGTTACCATGAAAATAATGATTCATAAAATCTGATACTAATGTAATGTCTTCTACAAGCTCTTTGAAAAAGTAATTCTCCCACATAACTCTACTAAATCTGATCTAGGTGTTTATATCTAGACCCATTAGGTAGAAGTTAATGAGTGATTTACATCTCTAACTGGCTTGCAGGACTGGCCCCATATGTAAAAGCTGCCTGTACCTTTTTTCCTATATTGCAAAATAAGGCTCTATGGTAATTTGTATATCAGTTCATCCGCCATTTAAATGCAGCTGCCTCTGGAGCGGAATATTGAATCTCTTCAGTAGTACACACAGCAGTTCTACCCAAGTAGCGTGTAAAGGGACCTTAGTGTAAATGAAAATCATGTCTGACAGGCTGTGGGTATCCTAGATAGTACAAGTGAAATATCAATTTTTATGCAAATACTACCTGTCTACTAGTAACCTTGACAATATCTTTTTCTTCTCTGGAGTCCCTCCACACTTCCACTTTTCTCAGCTAACCCAGTGAATCCCAAAGGGTGTAAATTAGAGACATCTCAGGGAAGGTTGGAGAACACAGAAAAAACAAATATCAATCTTTAACAATGGACAACAGCAAAGCAGGAAAGATGAGTGGTTCTTCAGCCCAAGTCTTTGTTACCTAGATTTATCATGAAATGGGCTTAGGCTGCAAAATTTGTATCAGGATGCAGTTTTCAAACACCTGGGAGTTCAGGGTTGTACATATTTGAATTTTGCTTTGGGGCTATCTCCAGTATAAGCTCCAGCAGAACACCCACTAGCCACGTGATAAGTAAGGGTCTGCCAGCATTCAGACCTTCTCTACTAAAATTAACTCTGGACTGTAATGCTGGTAAACTCAGCCCAACGCACACGTTTATCTACACATTTTTAAAAAGAGACCCCATTTGGCTGTTTGAATGTAATAAAATGCAAAGGGAGTGGGCAAGGAATGCACTATGAATACAGCTTTCCCAGCTTCTGATGCTTTTCTGTGCTCCTGCAACTTAAAGGGGAAACTGAAAATCACATTCTTGTGTGTACTAACTTTAATAGCCCGTTGGAAACTTGAAGTTAAATCAAGTCCCTTTGTGTAATATCTGAAAAATTCAATAAACAATTATGAGGACTAGGCTTTTTTCTTTAAAACAAACCCACAACTTGTTGAGCTTTAAAAAGTAGCTGTGTGATGCCTGTGCAGTGCCTCTACCTAACATCCTGATTCTCCATTGCTCTGCATGGTATGTAGTCTTTTACACCAGAGCAAAAGTGGCTGTAAAATGCTAGTAAATGAGTGGCAACATTTTGAACCTGGTTAGCACTGGTGTAAACACAAAGCGCAGGGAGGGTACCACTGAATGAGGCCCAATGAGCTATATACCCTGCTGGGCATTGTGGAGCTGTACACCCTATTGTACGTTGTCAAAAGATCCAAATTTAACTTGTTTGCTAAATACACGTCTTCTCCCTTAATGTCTATCGGCTTTTTAAACTGAAGCCTGCAAAGAAGGTGCTGTGAGCCTGATTCCACTGGGCAATGTGCAAATAGCAAGCACACTGCTAGATCTGGACATTCCTGTGCAAGCTGCATTGTCCCTCTGCTTTGCTCACAGAGCAGGCAGGGTATTTAAAGAGAACAAGATTCTTGCCAATTTCAGTCTGTTGCTCACTCCCCAGGGAGGAGGGAGAGTCCAACACACTTGTCTGCCAACTAAAACAAAGGGAGTAGTTCTAATTTTAGGACTATCAACCTTGACAATGTTCCTGATCCATTGTACTTCAGCACTGCAAGCAGTTCCATGTATGTAATATCCTATACTGTGGCATGTGCTTGGTGAGTACCGGCCTCTGTGTGATAGAATATGGCTTATGGACAGACTCTCAGACTTTGCTCCAAATGTTGTGGGGTTTTCTTTCATTTATTTGTCAGACCCACCAAGTAAGTTGAGCACCCTGTGTGGGTTTTTTGTGTTCTAGCCAGAGACACGGGAAGGAATTAATTAGCCTTTTTCGCAGTATCTGATTGATTGATTTCCAGCCGCAAGCTGAATTTCTCTGCATCATTCTGTGCTCCCCTATTGCTGAGTAAAATTGCTTCAAACATGGCAGTTAAAATGGACTTGGCCTGATTTATGGGAGCTGGGCTTCAGTGGCAAAACCACCACTCTGCCATCTAGCTGCAGTCCCTGCTTTTGGACTCTTCCTGTTGTGTTCCCTGGAAACAATTTAGTTGTTGGCAACCTCTGCTTTAGAGATGGATTCACTGCTTGGGTTTCCAAGAAGTGGAAAATGCACCTGGGGTGGGTACCTGCAAACCCTGATCAGAGGAGGCACTGCAGTTGTTGTTGAAGCCCAGAAAGTGGATGGGGCCAGTCAGGAACAGGTTTGGGCTGTGATCTCTGGCGTGATTTGCTGAATCAGTACATCTCTCAGGGGCCTTTGGGCACTCCTGCAATATAAATAATAATGCAGGAGCTATCAGCTACTCGGATGCTCCCTCTGCTGGCTCACAGTCCCTTTAAAAACATTCCCAAATCAGGGCTCACTTTCACATGGCTGCATAAAGAAGAAAGGAAACACGAGTGGTCATGTTAATTTGAAGTGTCAGCAATAAACTAGAGAAGGGAAAGGACCACTCTGATTTCTAATGAAAAAGGGCCAATATCTATAAGGAAAGGATTATTATAAGTGGTGGGGAAAGGTAAAATCAAACGTAACACCGGGTGTGCGTATAGATATAATACATTTTTTCTGAGCTTCACAGGGAAACTGAATATATTTAAAGGCTGCTTGGGCTGATTTTGGAAATGTTACATGAAGAGAAAAAACTACAAGTCCTTCACAATTCATTTAGAAAAAGAAGTGCTTACTGGCTTATTTACTTGCCTCACAAGGTGAACTGAGCACTTACTGACCTTTTATCTGGTGGTGGGGATAGGTGAGGGGAAAATCTGCCTTTTTGTTGGCAAAATGGAACAGTGGAGGGGGAAAAAAATCCTGTTTATTCTCTATCCATTTTTTTTCATGTTCTCAAATCAGACTGCAAGACTCACCTGATGAATGAAGACAAAATATGATAACAGCAACAAAAAACAAAGCAAAAAAAATCCCCACAGAAAAGAGTAAACAAAAGCTGAGAAACTTAGGGCAGAGCAGAGTCTGATGTCTACGTCACTGTGAACATGGCTATGCAAATCTTAATGACTGTATGCTATGTGGATTTCAGATACCGCTGTCCTCAGGCCACGGTTTTTAGCTTCAAACTGTAAAAAGAAGGCAGCTGTTGAAGCACTGGTTGGGCTCACAGTACTTGGGTCCCTGATTCAGCAAAGTACTGAAGCACATGCTTTAAGTTCAGCATGTGCTTAAACACGTTGCTGAAATGGAGCTTCGCTTTCTTACATGCCGGCCTAGTTTGAGGCTAGTATGGATCTTACTGTACAGAGTTCATTACTGAGACGAGAAGCAGAATGGTGGCATTTATTTCCCAGAACTGTTTTGGAAATAAGTCTTCTCACTGTGAGTCAAGTATTGTTTCCTTCAGTAACTAAAGGGATAACGTCTGTGGGGGAGGAGCTGGGCTAGGTTTATGAGCTGACTAGAAGGAACCAAATGGTAATGCTCATTTTTCAACAGTATGAAAGAGGAAATAGTGTAATAAAAGCTGATTGAGGGGGAGGGGAAAGGGAGGCCAAGGAGCCCATTAGAGCCAGCCACCAGCTGTATCCCACTCCCGCTCCTCCACACAGAGAGAGAGTTCCAGCAGGCAGGATTTAGGTGTTAGAGCCCAGAGTTGCTGCTGGATTATTATGGGGCATCCGCACAGATGGCTGTTGCTTCTGAGGAATCTGTCAGGTTTAGAAGCATGGGTGGGGACACCCTTATAGAGATTCCCCAAGTACAAACTCCCCGAGCACTGCTTTTACAGAAGAAAGGGACAATCTGGGCAGAGCATAGTACCATTTGCTATCTTCCAGAAAGATTATTTCACCCAGACAGTCCTCTTTGTAGGGGATTAGCATGAAAGTGAGCTGCCTGAATTGGGCTAGAGTGGTGCATACTGGACCCTGTACCTTCCCTGTGTTACACCGCCTTGTTTTTAGTGACACCAATAATAATAATTTGCATGTAACATAGCACCTTCCATCTGCAAAAGTTCATATTGGAAATAAGAGCAGCTACTGACCACCACAAATATAGAAATTCTATGGGCTCCGGCTAGCCCACAGGATGCCTTTTGTCAACCCCTGCCAGTCTTGCCAACTCTCATGATTTTGTCATGACTCTCATGATGATGATTGTTTACCTGAAAGCCCCAGCTCCAGGAGTCAAATGAATGTGATGATTCCAAATTTCTTTCTTAAAGGAAAAGTAAGTTTCTATCCTTCATGGCTGTGGAGAAAGCTTCAAAATGTGACCCAGTGCCGCCTAAAGACTCTCAAAGCAAGGCAAATAAAAACACCAAATCTATTATTTTTACATAATCTCATGGTTTTTGGATATTTGGGGTTGCGAATACTTATTTCTGTATAAACTTTTTCTTAATATCTTGTTTGGGGTTGGAGGGGAAGATGTGCACCCCAGTGCCAACTAGTGCTGCCCCCTCTCTCCTCCACCTGCCTTGACTTGCCTCCCTTTCCATGTATACACTAAAAACTGATAAAGGTATTTCTTTGATGCAATCCTTTTTTATTTACAGAGAATGTACATAAAGTCCTGTTTCCCTGAACACAGCAGGAATCAAACTGGAGGCGGTTTCTTTGCTTCCAGTTCCAAGCTTCTTTTTAGGCAACACTCTACCCAAAAACTCTCAACATTTTTTTCAGGGTTATTCTATAAATGCTTCACTGGCTCTCTCTGGGGCTTCTTTGTTGTCTTCTTTCTGTTAGCTTCTCTTGTGTTTTCTATCCTTTTGTTCTCTCGCGCTCTCTCTCCCCCCACCTCACTTTTCCCATCAAACAATCCCCTGCATTTGCATTCAGATTCCAGGGAAAACCCCTCAGACTGCATGGCTCAAACCCTACTCCAGCTTTGCATGTGGCCCATGTTTTGGGCCCCTGCTCCTGTTGTTTGTGGTCTTACTCCAAAAACTGCTTAATTGCTTCTTACTTTCTTCCTGAATGAAGGGCAGCTGGTAGGCTCACCGGCTTCTGAGAGGTTTCACCCAACCCCCAACATAACAGTATTTAGTTCTTATAAGTGAAATTATACTTAACTGAAGTACCCTGAGATTAATTCTGCAGCAATAGTCAAAGCGTTTAATATTCTGTCTCTAGGCCTCTTTTACAGTAACTTTTTGTGCACATTGGATTTGAGCACCAGTAGCTGTTATACCTGGAGATAACATATATATATAAAGTGGTGTGTGGAAATGAAGACAGCTGCAATCTGTTCCATTTTATGCAATGTTGTTGTAGCTGAGTCAGTCCCAGGATATTAGAGAGACAAGGTGGGTGAGGTGATACTTTTTATTGGGCCAACTTCTGTTGATGAAACAGACAGGCTTTCGAACTTACATAGAGCTCTTCTCTGAAGAAGAAGGCCTGTAGTTTCTCTTTCACCAACAGAAGTTGGTCCAATAAAAGATATTACTTCACCCACCTTTTTCTCTCCATTTTATGCAAGTTAGTTGTGGACCTCAGGGCTGCTTGTAAATTACCACTTAAAAGCTTGGTTGAGAAAAATTTGGGCCAAATCCCATTGCTATCAATATGTCCAATTACTTTAATAAGACCAGGGGTTACCCCTTAGAACATTAAAAAAAAGTATATTAGGACGGCTAATTTTGATTGGATGTATTCCTGAAGGATTTCATTGCATGACATCTTTAATTCTTGGAAACTCCAGGTGAATCCTGGAGGCTTGGCAACCCTAATATAGACAATGTATTTGTCAATACTTAAGGGTGGCTGTTTGTCATAGCAAAAATGCAGAAGTAATTTTAATTAGAAAGGGGGCGGGGAAGGAAAAGTCATGGCTTGAATATTTTAACTGGTCTAAAGTTGTATGTCATGATGAGAAAATCACTTCTTTATTTTACATTAAAAATTGTTTAAAGTAATTTTTTTTTAAAAAGCCCACCCCAATACTTTGATAATCTGGACATGTTTAGAGCCAAACTTGCTCAGAAGTGAGCGAACCAGTTGACAAGACTGTGGACTAGATTCTCAACTGGCGTGGATCAGCATAGCTTCATAAACTTCAGTGGATCTACACTGATTTACAATAGCTGAAAGTCTGGCCCTATGCATTTTTATGACACCCCCCGGCCTCACCCAAAAAGTCATGTTTTTTATCATATAATACTATTAAGGCAATGGCTTCTGTTTAAGGAAATTAAAAGTTTCCTAATTGCTACCTTAATATAAGAAATCTGGGGTATGTAATGTACTAGATAATGTGGTTTTCATCACCATTGTTTATGGCAATGTGACTAAATTTATATGAATTTAAACAAGGATACAGCAAATTTAGGACCAATTTTCCTCTCACTGTTGTATTCCAGTACAGTATAAAAGTTGCTAACAATAGCATGTAGTGTTAGCGATAAGAAAAGCAACGTCAGTTTCATTACACATGTGAATCATCCCACATCACCGAGTTGTTAACTCCCTGATATGTTTCGCACCTTGCTGCTGTCATAAAGAACACAGGGGCACAGCAATTTGCAAAGCCAGACTACTCACATTCTAGCCAAATCCTTCGTAGGCAGCCAAACTTCCTCCTCAAATGTTTGATCTAGGTAGTGTTGCTGATGTTACAAACAGAGCCTTGAGAAAAACTTCTTGCTGCTGGCACAAAGGAACAACATTTGTAAATTTAACTTTGAGTTCACTTTTTCCTGGGAAAATGAAAGGCAGGTTCCCATAAACAAAACAGTCCAAGATTTTTAGTCTTAGCCAGGAATGCTCTGCTCCCCATTTTTGCCAGCATGAAAAGATGATTTGAATGGCAAAGTGAAAAAGGAAATAAGATACAACTTGCAAAATCTTTTGAAATTGATTTTAAAAATCCAGAGTCAGTGTCTGATGGATGATAGTTATGAGGAATTGGCTGGGATGGGAGAAATGGTTTTACTGGAGATGAGGAGTGTTTAAAGCATTGTCTGCTATTTATTGTTGTACAATTTTAAATAAAACATCAGGGAGACTGCATTTTGGAAGAATCATGTATTTGGCAGTCTATTTTTTGGTGACAGTGCTGGAGATTAACTTGAATTTAGTGAAATGTCTGCCTAAGGAAATATTCCTGAGGCTTTGGAGATGAAACCTCGTCATTCCAGCCAGTTCTGATTAAGCCAAGTTAATGTTTCTGGTGGGTTGGCCATTAGCCGGAGCATCAGAACCAAAAGGTTTTGTGGGTTCCATCCTAAAGTGAATTACTGAGGCAGTGGATGTTAGGACAGAGTGTATTTTAGTGAGAGAGATTAACCTTTCTGTGGATGTGCAAGAGTTGCCTTGAGTTAGTCAAAAAAGCAGAGCAGCTTGTGAAGATTTTGGGGCAGATCATCTGCTAAGTAGCCAGGCTGGGGGCTATGTGTCTGGCATCTCCTACATGTCTTGCTGGCAACTTAAACTTCATACAGTCAAAATTAGACTCACTCATGAGGCAGTAGGGACAGCTTTGCTCTAGAAGTGATGTTTTTGTACTTAGGCTGCCTTCATTTAGCAGAAGCCCTGAGTTTCTGGCAAAGGCTGCTTGGAATCCACACCTCCTCTGGACTTCCTGTCCAGGGGGTCCCGTCGCACCACTGTAAACTTCCTCCCTGGGCAGACTCTCTTTAATGCCTATAAAATCAAAAACACAAATCCCAATCCATATCTACAATACTGAGACTATCTGAACTCTTGCCTGGTTACTGCTGTAGCTCCAGATCATCAAGTGCTGCAGGCTATTGTGACAAGAGCTCTCCTGTCCTAGTCCCTGCAATGGGGTGGGGAATAAAAGGGTAAGGGCTTCTATCTCTCTGCCTCACAGTGTGGATGGTGAAAAGACCTAGCGGCACTCAGGGACAGACCTATTCCAAAGATAAGTAATGACAGAGGTTTCAGAAACACATTTTTTAATGTGTTAATTTGACCTCCAGCTAGGGTGTGGGCTGACTGGATTCATACAGAAAGAGCCTGCACAAACCTATTCTGTACGTAGAAAACAGTTTATCTTAGTCTTCTATGAAAAGACACAGATGAAACAGAGGAAGGGGGCTTGTTTGACTCAACGCTAATCACAGTAATGTAATATGTATTTGCTTTTCTCAATTACAGGCCATTTGGAAGACTGAAATGGGAGGTTTTAGAGAAAATGGTTTTTTTCCCCTCTAGCCCTGATGGTCTTATCATTTTAATACTGTCTGTTCATACGTGTGACGGGGTCGGGGGGGAAGAGGGGGAAAGGTGGCAAATAACATCTGAGGAACAAAAGCTTAGGAAATTCTGAAGCAAGGTTGGAAATCCTGGCTCTTCAAGCACAGATGGAGACTCTAGCTAACAATGCAGGACTCTTGAAAAACTGAAAGCTCAGAAACACGTTTTGTAGTAAAATCAAATCACTAAATTGCACTTTTTGTGGACACCTCGGACCAATTGGGTATTTACTTACTACTGCCCCTTTCCCACTAAGGGCCAAATCTAGCTCCTATTGAAGCCAGTGGAAAATGTCTCATCGGCTTCAATAGGAATTGGACCAGGCCTTTAATCCTCTTTGAAGGCCCAAGATACTTGTGGAAAATGTCTTTAAGTTTTAGGGGGTAGTTTGCAACCCCCTAAGGCCTTTCTTTTCATGTTTTCTCTAGATCTGGTCAAGATTGTTCAAACACCTTTTTGTATTTATTTTTGTTTTAAAAGACTTTTGAAAAAATTGGGTATTTTGGAGGGGGGAAATAGTTTTGAAAACTTTTGTCCAAAAAAAAAAAAAAAAGTGAAAGCCAATACATGTTGTTTTTTGCATCTTTTATGTCTTTGGTTCTTTCCTTCCCCTTTCTCTGCTGCTTTTTATTCCCCCTGCTTTTCAGTGCTAAAGAAGGAAAAAGGGGAGAAAGGGAAATGGTAAAAGGAAAATTGAAAATAAACCTCCCATATTTTCAAAATGAACAATTTTTAATGTTCAGGAAAAGTATTGATGAAGAAAAATCTATCCTTTTTGAAACTTGCGGAATGAAATTGAGTTAGAAAAAATTCAGTGATTTCTCCCTCCCACCCATTTTTTGACCATCTCTAGTCATATCTGTATAATTCCTGTGGTCTACTACTTGGATCCCCCACTGCAAATCTACCAGTCCTTTGTGTTCTTCGTCCCGGGCTCTACAAAAAATACTTAGAGTATATGATCTACAATCAATTGGTTTATCATCATAAACACCCCCTTTGAAGTGGGTAAATAATTGTTATCCTCATTTTACACTTGGTGAAGCAGAGTTTATATGTGTTGCTAGGAGTTTGGAGTATATGGTAATATAGCAAACTGTGATGTGTGGGCTACAATCAAAAACAGTGCAGGCTGGTTTAAGATATAATACTAGAATTGGAATCTCATAACCACACTGATGTAAATTATGAAGGTGGCACACCAAGTACTTCTGAGTTTTAGATGTGATAAGCTAGCTCTTAAAGTCTGAGAACTGCTGTTGTAAAGAGTGTGTGTGTGTCTGTCTGTCTGTCTGTCTCTCTCTCTCTCTCTCTCTCTCTTTCTTTGGTTAAAATCAGAAATACTGAAGTGTGTGTCATAGGTGCTATATTGTTAACACCTAAAAAAAGATTCTCCCCTAGCCCAGTGGAGTGGTGTATGTGCTTTTACAGCAGGATGATGTGTGTTCTATCCCTGCTGTTGCTGTGAAAGTTCCATGTGGTTGGCATGTACAGCACTATGATAACTGTGGGCTTCTTAGTGTCTATGGATTTTTTTTTTTTTTTAACCATTTTTAGCTCCGGAGTGTGCTTCATTGCAGAAGCAAAGTGGTCCCAGTGTGAAGCCTCATAATGATAGTGTTAGGTGTGGCTCCTCCAGTGTTCATGGGAATGATGTGCAATTATCCAAGGGGAGATGTATAGAATTTTCAGATAGGAGCAAATGTCTACATAGTGAATTCGAAACCCTTGAAAATAGAGGTTTCTAATGTAAGAGAGACACTTACATTTATTGGGATGTTGTCAGCAGAATAAATCTGATATGGTAGTTCATTGGGAAACGTACAATTCTGAGTTAAAATGTACTGTTTTGGGAGGAATTGACATATCAAGGAAAGCAAACAAAGATGCTAATGAAGGCTACAAGTTGTTACTGAGGTCTTATTCACTCCTGAAATCATTGGCCTGTCGCATATATTTAAAGCTTCCGGTTTTCTGTTTAAACCAATATTTATATATAAAACTAAATTATCCACACTATGAAACTTTAATACATAAAACACACCAACCTTCCAAACATTCAGGCAGCTGTTTTGACACATGCGTTGACAAAGACAATATGTAGAAACAGTGGACTGAGTGTTTTTAGTGTGATGGTTGTTTTTAACTATTTAAATGAATAGTTAACAGTCTGGAATTCAAAGAAAAGTCTTTTAATAATAAATATTTGCTTATACTGATATTTTTTCTTGTTTCCTGATTTCTGCAGCCCAGCCATTGGTTTCATGCTGACCTTTGTCAGTTTCGTATGTACCCACTGGCACTGGACTAAAGGCAACCAAAAATAAAGTCCGTCTTTGGACTTTGCAGCATGGTATTTTGTTCTTACTTCTGTAAAGATCCTTTCATTGCAAGGAATCCCTAAGCTCTTTATAGGCTTCACATAGAGATGATGGAATGATTTAATAGACTGCTAAAATGCAACTACATCTGGGGAGGAAGGTGCCATTTTAAAATTCAAGATAGGAAGTGAAGAGGACAATGTCCCATTGAATCCATAAAGTTGGAATTTAGGAAGGCAGATCATAATTGCTCTGTGACATTCACCCACCTGCAATCTGGACTGGTGTGTAGCTGTATCATCCCAAGTCTTCACTCCTGGGCCCCAACTTACTCCGCTTTGCTGTGTGAATGACCCACTCCTGGGTCAACCCACGCCCAGCCTCTTGTGAATAATCAGCCCCTGACCTAGTGAAGGAGCGCTTCTGGCCAACCGCTCATGAGATTGATTCTCAGCAAACACCCCCAGCCCCAGATGCAACCCTGGGAACTGCTGTATTGCAGGGTTCAGTGCTGTACACAGCATCCTGCAAGCTCATTTACATTTGTCTGTTAATTTATCAAAGAAATTGATATGCACCAGCTCTGTCACTCCAAGCGAAGTCTTTACACACACTCAATCCACATGCACTGTTTTAGATAAAACAAACAAGTTTGACAACAGCAAGAGTTTAAGTGAATATAAATCAGATTAATATAAATCAAGAGATTAATAAAGTGTCAAGGAGTTGGTCATGATCAACTAAAAGGTAACTTGCATCTTCAACTAAGATTAATATTTCAGTAGCTTTTCAGTCTGTAATGTTGGCTTACCCACAACTGGCTGCGATGCCTCTAGCAATCAGCCCCCTCCCACGGGGGGCATTGCCAGTCCTTGATGTGACTTAGAAGATGGATTCCAGTGGAGAGCCTCAAGATCAAATGTCTTTTTTCTTTTAACAAATTTCCTCAACCCCCTGATCAGCCATGTCCGGCAATAGGTGTGATTTCTTCCACTTGAGCCAAAGTGCTCAAAGGTGTTTAGGCCAGCCCATTGTTGCTGTTTGCATGCCTCTGCGGGGCATAGAACCTCAGCTTTGTGTTCGTCTGCATTTATTCAAGCCATATGAGACACACATTTGGGGCTATGACATAGCAGAGTTTCATTCATATCTGTACATAGGCATGACATAGCAGGAAACATGCCACTATAACAATAATGTTCAGTATGTCACAAGCATTCCAAAAACACCTTCCATGACATACTTTGCATTAAACAGTACACAGTTACACTACAAGGGTGAACATGAATGATACACAAATCGCACCATCAGGGTGTACATGGGGTACAGCATGTCACATACTTATATTGGAATTTTTCCAGGATTCTGAAATTAGGAGAGGATCTTTAATAACATGTGTCAGGAAGTCAGTTTTAGTTTTCATCTGAGGGGAGGTAACTCCAGGAGCACCTTGGACTCGGTTTCCATGCTGGATATGAGTTTGGTGGAAAGTGTCCAGACCACTTCCCATATTGCCCTAGTGTTTTTCCCTTGGATATCTCCCATGTAAGTACTGACCATAGTAAAAAATATAGGTCAAAAACTGGACTCTCTCAGCCTGATTTTCAGAGGTGCTGGGCATACTTGTGGGAAAGGGACTGAGGAGTAGTGTACACCACATGCCTGTAAAATATTCTCAGGTCTCAATGAAATTTCAATGGAAAGCTGTCTTTGTACATGATTAGGTAATGAAGCCCCTCTATGCTAGGCTTTTCCAAGCTTTCCTATAGTATTTCTCCCTAAAACTATGGAAAAGTATTTGTTTTTCCTAGGCTCTGATTATAAACATTTGTGAAAGGGATTGTGCGTTTAAGAGAAGGCACCCATGAAAGCCCCCTTCCACAGCAATAATTTGAAAAACACAATGCACTTTAAAACATACAGTCAGCCGATTAATTTATTTTATTGTCGTGGTCAGATCTACATACAGTTGGACCCAATAAAATGCAGAAGAGAGAATTGAATGTTCTGACCCAGATCTTCAGCTAGTGTGTAAGTCAGCAAAGCTCCACTGAAGTTATGCTAATTTATGCTAGCTGAGGATCTGGCCCTCTGTACTTTGAACATTAAAATGGAGCAGACCATTCTGTGGGATAGTCTAGACAAAAGAAACTCTTTTTATTTCAGTGTTCTTTAGGTTGCTTGGGTTTGCACTGGCAGAGGAGAGCACCTGTTCAAGATAACTAGCTTCTCCCTCTTGGAGAAATGCTGCTGTAAATCATTTATGCCCATTTGCTTTTTACATACAGCAGGCTCCATACTGCTCTCCCACCCGCACCATCATACTTGGTTCTGCCATCTGTAAACTCAGTAACACTACCCTGCAGTGATCCCCATTTGATTTAGTTCAGTTGGTGTTTTTAGCTGTAATCATGTTCGCCCAATAGCCTAATGATGATCATACTAAGGTAAAAAGGGAGAGTTGAGCACATGCATATCCTAAAATGGAAAGTTGTATTTATGAGATTGACTAGCGGTTGCTCCCTAACCACACACTTCTGGGGCATACACTGAGAAAGCTGGCTCAGCTTCCTATGAGTCCACTAGTTCACTTGGTATTGATTTTATAAAAGTCCTTTGATGGTTTTGCTAAACACGGTAGTGAGAAGAGAGTCCTTTGGCCAATGATAGCAGTAGGGCACTGTTTATTTCCCAATTAGTAGAAATAGGAAGTAAGAGGGAACACAGGTGAAGATCATTTCTTCTTGGGCTGCGGATTTTGACAGATCTCATGAGACTAAGCAGATACGGCTTGGTCACTGCTTGAATGAGAGCCTTCTCCAAGCCCCAAAGAGTGATTCAGGAAACAGTGTTGAATAATCAATCTTCTCTCTCTCAGTACTGAGTCAATGCACAGTGGGAGTTCTGTGGGGGCACTCTGCTTTTGAAAATGCCATCTTTTGATAGAGACCTAAAAGTAAGGCAGTGACCACTTATGGCAACTGAAGAGCTTGTGACAGTTTTCATAAAATTAGGAATGGCAGCCCTGATATCTTAATTAGTTTCTAGTTTGCACCTTTATCTTATGTATCATACATTTTGAGGCCAGAAGGAACCATGATCACCTCCTCAGACTGCTTGCAAAACACAGGGCATAGGACCTAACTCAGTAATTTCTGCATCAAGCCCATAACTTCTTTTTAGAAAGCTATCAAGTATTGACCTAAAGACTTCAAGTAATGGAGAATCTACCACACTCCAAGGTAAGTTGTTCCAATGGTCAATTGTCTTCACTGTCCAAAAGCTGTGCCTTATTTGTAGTCTGAATTTGTTTAGCTTTGGTTCCCAACCATTGCCTTTTTCTCCTAGATTAAAGAGCTGTCTACTATCAGAAATCTCTTCCCTGAATAGGTACTTGTAGATTATGATCAAGTCACCTATCTTTTTTTTTTTTTTGGATAAACTACATAGATCGAGCTTCACTGTTATGTTTTCCAATTTTGTAGGTCTTTTCTGAACACTTCCAATTTTTCCACCTGATTTTTGAAGCATGGATACCAGAACTGGACAGTATATTCTGATAATGGTCTTACTAATGCCATGTACAGAAGGAATACTACCTCCCCACTCCTACTTGATATTCCCCTGCTTATGTATCCAAGGATCACATTCACTTTCTTAACTACAGCATTGCACTGGGAGCTCATATTCAGCTACCATGACCTTTTCAGGGTTTGTCTACACAGCAGCTGAGAGCATATTTCCCAGTTCAAGGAGGTAGACATGTTAACTCTGTTTGATCTAGCATGGTAAAAATAGCAGCGTGGCTGCAGCAGCATAGACAATGGCTTGGATTAGCCACCTGGATATGTACACATGGGCTTGGAGGGGTTTGTACGTGGGTGGCTAGCCCAAGCCAGTGGTTTTGCTGCCATGGCCGCATGCTATATTTAGCACGCCCGCTTGAGGAGCCATCTGTCTACCTGCACAGGATAGCATGCTCCCAGCTGCTGTGTAGACATAACCTCAGTGTCACTGCATTCCAGTGTCCTGTCTCCCATCTTGTGTGACTACATGCTTTATGTATGGCCTTGCATTTGGCTGTATTAAAACATTTTATTCAAGTGATTTTTTTTTCTCCCTCCCTCCCCCAGTGTTTTGTTTCACAGGAAGTTTCAATTTTTTTGTTAATTTCAAAAAAAATAGACAATATGGATTTTCCTGTGAAACAAAAACATCCAGCTCTACACACTAGTTAGAAAAAGGGAGTGGCTCCGAGAGAAGAGGGATTTGAAGAAAAAAATAAAGGGGTGGGGGAAAGGAAAGCTCTGCACTACAGTACCTACAGAAATATCTCACTATTGACTAAGGCAGCCGGCTAGTTAGATCTCCATGGAGACCAATACAGGTCATATGTAACCAGATAATCAAGACATAATCGAGTTCAGATTTGTACAGCAATTAGCCAGGGCCATAGTGAAACTGTCAGTCATTGGTGCCACAGCAGGAAACTAAATTGGCTCCAGCCTAGTGAATATAGAATGCAATGGACCCTTTTTCTAAGTGGTGAGAAAACACTGTGAAACAATTGCATGGTTGGATCTTCCTTATCTAGTGTTTGGGGCCTCTCTTGCATAGTTGTATTGGGGAAAATATAAAGAGGTTGCTAGTCTCGCTCAGTACATGGGAAGTACTTAATGACAGTGGTGAGATGTTATTTGGGGGAATAGATAGTTCAAGGGTTTGGCAATGAGGTATGTCACTGGAGCTACACTGATTTATAACAGCTGAGGAGCTGGCCCTGAATGTGTAGCAAGAAAAACTTGAGCTTATATTTTCAGATGCAGACACACTCTTCCCTGTTCCAGTTCAGCTTTAGGGACCCAGTTTGGATACTTAGAGCATGAAGGGATTATGGACAGAACACTAAGCTTTTGCTGCTCTTAGCTGAAAATCGTTCTGATCCAGGGAGTTTTCCAGGTTCATCCATGGAGGAAGTATTTCTCATCTCGTGTTGCCAACTCACGATTTTATCATGAGACTTGCAATATTTTGGTGTTTTTTCTTAACGCTCCAGCTGCTGGAGTCATGCGATTTTTGTGAAAATCTCAGCTTTCATTCAAAAAATGGAAATTTCTAGCTCCCCTACTTGTGGAGAAAAGCTTGAAGAAATGAATCCTGAAGGCTCACAAATAGGCAGCAAACAAAAAGAATCCCACATTTATTATATTTTTTAAAAAGTCATGATTGTGTGTGGCCTGGTCATGATTTTTGACCATTTATTATTGATAATACTGGAGCGGTAGTATCCCTGCTACAATATAGATGACCTGGTTTAAGAGACTCCTCTTCTGTTCTGGGACTTGAATCAAAAGATTATATGGTTGTTTTGCATTCGTATATTCCAGGACAGGAGTTTTGAGGAACCCTGTGTTCTAGCATCCTCTTGTAATTGCTGGAGGAACCACTGAACACTCAAGCTGCAGGCTTGTCTACACTTACGGTGCTGTGGGGGCCAGATGCACTGTGCTGTTGTAGTACTTAGTGAAGATGTGACCTAGGGTCTTAGGCCAACTGGAGAGCTTCTCCCATTGGCATAGGTACTCCATCTCCCCAGGAAATCGTAGCTATGTTGATGAGAGAAGCACTCCTGTCAACCTAGCACTGTCTACACTGGGAGTTAGGCTGGTATAACTGTGTTGCTCAGGGGTGTGTATTTTCCACACCCTTGAGTGACAGAGTTATATTGGCATAAGTTTATAGTGTAGACCAGGACTAAATAACAGAGGTTTAAGAGCTCCTTTCAGACCCGAGCACATGCCTTTGTTGCAGTCAGAATGCAGTAGGAAAATATGCAGATTGTTGGACAAAGGCAGGGAAATGACAACTTTCTGAATGGGCGCTTCCTGCTGGCTAGTCCCCATATTAACATCACCATCAGCAGCCCCTTAGAATCATAGAAGATTAGGGTTGGAAGGGACCTCAGGAGGTCATCTAATCTAACCCCCTGCTCAAAGTAGAACCATCCCCAACTAAACCATCCTAGCCAGGGCTTTGTCAAGATGCACTATAAAAACCTCTAAGGATGGAGATTCTGTCTCCTCCCTAGGTAACCCATTCCAGTGCTTCACCCCGCTCCTAGTGAAACCCTTCCTTGGTTTTGGTGAATTAGCATGAAAGATGCACTTAGGGCATTGATCTGGAAAGGGCAGAAGTCAGAGTCCCATCTGGACTGCCATTTGATTAGCACGGACAGAGGTGTGGTGAAGAATTCCTGAAGAACAAAAAAGCAAAGCAAAATAAAAAGACTAGTTAGGGCAAAGCAGGGCACTGGTTGCAGAGGCAGGTGTTTTCTTTACCTCCCAGGAAATATTTTGGTGTCACTGACTGGAATGTAGGAAGGAACGGGGAAGAGGTAGTGAGGAGACATAGGGTATGTGTACATTACAGTGCTGTAGCTGTGTCACTGTAGTGCCATAGAGTAGACGCTTTCGATGTCGATGGAAGGGGTTTTTCCCTTGGTGTAGTTAGTTAATCTGCCTCTCCAAGAGGTGGTAGCTATGTTGACAGAAGAATTCTTCCATTGATCTAGCCACATCTACACAAGAGATTAAGTTGATCTAACTACATTGCACAGGGTGAGAATTTTTTCACAGCCAGGCGTTGCCAGATTGATCTAGTTTTTAAGTATGGACCTAGCCTATATCTGCTCTGGCTGTAACCCCATGTAAGAAAAATTGGCAGAAAAAGATGGGTGGATAGTGGAAAGGTGAGGGTGTGGGGAAACTAAAGCTTACTAAATTGTCTTTATATGTCTATTATAGTCACAAGAGATCCAATAAAATCAAATGTATGGGGCCATCCACACTATAGTATTATCCATGTTGGAAGACCTGGTTCAGTTGTTCCCTGACACAACTGAAACACACTTCTCACATCTAGACTAGTAAAAGAGGTCATGTTTCAAAGTGTGTTAGGTAATGTTTTAGCAACTAAGTTTTAAAGAGGTTAAACCCTATTGACAGAAGTGTTTTTAGAAATGTTTTAAATGTTTTAATTAGCCTATTTTAAACATGACTTGCCCTATCCATAGTAAGTGCAAAGTTCTGTTAAAACTATTATTTAAAACATGGTATGTTGTGTTTAAAAATGTTAGCTATTTTTCTATTCTAGACATGGCCTAAATCTGTAACATGGTTCAGGGACATAGTTAACACAGGAAAATCTCTGATATTTTCATAATGTTGGGGGGGCCTTGATTATACTTTCAATACAGTTAAAATATGGTTTAGTCTTCTGTAGATGGGACCTAACTGTATGTGAATTACATTACAATGTCACATAGAGCCGGTCTACAGCATTTGTGACAACCTGTAGGTGGTTTTAGCGTGGGCAGTTCCATAGAAATGGCTCAGAAGGATGTATATTAAGGGGAAGAAGGTGGTGTGCAAAATGTTATCGGTGTAATGAAGTGACACAGGTTAACTGATCTAGTTAGTGCTAATTCTACCAGAGTCCTATTTCACAAGCACGTGTCTTAATGACTAGGGCTTGTTTGTTTAATCATGCTATGCTTTCAGCTTTAAAATTTAATCATCTTCAATGCACCTCCATGAGTGCTGGAGATGACTGCTCAGAGCAGTGGACATGCATGAATAGGAGATAGCAAAGATACCCAGCTGCAAGGCCTGTGAACCCAATACAGTGGAGTCACTTGTAATCTGTGTACTGAACACTATGTACAGCTCAGTAAACTCTATGCTCTAGTACGCTTTTGGTTCAGATGCCATGTGCTATGACTTGGATGGCCATGCCTTCCTCCTGGCTGCCACTTATGACAGATGTTGCTCCTTATATTAATCCAATTTGGAGTTTTTTTCAGATTTATGTAAACACTTTTTTTGTAACAGGTAAAGCCAAATACAATGAAAACATCAGGGGAAAATGATTTACTGTCAGCAGTGCTGCTTCTTTTGGTGCTTGGGAGGTAACAGCAAACAAAAAAATGTTCTTTTCTGACTGGAAGCTTGGAGAATTTTAACTGATATCTCCTGTAATCTAGAACTCTGTGGGGGTTCACTTCACTGTAGTTTCTTGTCTACCTTACATATTTACAAACATTTGTTTGCAGTAAGAGAGCAGAAAAAAGAATACTTGAGCTAAATTGACCTCACCAGCAGAGGTGTATGTGTGCATGTCCAGTTCCACAAAGCTGGGAACAGCCATATGGGGTCAGCCCAATGGTCAGTGTAGCTTAGTAGCCCATCTTCAACAGTGGCCAATGCCAGAGCTTCAGGGGTTGTGAACAGAACAGGGCAGAGGGAGTGATGTATCCCTGTCTTTCACTCCTGCTTCTGGTGGTCAGAGGTTTAGGGTCACCCCACGCATGCGATTGCATCCCTGACCATCTTGGCTAATAGCCATTGCTGGACCTATCCTCCATGTACTTCTTTTAGAACACTAATCTAGGAACCTATCACTGCAACAAACCCCATTGCCAGCTCTGCCTGCACATCGACTCTAGTGATACCATCACAGGTCCCAACCACATCAGCCACACCATCAGGAGCTCATTCACCTGCACATCTACTAATGTACTATATGCCATCATGTGCCAGCAATGCCCCTCTGCCATGTACATTGGCCAAACCAGACTGTCACTACGCAAAAGAATAAATGGTCACAAATCAGACATAAAAAATGGTAACATCCATAAACTAGTCAGAGAGCACTTCAATCTCCCAGGACAATCTGTAGCTGACTTGAAAGTTGCCATACTTCTACAAAAAAACTTCAAAAACAGACTTCAGCGAGAAACTGCAGAGCTGGAACTCATATGCAAACTTGACACAATCAGACTGGGTTATCTCATTACAAGAAGTAATTGTCACTGTTCACACATTCTCACCTTCTAATCAATGGTTGTGAATAGGCCTCATCTACTCTAACTGAATTGAATATGTGAGCACTTGCCCTCCCCGTTGTTTCTTACCCTTGGATGTGTATATATATACCTCTTATCTGTGATTTCCACTTCATGCATCTGACGAAGTGTGTTGTAGCCCATGAAAGCTTATGTCTGCAGAAATTTGTTAGTCTTTAAGGTGCTACAGGACTCTTGGGGTTTTTTTAAGTTGTTTTTTATACACATTTATACTTTTGGCCATCACAACATCCCATAGCAATGAGTTCCACAGGTTAGTTATGCGTTGTGTGGTAAAAGTACTTCTTTGTATTAAACCAGCTGCCTGTTAATTTTATTGGGTGACCCTCTGGTGTTTTTTTTTCCACTCCATTCATGATTTTATAGACCTCTGTCATATCCTCCCAGTTGTCTCTTTTCTAAGATGAACAGCCCTACTCTTTTTAGTTTCTCCTCATATGGAAGCCATTTCATTCCCTTGATCATCTTTGTTGCTCGTCTCTGAATCTTTTCTAGTTCTACTATAGCCTTTTTGAGGTGAGGAAACCTGAACTGGACGCAGTGTACAAGGCATTATATTTGCTGTTTTATTTTCTAGCTCTTTCCTAATAGTTCCTAACAATCTCTAAGCCTTTTTGACCACTGCTTTACATTGAGCTGATGTTTTCAGAGAATTGTCTGTGGTGATTCCAAGATATTTCTTGAGTGGTGACAGCTAAATTAGACACTATTGTTGTGTGTGTGTAGTTGGGATTATTTTTTCTAGTGTGCAATATTTTGCACGTATCCGTGTTGAATTTAATCAGCCAATGTGTTGCCCAGTCACCAATTTTGGGAGATCCCCCTGTAACTCTTTGCAGTCAGCTTTGAACTTAACAAGCTTGAATTTTGTATCATCTTGTTTGTTTGCTCCCTTCTCCAGATGGTTAATGAATATGTTGAAGAGCTCAGGTCCCAGTACAGATCCTTGGGGGGACCTTGCTATTTACCTCTCTCCATTGTGAAAACTGACCTTCTATTTTTACCCTTTGTTTCCTGTCTTTTAACCAGGTACTGATCCATGAGAGGACCTTTCCTTTCATCCCATGCCTGCTTACTTTGCTTAAGAGCCTTTGGTGAGCGACTTTGTCAAAAGCTTTCTGAAAATCCAAGTACATTATATTGACTAGATCACCCTTATCCACATGCTTGCTGACACCCTCAAAGAATTCCAATAGATTGCTGAGGCATGACTTCTCTTTACAAAAGCTATGTTGACTCTTCCCCCAACAAATCACATTTGTTTGTGTCTGATGATTCTGTTCTTTTTCTACCCGTTTGCCTGGTACTGAATTTAGGCTTACTGGTGCCTGTAAAAGGATCGCCTCTGGAGCCCTTGTTTAAAATTGGCATTACGTTAGCTATCCTCCAGTCATCTGGTTAGAGGCTTGTTTTAGTGATAGGTTACATACCACAGTTAGTGGTTCTGCAATTTCATGTTTGAGTTCCTTCAGAACTCTTGGGTGAATACCATCTGGTACTGGTGACATGTTTCTGTTTAACTAATCAGTTTGTTCTAAACCTCTTCTATAGACACATCCATGTAGGACAGTACTTCAGATTTGTTGTCCAAAAAGAATAGCTCTGATGTGGCTATCTCTCCCACATCTTCTGCAATGATGACCGATGCAAAGAATTCATGTATCTTCTGTGCAATGGCCTTGTCTTCCCTGAGTGCTCCTTTAACATCTTGTTTCATCGTGGGTATGTCTACACTGCAATTAAAAACCCACGGCTGGCCTGTGCCAGCTGACTTGGGCTTGTGGGTCTTGGGCTAAGGTGCTGTTCAACTGCTGTGTAGACATTCATGCTTGGGCTGGAGCCCAGGCTCTAGGACTCTGCAAGATGGGAGGGTCCCAGAGTTCAGGCTGCAACATCAGAGCCTGAACATCTACACTGTAGTTAAGCAGCCCCTTAGCCTGAGCCCGATGAGACCAACTCAGCTGGCACAGGCCAGCTGCAGATGTCTACTTGCAGTGTCCCTAGTGTCCACACTGCCTGTTTAGTAGGCTTCCTGCATCTGATGTACTTAAGACCTTTCCTCTGCTTTCCTTCTACAGTCAATCTTTTTTCACCCAGACTGACATTTTTCACTAAACCTGTCTGCACTTGGAAGTTAACACAGATTAGTATGAGAATGCAATAGCTGGTCCTGAATAACTCCATGTGTGGAGACTTTTCATTCCAGAGTGATAGTGCTTCCAGAGTGGGACATACTAACCAGAACAACTCCTCTAGTCTTTCGCTACTACTTCAGCAACTTGTGGCAGCCATTGCTGCAAGTCCTGTGCACTGTGCCAAAGCCTGAGGTTACGTAAGTGTGACCCAGACTCTGCTGCTTTAAGGTACTGAACCCAAATCACCAATGAAGTAGCACACTTCACCATTCTCCTCTTAGGATACTCTGTGTTGCCAGCTCTCATGCTTGGTGTTTTTTCTTTAAGCCTCAGCTCCTGGAATCACAAGAGTCTCAGTGTTTTTTTTTTTTTTTTTTTTTTTATAAAGGTAAATTTCTAGCCCTCATGGTTATAGATGAAATCTAGAAAATGTGACTGAAAAAAGAAGAACCCCAGATTTTTTTTTTAATTTTTTTTTTTTAAATCATGAGACTTTTTTTTAAAACCAATCTTACAATTTGTTGGAGCTGACTTAGGATTTTTGAACACCTGGGATAACAATGGGGAAGTCCAGTTTGATAACCATCTTCTCTAATGTGTGACCCAAAGCACCCTGTGTTCACATACTACACACTATGGGACCTGATGCAAGTGCTGTGTGTTTCTGGAGCACAGTCAGTACATGGTGGTTGATAGAACAATTAATTGTGGTAAGCGGAAAGAATTGACCATACTTGGCCCTTATTCATATAACATTTCATAGAAGGAGAAAATGCACAGCCACTTGCATGCTAATGGTGGCACTGAGCTCTTCAGAGGTTATCTCTCTTCCTGCAGAAAAAGCATCTTTATACAAAATATGCTTTGTGACATATAATTTTGAAAACTAATAACTCTCTGGTCAATAAAATGGTGAAATGTATCATATGTAAAGTTCTGAATTCACACTGTATGATGATATCCACACATGGTCAAAACCAGACAGGCCTGCCTGGGCAAAAGTTGTTATAGAGCTAAACAAAGGAATGTGTGTTTACCCCAATTTACATATAATTAGTAAACAGGATCATCAAGACAGCAGGGGGAGGAGAAACCAGAAAACCAAAACAAAATGATATTTTGGCAAACACAAGCAGGGGAAGAAATAGCATGGAGTTTCCTTCATCACCAGCTTTCATGTCCAGCTTCCCTACAGCTTCAATAAACTTTACTTTGTGGGGTAACCTTCAGAAGAATCCAGTTCAAAGATTCAATGGACTATAAATAACTTGGGGTTTTTTGTCCCTTTCATCTCTTTTACCTAAGAAGACAAAGGCACCAGCACCTTTGGGCCTCTGGAAGAAATCTTGACCAAGGAGAGGGTCAGTCACCATCTTGCTGGAAGACGGTGGGTGAGAGGAGGCCATTTTGAACAAAGACTTGAACAAAAACTTGCTAGAATTTTAGATGCATGTTTTCGCTTTGCTTGTAACCATTTCTAACTTTATCTCTTAGGACTTTCAGTGAATTCAAGTATATCTTCTTTTGTTTTTGTTTTACTATTAATCTAAACCAACAGTGCTGTGTTTATACTAAAGTGAATGTCAACTCCAGTTCATCTGGCAAACTGGTGTGCTTTGTTTCCTTAAAGGAGCAAGAGAACCATATTATTTCTCTGAACTGTCCACGAGAGGGCTGGACATTACATACCTCATGGTTTTGGGAAAATTCAGGACTGGGAGCATGTTGGGTTCACCCCTAAGTAGTAACCAAGGCTGGTGGAAGCAGAGTCGGGAGGCAGACAGACTGGTGGGGTCAAACTGCTGAACAAGGACTATCTAGTAGGCTGGTTGTGAGTGTCCCAGGTTGGGAGCTACAACAGCAAAGCATTGTGAGGCACCCAAAGTTACAGGGCAGGCAGTGACACAATACCTCACTCGTCTGGACTGCACCATGAACGTGATACCATGACATACAAATCTAATGAGACAATCACAGCTGTTCCCTTTGGGTTCCTGTGTCATAAGTGAGCAGACATTCCACATAACACACTGTGCCCATAGGGAAAGGGGAGAAAAAATGTCCCCCTCCTAATCATAACCAGAAGCATCCTGTGGCAACAACTGATGAGTCCTCCAGGAGATTCTCACTGCATTACTCTCTCCAACTGGCGCTGAGAATCAGGGGATTGTTCTTCCGTCAGTGTATCTGAAAAGGGCTTTGTAGATGAGGATATGATCTGTTCCATCTGAAATGGGAACTCATTACTTAGTTTGCTATTTGGTTCTCTACGTCCAGTGGCATTTTGCATTCTGCACATGCTGACCCTATGCACTTTAACAGAAACACCTCTCTACTTTCCCACGACAAACTGTTAGCCTGCTATTGACTTTTTCTAGTGTGGGATGGGAGATCTAAGGAGAAACTTAGCAAAAAGCTGTTGTTAATAGAAATATGAAGTATATGACTGGAGAAAGGTGATATATAACATATATTTGACAAATACATCCTTTCAGTTCACAAATTATCTGCAAACAATCTTTCATTTTTACAAACTTTTCATTATTGGATATTACTTAATGCATGGTTGATGGGAACACAGTTCAGGCTGTAGCTTATGTGTGACTGTTTGCTTTAGCTCTGTGTGTGAGATTGGTTGCTTAAACCATTCAGAATAGTACATACAATCTGTTTTTGTTCCCTGACTGGTGGAACTTTTGAGATAACTGCACAAACACTTCCGGTGCAAATCTTTGCACAAGTCTTTATTTGTGAACACACATTTGCACAAGAATCTGCAATGTTTTCCCTGTCTGTGAACCTTCCTGAAAACAAGTCTTCACTGCATAAATGTTTGCTGAAAATGAATGAAAGGGATCTTAAGTACAGTTAAGTGAATTTGCAGGTTTTACTTGAACGCATGTCTGTAGATACTTTTTTTTTTTTTGTGGTAGTATTTGCCAAGATTGGTATGTTGCTGTGAATTTTAGAACTATGCCTTTTTTCTTTACAAGATAAAAAGCAAAGTTT
Organism: Emydura macquarii macquarii; assembly: GCF_026122565.2. Lineage (NCBI taxonomy): Eukaryota > Metazoa > Chordata > Testudines > Chelidae > Emydura > Emydura macquarii. Next base: position 23,727,391 of record NW_027132813.1, on the reverse strand, counting down.
CTAACAACCTCTTATTGCAAAGGTTACACTTGGGGACTTAGATATAATAGAATGCTTTAAACTCAGTCTATGAAATGGAGGGAAACCTAGGACTTGGGTTACCCACATGCTGTGAGACAACTGTATTCTGCCTGTCCTATACCACACTGGAAATAGATTCTCTGCTTGCCAGTTAAACAGAAATAGCATGTGGAACATGAGCACCTTGTTGAAACAAAGAGCAGAGTCACTATTAGAAATCTGAGGACTCCTGTATTGTTTAGTTATAGATCAAGACTGTCATAGCTGTTTGGTAGGCAGTGGTGCAAGAGTAACTGTACTTCTCTTGTCCGTTTGACTGTTCAGTGTTCAAGCATAAAAAGAGGGGGAGCCAAGACAACATTCAGACTTTGTTCCTTCTTCCACACACACTGTTCTCTCTCATCAAGCACATCCTGAAAGCAGAAGTTTCTATCCTAGGGTGGTAATGTTCCTAAGTTTCTATATATTACCCTATATGTACTAGCATGCTATAGCCCCCTTGCTACCCCCCAATTGGGAAGTTTCCTATCCTACTGTCCATTTTGCCACATCTAAGGTAGCAAATTCAAACATAAATACCATAACCTGCAGTGTTGCCAGCTCTAGTCACTTTGTGAGTCATGGGATTTTGTCTGGGCTAGAGCCAGTCCAGCAAAGATGTGGAAAGCCCAGCCCACTCATGAATGTCAATTCCATTTCAGGGAACCACACTCCGATTTGCTGTCTTTCGCTCGGCCTTGCTCCCATTTCCCACAGAAGCCCACACTGTTCTCACAGGAAGGGAAGGGGGAGCAGAAAGAGCCCAGCACCTGAGGGCAGCTAATCCCTCCCCTCCTGTGAGCAATGGGATGGCTCCGCTCTTTTCCTTCCCTGTAACACCTTGCCTGGGAAGGGGCAGAGAGGGGGTCAATGATCTTGGAATGAGTGCAAGTCTGTCTTGTGGTGGCAGCCGGAGCCTGCCTTGCACTTGGTTCATCTGGTGACATAGTGCTCTGAGAGCCTGTTTCATTATCTATTGGACACTCATTGGTCTGTGTTCCTTCGGTGTCGTGAGTCTCGGCGGACTGTGTATTGCTTCATCCTCTCTATCTGGGTGTGTCTTGTGTTTGTAGAGGGCGAATATGTTCGTGGTTTCAGGGAAATATGTGCCCATCCACTGCTCACCTATATGAATAAGGATTTATCTGTTCAACACAGGTAACTTGTTTCCAAGTGCATGTTTTGTTCTAAGGAAATAATTTGATCCTGACAGGATCTCCTGGTTGTGGCTCTGGGAGGCCCTTAGCTTGTTGGTCCTAGTAGGCTTTGGCCTTTTGCATTTCTCTCTCCCTTTTTTGGTCTGTTACTCGTTCCCCCTGCTCTGGCTTTTGCAATATTGGAGCTATGTGGACCAAGGTTTGCATGGACCAGGCAGCTATTCATACAGTCCTAGAAATGTGGGACTGCAAAGGACTTCAATAGTTCATCTAGTTCAGTCCCTGACACTGAAGCAGGACCAAATATTATCTAGACTATCCCTGACAGGTTTGTCTAACCTCTTCTTAAAAACCTGCAGTGATGGAAATTCCACAACATCCCTAAATAATTTGTTCTTCTTCGAGATGTGTTGCTCATGTCCATTCCACTATAGGTGAGTGCACGCCACCGTGCACGGTTCCCGGAACTTTTTTTTCCCTTAGCAAATCCCATAGGGCCGGCTCTGGTGCCCCCTGGAGTCCCACGCGCATGCCGCAGTATATGAGGCATTGCCGGCCCTATGCCCCCTCAGTTCCTTCTTTCCGCCCATGATGGTTGCTGGAACTAGCCTTGCTCTCTGCACGTACTATTCCCCTTGTTTGAACTGTTGTTGTTCTAAGTAGTTTAGTTAGTTTTAGGTAGCTGTTAAGAGCACAGGAAAGATAAATGTAAGATCTGCAGGGCTTTTAAACCGCAGACTCAGAAGGACCGAGAGATCCGATTAAAAGCCCTGCTAATGGAGGCAGCGCTCTGCCCGGTGTCCGAGCCGTCCCGCTCCACCTCAGCACTGAGCGTCACCTCGATGCAGAGTGCACTGCCGGCAGAGGGCTCGACTCGGCACCGAGCAACATCCCAGGTGCCGAAGAAGAGGCAGCGCGCGGAGCGCGGACACTCTCCTGCGCCATCGGTACAGGCAGGGTCGAGTGTGGAGATGCACCGGCCATGGCCCGTCGAGTCTTCTCCGGTGCTTGCATCTCTGAGCAGGGAGCCTGCCCCGACTCCTGGAAGTGGGAGAGTGCCCCTGCCGATGCCATCAACACTGGAGGCTTTTCAGACGGCAAGAGCCTTGTTGGCCTTGCCTATGCCACCTCCGCCCCCCCCCTCCACCAAGGGAGAAGGGGCCAGTGTCCCGGGGCAAGCCCACATTAGGTACCCCCCCCCGAAGGGCGGTGGAGATCCCCGGTATGAGGAGGAAGATCTCCTGCCAGACGGCCACCGGGGGTAGAGTGAGGACGTTCCCCCAGCAATCGCTCCAGGTTGGCGTCATCAAGCCGGCCTGCTTCAACTCAGGATGTGGAGTGTCCCTCTCGGCGCCAACATCGGTCCCCAGCACCGGAGGCAGCGCAGGCCAAGAGGCGGCACCAGTCGAGGTCCGCCGGCTGGCACTCAGACACCTGCTCCAGATCCCCGGCACTGAGGAGTTTGCCCGCACCGAGGCAGCACAGAACCTGGTCTCCATTGAAAGACTTGGCACTGCGCAATCCCCAACGTGGAACCCAGTCGCTGGAGTCAGGCTCGGCACCGCAGAGTTTGGAGCGGAGCTGGTCTTGATCACCAAAGGGTAAGCGGCACTGCAAGTCATCGGTGCCGAGACGACACTCCGGTACCTTGAGCTCCTCGGAGCAAACCTCTACTCGCCAGCAGCGTTCATGGCGACAGAGGCGGTCCTCATCGTCCTCCAGGTTGGAGGCATCGAGAAGACAGTCCCTGGCACCAGACGGCGCCCGGGACCGAGGCCGTGCATGCCACCGCAGGTCTAGTGGCTCGGGGTCCCACAGGGGGGACAGTCATCGGGAAAGCTGACGCCCCCACAAGGCACCACAGCCGGCAGTGCAGTCAACCCCAGGTTGGCCCCAGGATCAATGGCCACAGCAATGGCCTTATTGGGCCCCATGGGGCATCCAGATGGGACAGGGGCCACAATCCATCCTGTCAGAGGGGTTCGGTCTGTGCCTCCGGCTCAATAGAAGGCCCTTAAACACCACTCCTTGGACAAGGAGTTGGACCCCATGGAGAGACCCTCTATGGATGAATCCCTTCATCAGGTGAGGGAAAACCCACAGGACGCGCCTCAGCAGTCCTCTTCCTCCTCACTGGACAAGGCAATCTCCCGGGACCATCTGGTGCCACTGGAGGATTTCAGGGTGAAACAGGAGCTGCTCAAGAGGGTGGCCTCTGACTTGGGGCTGGAGGTGAAGAAGTTAGAGGAAGCCGATGATACCCTCTTCAATGTGCTGGCGGCGGCTGCCACAGTGAGGGTGGCCTTACCAGTCCACAATAGGGTCCTCAAAATTGTAAAGGCCCTTTGGCAAACCCCTTCCTCGGTCACCCGTATATCAAAGGTAGCCGAGAAAAAGTATTATGTCCCGGCCAAAGGGTTCAAGTATTTGTTCACTCACCCAGCCCTGGGAACCCTGGTAATAGATGCAGCCAACCAGCGGACAGGCAAGGTCAGCCAGGTTCCACTCCCAAGAACAAAGACAACAAAAAGCTGGATTTGTTTGGGAGAAAAATTTATTCAATGGCAGCCCTGCAGTTCAGGATTGCCAACCATCAGGCCCTCTTGGGCAGATACAGTTTTAACTTGTGGGACTCCCTCAGGCGTTTTGCTGAGGCCTTGTCCCAGGACCAGCCTGCAGACCATACCACCATCCTGGATGAAGGAATCACGGTGGCTAGGGCAGTGCTCCAGACAGCCAGTGACGCTGCTGACATGCCAGGTAGGGCCATAGCTTCCGCTATTGCCATGAGAAGGTGCTCATGGCTGCTATCCTCAGGCCTGTCCCAGGAGGTGCAGCAATCGATTCAGGACCTCCCCTTCGATGGGTCGGCCCTATTCTCCGATCAGACCGATACAAAGCTGCATGGTCTGAAGGACTCCAGGGCCACACTTCACTCCCTGGGCCTGTACACTCCCCAGGCTTCCAGGCGGCAGTCATGGCCCCAGGCGCAGCAGCTGCCAAGGCCTCCGTTTAGGTCCTTTCAACCCTATAGAAATAGGGACAGGAATAGGGGGTTCAGAAGTAGAAATCAACCCCCCAGCTCATCCTCAGCCCCCCAACAGGGACACCCAGGGGGTTGGACAACAGTTAAATAATCTACTCCCTACATCCATCTTCAGGGACACCTCTCACTTCAGGTGTCTATCCTCCCCAGTGTTACCTAGCAGCTCTGTGTTCTTGGGGAACCAGGGCGCAAAACCCCAATTGCTCACCTGAATACCCCCCCCCCCCCCACCACCACCTGGCAGGCTGCTTGAACCAGAAATCAAAGACATTCTCAATATGAAAAGGCAGGAGACACAACTGAAACCCTCCCCATTAAGGGTGAGACAACTCCCCATGCCTCATAAGCATCTCAGTTAGCACATGAATGGAGAACAGAAGCTTCATCTACATCGAAGATGGAACACGCACAGAATTCTGGGATTGGTACAGCAAGGAACGCACTGAACTCTGGGATTGCTGAAGCAGGGAAGCACTGCATGTTGGGAAATCCCTGCTCTTGATGTAAATGAACTAACACCTGTACACATCCAGCTCCGCAGTTATCAGACCATTCTAGTTATTGATATGCAAAACACTATATCCTGGTTGCATTGTGATCTCTCTCTCAAGGAAAGATGCCCTTCCAGGAAGGATCAGCTCCTTTTGTCCAGACATTGTTTATCCATAAACAAACCTGGCATCTACAAATCCCCTATCAAAGCTCAAACCTCTGTTCTGATGCTTGGATCCAAACTCTGCATCAGTTCCACTGTAACCTGTCTTCTCTTCCTGACTGATCGTGTTGGGGGCTCTGCCAGACTCAAAGCACTCCAGACCCTGAACTGACAAGCCTGTTCCTGGGAACCTCTGAACTGCATGGAGTGGTGAGATCAACCCCCTCCTCCTTCCCCCAACACAACTGATCTCTCTCTCTCTCTCTCAGTCCAGGTATAACTTTCTACTTTTGTAATCAAACCTGGGATAGCTTTCTCCAATACCCCAATTGTAATTGTGTAGTATTGTAAGTGTTTGATTGTTTTTCTCTCCTTGTATGGTATTACTATTAGTATCATAAGTTTTATATACCTAGCAATAAAATAACTGTTATAATCAAGCTGGTTGCCACTTTCTCTCTCTCTCTCTCAACTTTATGTTCTTCCTTTGTGTCCTTGGTCCCTATCTTGCTCTGTAGCAACGTTTCTCTTACCTAAGCCAAAGATCCCTGGAGTGCCCAAAAATCCTATGGGGTTTGCTCATCAAGGGGGTTATTGCTAGAACAATTGTGGTGTAAAGGGGCATATGAAGGGGACAGCCAGCAAGTGCTACTCTGCCTAGCCTATGGGGTCCAGGGGCAAATGAGGGTGCAGCTGAAGTGCTGTTTGACCTAGCCTGATTGATTCCAAGGGGCAATTAAGGGGAGTAGCCAAAAAGGTGTTGTTTGGACCCAGCCTGCTCTATTCTGGTGTGTTGCACAGGGGCATATAAGGGTAGCCACTGAGAGTGTGGTGTCACCCAGCCTGCTGAGTTCAGGGACATATAAGGGGTCAGCTGAGAATGCTGATAGCCCGGTCTGCTCAGACGCACTAAGTTGAGCTGAAGTGTGTGTGTCTGTGTGTGTGTCTGTGTCTGTGTCTGTCTGTCTGTCTGTGGGGGGGGGTTGTGCTGGAGGAACCCAGCCCTGAAAATCTTAGGTCCTGCAGGATACCTCCATTGGGAGGGGGCTTGTAGCCCCATGAACACACAAGTAACACAAGCAGTACATTAGTAGAATCACACCCCTAGAATCACACCCCCCCCTTCCAGGAAGGTAACCCTAATAAATGAGCATACCCCAAGGTGAAGGGCAAATCTGGTAACACCAGCCACAGGCGTTTCTCAGTCTCCCGGTGGCTGGCTTCCACTGTCAGCTCACAGCCCTGCCCCTTGGCCTACTCGCAGCTACAAGGGAGTTCACTGAGTGGATGCTGATGCCCCACGGCATCAGCCAGGCGCTGCCCGCAGCTGTTAGACCACATGGCAGCCTACACACACGAAGTGAGACTAGCTCGCCTGAGTCTCAGACCGCTTCAGGCATGGTTGACCTTGGTATATGGGCTGAGCAGACACCCATTGGACCGGGTGGTCACAGTTCCCCCACCCGTCCTAGCCTCCCTAGACTGGTGGTGGACTCCCCGGGCAATGATGAAAGGTGTTCCATTCAAGGAACTGGTCGGTCACCCTAATTTCTGACGCTTCCAGATGGGGAGCCCGCATCAGCGCCAACCCAGGCAATCAGGTGCTCTGGTCGGGGGAGGAGAAACTCCTGCACAGCAACGTGAAGGAGCTGAGGGCCATTCGCCTAGCGAATAAAGTGTCTCTCTGATTCCCAACAGCCAGAGTGGTGCAGGTGCTGACGGACAACACCACAGCCATGGTTTACATAGATAGGCAGGGGGGAGAGCACCCCTTGGCCCTCTGCAACGACTCCTGGGAGTGAGGAATGACGAGGCAGATAGCCTCAGCAAGTTGTTCCTACCCTGCCACAACTGGCCGTTGCACCCGGAGGTGGTGGCGATGATCTTCCAGAAGGGGGCGTTCCCCAACTGGACCTATTTGCATTGGCCTAGAACGTGAAGTATCTGAGGTTCTGTTCGCTCTGGGGTCATGTGACTGGGTTGATTTCTGATGCGTTCCTCATGAACTGTTGCACCCGGACCTGGACCCCCTGCACCGCACGGCCTGGAGGCCCTGTGGCTGATGGAGGGGGACACAGCCTGCTCGGTGGAGGCCCAACAACTCCTGCTTGGCAGCAGGAAACTGTCTACACAGGTTGTGTATCGGGTTAAGTGGAAATGGTTTACCTCTTAGGCAGAGTCTGGGGCAGTCTGCCCAGCCTACCGCCTTAACAGGTGACCCTGGAGTACCTGCTCCAGCTAAAGCTCCAGGGTCTGGCTCTGGCCTCGCTGAAGGTTCACCTGGCGGCCATTTCGGCCTTCCATCAGCAGCTAGAGGGGAGACTGCTGTTTTCCTACCCCATGTCGGTCAGTTTCCTCAAGGGGGTAGAGAGGCTTTACCCGCCAGTCTGTGACCCGGGGCCTCCCTGGGATCTCAACCAGATCCTCTCGAGACGCACGGGGCCCCCCTTTGAACCCATGGCTTCATGCCCTCTGCTCATCCTTTTATGGAAGGTAGCCTTCCTGGTGGCCATTACCTCAGCTAGGAGGGTCTCCAAGATTGGGGCCTTGACCTCAGAGCCCCCTTATACAGTATCCTGTAAGGATAAGGTGCAGTTGAGGCAGCATCCAGCCTTCTTGCCCAAGGTGATTTCCCATTTCATTGTAACCAAGATAATTTTCTCCCCATGTTTTTCCCAAACTGCACAGTTCAGAGGAGGAGAGGAGATGGCATCTCCTCGTGGATTACATCATGCATCAAGTTCTGCGACCAGCAGGTGAGGGTGTCCCTTCCACGAACCATCACAGCGTACTCAACCAGAGCTTAAGCGCCATTGCTCAACAGGCAACAGAGGACGTGGGATTTTGCAGAGCCGGGTTGAGGGCAGCTCACTGGTAATTCCTACCCACCTCCAAGGTATTGCTTGTTAGTCACCTATAATGGAATGGACATGAGCAATCACTTGGTTACTTACCAGTAACTGATGTTCTTCGAGATGTGTTGCTCATGTCCATTCCACATCCCACCCCTCATCCCTGCTGTCGGAGTTGGTAGAAAGAAGGGACTGAGGGGGCGTAGGGCTGGCAGTGCATCATATATCTTGGCATGCATGTGGGACTCCAGGGGGCACCAGAGCTGGCCCTACGGGATCTGCGAAGGGGAAAAAAGTTCCGGGAACTGTGCACAGTGGTGTGCTCTCATCCATAATGGAATGGACATGAGCAACACATCTCGAAGAACATCAGTTACTGGTAAGTAACATTGTTTTCCAGTGCTTAGCTGCCATGACAGTTAGTTAGGAAGTTTTTCCAAATCTCTAACCTAAATCTCCCTTGTTGCTGCTATTTAAGCCCATTGCCTCTTGTCCTGGCCTCAGTGGATAAGAACAATTTATTACTCTCCTTTTTATAAAGACCTTTTATGTACTTGAAGACTGTTATCCTGTCCTCCCTTAGTCTTCTCTTCTCCAGATGAAACACACCCAATTTTTTCAATTTTTCTTCCTAGGTCATGTTTTTTAGACCATCATACCTTCTCTGGCAGTGTTTTCCCAATTTAAGAATGTCTTGCCATATGGTTTCTCTGCTTTTTGCAGCTTTCTTTAATAGAGTCTTTTTAGCAATTTTAACTACCAATTTAGCTTTGCCATTTGCCTGGCTGTGGCATGGTGATGATGTGATATCACTGAATTCTTATTCCCAGGTAAACTGCACTGAAAGCAAATTGGAGTTTGTTGTCTGAAACTGCACAGTTTGAGATACTTCACCTGAAGAAATGCTTCATTGCGTTGTCTGTGATGTTCACTGCAGTAGTTTCTGATCGTTCATTTAGTAGCCAGAAGTTTGAATAGGAGTCTGCAATAATGAGGTAGTGTGAAAAAATATACTGCCTTTAAGGGACAGGCTTGATCCTATAGCTGGGACAGCTTAGGGTTGGGCTATTTAAATAGGAACAGGAAGTTGGGCAAGAGAGAGAGGGGACTAGAAGCCATTCAGGCTACGTTGGGGGGTGGTGGTTTTCTCTCAGGTATGTCTACACTGCAAAAACACCCTCACAGCCGTAAGTCTCAGAGCCTGGGTCTACAGACTCATGCTCATGCTATGGCACTAAAAATAGTCATGTAGAAGTTCCAGTTTGGGCTGGAGTTCAGGGCTCTGAAACCCAGGACCCAGAGTGTCAGCCAGAGTTGGAACATTTACACAGCTATTTTTCGTGCCATAGCATGAGCCCAGTGAGTCTGAGCCTGTAGACCCAGGCTCTGAGACTCACTGTTGTTTTGTTTTTGTTTGGTTTTGCCATGTAGACATACTCTAAGGCTCTCGGTGACTAGCCTAACCAGAAGCTTTGTTCTGTGGCTTTTAATTTCAGGAGCTGAACCAGGGTCCTGAGATGAGGATTTTATGAACTGATTATTGTTATTACTCTAGTCCTGAAGCCATGCTATTTTGTTAGTGTGTGTTGGTCTCTCCTTGCCCCCAGCTGTTAAAGTGAGCCAATTGCCACTCTAGTTAAGGGAAATTAAGTTGGGGCACAGCTGCAGAACCACTCCAGGCTGCAAGGGGGTGCACAGGGACTGTCTGCACCTTTACAGATAGTTTGCATGGTTTGCGGTAAAAAGGTCCATTTCTACTTTGCGCCAAGGTCTGTTGGGGATGCTGTGTATTTTCATTGTGTGTTTTGCAGCTTGGCCTACATTTCCTCAAAAGCATCACAACTCTTCATCAAATCTCAGATATCCTGGGTCATCTTGTACAGTATACGGCATCTCTGGCCTTCCTGTTACGGGCTTCTATTCCAGAATGGCTATAATATATTTTTGAGAGTATTTCTGTTCTTCTTCGAGCTCTTGCTCATGTCCATTCTAAATGTTGGTGCGTATGTCTGCCACATGCAACAGTGCCAGAAATTTTTTTCCCTAGTGGTACCCGTATGGCCTGCTCTAGCGGCCTCTGCAGCGGCGTGTGTATGCGCTTCCATATATGGCACTGCCAGCCCCCACCCTCTCAGTTCCTTCTTACCGCCCGTGATGATGCTGGACTGATTCTCTTGCTTTTGCAAGTCTTTGTGTTCCTAGTGGTTTTTCTCTCTACTTAGTACCAGTGTGTCTATATAGTTCAAAGTTCTAGAAAGTTGTTATTAGTTAGTTAGGTTCAAAGCTAAGGAAGCTCCCAGGGATGGGGCATGCCCCGGTCCCTGGGATTCAAGCCCTGCACTTCTTGTAAGAAGCCTATGCCATTGAGAGACCCACATCAGAGTTGTCTGAGGTGCTTGGGAGAAGCCCACCTCTCTGCAAAGTGCAAGATATGTAAGAGCTTTTGCCCAAGAACCATGAAGGACCGAGATATAAGACTTAAGGCCACTCTGATGGAAGTGGTGCTCAGGCCGGCGTCGCAGCCAAGGTTGGACTCTGGACCAAGTACTGTGGCATCGTTGAAAAGCGCTCCGCCAACATCGAAGCTCCTCCCACACCATTCATTATTCCTGGTGCCGAAGAAGCACCAGAAGAAGGTGCAGTCAGAGAGAGAGTGTTCTCCAGCGCCGAAGCTGGCTAAGAAGCTGGAGTTAGCCCGGAAAGGGTCTCCGTTTGGACAGGTGTCGACTCTGGCTACTGTGCCGCCGCCAACTCCGGGGAGCAGCAGAGGGCCATGCCACCTGTTGGTCCTTTCCACGCCTGAGGCATTCCAGGCGATGAGGAGCCTGTTGGCCTCACTGGTGCCACCTACACTTTGAGAGGGGTAGTGCAGTGAACCAAGGCGCAGACACCCCAACCGGAGATTCACACAGGGAGATGCCGATGTTGGCGCAACGGTCCTGGCCCTTGTCTATGGGCCACCCTTCACCGACCTCCAGGAGCTTGTTAGGCTCTCGGCATTGGTCACCTGAGCCGCACCAGGACAGATGGAGGTCAAGCCACCGGTTGCTGAATGATAGGCACTGGTCCCTGGGACGTCGGCACCGATCCACTGAGTGTCAGTATTTTTTTTGGAGTCTTGAAGTTCTCTGAGCCCAGGGCGTCGGGTATCGCTGACACACAACAGGGCACTGGAGCCATGGCACTGCAGGAGTCCTTATAGGAAACCCAAGAACAAGACGAGATTGCCGCATCAACAACGATCTGGCTCCAGTCACCGCTCCCCAGCAGCGGGTCTTCGATGCCGGGAGTCAGACAAGCAAACAAGGTTGGCACCCCAGTGGTCACTGGAGCACTCTTCCTTGAGCTTGGGAGATGAAGTGATACTTCCCCTGAGGGGGATGAGCTATGAAGCCCTCCGTGTTTACCCCTATGCTGCCACAGATGGGGGGGATGGTTGCAAGGACAGTGATCTGGGCCCTAGCAATACTGGAACCCCTGGCAATTCCCACACTCTGTGGTACCATATCCACTATCCTCCATGGGAGCTTCAGTGCCACACTCTTTAAAGGACATCCATTACAGTACTGACCGTAGCCATTGAGGCAGAGTATGAGGAGTCATTGTCAGGCAGCCTGTCGGGAAGAGGTGCCCGCAGCCCCTCAACTGCCGGCCTCCTCCTCGTCCTCCCCGGACGAGGAAGTAGCAGGCCTTTTGCAGGCTCCGCTGTATGATTATAGGGCACATCAGGACCTGCTGAGAAGGATAGTGGCTAACCTGAGCCTTAAGAGAGAGGAGCTCAAAGAACCAGTGGATGGACTGTTTTTGGAGTCCTGGTATCTGCAGCTCCTTCTAGAGTAGCCCTCCCTGTGCATGATGGGATGGTCAAACTGGGTAGTAAACCCCAATGTCTCTGCCCCCCTACATTCAAGCAGGCAGAGAAGAAATATTACGTGCCTGCTAGGGGGTTTGAATATTCGTATACCGACCCAGCTCCGGGCTTGTTAGTGGTCGCGGCAGCAAATGAGCGAGACAGGCAAGGCCAAATGAGCTCCGCACCAAAGAATAAAGAAGCAAAAAAGATGGACTTATTTGGATGTAAAATTTATGCAACGGCAAGTTTGCAGCTAAGGATAGCTACTCACCTGAACGTATGGCAGTCACTTGAGATGTTCACTGATTCCCTCCCCCAGCCCTCAAAGCAGGAGTTTGAGGCCATCCTGGAGGAGGGTAGGACTGTGGCCAGAGCTTCGCTACAGGTGACTTCAGAGGCGGTAGACTCGGCAGCACGGGTGATGGTCTCCACAGTGTCTGACGAAAGCCTCGTGGCTCCAGTCATCCGGTCTCTCGAGGGAGGCGCAGTACTCCCTCTAGGACCTCCTGTTTAATGGCACTTCTCTGTTTGCAGACCAAACTGACTCAAGGCTGCATGGTTTAAAGGACTCTAGGGTTATGTTGCGATCTTTGGGCCTTTATACCCTGTCCTCATCAAGAAGGAACTTCAGGCCTTCACAGCAGCAGCACTTCGGAGGATAGTCCAGGGGAGAGCCCCATCGGAGATGAAATAGAGGTTACAAGTGCCGCCGGGGCAATTCACCGGCATCATCTTTGAAGCCAGGCCCAAGCTGCCATTCCTCAGGCAGGAAAAAAAAGCTTTTGAAGGAGCATGAGGATGACTGACCAGTTCATGCCCGAGATCCAGTCTCCCGCCCATTTGTCTCCTGCCTTGCCCCTTTCCTCCTGGCCTGGAGGGTGATTACATCGGACTGCTGGGTTTTGAACACGGTGGCTGCCAGCTACACCCTTCAGTTCACTTTGATCCTGCCTTCCCACCCTCCTTTCCTGTCCTTTTTCAGGGACCCCTCTCACGAGCAACTCCTCGTCCAGGAGATTCAATCCCTCATATAGTTAGGGGCGATGGAGGAGGTTCCTCACAACCTGAGGGGAAAAGGATTCTACTCAATGTACTTCCTGATCCCCAAAGCAAAAGGGGTCCTCAGGCCCATATTAGACCTAAGGGCCCTGAACAAGTTCCTCAAAAGGTTAAAGTTTTTAGTGGCCATCATTCCCTTGCTGGATACGGGCGACTGGTTTGCCGCTTTCGATTTAAAGGATGCTTACTTCCATATCGCTATCTTCCTGGGCCACCGGAGGTTCCTGAGGTTTACAAGCAGGCGTGAACATTTCCAATTTGTGGTTCTACCATTTGGCCTTTCCACTGACCCCTGTGTTTTTACCAAGTGTATGGCAGGGGTAGCGGCCCACCTCAGGCGCAAGGGGGTGAAGGTCTTCCCCTACTTTGACGATTTGCTTATCAGAGGCCACTCGAGGGAGCAGTCCTTTGATACATGCAGATTGTGATGCCAGTTGCTGGGCCTGTTAATAAATGAACAGAAGTTGTTATTCACTCCAATTCAGAGAATAGAGTTTGTGCGGGCGGTCCTGGACAAAGGCCTTGTACAAGCCAGGGCACTGCTGCCTGCCGCCAGATTCCAGACAATGACAAATCTTATAGCCAGCCTAAGGGGCCACCCCATTACCATGGAGACGGTATGCTTCAGCCTGCTAGGATATACAGCGGCTTGTTCCTACATGGTCTGCCACGTGAGACTATGTTTATGGCTGCTCCAACTGTGGCTGGCTACAGTATACTCCCCGTCAAGACATCCGCTGGACAGGGTGGTCACAATCCCCTCCCACATACTTACCTCTCTAGACTGGTGGACAAACCGCAGTCACGTATTGGCAGGAATTCCCTTCATGGCCCCGAGGCCGACGTAGTCCCTGGTCTCGGATGCCTCGGACCTGGGGTGGGAGGCCCACCTAGGGATCCTCAGGATACAAGGTCGTTGGTCCAGAAAGGAGCTAAGTGTGCATATAAACGTCAAGGAGCTCAGAGCCTGCGCGATGTTTAGGCCTCATCTGTACAACAAAGTTGTGAGAGTACTCACGGACAACACAGTGGCAATGTATTATATCAACAGGGCAAGGAGGAGCCAGGTCCCCAGCCCTGTGCCAGGAAGCTATACGTCTCTGGGACTTTCGTGTGGACCACAACATCACCCTAGAAATGGTCCATCTGCTGGGGCTGAAGAATACCCTAGCAGATTGTTTGAGCAGGTCCTTTTGCTCTCACCACGAGTGGTCTCTCCACCAGAAGCCAACCGCATCTTCCAAAGGCGGGGAGTTCCCCGGGTGGACCTGTTTGCCACTAGAGAGAACAGGAAATGTGCCTGCTTCTGCTCTCTGTTGGGGTTGGAGGATGGCTCCCTGTTGGATGTGTTTCTACTCTTGTGGTCGGGGGATCTCATGTATGCATTCCCCCCAATATCTTTGGTGCACAGAGTCCTGGTGACAGTCAAGAGAGACAAAGCTCAAGTCATTCTAGTAGCCCCGGAGTGGCCAGACCAGCACTAGTTTGGGATGCTGAGAGACTTCTCTGTGGCTCGGCCATGGTCTCTACCACTGTGCCTGGATCTCATCTCCCAGGACAATGGCCGACGGACCTAGCCTCTTTACATCTGACGGCTTGGCTGCTGCATGGCTGAGCCAGGAAGAGTGACACTGTTCAGCCCAGGTCCAGAGAGTGCTGCTGGAAAGCAGAAAGCCGTCCACTAGAGCGCCATACCTAGCAAAGTGGAAGCACTTTGCCAGCTGGCCGGCCAAGCACAGGGTGTTGCCAACAAAGTCTTCTATACAGACGATTCTAGACTACCTGCTTCATTTCAAACAGGGAGGCTTGGACTTTTCGTCGGTGAAAGTCCACCTAGCAGCAATATCGGTGTTCCACCCACCGATTCAGGGCAGATCGGTCTTCTCTCATGCAATGACTTCTAGGTTTCTCAAAGGACTGGAAAGCCTCTTCCCTCAGATTAGAAAGCCAGTTCCCCAGTGGAACCTGAACCTTATCCTGTCTTGGCTCATTGCTCTGTCCTTTGAACCATTGGCCTCCTGCTCGCTCATGAATCTGTCCTGGAAGGTGGCGTTCTTAGTAGCAATCACTTCTGCATGCAGGGTCTCGGAGATTAAGGCCCTGACCGCAGAGCCTCCTTATATGGTGTTTTTCAAGGATAAAGTCCGGCTCCGCCCTCACCCAGCATTCCTCCCTAAGATCGTCTCCTACTTTCAGGTTAACCAGGACATCTTTTTGCTGGTATTCTGCCCTAAACCTCATAGCTCCAGTGAGGAGAGGCATCTGCACTCACTTGATGTGAGGAGGGCTCTGGCCTTCTACACTGATAGGACTGCATTGTTTCACTGCTCCACACAGCTCTTCGTGGCAATTGCGGATAGGATGAAGGGCAAACCAATTTCCGTGCAACGAATATCATCCTGGATCACAGCCTGCATTCACACCTGTTATGAACACGCTGGGGCGGCGCCTCCAGCATTCCTATCAGCCCATTCCACTAGGGCTCAGGTGTCTTCAGTGGCCTACATGGCACATGTACCGATTCAGGATATTTGTCAGGCTGCTATGTGGTCGTCTGTGCATACCTTCACGTCCCACTATGCCATCACACAGCAAGCTCGGGACGATGTGGGATTCGGCAGAGCAGTTCTGCAATCTTCAGAGCCATGAACTCTGCCCACCTCCGGAGGTACAGCTGGTGAGTCATCTAAATTCAGAATGGACATGAGCAAGCACTTGAAGAAGAAAGAACGGTTACTTTCCTCGTAACTGTTGTTCTTTGAGATGTGTTGCTCACGTCCATTCCACCACCCACCCTCTATCCCCTCTGTCAGAGTTCCGGCAAGAAGGAACTAAGAGGGAGGGGGCCGGCAGCGCCATATATGTGAGCACATATACGAGCTGCTGCAGAGGGCACTAGAACCGGCCCTATGGGTACCGTTAGGGGAAAGATTTCCAGCACCGGTGCATGTGGCACACACACACGCCTACATTCAGAATGGACATGAGCAACACATCTCAAAGAACAACAATTATGAGGTAAGTAACCATTCTTTCTCAGTGATCTGGGTATTGTGATTTGACTGCCTTCATATATGATATGGTGCTATCTTGAACACACATCTCATCTTGATAGTTGCAATGCTCTTGAGAGGCAGGTGGGGCTTCTATCCGGATGTCTGGCCATCCTGACAGAATGATGGATGTGAGCACTTGTAAATCTTGGTCTTGTATAGTTTGTTCTTGGATTCTTTCCAGCCCCTGCCTTGAAACTTGTACTTAACTGGTTTGGTTGATAGTTTTTATGTCTTTCAGTGTTCTCTGTATTTCTATCAGGTTGAGGATCTCGTATTCCTGTTCAGCTGCCATATTTTCATCCTGAAAGTCTGCTCTGGATAAGAAGTCAGCTGTGTATAGCTCAGTCCCCTCCTTGTAGCACACATCTAAGTTGTAGCGCTTCAGTGTCATTAGTAGGTGCTGAAGGTTTTTGGGGGCTTCTAGCAGGAGCTTTTAAAAGTACTTACTAGTGGTTAATGGTCACTTTCTATGTTGATGGTTCCCTGCTTCTGAAGATACTGGTTGAACTTTTCACATGCAAACAGTATTGCAAGAAATTGCTTTAAAATTTGGACATATCTTTGTTGGTGACAGTGACCTTGATGCGGAAGCTGCCAGCTGTCCCTTCTGTAGGAGGGATTCCTCAAGCCCCATCTCACTGGGCATCACGCTGTATGGTTGCCACTTAAGTCACATCATAATATTTTGGGATGGGATAGCTGTTCACCAGCTCCTTGATAACTGTGATGGCTGCATTCTGTTGAGGTAACTATATTTTGGAGCAGGGACTTGCAATTTGTCAAGTTATGGACCTTAGAAAACTTGCTGTTCATGCATGCTCAGTAGAGACTTCTTAGAGGTTAAAAGATAAAATCTCCAAAGATTCTGTCTGGGCTGGACATGCTCTAACCCCTCCCAGCTTGTAGAGCTGACCAGATGGCACATGCACCATCCCCACAGAGCATGCGTGGTCACTCTGTCTCCTCACACCATGTACAAGTGACAGGCCCTTGCCTGTGCCAGCCGCACAGTGTGACTGGGCATGTTGCCACCCAGGGCTGCAGCTACAGCTGCTGTCAGCCAGGGTGAGGCCAGGGATCATAACTGAGAGCAGGGGGTCTGTGTCTCATGTGCTGTCTGTCACTGGCTACTGGCACCCAGGCAGAGTGGAGGAAGAAACTGCCTGATGCAAATGCAGAGTGGACAAGAATCTGTGGAGGGGAGCAAGGAATAGATTAGGACAAAGGAGTCTGGTGAGACTGGGGCAGGAGTTGAGAGGGGAGTCTGAGACTTGTTGGGCAAGGAGTCTGGAACTGACTATGAAGGGTGGAGGGGAGACAGATCTGACAAGGAACTGGTGGTGGACGGAGAAGTGGGAGGAGGATCCGGGGAGGGAAGAGACTGGGACGAAGAATCAGGGTGAGTGTGGGTAGCTACAGAGAGGATAACCAAGCACATCGTTTTGGCACATTCATTGTGACTCTTTCACGTTGGTAATCTGTGTTCTGTTTCCAGCTCTACCTGAAGAAACCTTGTGCAATATCTCGCTTTATTTGTAAAAGGGTGGTGGCTGTCTGCCCCAAGGGTAGGAGATATGACTCTGTAGTCAATAATAAGTGTTGTGAAGTGCATAGAAATATTAGTGCACTCATTAGAAGAGGTCAGACAAGGGCCCATGATTTCCTGACTCCCAGCCCTGGACATCTTCCCCCAGGTTAAGTATATTCTATAGAGGAGGATCTCTCTTTATACAGTGCATGAGATTTTACTTGAGATGTGAGCAAGTGTTACAGGGCTGCCAAATGTGTGAGTTTGACATGAGGTGTACGACACTTGGCAGGTTTGATAAAAGACTGTGATATGGAGAATTCAGTGGCATGTGTATATGGTACCACAACTGAGATATTCACAGCTGTAAGACTCCCTAAGTACTAATCACTATGTCTGGCAGCTATCAATGGGAGCTTAATCTTACCAATTAGCCGAGTCCAGTGAGTGGTCTAGCTGTGTGTGTCCTCAAACCAAACCCTTCAGGGTCAGTGGCCATGGTCTTTATCAGGGGGCCAAAATGGAGTCTGACTGGCATCACACTCTTACAGTAGGAAATCTGGCAAGTATGTAAAAGTAGCTCATAACATATGCCGTGGTAACAGAGTACCTCCAAAAGCCAAATGACCCTAAGTCAGAT
This sequence comes from Emydura macquarii macquarii, assembly GCF_026122565.2. Classification (NCBI taxonomy): domain Eukaryota; kingdom Metazoa; phylum Chordata; order Testudines; family Chelidae; genus Emydura; species Emydura macquarii. The sequence goes on along the minus strand of NW_027132813.1, from coordinate 23,709,485 downwards.
GAAAACATCCTTCTTTAAAAACTACTACTTCATTTTCCCATTCTTTGTTTGTCTTGTCTATTCAGATTGTAAGCACTTCAGGGAAGAGATTGTTTGTTTGTTTCTTACTGTGTATTGGGTCAGTGCCCACATATTGGTTGGGACCCCTAGGCACTACTATAATGTGACTAATAAAACATTTTATTTTATTTTATTTTATTATACTCCGATAATCGGTGTACAATATTTATCCTGAAGGGAACGTTACATCACACTCTGTCCTTCCAGGGTGGGATTTTTAAAGTACTCTCTTTTGGCCTAACTTCTGATCTGAAGTCACTTGGGTGGGAACAGTCAGGCCATCCCCAAGTATTTTTGAAAATTCCATTCCAAATGTTTAGCAGCTCACAGTTCACCTTCACCTTTTCTAGGTATTCCAGCATTTCTCTTACTTTGGCAATCCGGTTTAATCCTTTTCTAAAGAGCTTTCCGCCATTACCAGAATTCATCTCCTTAGGAAACTGGCTCTTTACATTCCAGAGAAAAAAGGCAATTGCAGCTGTATGGTAGCCACCTGAGAAGCAATCTCTTCCTGTTGCTCTGTCAGGATACTTTTTCTTCCTCTCCTCTATGCCTTTAGGTTTATCTTTCCAGACTCTACATGGCCTGTTCTTGGCAAGAAGCCACATTTTAGCCTTTGAAAAGAATATTAGGCTAAGGTTTTTCAGGCCCAAGTTTGTTTATTGGCACTCGACAGCCAATCCTCACTGTATACTGGTTCCCAAAGAATGGAGAACAAGGCAGTAGGCCTACCCAGTTGTTCCTTCTCACATTTGCTTGCTAGTCACGGACAAAAGAAGCTTGAAAAGTGTTTTGTGGGCCCACTCCAAGAAAGAGAAATATTTCTCTAAGTATTCCAGATAGTGACTTTTAGGAACTCTCAGATGTTAGATGCGTGGGCCCTGATCCTGCAAACTCTAATGCTTCTGAGTATCTTTCCTAACAAATTCAATGGACAACTCAGGTGTGTAATGTTTCCTGAATAAACACTTTCAGGATTGGGGCCCTACTTGTTGGCTTCACAGCTTCCCTTGAAAAAGGCAGCTTCCACCGACTTGTTTGCAAAGACACATACCTTTTTGTATAGTGACAACAACATGCTGGTCCTTCCTTCCCAGTTGGAATAAGCAGGCTTACAAGGCTGAGTAGGCCCTAAGAGTTTGTCATTTTTCTGAGGATGCATTTTCCATCCCTTCCTTCATTTTTTCCCATTGTTGTTGAGGCAATGCTGCTTACCAGTTCTCAGTTTGTTTCATAAGGGCCACATGCTAAAGATGAGCTGTAAAATTACATGGATGGAAATGAGGCATGCTCACTTACCACAGTTACAAGTGAGGAGGCACAGACTAATGGCTTTATCTTGGGATTAGGAGTCAGAAAGCCCTGGCAGCTCTCTCACACTCACTCCCTCTGAGGCACAGAGCAAGCTACTCAATTTCTCTGCCTCAGTTTCTCTATCTGTAAAATTACTTGCCTACCTCACAGAGGGTGTTGAGACGATTAATTAGTTACTATCTGTAATGTGCTTTGAAGCTATATGAAGAATTTGAGACCAAACGTTTATCATAACAAGAGTAATCTTTTAGGTGTTCAGTACAACCTGTGGCCTAAAAACCTTTGAAGCATATTTAGAGTAGAGCTGTTTGGTAAAATACAGTTGTGTTCTCCAGTCATAGGTCTGCAGTGAGAACGTAAAGAGAAGGAAAGGGAATAAGGGATTACTGTAAAACAGAGTCATGCTGCAGGCTAATATAACAAATCAGTTTGTTACCATAAAACCTTTCTCAGACAGCTGCAAGGATTCTCATGAACTGTAGCTGGAACAGGAAAAAAGGAACAGACCTGCGGTAAATCTATTGCTGTAACAATCCTCTGTTTTACCTTCCAGCCAAACCAGGGGGGCAGACCTTGCTTGTTGTGGTGTTTAGTCACCTTTGCACTTTATCTTACCTGCAAATCTCTGGCTGGGAATCAAATTGCAGTCCTCCTCAGCCGGTTGAGCCACTGTGATCCGCCTTGTATTGTTAACAAGACATTGCTAAATCCAGTGCAAAGGGGAAGTTGCCTGCCCTCAGGGAAAAAAAAGGGGGACACAATGCTGTCTTTCCTCCTCATGGAACCTGAAAGCAATGAGGTCACAGAACATTCTGATTTTTTTTTTTTTTTTTTGACATCTGGAAATAAAGCCTGACTTCTCACTTTCTCAGCAATATTCTTAGCCTGTCTGATGTACAGACTGAAACCATTGCAACATGTGTGCATTCCAGTAGGTTAATATTTAATTCCTTCTTAAACATTAACTTTGGCTAGAGCTGGTTTTGGTCATGGAGAAGGGGACTGCTGTGCTAATAGCTTTAATTGTTTTTCTTTGCAAAGCATGTGAACAATGTGGAGTACTGTACATTGCCTAAAAGGAAGCTGTGTTTTAATGACATATATTATTGGCTTGCAGCACACACACACATCTACCCACCTAATATTTTATCTTACTGTTTCCTCTGTTTGCAAACTGTTCCTGCCTGCTTGTAATCAAAGAATATTCCAGGTGTAATCATCCAGTGTCTGACTTTCACTTTGCTATAGTTAACGAGTGGGTGCACAGCATGCTAATATTGTTGTTATTAAGCTGATTACTATATAGGGCTGAGTTTAAGTGAATCAGAGCACACTGATCAGCAGCCTTTATTCTTGCAAATTCTTGTGGTATAAACTCTATTGACAATCAAATATAAATATATATAACTGAAACCACCAGGCATTTAATGTAACCTTTTTCAAGGCAAGATCTGACTGAGGGTGGCTGCTATAAAACCAGAGCTTTGATACAGACTGCATTCACTACAAACATTTCCCAACTAAATACATTGTGAAATGCCTTGTTCTATATATTTAGGCATCAGGTAAGGTCAAGCAACCAGAAATAGTAGGCCTGTCCCTATATATCATATTAGAGTCTAGAAGAAGTCCTTTTCTCTTTGTCCACCACTCAAGGGAGAATAAATAATCAAAATAGTATTTCCCTCAAAGTTAGCTATCCGAGCCCATTGTCTGTCATGTCTATTTTTCTGTTATTTGTCACTCTTCTCCATTATATTTATATGTAGTCCTTTATAGACAGCATCCTAGGTGCTTTACAGATGCTAAAAGAACAAGCTCTCTACCCCCAAAAGCTTACATTCTAAATATCACTACATATTAATTCTCAGCAGAGATGGGGGGCCAGATCCTCAACTGGTGTAAATTGGTATAGCTCCATTGAAGTCAATAGAAGTAAACCAATACACACCTGCTAAGGATCTGGCCCACACTGGCCAGAGCACTGTCAATGATATAGAGAGCAATTGTGGCCTTATGGGATAAAGTTTGGGTGCCTAGAGAGTTAGTCACATTAGAAAGGAAACAAGAGCCATTCTTTCTGTGCCTGATGAAGGCCAAGTCATTCTCAGATAGCTTTGGGGAACAGAGAGAGCAGTGAACTTCTGAGTCGTATTCTCATTATTATAGCACTAAAAATCATTGCCCCAAACAGTGAGGGGATTTGCCTTGGGTATGGGCAGGGGCAAGGGATTTAGCAGAGAAGGGCATCTCCTCTTCCCTGACCCAACCCCAGCAGCTGTTCCCTGTCCCATAGAATGACAGATGTGTTTGCAGTGCAATTGGACAGGGAGGCAGAATGTACCACAGAATGTGCAACTGGAGAGCTCTGAGAGAGGTGGATTTCTGGCATTTTATTTTCCATCTCAGTGCATTTTCTGCCTTCAGCAAGTTGAGGCCAACATAAAAGCTTTGGCCCAGCAGAGCCTGTCTACCAGAGGTTTGGTTGAAAGGGATAGATGGAGTCCATTGGGGAAGAAGGCTGAGAGGATGAGCATTTGGGGGAGGGTATTGGTGGATCTGGTCCCCCTTTATTCTTAATCCAACCATGGGAAGGGCACCAACTGGAGTTTCAGGTTCCCTGAAGTGTTAGTCTCCCAGCAGGGTTATCATCACCCTACCCTGCTCCGGAAATAAACACGATGGGATTATTCTGGGTACAATGCTTATTGATTTCTGCTAATTACTGAAGACCTTCCATAGCTCACTCCATGACTTTGCCACTCCTAGATTATATGATCACCAGCCGGAGATGAGGCACAGAGAGCTCATAATTCAGTATGTTTTAGATTACAAGTTTAGTGTATCAAGGTAACTGTGTAAAAGTAATATACTTAGACTTCATGAGGCATTTTACTTGGTACGTACTGCATTACATTCTGACTAAAAAACTAGCACTACACAACAACAATAAAACTTGTTAAATGGAAATCTACAGGTCTCAAAAAATTAGTGGGCAGCGAGGACTCATCATTGAATCGGGGTGTTTTTAGATGGGTTCTGCAGGGATTGGTTTTAGGCCTAATGCTGTTCAAGATTTTCATCAAGGATCTGGAAGTAAATATAAAATCACTGCTGATAAAATTTGTGGCTAACCCAAAGATTGGTGGAATGGTAAATAATGAGGATAGGGCAGTTATTCAGTGTGATTGGGATTGCTTGGTCATCTGGGCTGATTCAAACTAAATGCTTTTTAATAGAGCCACGTTCTTTTAAATTCAGTAACAAGGAATGCAGGCCATACCTACAGAATGGGTGACTGTATCCAGGAAAGCAGTGACTCTTCAAAGGATTTAGGGGTACAAGCAGACAAACAACTCAGGACGGCTGTGGCAAAAAGGGTTAATGCAATCTTTGGATGTATCAACAGGGGAGTAGTGACGAGGAACAGGGATGTGATATTACCTGTATATATGACATTGGTGAGGCCGATACTGGAATACTGTGTCCATTTGAAAAAAAAAGAAAAATATGTTGAAAAATTGGAGAAAGTACAGAAAAAAGCCCCAAAAATGATTGGATGGCTGGAGAAAATGCCGTAGAGAGAGAGATGTAGAAAGCTCAATCTGTTTAGTTTATCAACAAGAAGACTGAGAGGTGAATTGATTAAAGTGACTGAATACCGTCACAGGGAGAAAATATCAGGTATTAAAGAGCTCTTTAATGTAGAAGAGAAAGTCATAAAAAAGAACCAATGGCTGATGGTCAAGGCAGACAAATTCACATTAGAAATAAGGTACCAATCTTTGACAGTGAGAATGATTGATTAACCTTGGAACAAACTACCGAGAGAAGTGGTGGATTTTCCATCTTTTGGAAGTCATCATATCAAGACTGGGTGTCTTTCTAGAAGATATGCTTAGAAAAACTTAAGTTAGTAGGCTCAGTACACAGGGATACCTGAGTGAAATTTTCTGGCCTGTGTTATACAGGAGGTCAGACTAGAAGATGATCTAATGACCCTTTCTGGCCTTGTATGTCATCTTTAGACATATACTTCCCCTTTCTGTGTTCCAGGAACACAGCTCCAGTGTGAGAGAGAATTTGTGCTGGTGAAGAGACATGCATAAGTAAGAGGGATCTGAGATTTCAGTGTGTTGTTCACCTAAATTATTCTGTAGGAGTGCTATACATGTACTTAAATATTTATCAGAACATGTGAAAAGAAAAAATCCCTGCCCCAACAGGCTTACACTTGACTCAGCCAATATGATACACAAGACAACAATAGAGGTGCGAGAAGGTGCAGAGATATTGTTGATGAGGAGATTAGTGTAAGAATGCTTCACAAAAGGAGTGTGTTTAAAAGTGGTATTAGAAGGAGGCTGGGGTGTGTAGTAAGTGGGATGCTACTCTAAACATTAGAGTTGACATGAAGGAAGTGCAGAGCTAAGAGGAGAAGGACAATAAAGGAATAGTAAAGAGGAGTGAAAATTGAAGAAATGAGGATAGAGGTGTACAAAATTATACTGGACCTGAAGGGTGAGGTGAGCACCCTTACATTTATTAGGTAAAAGACATGAAGTCAGTGAAGGGAAACAAGGAGGAAGGTGGTGTGGTCAGAGTGACAGGAGAAGAAGAAAATGTTGACAGATAAGAGTGAGTGTGGTTTCAGTTTTGCCTGATACATCTTTGCTGTGCAGCAGATTTGTGTTATTGGGTGACTCAGACCCACACGATGAAGAAGTATAAACATCTTGCTCTCTCTACCTCTTATGTATAATTTTTCAGGGATATCCAACACAAGGCACTGCATTTCAAATGACTCTGTTTAGTCTCTGTGGTATGATTTAATCTAATGTGACAATAAATTTATAAACACAAATTTGATTCATCATGTGCATGTTGCATTCATGATTTGAAACAGAATGAACACACCCTATATTTTGCTCATTTGAAAAAAATCATCCTATGCTGGTTTTGATCTTTCGCTAATCTACTGTGATCAAATTTTATGGCCTGAGGTCATGCTAATCCCCAGTGGTCATGTAATTACTATAGTTTCATTGATAGAACAAGGTTTATGCACTGAGAAGTGATGAAGTGAAGGTGATCTTGCAAATGCAGTGCCTGTCTGTAGCAGGGGTAATTATTGACATCTGCATGGGCTTCCCCCCCACTCTTGTGAATTGATTAAGATGCTCTCTCAATCAAGCAACACCCTTTTCAGTTCACTCAACCTCATTCTTCTTATTCCTCCAGGGTTTTTTTGAAGTTCTGGACTTGGTGTGTTTTAGGAGTTTGAATTTATATGGAAAAAAATGGTATTTGCACAAATTCCTCCCTACTGCCATATAGAAAATAGTGTGTTATAGACATGCATAAGACCTCTGAAAGTCTCCTGAGGGCAAAGATTACAGTGGAATTGCAAGAGTTCATCTGTAAAATTTTTAGTGGATTTAGTATTTGGAGCATGGGATCAGGAATCAATAGTTTTACATTTTGTTTGCAGCTTTGCTACTCTATCACTCTGATCTTGGGCAAATAGCTTAACCTTTATGTGCCTCAGTTTACCCATCAGTAAAATGGGAATATTTTTATCCTCCTTTTTATAATGCATTTTGAGATTCTTAGATTAAAGGAGCAATATAAGTGGTAAATATTATTTATTATATTTATTTGCCTATTGCAAGGGAAGGAATCTGTCCAAACTGGGATTAGTACTGAACTATGCTTTTTTGTTCACACTTAGAAAACTAATACTTTACCGATAAATATGCTATTACTTAGAAAAATGATGGCTTATGCTCTCTGGGGGCAAGGTCTATAATTTTATTATATACTTGTACAGAGCCTACAACAATGAGGGTCTAACAATATTGATTTCTAGGCATGACCTCAGTATAAATATTAAATAATAATAATAATAATTTATCCCATTATCAATGGTATGAGACCAGCTGCCTTTTGAGACGTAGAAACCCATCCTGCTGAAGGAGTTCTAGTTTGGAAGTATCAAACACAGGACTGAATCTCCAGCAGACTGTCTTCTTTTTGTTATACCTGTAACCTGTAAAACCTTCCCGTCCTGGAGGCGAAGTCTGTAATGTCTGGCGTGTTGCAAACTAACCAGCGGCTTCTTCTTAAAACACCTGTGAGGTGATTCCCGGTGGACATAAAGGCAAAGGTGAAGATAACCTGAAACACTCACAGGGATGGGCTCCATCCATCACTCTGTGACTCTGGGCTACTCTGTAATAACCACCCCACTTTTTTCCAGCTGTTTTATAAAATGTTTTATCGTTTTGGGCAGCGATGTCTACTGGTTAGAGCAGGGGGGACTGGAAACCAGGAACTCTTGAATTTTAATTATGGCTCTGCTACTGGCTCTCAGGCATCTTTATGAGGCTTAATTTGATTGATGTGTGTACAGCTCTTTGAAGGTGTAAAGCATTCTATTAGTGCCAGCTATTATGAAAGCAGCTATGGATAGTTTGATTGGCAGTGTACATAAGGAGTCTGACAATCCATAGGTGGGTACCAGTTCATGTGTGTTCCAATCTCTAGTGACATGTTACTAGCTTTTGATAATGAGAACAGAAGATGCATTTTGCTGAACACCTTGGAAAAATTACTCATGGTAGCTAATTTTTGAAGATAGCCTACATTGTGATGTACGTGTCTCAGATTGGAAACAGGCCTTAAATATCTAATTGAATTTAGTTTAATGTAGTACATTTCATACTCCAGGTAAATCAAAGCAACGTTTTGGATGGTAGATAATAATAGATTGTGGGCCATAAAGTTATATGCTCAGCACACACTCACACACAATCTTTGGGGTGAGAACCTGTATTTACTGAGGAACATAATGCTATTAATCCTTACTCTTTTTTTCATATATGTATCCAGAGAACGGTGGAAGTCATATAGGATAAACAGCAGCAAGTGCTGATCCCCTGACCATAGAGCAGTGCCTTTCCAATCAAGATGGAACGCTGCATGCTGGGTTCTGTAGTATCTACAGGTCGCACCTCCGTTTTAAAGATTAGAGGTGAGTACAATTGGTTTTGTTTATGTGAACTTGGCGTGGCTCTGAGGATCCTGATGTGTTGTTAATATAACCCTTAGCTAGACAAAGTTTTGAGTATCCCTGTTTACCAACAGGAAATTCCCTCAGGCTGGAGCTCGCTTGCTCATGTTTCTCTTTTCCTTTGCCCCAGTATTGCCAACACCAGGCATTCAAAAATCACGTCAGACCCCTAAAAATCATGAGATTCACACACAATCATGACCTTTTATCAAATAATAAATGGTGGGATATTTTTGGCTTTTTGTATTTGAACTTGCAGGGTTCACTTGGGTCATGTTCTCAGGCTTTTCTCCATAACCATGCGGGCTAGAAACATACCCCTTTATTAAAATGAGAGCTGAGATTCTCACATGAATGCTTGATTCTGGAAACTGGAGCTTTAATCTCCCTAGCCCAAATATCATGAGATTTGGTAACACTGGTTCTTAAAATTGTATCACATGCTCTAGTTGCAGATGGATTGCTTCATATTTCTTCAGTGTGAAGGTCCCAGTATAGACAAAGTGAAGCTTTTTAAAAGAGCTGTTGTTACTGGCTTTGAAAGTCCTGAAAATAAAATTTAAAAATGTACTTGAACAAAATTGGGAAAAAAGTGGGGACTATTTTTCCAAATATTACCACTTTTAATCTAAATCATATCCATGTCACAGTTTTACTGTCTGGGAATAACTAATTCACAGCAAGAGAGAGCTGAACGAGAAGCTCTATGGATAGTTCAAATGCCTCCACTTTATGGTCCTGCATTAAATAATAATGTGTGTGTTTAATTTTCTATGTTCAGTATTACACTTCTGCAAACTATGGACAAAACTCTGTTATCTCATTATAAGACTACTTAATACTTATTTCAAAGTAGATATACTTTTTCCAAACATTTATTTGTAGAGTAAGGTGTGCTGCACTAAAACATAGAATTGCTGTGTATAAAAATAGAGAAAAAATAAATGCTGTAAGTAAGTAGAAGACAAAACTGCAGAGTCACTCAACTATTATGATTCTGTATTAATCATAAAGCAAAAAGATACATTTAGCCTTTTTTAATGGCTTGTATGCTTGTGGGTTTTGTGTGCAGCAAATTAATTCAGGTTATTCAAATTAAACAGTAAATGACTGATGGATTTGCACTTTGCGCTCCCATAAGGTTTATTTCTTATAGCTACATTTCTTTATCTTCAATACTATTGACTGAAGTGTGTGCAATGAGTGAAATATTATATAAATCCAGCCAATATTTAGCTCTTTATTCTCTATGCATGGGTAAGGGAGCTCTCTACTTTGTAATATGTCACCACTGTTCCATAACCAAATGCTATAATTTGTGAAAGAAATAACACTGGGAAAGATTGAAATGATCAGTGTATTGTGCTGGGGCAAATTCCAAAGCAGACTAATTCATTTAACCCCTGTCGTTCACATGTATTATTATTTGATAAGGCAGCACAATGGGATGGAGTCAACCGAAAACACAAACTAACCATAGTCAACTGCACAGAGTAAAGTATGTCATTTGTTGTAAAGGCTTTGGGAAAATTATGAGCAAAACAGTGAAGCATAACAACTCTTGAGGCCCAGCTCAAAAAGGTGCATTGAGCCCTCTCCAATCCCTTTGTCTGAGGATCAAGTCCTTCGGGAACATCTGTTTTTAACTTTCCATGTTCTATGAGATTGCCAGCCTGAAAAATTGCATCACATCTTTCACAAATTGTCAGCTACACTGATTTAACAGAAGCTCTTAAAACCCACAAACAGTAACTTTAGCTAAACATTGTCTTTCTCTGCAATGGAATTTCAGCCACCAGTGTAGCCGCACTGGTGCGGAACCCTAGACTAGAGTGTATTTATGATTTACCCCAGTTTACTCCTGTAGCTGAAATCTCAATGTTGACGAGGCTGTAGTCTCTTTCTACTTGGAATGGTAACTTCTCATTGCAAAATCTTTTCTGTCTAGCATTTTCCATAGTATATGCAGTCAGGAAGAGAACTAAACTGTCCTAGATATTCCTTTGGCTTAAAAAGTGCATTGGCTGATAATAGTGAGGCTGCTGAATTTTTAGAAGCAGAGTTAAATAGTGCTGCTGTTAGCAGTTCCAGAGCAAGCAAACAAAGTATTAAATAGCATTGCCCATTCTTTTTCAACAGTTTCTTACCACATTGATATCAAATTCTTTTTAATGAAATCCCTTTCCTGGCACTTCTTTTAAAAAAAAAAAAAAAAAAAAGAGGAGATGGGTTGTATTGGGAGAGGATGGAAGAGCTCTGTGGAATGATGAAATGGGGAAGCAAATTATATCTTTGCATGGTGTCAGAATATTAAAAGCATTCTCATATTGCATATGTTTTGCTCTTTAAGCAAATTGAGTTTGATCCTCAGCATTTCCTTCCATACTACTACTTTCATTAGTTAATATGTCAGCAGCACATCTATCAGAATGAGTTATGGCATAATCCACAGAAGCAAAGGAAGGTTAAATTTAACAAAACTATGGAATAAAAGTCAACCACGGCATAAAAAGCACTGAAAGTGGGAGAAAGGAAAAGAACTAACTTCTCTGACACAGCACTGGAGATATGGGTTGTTTACTGAGTTATTGTGAAACATCATGTATTATTTTTGCAATAACTCATGGGACATTAATTGTGATAGCTGAATGGAAGAAAACTTGTGACAGCTGGATTGATACAGCAATTGCTGTGAAGTAAAAAAGAGAAAGAAGACAGTGTCCCTGATGCAATAATGGGTAGTTGAACTTTGGATACAATCATTATTGATTATTGTTGTCTGTATTACCGAGGCACCTTGGAGCCTGAGTCATGGACCATCATGCTAGGTACCACAGATACAGAACAAAAAAATAGTCCCTGCTCCAAAAGACCTTACCATCTAAGTATAAGACAAGAGACAACTGATGGAAACAGTCAGTCTGAAAGGCGCATACAAGGAAACAGTGTGACAAAGTTGGTTGGCATGAGAAGCAGCAGCTTCAGCACACCAGCAGTCTAAATTTTTGTCAAGGTTTGTAACACTTAGAACATTGCCACAAAAGATGCATCTCTTGTTCATCCTGTAAGAATGATGGTAAAATTAGTGTTAATTTGCTAGTGTCGGAAATGGGGTACAGTGAATGCTTATAAGGCTGTGCTAACAGCCCACCTGGGAATATCAGCACATATAGTGTCTATGATTGTGAAAATGTTGACATTCTACTGAGAATGTGGTGTCTCCTGTAGTCACAGGGCTTGACTCTTCACTGCCTTATCCCTATACTGTGCAGTCATAATAGCCAGTGCAAAGTAGGCATCAAATGCTATCGTATCAGAGTGGTAACATTTTGCACAGGTTTAAATGACTCTTATGCCATCTGACCCCAGAGGTTAGTCAATATTCAGGGTCTTGAGGATTGTTTCTGTTAGGGTGAGAAATTGATCATGGAGTCAGTTTTTTTTTTTAAATGGAATCCAGTTTATTTATAAAGAATGTACATGAAGTCCTGTTTCCCTGAACACAGTAGGACTCAAAAGGCAGGAGACAGTTTCTTTGCTCATAGTTTCAAATGTCTTTCCATCCAACACTCTACCAAAAATGCGCGCTCTCAGCTTTTTCTCAGGGTCACAGTATAAATGCTTTTCTCTGGCTCTCTCTGTGGGCTTCTATAGTGTTTCTGCTGCTTCTCTCTCTCATAGTCACATCTCCATCAGACAATACCCAGCCCCCTGCATTTGCATTTTAGACCCCAGGGGAAACCCCTTAGTAAGTATGGCTCAGTTCCTGTTCCAGCCTTGCATGTGGCCTGTGTTTTGGACAATGACTTGTTTTTTTAGCTATCTAACCTGGAAAGGAGCTTAATTACTTTCTACATGTACCCTGAATGAAGGGCAACTGTTATGCCTGCAAACCTCAGTGAGTTTTCACACAACCCTCAGCATAACATGACTATGCAAGGTTAAAGGCAAAGGAGAATCAAGCCCATAGAGCCTAGAGGTGCCATGGGCACATTCTGAGGCCATGTCGAGATTAAGCAAGGAAATGTAATGTCCTTGCTATGATTTAGCACATCCACACAGCAGCACCTTTTATTGACAATCCATTTTGGTGACTCCATGGATGCAGCACATGTTACGACCATTTATTTCACCAAAGTAGTCTGAGACTGCTGCAGCACCTATCCCATAGTGCCTTGCGCTGTTGCTGGAAACAGGGGGCATTTGGGTAATCTTGAAATGTGTTAGGCACTGTGTTGTGGGATGGAAGTAGGAGAACCAGTTCAGCTATAACATTTGTGGCATCCATGTACATATGGGAAAAACCATTGTAGATTGCACTTGTTCAGCTGCACTCATTTGTGCAACAGTTGGTGCTGCTGTTGTATGCAGATACATGGGAATATACAAATGTCACTAGCTCAACGCATTCCAAGTGTGGGTGCTCATGCTACAGTTCTAAATCATGGCTTACTATGCAGCTTACAATGCAGCTTACAACAGTCCATGTAAACATGTCAGAAGACAAAAAGAAAATGAAGTTTGGAGCAAAAAACATTCCCCATGTTCTTTTCTTTTTAAACATTCTCTCCCAGTGTTGAAATGATAAAATGTTGTCAAGTTTCAGTCTGACTCAACTCATTGTTTTCATTTTCTCCCCTTGACCGTTATTCAACCTTCAAGAATTCCAGATATTGCTCCTCTAACCACATGGAAAATGGAAAACATCTTCTTTTTATAAATGTTTTCCCACATTCAGTATATATATATATATTTTAAAGTAGCAATGGTACTACAAACAGTGTTCATGTGTAACTAGTGCTGGTTGCTGGGCAGCTAGCTGGAAGCATCTTCAGGGTGAGGGGACAGGCCAACAAGAAAGATTTAAAAAGCTTCTGTTTTGTAGAGAGATAAGGAGGAGAAAGTCCAAAATCAGCTAGTTAGTTCAATAAAATGGTGTCCAATCCTTTCAGGCTGAGTTGCACCTTAATTTTAAAAGCTCAGTTGCAGGGGAATTGTAAGGGCAGGACAAAGGGGGAGTTTACCCCAAGCCTATAAAATGAAGGAGGCTTGGGATAAATTACAATTTACAATAGAATTACAATGGGAAGTCAAGAAGATACAGGATATTCATCTTGTAACTTGACCACAGGGATGAGTATGGATAGCTCATAAATTTTGCTCTGGACTGAGTGGAACAGGAGCGTACCCCTGTCAGTATGTGGATGGTGTATTTAGAAGCACATGGATCCTCTTGCTTTTCCTACCAAGTATGGTTTTGAATAATGGAGAAGCATTTCTTTATCTACTATCTATGTAAAAACCTGTGCTGTGTAAGGCCTGTGCATGTTGATGGTGCCTGCTAGTTTGTAAGGTGAATCCAATTTTCAGCTTACAATTTTATATTTCTTCTTTCATATCTCTTTCCGTATTTGCTAAATGCACTATGCATCCCCATTTTCAGAGAGTATATAGGGGAATGACCTTTTTCTCCCACTGTGTAGCCAGAAGTGAGAACAAAATTGAAAGACTGAATCATTTAGTGATACTGCACCATAACATCACCAGATAATCACAAATCCTTCTCTGCTTCCAGTTTAGGCGAACCAAACTTAGATCCAAAGCTCAGACTCCACTAAAAGAAAAGGACAATGGCAAGCACAGCCCCACCCTCTGCAATCAAATTGCACAGTGGCAGGATTATTAGTGGATTGTCCTTTGAGCTAAGCAGGAAGATTGAAAATTCAGTAACTGAACTGAAGAAGGTTTAAACCCAGAGTCTCCAGAAAAAATAAGAATGGCAGTTTTGAATACCGGTTGAATCCTCTTTTCATTATCTACCATGTAGAATATCAGATCACACTAAGAAATAACTTAAAATCCAACCTAGTGTGCATATGCATAACTACGTGTGTTTAACAAAGGACACAGCAAAAAATAGCACTATATGTTTTTTCTAATGAATACCACACTTCTAAATATGTCATTTACCTTGCTGGGTAATGCTGGGTTTCTTATTCCTGAGAAAACACCTTTTCATTATCAATAGAAATGCCAACTTATATCTGACTGAGTGGCTCTCTATGGTTTATTTTGTTTGTTGGTTTGCTTGGGATTCTTTTTAAAATTTTTTATTTATTTTGCAGTGTATATGATGATGAAAACTGCAATGGGCTAACAGATGAAAAAGGGATTTTCTGTCTGTAGATGGTTCAGTACTGAGAGTGCAGAGAAAAATCCACCCACTTATGTGACTTTCTTAGTAAAAGTCAGAACTGTTTTTGAAAAACATTGAAGTTAGGCAGGTGGCAAGGCATGACTAATGCTCATTGTACTAAGATGCACTTGTTTTAGCATTGCCTTGTCCTCCACCTCTTCCTCCTACCACATGTTGGGTTTGTGTATCTGATGTAGCCTGTTGAAATCTACACTATAACCTCTTAGGAGCAGGGTCTTTTTAGCATGTGTTTGTACAGTGCCTAGCACAATAGATAATACAATGTTGGGGACTGAAACGATACAGTAACTGATAGCCAACGAGAACTCTCTTGGTCTCCTGAAGCTTTGACTCTGCACCTTAGTCACAATGCTCCAGAAACTTAACTGAACAAATTTCAGGCAAGATGAGCTGCAAGCAGCAGTAGCTGCAAAAATTGCAGTTACCTATAGAAGCAACATGAAATCCCCCTTCCCAGAGCTAGTGAAATTCCCGTCATGACTGCCTAAAAAAATCCACTCAAAGCTGCAGGAAACATGCCTGGTGACATTCTAGCTTTTTCTTTCTGTGTGTTGTAGACTCAAGAATTATACTACTTGAAAGGGAGATCTAAGGAAACTAGTGTCCCGAGAGGAGGGATTTATTTTATGCTGCTTCCAGGGCACTCTTGTAAAAGAGGTGTTTTACCTCAACGGTTTTGTGTGCCTTGGTGAAATAAATTAAGATAAACAAAGTAACATATTAAATAATGCTGGTGTTCTGGCCTGTGTTGCATGAGAGAACGTGGCGTGTGGGACTCTGAAAACCACAACTGTCCACTGGAAACTAAGATTACTAACCACCCTGGCATGGCCCTTTGATCATGTTGATGATAATATTAATTTCCTGCAGGTCATGACCACTTGTGGTTAGTAAAAATCCATGATGCTTTTTGCTCCATAGGGGCATTTAGACTAAGTGAGTTCCCACTATATTATAAGAGCCTTTTTTAGAAGCAATTTTGGGAAGTGGCTTCAGCGAGGAGTCCTGCTAGGTGGTGTGCATGAGGCTTCTATTTTTTTAAACTGATGGTTGGCTCTTTTGTCTGATCCTGGGTTTCCCTAACATTGTGTCAGAGATTGATGGATTACTGTGTGTTGTTAGGGTATTATTTCAGTAGTGACCCAGAGGTAGGGGAGCTACTCAGTGAATCACCAGTGCAGCTTTTCCTTAGCTGTTGGTCATCTAAGTATTACCCAAGTCTGATAACTGTCTCTTGCTGAGTTCATAGAACAAAGCTGTATGGTTATAGTAATAGCCTCAGTGAAATGAAGGATTTTTTCCAGGATCAAGATTTGGTAATTTACTATATTTAAAAAACTCCTTCAAGTCTTTTGGTCCACTGTGCGGTGATGAAGAGAAATGCAAACATGATACTAGAATACAATATAAATATGCTAAGGTGCTATGGTTAAGTTGTGGTTAGGTTAATTATTTATGGCACTGGTTAGCTTGTCTGTAGGCATACAGCTGATAGCCAGTTCATAATTGCTATCAAAGACTTACTTTACCAAGGAAGAATTTAGTCCATTATATTCTATTCATCCGGAAGGGGAGTCACCGCAGTGTAAGGGTGAGTGGACGTATGAGTTGAGGGCTGAGCAGTGCTAACCAAGTGAAAAATGTTTAAAGGAAGGAGTGGACCCTAAGGGTTTGAGAGGCATGTGAAGAATCCACTCATTTTGCAAAATGAGGTTGAGGTTTGATTTTCACATTGCCGTTTTTACTCTACTCATACTCTGAATGAGAAGGTGTGATCGGAAAATGGAGAACTGACAGCCGAAAGATTTGTGGGTCTTGGTGTTTCACACAAATGTTAATAATCATATATGCATCCATAGACCAAGTTAGGATGTGGATACAGCATATATAGTATGGCATGTATTATTAATTTATTATTACTATATTGGAGTATAGGATACAGCAAGTGTATAGGATGACAACAAGGGAAACATTTTCAAACTTTTTAGCTATACATAGCTGAATCCGTTTTTCATTATTTTTTTTTAATTTAAGATTTTACAACACAGTGAGTAGATGGGAGCATGTGGTATGTCGGAATTCCAGCTCTGGTACTTCAGCTATGTCTCTCTAACTTCCTTGCTGGTTTCAATAGGAAAAGGTCTTTTTTGCTTTCTGCCTTGAACCACCGCATAGTATTGCTATGTGCTGTTCAAATGCTACTGTCTTCTACCCGAGGATTGGTGGCATTTCTGTCATGAGTGAAGTAATCTCCATGGATTGGATTGCACTTTCTCATGGAATACAATAGGTACCTGTGCTATCTGGACCTCTGACAGGCACTGTGATCATTGCAAGCCTAGAAACACACCATCCAAGGGACATTCCCCAGCCAGGAAGTCCTGCTGCTGGCTTTCAAGCCCAGGGAAGGGTTCTCAGTGAGATCTTGGAGGAACATGCACACCAGTTTGCGGGGGAATGGGTCCACTGCATCAGACACCTAACTGCACATCTGCAAGGGATGGGAGACAATATAGTTGTCATATAGTTAGGCCCCATATAGTTAAGCCCAACCCTATAGCATTTACTCACTCAAGTAGTTGGATGAGTAAGGATAATTCAACATGAGTTAGCTCTTTTGGGATTGCTGTTGTGTGAATGTCAGTAGTAGTTGCTGCTTTTAGTATATTACATTCATCTCTTTTGAACTGCACTATCCCACTACCTCCGTGATCTCCGTATTTTTCATGGTCTAATGCTCTTGCTCTTTTACAGACTGTGAGGGTCTTCCCATTTACTTCCCATGCTAAAAAGCCAGTTGAGTAACTTTTCAGGAAACTCTTCAAGTCGGTTCTGAAGTATGCCTAACAACGTGACAACCTTTATTGCTAGGATGAATGAGTTTCTTAAATATCCCTATGAAATAAACAGCTGTAATCCTCAAAGGAGGCTGTTTGCAGACTGGAAATGTGAACAGGCAGTGATAAAAGAAAGCACAATCCCAAGGGTTACTTTTAGTTTACTAAATCATTATAGGTGTGGTCAAACTAGGTCACAGTAGACAACTTTCAGCCAGAGTTCACTCATCACACAAACTGGATAAATATTATGTAATAATTATTACATTATTATGACATTTATTGACATATTATGTCAATCACAGTGAATAAAATATCCTGTGTTTTATATAGATCTTCCATCTTCATCTATTTATTTTTAAATGTACACTAAAACATATATATCTATATATTTGTGGCTTATAGATGAGGCAATTAAGGTTGTTGTTGTTATTATAGTAAAGTTCCCTAACTTCTTTATAATGCCCCTGTTTTTAATTGATTATAGCTGTGCACTGATTGTGGCAGGGCTCCAGTGGAACAAAATAGTAGGTGATCATGTAATTAAAGACTGTATCATAGTACATACACAAGGTGGTCGAATAAAGACTGCACAGGAAACCTTAATTCTGGCATTTCCTAACTTTTGAGTGCTTGACTTTGCAACCTTAATGACATTCTTGTAAGATGGGGGGGTGTGTCTGTTATTGTAATTCTATATATACTGTCTCTGTGTGTATATAAAAAGGTGACAGTGTAATATAAAACTTTATCTGCCGCAGTTTGGGATAGCTGCATTGCTTTTGGGTGGCAAAGCTATAAATGAGAGATGTGGACCATCTCAAATGCCAGCAAAACCATAGTCCTAATCTGCATTTATCATGTATTCTGACTATAACGCTGTAGCAAGGCACTGTGGCCTTCCTTGGAGCCTGGGCCCGAGGAAGGGTTGCTCTGCCCCCGCTGGACAGAACCAAGAAGCCACCAGAAGCGGAGGGGGAGCCAGGGCCAGGGTCAGGGCCAGGGCCAAGGTAGGACGTATAAAAGACAGGCCCAGCAGCTCAGTCAGAGGGAAGCTGCTGCCGGAGGCAGACATGTCTTCCCAGAGGCTGCGGCCTAGGCCTGAACCAGGCCCTGTGGCTGTTTGGTGCAACTGCCCCGCCGACCGGCGTCTCCAAAGCCTGCCCGAATTGCTGGGCCCGAGTGACTGGAGGGGGCCGCCCGACCCTGGTGACTGGGTACGGCTGCCAGACCCTACTAGCTGGGAGCAGCTACCTGGGTGGGAGAAACCCCCTGAGGCCAGCCCTGACCTGGAGGAGTTGCCTGGCGTGGCGGACCCACCGGCGTGGACTGAACCTTGTGGACTTGAGGAACCCCTGGGGCCCTGTGACCTGGAGGAGCTGCCTTCCGCAGACTGCCCTGAGGGGTTTCCGGACTTGCCACCGGTCACTGGTGAGGGACTCGCCGGATGCCTGCTCATTGCCTCCCCCAGCGACCCAGAGGCTGCAGGGACCCAGGGATTGGGTGGGAGGAAGTGGCCCAGGGACCCCCAATTAGCAAGTAGCTGAGTCAGGGGCAAAAACCCCGTCAGCGTCTTGCGGCTGTAGCCCCGCTGACTCAGTGGCAAATGGCTTTGCCAGTGATAGGGCGCTGGGCTGGGACGCAGTGGAGTTGGGTGGGCCTGCGTCCCCCTCCGCCCTTCCCTAACCACCCTGGGAATGCTTGGCGTCCTCTACACTGCTGGCCAGCCCTGCCTGACTGTAAAGCCAGGGTCTATAGACCACTAGACCTGCCCTGCCCGCTTGAGGGCCGGGGGCTATTGATTGCCGCATCCGCCCTGCCTGGCTTGAGGGCCGGGGGCTGCAACCTGCTTGTGTGCCCCGCCCACTTGAAGGCCGGGGGCTGTGGACTGTACCTGCCCTGCCTACTTGAGGACCGGGGACAACAGACTGCTCGTCTTCCCCACCCCGCCTGGGGGACACTAGACTAATCATCCCCCCCAGCCCTGTTTGAGGGCCGGGGGTCATAGGACCTTGGTACTGTCCAGCCCCGTTTGCGAGCCGGGGGCTAAAGATTCCATTGCCTGTCCCGCCCTGTCTGAGGGCTGGGGGCAATAGACTACTGGCTCACCCCACCTGTTGGAAGGCTGGGGAGCCGCAGTCCCCTTACCAGCCCTGCCCTACATGAGGGCCAGGGAGCTATAGACTGCCGGAGAAGCCCACCCCTCCTAGGGGCCGGGGCTACAGACTCATAAACAGAGCCTGGGCCCAAGGAAGGGTTGCGATGCCGTGGGCTGGACCATGCCACCAGCCTACATACGCATTCTTAAATTCACTCCAGACACACAAAGGCTAAGTACTTAGGCTCTGTGCAGGGAAGCTGAGAAGGACAAATTCATCTGGCTAGTCTAGAGACAAGATGCAGTTTATAGACTGGAATATATGCTACAGCCCCTCCATGCTGACAGTGCTGATGGATCACACAGATCCTGCATCTCTCATTGACCCACCTAGCTCACCCTCAAATTGTTTTTCTGCATGAGCCTATGGGCCTGGTATGGAAAGCATTTTCTGCGGTGGGCAGGCCTCAAATGGTAAAACCCTCCCCGCTCTCATGCAACCTCTAATTGGGAATTAAATGGTGTGAAGGGCCATGAGCTGACCTTGTGCCCAAAGGAAGAAAAATTGTCCACCATTCACAGGAGGTGGGCATGGTCAGCCTGTGAGTGAGCTAGGAGGATCCATAGTAATTAGAATTTGTGTCTATAATGGGTAAAGCCAAAGGCCCAAATCTAAAAATCTAAAAGTCGGGGGGGAGGGGGAGGGAGGGAGAGGGGATTTGAAATCCATACCCAGATTCCTAATGTGTGCTTGGGCCTCCTCTGAAGCCTATCTACACAGACAGAGAATGTTTTCCACTTTGCCCTATTTATTCCTAACCTTTCTCCTCTTAGGATTCCTTTCTGCCATCCAGGTCTCAGCTTGGTGCAGCTTATGAATTGCTTGTCTCAGTTTTGTCTTCTCTGAAAGGCCAATCCCATAGTGCTAAAGAAGGATGAATCTTGTTTCAAGAGATGTTTTTTTTGGTACTGTGCAGCTCTGTAGTCTGGAGAGTTCCCCATGTGGTATTCTGTTGTGGGAGGCTTCTTCATTGGCTGGGCCAGCTGGAGTTGTTTACAGTGAGTAGAATGCATTAGTAATGCAAGCTGTACATAAGACACTCAGCACAACCATTCAGACATAATAATCCAGGTAAAAGGGCGGTGCCAGGATTTAACTACCGAAACACTGTTCTCAGAACATGAGCTCAATAAATAAATCAGCGGTAAGTAAAGAAAAGCAGCAGCCTGCTTAATTCAGCAACTGAAGCTCTTATTGCAGTATATCTCCAAGGTACTGCCCCACCCACATTAAATAAGCACTAATTTTTCATAAAAGGAGCATTCGTTCACATTGCTTCAGAGAAATCTGTTTCGACACCAGAAATGCTGCTGCTTTCCTTTACCTGGAGAGTAAGCAACTGTTTGGGAGACAAATGGTTTGCAGTTCAAATCCCAGCTTCTCCCTGGGTTGGCCTGCTTACTCAAAATGATTGGCTTGGGTTTGGGTCTGAGGATAATTGCACATACAAATGGCAAAGGGGTTCTACTTGACTGAAGAAGGACTTTGCAGGGGGAGTGGCTGGAAGCAAGTTACAAAGCAACAGCAAATAAAAGACATGAAAAATGAAGCTGCCTAACTCTGTTTAAAAAGTATTAAGTATCCAGTCTTTTGTTTCCTTTATTTGGAGTTTTGAAGGGATACTGGCTGTAGAGGAAAAGGATAGATACCCTGTTGCTGGTGGATGCATATCTTAGTCCAGTCTGGCTTGCGCAGTGTTCTTCCTCATTTGTTTCACTCTAGCACTCTTCAAGGCTAAATTAGTTTAACCTTGGAGCTGTCAACCATCTGAAAAAGATAGTTCTCAGAATGATGACTGGATTGTTCTCCAAATATTCTAAATACTGGTTCTTGGTCATCCCTATTCTCCTTCCCGCTATAATTTCAAACATTTATTTTAATATAGTGCTATGGCATTTTTTTCTTAAAGGAAATGTGGAGCAGTAATTATGTTAATTTTTATTGTACATGAAATAACAATTTTCTTCTGTGGGCATCATTTGAGTCTATCTTCCCATATTGTTTTAGTGTCAATACACAAAGCCTCCTAAAATATTGAATCCCAACATCTAAACAAATTGCTTTAGAAGAAGTCTTTTACAAAAATTCACATGGAAATAGCTCTGATATGAAGGGGGAGCAAATCCATGGGGTTATGGAAGGGACTCACATAAAGAGGGTAGCTCTGACTCTGAGGTCTCCAACTCAGTGTTTGTATTAGCCCTGCAAAATATATCACTTTTAGGGCATTTATCTTATTTGTGGCTCTGTTGTTGGTCCAATGGAACAATCACCTGAAAATAACTCACATGGTGGTAGAAAATATGAATGAAGCTATAGAAGCTGATTATCACAGAGCTGAAAAAATGTGGTAGCACTTTGAAGACCCATGAACTGTTGACTTGAGCCAAATCCTCAAAGGTAATCCCAATCCAGTCAGTGGGAGTCAGTCACTTGAACACTATTGAGATCTGGCCCTTAGATGTTCAGATCTTGCAGTCAGATCTGTCCTGGAAGAGCCCTGCTTGTTTAGGGAATCTCATGGTGTAACTCTGAGCTGGACTATGCCCAGGTCTCAAATTTTAGTGTGTGGGGTTCACTGTGTACACGCTGTGGTTAGGAAAAGGAAGATTTGAAATGTTTCCTAAAACTAGATTTGGAATAAAGAGAAGACTGCATATTAGTAAAAAGTAAACTGAACCTGAAATGTAAAGGTGTCCGAGCATGCTGTGAATAGTCTAATTATTTAATGTGACCCTGCAAAACATAACAAAAATCTCTCAGCTCCTTTGAGAGTATAGGCAATGGGAGCTGGATGAATACTGGGGGAATAAGAAAAAAATCCACAAATAACTTGTTTACATTTTTTCATGAATTTGCTTCAGGTATGTTCATAATGCTTTTCTGATAATGCAAATCTGGAAACATTTTTGAGATTAAGATTTACTGGTATGAGTACTCATGGGAAACGAATTTTAAACTAATATTTGCAGAAAATGAATTTTAAATTTGCTTCCTATAAGTATGTATATCTGTATAGAAGAATTATGCTCATCCAGTCAGGGTGCAGAAGCAGAATCATCTGATTTACATGACCAGCGACTGTTAAGCAACATGAGACATAGAGTTGTTAACATCTTTGAAAAAAATTTTAGATTCTAAGATTATAATCATCCAGTCTGATTTTCTGAATAACACTGATCCTAGAACCTCCGCCAGTAATTTCTGCATCATGTTTATAACTTCTAAACTGGTGTATCACATATCTTTCAGAAATACATTCAGTCTTGCCTTAAAAACTGCAAATGAAAGTGAATCCATCACATCCTAGGTAAATTGTTCCAATGTTAATTACTGTCACTGTGACTTATTTCTAGTCTGTATTCATTTAGCTTCAGCTTCCAACCATTGTTGTGGTTTGTTAAAGACAATATTAATTGGAAGTGGAGCTGGGAATAGAACCCAGGGGTCCTTGCTGACAGAACCCCAGGACACTAACTCTCTATAGACACCTACCTCTCAATATTAATTTGCCTGGCAATCTGGAGAAAACACATGATTTTAGGATTAACATTTCTTTTTTAAAAGAATAGTATTTAAGCCTTGTGTCGTGAAAGCGTGTGTAAAATATAGAATGGTGTGAATTTCTGAAGGCTTTAGAGGAATAAGTTTGGCTGAACATGTAACTGATGATTAGAGACATGCAGTGACATCCAAATACTCAACAATAAAAGCTTTAGACCTCAACATATCATCATGTGCTCTTCTTTATACCTAATTTTATGGAAAAGTTAATTTAGAAAGAGTTTAGAGTCTGTTACTATTTGTTACGTCTTTCTGTCTGCCTGGTTAGGTTGCTTTAGTACAAAGAGTTCAACTGCAAAAGTGGAGAGGCAGGTAAAAATTAATAGTGAGTAACCATGGGGCCCAAATCAAAATGCTGTCTCCAAACACCGTTAGCCTATGAAATCCTGTAGCCTTCAACGGAAGGCAGAAAGTATTTCTAGCCAAGTTGGATCAATAGTTACATCAGACCTTAAAGTGTGGTTCTACCTTGAGTAGTGACTAAGGATAAATGACACCATCCTACTCAATGAACTAATCCCTGTGTATATTCAAATAAGTTTGCGTTTATTATTAGTGGCAAAAAATTTTTTTTCTTTTACTCTTGTTGGCCATGAAGAGCCAATACAGCTTAGGCCTTTTCTTAACTTGAGTTAACTAATACGTTAAAATCCTACTGAAGACAAGGCAGTTTGTAGTTCTGCATTAATTAGCAGGTTGGGTTAAAGCATGTAGGGTGGCCAAGCCTTTAACTCAACATCTGAACTTGTGGGAAAATTACAAATTGCCTTGTTTTCACTAATATTTTAACTTGTTACCAAACTTGAGTTACGAACACACCTTTTTTCTTAATGAAGACACAGGTCTGGTCTACACCGCCTCCAGCGGTTGACTGGAGATAGGCAAGCTACATTATTGTGTACGTTATGTAGCTTGTGTATGTTCCGTTGACGTACTTACGTTGACGTACTGGTGCATCTTCACTTCTTTCAGGGAGGTGGATTACCGGAATTGACCGGAGAGGCCATCTGATATCAATTGCCGCAGTGTATACATATCCATAGCCTAAGGCCTGGGCAACACTTTAAAAGTTTTGCTGGCATAACTACATCAGTTAGGGGTGTGATTTTTTTCCCCCTGACATAGATATGTTGACAGAAACCCATATAGATGCAGTTTTATTAGCAAAAATTGCTTTTGCTGGTATAGCTTATTTCACATGGGGAACTAGTATAAGGTATCCTGGAAAAAGCAATTTTTTGCCAGTATAAACTACATCTATGCTAGGAGGATTTGCCAGTATAGCTATGCTGGTATAGCTATCCCAGCAAAGCTTTTAAGTATAGACCTAACTGAAAAGAGAGGGAGCTGGATTTTATTTCTACTTACATCTAACTAACACAATAGTTACTGATATTCCAATTTCTGCCTTCAGTTACACCTGGGAAACACTATTGACAATCATGGGATCACATAGGTCTAACAAAGGGCAAAATGTAATGATACACAAGCGTAACTGTGGGCAGAATTTTTCCTGGAGAATATTCATTACAGGTGGTAGTGCATAATAGTCAGTGTTGCCAACTCTCACCATTTTACCATGAGTCTTGTGATAGTTGTTGTTTTATTTAAAGCTCCAGCTGCTGGAGCCAAGGGATTGCACAAGAATCTGTTTTATTTATTTATTTTTTTAAAATTAAGTTTCTAGCTCTCATGGTTGCAGAGAAAAGCTTGAAGTAATAGAGTAAGCATCCCCTTAAAGGCTCAGAAACCAGATGGCAAATGACAAGACCTCAAAATGTATTATTTAAAAAAGCTTCATGATTGTTTTGGGGTTGTCTTATGAATGTTGAATGCTTGGCAGTGGCTGTACTGCAGATACCCACCTCAGATTGCAGAGCTGACTGTTAATAAATGATGCTTTTACACTACGATCTGAAAGTGAGTGAGACACGCTAAACATAGAACCTCTGCAGAGTCATTTTGTTACAAATTAATTTTTCAGAAATACAATTGGACTTCAAAACTGTCACCACTGCCAGAGCCGAGTACACTATAGCAAACCTTTTCCCATTTGGGGGGAAAAAGAGGAATAGTCTGTGGCATGTTCTTTTTATATGAAAATGGCAGCTGTCTGAAAGCAGATTGCTGTTCAAAGTAGGTTTCGGCAGAGATGAATTAATGGGCAGAGCTCAGGTGAGGAGATCAGAAGTGTCCCTGGATATTTTTAAAATCATTTTGAGGCCCTGTTCCTTTGCTTTCTTCTGTTGTGCTTCTGCTACCACATGCTATTTTCACAGGGGCATGTTTGCTGGTCATGCACCTACCATGCAACAGTAATATCCATAGTGCTGCTGTTCTGTCCCCATGGAAACAGATGCAGCTTTAAAATGTTCTACCTGTGTATGGCTGATTTATTGGGAAATACATGACTTGAAAACTGTAATGGTAGAACTAACATAAGGATGGTTTTACTTTATCTAAAAACCAGGAAAAGGTCATTTGAAATGGCCTGACCTACTTATATAAAGCATTATTGATCTTCAAAACAAGTAGTATAAATTTTCCTATTATTTTGCTAGCACTGTTGTATCTGGCACTATTGACGGTCAAACCCAAGTGGTATAAACGTTCCTATTATGATGCTAGCAAGGTTGAACCAAGTACATTTCAGACTTTACAGAAAATCCAACCATTCAACTGATACTTTGACTAAAGAAATGCATGCTCTCTTTGTAGCAAGATTTTTTTTCAATATGTATTAAAGACCAAGTATATATAAAGGATTTTAATGGATTAGGATTACTGTACCATCTCAGTGGACACCCTTGTTTGTGTTGCTCAGAGTTCCTTAGCTGGAAAAGAAAGCAATCCTTCCCCTATACTTTTTGCTGTAATCGCTGCTAACAAGAAGACCCTAGTGAAGTTTTTGTTTTTGAAAGGGTTGGCAAAAGACATTTTGGACTTGTGGGTTAGTTTGCACTCCTCTCTCCCCACTTGATCCTTAAGGATTTGCCTGAGTCATGGATTTCTACTAGGCTTGTTAACTCTGTTGTTGTTTTTTTAAAAAGCCATTAGAATAAAGAAATCTTTTAGTGAGAGCCACTCATCGGGGATTAGCCCACAAATGGACTGAACAACTCACTGACTTCCCTTAGGGGACAACCTTTGACTCCTGGGTCAGAGGGTGACTCATCTTTCGCCTCAGACCTAAAGCAAGATGAAGGCTCTAAACAAGTGTTTTCTCTGTCTTTGCAGATTTACTGAGCCCAGTGACAGGCAGTGTAAAAGATGGGCTCTGCTGATGTTTTATTATCACAGCTGTTATTCCACAAAATTGGGGGGAAATAATAAAGTAGATAGAATATCAAAGGCTATGGTAACTGTTATTAGAAGGAAACCGTAGCTCCTTTTAGAGTCTAAAGAGACCTGTCTGCTTTCCTCCTTTACAATTTCAGAGCTGGTTTTTCAGCAGGGATTTCTCCGGCACAATAGTGGTGCTTCAGTTTGTTTCAGAGTTGAAGGGCGGAGAGAGTGGCTTTTGGAAGAGTTTCTGTTGTAAATGGTAACTTTATCCAGGCCTGATGGAATCTAGGATTTGAGTTGTTAAGAAATGTTTAAAGAGAGATGCCTGTATGGTGCTGTAGTTACTATACTAAAGTACAACATCAAACCTGTTTGCTTTGGCTAGTACATCTGAACAGTGCTTTTAGGAAGCAAAATGAAATAAAGAGAGAAACCAAAAATCCAAATGGAATCTTGCATGAAATGGATCTAGGATTTTATGGGTGAGACCACTATGTGAACAAGTATCATTGTGGAAATAATTATGCTGATTAGTGTGTTTTTATGAAAATAAATCAATTGCATATTTGTTTTATGCAATAATCTTTTGAAATCCTGATTGTCTTGCAGAACAGTTAACTGTGTCTATCAGATCATCAGTGGCATTGGTCAACTCTTGATGAATAAGAATAAAAATAAAAACTACTCCATCCAAATGAACTTTCAGTTGTCTTAGTGCATCAATGGGTTTTCAGATAAGCAAAAGTGAACAAGGAACATTTCCCCATTAGCTGTAGTTACAGGAAGAGTAGCAAACAGCTTTAACAATTATGTGGATATTGTAAAAGAATATTGAAACCCTGACTCCATGTGAACCAATAATGAGTATTATTAATATTTTATTTATTTATTTATTATGGGCATGCTCAGGATTGAAGTTCCCGTATGCTAGGCTTTGTGCTAACATAGATGTAGCCCAGAAGAGTTTAAGATGGAATTTTCAGTGTAGCCTAAGGAATTAAGCACCAGCTACCTTTGAATTTGGTCACCTAACTCTTGTGCGGGAGAAGAAGGAAATAATGACATACAATTATAATAGACAAATATATTTTGATCTCTCACACACACACACATATAATAATAATAATATAATATAATTGGAAAGACCCAATTCTGTGTTGTCCTTTTGCATTAACTCTGAAAGCATCGGAGGATCTGGTGACAACATAGCTCAATGCTGTGGTGTAGACTGGGCCTCACTACACCTGCTAACATCTGGGTGGACCCACATACAATAAACTGAGCCCCTGCCATGGTCTTTTTGTAATTTTTTCAGCACTTTACATATTTTTTCAGACCTTGCTAAGGCTTTAGACTGTCTAAGGCTTTTGGGGTGGTTTGGGCACATGTTTAAGGTCCCATCTAGACTAAAAAAAATGAAAATGTGCTTTAAGGCACAAGACTCTTGTAGTCAACAGCACCACTGTGGTTTTAGCAGAGGCATGATTCTAGCATTAGCACTATGGTCTGTTCTTTTCCCCAGAGACAAATCCAATAATCATTGTTCATGGGAGAAACACTTCTGCATAAATAAAGAATTTCACTTTAGATTTTTCTTCTTTTCAATAAAAATAGCCTTTGAAATAAATCTGCAGATGCATTAGTAGCTGGTAATTAAGATCAGCTGGTATAATACTCATGCCTATGCATGCTCAGAGCTATGAGAGTTCATGTGTTGTTCAGATTTTTATTTCCCAGGCAAAACGCTGATGTTTATGTGGGGACAGAAATGCTGGCATTCCTTTCCCCCTCTATACTGATCACCTGAAATGAAATTATTTATACAATTAGCAGGTTTCAGAGAAATAGAATGATTCAGATTTAGCAGCTCTATGGAAGTGCCTGGTGTGCATTCTGTGGTCATTCTTGTTTACAAATATTATAGGATAAGGCTGACATGAGGCGTGCTTACATCCTGCAAGGTGTCTTTATAAGAGAATAGTGACTAACCTAGCTGGAAATGGATGGGCTGATGCTGCAAGGTGCAGATTCAAACTTTCCTGAACTGTGTGTGTGTGTGTAAGTGTAAGTGTAAGTAAGTGTAAGTAAAATCCAGGATTGGTTAAGCCTGTTAGTTTGAACCTTGATCCAGACTTTGGGGTTGTGGAACACTGGGAATTTGGTTGAGGCGTATCTTGACCCGGATCAGTCCCCACTCTAATATGCATTGTAGTTTGAGATCAATGCATAATGTGTGTTTGATTTAAAAAAAATATATAGGTCACTTTTTCTTTTTGTTTTCTTTGCTATTGGTTAGTTACCAGGGAATAGTCAGAAGACATTTTCAATGCTGAGTCCTCATTTCAGGGGCATCAGTAGTCCCCCTGAAGTTTTTCACAGCTTTATTGGGGTGGGTCTTAAGGGGATAAGGAAGAGGCTGGGTTGAGGATTTGTGTATCCCTTACGATTTTCTTAGCTCTGTTTTGTATATTTTAAAACTGTCTCCTCACTTCCCATCTTGTGTATTCCTTTCCATTCTCTGGTTTGTTTACAGGCTGATCTACACTAGAGACACTACAGCAGAACAGCTGTGGTGCTGCAGCTGTGCCATTGCAGTGCTGCAACATGGACACTTACTACAGAGACAGAAGGGTTTGTTCTGTTGCTGTAGTTAATCCACCCTTCTATGAGGCGGTAGGTAGGTTGATGGAAGAATTCTTCTATCAACCTGGTAGTATATCCACTGGGGTTTAGGTCAACTTAACCACATTTCCCAAGGCTGTAGGTATTTAGGTCAGCCTAAGTTTTAGATGTAGACCAGGCCTAAGAATAAGCAAATGAGATATAAAATACCTTATTCTAGGTGCTAGGAAATGGATAAATATGGCTGTCTTTCCCTCAGCCTGTGTGCTTTCTGTGACATTGGAGTGGGCTCTTCATCTAAAAAATTCTTCACAAGGTGGACAGATTGTGGTTGACAGTGAATATCAAGAGAAGGGAGAAGGAGCAAAAAACTTTGTTTGGTATACAACAGTTCTTAGGAGGATTATGCCAGCAACTTCCATCCCCATCCCTGCTAAAAATTAATGCTTGATGTGAATTCAAGGGTGTGAGAGTGAGAGAGAGAGAGGGAACGGGGCCAGTGGTTCAATATATCCATTGATCCCACTTGCTTTGGGCGGTCTGCTTCTGAACACCTGGGAGGAGTTTGAGAGAGAAGGTGGGTGAGGTAATATTTTTTATTGGGCCAACTTCTGTTGATGAGAGAGGCAAGCTTTTGAGGGGTTATGACAAGAGTCTTGCAAACCCTCCGGGGTGAGAATTTCTGAGCTTCCTGTGAGAGAACGAGAGACTGTTCTATCTCATGGGGCCCTAACCCTAAATTTTCAAAACTGTGTGTGGGCAACTCCTGTTAAAGGCTATGGGTAAAATCCCATGTCTCTGGCATGCTTTCTGTAACAGTGTTGAAATATGTCTCCAATTACACTCAGAAGCTAACCATTTTCAGCACTATTTAGAGGTGCGGGGTTGGGGTCTGCAAGTCATTGTTTATAACTAGTGCTGTCAATGGGTCATTTTTATGATGTAGATGAACCATTATGCTGTGTGTGTACACTGAGCTTTTTCTGAAAAACTCCCACTATTGTTGGAACACCAGTACTGCTGACCTTACAGGGCTCAAGGGAGAAATCCTAGCTATACTGAAGTCAATGACTTCATTGACTTCAGTAGGGCCAGGAATTCACCCCAGGTATTTTTACTACTGTACGTATAACCTTGCCATTCCTGGAGGTATTGCAATATCAGTTTGATGCGTAGAGTGGATGGAGCAAGCTCTTATTCCCTTTCCCTGTTCCAAAAATCCATGTAATATATAATCCTCAGATAAAGAACTCTGAGCAGGCATAGCCGACAACATGGTAAAAATGCTGGTGGCTGTTCTAAACTAGCACTGCTACCAATGCCACCAGCCATGGTGCTGCCCTGGGCTAACAGCATTTGGGGCAGTTTTTCAGAAAAAGCGCCAAGGAGGCAGGTCTTAAGGAGAGTGGTGTATGATGAGCTGTCCTCAAACCACCATTTTATGTTTTGGAGAAATTAAATGGTTGTTTCATAACAGTATAAACAAAGCTGTACACATTTAATAAAATGGGGGGGTGGATTATTGGATAAAGGCAGCGGTTGCTTCACTAATCCCTACAATGTCCGCTCAGAGGAATTGTGACACTTGTACAAGCAATTTTCCTCACCCAACATCACTCCCTCTGGCTCTCGACCTTTCTGCATCCTTTTTTTCTGCCTTCATCTTCTTCACCTTTATTCTGCTTTGCTAAATTTCCTGTAAGTGTTGTGCTGTTGTGCCATCCTGTTGTATTGATACATGCCTGGCTACTGTCTCATTACTACCTTATAAAAGAGCCATTCACAGAGGGAAAATGATACTGATTTTCCATAAAGATGGATTTAAACCACAGATTTCAGATATCAACCTGTACACCCCTAAAGTCCAGAAGGTATTTTGATCTGTGGTTTTGATTTGGCCCATTGTAGAGCTGGGGCCTGACTACAAAGTTTGGATCTGGACTGAGGGCTGAACTTCCCAAGTGTTTGGATCTAAGGTTGGTTTAGGTCCATCTTTAGTTTCCCACACAGAAAGTCAAGTTTAACATTGGTTAGAAAAGATTTCAGGTCCCACACCATACCTTGCGTCCCAGGACACAGAACAAGCTCATCTAGCACTTGATCCACAGGTCTGTGGGGTCATCCAGAGGTTTTCCATTGTCTCCAACAAGCTTTGTATAAGACTCCTATTCAAATAAAACTGATGCAAAGGAATTTAAATAGAAAGCTTGGTTAAGGCTTACTAGAACTGTAAATGGGTTAGAATTCTGAAATGGGTTAGAATTAATGCTTAGTTGTTGGTTGTAATTGAATTCAAGTCTAAAGCTTGTTCAGTTGAACCAGCTGGAGATGCCTCCATCCTCTGCCTTGTGTTTAGTGAAACTCCTTGGCGGCAGCATCAAATTAACTAAAGCAATGTGCCAAGTCTTTTGCCTTGACATGATTTATTTGCTCACTCTTGTTTAGCCTGGTCTTTATCTGGATAAGTTTTGAGCAGGTTTTCTAATCTCTTGAACTGTTCCTTAGGCCAACTCATTTTACAGGAAGAATTTCTTATGCCACAGCCTTGTACCTGCACTGAATTATTTCTTAAACAGCTCCAAACACTGTTGTTATCACAGATGTGCCCACACGTGCAGTTTTTCACTGCTGTTTGCTGTTGACCATCTTCTCCAGTTCCCCTGCAAAGGTGTAATTTCAAAACCAACTTGAGTTACTTCTTTCTCAGATATGCAGAATCAGGGCTCATGTCTATGCAAAGTAAAAACCTTGGTGCAGTAGTGCCTAGATCCCCTACTCAGGATCAGGGCTCATTGCACTGGCCTTGACTGCAATCGAATTAGAAGTGTCAGACGAACAAATATAGACTGACCTCATGCAAACATTGGACCAGATTTTGGTCTCAGTTAAATGAGTGTAAATCAGGAGTAATAAACCCTTCCAAGCCAGGACTGAACAAGTCCTTTGTAATCTGGGGCAACTTTCTGGCCTCACTTTCAAAAGTGCTGAGCACCAGGCTGTTCCCATTACTCATGTCAATGTGAGCTGTGGATGCTCAGCACTACTGACAATCAAGCCATATTTGCAGTATGTGTTGCAGGCAGCTCTGGACTACATGGAGTGAGTTGCCCACCTTATACTAATGCAGGGTTGGGCCCTTTGAGTTGACTTATTGTTGAGCCATTTTAAAGCAAATATGGACATAGCACAAGCTTCAAAGAAATTTAGCTGTTGCCCTCCTCTTGGGAAGCACATTCATTTCCTAGAGCACTAGCTGGTCAGGGTTTACATTGGTTTAGCTGCTGCAGTTCTCCTGATGCACTGAGAAAGAAATATTTCTGGAGTAATGATGAGAACGCCACTATTTAAAAAAACACAAAACTCAGAAATGTTTTAGAAATTGTCACTTTTGAGAGGACTTTGCACACTGTGATAAACTACAGATGAGCAAACACACTTCTGAAACAATTTCTAGGTTTGCACCATGAATGAAATAAGAAATGAATGCAATATGTCCCACTCTCATTATCACTTGTCAGGCACAATTAACAAAAAATGTTAGTAGTTTTTTCTTTCTAGAAAATGTTCTTTTTATTGTTTAAAACTTTCATTTTCTTTCCTTTCTTCATATTAACTCTTATACTGAAAGGCAAGGGGCCACTCAAATTACAGAGTAAGTGCAATAGAGAGCTAAATAGCTGTGAACGCTATGCAATGAGTTGAACTCTGCTCGCGGTCAATCTAGCAATGCTAGTGAAGCCAATGGGTTTGCATGGGTGCACATGACAGTAGGGCCTCTCTAGTGTAACACTTGTCTATAACACCAGTGATCACCACTTAAGACAGCATTTGCAGACGGCAGCCACATGGTAGTGGTGTGAATGTGAAGTACCATAGTCTTGCCCCATATTCACAAAAACCAAACACCCTTCATGCTATGAGGTTGTAACTGCCAGTAGATGTTGACTCTTTAGCGGTGACCACTGTTTTATATGAAAAATATCTATATTAAAAGTGTTTGACATCTTCAAAGCACTTTCGCAAATATTAGCTAATGGGGTGAAGCCTCTGCAGCGTGAGGCATGGGTGACTCGTTTGTTTAAACAAGAGTAAATGGTGGAGTCTCTGTAACTTGAAGTCTTTAAATCAAGATTTGAGGACTTCAGCAACTAAGAGGTTTCTGGTGTATTACAGAAGTGGGTGGGTGAGGTTCTATGGCCTGCCATATGCTGAAGGTCAGACTAGATGATTATGATGGTCCCTTCTGGTTTTAAAGTCTAAAATCATCTAGTCTAATTTCCTGTATAATTCAGGCCATCGAGCTTCACCTGGTGATGCCTGCATAAAAACATAAGGTCTGGAAGGGACCTGCTGGGTCATTGATTCCAATCCCTTGGCAATTCAGTTATATAATCCTGTTCATAGATTTATCAATTTCCATCTTAAAACCAGTTGGGATTCTTTCCCTCACTACTGCTACTGGGGAGCTGTTCCAGAACCTCACTCCTCTGAAGGTTAGAAACCTTCCTCCTAATTTCTAAACTAAATTTACTCATGCCCAGGTTTACTCATGTATCTAGTCTGATAACTGGTGCTTGAGGACATGAGGTACCTCACCCCACAGTGGTCCCAATCCCTGTTGGCTCAAGGACTGAACTGGCACTAGACTGATGGACTGTGCTCAAG
The DNA here is from genome assembly GCF_026122565.2 of Emydura macquarii macquarii. Taxonomy (NCBI): domain Eukaryota; kingdom Metazoa; phylum Chordata; order Testudines; family Chelidae; genus Emydura; species Emydura macquarii. Next base: position 23,675,690 of record NW_027132813.1, on the reverse strand, counting down.
ATGTGTTTTTTAAAATTATAGCACCCTACAGAGATTTTACATGCACTTGAAAAGCTATTACTTGTTTGTGTACTGTCTACTCGTTTGCAAGCTGTTTTGATTGAATCTGCTCTAGTGAAGACTGTCTCCCCTGCACCCAACCCTGCAAGAATTTTGTAATGTAGAATGAGCCTTAAAAACTGTTCCAGCTCTCACCGTCTCTCAGCACGCCCAGTTGGGATTCATATGTAAAACCTTAAGTACTGTGGATGTTAGCCAATCAAGAAAGATAATTGCAAACGGCTATTCACTTACAGCATTTTCCGGTTTAAAGTATTTTCTGAGGACATGCAGGGATAAATCTGGGGTGTGGACCCTTCTGTCCTAAATTACTAAACAGTACCATTGTTTTGCATGTAAATTAGAGAATTGGTGATGTAGGAAGACCACACAAAAGATTTTATTGGTGTGAATAACTTGCAAACTGTCATCAACTGCTACTGTAATGACCAAATCTTGCAGGAGTTATTAGTTTGAAAAGATCTTTCCCCATAGTAGTTGCAAATTCACCTCTATTTCTGTTTCACAAACCTGCTATAGCCCCACCATATTTATATGACTGTAAAATATTTAGTGATTGATATATGGTACCATGTGACTACCCATTCCTGCATACAATTGTTAGAGAGACAAGGTGAGTGAGGTAATATCTTTAATTGGACCAACTTCTGTTGGTGAAAGAGACAAGCTTTCAAGCTACACAGAGTTGAAGAAGAGCTCTATCTAATAAAAGATATTACCTCACCCACCTTTTCTCTCTCATATCCTGGGACCAACAAGTCTACAACAACATTGCAAACAACTCTGTTCTCATTTTCTCCTACTCATTCTCTTGTTATTGCTTTTTCTTTTTCTTTTTTTTTTTCTGTTCTCAGGATTTTGGCCTAGACCTCATCAGCTGTGATTTCTTTTTTAACCAGTTAGAGGTGTGAGTTTAATAGGTCACGTCTGCCAATGTTAGATTTGCTTTCTGGCCATCACAGCTGCATTTTGGCATCCACACCAACTGCACTGCCTACTTCTAGATGGGGAGTTCATCCAGGAACATTGTACGTAGCTGTTGCAGAGTTCAGCAGCAGCTGCATTATCAGATGTTTGTATTACTGTAGTGCCTAGTGGGCCCAATATATACTGGGGCCCCATTGTCCTAAGTGCTGTATGTACCCATAGCAAGAGAAATTCATTGCCCTGAAAATGTACATTCCGAATAGACAAGACACCAAGGTGGGAGAAATGAAGTGTTGTTATCTACATTTTACATGAAGGGAAGAGAAACACAGCGAGATTAAGTGACTTGCCCAAGGTCACACAGGAAGTCTGTGGTGAGCCAGGAATTGAACTCACATGTCTTGAGTTTCAGTTTATTGCTGTAAATATAAGAGCATCCTTTCTGTGTGTAGCTGGATACTTGTTAGAGCAGCCTTCCACTCTAACACCTTTCCACTAAAGGTTAGAGGTAAGTGTGGTTGCTGTGGAGCTTACAAAGTAGAGCAATCTGAACAATGCTGTCAGCAGTATGTCCAGCAAAAGAAAGTCTGAAACATTTTCAATTGCTCTGCGTCTTCTGGGTATTGTGGCCAGGAGTATTTTCTTGTTTTTGTTAATGCACAGGGGACAGAGACCCTGTGGTCAGACACAGAGAGTGGCACTCTTCTTGAGTGAGAAGGCACTTTGGCTATCAGATACCCAAACATACAGAGCTATAGGAGGTGGGAGGACTGGCTTTATCAGTTAGGTAGGCACAATAAAATAACAATGCGCTTTAAGCTGATATGAGAATTGAGCCATGTGCCAGACAAGGCAGACAGCAGAGTGGTACATGGCTAAATTCCCTGGTTATTAAGGGCCTAAAAAGTACCTTGTTCCATGTGTAAGGATGCCAGTGTCTGGCCCTAACTGATTATTAACAGTGCTTTGTGGGTAAAAACTGCTTGCTGCATTGCTCCTTTCCCTGCTCAGCCTCCCTGCTGTCGCTTGCTGCTTGTGTCCCTCCTGTCCTTCCCTGCTCACGCGTCCCCGCTGCTGCTCGTCGCATCCCTCCCCCTTCCCCAGAATGTCGCTGGCTGCCTGAGGGAAAGGGGAGTATGGAATAAAAGAGGGGGACCAAGCAGGGGGGAGGGATGCGGCAGTAAGTGGAGGGGGGGGACGGGGCCTGTGGCAGACTGTGGCAGACTGTGGGCTGGGCTGCGGGTGGAAGAGGCGGGATGGGGGGCCCAGATTTGCCATCAGTGGGCCTTGGGCCAGAGCACAATGCCTGGAGGGGAAAGGAGCTGCCACTGCGGGGGTAACAAACTTTATTCAAGTTCACGATTACCAAGAACACTGTGACCTCTGCACCAAACTCATAACTTGTTTGCTGATTATTATTATTTTATTAAGGCTATCCCCAGACTCTCTGTGGAGCTGAGTACTATATTGTGATAGCGTAGCTAAATAATAGCAGAGAGAGGCATAAAGACATAATAGCAAATTTTAGGAGGTCTCTAGGTGAAAATCAGTGCAATGGGTGAGCCCGGAATAAAAGAGAGAACCGTTTGTTTCTATCAAATGCTAGCTCGTGGAATGGGGGACTAAAAACAAAGTTGTTAATGGAAAAACAAATGAATCTCAAGTAACTCTAAGGCCATGTCTACACTACACTTACAGTGGCACAGCTGTACTGATGCAGCTGCGTTGCTGTAAGATCTCTTTTGTGTAGTTGCTCTATGCTGCTGGGATAGAGCTCTCTAGTCAACATAATTAAACCACCCCCAAGGAGTGGTGGTAGCTCTGTCAGTGGGAGAAGTTCTCCTGCTGACATAGCGCGCTGCCCACACCAGCACTTCTGTCGGTGTAACTTATGTCCCTTAGGAGTGTGTGTGTGTTTGTTTTTTTCACATCCCTGAGCAACATAAGTTATACCAACAAAAGTGGTAGTGTAGACATAGCCTAAGACCAGGCTTGGTCACAATCAGTGAGGGGATACTCCTTTTGAGCAGCAGTGTGGAAAATTTTTTGCTTGGTGAGGTGTAAGAAGCTTTAGACAGTCAGTTAAGTGCTGCTTTTTCATTCATTCTGAATCTGCCTATGAACCAGAGAAGGCTACCAGAAGATAATTCAGATGCCAAAAAAGGGGGTGGATAGCAGAAGGCGGGGGGCAGGGACGCTGATGGTCTCTCCTTCCTTTCACTGCAGGATTTACTGTTGACACTGTCTGCAGATTTCTGTTTGCTTTACTGCTGGTAGTCAGAATTGGTGATCAAAGGCTAGTGCAGCAATACGTATGAAGGGAGGTGATTGGTTGGACTCTCTATGTTCTTTGTAACAGTACTCAGATTTGTTGTTTTAGGCAGTGTTCCACATAGTGTAAGATACATTGTATGATCACTAGGGGAGTCAGTCAAACATTTCTTCCTTCTCAATTCCTTTTATACAGGAAACCAGTGTAACATGAAGTCTTGGGGTGGAAGCTTTAAACCCATAGAGTGCCTGTTGCACTTCCTGAGTCTCTTGTCAGGGACGCAATTTGTATGGAAAAAGTTCTGCTGACAGATATATTTTTATTGCCTATTATTCCGTCTGCTCAGTCTTTGTTACATTTGAATATAAAAGGAACTTTATTTTTAAGTGCTCATCTGCTCTGTCCTGATACTTATATCCTCACCCCAAACTCATAATTCTCTGGGTTTTGTTTTTTTTTTGACATCACAATTGGTTGCTGTGGAACGTACAGTCTGCTGTTCCTGTTTACAATAGATCACATATTTCTTCCGTTTTCCTCTCTGTCCCTTCTCCCACAAGAAACTCTCCTATTCCATGGTATTTCGTTTGAATTAAAAGGTTATGTCCCTATATATAGCTTTATCCTTTTGGCAGAAGAATAAACTGAAGTGGCAGATGAATGTAAAGATCTTGTTTTCCTGATAATATCTTTACTAAGCAAAATACAGAAATTGTGTCTTATATAACTGCTTCTAGGGTCCTTTCTGTAAGCAAACACTCATTGAATTCAGTGGCGCAGGGTTGGGCCCATAATGCAGTTGGATAAGTTGAAACTTAATTTATAGTGAAATAGAACATCCTGAATGACTTCATTGTTTGCAGTGTCCAAACTGCAATTTCAGTTATTGTGGCCTATGTTATATTTTGTGCCGCACCTTAAAAAAAGTCTACTTTATGTATGTAAAGAGCAAAACCTATCATTTCAGTCTAAATGACTTTTAGTTTAAATGAACATCATGAAAGAACAAAAATGAAGTCTCCAGGTAAGAGCATACTTTGTGCATCTCCTCTGTAGCAGTCTGCAGTGGAGTACAAAATCGTTCACTTGAAAGCAGCCACCATAAAGTTTACTACTAGAAGTTTTAATGGTGCAATAGATAGAAAACAATGTAACTTACAGAGGTACATACAGCGCAGCTGTAGGAGGGTCCCACTGTATAAGCACTTCCTAAGGGGATTTTTAAAAATTCTAAGAAGTTCTCCTTTTATGTGAAAGAGAGCATGCCTAACACTTGCAACATTCATATAAAATGCAGTTTACGAGTGCTCTCTGTGCAAGTCACTTCCCTCTGAGCTCTGACCAATACCACAACCCCACTTGCCAACCCTTTTGGACAAATGACTGTTTACTTTGCATTCCACTGCCTGCTCAAGACAAAGGGCCTGATCCTGCTAGCTAGTCCCATTGATTTCAGAGAGAGTAGAAGGTGCTTGATATTGAAGGTGCTGAGTAACTGTCAAGGGGAACTTAGGAGGATCGGGGCCCAATATTTTTTTCTTCCATTTCCCCATGCTGATGGGAGTATGTATTCTGAGATGCCTCGTTTTCATGGGGCTCTGCTAGAGAAATCCACTCCCTCTATTTTCAGTAGTTTAGAGCAGTATTGATAATGTTATCCCGGAGCAACTGGGAGTGGAAAGCAGCAGTCTGGACTGTCTGAGGAGAGATGTTATATTCAAGCAACTTTTGGGCTTCAGACCATGTATGTGTAGTCATTTTAGAGCAGTGAATTACACCAGTTTCCTGAAAGTGGGAGACTAGAAACTCATGGAACAGCATAACGATGTAATGGTGTAATGTAATTTGTTTCTCGTGCTCATTTTCATCCCCTCTAAGGGTTATAGGCTCCTTCCTGCCTTCCCAACCCCCCTGTGTCATTAGGGAGCTTTTACTTTCTCAGTAGATGAAACATAAGCACACAAGCCCCCACAGGAAAAGTCTGCAAGGCTGTCTAAATTATAGCTATGCTTTCAGAGAGAGGCCTACAAACAAAAATGTGTTATAAATCTTCTCCAACTGCCCACCCCACCGTCACATGATGTAGCCTTCTCTTAACCAATCAGTCTTTTAAAATTCCTGTAAGATATATGTTTACATTGTAGATGGGCTTGAATCAAGCTCAACCACAAAATTCGGAGGAATTTGGATCCAAATCTGAATGTCACTGCTTGGGGCCCTCTCTTGTTTGCACAGCCCTGTTAACACTAAAAGTACAACTGTGGTCAGCTGATCGGGTTACAACACATATGGATGTGTCCTCCCTGCACTTTATCTATCACCAAAACAGCATGTCAGCTATGTTTGTAAGTTTACATCTACCATGGTGCCAATCTGTTTGCATCAATGTTTTCTGGGAAAATCTGGACAGCTTTCCTAAACTACTCCGCTGCTGCTCCCAGCACACTGGATTTTGGGTCTTTTCCTCTCCTGCTCTAGGGTCAGACCTGTATTAGATGGGAAGGATAGTCTTGTATTTAAAACACAGGTTGAGTATTCAGGAAATCTGGGTATACTGTTCCCAGGTCTGCCCCTATTTTCTGAGATACCTTAGGAAATTAAAGGCTTGTCTTCACTTACCTTGGAGATTCGGCAGCAGTCGACTGGAGTTACGCAAACTACGCAAAAAACTTGCGTAACTCCTGTCGACTTCTGTGCTTCTGTTCTGCGTGCCATCTTCACTGCACTGCGCCACTTGAGAAGGTGGTCTTAATATGGCGATTTCTGGATCGACTGAGCGGGTCTTCACTGACCACTTAGTCGATCCAGAGAAGTCGATCTGATGGCGGTGAATTTGCCGCCATCAGTGAAGACATAGCCTAAGATAACATCTTTTTGCTTCAGTATATCCTAAAAGCAGGATAATGAACTGGGCTGCTCACTGCGGTGGAGGGAGGCTAAATTAATTAATGTTTATAACATGTTCTGAGATTCTTTCAGGGAGGATCTATAAAAGTGCAAAGTCTTGTTACTATTATTTTATGTAGAAATCTGGCAGAACTTTCCACTGCCTAAACCCAAGTCTCTCTCTCTTTTTAAATTCACTACACCTCAAGTTAAAATCATTCGTAATACTGCTGCCGGCATCTAGGGCTTTCTGTCTGTTGCTATACCTCAGATATTTGTTTTTAATGAGGTGAAAAGGACAATGAAAGAAAAATAAAGGTTGAAGATTTCTGTCATCAATCAGAGCTGAAACTGACCAGGTATTGGTCTCCTCCCTTCAGCCTGATAAACTTTTACAGTTGCTAAGTCTGGTTGCCTTCATGCTACCATATTTATCATGATATGGTGGGTTTTTACTGCTGATAATGCCCTAGTGAGGCCTGAGGAACTTTATTTGCTTAACCTTAACTCTCTGGAAGAGAAGTTAGCCACTTTGAACCTTTTAGCTGTCTGCTCTTAAAAGTGTTGAAAGAAGCAACTTTAAATCAGGGCTTTTATTACAATTCTAAACATACAAATAGATGCTCTGGTTCTCACAGAGTCAGTATCAAAAGGCGAGAGAGTCTGGAGTGTGTCAGCTATATATTGGCCATTCACCATTAATCAGCCTATGAATTGCTTCATATTAACTGGGATCTTTTAATCCTAGTAGTGTGTTAGTTCAGCACGTTCTATGATGAATATAGAAGCAATGAGAATTCTGACTTGACTTCAATGAAAGCTATGGCTGTGTAACTAAGAGCAGAATTTGGCCCCTTTTCCTTTCTTTGATACAGCTGTACTGTGTTTTTCTATGTATATGTGTGTCTGTGTGTATAGTTATATACTAACTCATTATCCTTCAACCAAGGGCATTTTGTCTGGATTTTCTATTTTGTGCCTCTAATGAAGTCTACTAACACTGATGTGCTGGAACAGATAAAACAAATAAATTAATTGCATTATCAGTACACATAATAAACCAAACATCAAAGCAATATGTAAAACGGCCAAAAATGTCAATAAGAAAGAGCAACTCCCCAAATGGTTTCCAAGGATGTTCCAGTCATATTGTGTTTTGTTATTGCCTTACCTTTTTGTGCTGTCTTGCATGTGCCTCAGTAGTTGCTTAGCCCTAATGTTGTTTGTCATATTTCTTGTGTGTGTTTGTGTCTTATGAGTTAGAATATTGCTTTTATTTAATTCTCTGGTTCCATAAATTGAAGCAATTCTCTAGAGGGCTAGTACACAACCTAACCTATGTTACTTTATAGATACAGTTCACTCTTGTTCAATCAAGTACACTTTATTTACTTAATAATAATAGTTGTATACTCTGGTCTGCATGTCTTTTGTCTGTTAAACAAAAATTGTCATGCAGATGTAAATGTGTGTATGTGTACATATATAATACAAAGGTATATGTAGGGCGGGGAAGATAACTCTAGAGCATTGCTTAAGCCAGTGGAGCTTTATACAGTATTATGTAGAATCTAATGAAATCCAGTTTTGTTTATATAATCTCTTCCATGCCCTGTGTAACTCGCAACATTTTCACCTTAGACCTCATTTGGATCTTCAAGAGCATACTCCTGTGCAGGACTGAGACTAAGAGTGGAAAATGCTTTTGAGTTATCTAAATAAATGTGTCACATGTGGGCTAGAAATGGCATGGTAAGTTTAATTCCCCGCGCCCCGCCCTCGACCCCCACAGCTCCTCCTTTCTCTCCTTTTATAAAATGCATATGGATGTTTACACTGTCTTCAGCTACTGCTTGTTCACAGTCTTTGGACTGAGTTGTATTACTGAATAGTATTTTATTGAACAAACTGTTTTTGACTGGTGATAAAGCGCAATTGTCATTAGCGTTGAATGCCAGCAGTGCAGAACAGGAAGTAAACCTGGCTAACCTTGAATCCAAAACAGTATTAAAATAAAGACCGAAGCCTGGATCCACAGAGGAGCTTAGCTGCCTATGTTCCATTTTTAGGCACCACTGAGATCCACAAAACTCCTGCTTGGCTGCCACATAACCCTGTAAGCAGCTACACTCACTTTGCACCCATGTTTTTGCAGTAAAAGTTCCCCAGGTGACTATTTTTTTGCCTCAGGACTGATCTCCTGAGTTCCAGTCCAGAAACTTAACCACAAGAGCATTCTTCCTCCACTCCCTCCCCTATTCTTCCTCTCTCACTGGGTCACTCCCAGGTCCAGCTGCTATGGTGATGGTCCCCTTGGCAATGCACACAATAATTAATTGACTACATGCCTGTTTTTGGACTAGATCAGGTGGGAGAAATTTGACCCATTCTGCTTTGCTTCCCAGCAACCTGTGGACTTTGAAGAGACCTGCCACTTCTAGCTAAGCATCAAGTACCCTTGTCAATGCTGTCTCAAGGATCCACTGTCTACATCTGCCCCAGAACACCCCCATGTACCTTTAAGATAAGTTGTTCCCTGAAAAAGACTGACACTGTGCAACTGTTCTGTAGTTTTGTTGTCATGTCACTAGATATAGATCAGTGGTCCCTCTCCTCTCCCCTGCCCCAAAGTTCCCTTATGTTAAGTGATTGTTTGTTTCTTTCCTTTGAAGAGCCTGTTGTTAAACAATATTGTTACGCACGTGGAAGGCATCCATTGTTTTTGCTGCTGTTACTTGGCTTGACACTGTATTCAAGGAGTAACTGTGGGAAATCAGTGCTCCTCTTTTTAAACATAAATTAGGTTAGACTGCAGTCTTCCTGCCTGCTATTGTTAACAAGACCATTAGAAAAATGGTAGGTACCAAATAAGCTAGGGAAAAAAATAGTAGGGCAATTTCTATCCTTTTAAAGTTGCATGTAAAATTTACCATTAAACCGGTGAATGGGACCATTGATGCTAGGAATTGTATAAAATAATCTAGAGGCGAGAAATAGTTTGGGTCCATTTAATGAAATCATGCAAAGGAATAAGACAGAGAGCACTAGACTCTGTGCTGCTTCATCAGTGACATTCCTCTTCATGCTTATGGATGCCTAAGAAGGGAACAGTTACATATTTGCACAGCAAGCAAAGTAAGAAGAACTTGGTAAATATTGTCAAACCTTTATGGTCTCTTTAGCTAAGAATGTCATTGAAGTAATTTGCCTCTAACCCTCTTGCTGGTTGCCACAGAAGGAGTTAGCTACAAGTAGTCAAACTTAAAACCAGATAATGATTCTCTTTGCGATGGTGGCTTTTATGCTTCTGATCAATTGAAAGATTGAATGAGAAAATTAAAGGCAACATTTTCTCAGAAGATATCTGTAGAGAAGAATAAGTGCAGAAGATATAGGTGCTGGAACTAGAAGTGGTGGGGGTGCTACTGCCTTCCCTCCCTCCCCCCATTTTGAAATACTTTCCATCATATACAGGGTTTACAGTTTGGTTCAATGGCTCTCAGCACCCCCACTACAAATTGTTCCAGCAACCCTGGCAGAAGATGCACCAAAGAACTATACTATAGTCGGTGGATAGGGATGTAAAATCCTAAATTTTTTAATGGTAATGTGCTGTTTAAACCCTTTAAACAGCAGATTATCATTTAAACTGGGGTGGGGGGGGGGTGGGGGGTGGCAGCTGGGCTCAGCTTGCAGGGAGGCACAGAGACCAGCGGGAGGGAGTCACAGCTGGGCTCGACTCCCTGCCAGCAAGAGTAGCCCAGGTGCTCTTGCTCTCTGGGAGGCGCGGATCCCAGCGCAGCTCCAGCCGCATGTGCAGAGCGGGGAGTGAAGGGAAGCCGCAGATGGGCTCTGCTCCCCATGAACGACAGCAGTTGAGTAGCTCTGGCTTGTGGGGAGGCGCAGAGCCAGGAGTGGAGCCCAGCCACTCTTGTTTGTGGGGAGCCCAGCTCAGCTCCCCCTGCACGAGTAGAGCGGGGAATGGGGGAAGCCGCAGCTGGGCTTGGCGCGGCTCCCTACAAGCGAGAGCATGCGCAGCTATGGCTGTGCATGCGCTGTGGGGGAGCCGCAGCTAGGTAGTGCTCTTGCTTGGCAGTGAGGAGCCAAGCCCAGCATGGCTCCCCTCACCCCCTGCATTTAACCATTTAAACGTTCTATTTTTAGAACGTTTAAACGGATTCTTTATTAAACTAGTTTTTGCATCTCTTTCAGCGGATAAGATCCATCTGTGTGGACTGGAAAGGAGAATTCTACCCTAAAATATGTTCTGTTAAGTTCAGATCAGTTTTACAGAAAAATTGCTGTTTCTACGGAAGAAAGAGAGGAGGCTATTTACGCTGCCAGATTGTCCTTTTTGGTGCCTACTGTTTGGGGTTCTTATTCCCAGTATATATTTCAATTACATATTCTGTGTGAGGAATTCCTGTTGATGTCAGGCGAAATACCATCTTCAGAACAAGTATGGGATATATAATGGCGCCCCTTTGCGTGGATACAAATAAAGAATATAATCCTGCATCTGGAATTAGCTCCAATTATTTTTGTGTGTTTTTTTTTTTTTTTTTTTTTAAAGATATTTCAGAGGTAATTCATGAATGTTGGTTTTGAAGAAACATACATCATATTACATATGGATTAGAAGACTTGACTGTTTAAACCACATACCGTGTGACATATGGAATATTTCGAAATCTCTGATAAGGCTAATTGCATATAATAAAAACTTGGGCCTCTGTATGACTGAATGAGCACACTGGCCATTTGATCACCTGTGATGATTTTAGAGCTGTAGGGCCGAGATATGAACTGTTTGCGTAATGACCCAATTTCGTCATTCAGATGAACATTTCACCATTTTGGTAAAGTATGAAGCCAGACTTTTAAAAGGGGTAAAAAAGGTAGGAGATAATGATAACCATGTCAGAAGGGAGGTCTTAATTGAATGAGGTGTCGATGACCTGAGGCCACTCTCAGCAAAGGGATAATTGCTGCTTGCTGCTGAGCTGTTTTTACATGTATTTCAGAAATATCCAATACTACCATTTAAAAGTAATCTTTTAATAATCTTCTTGGGCAGGTAATCTTTGGCCCAGGTGAGCACTGCACTTACTCCCAGTTGCAGAGCCAGGCTTAGGAGAGCAGTCTTTTATGAGAGGTTCTTAGAGTGGGAAGCATCATGGGCAAAGAACATTGCATGATGATTTGGGAGCATGTGTGCCAAGCAGCCGGTCTCGAAATAGCGGGGTTATATGTGACAGCTGTCGTCTTGGCCAACATACCAGGGATTGAACGAGGGACCTGCAGAGTTAAAAGCATAAACTGCTACAGCTTGAGCCAGAATTCCATAATGGGGCTGAAACAGACTCAGATCCTCTAGAACGGATGGGGTCCTGTAATACACCAATTGGTTACATTTCCATGGCCGCTATATACATTGTTCAAGGAAAGTTATTGCGTTGGGTTAATGAACGATAAAATAAAATTAAAAGTAGTTATGGTGTCAAGACAAAGGATGACTATGTTAGATATGCTGAAAATAATGCTTTATTCACACAGGACTCTTTAAACTCAGTTTAAAAGTGGTTGCAACAAAAACATTTACTAGGATGCTTTGGTTTGACCATTGTGAACGAGGTCGGCCTATGGACCTGATTACATAGGCATTTTGACCATCTTTGGGGATTGCGTTTTCAAGGAATAACTTGAAATGGTTGGATTCTCAGCTAGAAAATGGATCTAACACATTTGGTCCAGTCCAAATTGGATGACCAAACGGCAGTACAAACTGGTTTAGCAGCAACAGGTCTGAAACACAATGCTGTAACCCGGTTTGAAGGCAAATGCAGTACTTCCTGAATGGCTAAACTAACACCAGTTTTACAACTAAAGTAAATGACACATCGGCTTACTTGTGAAGTCCTCCAGTTTTTGACACTTTGTAGGCCAGATTTGCATAGAGCACAGTTTTATATATATTGCCTGTTGTTTTAAAGCTAACTTAATGACTAATCAATTGCTTGACTGAAGGGCCCTTTTTAAATGTGAAACACCAGTATAACTGCAGTTCAAGCAGCACCGTCTGACTTGACCACATTTCTGAGAAATGTGCTCTTTGGTAGTCACAATAGTTCATTAGTCATCCTTGCTTGATAAAAAGCAAGGGGGATGAATGCAAAAGATACCGTGATGTGGAGCTCTCAAGTGCAGCTTACTTTTGGGTTGAAAGACCAATATTTTTATAAATATAGAGGAGGAAGAGAAGACACTGCTGATGTTTGAAATTCTTAGTTTCGCGTTTGAAACACCCTAAACTCCCTGGAACCACGGGTACAAATACCAGCAGGGTTGACTAAGCCCTTTATCTTTCCAAGGTAGAAACATGAAATACCATGTGTCCGACCATGGTATGAGGCCTTTTGATAAATCCTTAAAACAACCAAACCAAAAAGATCTATCTGCTGTCTGATGGCCATTCAAGTTACCATGGCAATTTTTGGATGAGCTGGGCTTCAGGCCCAGAGTCTTGGCCACATTTTCTGCCTCAGCTGCTGTGTAGTAAGCTGCCACCTTTCACTGTATATGTGAATACCTTGCAGTGAGGTTGTGTTAGTGTGTGTGTGTAAATCAAACATACTGACTAGTAATAATACGTGACATAAATATTGTTAGTTTCTGTCTGTTTCAGTGTATGATAGTAATAGCCTGCCCCATTCCAACAAGTGGCCTTCCTTGCACATTGAATATTGGCTCTCTTTAAGTAGAACCCTGGGGATTGGCTGCAGAGAGGAGGACAGGTGATAGGGTCTGATGGGCAAGCACAGATAGAGCCCAGCAAAAGCAGATGCTGTTGGGTTGGGGGAAGACATTAGCTTAAAGAAGGAAAGAGTGGCTCATTAGGAAGGCAGTTTTGTAACCACATACTGGATCTGGGAGAGACCCAGGGGGCCATTATGGACTGCAGGAGTGTGTGTCTTGAGTAGTGGTTCAGGCAGCTGGACCAGCAGGCAGCTGAGGGAATACAAAGAGCAAAATCTGGGAGGAGCCTCATAAAAATTATAGGAGTGGGTTGTATTGTCTGTTGGCCACAGAACAGAGGTTGTTCAGCAGAAGATGTTGACCAAGAAAGACCACAACAAGGTGGCAAGGATGTGACATGAAGAGGTCCCCAATCTGCCCTTTAAGTGAAGATTGGAGATAGAACCAAGCATAGGCTTCTGAGCCCAGGAATTTGTATTTGTATTTGTATTTTTGTATTTTTGTTCTGCTCCCACACTGCTCATCTAGCCTCTTCTGCAGCTTGGGTGCAATTTCATGAAGGGCCTTCTGTTGTTAGCACTGAAACAGTAATGGCAGTATCTGATAGGATAAACTTGATTTCTGGGAACACACATTCATTATTATTCACTGTTTCTCACTGTGCAGTCCAGATTTGCATGAAATTCTGGGCTGCCATTATCATTCAAGATCTGTTTACTCTATGGCTAGAGCTGCCTTTAAATTTGTCTTTTTATTGTATGGAAAATAGATTATTTTTCTTTCAACTGCTAAAAAGTATTGATGGGAATTATTTGATCAAGGATAGCATAGCGAACAATGAAAACCCAAATATTTGAATACAGAGGTTCTCTGAATTGCAGAATCCTATGCATAAAAGCAGTTATTTGAATACAGCCAAATATTGGTTTAGTAAAGGAAGAGGTGAGAAAAAGAATTTAGCCCGTAAAGTTGTGATGATTTTTCAATACATGAGATTTTTAAAAAGCTGGACTGAGATTTTAAAATCCACATTTTCTGAAGTGTGTCCTCCCTTTGGCAGGTATAATTAACCCCCATTAAAATTTGTGCCTGCATTTGCTTTGTGGGCTTAAATCTGATTACCTGGGCCTGTAACAATGGGCAGAAATCAGGTAGTCAGAGGTGCAAAGTAATTTAATTTGTGCTCATAATTCATTTTGTGGGCATGCTGTTACAGACACAAATTTCTCCTATTGGAGAGGGAGAAAAAAAATAAAAAAATAAATAAAAAAAAGAAAAGCCGGGTGTTGTCCTAACTGAAAACGTAAGGCCTTAACTGTCTCACTGAAACACACTAACATTTTTTTTCATCAGGAATTCTGTACTTTGAAAACTATCTGAAAATGAGTCCAAGACAAGGGAGGCCTTTCTCCAAATGACAGAGACTTGGCAGGGCTGGAGACAGTTGGCCTGAGCATCAATGTTAGTATTCAGTTGATGTCCTCGTTCAGTGTATCTTTCTTATCACAACTGGCAAGGGACAAGAGCTATTGTGACTGAAACTTTGAAAGCAATGTTTAATTTAGTAAAATGATTTGCTCATTAGGAAACTACAAGTCATTTTTTATGTGGACTTTCTTTTCTTTTCTAAATGCACGCAAAGGGGGAAGTCTGGGCTCAGCAAATTCAGATCTTTACAATAAGTGATTTTGATGTTTCAATTCATAATTTGCTTGGTGGTGTTTTGCTATCATACTGTACATTCCCCACCTACACCTTTAGGAATAAATGCAAAATTAACTGCTTGACTTGAGTTAATAGCACAAACCACCCTTTTCATTAAGCTGTGAAATGTCGTTCAGTTCTGCCTAAGGGTCTGAATCATGAAAAAAACAACATTTCAGTGGGTTTCTTCCTCTCCTTCCCCTCTCCAAAAATGTTTTTCATACAAACTACTTTTGGAAACTGTTAAACATGTTGGAGGGGGGAACAACTAAAAACTGTGTGGGGAGATTTAGGTAATCATCATTTTACAAGAGAAGCAGAGGGAGAGACTAAGACTTGCTCACCAAAGGGTTAACCACAACATTGGGAGCAATTTGTCTATTGTCTCTCTATTAATATCAATCACAAACTTACCACTCATCACCTTTTTCAAGCAGTCTCCCTATAGCAACAAATGGCGCCATAGACAAACCAGATGCAATCTCGTCTGTTTTCTTTTCATAAGCATTTGATAATTTGTTAAAAATAAAAGCAAGGGACGTGTGTGTGTGTGTGTGTGTGTGTGTGTGTGAGAGAGAGAGAGAGAGAGAATTGTTTATTTTATAAAACCTGTACTGTGTTTTAAAACTGGGAGGAACTGTATTTTTGCAGTAACCCTTTTTGACTGGCTAACAAGCCTTGACATTTCTATGATATCTGTTTCTTAAAGAAGCTGTTTTGTGTCACTGAGGTAACAATAGATTCTGTACCAAGCTATCCGGATGGAACTTAACTTTTATTCTTCAGGTTAAAGGGGTACTGTCAGACTTGTTGGTCCAAAATTTGACTTACATTTCCCCCATCTTATATTTGTTTGCATATTCTTTTAATCTGTTTTATTTTAATTATGTAGCACATGCTTCCCTACTTCGTTTTCTTCAGATATTTTAATTCAAATACAAACAAATTTCATAGTCTTCCATATTATCACTACAACAGGCATGAAAATATTTGTGTGATTAAGGAGGATTGGAGAACACACTGGTTTCTCAGAGGGTGGCCTTAGTCTTTTCCACACTAAACGAATCCACTACTTTTCTCCATTTTGTCTTCAGATGCCTCATACATTTTCTGTTTCAGATGGTAGATGATTTTAATTAAGCCTTTTCATCCAGATCTTATTTCAGCTGTTTATAAATAAAAACATAGTATGTGTGGTCATTGTCAATAGGAAAGAGAGGCCCCAAGCAAATCCATGGGTTTGAACACTACTGAACTTTGCTGAAACTCTGCTCTGGAGCCTGACTGACAGCTGAGACTCATCTCTAGCTAAGTAGAACCTAAAGGGGGAAATTTTGACTGTCAGTGATGAGTCTAATTGACTACAAAGGGGCCAGGATTTAATCCCGAATGCAGTTCTTGTCAGCTTTATGTTTTATACCCTCCATATATGCACTTTGGAAAGTTTTGAGTTGGTACCTCTTAGTCACATTGCCAGATCTTATTCCTCAATTTACATACCTCCATCCAAAGGATACATGCTTTATGGGATGGACTAGAAGTATCTATCAGGGAGACACCCTGTTACACTTTTCTATAGACGGTATGTGGAGCAAACATACTTTATCTGAATAAGTTTGGTTTTAGATTGAAGGAAAAGGAACCAAAGAAAACAGAGAGGAGAAAACTAAAGTTTCCCAAAGAGAGGACAGTGTATATCTCCTCTCTAAGAGCTGCATCTGAAATGAACGTTAAATGTCAGCTACCTCTAGCAGAACACCAGACTCCTAGGTATTTAGGGTGCATTGCATAGAAATCAACCATAATAGTTACATACATCACAGAAAGCAAGTAAATATTGATATTTCTTTTGATGCATCTAGCCTTCCTTTTCCCTACATATAAAAGTATATATAGACATACTATTATTGTTATTAATCATATTTATTATAGTCGGGTCTAAGGGCAACCAAGAATGGGGCCCCATTTTGCTAGGCACTGTACAAACAGAGTAGCAGACAGTCCCTGTCCTGAAGATCTTAGTCTAAGGCCTAGTCTACTTTTAAAACTTGGGTCAAACTAGCTACAGTGCTCAGGGATGTGAAAAATCCATACCCTTCAGTACTGTAGCTATGCCAACTAAGACATAGATAGGTAGATGGAAGACTGCTTCTGTTGACTTAGCGACTGTCACTCAGGGAATTGAAGTTCCTATAGCAACCGAAAGCCCTTTCTGTCCCCATATTTTCTGTCACTGTAGTCACGTCTACACAACAGTGTTAGAGTGGCTTAGCTACAGCACCACAGCTAAGCTGCTGTAGTGCCCGTAATATAGACATGGTCTGAATAGACAAGACAGACACAGGGTAGAGGAAGGGGTGGAAGACGCAAGCAGAGTGAATGATATGGTGGTAGAAATTGTCATGTTATGGCCACAGTTTTTTTAAGGGGAGGAGTAGTTTTAGTTAGGAGGGGATCAGCTAAATGGGAAGTAAAGGGATGAGCAGGACAGGGCAGGAGAAAAAAAGAGTAAAAGCGGCAAGAGTAGGGGGACGCTGAGGTGAAGACACTGGGGGAAGGGGAGGGAGAGGGTTTGAGCAAAGAGCTAGTCAACACGAGGCAGAGAAAGTCCAGTCAAAACTGTAAAAAGTTCTCGGTCTAGTGGAGTCTGTAGCTGGCTCCTTTCTACAGATTTATCCCCCGGCCATGTGGCCGGGGGAGGGGGATGCATCCCTTGGATCTTAACACTTCCAGAGTGGTAGTGGTGTCTCCCGTGCACAGTTCTGTGGCCAGGGGTCCTGGACGGAGGGGTAACTTTACCGATCCTTACTTTAGCTGCTCTTGTTTCTACGGGCTGGAATCTCATATAAAGTCAATGAACTGTATGTGACCTGTAAAGAAGATGGCTCAAACCTTGTTTTAAGGAGCACTTGGCAGTGAGCTGTGGAGAACTGACTGCTTACATGTGCTGGTTCCTCCTTATATCCAGCTGCTAAACTGCACCTAAGGACAGCTAAAAACACATAATCCTTTACTCTTCCACCTCAGCAATTGCTGTAATTGTCTCAGGGATGGTATGTGATCATGAATGGAACAAGGGTTGATGGTCCTTGCAAATGCAGGATGATGTGGTCCCTACTATTGTGAAGCCTTGCTATGAAGCTTTTATTAGAATTGTACCTAGTGTGAACAGCAGAAAGTATAATGAATAGTAGTGCATTGCTTTACTAAGCATGAACATGGAAATATTTTAAATTAGAGTCACGATGTGCTGCAAAGCATGACAAAACCTATCATTTCAAAAATCTACATCTGTTCTTCACCATAAACTGCACTGAAGAGAGATTTGAATGTAAATCATCTCACTTGACACTCTGAATGCATGTGCGTGCATGTGGTCTCCTATGGTATTAATTTAAATAGTAGTGGCAAGGCCTGGAAAGCTTATTAGATGATATGTTAAGATCATGGGAGGAAATGCTGGCTGTATTGAAGTCAATGGGAGTTTTGACATTTTGTGTTTCAGCATTTTTCTATTTTGCTGTTTCACTCTGATTCTGCTGATTTAGTAAAATTAGGCCAGGATTTTCCCCTTTGTGGTTTGCCATGCCTTCTATAAAACAAGACTTTCCCGCTAATGAATATATGGAGCCTTTCTAAATATTTCTTCTTTTTTCACACACATCTAATGATGATTAGATCTTCCAATTTCTCTGGTTGTGATCTAGTTTGGCTGTAACAATTCCAATTTCTGATATCACTCTCTATTTGTATTACATGCACATCCTTCCTACATGACACAACTCATTTTCTAAAGACGTAATTTGTCTTCTGACTCTTGAAAAGCATCCTGTCACCTTATCTGTTGCATACCATGCCATAAACACTTCTTAACTACTTCCAGTGCTTTCTTCCACAGGTCTACATTTGGCCACTCCATCTGATTACAACAGGAACAGAGGAAAGCAGTTTTATGTGGACACTCTGTTGCCTGTGTTTACAGAATGCCATGCTAAAGGCAGCCCAGATGCTCTATCTGGGGGGAAACCTAGAAACCACACTGCACTGACCTGTGATATTTTCATAATTCAACAGCTTTATCCTAATTCTAGCCTGTTGGTTTGGGTCTAGGCCTCGCTCTCAGAATGGTTTTGCTGTCAGTTAGCCCTGACAGGAGATAGCATTGCTACAGATGTTTGAAGTTCTTTGTTGTTTCGGCAACTTATGACTTTTCAGCAAACATTTTGGAACAAAACTGACACTGGCAGCTGTTGTATCTAATTGTATTTTTTTAAAGTAAAAATAAAATCTGAATATTGTTTTGCTATATGTAGCAACATTACCCCATTTCATAGATTTAGTAATGTCGCAAAGGGATATCTTTAATTTCCATAAACTTTTGTTTGAAATTATTACAGTTAGTATTTTATTATATTTTACCTCTCATTTTATGGGGTAGTTTTGTGTTTCAGCATTTTTTCTACTTTGCTGTTTCACACTGATTCTGCTGACTTAGTAAAATCAGGCACATTGCACAATACAAGGATACCGTTTATTGCAGTAAAGCTTATATGGCCTCTTTAGAGTAGCTTGCTCATAAGTTGCACCCATAAACTAACTTCTCACTGTGGTAGATTCCACAAGTGTGTTCAGCTGTGTCTGATCAGTCAAATGACATTCATGTAACAGAGAGGAAATAAAAAGGTAAAGCAATTTTGTGGGAACACAGCCAGTCATTCAAAAGAAAATCTGTAGTCAAACTAAGTAAAGTCATTATAAAATCATATCAGTTATATTTTATTGTAAAGAATTCAGAGGTTCAGAAATTGCATAAATGTGTAAAAGGTTGTTGAAATTCCTTCATATATACATTTTGAACACTTAATAGTTTGCAGCATGTACATTCATTTCAGACAAACTGTGAAAGGCAGAAAAACATGTGGTCCAAACAGATGATAGGTTGTCTCCAAATTAAACATCTGCTCATGTTTTTTCAAGATGCATTTTAAATTTCTTCAGCAGTCCAGGAAGCTTTTTCTTTTTAACTGGGATCTGTGGTATTGTTTTACTTTAAAATGAAGCTTTTCTTTTTTTTTTCCCGGGGGTGCATCGATATGTATTTTTGTTTCTGTATATTCAAATTACTTATACAAAGTACTTTTGTATACACATGCATAATGACACCATTACCTGAGACATTGACGTGCTTTTAAAATCTGAATAGGCATTTCTTTACTTATGGGTGAGTGAGATGTAAACACCTTTTAACTACTTCACCTTCGCATTCCAAAACCAATAATTTACAAACCTAAGTCTCAATTGCAATTGACAATGAACTCAATTTTCAGCTAAAACTGACCGCTGTTTGTCCCTCCCCCGCCCCCATTTTCTGTTGCTGGGCCACTTGTGATAAGGACTAAAGCTGTTGTTTGACTGAAAAGCCTAAAGAGTTGTTTATCAAAAGGAGGCCTATTCTAGGGGAAGATGCCCTTTAAACATAACAATGGGGATTTTGAAGATAACCAGATCAGGACTGCTGGGGTGTTAGGGCTGTTTTAAATTGTCTCTGGTCTTGCGGGATGAGGAGGAAGTGGGGTGTCTGGGTTTGAATCCAGAGCTATGTGTTGGTTCAGTCTAAATTAGCTGCTATTACTTGTCCATTGTACTGTGTAAACTGTAGAGTATATGAGCTCCTCTTGCTCAATGTGTATGTAGCAATTGGAGGGGGAAAAAGAGTTATTAGAAGATCCGATTTTTTTTATGACCCAATTGTTTTTTATGGTCCTCTCTGATTCACCCTTTTGTATTGGCCATCCTGAATTTCAGTTCCTAAAAGCTGACACAAGACTTACAAGTCTGTCTGTCAGGGAAAGGATAATGTTTTAATGCTTATAGTGCTGTACATTTCCAAACCACTAAATAGACATTAACTCATTATTCTCCAGTCCCCCAGAGGAGTATCATTATCTACACTTCTCAGATGGGGAAAAACTAAGGCACATTGGGTGAAAACTACCTCTGCGTAGAAGGCCAGCACAAAGTGGCATATAGGTCTTGTGCTGGCCCTTGCAAATGTTCTGTGGGTATTTTTTACCTTTCTGCACAGGGTGAATTTCATCCACCAAGAACAAAGGGACACTGCAAAGAAAAATAAAAAACGCCTATTTATCTTTTTTTTCCCCTTCTGCTTTGACAAGTTGATTTATTATCTTAAATCTTCTCTAAAGAAAGCTTCCCCCAAGAGTTTGTCAGGCATTGGCATTAAATAGAAGTTAAAAAACAAACATCCTTCACTTCTTTCACCCTTCACTGACTGAAAATCCCTCCTAACCGGATTGCTTGGGTTCAGTCTCTTGTGCAGCTGTAACCCCACTTAGTTCTCCAGTCCTCCATGAACTCCTCCTACAAAAACAGGGAAGTCAAGAGCTGCTATTTCTAGTGTAAAAAAGCAAGCAGCAAAAAGGTCTTTCAGAATAACAACCACTGCCCCAATCCTTGTCAATCTGCCTTTGTGCATCATAGGGAAGCAAAAAGAGCACAAACGTTCCACCCTACATCCCCATTTACTGGTCACATGTGCATGACTTACTCAAGGCCACACAGTCATTTGCAAAACTGGGAGAATCCTGACTCCCAGCCCCATGCTTAATCCATTAGGCTCTGCTGCCTCTGTGCTTGGTACTTATATAGCATTTTAATTTGGGGATCTCAAAGTGTTTTATGAAGTGGATAAATATTGTCACCTTTATTTTAGAAATGAGACAACAATGCAGAGAGGTGAAGGGGCATTACCTCAGAGAGAAAGGTGGTGACAATCATGAATAGAAGCAGTCTCCTGACTCCCAGTGACCTGTGGATCAAACACCCTTCCATTCCAGTCATTGAGAATGTTCTCAGAGAGACAGAGGCCTTGGGCAGAATGGGAGCTCCATCTATTACATTTTAATAACATGTCCTCTGAATATTCTTTCCCCTCTGCTGCCTGGCTATTTGCCCCAACACCTTTCTTCTCCTGGCTCTCTCTTCACTTTAAGTTCACTCCAGCTGCCTTCAAACAGCTCTCTCATTCCATTCTTCCCACCCCCATCTTCCTTGCCTCTCTACCTTCCTGTCCTCTCTTCTCTCCCACCTTGCCATATAATCCATTTTATACATGAAACAACATGTGCCATAAACAGAAACCTGCCCAAAATGCATGTACAAAAGCCCAAAACATCCAACATTTAAAAAAAAATTCTGGCATTACCATGACATTTGCAAACCGTAACTCTGTTCAGCCTGCTCATATGTTATATTTCTTTCCCCAGCCCTGTGTCTGTCTTGTCCAGTTTGACAGTAAGCTCTTTCGGGCAGGAGCTGTTTCTGACTTCATACAGTGCATAGCATAGTGGGGCTCTATACAAATAAATCATAATAACTTTGTTTTGCTGCTATGTCATTGTCTCACTAAGATCAGTGATTGGCTGCAAGCATCTGGTTAGAGCTCAGCTTGAACAAGATAAGAGTATTAAAGGTTGAATGAGGGAACAGCTGGAGAAAGCCACTTGTTCTGTAATGACCATTTTGATCAATGGGGTCTGCCCTAGTCGTGTCGACAGGTGTAGGTGGGTCCAAAATTCACGGGTGACTTTCTTTTAAATCATAAGTGGAACCATGAAACATTTTGGAGGCTCTTTTCCTCCTCCATATATTTGGAGGTTATGGCATCTTCTGAGCATAGATGTCCCCACAATGACCAATGACGCTGCCACTGGTATTATCTGACACCCTTTTCTGAAGTCTCAGAGGCCTTCCTTATGCTGGACTTATTTTCCTAATATTTTCCCACAAGTTAATCTCCACCAAGTGTTAGCAGTGCTGGCAATACTTGTGTTGACCCAGGTATCAGTGTTTTGACTGCCACTTTAACCAACGTGTGTAGGTTATGGTGGTTAACATGCCACTGGCCATTGTGCCTTGTCTATGCTAGACCTTCCACCACTGCTGCCATTGGTGGGTAATTTTAAGAAAATAATTCTACTATCCCCAAGGCCAAAGATGAATAAAGAGTGAATGCGCACAGAGAATGACCGGCAATAATAGAGAGGAGGAATCACTTTTCCCCTGAAATGATGCATTTTGCCCTGAAATGATCCATACCCTGAAGTGACATAGTTAAGCTGATCTAACTGCTGGTGTAGACAGTACAAGATGATGGAAGAATTCTTGGGGAAGTGGATTAACTACAGTAATGGGAGACCCCTCCTGTCGGTGCAATGAGTGTCTACGCTGAAGCGCTGCAAGAGTTTCAAGTGTAGACAAACACTAAGGATGGATTTAGTTTCCTAATGTTTGGCATCATAATTACACTTCTTCCAAATTGGGTCAAAAGCCAGAGTAAACAAAGCCTAAATCTTGAATCTAATCAGGCAAACAGAGAATGAAAACACCCAGAACCTACTGGCAATGCAAAATGTTGTCAACCGCTTTAGACAGTGATGTCTCCTATTCCCCCCTGGACTCTAGTGGGGGTTACCTCTTCTGTGGCCACTCAATTCAGAGACACCGGGCCCAAGCAACCACCACATGAGCTGGAAGCAGAGCACCTTCTCCTAGGGGTCAAACTATCCACTGGGAGCAGCAGTGGCAAGGCATGGAGAGGTCCCCTCCAGCTCTCTGATTTACAGACCTGGATGCAGAGTAGACTGGTTGTGGCTGGCTAAGCTTCTTCTACCTGAACTCTGGACATGTTTTTCTCTAATCTGATTGGCTGTTTGTGCTAACCTCCTCCCACCCAGCTGAATGGAGCCTGTGGGCTATCACAATGTAAATAAACCAAACTTGTTAGCTTCCACGCCTCTTTAAAAAAAAAACCTGTCAAGCTTACCATTTGCATACCTTTTAAGATACAAAGGATTCAGGAAGTAACTATTTTAATGCAGAGCTAAGCAAATTCACTTCACAGTGGTACAACAAAAGTGGAAACCGTTCTACTCCTTCGAAACTGTTAGTTTAGGTTGGTGTTAATTTATTTATTAAGTTACGTTTATTTCACTGTTAAACATAAAGATTTATTTATAGCTTGTCAAACAGACCTACTCAGGTTTGGAAGCAGTAAACAATTTTGCATTTGTGTTGCCCACGGGCAGAATTAGAATTTTTATTTCCTTTGTTTTGGAAATAAAAACTGCTTTATTATGGAAACAAAAACAAGAAATGAAGGGTGTCCATAAAATAGAACAGCTCAAGGTGGAGGGAAGCAAACAGTGGGCTTGCTGTGAGAACCACTCCTAGGCCAGTTTTTCATTCATCTTTTTCACAAATGCCCCAATATTATAATGCTATATAAATACAAAGTACCTTTTTCTGATTTGTTTTTCTTTTCTATTAAGAATAGAATTGCAAATGTAGCTATATATGCTGTTAACACAAAGCTGTGCAGAGGGGTGATTGAAAATATAAAGAGCAAATGAGTTCAAACTAGGTTAGGGGTAATTTCGTGGGACCGTTAGGTTGTGTCATACAGAGTTCACTGCCAGTCAGCTATGTTAAAGTGAAATGTGAGGCCTTTCCAAAGCATGGCTTGATATTGAGGAAGGGCTATTACTCCAGTGAGATGTCAAGATAAGGGACTAAATTCACCCCTTATTTACACTGCATTTGCTTGTGTAAACTAGGGTACAAGTCTCCTGCTTGCAGAAAACATGGCCCTGTGTTGCTCTTCAGGGGTGAATTTTATCTACGGTAATATTTTCCCCTAAAATTTCCTATTATTGATCCTACCAGTGCAGTTCCAATGTGGGAACAACAACAGGAGCAGTAGTGTAGACATGGCCATGATGCTGTGCAGGCCTGGGCTAGATGACACATTGGTCACATTGCTACCAAGTGCCTGCAGTCCTGACTGCACTAATACTCCTACTGTTGAAGTTGCACCGGTGATAACAATGGTGGAAATCTTTCAGAAAAAGAAGCTAGCATAGCACAGCCAGAGTGCAAAGAGCCAATCACTCTTGTCATTAGTCAGTGCCCTTTACTATGGTGATTGTTCTGGGTTATACACTCCCCACTCCATTCCCCAGCACTTCTTCCTCCAGCCCTTTCTCTGCTTCAGAAAGATGGTTTGTTGTTATCTTTCTTTTCAAGACCGAAAAGACATGATTTCATTTTTTCTTTCTCCCTCAAACCAACCCGAAACCAGCACTTCCTCTACTTCAGTACTCCCTTATAATGCCATGAAAGCCATCACCAGCCTCGTTCTCTTCATTGTATCACCTTCTAATCTCCATCTTCCTTTTGTCCTGTTTATCTGCCAACCACCATTCCTTAACCAGGACCCTATCCTAGATAAATAGATAGCAGACCTTTCCCTGTCTCACTTTCAAGGACGGTTTTCTAATAGCATAACTACTTCCCCTTTTTTTTTAACCTAAATTTTTTTGTTCCCGAGGTCAGAATCTTAGAATCAACTTTTGATAGCAAAATAGACTTTCTTTGTTTGTGTGCCCATTGCAACATGCGGAACTTTGAGTCTGCCTTTGATGGAAACTCTTGATCATGTCATAGACATTTTCCATCTCTACTGCAATTCTATCTTGTGTGTCCTTTTAACCAGCCGCTCATTTACTCCCAACCCATCCCAACGCGTCAGGGTCCCTTTCTCCCCAGTTGCATCCAGAGCACCCTTCAAACCCACTACAGCACAAGCTCCTTTTCTTCACTTCTCCCTGACATCCTAGATGACTATTTTTTTCTGTGCTCTCCCTGCTTGCCACACTGCAACTTATTTGCTGCCCTGCTACTCTGCAGCTGTCAAACAGAGGGTCAGATCCTGCAGTCCTTTCTCAGCCCAAACTCCCATTGTTCTCTTGCCAGTAGCCTTCTGCTCCAGATACTCTAAAGCCCCACATGCTTTTGAGGGCAGCACTTACTTTCAGGTGTGGCTAGACCTAACTAGTCCTGGGAGTGCTGGGTGCATTTAAAGACAAAAAGTCGAACAGTGCAGGTGGGACAAAAATAAGACAAGAGTTCTCTCGTATTTTATTGTCAAAACTGATTTTCATCAGGATGAACCATTTAAATTCTTCAGTTTTTCACTCATAACTAGAACCATTTTTGAAAGAGGAAGGATTGTTAGGGCACTACACTACGGCTTGGGAGACCTGTGTTCAAGTCCCTACTCTGTAGCAGATTTCCTGTGTCACCTTGGACAAGTCACTTAAGCCTGGTTGACATAGTTAGGTTGCTCAGGGGTGTGAAAAATCCATACCTCTTGAGTGTTGTAGCTATGCTGGCTAGTCCCCAGCGTAGATGCAGCTAGGTTACTGGAAGAATGCTGCCGTCACCTATCTACCATTGCTCAGGGAGATGGCATTCCTACAGGGATAGAAAATCCCTTCCATTGCTGTAGGCTGTGTCTACACCATATGGGGTTTTGGAGGCATAGCTACATAGCTGGAGACATGGCCTTAGCGTCTTTGTGCCATTGTAGAGGTGTTTATATCTGTATATCTTATTCCCTCCTTTATATCAGCATGCCTGTCTACAATATGGTATTGTACTGCTTTAACTTTATGGGTCTAAGCCATTCTAGCACTCTAACTTTATTGAATACATTTAAATTCTAAATGTAACATTTTAAACTTCCAAATGTAGTTAAAGCAGTACAAAAACTGTGTGTAGACTAGCCCTAACTGACTTAAGCTAAACTGCAATAAGCCTGGTCTAAAATGAAATAAGTGTCCTCATAGCCTTTTATACCAGTTTCACTAAATCAGTTTAAATCACATCTTTAATTAAATTGGTGTAAGTTATAGACAAGGTCTAATATTTCAGAAGTGTCTTTGTTTTTTCCCCGTAGGACTTCTTGTGTTAAATATGCTTTAGTGAAACACAAGTTGTGGGACCCAGTACAATGGTAATTGGGTGAATTCTATGTCCTATGTTATGTAGTAGGTAAGCCTGGATGATCTAATGGTCTTGTCTAGCCTTAAGATCTATGACTCTCTGACTCAGAAGTGTATATTGGGATCTTTTTCAAATCTTGAGAGTTTTTCTTCCACTTGTTTTAGCTAAATAGTTGTCAGCAACCAGAGTATGTTAAACAATCTGAATAAAAATCTGTTTTCTTCACAACTTTCACTTCCTGGGTACTTGTGATGTCATCATCTTACTTGCCCTCTGGTCAGCCATAGAGTATTCCAAAGCAGAACATTTGAGAAGAGCTCTCTTCTGTTGGCTGTTTTTTTGGTTATTTT
This sequence comes from Emydura macquarii macquarii, assembly GCF_026122565.2. Taxonomy (NCBI): domain Eukaryota; kingdom Metazoa; phylum Chordata; order Testudines; family Chelidae; genus Emydura; species Emydura macquarii. The sequence goes on along the minus strand of NW_027132813.1, from coordinate 23,648,870 downwards.
TTAGTGGTTGAGGGAAGCTTTCAACTCTTCATTATGTATCATAAAAATAAAAAAACTGAAGGGAAAAATGAGGTGAGAGCACAATATTTTTCTTGTGCAGGTCACTTTTAAATATATAACTTTGTACTTGGTAACTGTGAGTGTTTAATTATTCTTTAGCTGCATATTTTTGAAAGGTTGAAACACTCACTGGCACTCAGTGGGACGACTCAGGTGCTGAAAGTTAGATACGTGCTTAAATAGCTTGCTGATTGTGGGCTTAAGCCTGATCCAATGCCCACTGAAATCAGTGGAAAGACGCTAAATGCCTGCAGTGGGCTTTTGCTTAGTAGGAAGGTTCAAATCTGGGACATAGGTCACACAAGCGAAATTAATTTGGTGTCATCTCATTTTAGTTCCCACTCATCCTTATCACAGGTACAATTCTGCATGAGTGGCACTCTGTTCTGGAGAGGCCCATGACTGGAATAGCAGAGAGTGATGCAGTTCAGGGATGAGATGTACTGGCTGTAATACATTTAGGAAGCTGGCTGGCACAGGGCCTGCCCTTGCCAAGAAGAGTTCAAGCCAGTGTTATCAGTCTCTCTCTCTCTCTCTCTGTCATACATACACACACCTTTTCTGGGATACTAAAAGGAAAAATGTTTCCTTAAAATGTAAAATGATTGTCATTATTTCCTCCTCATCTATTTCTCCCTTTGTTTGAAAAACAATACTCTGGACTAGTTGAACACAATATAATATATCTCAGAATCAAGAAGGAGCCCTCCTGTGATATTATGGTGCGATCCATGGCATGTGCCAGGTTCTGCTCTTGATTACACTGAAGTAAATCTAGAGTAATTCTGTTATCTGCAGGGGAATTCCTGCAAATTTACACAGAGCAAAAGTTGACTCCATATGATGACCTTAGGCAAGAAACAAAAAAAGTCAATAGTAGTTCTAAAATTAATCCTGGGATAGCTATGAAGTGTATTTGTCCTTTGTGCATGTCATGTTTCTATTAACTTTCCAACAACATGCTATTACCATTTTTCTGCTCTTCCTTTTAGTTAATTGTTTAGAGTGGTCCCTTTATGTCAGAATCTGTCTTCTTACTCAGTGATCTGCTAATTTGGTTTTAACCCTTTGTTCTCCACTACTTTCCTTGAACAATCTTTCCCATCCCAGTGCCTCTGTATTTCATGTTTATCAATATAAGAAACAGTAGTGAATGGACTAACATGATGTAGCTGCACCAGTGCAAAACCTTAGTGCAGATTTGCTGCACTTAATGCAAAAAGTGACTTTGCTAGTGCATTTTGTAAAGTCATGAAAGTCCTACTGGCACAAATCACTTTGAAATTAGTGCAGCATGTGGACACTAGGACTTTGCACTGATGAAGCTACTACTTTGGTGTAGCTATACCAGTGCAAAACAGAAGCTCCAGCATAGACGTGCCTCAAGTCAGACCTCTTTTTGAAACTCTACGTCGGTTTTCCTCTGAGCTCAAGTTTCTCATCCTCATGTTCCAGAGCATGCATAATCCTCCTCCCCATTCCTACTGCATATGATTTGCCCACCATGACCTCTGTAGTGCTCGTTTTGATTCATTCTCCCACTTTGTGAGTTCATCCCTGTATGTCTATGCCCTTTGGAATGCTCTTCTTCTCCCCTGGTACCAAAGGCTCTTCCTCATCTATATTCCTCCTCAAAACATGCATAGTCCATGATGGCTCTTTTTATATAAATTCACCAATGTAAGAAGTTGTGTTGTAGTTGTCTTTAAGCAGACACTTAGCTGCAACTATAACTGTAAAGTGTCTGTACCCACCCCACGATTACAGGTACCTTCATTTAAAAATGTAATATATGTCTACACTACAGCACTCCAAAGCTGCAGATTCACCAGCCATTGGCTGCCTTTTGTGTTCGTAATGCTTTGTCAAGCACAATTTACAGTTTAAACTCCTTGGTGTGGGGACCATATCTTCATAATTTATTAATAACTCAGCTACTGCTAGCATACATTATTATAGCTGCTACACACAAGTCCATGCATACCCAAGTACAACCGATCTGATTCCCAGTTATGGAAATAATTTAACTTTATAGAGTTAGAAAATGTTATGTTCATGCGTGTATACACAAGGAATCAGAATAACTTCTTCACTTCTTGGGTTGTCATTTGAGCCATTTGCTGCTGGGATTCTGCTAGTGCTCTTTCTGCATTAAATAACAATGCAGAAGAAATCACACCATGTTCATCCATGGCAAGCCAGAACATCACTATTATAAATCTCTCAATTGTTCTGTTCTTTAGTAGAGCTATTTGTTTAACCTTAGGATCAGTAGAATATTTTTGGTGTGCTTTTTCCAATAAAATGTGTCAAATAAAAGTTCAGATGGATCATGACACTTGGAAACCCAATGGTCTTTCCTTTCAATTCACTTTTGTAAATGAGAATCTAAGAAGAAAAGCAAGCAAAAGCAGTGTGCAGCATAAAGCCTTCCAGCTTTTGTAGAACTGTGAAGCAGAAACCAGCCAAATACATGGAGCCCTAATGTCCCTAAGAAAGGGCAGCACCATGAATGTGTAAAGTGCTTTTTACAATATAGGACATGAGTGATTCGCTGATTAATTCAATCTTTTTGTTTCTTCTCAAACATAAATAGACACTTCTCAGGCTTCCTGGCTCTAATACTTTAAAAAGAGGCAGTAAAATAAATTCTGTGGCTTATTTATAAGGCAAGCCTACTATTAAAATATGAACATCTGGACAAGAGAAAATAAAGTTAGCTGTGACAGTTTCACCAAGGGGCTTTTTTGCTGGGTGGATTTATCAATGAAAGGGTAGGTCACTACCTGTTTGCTACCACCACTCAGTCACTCACAATTACATTATGTAGTGGCCAACCTTGAGAGGTACTGAATGCCCACTGCTCTTAATGGTGTCATTGGGAGTTGAGGGTGTTCAGCAACTGATAGGATCAGGCCCTACAGTGAATCACGCAGTTGTGGGTCTTCTCAGTAGAAGTGGATGTTACGCAGCATCTTGCAGGATTGTGCCCTTCTGCTGATAGTGAGATCATCATTCTATCTATTGACCATGTACAGGTAACCAGTCATTCTGTTTGTGTCCAATTCTCACGTTCAGCTCTCTTGCTGTGTTGTTTTTACTGATGAGCAATTGCTTCTTATATTTTGCAGCCCTTCCCGTCTGGTTTTGTTCCCAAACTGATCCCTTGTAATAGAATGCCTGTGCCACTCCCCAGTCCTGCCTTTCACAGGAGCTAACAACTGCAAAGGGTAATCTTTATTGACTGTTTTCAGGAAAATGGGTGTGTGTATGTGTAACCAACCCTGAAGGAGTTAAGGTGGCTCAGAAGGGTCTAATTCACTTTATAGGCTGCAGCTGAGGGAGAGTCAGGTGTGAGGGACAATGACTGAAGATGAAGCCCAGCTGGAGGAGAAGCTGGATGAGGTATAAAGTCAAGAAGTTCACCACAGAAAGAGGCTGCAGGGGGAGGTCTGCAGTCACTCTCTGGGTACAGAGAGGTGGGTAGATGGAAACCCGGGCTGAGCAAAAGCCTTCAGATCCTGTCCCTGCTGGAAGGGGGTTACCCAGAGGAGTTGGGGGGAAGAAAACCTGTGTAAGTAAGAAGCCCAGGGAAAGAGCAATGAAGGCTGAGACTGTGTAGACTTTGGCTGCTGATTATAGGATCCCTGGGCTGGAACCTGGAGGAGCAGGTGGGCTTTGGTTCCCCTACCAGCCACTGGGAAGTGGCATGGGATTTGTGAGGGTGATATCTGGACAGTTGGTCTGGGAAGACATTGACACCCTGGAAAGGAAAAACTAGACTGTGATCTGGTCAGAGGGCTCAGTCATGAAGAGAGAGCACCCTGAGTCCTGGAGAGTGAGAGGGGTTGCAGGGTCAGAGAGTGACGGAAGAGGTGATTCCCAGACCCAACCATAAGGGGGCACCACTTAGTGGTGAGCGAAATCCGTTACAGTTAAGTTCCATAAATAAAGTATGTGCAAATACATTGCAACATGAGCATAACCCAGCAACTGCAAACATCACGCTGAATGTGCCTTCAGATTTGCATTGCATGCTCTGCTTTGTATGTCTGATATTCTATTTGCTCATATGCAAATTCTCCATGTTATTTTTTTCCATAGAGCAAACATACTTTCAAGCTGAATGATTTATTTTAGATGGATGTTAAAAAAAAAAAAAAAAAAAGTATGCACACAAAAAGAATGCACACTGTGACAGCTTGCACTGAACTAAATGCCAAAGGCCTGCTAGTCTCTGCAGACATCCGAATCCTTAGATATTTAAAGGTGCAATACATAGAAACCAAGGTGAAACAGCTACATGGGTATAAATGTTACACCGCTCAGCCGCTGGATGTCCCATTTTTAACGTTTTCCCAAGAACTCCACACGTTAGAAATAATGGCAGGAGAGCCAAAACTTCTCCAAAACTAATTCAGGGGTGTGTACGTAAGGCAATGTAAAAGAACTTCAGAGCATCACAGAGAAATCCTTGCCACTAACATTTGAAGAAGGAAAACAAACACTGCTAGACCTTGCCTAAACTAGTCTACTTTTCCCTAAAATTTCCTACTGTTGCCAACACAGGTGGGGGCTGTGGCATAGACAAAGCATAGCATCCACCGAGCTTTTTGCCACTGTGTCATCTAGACCAGCAGTTCTCAACCGGGGGCCCATGGCCCCCTGGGGGACTGCAAGCAGGTTTCAGGGGGTCTGCCAAGCAGGGCTGGTGTTAGACTCGCTGGGCAACAAGGCAGAAATCCTGAGTAACATAGCTTTGTGGGGCCCCTGTGGCGTAGGGCCATGGGCAATTGCCCTACTTGTTATCCTGTAATGCCAGTTCTGACTTACAGTTGTTGTGGTACAGGTGGGCCATGGAGTTTTTGCATGTTGTGTGTGGGGGTGGCGGGTGTCAGAAAGGAAAAGGTTGAGAATCCCCTGCTCTAGATCTCCTCTGACCTGATGGCCTGGTGACAAAATTGCTGGTGCCCTGTTTATACTAGTACTCTCATTGTTGCTACTGCCAGTGGATCTTTACCGTTAGAAATTTTTCATGGGGGGGTGGAGGGAGGGGGAATTTAGTGTAGACACAGCTGTAGGAAATACACAGCCTGTTCATCTGCCTGGAAGATGGACCAGATGACCTAAGCGTTCTTTTCCACCTTAAAAATATCTGTGATGCCCTGATTTTTTGTTGTTGTTTCTCCAGTGTTATTATTTTTAACCTCGTTCTGGATATCTTCCTAACTAGAGAAGCAATCTTGTCTAGAGCAAAAGCAGTATCTTCTACTGTGATTAAAAGGTCAATCCTGTTTTCATTGATGTGAGTGGCAAAACTTCCACTGACATCAGTGGGAGCAGGAAAGGTACCTACTGATATAAACATGCTCCCTAAACCCAGTCCTATCTGTCCCTCTCTGTATTGTATGCAAGCCCACGTATTCCAAAATACTTTAAAAATTGCAGTTCAGCTGCACAAATTTCATTTTTAGTGAAAGTGGCTGATAACGGACACTCAAGCTAACCATTTCCCTAGGCACAGAATGCAAAAAAAAAGAAAAAATATTTACTTGAGAAGGACCTCATATCAAGTACCACTAACTATAACACTGCATCATTAGAGATTTTTTTCATATTTTCAGGTGAGCAGGCTGCTGCTGGAGAAAGAGGATAGCCCATTAACACCTTGGATCAAACCAAGCTAACTGCCTTTCAACACAGAATATATTTTTTCACAGGGGCCCTTGGTGCCTCTGCTACATTCAGCCATGCTGTATTTCAAACACTGTACTATAGATCGCTTTTTGTGAATGGGCCTGTAGGCTGCACTGGTGAGGTCACAAGTCTGCATTTAAAATTCACTTCGCTCACTTTCTCCTCCGCTGCCTTGTGAATTCTTCAGATGTAGGGGCAACAGGATCCTACAGTTCAGGCCTGATGAAAGCAGGGCTCTTTTAGTTTTTAAAGCACCCATGTGTGTAACTTACAGCTCTGAGAGTCTTTGACAATGCTTTATAAAAGCTGTTAATTCACAGCTGGCTTCTCATCCGTATGGGAAAGATTTTTTTTTTTTAACACAAACATCTAATAGGGACATTCCCAGCAGCGGGAAAAATGAAAAAAAAAGTATGCAAAAAGTCACATTGGCCTCTGCAGAAGATTTGCTGGGAAGAATATTGAAAGCTCTTCTTTCTGCTGCAGCACATGGCTGCTCAGGGGTTTCAGGTGCCCAGTAACCCAAAGTTTGACCCGTGCAGCTACAGCAATGATAAAGTGAGGTGGCACAGCTGTGAGCATGGTCCGCCCAGTAAAAGTGGGGGTGCTAGGGGTGACAGGCCACACCTGCTGCACCACTAGAACCAAGTCCTGGGGCTGGGCCTTCCGAGGGACTTTCTGCAGCTGGATTTGTGGGGGTGCAATGACGGAGGCCATCTATGTCTTCTGCTGCAGTGGAGAGCCCAGTCAGCTGGCCCACACCCCAAAGTGGGCAGGGTTGACTCTGGGGGTGCCAAGCCAAGCTAGCCTGGGGATGGGGAGCGGGAATGATGTTTTAGCCCACCCTTGGCAGCCTTGTCTGCATGATGACATGTTTAAAATGCTAGTGACGACCAGTGTCTCAAATACACAACCGCTCCCCTCATTGCTATGACCATATCCTATGTGCGCATTCGGCCTATAAAACCGCGTATCATTTAGAACTGTGGGAGCACCTAGATACCCCAGCCAAGACTGGGGCTCATTGTACGGGGCACTGTACAGTCATGTTGTGAGGGTCAGTCCCTTTCTCGAAGAGCTTACTTTCTATCCATGAGGTCCTCATTTTGATTCAGGTTCTGGAAGTTATTGTAGTAGAAATAATAAATTAATAATAATAACCTAACTTCCTTGGTCCCTTGTGGGCTAGTTGCATGCTTCAGTGGGCTTTGTAATAGATGTGGTATCACAGCTAAGCTGGTGCCAGCTGGCAGAGCCTCAGAGAGCTTGACTGCATTCTTAAAGAAAATGTAATATCCATTGTGTACTGAATGCTGTCCGGGAGGAGATGTGGGGAGGAGAGGATAGTCTTGTGCATGAAGCACTGGACTGAGAGCAGGAGTCCTGGCTTCTCTCAGTAGCTTTGCCACTAACTTGTTGTGTGATCACAGGCAAGTCTTTTAACCTCTCTGCCTTAGTTTTGTCATTTGTAAGCTGAGATGATTTTATAATACCTCTGACAGTGTAAATGTCAGGGAAGGAATATCCATAAAATGGATTAAGGGCTGCAATGTGTACCCAGTGTTAGAGCTATGGCATCCTTGGAGGATTGGGCTGATTTCTGATGGCTCAGGGAGGAGCATTGGCATATCTTGTTGGAACAATAACCCTGACACATATTTGGCAAGGTCATAAACCTTGGTACCGGTGTTAATTCTCATCAGGGTCTATTTTGTTAGCAGGATGAGATGGATTGTATAGCAGAAGTGGGAGCTATCCTATAACGGAAGGTAAGTGTAAACTGAAATTGTCGCCTTCCAACTTTTGGATGGAGATTTGCAACATGGTTAACATCATGTGTATCAGGCATTATTATCATCAGTTATACTACAGCAGTGCCTGGCGGCTCCAACCAAGATCAAGGACACATTGTTCTAGGCTGTGTACAGACATAGAGAGACAGTTGCTGCCCTGAAGAGCTTATGCTCTAAATAGACAAGATTGAGACATGTTGGACGAGGGTGCTAGTGGAAACAAAGGTGAAATGATTTGTCAGGGACGTACAGCAGATGAGTGGACAAACTGGGAATAGAACCTAAATCTCCTGACTCCTACTCCAGTGCCCTGTCACTATACTGCACTGCCTCCTGTAAGGCATGAGTGAAACCCGCAAAAGGATTCTAGATGAATTTGGAATAAAATCATTGCATAGCAAAACACAGTACTGACTTTAGTCTGAGCAAACCCCATGGATTTGAACATAGAAATTGCCATACTGGATTAGACCAGCAGTTCAAATTATCCTGTTTCTAGCACTAGCCAGTATCAGATGCTACAGAGGCAAGTGCAAGAAACCCTGCAGTGGACACTTATGGAATGATCTGTCCCTTGGGGAAGTTTTTTCTTAATTCTGTTTTATGACCTGAAGCATGAAGCTTCGAATTCCTTTTAAAATGTGTTTGTTTTAACTTAACTAAAATAACGCTGGATGTTTTTATTAGGCTTATAAACATTTAATCCATTCTGAATTCTACAAAGGTTTTGACCTCGATGATATCTTGTGACAGCGAATTCCACAGGTGGGTTATGCATTTTATTAAAAAAGGGTTCCTTTATTACTTTTAAATTAATTCCCTTTCAATATCCTTTTATTCTTGCATTATGAGAAAGGGCAAAATGTGTGAACAGTTTGCCTTCTCAATACAATTCATTATTTGGTCTGTCTTTATCATGTCCCATTTTATTCATTTTCTCTCAAAACGATCTCATTCTAATCTTTCCAGGTCTCTAATCATCTTCCTTGAACCCCCACTGTAGTTCTGCTACATCCTGTAAAGCACACCTGCACCATTAGAGGATTGTTGCATTGATTCCATCCCCTGTGAGGGCTGTTTGGGAAAACCAGAATGGCTACTAATATCAGGACAGAACCGCATTGAGAGAGAGTCTATGGCCTTGTCAGCACTAGTGAACTGAACCATTGCTGATTGCTGACCAATATTCAGCAGTGGTTCAGCTTCAGCTGTTGCCAGTATTGGTTTTGTAGTGCAGCTGACAAACTCACAAAGAATAGGTATGCTATCCTTGCTGGTTGTGCAATCACCACAACAGCTGCTGAATCTTTAGTCAAGCAGAAAGAAAATTCAAAGATGTTTTATAATGTGTTGCCATTTGAACTATTTTATTGCCGGATCTTGTAATATTTGTTATTTTTCTTAAAGCCCCAGTCCGTGGAGTCATGTGAATATATCAGAATCTCAGATTTCATTTAAAAAAAAAAAAAAAAAAAGGAAGGTACATTTCGAGCCCTTATGTTTGCAAAGAAAAGCTGGAAACTGAACTTTAAAGGCTCAAACCAGAAGGCGAATAAAAGGAACCCCAAAGTTATTGCTTTCTTAAAATGTCATGATTTGTAAGCACATCTAATGATTTTTGGGGCTTGATTTATGATTTTTGAAATCTTGGTTTTGGCAACGATGTTTATCTACCAAAAAACTCGCATACAAACAAAAAGTGAACCAAATGTTGTCCAAAAGAGTGATGTTAACAAAAAAAATCTATACATAATTAGACCACAACAATCTTACAGTATGTCCTCACTGCAGAGAGAGCTCAGATAATCAGCACCCAGGTCTGAGCACTTGTATTTGCCTAGCCAGGTGTGAGCAGTCACTCTGCAAGGCCTCACAGGAGTTAATGTGTCCTCATTGACCCTGCACTCACCTGTGTATGTCAGCATATCTGGGAGCATATCCCATGGTTCTTTATGCTGCAGTAAGCTGACCAGTCTCTGATTCTTTCCAAGTAGATTGTGGGAGCAGTTGTCCATATGTGTATGTGGGGGAAATGTGGGACGGCATGGAAGGACTATTGATACTCAAGTGATTTAACCTGCATCCTCACTGTAAAATGGGTGGGATACCAGCCTGTGTGAAAGCATCACTTGGGTTTAGCTTATAATGCTAGAAGGGCTGACTAGCCTGGCTTGAAGACAGCACCAAACTGGGGTGACAGTGGACAGGAAGGGATTTGGGGTAAAATCCTGGGCTAACTCTGCCATGAAGACATATCCTAATCATACCATACCCTAATCATAGCTACTCTTGTTCTGTCATTGACTTGAGCTAGATCTCCAAGTGCACAGCCTACAATGGGAATAAACTCTGCATAATAGTAGTAAGACCACAACAAAATCTCATATTAGCTCATTCTCCTCTTAATATTCAACCAGCAACCTGAGATTAATGCCTTAAACCTAGGGCTTCTGTTTGTCAGGCTTTATTAAGTTAACTTTTGGAGATCTATTTTTAACAATTTGAGTTCTATGTAAATGTTCAAAAATCTGATTTAGGGGGGCTTTCTCTTTGTATCTACTATGAATAATGTATATTATATACATTACTCATTACAGTAGTATACACTGTAATGAATAATCTTTTTCTAATATTCCCTAGTGCTCTTTAAAGTAATACTCTTTCAAGCAGCACTACCTTAAAGCACACTAGGGAGTCCTTCGTGCACACCATCAGGGTCTGCACAGACCACTTAATGCGCAACATATTAGTGCGCTTTAGAAATCAATTCTGTAGAGTGCATTACTTCTCCGTGTAGACAAGCCCTTAGATACAGGTCACCATTTCTGGTATTTATTGGCTAAACAGTGATTTCATTTTTGACAGGGGTGAGGGGAGATGAAGGGAGGGGTGTTTTTATTAGTGTTTATCAGTTAAAACCAAAAATCAGAAGCCCTACTTACACCTCTCTGGAAGAAAACCCCACCATTACATATTTACAGCCCCATTCTCTGGAATTAAAGGCCTGTCCAAATGGGGGATTTTTGCATCAGTATATCTACACCGATGGAGCCACATTGGTCAAATCCTTAGGCCATGTCTATACGAGAAAAAGTTTGCTTCTCTAACTATACGAATAAGGCTTCCTGGTGTAGATATAGCTCATACTGGCAAAAAAAGTGGTTTTGCTGGGATAGTGTATACAGGTTCCCCAAGCGAAATGAGCTATGCTGGCAAAAACACTGTTATGCTGGTATAACTGCATCTATAATAGGGCTTTAGCCAGTATAGAAATGTCAGGAGAAAAAAAAACCATACTCCTAACTGATAATAGTGTACTGACAAAAGCTTTTAGTGTAGACCTGGCTTTAGTGTGCATGCGTTGCACTAGTGTAAAAACTGACTTGCACATGTGCACCGTACCCAAGTTTGAAATTGGGTTACCCCACACTGGTGTGCAGGTTGCTTTTTACATCAGTGCTACATATCTGATCTCGAGGCTTGCCTTGATGCAGTAACATTGTTGCAGCCAGTACAAAAACCTGTCATGTACACAAGCCCTCGGTGATGCAGAATGTAGACATCTGGACGAGCAGACTGGTGAAAAAATCCTGAATAAAAAGGTTTGAGATAAAGGATTCAAAATGCCCAGAGAACTGTGCATTGCAGAAAAGCAAACACTAATATTAAAGTTTAATTACAAAGAGAAAAATTGGGCTATGTGCCCTTTTTTGAGTTTATGAAGTACGTAAATAAGGCCTGAAAGGTAGATTTTTTCCTTCAAAGTAATTTTTACCCTGCTTATTTTTAACATCTGAAAATCAGGTCTTGTCTGCCATGGAAGACTATGATTGGAGAATTAGTGAAATGGTGACACTATAAGAATCAAGAGCATGAAAGTTGAACAACTAAAGGTACACATTTATTAGGAAAGAAGGTGTAGCTCACACATGGTAACTAAAAAGAGGTAAACTCCTAGCGAAGACACAACAGTCTATAGCTCTCACACATGTTAGCAGGTTGAGATAAAGACTATGAGGGAGCCTATAGTAGCACAAGTTTTCCTAGTAAAGACAAGGCTTCAGAAGGGAAGGATTTTTAATTAGTCTGTTTTAAAATGTTGCTCTTTCTTAATGCCTATTTTGCTTCAACAACTAATTAACGTTTTGGATAAAGACTATTTTTGTGAAAGATCCAATACACCCATCTTACAATTAAGATATGATCACAGGTAAAAAACCCTAATTTAAAAAAAAAAAATTGAGACATCCATCGAGTTCTCTGATAAAAGCAGAGATGACTAGACTTGACGTTGCTAATGTTTTTTAGGTTAAAAACAAGTATGTGTGGGTGTGGGGAGGGAATTTTTTTTTAAATCCCTTTCTGGCTGCTTTTTTAGATGTATAAAGAACCCCCAAAGGGCAAAGTCTAGTTTTAAAAAAAATCCTTTGCAAGTCACCTGTGAAGTATCAGCATGAATCTAACACCCCACAGCCCAAATGAATGAGTAGTACCCTGGAACTCCACACCCAGTCTGTGCCGAGTAGGTTATGTATGCAGAATGATGCACAGAATAACACTCTCCCTGTTTTCAGAATTGTGAGAGCACACACTGAAATTACTGAACATATTCACACCCTCTTTAACAGTCTCAATGATATTATTATTTATTAGTATTCCTTTTTTGCTGTCTCATACCTTTCACACACATGTGCCAACTGATATGGGAACTCATGCCACACCCCACAAGCAAGGAAGAGGGTCACATGACCTGCTCCCATTCAGAGCACTTTAAAGAAACCGATAAGCTCTATCTCTCATTTAACTTGGCCTTTGGAAGATATTTGTGGAAATTTCTGCAAAGGGGGTGACATCAGTTGTTGTCACAGCTGCTGAGTAAGTCTGCAAGACCATGCCTGTTCAGGGTGTGTGTGTGTAAAAATATTTTGTTAATAGATAAAATTTTAAACAGAAGGCAGTCCATATGCAGGAGGCTGGTATGTTTCAGTCCTAAGGACTGGTGCATATAGATATAATCAAAACCTAATAAAACACTACAGTAATTTAATTTGAAAAAAAGGATGCTAGCTTTGGAGTGCTTAAATTTAATTTGAATCAAGATTTCTCCTAGGGGAATTCCAAGTGTTCGCATGTGGGACATACTCCAGTTGCTAACTGTATGGACCTAAAATAAACTGTGCAAAATTCCATATTCAGAGCCAGACTCTGCCAACTCTGGAAGTAAACCCAACTAGCTATCACAATCTTTTCACTTTGTCCCCCCTTTCCCTTCCACCTGAAGTAGGATGCAATAAAGAATTCTATTTGAAATAAAATTTCTAAAGCTTTTGTGTGTGAATTCCCAAAAACCTCTGGAGGGACACACTTTTGCATAGAGTTACAAAGAATTCAGCAAGGAATTGTTCTTCTGCTGCTGTAGACACAGACAGGCTCGTACAAAAAGAATTAAAATGTAAAGAGTGGTGATAATAAATGGTTAAAAGACTAGTTAATATTTCTATCCTAGGTGACAATATCTCAGAACCCATAGAACCTTTGTAATCTGCTGATTTGCTCTCACAATCCAGCTACTTCTAAAACTGTAGGATGACTCTATGCTGATGAGAGAATATTTTCCTTATTAAACCACAAACTTCAGGGGGGCCCTGTTAAATTTGAAGAAAACCCTTTGGGGGGATTGTTGTTGAACTAGAAACATTTTATTTTTCTTGGCACCTTAAAGAGGAGCTACTTTATGTATCATTTGAAGTTATCAAATCTGATATACCAAGAATCCAGAAACAGGATAAATTGGAAGATTCTCGTATGTTAGTCTGAGAACTAAACTGAGAATAAATTTTAACGAGAAAGACAATAATATTTGCCTTGTCTTGTGGTTTTAGAGTCTAAATTAAAACGGTTTAACTCACTAATAACTTTGTGAAAGTAATCTACTTCTGGGCATGGGGATGGGGAGTGGAGCGTGGGACGGTTAATACAACCTATGTGAATCATTCCTAAATCTTTCTCTGCTTTCCTATGTGAAATTTTATTCATCCTGACTGCAGAATTTCTCTGCAATAAAACTTGCTGAATGACATACCATGTGATGTTTAGGAATTTATTTAATGCTAATATTACTGTCAAAGCATAGAAACCAAACTATACATACAGTCAGCTTGAAGAAGGTGTAAGTAACTGACACTACCCCCAACCAAAAAAATTAAAATAAAATAAAAATTATATCTTTTTTCAAACCAACAAGCTTTAACATCCAGAAGTCTTGTATAAGGGTGGACTCTGCTCCACTATGTTTAGTTCTACAATATGTCTGAGATCACACTTCTGAACATATCCTGAATGCTGTGACAGAAGTATTTGTCACTCAAAGTATTTATAGTTCTAATGCTTTGGAAGACAGATAAATGCTTATTTTTACATGAAACAACAGCTTTGCAAGAGAGAGAAAGAGAATAATGGACCTGACAAACCACTGTTTCTGCTGCCTAAATCACTCATTTCACCACCATCACTGTATCATGTTAAGCCAATGACCGTTTTGAGAGTGACCCTGCATCCTCTATGCAGTCAGGACTCCCACTGTAACAGTGTCAAGGTTGTATAAGAAATTCCAGTTTATAATATATTAAGTATTATCTTTTATTATTCTGCAAGTAAAACAAAGATATAGAAAGAGATAATTTAAGGAATACACAAAAGGGGGAAGAGTTAAGGGTAAGTACTCAACCATAACTTTTCAAATTTCCTGACCTTTGAGGGTTTGATAATTCAACCTAAACATTGTGTAACATTATTGTGGCACGGAAATGCCTTTAAAAAATTATGTTTAAAGAAAATCATCCACAATGTCAGCTTTTAGGCCCCTAGGAATTTACTGAATCTGGAGTTTTTCAGCTTGACACATCTGGAATGCAATCATCCTTAATGGAGGCCTGAATACTACATTGATTGGAATTACATGACTAGCAGAGAGAAAGAGAACTCTCTTGGTCTTAACAATATGAAATCTTAGCTGTCTCAAAATCTTCAATCATCTCAAACTTAAATGGTTCAGCAGCCCCAGAGTTCTAAGCTTTTGAAGTTGATTAAAAAACAAAACTGGATAGCAAAATTCTATTGCACTTGTTTGAATTTTCCCCACTTTGAATGCTCATAACTTGACATGATTATTTTCCCAATAGGGTCTGAAAATCAAGCCAGGACTGATGATTCTGCTGTTGTAGAGTTATCCACGTGCAAAAATGTTTGTTTGGCACATAGGGGAGAGAATAGAGTGTTCTTCTTGCACACATTACTGGAAAATAGTTGGAACGGATTGCACTCAAACTTTCGAGAACAACTACCACAAAGATCACCTCTGGGTTAAGGTAAAACTTAAACATTTTCTCCCTAAAAAATTAATTTAGCACATTTTTGTGCAACTGAAAAAGGGAGGTTAGAACCAAAGTTGGTACTCTTCCCTAACTACCAAGTATTATCCTCCTCCTCTCACGGTTCCTGACTGAAGATGAGTGAGTGTGCTGGGGGCCAAGGAACAAGGAAGGCACAAGATACTTACTTTGTGTTTGTACAGAGCCTAACACAAGGAGCCTACCTGGCTTAGGGCCTCTAGGTGCGATTGTAATACAAATAATAAGGACCCTCTTCATCCTTGTGTCTCACACAAAGCTGTGGACAATAGCAGTTCATGTGCTGAGGGGAGTGCAGCCAGTGGCCCCACAGGTGATGGGGCGCAGGTGTGGAGGTGGCCCCAACTCTTCTGCAACAGCAGGTGGAGGAGGCAGGGGACACATCCTTTTAAAGGAGGGAGCAGTCTGCGCATCTGGGAAATCTCAGGCCACAAACCTTCCCAGGTGCAGCTTGAATGCAGGACTGTGTGAAAATGGCTTCATTTAGCCCATAATGATTCCTGTAGTATAATCTCCATGTTAATGCCTGAATTTGTAATGGAACATCTTGAAAGACTATAAACTAATGTTTCACGACTTGTATCCATGACTGGGTTTGCTTGAGCTAGCCGTACCTCCACAGGTACAGTGCTTGCAATACTTTAACCACCAGCCAAAGCATATCTTTTATCAGGAAGATAGAATTGTAGAGGAACATCCAAAGCTTCACCTGTTTTTTTCTTTCCTTCTCTGAGGTTAGTCTTTCATTATCAAGGAAAAAATCCTCCAATACTTGCAAAAGTAGGATCAGACACTCAGTTGAGACAAGAAGTTTGGGCTTGAGGCCTGTCATGTGAAAGGGCCTGTGCATTAACGGGAACCCTACATTTTATCCAGGAAGAAGTCTAGAGACTGGGCGGAAAAGTATTGGTGGCTGAGGGTGGGGTTGGAGGATAAAATGTTGAGAGACTTTGAAGCTTTGGGGTGGATCTGGTATCCATTTGCATTTAATCTACTTCTGCAGTGTCGATTAGCTTTACATTAAGGTCAAACTTAGAAATAGGCACAACCTATGGTGGAAAAATGGAACGTTGTAAGATATACTATATAGATATGTTAAGTCTGAACCTGGGGAACACTTTTATTCTTGTAGCTAAGGCAGAAGGTCTGAGGCAGAAGTTTTCCTCTACCCTTCCTAGTTTCTTGGGCCTGCTCTACACTTAAACTTTAGGTCAACCCCTGGTTAGGACAGGTCAACAGAACAATGCTTCTGTCAACCTAGCTATGTCATTCAGGGAGGTTGTGTTCCTACAGAGATGGAGAAACCCTTTCCGTCACTGTAGGCTGTATCTGCACTAGAAGGTTATGCTGGCATAACTATGGCACAGTAGATATGCCACTGTAGTCCCCATAGTGTAGACATGGCCTTACCTGAAGATTTAAGCAGAAGAAGGTGGACTGGAATATTTTTGAACAATGTTTCCAAGCTGTTGTGGTTGAATGTTAATGATAATGAACAATAATACATTGTGTTTTTTTAGCACCTTCCATCTGAGATCCCAGTATTTTGCAATCATGAATAAACTCAGTGTCTCATGATACCTTTGTGCTGAGGCAATATTGTTATTCCCATTTTACAGCAGGGGAAACAGATGCAGAGAGGTCAAGTGACCAGCCCAAGGTCAGCTGGATTTATTATAATTAATTTCTCCTCACTTGTTAATTTCTATTGTACTATGCCACCCAGAGCTTCCCTATATTTTTGACTCATTGGTGTCATTAGGAGTATTACAAATCCAGTTAGGCTGAACTGATGGGAGAATACTGTGTTGCACTGAACCAATAATACTGGAAGGTGACTCGTTATTCAGAGAGGAGCTCTGTACTGCAGAAGACTGATAAATGTAAGATCCTCTGTTTCTCTGTTCCTTTCATAGTATCAGTAGCAACACACTGAGTAGATAGCTGCCCTGATAACCCAGCCTTGCAGAAAACTGTCAACAATGGCCCAGTCTTGTGCACTCCAGCTTCCCTGGCATGGAGCCTAGTACCAACGGTCCATCTAGCCCAGTATCCTGTTTCCTCACGGTGCCCAATGCCAGGTGCTTCAGAGGGAATGAACAGAACAGGCAATCATCGAGTGATCCATCCCCTGTTGTCCACTCTGTACTGTCCACTTTTTACTATAAGTCTTTCTAATTGTAACTATGAAGGAACACTCACTTGGCATGGAGACTTAAATGTACAACCTCCATTAACCCTTTGGATGCTGCAGTGGGGATGTGTGACCTAGGGATAGGTGAACCTCAGCAGTCTTAGATGCCTATCTGAAGCTCAGCCAAAGGGAGGACTAGATTGTATCCAGAGGACAGGGCCCTCTGCACATTTTACTTGCACTAGGGGCATAATATTTTGCTGCTGGTTTATCCCAACAAATAACTGTCCCCTCTGCCTCCTGCACTAGTTTTGCTCTGCTGGCAGTTTCTCTGGTGCTGCCATGGGGCACTGGCATCTCTTTAAGGGTCTGCATAGACTTACAACATCATCCTGGCAGTAGAGCTGACTGGAAATTTTTCCTTTAAATGTTTTTTGGATGAAAAATGTATTTTTTTTTGTTTAACTGGGCTTGCTTTGAAAAGCATCGCTTTTGATTAAAAATTCCCACAGAAACAAATATTTTGAAACCAAAAATGATAACAAAGAATTGTGAATGTTTGGGGATTTACATTTGTGGATTATCATCAGTTGAAATCAAGGGTAATCCGTTTTGACTAACACTGTATGAAAAAGAATGCTGGGCAATGATTGACCTCGGTAGCAAAGAGGGAAAGGAGACAATAAGAAATGTAGGCCTCAGCAAGACTGCCACACAGAGGCCTCTGAGGATCTGCAACAGGATCACATCAATGTTGGCTCCTTGTGGGCAGTGGAAGACACTTCTCATCAGAATCAGCCGAGGAAATGTAGAACCTCCAACAGGAGGAGCAAATAGAGAGGCCTGCTTTAGAAATCTAAATCCTGCTATAAATAACTGATAAAACCATAGGAATTCCTAAGGAAATACAGCTTTCTTAGCCACTGTGTGTTTTTAACTGTTTCCTTCTTGGGTGAAAGGTTTGATGAATTGCTGTCCCTTTCCTTGTTTAATCCAGGGATGAGGGCATTTCTGGTGCAGATGAGCGTGCATCATTGGCAATGCAACATAAAAAGGTATCCAAATATTTTATAAAATAATTGTTAAACAGATGTCCTCTAAACCAATTAAGAGCAAATCAGAGAGAGAGAGAAGTTACAATTATGATTTCTAGCTTTGTATGATGAGAGAGAGAGGATTATCCAGTGATTAGGGCCCTAATCTAGGATTTGGGAGACCTGGGTTCAGTTTCCTTTTCTGCCACAGACTTCCTGTGTGACTGTGGGCAAGTCACTTAGCCTTTTTGTGCCTCAGTTCTCCATTGGTAAAATGGGGGTTATTGTAGTTCCCCACCTCATAGGATGTTGTGAGGATAAATACATTGAAGATTGTGATGTGACCAGATACTCTGGTGCAGGGGGCCATATAAGAAGATAGATTTGTCTGTTTATAGCTAAAAGTTTCCATTTGCTCTCCTGGTGCTGTTTGGCTTGTTTTCTGGGTGCATTACTCAGGATACTCTGCTGGTGCTATTTCCCTCATAATCTTTTAATTAAATACTTATATATAATGAGCCATTTGGCCCAATGTGTGTGTGGCAGCCTTTCAAAACAGAGACCATACAGTTTTGATAAAAAATGCAGATGAAAAGAAAAACATTCATAACTTTAATATTACTTCTTGTAATTACAGAAAACTGCCAGCAGGATCTAAACACATTAAAATAAGTCCGTAATTGTTTGATGCTTATGGTTTAGGGAAGTGAAAATGGTATTAGAAAATGCTGTAGCTACAGAGCTGGATGCAAAATCATTTTCAAGTGTATCATAGATAAACTATGATGGATTCCTTAGTACTGAAATGTAAAATTTTCCATTCCCCTCTTTATGCTCTTTTCTGAGATGTGCAATCCACTAGCCAAGAAATGAAATAGCATCATGTTTACTTTTTGCAACACAAGTCAAGGCTGAATTTCATAGAATGATTTAATTTTAGTATTGAGATAAGAGAGGCTGATTCAGATTCTCTGAGGGACAGTTTTATCAGTACATTGAGTCAGTCATGTAACTCTTGTTACAGTGACACACAGGAGCAATAAGAAGCCCTATGTACTAGTTGAGATGAGCATAATACATCCAAGCTAAGTCTGGGATAGCTTGCTTTGTCTGAACTGAATCCCTTATTGGCTATGTTAACAAGACCTGAATATAGAGTTGATCCTGTGCGCTGCTGATTACCATTTACTTCAGTGGCAGTGGGAGGTGCTCAACGCCTCTCAGGACTGGACCCCTGGGGGAAGGCTTTCACTTTGAATTATTCCACTCTAAATTAAATCAGATTTTGGCCCAGTGATTTTTTCCCTCTTTCAGAATGTCTACATTTCACAGAGAGACAGTAAACACATATTTGGAGAAACCCTGAGATTTCGTAACAGGTAGCAAATTTCTATACAAAGCAGATTAGCATCTTGCTGAAATTTGAGGATGCATTGAAAACGCTGTTCCAATGTCCCAAAATTATTTTCCTGACTATTCCTTTCAGCATTATGATTTCTCACTTTGCATATGTTTAGCAGATTTAACCTTGTTTAGAAATGTGTGAGCTGGTTCAGAGTGCAAAGAGAGTTTTTCTTGGGTACCTGATTGAGTCAGAACATGTTGTATGAACTGTATTCTCCTTCTCCTTTTGCCAGTGGTGCTGACATGATGATTCATAAACCAAATGGTAATATAAACCAGCAGTTAATTAAACTTGAGAGTGCAGGTTGAGTGGTACCAATGCACAGTGTATAGAAGTCTACCTCTGCAATATAGTTGTATCTGCGTTGGTCTCAGGATATTAGACAAGGTGGGTGAGGTAACATCTTTAATTGAAACAACTTTTGCTGGTGAGAGAGACAAGCTTTCAAGTCACACAGAGTTCATCTTCAGGTCTGGGAAAGGTACTAAGAAAGTCACAACAAAATGCAAGGTGGAATAGGTTGTTTAGCATAAGTAGTTAGCACATATTGTAAGGGACCATTCAAGGTAGAGTGATCTGTTAACACCTCTGCAGTCATAAGACAAAACAAGGGGGTTAGTGGGTTACAGATTGTTGTAATAAGCAATAAAACCAGTGTCTCATAGTGAATCGCTCTCGAATGAATTCACACAGGAAATGATAAAACAAAAACACTATCACCTGTGGGTGAGTACTTTTTGCAGAGCAACCACTCTATATTGGACCTATTAGTCTTCATCCTCAAAGGAAACTTGCACAATACTTTTAAAAGATGAACCTAAGAGCTTAAATTCGTTACTCTGCTAGACACTGAGGTCACGTCTATACACACAGCAGGGCAGTGGTGCAGCTGTACTAATACAGCTGCGCTGCTGCAGCGCATCTGGTGAAGATGTTTTATGCCTGCAGATAGAGCTCTCTCGGCGGCATAAAAAACCCACCTGCCGACATGGTGCTGTGCACACAAGTACTTATGTTGGTGTACTTGTTTCACTCTGGGAGGTGAAAGGGTGGAATATTCATGCCCCTGAGTGACATAGGTTTTGTTGACATAGGCTGTAGTGTAGACATAACCTAAAAATCATGGACTGAACAAAGACACTGTATATTAAGTGAAAAAGCTATTAAAAGTCATAGTCTTCTCTTTACAGAATAAAGCCAATCATGTAGGGCACAGGAAAGGTTCAGATCTGGAAGTTTCTTCCTTATTGCATTGAGGAAAAGAAGGGGGAATTTTACCACTGGGCAGCGAATTTGTCTCCTTATACCAAAGAATGCTCTGAGAGCTACTGATGCCCAGTGCTTTCACACAGCTCCCTTTACTGTATAGCTCCTGAAAGAGCCATGCTGTGACTGGCTGCCTTACCCCACAGCTACAGTAGCAGCTGAGTAGTGGTAGATGTCTGATCAGATAGCCAAATGGATACCATGGGGTCTGGAGAAAAACATGCTCTGGTAGGGGTGACCAGATGTCCCGATTGTATAGGGATAGTCCTGATAATCAGGGCTATGTCTTATACAGGTGCCTATTGCCACCTACCCCCTGTTCTGATTTTTCATATACTAGTTATCTGGTCACCCTATGCTCTGGAGAGCAGTGGTTCTCTGTCTATACCCCTACATCCATGTGAAGTACAACCCTTCGCTGTATCCATCAGAGAGGGTTCTGTGAAATTCCTGTCAGGAGAAGCATACTGTGAAGCTGTCACTGCCTTCCTTCCATTCCCCTCCCATCAGGATTCAGTTGATATAGCTCCCTTTTAATGTTTAATCAGCACTCAGGAGTTAGCTAGGTTGGGGAGAAGATGGAAAACTTATAATGTTATGAGCACTCTCTGTGAACTGAAAACATCAAGTTCTCCTCTTCAGAAACTTAACACAGGCTTTGGCATAGTTGTTCCCATCTTAACATTTCATCATCTCAGGGCTTGTCTGCACTTAAAATGATGCTACCTAGACTGACGGGATGGCTTCTGCCATCAGCGTAGGTACTCCACCTCCACAAGAGGCGGTGCTATGGTGACAGGAGAAGCCCTCTTGTTGACATAGTGCTGTGTACACTGGGAGTGAGGTTGGTGTAACTGCATCACTCGGTGTGGATTTTCCCTAAGTTGCTAGTGTAGACCAAACTTCACTTCCATACTACTGATGTGATACCTATCCTTATGTAAGCTCCAGAGTTAGGAAGCTTGCTGGGAATACTTTAAGAAACTACAGTGGAGCATATCTATATCTATATCTACATGGAAAATAAACCTGGCAGCAGGTAGGCCCTGTCAATTTTCCCTTTTTACTTCTCAGAAAAGCCAGAAAGCTTAATGTGAATCTTAAACTTGGGAGGAGGTGGGAACACATCCTTAATTTTCCTCTTTCACATATAGGCGAGCCAGAGAGCTTCAATACCCAGCAAA
The DNA here is from genome assembly GCF_026122565.2 of Emydura macquarii macquarii. Classification (NCBI taxonomy): domain Eukaryota; kingdom Metazoa; phylum Chordata; order Testudines; family Chelidae; genus Emydura; species Emydura macquarii. Next base: position 23,626,888 of record NW_027132813.1, on the reverse strand, counting down.
ACTCCTAGTTCTGAGGCTTACACTGACATACAGGGAAGCATAGGAGAGAATATAGCCCTAAGAAATTTTTAAAAGCTATGTCAAGATTTGTTAGCCTAAAATTGATCTACTTTCATTTGATGCTAGTGCCATTTGGAAAGTTTTTAACCAAATCTTTTTTTCTGGAAAACTATCTGTACTGCTACCCTTAATAGGAGTACTAGTTTAAGAATGAAAAAAACAGAGCTGGGATTGGCAGCAAGCTTCGCATTAAACAGACTAGTACTTTTGTGACATGTGAAAGGGGGAATGAACCTACCAGTGTTTTTGTTACTAGTCTGACTTTGAGTCTTGTATTTGGCACTGCTGTTGGGAGTTGAGACGGGTGCCCAGAGGGCATTGTAACTGAAATGGTGTAGATGAGTATTTGTGTGGATGTAGGGTAAAACAAACCAATCAGCATGTATAGATGAATTATTTGTATTCAGACAAGTTCAGTACAACAGGTTCAGTTACAAACAGTTCATGTCTCCAGTGTAGGCAAGGCTCTAGTGCATGATCAAAAATGGATGAATTTATCTGAAAGCCCCTCTCTCCCCACAGCTGTGGCTTTGTATCTTCCAATGTGGTTTTGCAGAACCATAAATAAAAACCAGGCAGATTTTTCCCACCTTTAGTTGATAGTAATAACTTAACACATAACTCTATGAAGGGGTGCACCATTCTTTATAGAGCTGGATGAATTTTGTAAGTTCTCTATCATACAATGTTTTATACTATATTGACAGAAGTTAGGGCAGTGAGGATGGGTAAACTGGTTTGGATAAAATAGAATTGATCCAAAGTTTTCCTGAGATTTGTAAAGGTTCACTTATATTTTTCCATTATTGCATAGCTGCTCTACATTTCCTGGTTTCATTCAGAAGTGAAGTGGAAGAGCTAAGATGCTGTGGGAGGGGTTGTTCACAGGTATTTCTGGTTCGACAGCAGACAGTTTGTTCTTATAAAATGTCTACTTTGATTTCTAAGCCAACAGAGACTAGATGCAGTTAGGTAACATTTATTAGCATTTATTGATTCCCTGTTTATCTGTTTACTACACAGCTGTCTCTACACCTTCTCCCAAACCACCTCCATGTGGTTTTTCTTAAGAGCAGCTTCTACAACAATGCCCACAAGAAGTGAGTCAATCAGATAATTATTAAAAATACTCAAAATTCCCACCATGTAATATTATTGATGTGTAACCCCTCTTCATCTTACTCTCACCTCACACCCTTCTGTTCTGTTGGCCTTTCATTGCATTGCCTTGGGAACTAAATTATGAACTCTTCAGAGCCGGGACCATGGGTAAGTTCTATGAAACTTGCTCATCATCACTAATTTCTAATAGATTTTCACATATTTACCTTCTGTGCACGACACTGTCACCTGGTATATTTATTGAAGCATGACAGGAACTGTTCACTAGCAAATTAGTGTTGCTGCAAGGACCTGCACTGCTTTAGAAGTGCATCCTCATTCCAGGCCTTGGATGGGAAATGTCTTTTGATGTTTTGAGCACCTCGAGTCATGGTTGGTAATTTATACAGTATAATATGAAATTAAAACAATTTCTGGTAAGCATTTCACTTGTTGTCATGTCTAGGTTAGAAGGGATTCTGAAAGAGAATAAGTGCATCTGCTTGGATTTTTAAATGGGTGGAAAGGATTGACTATGAAGCCATCAACTTAATTTACTTCAAATTCTGGTACTTCTCTGTCTATTAAAAAAGATCGCATAAAAATAGATAACCAGAAAAGTGATAGGGTTTAAAAGCTCTTGCTGTGGTCATGCATATATGATAGGACCTGAGGTCTTTCACCCTGGATTTTGACACAAGTCTGTCAAATATAATGGGGCTAATTCTGCTCTCCCATTTACCTGTGAGTGTATGTAGCTGATCAGAACTTGTCCTAATAATGGTAACAAAAAAACATGAAGACTTCTATATTTCCCCTAAACAAATATATTTGGGTTGTTTATGTTTGTGATAATTTACATAAGTGAATAGCAACCAAACTCTACAAGGAAACAAAAAGGTCTGGTGGGACTAAAATGAATTTGTTAATGGCCAAAATAGCAGAGAGAAGTCTAGTTTACATGCTATCTTAGTTTTTAAAGAGCTCAGAAGGTTGGCAGCCAAGTGGATGTGAAGGATTTGAATAAAAGTTGATCTGATTATTGATTACAGTATATATGGATGATACCAAATAAACCAGAACGCTACACCAAGCAATGGAGTCCTCTCCCATGCATATAAATGACATGAGAAAGAATGAGCCTTTATTAATAGATTAGGATTGTGCTGTGTTTAACAGATGACTGCTGCAGTATTCTATCATGCTACCTGCAAGATTTACCACCACCATGTCTCCTGAGAAGAGATGAAAGCATGTTGCCTTAGGTCTCAATTCTACTTATAAATATTCTTTTTTATTTAAGTATCAGTAGTGATTATTTATTATTGATTTGTTTATATAGTGCCCAAGGTCTGCTAGGTAACTTGCAGGCAAAGGACTACATTCAGCTGTGAGTCTAAGGGATGATGATAAAATGGTGTAATTTATGGCTTCTTCTGGCTCCTCCATATGTAAATTAAGCCCTTATAGATTTGGTTAAGAGCTTAACCAACACCCACTGAAGTGATTGGAAAGACTCCCATTTGCTTCAATGGAATATGGATCAGAACACCACTGAATGTACTCTGCTCTTAGGCAGCGGGTGGTTTGGGTGAGAGGGGATTCAGCATCCCCAAATCTATCCCTGCCAGGTGGAGGCACTTCCCTGCTGGCATTATGGAGGGAGCAGCCAGGCCAAATTTGAGTGCCATAGCAACCTGGCACATCAGCTCCTGCTCCTAATTCCAGACTCCCTGTGGCTGAGCCTGTGTGTGGAGCAGAGTGGAAGCAGTGACTGGGAGAAGCTGGACCCAGTGCACCAGGTCGCAATGCCACTCAAATTAGGCCTGGCTGCCTCTCCGTCAGGTGAGCCAGGAAGGGGCTCTGCCATAATGACACCCAACTCTGGTTACTGCCCTCCCATTGGCAGAAGTGCACCCTGACCCACCCAGGGCCAGGATGGGGGAGGCAGTCTGGCCACAATCTGCTCGGCTGTGAGCTGGGAAGGCCGTAACTAGAGCTGGGTGGGTGGCATGGGGTGGAGCCCTCTCCCGTGTGTGAGTGATGGAGAGATGGCCGGGCCAAAGAGTAGCACTGAGAGCTGTTGCATGTACTCCAACTTTCAATCCTCATACCCCATTGACACGGGCTCCAGCTCCATCCCACACCATCCAGTTCTGATTACTTCCACCCCACTGGTGGGGGTGTGCCCTGCCTCCACCTACTGCTGGGTGGTCCCGGCCAGAACCTGATTGATTGGAGCTGAGAGCCAGTTAGCCAACAGGGAGGCAGTAACTGGAGGTGTGTGGTGTGGGAGAGAGTCCAAGCTTGTGCTGATGGGGAAGCAGAGCCACATGAAGCTGTATGAAGCAGCAACAGCTTTACTAAAAGAGTGGGCCCCTCAGTGACCTGGCTGAATCTTTAAAAAAATGTCTTGGGTCTGTGATACCACTCCCCCACACTTCACCCTCACTTTAAGGATTGTTCCTGGTGCTCGGATTTGGCCACCCATGGCTCTGCCCCTGCTGAGTCCCATACCAGTTGCTACACACTCAGTAACACCTTTTAAAAACCGAAGTAAACCCATTGACTTCAGCAGAGTTGTTTTGGATTTACACCAATACACAGGAATGGAATCTAGGTCCCTTACACCAAATTCTAGTACAATTTTTTTCAGCAAATAGTAATTTTGCCAAAAAAATGCATTTTTCAGAGCACTTAGACTATTCATGAATTCAAGTTGAATGTGGCTAATAGTTTTTGCCAAAAAAACCCAACCCCCTGGAAAAACATTTTGGGATGTCAAAATGTTTTATTTCAACAGTTTAGAAATGAACTTTTGACATTTTGTTTTGAAACATTTTCTACATTAAATGTGTATTCAAATCAATATTTTGTTTAAAAAATGTCATTTTGAACTGAAACTTGAAGCATTTTGTTCAACCTCAGTGAAATATTTTCAGGGTTTTTTTTAGTAAGAAACTGAAAAAAATCAGTTTCTATTTGAAACTAATATTTTTTGTTAAGGATTTAGCCAAACTGAAAAATCAATTATTTGCTCAGCTCTAAGTTACATCCACTTACAAATGTATAATGTGCACTACTTTGTGTATCACAACTAAATTTGTCCCATGATTCTAACCAATAAGATCATACTCTAGGGTAGCAAACAATGAATATTATATAGCTCCTGCCATAAGCTAGGTAATGTATTCGTATTAGTGTTCCTAGACTATGCAACAAGCTATTTGGATGTGAGCCCTTTGAGAGCTATTATAGCTGAGAAACTGAGCTGATTAAAATATTTAGCAGGCTAGTTTTGCCTGGACAACATGCTAACAAGTCTAAGGGGCTGATGCACAAAAAAGTTACTCTTGTCATAATTGTTTATAAAATCAGGCCCTTCATGTCTTCATAAACTGAAGAAATTATATAAACTGCTGGGTATTTCTTTTAACAATACTTGCAGTATTACCTACCACATCTACGCCAAATAAATTCTTCAGCCTACATGTATTCATTCCACTCTTGGGATGACAGCTCAGTGTGCATTGATCCAGATTAATGTTCTACAATCAGATAAACTACTAAGAAGGCAAATCTGTGTACCTCAGAGAAACATGTCTTCATATTCCAGACTATTCTGAATGGAGTCACAACTTGAGTAGATAACACAAAAACCACATGCACTGCCACTGGGCTTTGTACAGTTTTAAAATATAAAATTGCTTGTGGGCGAATATATTCTCAGACACAAGAAACCCCCAAAATGTCACCTCATTTTACAAGGGACCCTGAGTTAGTGCTCACACTGTTACAAGACTCAGTGTAGGCAGGGCCAAAACCTGTGAGACATGAGTCTGTGATGATTCTCAAATTGAGGTCACAATTTACTAGACTTCTGCAGTAGTTTGGCAAACCAAGGCTTGGAGTATTTGTCCTAAGAATCTATGAGGATTAATTTAGTTGATATTTGTATAGCATTATGAAAAAATACAAAGCACTGGGCAAAGTACTATATAGACACTATTATTATTTATTTATTTTTCCAGACTGATGTAATCTGTTGACTGCTTTCACCTGCTCCCTTGCTGGGCCCTGATCTTCTGTCTATCTAAGGTATTTATATGGCTCTTGTTACTGTATTATCTGAGTGCCTCACAAACATTTAATGTATTTATCCTCACAGCACCCCTCTAAGGTGGGGATATAAATTACCCCAATGTAAAAAATAGGGAGCTGAGGCAGATAGAGACTGTGGCTGGCCCAAGATCACGCAGGGAGTCAGAAGCCATGTGGGGACTTGAACCTAGGTCTCATAAGGCTTAGGCTAGTGACCTAAGCACTGGACTGTCCTTCTTCTGTTACCAATAAGCTCCAGGTTCACAGATTCATGAGTGAGGCTCACGGCAGGATCAGGGTCTTAGTCTCAGTGTCCATAACATCTAGTGTTGATATTATATTGTTTGATTTCATGCTATATTATACAACTTTTGCAAAATGGAGTTTCATTGTGAAGATGCTGTAAAGCCATTCTATGTGTCTGTTCACAAAAATCTGATTTAAGTTGTGAACAGAGAGTTGTCATTGTTTAAAATTTTTTGAAGAGGATTCTCCAAAATAAATTGTTTTTAATATATGGTTATCTTTGGTCAGCATTCAGCTTCCCTTAAATGGTATCACAAGAATGTTTGTTGATTATTCCTTCAGCTAAACTGTGTAAACATAATGCTTCAATGGCAGCTTGTTTGTCCAGTTATTATTGGGATGTATATATTTTATCACAAAGGTTCTTGGATAGTTACTAATAACCTATTATACTTTCTTATTTGCATGCGGTCTCTCCTTTTTTTCTGACTGAGAAATTTTATCAGATCATTATGTATATTTTATCCACCCTGTGTTAGTATGGATTAAAAAGTGCTCTTTGATGCTATTGATGATAATAAACTACCCAAATGACAGAAATCTGAACAGGTTCCTTGAGTTTGAAATCACAAAGCTTCTATTTTGAGGTTGAATGGTATATCTTAGAGAGCTTGTTTTGGTTTGTCCTGAAACCTTCCCCCCCTTTTCATGTATATAAAAGGAAACCAGAGACATTTTGGGGCTAGGTTTCCATGCCTTCTGAGTGAAAATGTCTTCTGAATGCCTCTTCCGTGTACCTGCAAAGACAGGCCTTTGCTAACTGGAATCTTTATTGTACTACAACTGAAATTGTCAAAGGCTGAATAGGTTTTCATTGCTTGCATTTCTGCTCTGAAGTAGACTGAGAGAAATGAGTGTTAAGTAAACTCAATGACAGCCTTGCTAACGTCAGCATTCCAGGCTGCTACATGCTCATGCCTGCAACATAACTTCAGATTATGACACCTCAGGCAAAGGCTTCTAAATTAACACACATCCAGCTGTCAGGGTTTTTATTTTCTTCTTCATGTTAACAGTTGAAAAGAAGACCCAGCTAAAGGGTGGGTTCCAGTAATTTTTATTACATTGTTTACTGTTTCTGTAACAAGGATGTGCCTTATTGATGTTGAGATAGGAAATTAATACCATAATAAAACTTTAAATCTAACAAATCTAATGCTGAGCTGCTTTTGTTTTCTGCCTCTAGACATCTGCAAAAGATATTCAATGGTATGCAGACACCTAGAGGAAATAAGGTTTAGTCCTAGTGAAGTACTGAGTACCTCTGTCCTGCAAAGCACTGGGTGCCCTTCAGCTGATTGAGGTCAGTGGAAGTTGAGGTGGCTGGGTACTATGCTGTATTGGGTCCCCGGCACTTGAAGCTGACTGCTCTGAATTTTAAAAAGAAAACATGTTTATTACTTGAAACATAATTTTCTTTCACGTGCTTTTACAAATATGCTATTGTGGTGTTTTATAGATCCAGGAAATCTCAATATTTGATACCAGAGACTTTTGGAGGTCTAAATCCCAGTTACCCTAGTTGATGAAAACAACAAACTTCCTAACACCCAACTTCAAATGTTGAGCAATTTTAGTTCCTAAAGAACAAGTGCCAACTTTAGAACTTTTGTTTCTACCTGCAGAAGATATTAAACTATGTGAAGTAGGGCTCTGTTTCTGCAAACAGAAACCTTGTCTAAACATGAACATTTTACTGGTTATACCAACATAATTATACCAGTATAACCATCTGTATAGACACTCTTATTCCAGTATAAAAGTGACTTTTTTTTTGGTTGTGCTTTTATCCCTTCCAAGTAACATAAATTAAACTGAATAAAAGCACTTCTTTACTGGCATGAGTGTCCCAGCAGAGAGTTATATTGGTGTAACTATAGTGGTTAAAATTTATATCCCAGGTTATACTGCAAAATTCTTCCTATGTAGGCAAGGTCTTAGGTCTACACTAGAGACTTTTATCAACCAAACTCAACTTTTTGCACCAAAACAGTGGTGGCGTTACACACTGCAATCCCCAGCTCCCCTGATTTTGCGACAAAATAAAACCTCCTCGACAAGAGGCATAGAGCTTTTTATGATGAACTTTTAGCAACAAAGCATCAGTATAGACACTGTGTTTGGTTTTGTCGCAGTAAATTGCCTCTAGGAAGTGTCCCACAATGCCCCTTCTGACTACTCTGGCCCTCAGTTTGAACTCCACTGCCTTGCAGCCATCCTCCCCTCCCCCTTTAGAGTCCCAAGAATTTTTGAAATTCCACTTCCTGCTTGGTTGGCATGGAGAGCTCACATCTCATCTTCCCAGCTGACCATGGTGGCTCCACGCACCAAATGCTCTCCCGCCTGGAGCACAATGGAGCTTCTGGATCTGATTGGCATTTAGGGAGAGGAGGCTGTACAGTCCCAGCTGCGCTCCAGCTGAAGAAACTTCAATATGTATGGTCAAATTTCTCATTTAACAGTGGAGAAGGACTATGAATGGGACAAGCTGCAATGCCCTGCGAAAATCAAGAAGTTGCAGTGAGGTACCAAAAGGCCAGGGAGTTAAATTGTCATTCTGGTGCAAAGCCATAGACCTGCTGCTTTTATGAGGAGCTGGAAGCCATCCTCAGCAGCAACCCCACCTCCACTGCCAACAGACTCATGGATGCCCCCATGGGCCTGGCGGCAGCAGACACCAGACTCAATCCCACTGAAGAAGTTGTGGATGAGGAGGTTGAGTTGTAGGATGATGTGGAGCAGGGGATCAGGTTATTTGCAATGGGGAGCCAGGATTCTTCTCTACCCAGGAGGGTTTGAGCCAGTCCCAGCCCTCCAGCTCTGATGTGCAGGATGCAGGAGAGGGGAGCTTGGGTAAGTGATTTTTTGGAGCTGATGCTGCTCGGATACATGAGGTACAGCTGTCCTTTGCTTTTTTGTATTATACTGCTGGTTGAAAGGATAGAAATGCACAAGAGTAGCTGTGTTTGCATGTCCTTCCCATTTTCCTGTTCAGCTAGGTAGTGTGGCAGAAAAGTGTGTTAATGCACACTAAGATTTCACAGGAATCCTTCACAGAGATCTCTAGGAAACTTTCCTGGAGGTACTCGCCAATCCTGTGCTGGAGATTCCTTGGCAGAACTGCTCTGTTTCTTCCACCATTGTAGGAAACTTTCCCGTGCCAATTGGCAATTGCTTGTACAGGGACTAAAGTGACACACAGGCAAGCAGCATAGAAGCATTGAAGCTGCTTGCATGGAGGAGATGCACGCTAGCATCCCTGCTTACTCTCAAGAGTGAGTTATCGGCTTCTATGGCCCCCCTCTGTGGAAAATTTGAACTTTTGTCCCTATCTACCTGCATCAATACCCTAAACAGTCATGCAGAACCTTTTCCCCAGCTAGAATGCCTCTTCTCCCCCGGCACAACTCACCATGTCCTGGTTGATCGTCAAGCTGTGTGCTTGCCAAGGGACAGTGAGAGAGAGGTGACCTGCCCATGTTGATGTCAGTGAAACACCCACGGTGATCCACAAAGCACCTACAGTACCATAGAGAAGTACCCCTTTCTATTGATGTACTCCATCACAAGATGGACTAGGGCCAAAATTAGTCTATGCATGCCATCTATCGCCCCGCCACAGTAAGGGAATCCTATCACTGAAAAGCCATCCATGATTTCACGCACATTTCCAAGATTCACAATCCTTCGTAGCAGATTGCAATTAATGTCCCTGCACACTTGCAATAACACAGCTCCAATGGTGGAATTCCTGATTCCAAACTGATTAGCGTCCAACAGGTAGCAGTCTGGAGTTGTCGGTTTCCACATGGCAGTCACCATGCTCTTCTCCACCAAGAGGGCAGCTCTCATTCTGGTGTCCTTGCACCGTAGGGCACAGGTAAACTCCTCACAGAGTTCCATGAAGGTGGCTTTGTGCATTTGAAAGTTATGCAGACACTGCTCATCATCTCAGACCTGCATAATGCTGTAATCCTACCACTCAGTGACGGTTTCACACGCCCAAAAGTGGCAGTGCATCGTGTACAGATGCTTCATGAATGCAAACAGTAATCCGTCGTTTATTTCATGGCACGGCACATAACAGGTCAGGTGCCTCAGATTCCTGTTCTGATTGGGAGCTCATGATATATTGTATGACCAGCCATGATGTGTTCAGAATACTGACAACAGTGGAGAGCAGTACAGGATCCATCCTTTCACATAGAGATGACCAGCGCTCAGGAAACTGAGGCCGTTGAAAAATGCCACAGTCGGAAACCCATGGAATGATGGGATGGAAATCACTGTATCATGGGACATTGAGTCTGCACCCATGATGCACTGTGATCCTCTCCACCGTCCCACAACTCCTAGCGTCACAAGGTGGCGAGTTGCACAGTGGGATAGCTGCCCACAGTGCTCTGTGCTCACTGTTGGTGCTAGAGCACCAACTGAGGACGCACTTCGGTGACACAAGTGCTGTGTGGACAGGCACATGCCTTGTAGTTACAGTGGTTTTTGATCACTAACTTGCATTGACAAAACTTTAGTGTAGACAAGGCCTTAGGCACAAGTGTAACTTTAAGTGAATTAACAGAATTTTGACTTCAATGTTACTAATCGTCTGAGGAAAGTTAAGTATGTGTATAAATGTTCATAAGAACTTGCATGATACCAGTCCCTCCTCTGTGGATGTGAATCTTGGAGGGTGGTGAGGAATTTCCCGCTCCCTTGCTGATGTGTAAAAGACCTACACAACAAAAAGGGGGAACAGATGATGTAACTATGTAGGGGAACTGGTAAACTCACTATGTATAAAGTGCTGGTAAATAAACAAAGTAAACATCTTGAAAAAATAGAGAAATAACCTTTGCTCTAATCTGTCATTTATGGTCATCTTTAGTGTCACCTGTAAAACGTGTACTGTCTTCCTGGCTCCTAGCTCTCTGTGATTGTGTACACACTGAGGGTTTTCTTAAATTCTCCTAGCATTGCCCTAGTACTGGGGCAGTTCCACTGGTGCTAGCAATTGTACAGTGACACAGTGGACCAGATGGGGCAGAGGGAGTGGGGGGAGTTAATTGCTATGTCTTCTAGGTTCGCTCAGAGATTGCTTACATAACTCAGTAGTAAAAATGCTTGTGAGTGATCAGTATGTACGCTCCTGCCATTGCTAGACCATGTGGAGCTGCACCAGTGTTAGTCAATCCACAGAGCTAGGAGCAAGGAAAAGCAAGATGTTACATAGGCATATTAGGGTGAGGGAGTCCTGTCTGCATAACAGCAAAAAACCTGCTGCAGTATAATTGCGTATTAACCAGGTGGACTGTGGACACAAACACGGTTTGAGCCAACCATGGCACTCGGTATGTCTACACTGCAATTGGGAGGTGTGACTGCAACATGTTTAGACATACCCACGCTAGCTTTGATCTAACTAGATCAGAGCCAGCTCGAGTAATTATGGCAGTGGCCTGGGCTAGCTGCTTGAGTATGGACCCAGGGTCTTGGGCAGGGTTGTGTACTCGGGAGGCTATCCTGTGCTGCCATGTCTACACTGCTATTGTTACTTGAGCTAGCTTTGCTATGTTTACACATGCTGTACTCACACGTCCTGATTGACATGTAAACATACCCTAAATGGGTACAAACTAGCTAAAAACTGTAGTGTGGACAGGCACTATGTAAACACCCTTATAGGTCTGTCAAGGCCCCTTAATCAGTACCTACAACAGTGCTACTGCTGCTATAGCCAGGGGCCCCTTCTAAGTGATTAAAATCCATCATGGCAAACTCTTTGGTGGTGGCTTTTTGATATTGACAAATGTGGGCTAGAGTAAGATCTCATTATTGATTTTTAATGGTGAACAACCTTAACATTTGAATTCAGGAAGTGTTTATGGGCCATCAATCCCCTTTCAAAATTTGCAAAACAAATATATAGCTTAGCTTAAATTTTCAGACTAGTGATTTGGGGTGCTTCAATTTTAGGGTGCTTAATTTAAGACCTCTTAAGGGGACCTGATTTTCAGAAACAGCTGTGTATCCATCTGTTGATAATCAATCAGGCCTCTTTCACATGTTTCAGGTTGAGCACCCCAAAACTTAAGGCAAACAAGATCAGAAGTCACTTTTGAAAACGCAGGCCCTTTTAAATCCTTTCCCCCTCCCCTCTATCATTGCTTCACATACATAGAATTCTATCATTAGTTTTGGTTTCTAATCTAATAGGCCACATTTATATTTCAGTTCTAGCTATTTTAAGGCTCAAGGAGGTTGGTTCAAACCTGCTTGTCAGTTGTTTGCCTTCCAAGCACGTTGATCAAAGTTAATAGCAAAATAATAAAATCTGACAAGTCACACAACAGAGAATACAAACAATTAAGCTAACCTTTTGCCCGGGACTTTCCTTTAACCTTATTTTGAAAGACAGTAGCAAACATCTCAACTACCTGATTAAGTGAGAATATTCAAACGAACCTTATTGTAATGCAGTGTCCTTTTCAAATGAGTGGGGACATCAGGAAGTGACCAGTACAAACACCCACACTAGATAAGTTCATTACCTTGGATTTTCTGATGTGTTGACATCAGTGAAATAGTTAACAATGTTGGCATTAAAATGGTCACAGTGAGGCTTCAAAGTTAACACCCCACCCCACTGAGATGAATGGGAGTAGTTTACATTTCTTGGTGCTATTGTTTGAGTCTGGCTTACTACAGATTCTAAAATAAGAGAACAGTACATCTGTTTACATTCTGCTTCCGCAAACCCAGATATGCTAGAAACTTCATTGTTTTAAGTGGAACCTTAGACTTTTGGAAAATACAGCAAAATCCATGGGGTGTCTGTCAGAAGAAGACTCTAAATCGTTGTGAATCACACCTTTTCTGCCCCCACCTTGCCTGCAAATCTCTATTGTCCCAGCCCAAGGCACTAAAGCCCGGGGGGAGGACAACATTTCATACATGCAACAATCTCAAAGCAAGTTCTTAACTTATACATTTTCCAAATATGCAAAAGTTCAGTTTTTTCCTCTCTTAATAGATAACAGGAGAGACTGTAAATGAAGCATGAACTTATGGTTCCACTGAAGTCACTGGCTAAACTCCCACTGACTTGAAAGGGGCCAGAGTTTCACCTGAAAATGTTTGGGACCAGATGCTGCTCTCTCTGGCTCTCATGGATAGAATTAGTCAAGTCACTTCTCCTGTGAGCAATGTAAGAAAAAAGTCTGATTAAGGGTTTTTCTCTGCCCCCAGCCACCTTCTGTGTCACAAATGACTCCAAGACCCTTCTGTTCAGCAATCCAGTACAATTTATTTACAGCATGTAATCCCACCACCTCCTTAACACATATCGTTTGGCTAGCTGCCTTAGGCACATGAGCAGCCAGGCAGATAGAGTCTCTACTCCCCTTCCACTCCCTAGCTTCTTCCTCCCACTTTCTTCCACTGGGCCTGTTTATAGCCCTTGGTTAATCAGGTGCACAGCTGTTTCCCTTGCCCCACTGTTCCCAGCCAGCTCCAATCTCTCTCTCTCAGTTGGGGCTGGTGTGACAGAGGGCTGGCTAAGGGATTACTGCCCAACACTCTATTACACTGACCCTTGAAAGGTAAGTTTTAAAGTATTTCCTTGCTATTTTATTTAACAAGACAGACAGGTCAAAGCCTGCCTTCACATACACCCTTTGCCTTCCCACTGACTTTAGTAGGATTGCAGGGGCTGGAATGGTTTTAAGTGAAGTCAGAATTTGGCAGTAAATGTGGTGGAAGGTCTGTATTTCCCCAACTCCTTGCCCCCAATAGCATAAGGGGTACACATTACCCTCTCTTCCCAAACGAAGGTTTCTGCTGAGTGGTGAGCTGCATTCAGAGTTCCATATGAGCTTCTGAACTGAAGACTGACCACTCACTGGATATGCTCAATGAGTGCACTTCCCCAGCTATCCTGGCCAGCCTCTTTCCCAGCCAGCATCACCCAATTTTACAGCTGTTCTGAGCCATGTGGACACTTTGGAAGATTGTAAACTGTTGGCACCTCATGTTACTGAAACCCCTTCTCTTTGCACTTTCTGTCATCTAGAGTTCTGAATCATCGGTTATGCTGGTGGAAGATAGTGTAGCCCAGCTCTGATCCTAGCCAGTTCTTTCGTTACTTGTAGAGCAGGTAAGATGTTCATTAATGGCTCTTGTTGGACTTTCACATTCATTTTAACAAGACTAGATCTATAAATAAGTCCTTTTGAAAAAGGACCTATCCCATGACTTAGCCAAATACAAAAACAATTTTACAAGCCCAGGAGACATGCCAAAACCTTTTCTATAATCAGACTCACCTCTTTTTTGTTAGAATGAAATGTTTGCCTTCTAACACAGTGCCTCAAGTTTCTCCTCTCAAGTTACTGTCGCAATAAAGAATGGAAACTTCACTAATTTCAACTCAAAGGAACAGATTCCCAGCTCATGTAAATTTGAAGTCAGTGGAACTAAACCTGTTTATACTAGCTGAAGTTCTGTTTAATAGAGTTTCCTTGTCATGCTTTTGACAGTGCTAGAGTTTGATCTCTGCCTCTTCTGAAGAGACTAGATTTGTTGGGCAAAGTCTGCACATTGCAGAGATCCTCCTGTGGTCAGGGCCATTGTGTAAAGGCCCATGTTTCTACATTGCCACCTAGTGTCTGTCTCCCTGTTGCTCCTTGACTGCACAGTTCCTGCTGTTGCAGTGACACCTAGGGCTCCACTTATTGATAGTGATATCTCCAGAACCCCATCTGGAGGTTTTCATGGCAAGGACTGGGAACCTGCACTATTTACTGTTGACATCTTGTACCTATGTTTGCCCTGCAGTTTTGTGGGGGGAATTGATGGAATGTTGGGGGTCTCCTTCCCCACCACACTGCCCCCTGCAGAGTCTCTCTGGTGCGGATTCTGTGGGGCTAAGGACAAGGAGTGGACCATGTTATGTAGCTGGCTCTTTCCCAGACCCCTGTGGTGTTGCACCTCCACGGGCTAGGTCTGTGGGATTCAGCTCTTCTCTGGCTACAGAAAATAGGGAGGAGTCTGGGACTAGCTTTCTGTGAGTTTGCCCACAGCACCTAACTGGCTATAAAACAGGAACATTTAATCATCATATACCACTTTGTAAATAATACCATGAAAACAAGTTTATCTGCAAACCACAGTCAGTTGGTGGACAAACCAGCTGTGGTTTGAGTTGGTTCAGCTCCCTGCTATATGGGTTTTACAGGGATGTGTCATATTTCTACTTGTCCTGAGGGCCAAGTAATAATATCAAGCTTGGTGATAGGGACTCAAGGACACTGTCAGGAGGGAGGTTTCACTACTTTCCCTCTCCAGGGGTAGTGCCAGTTATAGGTATAGCAGAGAAATGCCAACTTCAGAGAGGGGGTTTTCCCACAAGAAATGTCAGTTGTGTTGCCATCAATCATGATTTTTATTTTGTGACTCAAAATAGTGGATTTTTTTTTAAAAAAAAAAAGGGTTTTCATGAATTTCTGATTTCTGCCTTACAAGTGAAGTTTTGCCCTTATCTAAAATGGTTGCCATCTCCCATTCCTGAAGGGAGGGATTGAAACCACAGTCTGCCCTTGGCAAGATGGCCACCATCTCCTATTGTTTCCAGTGAAGCGGAAGCCAGGCTCTCCTCAGGGAAGATGGTGGTCCCTTAATCACCATGTGAGGGCCAGGCAGGAGACAGGAGAATGCTGAGATCCCAGAAGTGGAATGGTAGGGGCAGCAGGAAAGGGGAATTTGTTGGGAAACAGGACAAGATACTGTGAAGAGACAGGAATGTAGGGGAGCAGGAGATGGACTAGGTGGGGAGGGGAGTACAGGGGAATGGGAGTAAAAGGGATACATGGGAATATGGTGTGTCACAAAGGGACAAAGTGATGTGTAAGAAGCTGTGAAGGAGAAGGGAGGAAAAGAGAGGGCACAAGTAGTGTAGAGGGCAGGTGACTGATGGGAGACGGAGACAGAGAAGAAGAATGGAGTGATAATGTGAGTAAGGCAGCTGCTGATCCTGTCTAGTTATGATAGGTGGAGGAGAAGGATGGAAGGCAGCTCTCCACACGCCAAGGGATAAGAGAGAGTAAGTGGAATCCCCTCCAGGCAGTGATGGCAGAGGAGCAATATCAGATGGTGGGGGCGGGGGGGGGGTTCCTCAGGAAGAGAAGGAGTTGTTCAGAGGACTTTGGAGTGCGTGTGTGTCCTGTCCCTTTGGCAGGTTCACTGGCGGAAGCTGGAATCAGGTGTATGTCTCCTTTCTTTAAGGGTGGAACCTGTCAGGTGAGGAACAGTCTGTGACAGGATGTATAAACCCTGTTTGAACAGGCAAAGAACTAGGGGGGCTCTGTGTTCTAAGGTAGCCCTGCCCCTCTGGTGCTGCCAGTCATGCCTGGTAGGGAAGAGGGCATTAAAAGGGAGAAAGCTGCAGTCAGCAAGGTGGAAGCCCCAAGAAGAGAACAGCTGGAGTGGCTCCTGAAGCAGTAGGAGGAATCACCGTGCCAGAGACACCCAAGCTCTGCAAGGAGTCCAGCAAACCCCAGGGGCAAGCCCGGTAGGGAGAGACTGACTTGGCTGCCTTGCTGTAAGGAATCAAGTAAATCTGCCAACCAGGTACCACGGAAGTAAGGTGTTTACACTGACCACCTTGCTTTTTTATTTTTTAAACCCTGGGTGGGGCTTGTTCTCTGTTTGAGTCTGAACTTTTGCTGTTCCCCTACCCTTAAACAAAGTAAGCAGGCCTGCAATGGTGGTGGTGGTGGTGGGGTCATTGCAAGGGCTAAGAGACTGTGGTCTGAACTGGGCTGAGCCCCTGGTGGTAACTGGGATTAGCAAGGGGCCTAAACGCAGCTAGGGAGAGACTCTTTCTGCGCAGACACAATAGGGATGATGATACTAGTTGTCAGTGCTAGTACCACAGTTCATGCTGGTGTAACAGAAGGAGCCTTAAAACAAAGTCACTACTTTTTAACGAGGGGAAATGTTTCAACATCTCTCCATGTTTCCTCTTCAGTTCAAACATGTCTATCTGTGATATACATGTAGTATAGGTCTTAACCATTAGAGGCATTGTAGCAGAGGTTAGATGAGTATAATGAAAAATAATTCTCTGTAGTGTGGATTGGGTGGCCTAGGTGGGTCCTTCTAACACAATCACTTATGATTTTTTTTATCAATTTTTGTCTCTTACCAATAACCAATTTCAGCTTTGTCTTGGGCTTTTAAATTAAAGGTGACTTGCAGAGTAAAAAAAAAAAAAAATAGGTTGGGCCTTTGTGTTAATTTATGGCATATCAAGGCTTTGAAAAATTCTTTCTTTCCTTAGAAATGCAGGTCTTTTCCTGGTAGACCCTTTTGGTGACTATTAGGAATATCGCATGGACCTGGAAAGTGAAAAAGGCGTTTTAGTTGGACAATTAAAACTTTTTATTTTTTTAATGCCTTTATTAATTTAAATATGTAATATAAGCTTGTCAGCCTGATATCAAGCCCAGGCAAGAAAATAGAGCATCTTATAAGGACTTGATTAATAAAGAATTATAGCAGGGTAATGTGATTAATGCAAATCAGCATGGGTTGATGGAAAAAAGATTCTATCAAACTAATTTGATATTTTTTGATGAGATTGCAAATTTGATTGATACAGGTAATAGTGCTGACTTAATAGACTTAGAGGTGTGTGTGTGTATCCTTAGCCTTTGACTTGGTACGGCACAAAATTTTTATTTAAAAACTAGAATGATATATAAAATTAATTTGGAATATATTAAATTGATTAAAAACTGAATAATTGATAGGTGATCAAGCAGGTCTTTTTCCTGTGGGGTCTCACATGGATTGGTTCTTGGCCTTATGCTATTAAACGTTTTTGTGAATGACAAAAATCATCACTGATCAAGTTTGCAGATGACACCACAATTGGGGGAGTGGCAAATAATGAAGAGGACAGGTCACTGATTCAGAGTGATCTGGATTGCTTGGTAATCTGGGTGCAAGCAAACAATATGCATTTTTAATATGACTAAATGTAAATATATACATTTAGGAACAAAGGCTGTAGGCCATACTTTCAGGTTGGGGGCCTTTATCCTAGGAAGCAGTGACTCTGAAAAACAGTGGAGGTCATGCTGGATAATTAGCTCCGAGCTCCAGTGTGATTCTGTGGTCAAGAAAGCTAATGCAATCCTGCATAACAAGGGAATCTTGAGTAGGAATAGAGAATTATTTTACCTCTATATTTGGCATTGGTGCTCCTGCTGCTGGTATATTGTGCCAAGTTCTGCTGCCCAAATTCAAGAAAGATGTTAATAAATTGGAGAAAGTTCAGAGAAGAACCACTAAAATGATTAAAGGATTAGGAGATATGCCTGATAGTGAGCTCCATCTATTTATCTCAACAAAGAGAAAATTAAGAAGTGACTTGACTATAGTCTGTAAGTATCCACTTGGGGAACAAATATTTAATAATGGGCTCTTCAGTCAAGCAGAGAAAGGTAAAACATCACAGCACCCAATGGCTGGAAGATGAAGCAGGACAAATTGCCTGGAAATAAGGTGTAAAGTTTTAATGGTGAGAGTAATTGACTATTAGAGCCATTTACCCAGGCTTGTAGTGGATTTTCCATCACTGAGAATTTTTAAATCAAGATTGGATTTTTTTAAAAAAAGATATGCACTAGGAATTATGTTGGGAACGTTCTATAGCCTGTGTTATGCAGGAAGTCAGACAAGATCATCAATATGATCCCTTCAGGTTTGGAATCTATGAAAAAACACTTGACAAGCTGTGGGAAGGAAAGCTCTTTCTGTGAAATACTCAGCGTAACTGCCCCTTTAATGAATGGCTGAGAAAGCTCCCACTCCACTCTCTAGCAGGACTTAGTACTTCTGATACTGCTAGGATAAAAAACAAGCAGGGGGGAAAATGCTTTTTGGCCTTCTTTATAGATCATAAAGAATCAAATAAGGGTGCTAGTCCATGTTTTTTTCATGCTGTCACTGCCAATTTTGTGACCAACGAAGATTTTGCTTAAGCAACTGATGTTTTCTGAAGTCACTGTAGAAAGGGCCAAATCGTTTCTGATCATACCATGAAATCCCATTAAACTCCTTGGGACTGACCATGGTGTAAATCCGTGCAGCACTGGACTTCTAAGACAAATTCTTCTTTTGTACTGATTTTCTGCCAATACAACTGTATTGACTTCAGTACAGTAAAACCTGATTTATTTTGGTGTGAGATGAGAATGGAAGTATTGTCTAATGGAAGTATTGTCACTACCAACCCTGGAGAATAGGCCCATGGACAGCTGAGAATATGGGAGGCATTACAGTTGCTTGAAGCCAACTTCCCCTCTTGATCTCCACCCCGCCTCCAGTCCCTGCCTTGGGAAAAAAAAAAAAAAAGTGGGGCAGAGTGGCATTATACTGTATTTGCACTGTGTGAAAAGAAAAAGAGGAAACCCAAGAGCAGTATTTATTTTTAAAGCTGCTTTTATGGGTTTATTTAAACCTCCTATTTAAAAACATCACCTCAGAATGAAAATATTGGTGATACATACTTGGAAAAAAGCAATTAAAATGTAATGGAACCCCTACAGTGTGCAATAAGAACACTCATACCAGAGCTAGAGGAAAGATGTGTTATTTAAACAAATAGTGGACTAGGGGAGAGAATCAAAGGTACATTTGTTGGATTCATTTACACTTCAAGATTCTCTGGTCCCTTTCTCCAAGGATCTCAAAGCACTGTGCAAATGTTAATTAAGACTCTCAAACCCTTTCTGAAGTAGGTAGATATTCTGTTACTCATTTTAAACATGGGTAAAGTGACTTCTCCGATGTCACACTCAGTCAATAGCGGGAAGAGAACCTGGGAGACCAGTCCCCTATACTAACCATCAAACTGCATGGCCTCCCTGTATGGTGAGTGTATTTTGGTACTCACACCTTTTAATTAGCAAACCAATGTGGAGTGTCTTTTTATAAGCCAACCCTGGAGAACAGGCTTGAAAACAACTGTATGCACTAGAGCACATGTAGGAAGAGGGTGGCTATTCTTTTTTCTTTCCTATATAGTTTTGCAGATGGTGGGTTTTTTTTCTTTTTCTTTTTCTTTTCAAGCCATATGGGAAATGGACTAACTGTTTTTATCACGTGGCAAAAACATGAAGTAGACTAAAATAGCTAACAATACACTATGTTAGGAACCAGGAATCCCAGCATCTGGGACAGGGGAGAGCAAGGGCAACTTAAGATGAAAATCATGGTGTACATGATATTGATAACAGAGTGCTTCCCTGGGACATATAAACCACTAGAAGCTTAAAATATCATGATTAGAGCTGGTCAGAAATTTTCTGTTGGAATGATTTTTTGATGGAAAATACAGTTTCCTTAATACTGAAATTTTCTGTGGGGGGAAAAAACCTTGATTTTTACGAAGTTTTTGGATTTTCCACTGAGAAAACCGTAACAAAATATTTTGTTTTGGGTTGGTTCAACCTGAATTGATATATTTCAGTTTGTTGATCTGACCAGAAATGTTTAGTTTAAAGTCAGTTCGGCAGTAAATTGCATTTCCTTACTGTGGTTCATTACTGCATGGAATTTTTAGTTTGGAATATCTGATGTCCCTGTTCTTTCCTATGGCCTGGGTTCCCTGGCAGGTTACATCACTTATGACGCAATACAGTCTCTTCTATGACTGAACAGCATAGTGCATCATGGGAGTTGCTCTCCTATTGGGGGAAATAGTCATCAGATCTGAACTACAGCTCCTAAAAGGCATATGCCAGGATAGGGAAATTCAGCTAAACGTTGAACTCAAATGAAATGAAACATTTCAGGTCAACTCAAGAAACCAAAGTGAAACATTTTGATTTGGTAATATCGAAGTGTTTAATTTCAACAGAAAATGCAAAACAATACACTTTGCCATTTCCAAATTGAAATGTTTTGTTCTGTAAAAAATTTTAATATTTCAACTTTTTCTCACAGTTCAAGCCTAGTATATATAAAATGTATAAAAGGAGAGGAAATAAACAGCCCAGATACAAAACAGATTAATGAGTTTGTAAGGTCTTTGGAATAGGGACCATATTTTTATTCTGTGTTTGTACAGCACCTAGCACAATAGGGTTCTGGTCCAAGAGTAGGGCTTCTAGGTGCTACCACAATACAAATAACAAAAAATTATTATAATAAAAGTGGGTGATTGAGCCAAACAGTGCCCATCACATTACCTTGGGTTTATTTACATGTCGTAATACTACCTTTTTCATGTAATTAAACACAATAGTTGCAAGGATGGTACAAGAGACTAGATTTACTCAGTGGTGGCACGCAGTCCAAAATTTTCAAAAATGATTAGTTATTTTAGGTGCCTCAGTTTTTTAGTGAGCCAAACTTGAGACACTTTAAGGGAGAATGATTTTTTAAAAGTTCTTAGCACCCTTAGCACTGAAAAACCAAGCCTTGTTAAAGGATATGTTTGGCCACTCAAAAATGGAGGCATTCAAAATGGCTAGTCATTTTGAAAATCTTGGGCTCTGGGCCTCAGCGATGGAAAGAGTGCCATGTGCTGAGATGCAGTGGTGCAAACTGCCTACAGCCATTTTCCACTGGGCCTCAAGCTGGCTAACTAGGATGGATCCAGATCAGAATGGAGCAGGGCCAGGTGCGCAGGAGATGCACAGATACTGTGCCTCTATTGGACATCCTCTCATGTAGGGTTTTGGGGTAGACTGAACTAGGTTTTTAAAAATGTCTTTCTCTGGTGGAGGGCGCTTGTGCTATCCACACCTGCTATGAATCCCCAGTGGAACTGTACCTCATGTATCCACAGTGTAGGTGATTCTGGCCCATAGTAGGGAGGAAGAGAGGAGAGGACATAGATTTCGCTCTTAAAAAGTGAGCTGCAATATGAACAAAGGAACTACAAGCACAATCTGTTTAGAAGTAACTTTACTTTCAGATTCTCATGTGCTAACCCAGAGATACATTATTTGGGTGCAGGGGAATTTTTTTTTTTTTAAAATTGGAGTTAAAATAATAGTCATTGAGACATTTCTATTGATCTTAGCTTTTGCAAGAGCTTATTTTTAGGGCCAAATGTTATCTGACAAGGTCCCTTTAAAGAACTAACTTTGGATTTGAGGAGAAAAATAAATCAGAAACTGTGAAGGGGTAAAGAATAGCTAAAAAACAGACTGCACAGACTTCCCTCAAAGCTGGAGGAAAAGAAACTTATTAATAGTTGCAAGGAATGGGTGGATGGGGCCTAAAGAGGCAGCAGGAGAGATAAAAAGAAATTATTTAAAATGAAGGGATTACCAATATCTCCTAGGCTATGTCTTCAACGACGGCGGCAAATTCGCAGCTATCAGATCGACTTATCTGGATCGACTGAGTGGTCAGTGAAGACCCACTCAGTCGATCTAGAAATCGACATATTAAGACCACCTCCTCAAGTGGCGTAGCACTGCGTCGATGGGAATGCGGTTCCCGTTGGTGCAGTGCAGTGAAGATGGAGCGCAGAACAGAAGCACAGAAGTCGACGGGAGTTACGCAAGTTTTTTGAGTAGTTTGCGTAACTCCGGTCGACTGCCGCCGATTCTCTGAGGTAAGTGTAGACAAGCCCCCAGTAAACAGTTTATGAAAGATCCTGCCTCACATATGTGCTAAGAAAATATGATGATGAGCATGGTATAAGTGCCTACACAGGTAAGCCAAACACCAGCAAAAGCTGGAAAGGATGTAGAAATGAATCAGTGTTGACCCTCTTTGAAATTGCAGGTAATCCAGCATTCAAGGTATGCTCACATGTTCCTAAAAGATGCCCCTTGTACAGCGTTCTCTAAGGAGACACCTCTATGTCTCCGAAGTTCCAATCTGTGATACAGGGGTAAATTCTTTTCTGATTCCAGATATGGTGATTGGAGTGGCTTGAAGACAATAATGCTTGATAATGAATCAGACTCAAGTATTCTGTAATCCCCTTTATCCCAAAATATCATTGGTATTAATAGGCAAGTGTTCTGCTAATATCAATTGAGGCAAGGAATTAGAAATATTGATAACCCTGCAGTGTGGGGGGAGGGAGAAAGAAATAGTCTCTAGAAATATTTAATTTACATTTGCAAAGAAGTTTCCAGGAACATCTACATATTTTCTTGTTGCTGCTTAGTTCAAAAAGATCCATCCATACCCGAGTCCTCATGTCTCTTAAGAAAATTCTCTTCCCAACCCAATATAATAAAAATTAAATGAGGCTTCTGAGTTTTCTGGCAGAAGATCACAAATGCCAGTAAAGTTCTGATTTGGTCTAATCAAGGAAGACTTAGAGAGCACTTTTCCAGTTTCCTTTTTACGTAACATTGAATCTCTCTGTGAAAGATCTGATGTTATTCTCAACTGTTTAACAGGGACTATTAGGTGGGGAAACAATATAAGCATAAATCTGAGCCTGATTTTCATCATGAAACAGATTTAATCTAAATTGTTCTGTGCAGCTCATAATCCCTCTTTTCAAGTTTGCCCTTTGTCCATGGGTCAACAGCAACCCCATTCCTGATGCATCAAATCCAGAAATTTGCTGAGACTGTCATTATCCCAGGCAGCATTGCACAATGGATATCATACTTATTTGGCTATAATAAATGGCAACCTATTCTCTGGGTCTTTGTATACGGAGGGTATTTATACCGGTGGAGCTACACTGCTATCTTGGTCCAAACCTCCCAGTGTAGATGCATTGCACCAGTGCAAAATGGGATCTTAACTTGTGTAGTTTTGCCTCAGTGTCAAGCTGGGGTAAGGTTTTTTTTTTTTTCCTCTTAATGACAATATTTTTTCTTTTTGCACCAGTTCCAGATCCATTGAAGTCAATGGGCGCCTTACCATTGGCTACTGTGAAGGGTGAAATTGGGCCCCAAGAATCTTTGCTAGATTTTCTGAAGCAGATGTACAATCTATTGTTCTTTTGCTGGTGTACTCTGGGTAAAACAGCTGTATCTTTTTAATGGCTGCTGTTCTTTTGCAAGGGGCATCTGATGATTCAAATGCTTTCCTGTGGCCTCAACTACCTTAAACTTTTCTCCTCACTACACTGCCATCTGTACAGCTCCACTGGTGCTAGCAACATCGGGAGGGCTATTAGAGAGAGACTGCCATGTCATTTAGATCTGCTGATTTAACACTGGGTGGTGAAAGTGCCAGCACCTTCGTGTTACTACTTCCACGGTCAGTAGCCTGGCAAAGTTGCCCAATGGTCATGCAATGATGGGGCATTTTAAGAACAATGGTAGTGTAGACACAGTTTGTGGTATCTTTATGGCTCTTATGAGCCTTAACTGCACTAGGGAGGGAGAGGGAGTGTACTCCCTTAGGATCAGAGCCTTAATATGTTATGCCTGAGGCTCTCAAACTTTTCTGTACCGCAATCCCAAGTTACAAGAGGAGAAAGTTTCCAATTCTTCCAAGACCACCTCCAGTCTATCCATAAAGAAAGGGAGGTTGGTCACAACCCTCTTGAACCCGTTTGTGACCCCCCAGGTTGAAAATTTGTCCACTATATCTCTGTAAATCCTCTAGAAATTTGAGGAAGTGCTGGGAGGGAGCGTTCCTTGCTGAAAAACATATATACGTACTGTTTTCCCCCGGCACAGGCATTCAGGCACATTGGAGGAGGTGGGGGAGAAATAACTTCTCCCTCCTCTCTCCCAGAAAAATCTCTGAATTTAGTAGCTGTGTTGGCAGTACTAGCTAGCCTCTGCCCTCTTGTACTCCCCAGAACTTGGAGTCGGATCATGTCTTCCCTGCACAGGTATGCTACTGATGAGAGAGGCTCTCTCTTTCTCCCGTTTATCACACCCATGCACGCAGAGGCATGATTTAGCTCTGGGCACTTCAGCTGTCCCCTCACTAAAATGTCCATCCATCGTTTTCAGCCCACATTTTCCTCAATACCCAAGCAGAAGTTGTTTCTGGATTTTTAAATGGAAAACCACTGACATCAGAAATACTGTCGTGTCTGACCCCATAGAAAATAACTTGTTAAAGAAATTTAAACTCAGTTTCATTCTTTCCTCTTCTGCTGTTTTTACTGTGCACCTCAGTGTGGATTTTGAATTTTTAGGCTTCCCATCTACACCTTGGCTGCTTAGCTGCTGCTATAGATCACTAATATTATTGTTCTAGGAGAAATGCATCCTCCAGGAGAAATTCCCTACTCATTGCTTTCTCTCTAAAAAAAATTTCATACGCAGATGGAAATCTGTTCTGGCATTTAGGAGACTGCTTTGTGTTATGAGAGAGAGCTTTTTGTTTCTCCCCTTTAAAAGCTAATACTTGTGAAAGGAACAAGATTGATAGTCCTAGAGACTATTGTCTTCTTAGAACAGGCAATGAAAGGGTAAATTTAACTACACCGTTTTGCCACTGACAGGAGCAATTCTGACGGATGGAGGAAAATTCAGTCCCCCTGGCCATCAGTCCTTGGCGCCTCTGTTCTCTCAACCATAGTGCCAGGTGTGTTGGTGGTTTTTGCAATGGCCACTAGAAACTGGAGTAGGAACGTGAATTCATCCACCAAATGACCCCACAAAGGTTAAAGGAAAACCTTTGCTATAACCACTCCCCCAAAGTTAGGCTTTACCAAGTTGTCAGTTTGTGTGTCATGTAATATATTATACTGATTTTTTTCATTAGAATTTTTCTCTCTTTCTCCACTCTACTCCCTTCCTCTACTACGCTCACTGCCAACAGTTTTGCTGTAGTTGGATTTCTTTGTTTCAGTCTCTACAGTAGAATACAAACCCCAATATAGTTGAGTCTGAGCTGAACTTTGAATCCATATATTTGAAATTAGACCAAGTAAATGTGCCCCATCTTTAGTTACTGAGGACATTAAGAATTCCTTGTGTGGCCTTTCTTTGTAGGAAGTGCCAGAGCCCATTGATTAGGCAAAAGAACAAATTAATTTTATTCATAGCACCAGCATGTTTTTAGAGCTGCGATCTACTACAATATCATAAAGTTGTAGTCACCCAGCTGTAACCATATAGAATTATAAACTCACGAGGTTCAATCCTGGCTCCCATTTTCAGTCAATGACAAAACTCACATTAACTTCAGTGGGACCTGGATTTCACTCTTAGGTCTTTTTCCAGTTATAATTTCTATTAGGACAACTGGGCCATCATCCTCCAATGCAAGATTACTCTCGTCTCAACTCTGTAGAAACTGAGAAGATATAGGAATACACCTTCTTGGATGATACACTCACAAGATCAAGATCTAGGGTTCATCACCTGGAATAGGGATATGTCTATCATTCTATACAAGTTCCCTATCAGCTCAGGACTTAGTTCATCAAGAGGTGTATGCCTATCTTTAAGCATATGTTTAAAGTTAGGCACATGCTTAAGTACCTTGCTGAATTTGGGGACTTAGTAACAAGAAATGTCATACGTGGGTATCTAAATTGTGGTCCATTTCTTTACTTCATTTACTCCATTTCTTTCCTACCCTAGTAAGGTAGCTCCTCTAGAAAACTCTCTCAGCTCTCCATAACCAGACATGCCATTTGTAATCTTTCTAATATGTGAAGTCAATGGAGCTGCAGCTGGTTAAAGGGCTGTGCAGGGTAAAAACTGGTATTAGTGGCTAATAAAGGCTAATTCTTTTGCAAGCAGAATTAGCTCGCTTCACTAGCTTGTTATGACTTGAAGTGTCTGGCCATTGAACTGTGCATTTGGCTCATTTGTTGCTCTCAAAGAGATCACACCCTGACTGACAGCTGTAGTGAACTGGAAAAAAGTAACCCAAATGAGTGAGAACAAGAGGGCTTCAGCTTGTGTGACTTTAGAACAGTAATAACTCATACAAACAGTGTTAATAAGCAAACTCGACAAAGACTGTGTGTGATATAGATACTGGTTCAGGGCACTGCTTTTTCTTTAACTGACTGGTTTAATACAAAACATTCCACAGTCCCCGTCCCCCCGTTTATACCTCCTAGTCATGTTATAGCGACACAGAAGATGTGAAATGCCTAGCAATCTTGTTGTGGCAATCCTAAACAATCACTAGAATTCTAATGAAAACTCAATTTCCAGCTAGCTGAAATCTTGCCATGATCCTGTAAAGTGTTTAGACTGACACCAGGAATAGCTTCATTGCATTCACTGACTCTGTGTTTCATGTATTTATTTTTATTCAGTAATGTTTTGGGGTAAACACCACATCAAAATGTTTTTATTATCGGAGTTCCTGTTCCTGCACAATGCAGCTGTACCTATTCTAAACCAGGCCTTAATGTTTCATCAAAGGAGACCATTTCCTTCTTTTATCTCAGATCAGTTTACACAGAGCAGTTGTCCTAACTTCCTTAATCCTAGCCATCATAAAACCCTGTTACACATTCCTCCCTGATAGACCCTTGAGTTTTACTCTTCAGTTCAGAGTTTGCAGGGGCCATGGAATATTTGTGTTTTTAAGTTTTGGGTCTCATGCTCTCCTTATGTCCACGAGTATAAGGGGAGTCTTTGACCAATGAATGGGGGAGTTCTACCTCTGCAACATGCATCTCACACTCTTTGCCCTGCTTTTTCTTCTTTATCCTCCTGCACCCTCAGATGCACACTGCATCCACCAGTTTCTGCCATTTAGTTTGGTTTTCCACTGGTCTGACTTCAGAGTGTCATGTTGATGGATTTAGCATCTTTCTCTATTGTTCTACTTAATGATTCTCTAAGTCACTCTCTTTGCACCTGGTCTCCATGTTATCACTAGACATGGAAGTTCTGATGGTGGCAACCTTCAAGTGTGTCCTAAATATGTCTGTCATTGTTTTATTGCCATTTTTGATGCCTTAAGCTGATGTGCTCTACTTAGAATTTCTGATGTTGTAATAAACACTTTCCAATGGACTCTGAAAATCTTCCACAGGCATTCATTTGGGCATGAGTTGATTTTCTTATCAATTGCTGTTATGAATTTGCATGACTCTGCTCAGATAAGATGCTGATGTTAAAAATTTGTATTTTTGTCTCTGTGCTGATCATGCTACTTTTCAAAAAGTTTTCAAGTTTGTGAAAATCCTTTGCTGGTTTGATATTTGTTGCTTGACTTTTAGCATGGTGTCACCATCACTGCATATCTCACTCCCTAGATACGTAAAATAATGTACTTGTTTTTCTGTCTACTCTGATGGTTGCTTTTGGAACATTGATAGCCATGTATTTGCTGTTGCCCGTTCTTGATGAACAAACCAACTTGTTTTGCTGTATCTGGCAAAAGTGCTACTTTATTTATTTTTTGCACAAAGGGGCTTCTGTAGGGTTTCTTCTCCATAAAGCTGACACAGGCTGTAACAAGAAAAGTGAGAATTCAGTTTAGCTCCCTTAGATTCGTCCCATCACCCCCAAACCTGTGAAGAAAAGAAGTGCAAGTTGCAACCTGGAATGTAAATCTCTTAATATTTACTCAAAATGTATTTAAAATGTGTGAAGTTACAGCTGACCAAATTCTACAGTGTAGATGCAGTGTCATTTTGTATTTAAATACTTGGATTTAAAGCTTTGCACTATAGATCTAGTCTCCCCGATGTGGGAATAGCCCACTTTGGAGAGAAGAAACTTTAGCATTGAAAACAACAACAAAGACCAAGAGAATAGTGACAAAAGCTAGTCCTACATCTGGATCTCAGACCAGTTCTTTTCATGTTTAAAAATTTTTTAAAAACCCCAACATTGCTGTGCGAGGTTTGGCCCAGTACTCCAACTGCTGAAAGTTCAGTGGGGGTTGGTGCTAATGAACTCTGATGCATTCAATAAGATTCCATCCATCTAGATGCAGTTACTCTTACATTAGTGGCAATATATCAAGGTGCTTAATTGCTCAGGGCCCAGATGGCAGCTATTTGTTAATCTCTGGTCTTAATTAGAAGGACTAGCAGCAAACTCTTTAGGATCTGATTTGTCTCAGAAATGGAATGTTCACTATGGGTGTCCCAATAGATACAATGGTCTCCTTTTGAAAGTTAGAATAGGCAATCACTGTAACTGTGTGGAAATAGCTGCTAAGGTAGACTCTTCAATGGTGTACAGTGTAGGCTGGTCCAGTTCCCTATCTCTGGTCTCAGGGGTTCTACTGACTTCTCTCCCATCACCACAACCTTCTTAACTTCCTCTCGTCACTGGCATAAATCGTCTTCTTGGGCCCAATCCTGTGGGTTTGACACATTGTATTTCTCAAGGCTCTCCTCATCCAGTTCCTCCCTTGGCTTCTGGCTCCTATTGTGGGCTGTATTTTAACAACCTTATTCCCATCCCCCTTACTTCTCCAGCTCCATCCTCATCTCCAAGAAATTTGGATGATACACAATCTCTTTATCTTCTGCTCTTTCCATCTTCTCATGCCCTCCTCTCTCCCTATGACCATGTCACTGCTCTCTGCCTCAGTGACCCTTGCTCTTTTCATTATCTCCAATTCAAGGCAATGTCCCAGCCTTTGACATTTCTATACCATCCCTCCTTTCTCAGGATACAGCTCCTCTTTGAAGTCTCCCACATCCTTGTGTTCTCTCACTCTCCATCTCCTTTGAAGAATTTGCCCACCCCAGAAAATTTGCCCACCCTATGGTACAGCAACAGCCAGTGATATTGCAGCTACACTGGTGCTAAGCTGCTAATGGATACAGGGCTGAAGCATTTTAACTGCTGTGCATTTGCTGACACTCTTCGTACCCCTAGTGCAGCTTCATGCATTGTGGCTGTTGCTATGATACAGGTACCAATTTGTCTCTAGCATAGACAAGGCCTGAGTGCCTACTGCCCTTTTGTCTCTCCCTCCTGGTTTTTCCCTGACTTGTTTGCTTGATGCAAATCCCAGGATGATGTGCACTTAATTTTATTGTCTAGGCCTGGAGTCAGCAACAATACCCCAGACACAAGTCATTTAACTTTGCTGGTATTTAAGGCCTCACCTGTTTTCCTATAAAGAAACTCTATACTGCAGTTTAATCAAATATTGTGCACATCAGAAACAGGCCATGTTTATTGCATATTCACTTAATCCCCTTCTATCCTCCTTTTACCTGCTGTAATAGTCACTGAACCAAATTTAAACACTTCCACTTTTTTTCCTGATGCCGATTGTGGATTCAATAAAAAATAATTTCTTTTGGAGAAACCATTAGTCTGTGGTTTTTCATTCCTTCCTTCTTCTTTAGGAATAACAACTGTCTGGCACCCGCTATGTCATTTTTAAGCGATTAGTGACTTTATGATGGAGAAGCAGTTGTCAGTCAAAGCTGGTTCAAAAGAAACCACAAAATCTAGCAGGCCATATGTTGTTATGAGGAATCTGTTGCATCAAATCTAACAGAACATCAGTGTACTTTGAATGGGCAAAGGTACCTTCTATCCTTAACAGTTTAGTGATTGTTTCATACTATAGTTCTTATGTGAATTTCTTAAAGGATCTACAAGAAAATGATGTGTCAAATTCTTTCCTTAAATTGCACATTTGTGGCTCTAGTGGTAGAATTTGAACCCATTTTGGAGTATCTCAATTAATTTGAATTTTTAATCAAGAGAGAAGTTGGTGGATACCTTTCCTACTCTTTAGAAATTGCTATTCTAGCTTAAAATTAAAATTTGTTTTTGAAGTTAAGTGAATCACTGTTGTAAGAAGCTGATTTCCAAATGCTTTAGTTTCCCTCTAGCATTTGCATTAGGTATGGTTGCACTTTGTTACCCATTGTTGTGTTGCTGTTTGAATTTATTTTCACTGGGGACAGTTGGGGATTATTAAGACTAATGGGTCCTTTCCTGTTTTTTGTTTAGATTGCTATTGCACATTGTTACCTCTAAATTCAGGGAATAAGGAATTGAAGAGAGAGCTGTGGATTGCTACTATCTATAACAGAAAGCCAGTATAACTTGTAGTGTTGTAGTAACCATTGTGTCTGCCAACATTTGCCTCTACTTCTGTGGTTTCAAACATATATCCTGCATAGAAGATAATGCCATTTGTTTTGAATTTTTGTATGTCTGAATCTAATATTGTAGTTTCTTTATAAGAGCTAATTTTTCAAAAGATCTTTTAAAAAGTGCCATTGAAAATTGCAGCAAGCCTCTGCATGCAAAACTTTGTGTACTTCTTCCGACAAACAAGCAATTTCCTCATGCAAGATAGGTAACTGAATATACAAATGCTTGTATGCTGCAATGTGGTTTATTGTGCATGCAAATGGGTATGCCTTAAAGTCTGATAGCATGTTTTCAGAAGCCCCTTAGAGAATGTCTCAAGCCATTCAGTGAAAACATCTGTCTCTTCTTAAAGCTATTATGTCAGTGGAACTTCCAGGTTTCTCCGTTGTACTATTAGCTCTTTTAATGCCCTAGTTTCTTCTAAAAGTTTTAACTCTGGACAGAGTACCTATTTTGCCCATGAAATTAAAGAAATTAAGCAGTTTGTTTGTTTCCACAACATGTATTTTGGACAAGTAATACCTTTCCCTAAATAACTCTTGCAGAAATTGAGTCATTGTTTCGCTGATGTGAAATGCTTTTTATGTGTTACACATGAAACACAGAAGCCATTTACCTCCATGCCTTGGAGTTTAGGAAGTGTGGCATAGTGGATATCTCACTGGACTGGAACTTAGGACTTGTCTACACTATGGAGGCACAGCTATGGTACTGCGGCTGTGCCACAGTGCAGTAGACAGTTAAGGAAGGGTTTTTCCCATTGCTGTAATTAATACCCCCCACCCCCCCCTCCGGAGAGGTGGCAACTAGGTCAACAGAAGAATTCTTTTGTCCACCTAGTGGTGTCTATATCAGGGCTTAGGTTGTCTGAATTACGTCTCTCAGCTTGGTCAACCTACATTTTAGGCATGGACCAGGCCTTGGAAGCTCTGAGTTGTATTCCAGGACCTGCAGCTAGCCTGCTGGGTGACCCTGAACCTTGAGTGACCATCTGTAAAATACGCGGATAATGATACTAGGACATTTTGAAGTCTAT
This sequence comes from Emydura macquarii macquarii, assembly GCF_026122565.2. Classification (NCBI taxonomy): domain Eukaryota; kingdom Metazoa; phylum Chordata; order Testudines; family Chelidae; genus Emydura; species Emydura macquarii. The sequence continues at coordinate 23,595,277 of NW_027132813.1, read as the reverse complement.
GGATGAAAAGAGCTAGATGTTATTAATTAATACATTGTTGTTGCCACCAGAAAATACAACCCCCTCCCCACATATTAATGCACTGGTGAAGGACCAAATGCTACTAAAGTAGTAGAGATTGTAATGAAGGAATGCTCATAAAACACTTGTTTTTATTTCCTGACCCCAGTCATATGACATGTGTACAGGTTACAAGGTTATATCTTTGCCACATGGCAGGAGTCAGGAACTGCTAACGCTGGTGGCAACTGTAACAGGGTGGAAAGAGACAAAAAATATTAAGAATTTTATAGAGATCTGTTTTAAAAATATCTTGGAATTTTTAAGTGGAAAAGGAAATGTATTTCCTGGAAACGGCTTCAGCACAATTTTGTTTGTCATGGTCTAACTTTTGCTCCATTGCCAAAAATGCTGAAATTTATCAGAGAGCACATGCAAGAAAGCTGCTTCATAGCTGCATATACTCTGTATATTACAAAGGGAACATCAGAATTTTTGGAATAAGAATCAGTTTGTCTTCCTGATTTCTGTGGGATTGAGGGAGAAAGGAAAACTGAAATCACTTTAGATTTTATCTGTGTATCTCTACAGTGTCTATTTGCTCTAGCCGTACAAAATTTGCCTGTAGCAATTGAAAAGGATCTGATGAAACTTGCATTCAACCTTTTATCTTTTAAATCAGGCCTGTACATACTGTATGAGTTTATTGAAATCTAGCTTGATTAAACATGAATGCTTGTTTCCAGTTAGGCTTTGTCCTCCATTTTTTGCGGTAAGGCAGTGAAGACTACAGAGTGGAGAGCGACACCACCCTACCACATCCACATTTCTTCATAAACAACTTAAACAGCTGTGAGGAATATTTACAGATAGCGTCTCTTTCACCCTGCAGGATTCTAATGTTGAGGTGAAGAAATCTCTTCTCCATTGTTTGGCATATGGAGGAGTCTTCACAGGAGAGAGGAGTGGGTCTAAGTACAGAGTGGGGAGCCAGGAATTCTTGGAGTTCTAGTCCCAGCTCTGATACTGACTTCTTCCATAGCCTAGAATAAATCACTCAACCCCTGTGTGCTTTAGTTTCTCCAATGATAAAATGGGGACAACCTGTGCCTACCTTACAGGGGTGTTTTGAGGATTAATGTTTGAACAATGCTTTAAATATGTGGGGTGGGATTTTCAAAAATGTTCAACACTGACTTAAGTCTGTTCCCATTGATGTCAGTGGGAATTTTTCAATTGACTTCAGTAGGTGGAGAGACAGGCCAAAGATGAGTTTGAAAATCCCACCCATAAAGTGCTATGTAAGTATTAAGTATTCTTATCAGTGAGTGAGAGCCTGTGTCTGTTCTCATTTATACTAGCTCTACGCTGCTATAAAGCCAATGATTTTGTTTATTTACTTAAATTTACGTGGTCTCTAGTCTCCCTGATACAATGATGATACGCCGATAAGAATAGATCATAACCAACTACTTAAATTCCACCTGGAGACCAGTAGGCAGTCAGTGCAGACTGCAGAGCGTTGATGTCATGCCCTCAGCGGATGTCCCACTGAGCTGCTGTGTTCTGCATCTGCCTCCATAGCTAAATGGTTTTACAGTCATGTGAAGAGTGCGCTGCATTAGTCTAATCTAATCTTGAGGTAACAATGGCCGAGTCTGCATCCGAAAGGGAGGTTTGCAATCTCTTAGTGAGATGTAGATGGTAACATGCTGAATGGGTTACTACTACAATATGGTCACGAAAAGCAGCTGGGATGCAACATCAGCCCCAGACTGTGGTGGGTTGGTAACTAATGGTGGATGCACTCCCTCAATCAAAGGAGCTGATATTATTTGTACCATCTCCTCTGGCTGATTCTCCACAACCCACCATCATCATCTCAGTCTTGTCTGGGTTGAGGTTCAGTCAGCTCTTTCTTAACAATGCCCCTAAGCTCATCTAGACGCTGGCTGAAGCACTGAACCGCATTGTCTGATTTGGATAACAGTTGGGTGTCATCAGGATACTGAAAACAGCACGCCTTCTTACTAGCCCTCCTAATGGCCCTATATACCCTTTGCTCAGGAGGGGTGGTAGAATGGCACTCCACACTTGAGAGCTCTTTGGGAAGAGGAGCCCACCACTTCCCATTGCAACCTCTATGAGAGAAAAGGACAAAGCTACTGAAGAGCAGCTCTGTCTACTCTTGCCCAAGTCTGTAGAATCACGTTGTAGCTGGGGGGCTAGTTATGTAACAAAAGCGAAAATGAGCAACACATTACAGCAGGAAAATCTACATGCTAGTGTAGGCGTTACAGCAACAGAAAAGTTTTCTCTGGGGGGCTAAACCTACAGTTCCCATTTCCTGAAAGCAATGACTACTGCCTCTGTTGCCAAGCGGCCTGTATGTAATGTGCATGCTCAGCACATTCTTGTGCTTTGGTGCTGCATTGAATAAACTTGACTGAGGGACCCCAAGAAATTCTTACAGTTTCAAGAGCACTTTCAAACTGGAGTATGGAGATTTCACAAATGCTTCTTCTCTGACTCAGCCCTCAGCTTCAGAAAATAATCTCCTGAATGGGTCACAGTGTTCAAAGTTTGTATTTTTTTTCTGTAACCAAGTTGATATTTTGGTTTCAAAACTGCTAGAGTCACTGAGGAGTGTTACTGGTGTGTGTGTGTGTGTGTGTGTGTGTGTGTGTGTGTGTGTGTGTGTGTGTGTGTGTGTGTGTGTGTGTGTGTGTGTGTGTGTGTGTGTGTGTGTGTGTGTGTAAATTCTGGCTCTAGTGGCTCTGCAGAATTAATCAGACTTCATTTATTTAAAAAAAAAAAAAAAGATATTGCAGCCCATGTGTTAAAAGTTGTAGTATTTTAATGAAAATGAGAACTCTGTAATCCACACATGGTGATGGAAGACAGCGTGATACACTTGTCACATTGGGTTGGTACAAAGAAATGTCTCTAGAACATATTGCTGCATATTGCATATGCAAAGGTTACATAGTTTACAGCCAGCCAATGGAGAGAAAATGGTACCTGGACAAAACTGCTGTTGCTGCCAGTTCCGAAGCTTGTGTGAGTTCATCTACTCCCTGGCCATTACACGACTGATATGAAATAACTGTTAATTGTCACCACAAGGGATGAATGCCCACACGAAGCAGATCATAAAGAACATAAAAATGGCCATATTGGGTCTGACCAATGGTCCATCAGCCCAGCATCCTGTCTTCCGACTGTGACCAATGCCAGGTGCTTCAGAGGGAGTGAACGGAACAGGTAATCATCAAGTGATCCATCCCGTTGCCCCTTCCCAGCTGCTGGCAAGCAGAGGCTAGGGACACTTCAGAGCATAGTTTTGCATCCCTGCCCATCCTGGCTAATAGCCATTGATGGACCTATCCTCCATGAACTTATCTAGTTCTTTTCTAAACCTTGTTATAGTCATCCTTTGGCAAAGAGTTCCACAGGTTGACCATGTTTTGTGTGAAGAAATGTGTGCTGCCTTGCTCTTACTATTTGAATTGGCTAAATTACTTTTGGTGGTTGGAAGTGGTTTGGTCAAATGGTCAAAAACGTTTTTGATGGTTACATATGCTGGGACCTCTAGTACCATGTGACTATTTACAATGCGCAAGTGATTATTTGGTAACTGTAAGGACATGAAGTCACTAGCATGAGTGACTGCAAATGAGATGATGTAATGTAAATAAGGGAGTGACCCTGTTAATGCCTGTATTAAGCCATTGAGCATGTTTGGTGAGAAATAGATGTTTCCAGAAAACTGAGCAAACACAATCTGAGCTGAGTGCACAGACAGTGCTTTTGTAGCCCACTGTTACACATGCACTTCTGTGTCTGAGCCAGACAACTGCAGCTACCAGCTCAGGGACTTAAAGCTAGATTTGTAAAGGTATTTAGATACCTAAAAGTGCAGGTAGGCACCTAGTGGGATTTTCAAAAATGCCTAGGTGCCTAACTCCCATTGATTTCAATGTGAATTAGGTGCCTAAGCACTGTTGAAAATCCTACTAAGCCCCTATCTGCATATTTAGACACCTACATACTTTTACATATCTGGCCTTTTCGTCCTTTAGCTGAGTTTGTGGAGGTCATAGGTTCAGTTCCTGGTGATGACTTCTCCTGACTCACTGCAATGTTTGGTACATACTCATAACCAAAGAGAAATTTCTTTAAGAGGAATAGGAAGGGAAACATATGGGTCTGTTCCTAGGTTTCATCTGCCTTTGCGTCTGCTATTTTTCTTAGTTTTGCCTCCCGTGTCTGTTCCTTGTTGCAATCTGGTGCCAACCTCTTCTCTTGGTGCCTGAGGTTCTACCTTTGCCTGACTGCATCTTTGCCCTTGATGCGAGTTGCTTTGCTGTCAGCTCAGATTCTAGTTTCACTTTCAGTGACCTGTATCTGTTGATGCAAGAACCAAGATAAATATTGAGGTATTGTTTAAAAGAAGAACAAGGAACATTTTGTTAGGACTTTTCATCCGTAGTTCTCCAAATGCATTACAAATATGGGCAGATATAGCTATCCCTGTTTTACATATGTGGTAAATGAGGCCCAGGGCGAGTTTAAGTGACTTGCTCAGTCTCACAGTGAGTGTCCTGGAGGAGCTGGGCTTTTAAGGAGTTGAAGTCCCAGCTCTAGCCTCTCTCTGGTTTTCCTGCAGTTCAGGTCATATAACCAAGAGAGCTAGGCCTGCTGGGAAGTATAAGAGGCATCTTGGTCTCAGTAGGGGAGAGAGCTGTCAGGAACAAACCTTTTCTGGAAGACTTCTTCTGTAGCTTCCCATTACACAATTCGCACCCAGAACCCTGCTGTAGCCCATGTATAGGCTGCTCCTGGGTTCTGTCACTGCCTCCCTTTCAGCTGTCCTTTCCCAGACTCCAGTTCTTGTGCTCCAGTCCTTCCAGCCCAGTGATTGCCATCTATCTAGCCTTTCCAGGGGAGCTGACTGGTCTCCTGACTGAAATTTGAGAACTGCTGGGTCTAACAGAGAGGGTTCTAATCTCAGCTTTGTCACAGAGCTCCTATCTAGCCTTTCCAGGGCTGCTGTCTCTAGCTTGTTGCTCCTGTCTCTGCAGTCTTTGGCTCCTGCCGGAAGTTGGCCCACTGTAACCTCTGGCACTACTTCCCTTTCCTGTACTTCAAAGGCTATGGAGTCCTAGTTAGTTCGATGTTGCACTGGGGGTTAACACAGTGCTAAGCAGTTAGTCAGCAGGCTCATATCGGTCAGCAATTCTGTCACAAAAAAGGGCAAAGGCTATATTGACTTGCGTCCATTCTGGAGATTTATGATTTTTCAGGCCTGAAAGGACCACTAAGGATATCCAATCTACCCTCTTATACAACACAAGCCATAGAAACGTATGTATATAACAAGAAGCATAGTCTTTAGCCCTCATTATGGTCATTTATAGCCATGAAAACTGCATTCAGTTTTAGACATTACATGTTAGACAAACTGGGAAGACTATACAGAAAGTAACAGAAGTTATGACAAGTTTGCAAAATAAGACCCACTGTATGAGCACAGGTTGAGCAAACAGAGCATGTTCATTCCACAGAAAAAGAAGACAAAGGGGACAGATGATATGGTCAACAACTACCTAAAGAGAAGTTATAAAGAGGACAGGGATCAATTATTCTCATTAGTTACTGCGGAAGGAATAAAAAAGAATAGTGTTAAGCTGTGTCGGGGAAAAATTTAGGTTAAATGTTAGGGGACGGTTTACTGCTGCACAAACACTGAGGCAATGGAACAAGATGCCAAGGGAGGTTTTGGAATCTTCATCCCTGAAGATACTTACGGCTAGACTTGACATTCCTCTATCAGGGAAGGGACATTGACACCAATCCAGCCACAATGTAAGGCGATAGACTAGAGGAGTCACCAGAGTTCCCTGCCAAGTTCCAACCCAAATGGGTCTGTGAGTTTTAGAATGGAAAAACCTGGCATTTTCACTTGCCAAACCTGTCACTATACTCTGTAATTATCAAAGCATGCTTTCATTTGACATTTTAAAGCTTATTGTTAATAGTGGTTTTTTTTTTTTTTTTTTAATTCTAAGTTGCTTATTTGCAACACTGGTTCGTAGAATTCATAGCAGCTTCCATCCTTGATTTAGAATATTTTAAATTGTTCTAGAATTAAAAATACAAACTATTGGAAGAGATAAAAATAATATAAAAGCCACCCCAAAGGAAAATAGATTTTTTTTTAAAATAGGTAGAGGGAGGTTTCATTTTCAGAGCTAACACAATATATTTTCCTAATTGTGCCCCATGCTACTTCAGATAATTTATTAGACCTGAGGAAAAGTGTAACAAGGAGACACTTTTTTATTTTTTGCATGCCTCTAGTTAGATATTGGTAATGGTATTCACAGCCTTTCACCTCTATATCACAGTTTCAAATATAGGCCAAGATGGATATTTCTCATTCACCACCATCAGTGGTCTTTACAAAATGAGTTGGCTGATTTGTAGTTCAGTTCCTAGTGGATAAGTGGCATCATCCTAACAGTACTATTCTGGTTGTTTCACTGGAGTGACATGGCAGATGTGGGCCTGGGGAAGAGGGTCAGTGGGAAGGACGGGGCCCAGATTTTTAATGGTGTGTAGGTGTGGAAAGATGCAGAAAGGCTCTTCTGGCCAGATTTTTAAAGGTGCCTAATGCAATTTTTCAAAAGTACCTAGACACCTAAATCCCAATGAAATAAATGGGAGTAAGGCAACTAGGTACCTATCTGCGTCTTTCAGACCCTACATACCTCTCAATCTGTAGCTGTGTCCTCTGTAAAGGTTGCATGAACCTCTGACCTACTTCTAGTACTGCCCAAGTCTCAGTAATAGTCTTCTCTCCTTCATCTTTATATCCATGCATATTGTGGAGGAAGAGATGAATGGAATAGTATCGTTTACCAGCGTTCAGGTAGGCTGCTGGAACTCTAGTCTCTTTCAATGCTAATCTCTTCCATTGTGTAAAATAAATAATAAAATAAAAGCAGAAGCTACAGTTTAGGAAAGGATCCTTCAGATATAAAAGTTGATCTTTAAATAAATTAACGTGCAAACTAAGAAATGGATTATTTTCTGAAGAAGTGAAACACATCGTCTTAATATTCCCCAAGTGCAATATTGTGCATCCTTCTTGTTCATTAGCTTCATGTTGTAAAAAATAATGCTAGATTCTTAGAAACAACCTCACATAGATCAAAGATAGCTGGTTGCTGCAAAAATGAGTCTGCCAAGTTGTTTGTGTATGGTGAGAATAAGAGTCACATAATGGGAGAGAAGCATGAATAGCTGATATCTGTTACATACTATTGGAAAGGGAAAACAGAATGAAATCATTCAGCCACATTACCCAAAAGTAGACCAATAAGAAAGGGTATAACAGTGGAATCACAAATATGGAAGTGAAAGTTATCAAGCTATAAAATACATGGTGTAAATGTTTTTTGGGTGGAAAGCTGGAATTTTATTTTAAGCATTCTTCCTAAAAATGTGTTTGCTGAGGATCTGGAAGTCCTTTGATTTCAAGAGGGATGTATTATTACTAATAGTGACACAACTAGAATCATCTGGGAATTCCTGGCACCCATTCTTATGCTCAGTCCATTAGTCTCTCCATTTACGGACTCTCCCTTTTTATTTTTAGTGGCAGTTCATCAAGTGGATGTGAAAATTAAAATGGAGTTAATATTAGAGGTTTAAAAAAACCTAGCATAATTTCTTACCAAATATATTCAAAGTGTTATGTGTTTGTGTATATATAACATATATTGACACATACAAATTGTACCTTGTTTATTGGTTAAGATTGGTCTGCAAGTAACATACCTATCACATGGACTTAAAAGCAAGGAAATGAAAAGCTAAGCCATAACTCTGCGCCTCCACCCAGGGACACACACATCTCACAATTACCACAACCACCACAGACAATGCTTGGTTTCTCTTGCCCCAGTACGAATGTCAGTCATTCAGCACCTCCTTTCTCAAACTTCCCTCCCAACCATCATCAGACCAGGCTCTTTCTCTCCATTGCCTTTTGTCCCCTCCCCCTCTGCCAGTGTCCCTTCTGCACTCTGGGAAGTTTTTAAATATGTATGTCAAATAAAATTCAAGAAGGTATTTGAGTTTAAAACCCAAAGAGATTGTTTCTGAAAGTGAAGGGCCCCCATTTTTTTTTCTTCAGCTAAAGGAAACCACCATGACAGGAAGAACCTACCATTTCCTCTTGAGTCGACTCATTGTCAGTGTCAGCAGCTCACGTTTATCCAGACATGACTGTTGCTATGTTGATTTGCTTTCATCTGCACACACAGACGCATGCTGTGAAATGTACCTGTAAGTTTTAAGTAGCATAAATAAGACGCTGTGGTACTCAAGACAGTTAAGTCAGGATACCACATAATGAGGGCTTTTATAATAAACCAGTCAGTCAGTGCTGCTGGCTGCTGAGCTTGGCTCTTTTTAAAACTCAACAAGAATTTGTGAATTGTTCTGTTTTTAGTTGTCTAGGATTGAACTTGTTTGGAATAGTTCACCTGCCTCTGAACATATGAATGTATATCCACCAACAAGAAATTCAGAGAGAGAAGGTGGGTGAGGTAATAGCTTTTACTGGACCAACCTCTGTTGGTCAGAGAAACAAGCTTTTGAGCTTACACAGAGCTCTTCTTCAGAACTGTTTGGTGTAAGCTCAAAAACTTGTCTCTCTCACGAACAGAGGTTGGTGCATAAAAGCTATTACCTCACCCACTTTATCTCTCTAATATCATGGGAACAACGCCGCTACAACGACACTACATACAAGAAGTAATTCAGGCAGTTTTCTGAAGCTAATGCTAACAAAACTTCCATGGAGGAGGGAGAGAGAAAAAGCCTTGCTGTAAAAAAGCTTTGACAGACCCTTGAAAAAGGCTCCCAAATACATTTGACATTCTTCTTTACAATGCTCACATTTTCACTTGCGGTAAGCACATTTCATTAACCTTATCATGCCACATCATAACTTCTTGTTAACTTTTCTCATTTTACCCATATGTCTACCATGGTTTTCACCCCCTCTAGATTTTTAGCTACCATCCTTCCTCCACTATCGACTCTGTCCAATCCCATGTGCAGTTGACATTTGGCTATATCCCTGGGCTTTCCTATGCCAGGGCAATTTATCTGGGTTCTGGAATCTAAAGCCAAGGCAATATGAGGCCCAAGCAAAATTTATTCCTTCACAGAGTTTGTTTTCCGCCTTATGTAACCTCCTCCCTTTTTTAAAAAATTATTATTATTTTTTGTATTACAATAGCATCTAGAACCATGGTTCTCAACCAGGGGTACGTGTACCCCAGGGGGTACGCAGAGGTTTTCCAGGGGGTACATCAATTCATTTACATATTTGCCTAGTTTTACAACCGGCTGCGTAAAAACCACTAGCCAAGTCAGTACAGACTAAAATTTCATACAGACAGTGACTCGTTTATATTGCTTTATATACTATAAACTGAAATGTAAGTACAGTATTTATATTCCACTTGATTTATTTTATAATTCAGTGGTAAAAATGAGAAAGTAAGCAATTGCACAGGAATAGTGTACTCTGACACTTTTTATGTCTGAATTTGTGAGTCTTTTTAAGTGACGTGAAACATGGGGTACGCAAGACAAATCAGACTCCTGAAAGGGGTTCAGCAAGCTGGAAACGTTGAGAACCACTGATCTAGAAGTCACATTTGAGAGTGGAGCTCCATTGTGTTAGGCACTGTACAAACACATTGCTTATACTACGCTAGAAAAAAACGTGCTAACGTGTGTGAGCTAACACTGTTAAAATCCTAATGTAGAGGAGGTTCTTTTAGTTTTAGCAGGTATGTGGCATAGAGGCCCATTAGTGCCAAATGGTAACAGGTTCACTAATCTGTGTCAGGCCTGCCGAACTCTTACATGCAACACACTGCTTTCATAGCACTTATCCAAAAAGTATCTTTTAAGATATCAAATGAAAGCTTACATCATACTGGTCATAATAAGCATTGCGAGATGTACGTATGGTCGGTGTGAATGGAGTTATGTGTTCCTATTAAAATATGTTTTAATTAAACTATGTAACCAGGCAGAGTTGACAAACAGTTTTTTCCAAACAGGAGATATGAAGTATATTTCTGTCACGTGTAAATTAAGACAACGCTAAGCCCCATTTGCATATGAAGTCAACAGGAAAAACAGGTTGATGGGGGATGTGAAACCAACTGCGGGAGCACACTGGAGAACAAGCAACAGGAGAGAAGAGCCTTATCTGGGGGTACACTTCAAAAGGGGCATTGTAAAGATTTAGTGGACTAAAGAGGATGGCAATGGGCCCCTTATCCTTCACTAAGGAAGCAAAAAGGACAACACTCATTGCATTCATGAAGAAGTTGGATCCTGGCCAGGTGGGCTAATGACGTTGGGAGTTTGCATTGGGCGAGAAATTGCTTTAGACAAGGATTTTAGCCTGTTAGTATTAATTTAAGACTCTAAGAAGCATGTTATCCCTCCTGTTTTACATCTAATCCGTTGTTCTTCTTATCCTTGCTCATTATCTCTTAAATCTTAACTTTGTAAATAAACATAAACTAAATGTAGTAAACAAATCCTGGCACCCAGTGTGGCGCAGTTCTCCATCTCCCAGGTCACATTGCTCCAACCTGCAATGAGCTCTTCCCTTCACTGTGCTTGTGTCGCTACAGCTCTTTTCCTATCAGGAGAAAGCTTGACTCATGTAAATATACTAAGATGTGTGTTGTTGCAGAGTTTCAGAGAAGGAGTATCATGTAAAATACTGTCCAAAATATACCGGGAGGAGAGTAGGTTGAGATTAGAATTAGTAAAGCAATTAGGAAATAGCTCCAGGATTGTTTCCTTTTCTAAATTACATATTGCAAATGCAGTCCCTGAGGCAAGATTCTTAACAAATAAAGACACTTGAAAACAGACACAAGGTTCCCTCTTTTATTAAATGATAAAACAGACAACATAGGTCCCAGTCTGGGGCACTTGAAATGCTGATCCTTGTGAGTGAAGTAGGGGAGTGCAGAAATATTCTATAGTGTATTCCTTTTATAGCATCAGTTAAAAAACAACAACAACAACAAAAAACCAATATATATACATAGATATATATCTATATGTGTATGTATTTGCTCTCTTCAGAATCAACACTACCTCCAGAGATGGAACAAAACTTTCTTTCCCCTTTGATTTTTTGGTGGTTTTGTGGGGGGCTGAGGATTCGGAGTTGACAATGCTGATTCACCTTGAAAACTGATCTGTGTGCAAAGTTTAGGTATTCGAATAAAGTGATTTATTTTTTAAAAGCTTTGGGAATTTGAAGTGGTGCTACCAAAAATGTAAAAGTGAGGGCTTGTCTAGATTAGGGAAATTTGTGCCTACATTGGTGAAAACCTCTTATGTAGACGTACTGTACCAGAACAAAATGGGGATTAAAGGGAGCTATAACCCATAACATAACCTTTTCAAATCTTAAACCTTAGCCACTGAAAATCCTTATTTATTTTTTCATTCATCTGGTTATTTTTATATTGTGTCTCCTGCTTTTGAAGCCGTTACTTTGCTTCCTAATGGAAAGCCAGGGTTGCTGGGATTGTTCTGATAATACAGGGGCAGCAGCTTTCCTTAGCAGGAGAGAGACAAGCAGAATCCCTGCTGCCGAGCCCTATGGGAAGGGGATATGTACCCCATTCTAACCACTTCCCCTACTATAGAGCCAGAATAACAATCAGAAGGTTCTGCAGTATTAGTGCATGCACCAGTGGTCAGGAACCACAGCTGATTTAAAGACATAACTCTGTTAAGGTGCTATGAAAACAGACTGCAAAGGATGTTGCTACCTGTTTTCAGTTCAACTCAGGGCATGTGACATTTAGATAAAAAGACAAATAGTGTAAGAAGGAGGTGACATATTATCAGCTGCACTATCTTTGTTTCATAGTGTTCCCCGGTGAAAACCACAAATTCATGTTGGTTTAATAAGTATGTCCTGATGACATCAATAGATTGACACCCTTAGACGAGTGCGACATAAGAGCAGCCAGTCTAATGTTTAGCAGGGCATTTTAATTAGGTACTTTATTTTTTTTTTGCAGCCTGGAGTTGTGATTTTTGTTTTTGTTGGTCTACAAGTTCCCTCCAAAGCTGTGACCTTTTTTCAAATAACATTATTCTGAGAAAATCCTGATGTTTAAAAAATCTTGCATCAATCTACAAACTCTGTTATTTAGCAACAGTCTTAATTAGAAGGGTGACATTTAATGGGTGTGAGATATAAATCAGCACATCACTGGTTTTAATTACTGTGGATGCGTGGTTTTCTTTACAGCCTAATGAAGTATTTGAAATTGGAGATCACAGCACATTTGGATTAATGTCAATGTTCATCTCTCACATTTCCAAGGTGTCTAAGATGTGGCTAATAATAATACCATGTGTTGTCTTTTTTTTCTCTCAGCATGGGGCACAATAGTATGGCCCTAATGTGATGTATTATTTACATGGTGTCAGCATGACAACCAGTGGGGATGGCAGAAAGCCAGATTAAATCACCTCTGATTTTATATGCAGGATGTTTAGTAATAATGCTGTGTCACGCTTGATGACACTGGAAGTTGGCAACCCAGCAGGCCTGCCAAGTTCATTTTTATGGCCTTGTTTTTTATATGCGGTGATGAAAGAATAAGTTTAAGCAAAGAAGACAATGTGTAAAGTAACCTTTTCAGTACTTCCAAGCAAAGCAAATGTTCCCAGAACATGGGCACTTGTTGATTTTGGAGGAAGTGTAGGCTAGAGCACTGCACTCAGTACAGAATTCCTGACTCTGTCACTAATCTGCTGTGTGACCTTGGGCAAGTCATTTCACTACCCCGTGCCTCTGTTTACCCTCCTGCCCTTTGTCTGTCTTCTCTCTCTTTTGATTGTAAACTCTTTGGAACAGAGACTTTCTTTCGCTATGCTTATACAGTGCCTAGCACAATGGGGCCACTATCTCAGCTGAGGCCTCTTTGCTGCTGTAATGCAAATAATAACATAATAATCTGAAATTTTATTAATAGGAATGGTTGTTTCACTAAAATTGCTGTGGCAGAGAGTGGGAGCTAAAAAGGGGTTAAGAGGAGTATCCAAAATACTGGGCTTGCATTCATTTTACCATGTCACCCATAATACCTTTTTTATGAAACTAGAGCTACTCATGCTCATAAAAAGCTTTGCTTTTTTTGTTTTAAAGGCTAATGCAGCCATTGGAGACTGTGCACAGTTCTTTAAAGTTAAGACTTAGTTCAACGTTCTACTTCCATTTCCTGGTAGAAAATGTTTTATATGAAAGCAACTGTAACCTTTCAGAAGGGTTCATTTATTGTTATGTTTGGTATCAGCTTTCAAAAAAATGCAGTCTGTGATTGGAATATTACAGTTTCTGTTTTTAATATTGGGTTAAAAGTCACGTGTTGCAAGTCAGAAGTAAAATATTATGCCAGAAGTCTCGCTGCATGAATTCAGCCTCTGAGTGAGTGGTTTATCACCAAAAAGCAAAGATTTGGGCTTGATCCATCCAGGAGCCTGCTGGTAACAAATAACACATTGAACCCTTGGCTACAGGAAAATGTTAAGTTGCCCTTTGATAGATGACTAAACTCTTACAGCTTCTGAAGCACAAAGGAGCATCATACTGACATTAGAAAAACCTACGCGGGAATACATGTTAATAGCAATATAGTCCAAAGGTCTGAACTAAGCTTTCATTCATAATTTTCTGCTTTCAGTTTATCTATTGCTTTGCATTGTTGGTTTTTTATTTTGTTGTTGTTGTTGCTTTTTTTGCCTTTTTTGCTTTGTCTAAAATTAGAAAGAATTTTGGCTTATTAGATCAGTGTGTAGGTGGGAGATGCAGGGGGTGTAAACCTCTCAACACAAGTTAGAGAGGTGTGCACAAGAAAGGGCCCTGTGTAGGCTGCTCCACCTAGTGGGCTGGAGTAGCTTCCACACTTGGGGGAGAGAATTCACAGCTCCTTGCCTCTCCCCAGCTCTCAGCCTGTCTACACAGGTGGGAGACTGAATATGTCCCATACTGTATTCATACAGGCTGGTTCTTTGAAACATGAAGGGTGAAATGTTCTGGCCTGTAAAGAAGTTACTCAAATTGTTTAGTCTGATCTCATCACATAAACTGGTTTTGTTTTGTTTTTTTCCTCTCTCCGCATCTCAATGGTAACAAAAAATGGGAGGGAAATGTAAAAATATTTCTTGATATTGTTTGTTTAGTAAGTGTTGATGTTACTGTAAAAAACATGGTGTTAGACATAGCTTATAAGCCATACACCGACACTGAGCCTGAACCCCAATGGGACTACTCACGGGGAATAAACCTCACTCACACGAATGAAGCTCCCAGGACTGGGCCTGCTCACTGCCATGCATATTAGCAGTGAATGAGACAATAGAGCCTGATCTTGTGAGCTGTGGAGCACCCACAACTCCCAACAACGGGCTCAGCACCTGGCAGGATCGAGCTCCAGAGCACAGGCTGTGGAGCTGAGGAGGGGGTCACAGTCCAACCGTAGGGTTGCCATCTCGCTGGCTTTTTGTCCAGCCTGCCTTTTCAACTGCCTTTACCAATGGCCAGTTACAGTGGACAGTTTTTTTTTCTGTTTTACAAGTGTGTGTGTGTGGGGGGGGGAACCCTGGCACATTGCCACCGGCAACAATAAGCTGTGTGCAAGCGCAGCAATCTTCTAACTACAGCACACAGGGCTGGGTACTCTGGGGCACCCCGGTACCCACTCTGTGTGTGCTGGCCACTTAGTGCACTGAAGCTGTGGCAGCTGAGGCCTGCTCCACTTGGCACCGGGTACCAGGATGGATGGACCCGAGGTTTGCTAGCAGACACTGGTAAGGAGTGGGGACTGGAGAGGCAGAGATTGGAGGGGACAGTAGAAGGCTCCTTCGAGGGCTGAGGTTCTTGGAGGGGATGGGCATGGGTGTAAGGGTTCATGGACGGGGGAGGGGAGGCAGAGGCTTTTGTGTCTAGGTGACCTCAGGTGTTTCAAGGGCTGAGGGAGGCTCCTGGGAAGGAGTGGGGGGGTTGCTCGTGAGAAGGTAAGAGGCAAAGAGGCCTTGAACCATCCCCAGCCTCCCGCCCGCCTGGTTGAGGGGAGCAGAGAGGAGTCAAGCAGGTGGTGGGAGGTGGCACCTGAGAGGAAGAGGAAGGTCAGGCTAGTGGGGGGTGTGAGTATTATATGGCGCAAATCTGTGGTCCCCCCACTTTAAATGGCATTCCAGAGCAACTGCTTCAGAGAGTGTGACTTAACAGAATCTGAGACAAAGTCTTGTGAAAATTGGATGAACTACAACAATCTAAATCTATCATTCATAATTATAATATAATTATTTATATTTCATTAGTGCCTAGTTGCCCCAACTGAGACTGGAGTCCCATTATATTGGGCACTATCCATACCCATAGCATAGCATGAGACAGTCCCTTTTGCTAAGATCTTACTTTTCTCCCACCTTTTGTCTTGTCAATTTAGGTTGTTTGATTTATTTCAGGTGGTTGAAGAGGCCCAATTATTTTTGTTGGAAAGTCTCTCCCAAAATTTCCCAGGAGAGCGTGTTGATTTTTCAACAAACAAACATACAAAAACCAAAGGAAAAAACCCAAACCCAGAATATTTTCAATTTTCAAAAACTTTTTTTGTGGAAAAAAAATTACCCCTAAGGAATTTCCTGTTTCAGAAAAATTCTACCTACATCATATTTTCCATGGAAGTTTTTGTTTTGATCAAAAAGCCATTTTTTTAACTGATTTTTGTACCCACTTTATTATTTATACCCACTTTGCAGATAGGGAATGGAGGCATAAAGAGATTTGCTCAGGATCACAGAAAGAGTCTGTAATGCAGCTGTGAATGAATCTAGATCTCCTGGGTTCTACTCCAGTGCCTTAATCACAAGACCACCATATCTCAGAAACAATGTATTGATTTTTCTTCATGTCTCTGCATTTAAACTCCACCCATTCTTTTATTCTGTCTCTCTTTGATGAACCAAACTCTGAAATAGTTGAGCATTAGTAAAGTTAACATCATTAATATTTATTACATATATTATTCATCTGCATTAATTCATGCATTTACAGTGCCTTGAAGCTGTAAAGTGCAGTAAAAGTGCTATCTATCATTATATCTGGAAATGTGACGTGTGGCATCCCACGTAAACACACAACTGTTTATTTTGCAGTTTTGATTCCTTTTTGTGCATGTGCAGGAATACTCTTGAATGCATTCATCTGGGAATGACTTCATTGTGACAAGAAGCCTTCCACTTTTCCAGGAGAGAGAGGAGGATGAAAATCATGGAATGCATGAGAAGAAAGTGCTGAAGTCATTGTGTGACAGCAATGTAGGTTCACTAGAGATGGAAACCAGAAGTGGGATTTTTACATCCAAATTTAATATGCTTTTAAAGATCTAAAGATCCGAATGATGAGAAACAAATGTACAGAAGTTCACAAAAGCAATGGCTGCTTTAAAAAAAAAAAAAAAAAAAAAAGCCAACCAACCAAAAAAAAAAAACTCCCCAAAAACCACCCCAGCTAAAAATTACTGTTGCTGTTATGATAAATAGGGAAGGGTGACCTTTGACCTATGTACAGTTATTATCCAAAGAATCAAATTGGAAAGATTTATAGGCATTCTCAATATATTTTTGATCTCACATGTTTGTCAATAAATTTTTTTATCACTTCTGATTGGTGTTATATTCATTGGTGGTGTTAACTATTCATAATAGGTGTGCTTAGCCAATGGAACCAACTACCAAGGGAATGACTAACTACAGCTCTGACCCTGGCCACGAGGCCTGCTGCCTGCTCTGGTCACTAGACTAGACTACCCTCTTTCCAGTTGACTGACAGTAACTGGGTGAAATTCTATGGCCTATGTTATATAATAGGTGAGAATAGATGCTCAGATACTCCCTTCTGTCATTAAACTCTATGAATCTATGACTTGGACACATTCTAATGAAGTCCTAATCTTGTCTTACTACTGCTTTTCTTGAGAAAGAATGACTGAAAAAAAATAGCATTAAAGCTGGATGTTGAAAAGATAATTGCTCGTGGCTATCCTTGTATCTTTCAAATGTTTTCTGCTCCCCTTCCCCCTTTTTTAACCATTCTGTCACATTGGTTTCAGCATCAAAAGTCATCTTATCATGAAGCGTGTATAGTCAAGCACAGATACTTGTGCAATACTTCTATTTCAGGAATATCTGCTGGCCTCAATCTTTGTTTACTTGGCTGAAACATACCAGTTTTAAAAAGTTGCATAACTTAAAAAAAAAAACCCAAACAAACAAAAACTCCCAAACAGTCCCCCACCCTCTCCCTGAAAATTAGCTTGGTCTCCAGATCCATTCAACCTTTCCTATGTTCTCACACGGAAGTGGTCCCTTCAAGTTGAGCCACATTAGAAGTGGGGTGGGGAAAAGCTTACGTTGTTTGCATGGTCTACTTGTGTGGATGAATAGAAAATTTAGGCTTTCAATATTTTCAGGAAGGAAAGTTTGAGGTAAAACTGCCACAACATCCCTTATTACTGCCATATTTTGAAGCATGGCTTTGGATCAGGTTCCATATGCATTGGCATAATAAGGCAATAACAAGAGTTTTGTGGCAGTCTTACCTCACACTCCTCTTCATTTTTGTGCACTGATGTGACTATAACTATTTTTTGCGTCATACTCTTTTTTTCTTCAAAACAGCAAAGTACAAAATAGCTCGTGGATTTACAGACAATAAGAAACTAGTTACCACTAGTTTCATGTGTGCTAGAAATCAATAACATAACCCTTTCAGCTTGTTTCTCCTAGTCTTCACAATGGGGTATGTGGACTGTGGCTAAAGGACAAGCATGCCCTAATTGTGAGTTAGCGGAGAACAAGGGCATTCTGGGGGATTTAATCTGTATTGACTGATTGGAAATGTAGTCCAGTAATGATGTGACTGTGGGACACTGATCTGATATGGATTGTGTAATTCAGACTATACTTTTTTACCCCATCCTTTTTTTTGTTGAGCAGTAGCAGCTAAACTAGGATCCATGCAATTGGGTCTCTCTTTTTGGGGGAGAAAGAGGTCCTCATTGCTCCTGCCAGAGACTTGAGGACATACCAATTTTCTCCACTTCAGTGCTCCACTCCTGAGGCCACACATTATGGGTGCAATCCTTCTGAGCAGGGGGAATTTAATTGGACTCTCTATAGAGCCATTCTAGGTCTCCCAGAGGGAATGCTTTACGATACCTCCTTTCTCACATCATGGCTGAGCACCTGATTCTTGCAACACTACTTGCCCAGGGAGCTAAAGGCATTGGGTTTGATTCTGGTCTTATTTACCCCAGTTTAAGGGCCCAATCTAGCTCTCACAGAAGTCAATAGGGAAAGCTCTCCTGGCACTAAATGAGGAATAACACTGTTAAAGTCAATAGATTTACAAGGATTTAAAGCTGATGTAAGTGAGAGGAGACTCGGGTACATTAATGTAGTAACATTTTTTTGCAGAACATTTCATGGCCTGCCCCCAAAACCTTATCAGCCTCTTACTGGATATAAATTCACCACCTACAGAGAAACAGCCAGTGGCCTGCTTCAGTAACAATATTTATACCGAGGCCAAGTGTCCTAGACATTAATAATGTGGCAGGGAACCCAGATGTATGCAGCAGTTCATCCCCCTGCAGTCCAGTCCAATCAGTAGAGCGTATTCTATGTAATCTACTGCTTTTGATACTAAATCTGATTTATTTTGCATTGTCCCAAATCCTAAATTTCCATATGCCATCAATACTTTTGTACTGATGATGAGTAAGTTAATGCACTGTTGAAGCTCTGGGGGGAATTGACTAGGGAGACAGTTGAGTAGGGAGCTCCTGGGACTATGGCTCTCATGGTGCTGGCGTTAGTGTTGGGAATCCCAGAGGCCGCTGAAGCTCTTGATGCTGGAGAAGGAATGCGTGTCTTATTTAACTCTTCCTTTTGGGCATGGGCAGAGCTGACTCTAAATTTGAGGAGAGAGGAGTTTGAATTCCTTGTGCTCCATCTCAGCAATGCTTGGTGATAACTAACTGCACCAATGCCTCTTGCTGATAACTTCCTTTTATGTCCAAATGGACAAATCAGCAGATCAGCTTGATGGTTCTGCAAAACCGATGAGTAGAGTTATTATTAATATTGACACTTAAATTATCATCAGATTTCAGCACGAACACTTTGACACCATTTTCAGGCTGTCTGCAGACACAGGCAGACTTCAAAACATCAGATCAAGTTTCACTCCTGTTTCCATGGCTTTCTTCACAACCATGTGAGCTAGAGACTTCATTTGCTTAAAAAAATGCAAGTTTAGTTCCTTGATTATAATGACGCTGCAGGATTGAGTTCTTGATTGAATACACACTAGAAGGAGGTGTTGGGCTGATAAATGGCATGAGTCTAGTCTTAATTTATTCATCACTAGAATAAAATAGAAACTCTGGACCTTGACTGACCTCTCTATGGTTGACTTGCATAAGAAAAAAATAGATTTTTATGGCTTAAGGGAGGAAAACAATGTTGACAAGCAATGCCACAATAAAGGCATTTACTTGCAATGCTCTTCTTTACTCTGTATGAGCAGGTAAGGACACTATGCCCATTCCCAGAGCTGATCTATGTTAATGTATTGAAAGTTATGAAGTCATACTTTTTTAATGCCTGAAGGATGATTTTCCCCCCTCTCCTCAGCCCCCCGCAAGGAGCACAGCCTCCAAACTCACACCACCACTCAGAGGAACTTTGAAATAAATCTGGGCAGCACGTACTTAATGATTTATTTTTCTTTGAAAAATGCCAGTTCATTGCAAATGAAACCGTTTTCAGGAAAGGTTTTTTTTAATGTTGACATTGTCAAAATGTCCTGTCTTGACAGTTTCAAAACAAAATTCACTTTTTTTCAGTTCAAAATTACTTTTTTGTTTTGAAATTTAATATAATTATAATAAAAACAATTTTTTAAAAAAAGTTTGATATTGAAAGGAAAGAGTTCTATTGACCCAAACTGAATTTTTTTTTTTTCAGATTGTCAGTTCTCAAAAACTTTTGAGATTTCTACTTTTTCATTCCAACTGGGACAGGAAAAATTTTCAAAGCTCGAAAGATTTCCTAGGATGGGGAAACTATTTTCTGCCCCCACTCTACGCCTAAAATTGTTCTGATTCAAACAAAAATGCTTGCTACCACAGATTTGTGTTAACCTGACTCCAGCATGCTTTGGCTCCTGCTTAAGTTTTAAATTCTGACAGGGCCAGCTGAGGAGCCACACTCAAGTAACTATCATGGGAAACATTTCATAGTGACTTTGAGGAAAAGGAGACTGATTCTGGATTTAGGAGAGGTAGATTGTCATGCATATTGTGGAAAAGCGGGGGGAAGAAACCCAAGTATCTCCCCTCCTCCCCCCGCCAAGCAAGCCAATTTGACAGCTCTGAACTGAAAAGAAAAAAGACGAATTTATGATGGCCATACTCTGAGATGGTATTTTTCCTATCTTCACATAATTGTGTGTGTGTGTGTGTGGGGGGGGGGGGGGGGGTAAGAATCTAGTGTGGAGTGTGGCCACATCAAACTAAAGATTAGGTTATACAATGCAATTGTACCGAGCAGAGACTTGGCTGATGACATTGGCTAACAAAAAAAGAGAAGGGAGGCAGCCCAACGCACATTACTGAAGAAGATATTACACATTTCATGGAAAGACAAAATAACCAACGTGGGAGTAAGAACTGACAGAACAGGACATGTTAGAAAATATCAACAAAGAGAGAAGGCTTAAGTGGTTGGGACATGTATACTGTATTGGAGCCATGCTAAGCAAGCACTGATTTGGGTATCAAGGGAAGAAAGAGAAAGCGAGGAAGGCCAAGGAAGAATTAGCAGAAGTTGGTGACAAAGGATATTGAATGTGTGTGCATGACCTGGGAAGTACCACAAACAGCAAGCTATTACAGTCCGTGGAGGAACTGGACTGCCCAATGTGTCAGCAGCACAGGAGAAACTAAAGTCTATGGTAAGGTAAGGTAGTATGACCCTTTGGCGTTAAGCATGGGTTCTTCTTTACTGCTTCTGACTCCTACACAAGGACTGATTGTGATCTTATTATGCCAGCTTTGTAGTAGTGTAATTCCATTCACTTCAGTGGAGTTGCTCCTGATTTACATTAGGTTGCTCCTGATCTGCATTGGTGTGAAAGGAGAATTGGGGTAGAGAGGTATGGAAGATGGGATAAACTACTCATTGGTAAGTGGGAGTTGGCCTGGTTCTGGTATAAATTTGGAATATTTCCAATGAATTCAGTGGAGTTACAGCGGTGTAAAACTGCTGTGAGAAAATAATCTGGCCCACAGATTGAGTAAATCTAGGATTACAAAGCCCTGTCTACATGGGAAATCTCCAAACATAGCTACAGTGGAATAACTATTCTGCTATAGCTATTTCGGTATAGCTTCCAGATGTGGACACTATTCCAGAATAAAAGTAACATTATTCCAGAATAGTCTGGAAAAAAAGCAACTGTTATTTTGGGATAATGTCCATAGTTATTCTAGTATAGCTATGATGGTCAGTATTCCCATGTAGATGATTCTATTCTGTTCTAGGTTTTTATACTGTGTTCATCACCTTAGCATTTGAGCTTGGATGAGCCCTAAGATGGTGTAACACACACTGGAAGTTGTACATTACACTTTAGACACCTGCTTCTGGATTTTATCAGGCTTGGGGTATACTACAAGGGTAGGTCAATCTAAGTTGACTTGTGTTGACCTATTTGTTAACGTGTCTACACTTACATTTGTTTCCCATTAATATAAGCACCCTGTTACAGTGACACAACAACACCACCTCCCAAAATGATGCAGAACCATAGCTGACCTGTTTAGGTTGACATAATGAGAGTGTAGAGACTGCATTACCTATGTCAACCCCAACAGTCCTCTAGCAGCTGTCCCACAATGCCCCTGTCTCTGTGACAGTGGCTTCTCCAGTCACAATTTTGAACTCCATTGCCCATGTGTCTGTAAGTTTGCCCTCCTCCCCCCCTTGAAACATCCAATGTCTTTGAAATGCGTTTTCTGGATTGCCCACCTTGGCAAGCATACTTACCAATTTACCTTTGTTGTACACATCTGATCATGCTGGCGTCACACACACACACACACACGTCTATTAGATGGACTCCTGCCTGGAGCGTAAAAAGTTTTGGATTTCCTCAGCCTGTAGGGAAAAGGGACTATCCAAGCCCAGCTAAGGAGCATCTGAAGAAATATTGACATCTATGTGCAGTCTGCACAGGGGTTGTTGAAACTGGAGTATGATAGGAATGAGCAATGTTGCTGCATCAAAGTGAAGGAATTTTGGCATGCTTATCTGAAAGTGAGGGAAACCAACAACACATCTGGGACTGCCCTGCAGACCTGCCACTTCTACAATGCATGTCATCATTGGTGTAGACCCCACCAACATTTTGCATTCAACTGTGGACACTTTATGGGAGCTTGAGGCGGATACCCCTGCAGTGCACAGTGAGGCGGATGCAAACCATATAGCGAGCCAGGAGCTGTTTGAAATGCTGCCGGAGTCAAGCCAGTCATGCCAAGCTAGCAGACAAGCCCTTTGAGGAAGGGGAAGGGACCTTGAATAAATGTATTACATGCATTATTCCTTATATGTATGAGTTGTAGTTGTAGCTGTGTCGGTTCCAGGGTATTAGCGAGACAAGGTGGGTGAGGGAATATCTTTTATTGGACCAACTTCTGTTAGTGAGAGAGGAAAGTAACAGAAGTTGGTCCAATAAAAGATATTCCCTCACCCACCTTGTCTCTTATTTCTTATAAGGATTTTTTACCATTTTGTTGCCCCAAACTTCCATTCTCTCCCTCCCTCTCCTACATGCCCTTCTTCCTCATTTAAAAATGGCACCCATCTGCACATTTGGAGAACAAAGGCACTGACATTTGAAAGCTCATTTACTTGTAAAATGTTAGAAAGAAAAATAAATAAGTACAGTCTGAATCACACAATCCACATCAGATCAGTGTTCTGTGCTGAACAGAGGTAGAAGAAAGAGGTAGGAGCAGCATCTGCTTTTTCAGTCTTTGGCTTATTGGGCTAGGTGGGGGACCCATGTGGAGTACTTTGTTGATCTGAATAGGAATGTCCCTTTTTTATTGAGATCTCTCGAGAGGATAGCTTTCACTAAGGTACTTTGTAATCCTCTCCTGGATGTTTTAAGGGATAGCATCCTTGTTTCTTCCCCCATGGTAGTACAAATTCCTATGCCACTCTACAATGAGTTTGGCAGGCACCATTGCAATACACAGGCTAACAGCACATGGGCCCAAGGAGCTCTGGGATGCCAGTAGCTACTGGGTTCTCTGTTCCTTTGTCCCACTCAGGACTGAGATATCTGCCAAAATCACCACAGCCTGTGGAAATATTGGCAATATTCACTGCACTATTTTTCCTATACTTGTACCCAGGGCCCCCAGTATCTAAACCTTCCATGTAACAGACACCCCTTCCTCCTCTTCACCAGGCCCTACTCACCATGGCTTGAGATGCAGGAGCAGTGCTGTAACGAGGCACTCCAAAGCTAAAATGACAATTAACATTTCTTATTGAAGGTATTTATGGGAATAATGGAAGGGAGTTTTGAGACTTATCTTTCCCTTTCCATTGTGACTGTAAATCTGGTGGTTTATCTCTCTGTTTTAATCCTCACCTCTGGTATGGTGGTCTTGAGTGGTGCTCCTTCCACACCTGCTGAACGTTTGGCCTTGATCAGGAGGAGAAAGAAGCAGAATAGGGAGGATATGTCCTGTGGTATTCCACAGTCCTCTGCAGCCACTGATTGTGAATACAGGGCGTGGAGGGGCCAGATGATTGTGACCATGGAAAACGACCAAGAATAGAGAGAGCAGTTTAGCATTGAGAGGGAGGAAAATAAAGTAAGAAAGGACACAGCAGTGAGGAGCAGAATGGACATTAAGAGGAAGGATAGTGTGGATACCAGTCTAATAGGTAATACTGGCAGTAGAATGACTGTGCCAAATCAAGTAAGGAACATGAGCAAAGCCAAACAGCAAAAATTTAGATGTTTGTATATCAGTGTGAGAAGACTGGGTAACAAAATGGAGGAACTAGAGCTACTGGGAGAAGGAAGTGAAACCAGATATTATAGGGATAACAGAAACATGGTGGAATAGTAATCACAACTGGTGTACAAGTGTTGAAGCATATGTGCTGTTTAGGAAAGATAGATATAAAGGCAAAGGTGGTGGAGTAGCACTGTATATCAATGTTGAGGTAGAGTGTAAGGAAATTAGAAGTGATGGAATTAATAAGACACAGTCTATCTGGGTAAAAATCACATTGGGGAAGAAAACTACTAGAGTTTCCCCTGGAATAGTGCTTGGGGTGTGCTACAGGCCACCGGGATCTGATTTGGACATGGATAGAGACCTCTTTAAGGCTTTTAATGAAGTAACTACTACTGGGAACTATGTGATTATGGGAGACTAACTTCCCAGATATAGACTGGAGGACAAGTGCTAGTAGCAATAATAGGGCCCAGATTTTCCTGGATGTGATAGCTGACGGATTCCTTCACCAAATAGTTACTGAACCAACAAGAGGGGATGTCATTTTAGATTTGGTATTGGTGAGTAGTGAGGAACTCATAGAAGAACTGGTTGTAGGGGACAACCTTGGTTCAAGTGACCATGAGCTAATTCAGTTCAAACTAAATGGAAAGATAAATAATAATTGATCTGTGACTAGGGTCTTTGAGTTCAAAAGGGCTAACTTTAAAAAATAAAGGAAATTAGTTGAGGAAGTGGACTGGACTGAAGAACTCATGGATCTAAATGTGGAGGAGGCTTGGAATTATTTTAAGTCAAACTTGCAGGAACTATCTAAAGCCTGCATCCGAAGGAAGGGGAAAAATTCATAGGCAAGAGTGGTAGACCAAGCTGGATGAGTAAGCATCTCAGAC
This sequence comes from Emydura macquarii macquarii, assembly GCF_026122565.2. Taxonomy (NCBI): domain Eukaryota; kingdom Metazoa; phylum Chordata; order Testudines; family Chelidae; genus Emydura; species Emydura macquarii. The sequence goes on along the minus strand of NW_027132813.1, from coordinate 23,570,130 downwards.
AGGTGATTAAGAGAAAGCAGAAAGCCTAAAAAGAGTGGAAAATGGGAGGGATCAGCAAGGAAAGCTACTTCTTGGAGGTCAGAACATGTAGAGATAAAGTGAGAAAGGCCAAAAGTCAAGTAGAGTTGGACCTTGCAAAGAGATTTAAAACCAATAGTAAAAGTTTCTATAGCCATATAAATATGAAGAAAACAAAGAAAGAGGAAGTGGGACCACTAAGCACTGTGGATGGGGTGGAGGTTAAGCATAATCTAGGCATGGCTGAACATCTAAACAAATACTTTGCCTCTGTTTTTAAAGAGGCTAATGATGAGCTTGGGGATAGTGGTAGGGTGGCTAGTGGGAATGAGGATATGGAGTAGAAATTACCACATCCGAGGTAGAAGCCAAACTCAAACAGCTTTATGGGACTAAATCGGGGGGAAGGGGGCTGGATAATCTCCATCCAAGTATATTAAAGGAACTAGCATATGAAATTGCAAGCGTATTAGCAAGGATTTTTAATGAATCTGTAAACTCAGGGGCTACACTGTATTACTGGAGAACTGCTAACATAATTCCTATTTTTAAGAAAGGGGAAAAAGTGATCCAGGTAACTACAAGCCTGCTAGTTTGACCTCAGTAGTATGAAAGGTCTTGGAAAAAAATTTGAAAGAGAAAGTAGTTAGGGACATGGAGGTTAACGGTAATTGGGATAAAATACAATATGGCTTTACAAAAGGTAGATCATGCCAGACCAACCTGATCTCGTTTTTTGAGAAGATAACAGATTTCTTTAGGCAAAGGGAATGCAATGGATCTAATTTACCTAGGTTTCAGTAAGGCACTTGATACTACTTGAATTGGAAAAGATGGGGATTAATATGAAAATTGAAAGGTGGATAAGGAACTGGTTAAACGGGAGACTACAATGGGTCATACTGAAAGGTGAATAGTCAGGCTGGAGGGAGGTTATTAGTGGAGTTCCTCAGGGATCCATCTTGGGACCAATCGTATTTAACCTTTTTATTACTGACCTTGGCACAAAAAGTGGGAATGTGCTAATAAAGTCTGCGGATGACACAAAGTTGAGAGGTATTGCCAATACAGAGAAGGATCAGGATATCATATCGGAAGATCTGGATGAGCTTGTAAACTGGAGTAATAGAAATAGGATGAAATTTAATAGTGGAAAGTGCAAGGTCATGCATTTAGGGACTAATAACAAGAATTTCTGCTATAAGCTGGGGACATATCAGTTGGAAGTGACAGAGGAGGAGAAGGACCTGGGCGTATTGGTTGATCACAGGATGACTATGAACTGCCAATGTGATGTGGCCATGAAAAAAGCTAATGTGGTCCTGGGATGCATCAGACGAGGTATTTCCAGTAGAGATAGGGAGGTGTTAATACTGTTATACAAGGCACTGGTGAGACCTCATTTGGAATAATGTGTGCAGTTCTGGTCTCCCATGTTTCAGAAAGATGAATTCAAACTGGAACAGGTGCAGAGAAGGGCTACTAGAACGATCCGCAGAATGGACAACCTGCCTTATGAGAGGAGACTCAAAGAGCTTGGTTTGTTTAGCCTAACCAAAAGAAGTTTGAGGGGAAATATGATTGCTCTCTATAAATACATCAGAGGAATAAATACCAGGGAGGGAGAGGAATTATTTAAGTTCAGTGCTAATGTGGATACAAGAACTAATGGATATAAACTGGCCATCAGGAAGTTTAGACTTGAAATTAGATGCAGATTTCTAACCATCAGAGGAGTGAAGTTCTGGAATAGCCTTCCAAGGGGAGCAGTGGGAGAAAAAAACATAGCTGGCTTCAAAACTGACCTTGATACATTTATGGAGGGATGGTATGATGGGGTGGCCTACTATGGAAATTGACTGATCTTTGACTACTGGTGGTAGATATGCCAATGGCCTGTGAAGGGATGTTAGAGGGGGTGGGTTCTGAGTTATTACAGAGAATTCTTTCTTGGGTGTCTGGCTGGTGAGTCTTGCCCACATGCTCCGGGTTTAACTGATCACCATATCTGAGGTCGGGAAGGAATTTTCCCCCAGGGCAGATTGGCAAAGGCTCTGTGGAGTTTTCACCTTCCTCTGTAGCATGGGGCACGGCTCACTTGCTGGTGTATTCTCTGTACCTTAAAGTCTTTAAACCATGATTTGAGGACTTTAATAACTCATTCATAGGTTAGAGGTTTATTACAGGAGTAGGTGGGTGAGGTTCTGTGGCCTGCATTGTGCAGGAGGTCAGACTATATGATCATATTGGTCCCTTCTGACCTTAGAGTCAGTCTATGAGTCAGTTGTTACAGGAGAGGTAAAAAGCCTGACAGGTACATTCGGAAGTGCATCAGGACATCACAGGTTTGCTCAGGCAACCAACTCAGATGTTCCAGTGCATTATCAGCCTATATGCCCAAAGACCCCCAGACTCATCTGTCTTTCTAATCCATGGAAAGCTCCATGGTCTCTGCTTCCTATATGCCCCAACATAACAGGTGGAACCCTTACCCCTACCATTCCTTGCCCAGGGAAAACACAGAGAACCCTAGCTACACCTTTATTGACCTGTGAAAACCACAGGATCAGCCACAATGCATTACAGCTTTCTAACATGATGAAAACATTTCAATATGTTTGTAATACAGAAACATAAATGTTTATTGCTCTACTGGGATTTTGGTGTTTATAGTATGGGTCACTTATTAGTACAGAAAAATCCTGTGTTCTTAAAGATGCATGTGTCATGCACCTTCCCTGGCCAGCCCACATTGATTTCAGTGAAGCATCCCCAGTGATCCAGTAGCATTTGCCTAACCATGGAAGAGTATCTTTTTTCTGTTTGTGTACTCACTGGCAAAGAGGGATGATGTCAGAATAGAATGTGCTGTCTATCACCGAGAGCAGTTTTGGAACCCCATTGCTGCAAATCCATCTACTGTGTCCTCCTCATTGCTGCACAGGCCTCTCAGCTTGGCCTTGCACACTTGGATGATGATGATCACCACTGTGGATTTTTCAGTTCCAAACTGATTGGCCACTGACCGATATCAATCCAGTGTTGCAAGCTTCCAGAGTGTGATCGCCATTTGCTTTTTCGCTGTCAACACAGCTCTCATTCTTGTGTTCCTGCACTGGAGGGCTGAGATGAACTCAGCACACAGATCCAGGAATGTGGATATGCAGCCATTGCTTGTCATCCCAAAGCTGCATTATGATGTGATCCCCCAAATCAGCACTCATTTCTTGGGCCCGGAAGTGGCAATCCACCATGTGGAGCTGCTACATGAATGCCAGCTGAAATCTGGCACTTCTATTCACTGTGTCCATCAACACTGGTTATTGTGCTTAAACATTGCCTCCTCTTCCTCATTGCAGGCCCATTTGTAGTAGAATTCCCTCAAGTCACAGGAGAATCATACATCCTGTATTAGCAAATAGTCATTAGAACTGTGTTCAGCTCTGCAGGGGCCACACAAAGGACCATGGGAATTTAAAAAAGGTGTGAAAAAATTATGGGATGGAACAAGCATTATGGGCTAGAGAAAATGGCATTGTGGGAACTTGACTCCTACTTAACAGAAATACCTGGATAAATTGCAGATAACACAGAAAGTACTGTGAAAATGTCCAACAAAGCACTGCGCCAGACAGTAGCAGAGGGCATACTGGGATAACTACCTGTGGTGCACCTCAGTTTTCATCGGTGCAACCATCTGTGTGAGTATGCACAGTACCGACACAAGCAGCCAGGTGGGCATGCGCCCGAGTGATATACAAAAGTTAGCCACTGTACGCTAACATAACTTGTGTTAACGGAACTTTGTGCTGTAGGCATGGCCTTAGACTGATACCTCAATTTAACACATAGACTTCAGGTTTTCCAGCACCTTTTCACTTAAAAGAGGATTCGTGTTGCCAGGTTGTTTTTCACCCTCTCTCCTGGCACTTTCTTTTTCCATCAGGGAAAGGGAGAAATGTAACTCTGAATAGGCTGGTAATGTAGACAGTGCTAGATTAGTTGGACAGCCATTCCTCAGAGATCTGCACATCATTTCCAACATGCACTTAAGTTTCACTCTCACAGGCTGTGTGAAAGACCTACTGGCTGAGAGGCTGGGTCTCTGCATTGCAATGCATCATGCTGTCTAGGGCATATAAAGAAATACAAAAGGATCACCAATAAAAGAAGACTGAGAGCGTGACTACATTCTATGTTAGTCTGCGCCAGAGGGGAATAAATTCTAGTGTGCACTAGTATGTCATGCGCTAAGAGACCTGTGTGGACACTACTGACAGCTGACATGCATTAAAAGTTCCCTACTGCATGTTAATGTAGTACTGTTTCAAATAGGACTATAATAAAATGCATTAAAGAACTTTTAGTGTGTGCCAGCAGGGTCCAAATGGGCCAGTTAATGTGCAACACTCTAGCAGGCACTAGAATTTACACCCCTTTGATATGGCCTAATGCACCGTGTAAACAAGCCCTAAGATACTGTCTTGGTGAGCTTAGGAAAGATACACTTCAGATGAAAAGGAATCTTAACAGCTTTCTAGAGCTGGGCTGTATCTTTACTATTGATATTTTCTCTTGTTTGGGACGCTTCCAGAGAGTTGCATGTGTGTATGTACAGTACTTTATTCATGAAATGATAATCTAGATGAAGTACATACTGGTATTTTATTAACAGAAATGAGGCCTGGGTTGATATTAAAAGGGAAAGAAAATAGTGTAAACCTCCCATTGTACTGGTCTAGTTATTTTTTTAAACTTGAGTCACCCTGAGCTATTTGCCTTTCAAAATACAGTTCTTACAGGAGTCTGCATATTTCACAGTACCCGCCGCTCCTACTGAGTGATCCAAAGGGCTGTGGTTAAATGGGCATCAAAGTTAAGGTTCCTTCTTGTGAGTTTAATGATGTTAAGTTTTCAAACAAAAATAGCTGCCTCTCCCTGAAAAGAAAGCCTGTTGAGAAAGGGATATCTACTTAATTTTAAACTCCATTCTAATTCCAAAGAAAACCAGAAAATGGACTCAGTCCTCAACTGCCAGAAGTCGACAACCATGGAAATTTCCACCATCTGAAGGACTGACCCATTGTGTTCACTGGGACTGAGAAGATAATTTATTGTAATCTGAAATAAAACACAAACGTTAAGTGTGAGACAAGAACTTGCATTTTCAGTTCTGCCCTAGTTACTTAAAGTAGGTCGTACATTAGCACTAGAGAGAGGTCTCAGTCAAGATACCTGAATCAAATATCCCCACTTTCCGGAGTAATCCTGAGCTAGAACCTAACCTGACAGCTCATAACTGTCTCTAATTAGTACTACTTTTGGTTAGCTGCCTTATTTTATTCTAGAGAGTAAAGACCAACATTACTCATACAGACTTATGGTGAAGTATTTTCAGGTGCACATAGAAGCAATGTGATGGACACCATATTATAGTTAGACATGGAGGCTGCAACTTCATTTAAAACTTAAGTGGTGTAACCATCCCAAGCTACCTGGCAGGGTAGCTCCATTGGGGATTTCAGCTGGCACCGACGTCCCTGGTGTACTACAAATCTGAGGGTGGGTGTGGAGGGCATGCCATAGGTTTACTAAGGGACTCTGACGGGAAACTCCAAGCCAGAGGTAAGAGAGAGAAGATGAGGGAAGCCACAAACTGTGTGAGACAGAGACACATCCCTCACCATATAATGCTGTGCCAAGCACTAAAACACGAGTAACAGGATCCTCCATCAACCCTTTCTAACCCACCAACTGCAGTGGAACTTGCCAGAGTTGACACAATTGTAATTTCACCCTCAAGCCAACCACTTGGATCCCGGGTGGAAGGTTTAAAAGCCCTCATACATCCATTGCCAATTTTTCCATATGGGAAAAATCCCTTCTAGAACTTAAAACTGGCAATCAACCTAGCCCCAACATCACTAGAGATCCAGCACGTAGATTAAGGATAGGCCTGAAACAAGAAATCTGCAATGGCATCCCTGTATGGGAAGCAAATTGTATAATCCTCCTCTCCCTGCCTCCAGCAGAAGGGAGCCAATCTCCTAGTGCAGCACCACCTCTGATGCCCAGTGGTAGCAGCGTTGAGCAGGACATGTCCCGGAACCCAGGCGCAGATGCAGTATGTGATCTCCATGCCCTGCAACATAAGGAAGTGGTTGCGGAGAAAGCAGAAGCAGTTCCCATATGCTGAAAGAAAGGAGAAGGGGCTTGTGGAATATTGCCTCAGCTGCTACCAGTTGAGATCTCTTTTCTCTCCCTCCCTCAGAAGGTGTCTTCCTTGCTCCCACTCCCATCAAATCTGTGCACCCTGTTGACTAATTCATTTTTTTTTTATTAGACCTTCTGCTGCCCTGGGTCAACAACAAATTAATTTGAATGTGTCAAAATTAGAGTGGGTTAGAAAGTAGAATTTCCATTCTCTGGGACATCTCTGACATTTCAAAATTGGTGTTTTGTCCCAATTTGGGACAGAAAATCAAAATTTTTTTGGGAGGGGAAATAGAAATTCCAAAAAACTTTGATTTGGAAACATCAAAACAACCTCAATTAAACTTTTTGTTATGATAATGTCAAAACATAACAATATAAAATGTCAAATACTATAATGAAATTTAGATGAATATAAACACAAAATGAGAAAATCAAAACAAAATACTCATTTGATTTCAAATCATGTTAAAATTTTGCTATCAAATTCTGTTTATTAACATGTTACTGAAAAACCATTAGATTGAGAGGAAATAGCATTTTTCTAATGAGAAAACTATTTGGTTGAAAATTTTTGGACCAGATCTCGTCCAAATGATGTGTAAATCCAAATGATATGCAAGTGTGTTGTTCTAGCTATTCTATAGACCTTCTAACTGGATTCCTCACTAAGTTAACAAAAGTGCTGTCTGGGCCTGATACCAGAGGCCCCCAGATTACTCATCAGCATTGTGTAATTGGGGGATTTCCAGGAGCAAAAGCAAGGGAGATTGGGTGAGTCAGGTGAGTGGCAGATCTTAGCAGACAGAAATCTCCTGCACCTCAATTGATGCAGCGTGAGCGCTCTCTCCTATTCCAACCTAGTTCCTTTGCTGGAGAAAGACCCATACTGATGACACCACAGATGGGCTATCTTCTGATCTCAGTTAACAGTGTAAATCTGGCATTTGACCATTGACTTCAGTATACTTAGACTCTGGTCTCTGTTACATGGGTGTATCTCGTTGGTTCAAGGACTCTTGTTTAGCATGACAGTGTGATTCCCCCATGTGATAACTGGGCACACACTGGTTTTACTCTTTGGGCTAGAGTAGAGCATTAGGGACACACCAAAAATACCATTTTGGGGTGAGCATGACCTCCTCCAACAGATCAAGGCTTCACTGCTCAAAAGTAGCATTGCAGAGGCAACTAGAAATCTTGAGGAAAATAAGAAGTTGTACTGTAGAGTGAAATGCTAATCCTGGCTGCCATTTTATGACCTCCTGCCAGCCTCTCCTCTCCCCTTTCCCCCAAGTAAATTTACATTGTCTCTGGTTATGGTAGGGAAGGTGCTAGAATGGCAGAACTAGGAATGTGTTGTTGCAAGGACATTTAAAGATAGTTAGTTTAAACCCAGTAGTACTTACACTAAAAACATAAGGGACAGTCTCTAGCTTTCTTCCTTTTTTATAGAGGGAACTTTGGTGAATTAATGGCAATTTTAGGGCAAAAACGTATAACTGGATATTTGCTCTCTAGGGACACTACTACATAAATGTACAGCAGAAAGAGACAATGACAATGAACTTTAAATCGAGGGCAAGGTCAACATCTGAATGTGCCTACTGGTAATGGACAAACTTGTCCAGGTAAAACTTGATCGAGCTTACCCCTCAAACACAATGTTTATTTTCCATTCAAAATAATTTGGCTAACTCCTCCATCCTCACCCCCGAAATTGCTGGCTCTAGTTGGGACTGAGAAACTCTTCTTGAAGTATATCCAATCTGCTTGGGAAGAGGACAGGCTATAAATGTAGTAAGAGTGCGTAATCTTGCTATACACGCAGATCCACTGTGCAGATCAAAGAGGCTCTGATCATGTTCAGAGAAGCATCTGAGGTGGTAGGCCTTGCTCACCATTGGAAAGGTGCTACCTGCTAATGTGTTCAAAGGTTTGTTGCCGAGGTGGATTAAGATTTACTGGAGCTCTGGGCACAAAGAACATTTGAGGCCCACCCAACCCCATTAAAAACCAATGCCTGCCCACTTTTTAACATGGGTGTAGCTTGGGAGGCAGGTGAGGAGCGCCACCAGCAGGGGCTGTACTTCATGGTGGGGGAGCTGATAAGGTGATCAGCTCCTGTGAAATGCAGCCCCTGCCATCTATGCCAGCTTCTTCCTGGTGGGAGGTTTAAGGGGGGCCTTTGCCATGAGGCCTGGTCCCTCAGTGGCCCTGCTCCTGCTCCTCCTTCCCCCCTCCCGGCCCAGGCCCAGTCCACTAGCCAGGCCAGAAGTCTAAGGTTGGCTATTGTAAGAACTGCCTAGGGAGCCCAGGCCACTATGGGGAGCCCTGGACCCTCCACCTGCTCTGGATGGCATGTCCCACGGGGTGGAGACACAGGCTGGGGACTGCTTTCAGGCACCCTTTTCCCCTGCCCCACAGTGGCCAAGGCTCCCCAAATGGCTCTTATTATGGCCCAATTCTGGCTTCTGGCCTGGCAAGGTGGTGGGGCCTTGAGGAAGGGGAGGAGCAGGGGGTGGGGCCACAGAGAGGGGTGGGGCCTTGTGCCCCTTCCCCCCACTTCTACTGAGGTTCTTGTGCTCTTGCCAGGGGCCCCCAGATTGGCTGGGGCTTTTTGAGATGGGCCTTGTGGACCCGTACATTAATGCACCAGTGCTTAGCTGTTGCCAACAGAATTCTAGCATGTTTTGTCTTTCCAAGAGCCATACTAGCCGGGCTATATAGAGAATATTCATTAGCAGTCTGACTACCATGGTTTAAACTGTCCTTGTCCAGTAAACCGATCCCTGTCAAAACTGTGCTAGAACCCTGTATGAAATAGTGATGATTGAAAGTGATTTAGCTGAAACATAGTTTTGCTCTTCAGTTCTGTCCTCACAATAGGGCCAGTTCTGCTAACAGCTGCATGCCCACTTGTTCCACTGAGTTTAATGGGAAGCAACAGAAGATGCCCAACCCTCTGCAGCACTGAACATTAGTGCCAAGGCTGAAAGCATAAATATCTCTCTGAAAAATCTCCCACATGCAAATAGTCACAGCAGCAGCCTGAGAGCTGAATCCCCTGGGCCTGCTGGTTTGGGCAGAGAAAAACCGTAGTGATATCAGAAAGGGACGGCTTCACTAAGCTCTGTTAAAATCACAGCAGATGCTACTGAGCATTGTGAGAAGGGACTTTTCAAGCAATTATAACTTTTAAAAATTTCTCCCTTCCCCAAACACAGTCTAGCATGCACTCCTTATTAAGGACAATGCCAATGCTGAGTTTCACATTTCAAACTTCAGCTGTTTCTGCTGTAGCCTTGCTCAAAAACAAGTGTGTTTAGAAATGTATTACAATGGGAAATGTGTGTGTATGTGTTTGTTTCCCACTGTTCCATAGCACAAAAACAGCTGTAGGGATTTTGCTCACATTTTCAGCAAGTTTTTTTTTTTTTAATCTTCAAGCAGAGGCCAAGTATAGAAAAATTCAGCCTCAATAATGAATGTTTTGGAAAGTTATGAACATAAGGGGCTATAATGGAAATTATTTTGCAACTTTAGCTATTGGTGCTGCCAGTAATAACCACTGTAATTCTTTGCTGTAGTTTTCATCTGAGGATCCCAAAGCACATCTAAATTAAAGGTGACATTTTTTGCATTACAATTGTACCTAGAAGGTCTAGCTGAGATCAGGACCTTATTGTGCTATGCTGAGGCTTTTAACAAGATCCTCAAGGGGCAGCTTTTCATCTTTTTTCTGTGGTGCCTGCTCCAAAGGAATCCTCCCCTGGCTGGATGGGGGGTCTTTTAGGGCTTCTTGGTGCAGCTCTGAGGGTTCTATGTGGTGTAAAAGGACTAGAATGTATGTACAAATCATATGAGACAGTTAAACTAAGTTCTTAGGGCAGCAGTTTGACAGGACACACAAAGGGTGAGAGAGAAAATACTCTTCCCATTTTTGAAATGGGGAAATGAGTTGAAGTGTCACTTGCCGAAAATCACACAGACTAAAGCCAAGAGCTGAGACCAAATCTTTGGAGTTCTTTAACAATAGGACCAGCCTTCCTCTTAAAAGGTGGGGAAGAGGGAGTTGATTTTTTCCCCACTGTGTCATGATGTATAAAAAAGGCTAGAAAAACTCTTCTCTATGATTTTTACACTAGAAATTCTCCTTTTGACTTCAGTAGGAGCTGTGGGTGCTCAGTACCTCTGAAAAGCAAGCTGCTTTTACCTAGGCACCTACACCCATATCGCTGTATCCAAGGCTGGGTCTACACTTAAAAGTTAAGTCGACTCAGCTACATTGCTCAGGGGTGTGAAAAATTCACACCCTTTAGCAACATAGTTAAGCCAACCTAACCCCTAGTGTAGACAATGCTAGGCTGACAGAAGAACACTGCCTCTTAGATAGCTATATTAACTGTGCTGATGGGAGAATACCTTCCATCATTGTAGTGAGTGTCTACACTGAAACAGTGCAGCTATAGCACTGCAACTGTACTGCTGTAGTGTTTCAATTGTAGTAGACAAGCCCTGACTTTCCTTAAGGCCATGAAGTAAGTCAGTGACAAAGCCAGGAACTAACAGGGGAGTCCTGGTTCCCATTCCACAGCTCCTAACGTTGTGTTACAGTGTGGAGAATCTTCTGTATTTGTCAAGCACACACATCCTTTCTTTGTGAATTGGTTCTAACAAATCTCATTCCATACACAAGGGATGAATTATTTGCTCCTTTTATTGGTGGTGTACTGGTATTCAGTCGATACATGAGAACAATTCTGGTAGTCAGCCATGCTGTCCTGATGTCTCTTGGGATCTTTGGAAAATCCCCCTTCAGTGCAAAACATACTTTCACTAACCATGATTTTGCAATTCCTTTGTACTAAGTGTTCTTCCAAATGAACCATCTGAAAAGCAGAATGGGTATCTTGGGACCTTTTAACTGGAGCTATAAAAAGTCTGTCAATAAAATCCTGTCAGATCTATTCTCCAATTTTGTGACTGGGGGAGGGGATAGGGAGAGGCGGCATTGCCCAATGTGACGGCAGTATTCCAGCCAGCAATCTTCTCACACATTGTCATGTTTCCTCAGATAAGAAAAATCACCACTCTGGTGTCAGTAGAGATGGGGTCAATGACTGGGAACAGAGTTCTCATTTTTTCACAATGGGCAGTTGTTTTGTACCTTTTTCCTGACTAGGTAAATTACGGCTATGGTTACTGGGTAAAGTTTGTTTCTGGAGGAAGTAGGTAACCATGCTTGTACAGTCGGTGGTATCGGGACAGCAAAAGATTATGAAGGAAAAGGCCATAGGTCATAGGCTGAGGGGATGTGATGAGGAAGTGTGATGAGATATATCTTGTGGATTTTGGCTTGCGCTCCATGGGACGCTTCCTTTCAAGCTGCTTGTGTGCAAGAGAGGAGAATAGACACTACTAGATAATACAGCAGCAGTGTAAATTACTTTAAGGGACAGATTCTCAGCTTGTGTAAACTGGCATAATTGAATGAAACCAGCGGAGGGTCTGGCTTAAACCTTTAATTGCTTTTGCCTGCTAAGTTTTGTTTCTGTTTTCTTAAAGGCGTACTCAGCCTACCCAAACAGTGTCAACCACTTACTTTGGCAAACCCCGCTCCTGGTGCCGCCTTTTGGTGTTTATTACATTCTTCCCAAATATTGCTGCAAAGTGACTTTATTTTACTTCATCTTTCTGATAAAAAGTGCCCTAAACAATAGAGCTGGTTTTTTGAATGCCCATAACATTTCTAATTTTTCTTTCCTCTCATTAGATGACCAGTGTAATACCGGCAGGCTAAAAAATTATAGTTTATTTCACCAAAAACTTATGGTCAGTGGACAGCCTATAGCCTATTATTTTAAATTAATCTTATTCCAAGCACAGCGGATATTATTGTTGATATTACAGTAACGCCTCGAGGTCTCAGTTGAGATCAGGGCTCAATTACAGTTCCTGCTGCAAAGAGTTAACTGTTTAAATGGACAAGGCAGAAAAAGGATGGGGGAAAGGTATAATACTTATTTCACAGAGGGGAACTAATGCACAAAGAGATTAAATTATTTGGCTAAGGTTACATATGAAAAGTATGTCAGAAATGGGACTTGAACCTATATCATGAATACCAGTCCACTGCTTTAACCTCAAGAGGCTAACCAGTTTTGCATCATTGTTACCTTGTGCTCCCCATGTTTAAGTGCTGTATCCATAACTTGTCTTTGATTGTAAGCTTCTCAGGGCCAAATTCTCAGATTGTAAGCTCCACAAATAATGATTATTTGAGGACTTCAATAACTCTTAGCTTAGGGGGTCTATTACAGGAGTGGGTGGGTGAAGTTCTGTGGCCTGTGTTGCACAGGAGGTCAGACTAGATAATCATAATGGTCCCTTCTGTCCTTCTAGTCTATGAGTGTCTATGAGCAAATGGGGCCCTGGTGTACGATTGGGGCCCATACATCCTATAGCAATACAAATATATTATTAATAAATCCTTCTGATTCTCTTCATTTGGGTAAATAAGTATTGGGACTCATGAACTCTATTTGGGTTCCTGAAACCCAGTCTGTATAGTGTAGTGTATTGGCATCGTACTTACAGACCCTCTGATCTTGATCACCTCACTGGCATTTAGGCCAGAGTGGGGGGATGAAACTCAGTGAAAGATACCAAACTCCTGCAGTCTTTCTTGAGTAGAAGATGGTGCTGTTGTAACCTTGTTGGTCCCAGGATATTTAGAGAGGCAAGCTCGGAGAGGTAATACCTTTTATTGGGCCAACTTCTGTTTGTGAGAGAGAGACGTTTTTGAGCTTACATAGAGCTTTTCTTCATGCTTTCCTTGAGTAGAAGCCCAATGATAACCTCCTCAGCAGCTGGAATCCTGCAAATGTGTAAGGCCAGCTCTGGAAATAAGCTGTATCAGTGACTCATCTAAACTGATATATCTCAACCCTGGCAAAATAAAAGAAGTTCTGGTACAGCTTTCCAAGGGGAGCAGTGGGGGCAAAAAACATAGGTGGCTTCAAAACTGAGTTTGATAAGTTTATGGAAGGGATGGTATGATGATCTTCGACTACTAGCTGTGAATATGCCCAATGGCCTGTGATGGGATGTTTGATGGAGTGGATTTTGAGTTACTACAGAGAATTCTTTCCAGGTGTCTGGCTGGCGAGTCTTGCCCACATGCTCAGGGTTTGGCTGATCGCCATGTTTGGAGTTGGGAAGAAATTTTCCTCCAGCGGCAGATTGGCAGAGACTCTAGGGGTTTTTCACCTTCCTCTGCAGCATGAGGCATGGGTCACTTGCTGGTGGATTCTCTGTACCTTGAAGTCTTTAAACCATTATTTGATGACTTCAGTAACTCAGTCATAGGTTAGGGGTCTATTCTAGGAGTGTGTGGGTGAGGTTCCATGGCCTGCCTTGTGCAGAAGGTCAGACTACGTGATCATAATGGTCCCTTCCGACCTTAAAGTCTATGAGTCTATGAACCAGGATCTGAAAGACAAAGTTCGCTTTAAAATGGACAGCATCCATTAGCCTAGTTCCAGGAACCCTGACTAAGGAGCTATGATAATTATACTGTAATATTGTTCCACATATAAGAAGAATTTGCACTCCTTTGCAAGCATTAGAGAGCCTGAGCTCCAGCCTGAGCCACAATTTATACACAGTTATTTTTAGCATGCTAACCTGAGCCCTGGTAGTAAAGTTTGTGGACCTGGGCTGGGAGACACACTCCCATCTGTAGCGTAGGCCTTTTCATTGTTGCTCTGTGTGATTAATATGCTGATCTTAGAACCACAGTAATGTCTCACATTTCTTATTGTAGTATCATTGATCCTCATCATGTTTGAAACAGTGAGTTGGCTGATGTTGCCGCAAATCAAAGTAAAAGAACTGGGATTAAATCTCGAGAAGTCTTGACTTAATCCCATGCTCATTCGCCTACTCCAGGTTGTCTCTTTGAGGGAGCCAGACAGATTGGAATTTGGGCCATTCCATGCCCTCAATCCTTGTTTGGAGCTCTCACTTATGTCAAGGGGAGCTGTGTGGGTGAACTGAAGGCAGTACGGTGCATAGTTCTATATCTATATTATAAATCATAGACTTGCTGCAAAATTGCCCTATGTTATGTCTCCTAATTTGCATTCTTCTTATTTGGGTTGTAGTAGTGCCTGGAGGTCCCAGTCAGGATTGAAGCTACTTTGTGCTGGGCACTGTCCAAATATTTATTAAATCGTGGTCTCTGCTTTAAAGCATTTACAATCTAAGAAAGGAGTATGAACAATTATTCTCAAACACATAAACAACCAATACATTTTCCTCCCTCACACTCAAAACTACTAGGAGGCAAAGCAAAGTTAGCTGCCTGTTGAGTTTGCTGGGAAGACAAATACCTTTTCTCATTTTAGTGTCTGCTGGTAATGATAGTGGAGAGAAATGTCTTGGTCTTTTTACTATGAGATAAGTCTTTCTAATTGTAACTATGAAGGAACACTCACTTGGCATGGAGACTTAAGTGTACAACCTCCATTAACCCTTTGGATGCTGCTGTGGGGATGTGTGACCTACGGATGGGTGAACCTCAGCAGTCGTAGATGCTTATCTGAAGCTCAGCCAAAGGGAGGACTAGATTGTAACCAGAGGACAGGGCCCTCTGCACATTTTACTTGCACTAGGGGCATAGTAATTTGCTGCTGGCTTATACCAACAAATAACTGTCCCCTCTGCCTCTTGCACTGGTTTGGCTTTGCTGGCTGCCATGCTGTGAAGAGAGATTGGAGATGCCGAACAAAGCCAAGGCTCTATGCATTCCCTGCTGCTCACCATCCATTTGCTGTGGTGGGAGTAAGTGGGTGGTGCAGAACCTCTTGCCCTGGGCCCCACTCTCAAGGTTCAGGTGGCCCATGCAGAGGGATGATATGGGGGCAGGAGGTCTTACGTCTCTGTGTGGGTGCCCATAGGAATTGTCATACCAGATCACACCTGTGTTGCAACTTGTCCAGTACCTTGTATCTGACAGTGGCAGCATGTGACAGTTCAGAAGAAAGTAAACAGTCCCCACAGTGGGCAGATGTGGGGTTATTAGCCCCCTATAAGGTCTCATCCTAATCTCTGATAGTTAGAGGCTGAAACATGGTTTTATCTGCCTTCCAAAATTCTTTTTGTTAACATTAAACGCTATAATTCTAGATATTCTTGTTATACATATAAACGTCTAATTCTTCTTTCAACCTTACAGGTTTTAAGGCCACATGGGACTACTATGGTCATTAAGTTTGACCTCCTACTTAATAGAGCCATAGAACATCACCCAGTAATTATGCAACAAGCCTATAACTTCGGTTTGAGCTATAGCATATATGTCTCTTAGAAACATATTCAGCCTTGATTTAAAGACTTCAAGTGATGGAGAATCCATCATGTGTCCAGGCAAATTATTCCAGTGGTTAATTACATTTACTGTTTAAATCTTGCTAAGTTTTTCCATTCTCTGGCCTACTGTCTAGCTCAGAATTCTTAGCTGTTTTTTCATTCCAAGTGGGAACTGGAATGGGCAGAAGCTCAAAGTAAAAAAAATAAAGCCCCAAAGTTAACCAAATTATTTGAATCTTCAAAAATATTTGCGTTTTACCCCAAGATTTGGTTTCAGTTTTAACTTGATTGATTCACTTGCCCTTAACAGGGGCAATTTCTACAGTCCTTATTCCAACAAAATCCAGCCAAATCAGTGTAAGGCTTGCTGTGTAAAGACTGAGTGGGTACATCTATGCAGCCTATGGCAGTGAGCCTCAGAGCCTAGGTCACTACACTTACACTCATTCTACTGGTGATAAAGGATCATTTCAGTAAGGTACTACTCAACATAATTACGTGTGACAGAATCTGGTCCTTAATTTCCAAACAATAGGAATATGTTCCTTTCTGAACAATAAGCCCCTCTCCCAGGCAGAATTAAAGGTGATGATAATGGGTACCAGAATTCAAAGAGAGCCCAGGAAGCCACTGAAGTGCATTACATATTCTAGGTAGGAAACCTACATTCCACAGCTATTTAAAAATATAGTGAAATTTGTATCTGTGTCTCAGAGGTGGCAATCATCTGATGCAATATGTACGTTATGGAGCAGGGTAATGCTTTGCACTAGAGCATGCCAAGCAATAGTCTGGATGACTTCACTTTACCATGAGGAGGGTTGTAAACTAACGAAACTAGCAGGATAAAATAATGATAGTGAATACAAGCATATCAGCCCCACACCTTCAACTCAAATATTTATTGTAATGTAATGTTCTTACTTCTACAGCACACAAAGAATGTTTTGTCTAGTTGGCTAGCCAGGGTTGCGCAAAGTCACTTTATATTTTTATGTTGAAAGCACCCAGATTAGCCAGTGTAGCAAAATAAGCTCATGAGTCAGTCCTCCCTGAGCAAACATTAATGCAAAGCAAAGTTTTTGTTTTCAGATTTTGTTTTCAAGTATGCCATTCATCAGAAGAGGGGGCAGGGAGGGGAAGAAACAAAAACCTACCTTAAATCCCAAACCAACCCACATACCATGTTTCCAAACTACAGTATTCTGTTCTCTAAACGTATTTAAAACAATCAGGTAAAGCTGGGTTTATCATTTCTCATTTTATGGTGCTGATGGCAGGGCTGTACAGTCAGAATTACTGGGATGCTGTACCAAAGAGACTGATAGACTGGCAATTATAACATAGATATGAGAACAAGACAGGATCCAAAAAGGGTTCCTAGCTGCAATATCTTCAAGTACTGAATTGATGAATGTACTGCTGCAGTGGCATTAGTGATGGGGAGATGATTTGGTTAAAATATCTGTGTTCTCTACTGGGGGTGCCTAGACTTTATCCAGTTGATTGCTGAGGGACACACCTAACTTGCTGTGAACATAATAGGTTACAGCTACCCTCAACTTCACTATAGGGTTTGTCTACACCGCACACCACTGGTGACGGCATCTAGGGTATGTGTAGGAATATGTAGGGTATGTTCACATCGTGGTGAAAAGCCAACTGTGTCCATGCTGCAGCATGTAGCTACATGTGGCAGTGAAAAGCTGTCTGAGCCTTTCCTTGCTTCCTCCCCCTGCGGGGGAGCCCTTTTCCATTGCTGGAGCCTTTCCCTTCCAGGAGGCAGTGGGACACTACTCTGCTAAAAATAGTAGTGTAGATGTGGGAGGCACAGTTTGGGCATGTAGAGAGTCATATAGGGTACATACCCTAAGGGTTAGATGTATAGTTAGTCTACTCCACTAGGCAGTGCCTTACTGTCTACAGTGCTATTTATACCTGTGCAAGGGGGGCATGTGGTGTGAGTACTCAACATGCTGCCGTAAGCAGTGTGCAGTGTAGACATAGCCACAGGGGTGCAGCCTGGGGATACTATTGGTCCCAGCAATGCACTATCTTGATCCAAGCAGCCTTGTGTTCAGAATAAGGTTACCTGTGCTGGGTACTCCCTGTATTGATGAGGATAGCTGTATGATTTGTGGTAGCACTGCATGAGTTGCATTTGGCCCATTGACAGCACTTTGGTCACTCCTGTTCTATATTGCCATTAGAACCAGCTTGTGACAGACTATTCTGGTTCTTCAGATGTTTTAAATCAAACAATATATTATTCATATAATATGCATTCACAGGACCTCTACAAAGGAAATTACTTCTACCTATTTCCAAGACTTCATCCTGTTAAAGAAAATTAACTGGAGTACTCTTAGATGTTTTAATTGCCTGTGATTCAGTTGAGAAACTTCTAAGAATGACTTGCTTTCTGTAATGTAACTTGAGAGCTAATTCAGCTTTTTACATTGAAGATTGAACATAATTACTCTGTGTAATGGAATTTGAAGCTATAACTGGGTTGCTGAATAAAACTGGGATGACAAAATCACGGTAATAAGAATAATAGGGCTTGGGTTACACAATACTTCCTTACAGTGTTGGTCCAACATACTGTAGCTCTCTCTGTTTAGTTCTCCAATTTGAATGCGAGTGCTGTCTTATAACTTGTTCCTGATCTACAACAGTATATATTTTACATACTGTGTCTGTTGTCTTTGTCCTGGATTCCACTATGCCGTTGGCTTGGCTGTGCAGGGGACTAGTTGAAGAGGGAGAAGAGGGAAGAAGTCCTACACAGACTGTGGAGTGACAGCAGATATACCACCTCAGGGATGGTGCACTACCCATTCATGGGGGGAGAATAGGTAGTGAACAGCATAGCTACAGATAAACCAGCCCAGCTCCTGTTCCCCAAGTTACCTGAGTGCTGAGATAAAGCAGAAGCCCCCATAGAGTTCCAAAGCCCAGTGGGTGCAGACCCCTTTTGTAAGGTCTCCAAATCCTTTCCCTAGTGACATCACAGTGGCTGTGCTGGATCAGGGTCCTCCACGGTCTTTGCCAGGTGACAGGCTTTGCTTCTTACTAATGAAACCTCCAACTTGTTTTTCAATGGAAATGTTTAAGAAAAGCATTTATAGATTCTTTAACAAAAAACAAATGCGCTTCTTTATCAAACATGTGAATGAGGGTGTTTGTCTTTCTGGCTTGCTCTATATAATACCAGGCCTATTCTTATTAATGTGTAACTAGCAGGTTGGCTGGAAGAAAGCCACCTTGCCAGAGAAGTTATGTAACTGTTATGTTTGTTGTGGTTGGCAGAGAAGGAGAGTAGCATATGCCTCTAGAGAAAGTAACTAACGTAGGGGGTTGAGTGGTAGCTTAAAAGAATTAAGATGAATTCTGAGCTGGAGGGGCATGGTGAGAAAGGTGATGTTGCTGAGCTTTTTCTTTGCTGAGTGCTCACTTTCTCTGTAACTTAAGAAACCAGACAATGTGCTTTCCTGACTCCACAGTTTTCTCCAGCGAGACAACTTCAGCATTTTCTACTTCTCTGTTTCTTATTTCCCCCCTTCCTCTTCCAGATGTGCAGGCCTGCATAAAACAGCAGGATTCCAATTATAGAGATCCTTTCCCATTCACTATTCATCCAGTTTCTTCTTTATGTGGATATGAAACATGACCCAAAACAGCCCCCTTTTTTTTTTTGTTTAGTTACATACAATTTATTTTCCCAGCGTGTCTTTTTTTTTTTTTTTAATTTGGTTTTTGGAGAAGAAAAACAAAACAAAATACCACACTCAGGAAGGACAAACTCTCTGAGGTATGTAAGATGCTTCCATTCAAGTCAATGGGAGCTATATAATGCTATATGCATGTAATGACAGAGACCGTCTCCTAGAAAAAGAAGGTGAGCAAAACACTGATGTATAATAATTACTAGTTAATAAAAAACAATATTAAATATTTCTCACATTGTACAAAAAGACTTACATCAAAGAGATCCAGAAAAGTGACTTCTGCAACCAAATGCTAGACTCCTTGCTGGGAGGTTACAGATGAATAATGCCAGTTGTAAAGGGATAGTCTTATGGGGTCATATCCTGGAGTACAAGTCTCATTGAAGTCGATATGAATTTTTTCTGAAGGATGACTTGAGAAGAGTAAGAACTCCAGTATTGACCCATTTTTTTAATATGGCCTGAGATAGAATTTTCTATACTTGCATTTTGATTACCAGTTAACCTAACTGATAGGTGAGGTGCAAGGAGGCTATTCTTCTTCCAGCCCTTTGTTATTTATATATCAGAATTGATGTGCATAGCACCTTACAAAGAGGCCCCTGCCCAAAAGAGCTTGCCATATAAACAGACTACATCTAAATGCAAGATTAGAGATGAGAAGCCACAAAGTACCATGTGATTAAAAGAGCCATTCAGTATGTTTCTCTCACTTCCATGATTTTTGTGTGGAATTTTTTTGGGTAAGATTTTCTGGAGACTGGAGCATTTTGTTAATGCTTTTTCTAGCCTGAACTAAGATGGATGGACCCTCTGTATGGAGTGACTTAAGGAGGGACATGTAGGAAGAATGGGTGGAGGCGTGGTGGATTGAGTCAGGGAGGAAGTTCCAAGCGGAGTTGGGACGTATGAAAGAAGGCCTAAAAGAGAGGTTGGGAGAAGAAGACAGGGTGGGGAAGAGAGTGATTAGTCATTATTCACTCACCCTAAGTGTACCTTCCCACAATGTTTAACTTATTGTTTCCATTTGTAAGAAACCATGGTCAACCTCTTTTCTAACATCTTAGTCCTAATAGGACTCAACTTTCATACAACAGCTTTTTGATTCTGTTAATCATGTTTATACAGCAGAACAAACCACTATCAATGCCTGTTGTTGTGAGGGGATCAGATGGGGAGCCATATTTGACGCTTGTCAAACACAGATCCACTTCCTAGTGTAGGTGAGGCCTGTGAAATGATTTCTCAATGGGTGTATGTTTACACTGAAATAAAAGGCGTGGTGCTAATGTGGGTTAAAAAAGCAGCGAAGACAGAGCAACTCGGTTTTTAACAGGTCAGCAAGTCAATTTCAACTCCTGGTTAAACCTGAGTGTTAACTCAAGTTAAAAGCAGAGTTGCAGTATCTTCACTGCTATTTTAACATGAGTTAGCTAGTAAGAGTTGCACTGTTTTGTGTTTTTTTTGAAGTGTAGACACATCCTATTAGAAATGTTGTGGGTCTGTGGTTTTCTAAGGAATGACAGTGCCTAGTGATTTCAGTTGGAGTTGCAGGTGCTCAACGCTTCTGAATATCAAGCCCATAACTACCAGATCCCCTCAGGAAGTCTCTGTTCTGAATCTGCGAGGTGCTGCTTCAGCTGACATCAGTGTTCAAATTGAGGGAACTCATGAAGAAACTCTCAGCACCCTGTTCGTTCAGGCCCTGAATCATTTGGTGCTAAATTATTTGCTTGTCTCTTGCTTTTTAGCCACGATTGAGATGGCTGCCATCTTGGCCAAAACCAGGGACCGCCATAGCTTAAAGTGTGAGTTTGGCAGCTTGAGCTATGCAGCTGGCATCTGAAGCTGAGAGCAGTAATTGGCCTACATCTTCTCTGTGGATTGGGCACAGGAGGGACATGTAAGACTCACTGACCAGTGGACTACACTTGCAGAGATCTAATCTTTTCCATCAATTCCCATAACCTGCAGCTTGTCACCGGTTTTATTACTTTCAAATTTCATTCTTCTTCATGCATTTGCAGTGGGAAGCTCCTATACTTAGTTACGTGTCCACAGATACATTTCAGTCATCACTTGTTTTAACAGCAACTTCATGCTCTGAAATAACCATGATTATAAGAATGAAAGATCCAAATTTATTATATTGTTTAATTTAGGTTAATCTTTAAATTAGTATTTGTCACTGGAATGTTTTTCTTGTCAAATATTGCAGCATAGTTGGACTTTTCCTTATGCTGCTTACATTTTGGTACAATTTGAATTTACATGCATAGTTGTGGGCATGTTGGGTTGTCTTGTTAGCATTTTAAGTAATTACAAGTATGCAGAACTTGATGCTCTGAGAAGATTAGAGGCAATTGTACACTCCTACATAAGCTACTGAATATCATCTTAATGTGGCTGCTTGAAATACTGTAAGAGAACTATGTCCAGCTGTTTAATAACAAAAGAAAAGGCCAAGCCCTGAAGTCATTTTGCAGGGACTGTTCTTTGCTAGGGAATTTTCTTTATGTAAAGGCTGAACTAAAAATTGAGTAAGGACTTTGGGATTTGGCCTGAAGTGTGTGTTGAAGGAATTGTACAACAAAA
Organism: Emydura macquarii macquarii; assembly: GCF_026122565.2. Taxonomy (NCBI): domain Eukaryota; kingdom Metazoa; phylum Chordata; order Testudines; family Chelidae; genus Emydura; species Emydura macquarii. Next base: position 23,548,198 of record NW_027132813.1, on the reverse strand, counting down.
TATCCCTTCAAATTTAGTAGAACTTCTCATGAGGTGATAAGAGTTGCATAATGATAATACTTTGCACTTCGAATCTGAGGATTTCATATGACGTAACCAACACCCCTATTATTTTTCTTTTGCAGATGGGGAAACTGAGTAACAGATAGGTTAACAACACAAGTCAGTGAGGCAACGTGGGTGAGGTAATATTTTTTTTTATTGGACCAACTTCTGTGGGTAAAACAGACAAGCTTTTGAGCTTACACAGAGCTCTTCTTCAGGTCAGTGGCAGATTCATGAATCAACCCTTGATCTCCTAACTCCTAGTCTCTCCTTTAGTCACTGGAAAGAACTAGCATCCTCCTACTGTTCTTGTAGATGTGCAATTTACCAGGCAAGTGGACATACAGATAGATGCACAGAGTGGGTAATGTCTTTCAGATTCTTGGCTCTTGTTTTCAGATACATAATAAGGCTACTGGATGATTTCTATTTCTTGCTTGTATAACAATGTTGAGTAAAAGTTATAAATGGAGGTAATAATTCCTTCTCTTTTTTCCTCCCTCTATTTAAAAAAAATGTCCTCCAAAGTTTACACTTCTGTTCTGATTCTCCTCTGAATGTGACTTTACACTGGTGTAATATTGACTTCAGCTGAATTATTGCTGATTTACAACCATGCACACGAGAGAAGAATCAGGCCCACAGCTTTTAACTACTATAGAGACGTGGTGGAAAAACGGCATTTGCAATAGCTTAGCCTCTGCCTGTGCAATTTACAAGATTTCAAACAATTGGGAGGCCAGCAATGCTTCCGATCCCATGGAAACGGATCTAAAAAAAAGAGCCTTCCTGTTTTGAAACAGTGCTTAGTTTAAAGCACCCTATCCCGTTTTTGGCAGTTCAGTGCCAGTTTCCATGGGGATTAGAGTGGAAGCTTGCAGCAGTGTTATCAAAACTAAAATGACACAGATGGAGGTTAAAGATTCAAATGCCATTTCCAGAGCACCTGTAGAGTTAACTTTGGGGAAAAATAAATGAAATAGTTTCCCCACTTCCCCATCTAGAATATGTTTCCTAGGGAAGAGGGAGCCAATTTGGGTAAAATAAAATGATTTGAGCCTTTATTCTCGCTTTTATGAACTAAACACTTTGAGGTTACGTGATATAATAATACTTAACAGATGGAAAACTTTGTGCTTTTTGTCTGAGGATTTCAAATTTCTTTACAGATGGGGGGTAAGTATCATTATACCCATTTTATGAATAGGACAACTGAAGCAGAGAAAGGTTAAGTGTCCTGCCCAAGGCCATACAGACATAATGATAGGGCTGGGATTAAAACCCTCTCTTCACTTCCACTCCAGTGCCTTAGCCTTGGGAAACCCTGCTCAGTTAGTCAAGTGTTTTCTAGCTTGCTACCAGGGCAAAAATAAGTACTTCTGGAAATCTCTTGAGACACTACTCACTGAGATGCCCAACTCAATTTGCGGATGCAAGAGGGTCACATATTTTAGATAAACCTCTAAACTTTTTAAAGTGGATTTTGCGCTAAGCAAGTCACTCTCTTCCTCCTGGTATCTTGCCCATTCATGTATATGTTAATTTGGGGGAGAATGCTTAATGATCGCAGTGGAACCTGAAACTCACGCTGTTTCAGGTTACATGATGAGCTTGACATTTTGGAGATTTCAAATTAGTGTTTGCTTTGAAATTTTGGGATCATTTGAACACATACCTCAAGGCAAAACTCAGGGAGGAGTGTATGAATCTATACAGATCTAAATTGAAAAAAATTGTGCGAGCCCTTTCAAACAAATCTATTATATTTCTACTTACAGTGTGAATCTACTCACCTTCCCATCCCTCTCCATATCCAATAAACTATCTAGCTGCTAGAACTCAGTGGATAATCTGGGACAATGAATCAAAAAAACGTATCCTATTTCCGACTATGGAGTATCTGCCAGCAGATTTCAGTTCTTGCAAATATATTCATTACTTGAATGGATTTTACCAGTATCTATTTGAAAGTTTTTTATTTTGTGGATTGATAATGACTATTCCAAATGCAAGCTGTGTTGCTTAATTGTAATTTGTCAAATAAGTCACATAGCATTGCTTCTCTTGCCTGATTGGATTAGTACTTCCCTTATTTATTTTGGGAAAGTTGTATGGCCTGTGTTTTTCAGGAGGTCAGACTAGATAAATCATAATGGTCCCTTCTGGCCTTAGAATCTATGAATCTGTGTGGAAAAATCCCTGTAGAATGTAAAAGGGATGCAACCAAGAGATTTATATAGAAATGTCATCAGGTCCGTTAGAAATTACTCTTACAACATATACAATTGTTTTTGCTGTATACAGACTAACACGGCTACCCCTCTGGAACTCTTCAACATATACAATGTATCTCCACTCAAGAGGCTTATAAAAAAGGCTTATAATTATGCATCAAATGATATAGAATGGAATTAAAAATCCTACAGAAACCTATCCTTCCTCAGTAAATCTTGTAGTACTTTCCTGTACAGGTTCCAGTATAAATACTGAAGTATGCAAATGTAACATTTTGTTTCCATGAAAACTTAAAGTCTGCAACTTTAAAAATCACTTTCTGTGAAGTGGGTTGGTTTTTTTTTTTTTTGGTGGGTGCGTGAGCTAGGAAGACTTGATAGCTCAAATGTTCATGGAGTGTGAACATAATGACTCCCCAGTGTGGCTAAACCGAATTCTATTCTATTCTATTCTATTCTCTCTTTCTCACACTCACACACACACACACTCACACTCACACACACACTCACACACACACAGAAACTGAGTGCAGAATTGGTTAAGCTCTGTTCACTAATGAGGCTATAGATAGTATACCTACAGAATCTCCAGCCACTAGCTTGTTTTTTCATAATGCTAATTTCTTCATGAGAGAGTGGCTGGAATGTTCAGGAATAGAACAATCTAATTCTCTGTAGAAAGAAATCATATCATGGTATACATACACCTTTGTACACAGCATACCTGATTCAAAAGCAAGGAAATGAAAAGTTAAGCCACTTAACAGTACATACTCTCTACTTTTCTACCCACAGAGAGACAAGGTGGGTGAGGTAATATCTTTTATTGGACCGATTTCTGTTGGTGAGAGAGACAAGCTTTTGAGCCACAATGACACAGAACTTTTCTTCAGGTCGGGGAAAGGTACTCTGAGCTTCCCAGCTAAATGCAAAGTGGAACAGGTTGTTTAGCATAAGTAGTTAGCACATATTCTGAGGGACTATTCAAGGTAGAATGGCCCATTAATACCTCTGCAGTCATAGGGCAAAAAGAGGGGGTTCGTGGGTTACAGATTGTTGTAATAAGTAATAAATGCAGTGTCTCTGTTCAGTCCATGATTTCCAGTGTCTAGCAGAGTTATGAATTTAAACTCCTAGGCTCATCTCTTAAAAGTGTTGTGCAGGTTTCCTTTGAGAATAAGGACTGATAAGTCAGACATAGAATGATCATTTTGTGAAAAGTGCTCACCCACAGGTGATAGGGTGTTTTTGTCTTTTATCATTTTCCTGTGTGAGTTCATCTGAGAGGATAATGATTGTCTGGTTTCACCTACATAGTTGTTGTTGGGACATTGTTGATTTCAGTAGGAGTTGACTTGGGCCTTAATGCTTCATCCTGTGAGATGCTGAGCTTTTTCAACTTCATTTGTATTCTGTGGGAATTGAAGGTGCTGGTCATCTTTCAAGATCAAGTTCTTACTGTATTTGGACTGGTGCCAACTTAGCGTTAACCCATTGGTCTGTCCCAAATCACATGTATAATTTGACCAGATAAAAATTGGCATAAGATAAACTTGATAACAGACCTCAGGCTGCAGCACCAGTCTGCTTTCTCCCTCCCCTTCATTACCCCCAACATGTAAAAAACCAAAACCCAACCTTACTCCCCACCTACCAAAACCCCAAACAAGTTGATTTTAAAACAAAATAAATACTCGTGGGTTCAATTTCAGACATACTCAGCATTTTCAAAACTCAAATGGCTTTATTTTTCCTCTGTGGTTTTGCCATGTACCTATTGCTGCCCAAATCAATTCCAGGTTTTTGCATTCTAACACACTCCCTGGCCTTCAGTCTATCATTATTATCCTTCCAGCTGAGGAAATGTCCTCTGGAGTTGTTGGACTTCTCTATATGTGGTTTGCTTTGGCTGGATCAAGTCTCAAGACTGGAAACTCCCCTTATGTCACCAAGCCTGGCTTAGAGTTTTATATCTTTGTTTAGGCCCTGATCCTGTAAACAATTATGCACATGAGCTGTCCCCTTGAATTCAATAAGGCTAATTCACATGTGTAAAGTTACTCTAGTGGGTGAGTGTGTGTAGAATGAGGCCTTTGTTTCAGCAATTAAATAAAATGGAAAAGAACAAATGAACTTATTTAGAAAATCAATTTCTGCATGTATACTAACTTCCTCTCCCCAAATTATCATAAGGATGTTAGATACATTGATGCATCAGCTGCTCAAATGTGTGCCTGACTGTTACATCAGTAAAGTGCAAACTAAAAAGCCTTTCAGTAGTCCTTGACACGATAAATCCTAGCAGCTCTGAACCAGCCATTAATCTGTCATGTCAGGAGACCATGTAGTAAGAGCTCCAATAGGTCTGACTCTTGACATGTTAGACAGTGATGTAGCAGTTCCTAAAAATAGATTTACCAGACTGAATCAGTTAATATCAACCAAATCAATCTGCATTTTAGAAAGTATATAAATCTATCTTTTTGTGCTCCTTCTTGTGCTTTTGACAAATGAGAGCAGGTAACAGAATTTCAGTTACTATGGGATGCTCTTGTAAGAGTCCTTTCAAGGTTTCTTTGTGTTTGGCTATTTACCAAAGTCCTAATGTCTGACTTTTATCCTGATAGTTTTCTATATCTTATGCACCTCTCTGTTATATTACACACAGAGCACACACACAGCACAGTTTTCCTAGTCTAAAAATAAATGGGTATATTGAACAAGTCTATTTGTTGCATTGTATAAAGCTGGGAGGATATTTTTGAGCACTCAGCATTTGGCTTCATACACAGGAAATTCCTCCTTGGGCTGTACAAAGCAATAAAGAGACCTCATGTGCATTAACATACATTATGTTTCTTTTACTTTTAACTTATTTATTTTAATGCCACAATGAGCAGTATGAATTGGACCTGGGACTACATTTTATGAACATTGTGATTAGTGGTTTTTTTGGCTGAAATTCAGGTAATAATAAAAAAAGTTTAATCGTAATATACCCCCAATCTCCTCTAAAAACTCTGCAGACATTTGATATTAAGACAGGGGGGTTGGGGCGAAAGGCACAGGAAACAGAGCTGTGGATAACCTCCTTTCATCCCAGATGAATTTCTCTTTATGTTCTAAACATTAGCCCTGTGGTCTACACAGCTCTGTCAAATGGGACTGGCATATGGAAAGGGGGGAAAAGTCAGGAGAAAGGTTATTCTACCCGCTGTGAAACAGTTATATTGTTTCTGAAAAAGCTTGACTGCCCTTAGAGAGGGGCTTTCATCCTAGGGAAAATGCACAAGGGTAGCTCCATTAAAACATAGGTTAATTTCCCTTGCATATGCTTTTAATAATTTTCTTTGCCTCTTCTATTAATTATAAAATCTGTTTTACTGGCAGGAGTCTTCTGTTCCTTTGCCCCACCACCCCTTCACTGCCCAGCAGTTTCACCTACAAAATCTTGTGGCCAAAGTCCAAATGGTGAATTGATCATAACGCAACTGCTTCCACAGCAGCCAAATACAATCGATAATTAAAATATTGGGACATATATAGCGCTTGTTATCCAGAAAGTCCCCACGTGCTTTATAGAGAATAAACTCCACAGTTTTCCTGTATGGTAGGTATGGCAGACCACTTCAAATAGGAAACATTCTCTTGGTTAGACTGTTGTAAATCAGGAGTAACAGAACTCAATTGGAATCATGTGAGTATAAAACTCTAAAGTGGGATCAGAATCAGGCCTACTTGCTTTCCTTGAAGTATTGTGTTCAGTTCAAAGCTCTTTGAGATCTATGGATGAAAAGCATATTAGCAAACTCAAGGGAATTCTTAAAAGAGTGACACAAATGATACAGTGGGTTGGAGAGATGGATATAAGAGTGCGCAGTATAAGCTCCCAAAAGTGGTATCTGAAGACCATTAACACCAAGGAGAAAGAAGGATTTCTGTGTGTGGAACATGGGAGGGATGAGGAATATAACTACTTCTAATGGGATGAAACTAAGAAAGGGGACATTGAGGCTTGGGCATTATTTCCCATGGGAAGTGGAGGAAGCACTGTTTTTTGGAGCTGTTGAAAGTTGAGTGGACAAAGCACCAGAAAATGTATTGAAAGGGACAAGTTCTGCATGGCAGGGAAAGAGGTGACTGAATAACAAATAGGTCTTTTCCATCTCTATATTGTAGCATAATATGTAATATAATAATACCTAGCTCTTATATATTGCTTTTCAGCTGTAGAACTCATACCACTTAACAAATTATAAGTGAGGCACAGAGGTGAAGTGACTTGCCCAAGGTTGCCCAGCAGGCCAGTAGCAGAGCTGGGAATAGAATCCAGCTCTCCTGAGTTCTGGTCCAGTGGCCACTAGACCATATTGCCTCCTGGTAATGTGGCATTCAGAATATAGAAAATATTTCATTTTGTCTCCATGGCTTCCATGGTTATAATAAGGAAAATGCCTGTGGCACCTATTGAGAACTATGTATTCTCCTTCCACAAGTGGCAGCTCAATGCAGCTCCAGTGAGGCTATTTGCTTATGGAATCTGAATGCAGAGCGAGATTCATCACATTTTTCTATTAAAATCTGATGGGCGTTGGCTCCAGAGAACATGAAAGTTAGACTTCTTCCCCTCTCCCCCCAAGCCTTCAGCAATTGAATCTTGGAATGACCTCAGTGAAGGGGCATCCTGCTCTTTCTGCCTGCAGATATAGCTCTATGAAGATGGCTGTGGAGGCGGGGGGAATATGGGGCCTCAAAAAATTGAAGCAAAAGAGAGGGATTATATGTATTAAATAGATGCCTAGGAACAAAAACAAAAAAAATCCCAACATGTCCGTAATCGAACTGGTTGGAAAATATATTTTTTCCCCCTAGAAAATATTGAATTTTGAACAAAATTTGTGAAATATTTTGTTTGAAAACTGAAATGTTGCACTTCCGAAATCCTGCTGTGGTGGCTCATGGGAGTTGTAGTTTGGGTGCCTCATGCTCCTATTCTTCTTTATAGGCCAAGCTCCCTGGTTGGACTACATCTCCCATGATGCACCATGGTCTCCCCTCATGTTGAAGGGAAGCAGTTGCATTATCGGAGTGCCTGGTTGTAGTGCCTTATGAGAGAGTGTCTTTTCCCTTGCCCCACCCGATTTCCAATGCCCCTTCTCACCAGTCTTCTGCGCCTCATCCCCTGCTACAATCTCCCTTCTGATTTTTCTCTCTTTAGCCCCCTATTATTTTTCTTTTCCTGGTATTTCCCATGCCCTTCCTTCTAGCCCCCTTGGCCTGTCTCAGTCACTGACTTCCTTTGGTTATTTCCCTCTGGTTCTTTGGGTTTGGTCCAATCAAAATAAAATCTCTGAAAAGGTCTGGGTGTAGTATGGACATTTGGAGAAGACAGCATTCAGGCCTCATGTATTCATAATGTTATGAGCATGCTGTGCATGAAGTCTCAGTGCTGAAGATGGAGGGGCAACTGAGATGGTGAGGTGAATGAGTCACATGGACATATGCATGAGATATCCTGAAACCTTGGATAATGTTTCTCCACCTAAAATAAAAAGTCCAAGGGCTGGGTAATGCTGTGTTTTGCATTAAAGAAGTAAACTGTAAGATTCCATTGTCCTATAACTGGAGCTCCCAGGACAGTGCTGGCTTAGATGAGGTGCTAGATCTACAACCTTAGGATGCTTCCAGGGGTTTGGGGCCCCTGTTTAGCAGGAACAAATTCAAATCCTAGTTCTTGCTCTAGTGCTGTGGAGTAGAAGTTGCTTCATGCTGACAGAGCTATGGGGACAATAACTTCATCCTTGTAGTGATTCAGGGTGTCTCCCCCTTTGTCATGGTCCTGGCTGGGACACAGCACAGGTTTCCTCTACTACTGTTTAAGAGGAAACCTCCATTCCCTCTTCCCCCAAATTCTCTGCATAAACAAACCAACCAAAGTTCTGGACATATTGGTGCAGGCAGCGGAGAAGCAGGCTCTTGTGAGATCATTACATAAGAGCAAAATAGGTATAAATGCTACCAGTTTGATTTGGTAGCATTTTGCATTCACTTTGCACCAATATAAATATCTGCTGAAGATGCAAAGCTTTGGAGAATCAGGCCTATTGGTTATACTCCCTTCAACTACCCTCAGATGGTATGGTTAAGATATAGGAGATAATGCAAATTGAACCTCAATGTTGCAGCTGGAAGAGGAGAGGTCCCCATAATTGACAGTATTTCTTGAGTGTGGGAACAGAAGGGGGGAATTTGCTTGAAGTGGCCCTGTCTCCATGATTACAATTGCCTGCATTTCTGTTGAGGAAGGAGCCTCTACAAGTAGCCAGCGATGTATGTTTTAATGGAAAACCACCCTCCTGCATTCAGCCGCTTGCAAAAATAATATCTTAAACAAACATGTCTCTGGAGTCCCTGACTGCACAATTGATTAAACACAGAGTGCAAAGAAATACAATTACAAGGCAGGATTTTTAAAACACATTCATGTTTACTCCATGCACCTTTGCCTTCCCTTTCCCTACTTGAAATGTATACTTGGATGCATCACTTAAAACAGGTGTGTGCTTTATTTACAGTTAATCTGTTCAGAAAATGGAGCCTCAGTTAATTTGTCTCCCAGGCATCTTTGTCTGCAAGGACTCAACGGAGCTCCATAACAGTAGCTGTAACTGTAGTTTTCAATCCAGAGTGATAAAAAGAAATTGTGGATTTCTTTTAAAAACACGTTTGTCCTGAGCAGCTCCCAAAATATGAGCTGTTGTGGATTTATAAGATCAAGGCCTGAAAAGTATTTGGAGAAAAATCTGAGTTCCCCAACCCTCTGCCACCCCAATAATGCTTCACATAGTGGGTTTGTTTTGTAGTCCTGTGGTCTTGTAATAGGGAAAAAATACAATGGGGTAGGAGATGATGTCAGCTCCCCAGTAATCCAAAGATACAGTGAGTATGTGTATGCATGTTTTGGGAGGGGGGAAAGAGATACTGGCTTTGAACCCAAGTTAACCAGCTGTGTCTGCCACACCATTACTGTAGTTGGATCAGTACAGAGGGGAGGGGAAATAATCCTTTGGGTCCTCTACTAGTGCAGCTGTCAGACAAAGGTCTTAGCTTCCTGCAAGAGCTATGAAGACATCATATTTCAAAGAATCCAGGAAAAGCTTTATAAAACCAGAATAAAAGCAGGGAGGGGGAGAACACTTTGATTCCTAAATCATTTTGTGGTTAGTGGGGGCAGTGAAATAGATCCATGCTGCTTCAGTATCCACAATTCCTGGGCCACAAAGGCAATTATTTTCCATACGCCCTCCCTGCACAAAGTGACTTCGTGTACACATTAGGGGCCAAATCTTCAGCTGGGGAAGTCAGCACAGTTCCACTGAGGTCAGTGGAACTGTACTGCTTTACGCTGGCAGAGGATTGCGCTCTGTGTACCATTGCTCACCCTTCCTGGTATACTGAATTTAGAAAGGGAACAATGTTATGTTGCTCTGGCTAGACTACAAATAAGTGAGATGCTCATAAAGCTTTGCAGCTGAGGAGCTTTCTGAAAATTATATGTGAGTATTGCAGAAGTTGCACATCTTTTATTAATTTGTAATTGTATTATTACATTAAAACTATGGTGTGATGTGTATTGAATCCTCGCAGATTACCAGAGCAGATTTAGAATGTTGTTTGTTCCAGGAATGGAAGAAGGTGGACATTCAGCGTAATGTGTTACGTACTACAAAGAAGAATGCCAGGGCAGGGTAAAGTCCTCTGGGAAAGCGCAGTATTTATTCTGCTAGTCTGTTTTTATGAAACATTGTGCAATTAAATTTGTTGGGAGGATTTATTAACTCTGCCCCTCCATCCCAAACATTGATTATTATCATTTTTGTTTTCATATATAAGTTTTGGTCCAGATTTTTCTGCCAATTTATACCAAATGAGCATCTGGCCCTTTATCCACAAAGTTAAATTACATATAAAAGATACATCTCTCTGTGTACTTCAGGGTCATCATTAGGATTCTAAAATAACATCTTGCGTGTTTATTTATAAAGCCTTTGATAAAGTCTAAAAGCACTAAACAAATCGGAATTGCTTACTGACCCGTAGGAGAAATTCTTTAATGAGGTAATTGGTAAACAGTGTGCAGCAACACAACACAACAATTTAGGGCAGGCTGTGAAAAAGGAATAAAAATATCCATCTGGAATTGTGGGGGATATATACATAGGCAGAATGTGGTGTAACTTCTCCAGAATCGGTGTAGAGGACAGGGCGTGGTTTTGTGGTGGGGCAAGAGCAATAGATTTCCCCTACATTAAATGAACTTTCAAAAACAATAGCTTATTGAATAACATAGTACAGAATGATTTGGGCAAAGTTTTGGTTGACAAGTGAAAAGGGTAATAGGAGGACAACAGGGGCAGAGGAGAAATCACTAGAAATCATCCTGGGTACTGCTGGCAGTTATACAAAATGCTGCAGAAGGAGTGCTTACTCTCAACATGTGGTGCAAGTGAAAGCTGTTTATTCAAACACAACATAGAGGATAGCCTTACTGAATTTGGTCTCACTTAACCTCAAATAAGGGGGGGATTTCCAAGTGGGGACTTCTGGGCTAAATTTTGAAAGGGTTCATGGCCCGTTCTCTCTTTTTAAGGCTATGGTTTTGAACTCTTAATTAATTTCAAGGGAAAATGCCAGGTTTTGGATGTTTGTCTGCCTGATTTGTGGGCACAACCAGATAGCTAGGGGGGTCAGATTTTCAAAGGAACTCAGCTCGCATGTAGGCCTCAAAATGAATGGATAGATTTTTTTTCAAAAGCTTTCTGTATACTGGGTACTGAGCACTTTGACAATCTTGGCCCTCATTTATACTGGGAGTTGATCTCCATTGAAGATGCAGCTCTAACTGTAGGAACAGAACACTCAAAAATCTGGCCCTGCCTCTTTCAACCACTCCAATATCTCCAAATGTCTAAATAGTAGCACCCACACCCACAAAAAGGGAAGCCATTGTAAATAAATAAATCCCTCTAACACTCTCCATCTTTGAGGTATCACACAGCCTGTGCTTGTACATCGTACATGTTGTTTATTATTGTTTACCTTTAGTTTTTGTTATTGTAATAAAGCAAAGGTTTGTCGTGTTTCCAAGAACCTGATCCTGTGAGGTGTTGAGCATCTTCCACTGCCATTGAAGCCATTTGATTGAATGGTGCTCAGTATCTATATGGATTGAGTCCCAGCAGTTATCATTCTGTATGTGTTTCTCTACTGCAGGCAGTGGAGGCTTTTTGTTTGGTTTTGATGGGGTGATTTTTATAACTAGCTTTGGCTCTAAAATTTTGTAGCTGTGTTATTTGTTTCTGGCCATCAGCTGGCGTATGTGGCATTTTACAGACAAATAAAACACGCCAGAGCTTACAGGTGAAGATCCTGATCCATGAGGTTGGATCTTTGAGTCCCTGTGGAGACCTGTTGACTTCAATAGACACAGAAGTCTGCCTACATAAATCAGGCCCATCATGCAAATCTGGGATTCTGCCTCATTTGTACATGGACACAGAATGTCAGTGGAACAGTGAGAGACAGAGCCAAGAGATCTTGGGCCCCAGACCAATAGTTTCACTAAACAGTGGTTCCCTGTAGAAAGCAAGAGGTTATGGACCTTCCTCAAGACACTTCCGTTGAAATTATCTTGAGTCTGTAGAACCAAAAGGGTTTATTTAACTAAAATGTGTTATTGTCATTGTTCCTGGCTGTGTATGAAACCTTATGAAAAGCTTCTGCTCACTGCCCAAAAACACAGTCACCACTTAGAAAAAATGACTTGGCTAATGTTTTTATTTTAAAAACGGAAAAAGCCAGTCAGCACTAATGGCTCACCACTAGATTTGAGCTCTGGTGCTTCAATCGTTGGCACAAAAGGGTGCAGCTCTGTGTTGCTAAATCAGGAGTAGACTTTGTAGCTGAAGAGCAATGTTTTTCAAGATTGGGCAACCACCCTATGTTGTACTACCCTTCCATTATGGGAATACAAGAAAAAGGGATTCACACAGATCATTTTCAAATGAGTGTGCTCAGAGAGAATATGACTAAACAGCTAGCATATGGGCTATCAGATTCAATCAATAAATACTAGAAATGGAAAATCAGTGGATTTTAGTATATCTATCTTTGTCATAGTAAGAGGCATTGACTCGGGATCCAGATGTTGGCCCCCAGCAGTCATAACTTTATGCTAGATATGGATGCAGCATTTTCCCCTGAAATTAATTGAGAGTTCAGAACCACAGCCTTAAAAATAGAGAACAGGCCAAGCACCATTTCAAAATGGATGCAGGTCCAAACTTCCCAAAAATCTAGAGGTGTTTGCAACTGGGTTTTTGGTTTGGCCTGGCCCCATCTCTAAGTTATAGTTTGCAGTGTGTAAAGAGGCATAAGAGACACTATAGGCTTTGTTTGACAGTCATGGGGTTTGTAGGCCAAAGATAATGGTGGATTGTTTTCTATTACAGCAAATAGATTCTTAGTTTCTTTTTTTGCTATTGGCATAGGTGGAAAAAACCCCACATGTAATGCACTGTCTGCTGTCCCTTCATGTAGCGGTGACATTTAAGGTAGTTCAGCAAATCTTCCTGTCCAACATACAGCTTTTTTCTAAGGCTAGGCTACATTCCATATACCTTTGCTTCAATATCTCCCCTATGTATCTCTGTCTGACATGGTTTTCAATGCACATTAAAAGACTAAGCAAAGTACACACTCTGGTGTGAAAGAGATATGTTACATAAAAGGCCTGTGGGGCTTACACGGTGTTAGGCTGCAATACAAACTGTCTAGGTGGTGGACACAAAGCACCTCCCAACCTAGGATTAACTTTGATTCTTGTCAGGGGCTCTTGATTTGAGAGAGGGGAATAAATCTGCATGTGCTATTTCAGTGCCTTTACCAGCTATATAAACCACAGCTTGAAATTATGATGTGTGTATAACAACCAACATGCCTCAAATGCATTTGATATAAAAGGGAATGAGCTCCAGACCTGCAGGACGTCTTACCACTTTTTCAAGTTCAGTAGCTTCTTCATTTGGACTGTAAGGTACAGCATTTTCCTCTGAAGTTAACTGGGCAACAGCTTGTACCTTTTGCATGTATTAGTTATATAGATGTGGACCTCTTCTCCCCTCTTTTCTGCCGCGCTGGAGGGAGTGGGAGAAAAGCAAATTCTTCACATGATGGGTTGTGTCATATGTTTCAGCCAGTCGATGACCAAATACTAAAGTAGACTTAACCAATTAGCAATAGCCCTTATTTTGCAAATGATCACAGCTAGGCAAACTGGGAGACTCATGTTCCATATGTAGCTGCTCTACTAGGGTTTGGGCCCCGGATCTCTCAAAGGCTGTGGGATGAAGACCATGGTCAAGAACTCCGCTCCTCAGGCACAATGGAACTTACGATCATAAGGGTATAGCTAGTCTAGGTGGAAAGAGAGACCAGGGACCAGTCAGAGTCTATGGAATGGACTCCCTCAGGAACTAAGGACATCACAAACCTCACCACCTTCTGCACCAAGTGCAAGATGCACTTCTTTGACTTTGCCTTCTCTAATATAAACATGTAGCAGAGTGTACATAAAAAACCCCTCTCCCAAACCAACCAACCAACCAACCAACCTTACCTAAACAAAACAAGCCACTGCAGATGCAATTCTCTCCCTAAGGAGACAGTGGGAGAGAGAATAATCCACACATGACAGATTAGTCATATTGCTAATGCACTGGTGGAAGGCACTCAGATTCTACAAAGGATGATGGTGCTATAAGTATCTATAGAGAACAGGATGGAATAGCCAGTCCCCCTTTGGCCAGTGCTAGCTGTTCTAAGCTCCTCTCAGCTGCCTGTTTTACAGAAGGACTGAAACTCTGCTCTGTAGTAAGAAGTGCCAATACCTTATGGTGGTCAGAAAGTCCTAAAAACTGACCTGAGGCTCTATCCTAATGGTTGCCAACCAAGTGCAACTCCTGTTCATTTCAACAGGGGTGAGAGTGTTAATCACTTTGCAGAAGGTGCTCAGCACCTCACAGGATTGGGCCTTTGGGAAATAAATTCAATGGGCAAACTGCCTGTCAGATTTTAAGGGTAAACTCTGCAAAGAAATTTTTAATGCCAAATACGCATGTTAATTTTGTGTCTTCTATCCTGTCCCAGTACCTCATTTCTCCATGTCAGTTTGCTACCAAAGAGCCACAGGAAACTATGATGGAAGAATGAATGAACTCAAGTTGTATCCTGCTGGAATACAAAACCTACAGAATGTTTAAGAATGAAATACAGTTAAGATGCTGCTGAGTGTCTCCAAAGGCAAAATGTGGCTGGGAAAAGCAAAATCATTTAATTGTTAAATGCAAAATATTTTTAAACATCTTGTTTACTTACTCTAGCTCCCTACGGTTCCACATTCATCAAGGGAAATTTTTGATGTTAGGCATATCTTTCAGCATCCTGCCTACTTGCTGTTCTGCGTGTCTCACAAGACCTAACAAATCTTGATTTGTGCAAAGCTAGAGATAAAACTGCTATATTTTATCAGTCAAGGTATCTTCAAAAATGTTTTTGTTCCAGAAAAAGGGCTGAGAACAAGCTTTTTATGGCATTGCACATTTACAGATATATGCAAGTTGTACTATGAATGTACTAAGTCAACAAAACGCATATAGAGATATAAAGTCAGAGTGTGTCCGGTTCTTTGTGAATGTATGGAGGGGGTGAGGGTGGGGGAGGAAGCAAGGAAACTCCCTGTCCTTGTATTCTTGCGCAAGGGAGAGGCATACAGACTTGGGAGTTGAGGCTGTGACTTTAGGGTCTGGTTTCTCAGAGCTGTTGCGAACTCAAAAACCCAACTGACACCCGTAGGTGCTGCATGTGGACTTAGCTTTTTGAAAAGGGAAGAGAAATGCTCCCATGCCCTTCAAAAGGTGTGGGAGCATGCACTCTTCCAGAGCCCTAGGAAGAACTGGAGAGAACGCCCCTTAAAGCTCCAGCTATTGTGAATCCTACCTGAATGCCCTTCAGTTTTGAGTATGGCGTAAAACCCATACAGTTTGTGTTTGGGTGTAAGTGTATATACCCTGTCTCTGTCGCTGCCAATCTAATCTATTAATATGAAGCACTTATGCTTTGGTAATATCCATATAGTAGATCTCAGGGCCATGTAATAACATATATATCATGCACCTTTGACTACCTCACTTTCACTCTGTCCACTAATCCATGTGCCCTGAGACTCTTACTAACATTCCACATTCTGAACAGTCATCTGCCATTTATTTTCTAAGTCAATCTGCCAGAGAAATGTTCCTACTTAAATTACACAGGTCTGATGCACTTTGCTCAATTCTAGACCAGTGACAGATTGCAGGACAGATCTTTCAGGAACCTGCAGGATTAGAAATGGCAGGGCTTTTTCCAACAGAAAGATCCCTAGCTTTCCAGTGAGACATATAACATTGGCTTCTAGCCATAGAATGTCTCAAGAGATCAGTTACACTATACCTAAAAGTGTGGTAATCTTAAGACTGGTGAAAATGAACTCTCTCCTACCCTCTACTGATGAGCTGGGGGAAAAGGCCTGAGGAGCAGACTCTATTTGCATAGACACACCTACTTTGACTAGGTGATCAATAGACATCCCTGTTTTGCCAGAGTGATGAATTTTGGCAGTTTGGGGGTAAAAAATCACTTAAGTCTTGGATACAGTGGTAATAAAACATTGCTGCTCTTACTGAATGACTAAGGGGTGGCAGAACTGTACTTAATGTGTCCCCATTGAGGAGGTCACTCTAACTTTAACTTCACTTGTTAAGTTTGGGGAAATGAAGTAAAGCCAAGGTGAGGGTAGAGAAATGGGTGTTCTTCTCTAGTGGTGAAGGCTTTGTTTAGGATTAGATATTCTTCTGTGGTGTTTAAAGATAGAGTTGATTAGGCTCAGGTGAGACTCCTTTTGTTTTCTAAGTGATTACTAGAGCTGAAGTTATTGATAAGCTGGACTAGAGAGTGAGCCTTAATTCTCATAGAGAAGTACTGTTCTAATGAAAGGCATTATAGAGGAGGGAGCAAAGTGAGGTTCCCCACTACTCACTGAAATCATTAAGAACTGTGCTAGCTGGTAAAACCTCCAAACATAGCATCACTGCAAAAGCTGTGATTATTAATAGCTGTGTTTGGTGGTTGCAATGCTGTAGGACTGGACTGGAATAAGGACACAGCTGTGGAAGAGGCAGCAATGGTGAGTGGCAGCAGAGGACATGACTCGCCCCTGCCACCTCCCCAGATCTGGAAGTGAACCCACCTGAATGCACAGCTGGATTTTGTGACTTTACTGATCTTGGACAACAAAATGTGAGTTAGAGTGCAGGGAAAGGGAGAGTGGTGTGATAAAGGGACATTCCTCCATTGGACTTTCACACCCCAAGGTGGGAAACTGAGGCAAAGGACAATGCCCCAGATACTGTGGAGTGGGTATTTACTTTATTGTTTGCATACTTTTGAGTCATTGCTGTGGTTTCCCAGTTCCCTCTCCCGTTGATAAAAGCTTTTGTTTCTGTTTTTGTTTTGTTTTATTTCTGAGTGGGGAAATTTTGCCCATTAGAGGAGCTGAAGTGTGGTGTTTAGTTTTCTCAGATTTCTGGGTAGGGACTTGAGCCAATTTTGTTTTGTAATTTTAAGAGGAACTTTGTGTAATTTTCAGAGGAATTTTTAGATATGGAACCCAGCCTTTTTTGCTCTCAAAACCCCCTGGCAGAAGGACTCCAATAGAAAAAACTATTATAAGGTAAAAATCAAAGTTTTAAAAATGTATTAGTTATATTTTCACTCTCCCTCAGAAATACAGGATCTCAGGTCATGGTAGGAAGAGATCCTGGCTGCATACGTAAAAGGACACAATAAAGTCCTTATTGCATATGTGTGCTTTTGCCACATGTGAGCATTACAGCCATTGCAAACTCATTCAGTCAGATCAGCACCACCTGATCATGATTTCCCATGTCTTTTTGTTTCTCATAGACATATTAAAATACAGGATAGATTTTTCAAATGAACTCTGGGCCAGATTTTCAAAAGAGCCCAGTTCCCGTTTAGGCCCGTATATAAGAGTCAGATTTTTGACAGTGCTCAGCACCCAATAAGTCGCTTTCTGACACTTAATTATGAAAATATGGCCCATAGAGGTGATAGCCACAACACAAAAGTAGCCTCCTCTGTAGGAGCATCTTCCTTGCTAAAATCCTGGTCACTACTAACCTTTTATGTAGAAGAACTTTTTCCCAGTATGCTTTGCTCGCATTTTCTGGAGCTGCAACTGCAGCTCTAAAGTAGCCATTTTGGAAATGGCTTCTTCTTGCTCTCTCTTCCAGCTGATAAGTATTCTTAATTTCTGTTAGTTTATAGATTTTCTTACTTTTCCCTTTCTTATTTCTGAAGTGGTGGCTATTCTTGTATATATCTAAGTAATGCCATTATCTATACAGAAAGTGGTATTTGTGTGTGAGAGAGATTATAGGCAATACTATTATTAAGGTTACCTGACATTTCTCATGGTAAGACCTTTTTTCAGCTGCTTATAACTTTGCCAGACTATAACTATGGGGCTGGAATTTTCCATGCCAAATGTCTGCTTTCAGGCTGGTTTGTTTTCTGAAAATTTCAGCCAAAATCATTCAGTCAGTCATAGATGAGACTAGTGAAAAACGAGTTTTGCCCATGCTAAAAATTTCTGCCAGTCTTTTCTTTCAGATGCTTTAGTGCCCCTGTGCTTTGGAGCAGCAGCTTGGATTGGGAGGGGGCCTGTCACTACATCAAAGATGGCCTTTTGCCATTCTTGTGAAAATTGCCCCAAACTTGGCTAAGTTATAAGACTTTAAAAAAACCTCAGTTCACATATACTCTAGAGAGATTAGCTAGAGTGTCACAGATAAAATCTCCAAAGATTCTCTCTGTGCTGAGCTGAGTATATTTCAGCCTGGAGCCTTCCCTGCAGTTGTAGCTCTTAGCTGCTGCAAACTGGGTCAGGTACCTGAATTGAAAGCAGGGCACCTGTCTATTTTGTGGTCTCATTTATAGCTGCCCCTTCCCCCCAACTTTCTGAGGGGCTTTGGATGTGGCCAGGCCCTTTTTGGCAGTAAGTGGTATATGGTCAGTTTCAGCTAAGACAGGTCTCCCATGAATAAAAACAGTAAATGTTTTACACCCATGGACTAAGCCTCCCTCCTCTGTTTGAGCAGATTGACACTTAGGGCTTGTCTACACTTACTTCAGAGATTTGGTGGCAGTTGACTGGAGTTACGCAAACTATGCAAAAAACTTGCATAACTCCCGTCTACTTCTGTGTTTCTGTTCTGTGCACTGTCTCCACTGCACTGCACCGACGGGAACCGTGTTCCCATTGACGCAGCACTATTCCATTTGAGAAGGTGGTCTTAATACGTCGATTTCTGGATCGATTGAGCGAGTCTTCGCTGACCGCTCAGTCAATCCAGATAAGATGATCTGACGGTGGCAAATTTGCCACCGTCAGTGAAGACATAGCCTCGGTCTTTGTTAGTACCTGTGACTCATAAGCCAGTGCCCTCCAGTTTTGAACATCCTGTTGTAAGAGGATTGCACCAATGCTTTCCTTATAGGCATCCGTGGGCAACTTCGTTTTGCTCTTACTGCCACAGTACCTCAGGACTGGGGCCTCTTTAATTAACTCCATGTTTCTCAGTGTCTCTATTAAAATTAGCATTCCATGTCCATTGGACATGTTTGCACTATATTTCTCTCAGATTGCTGGTTTGGGTGGCTGTTAGTCACAAATTTCCCTTTTTAGTTCAACATTCCAAGGAATCTCTTCACCCCTTCCTTGTCTGTTGGGGCGGGCCTGTTGGTTATGGCCTCAACCTTACTGTGATATACCTGGGAGACAGGTTAACATATCAAGGGGAACAGGTAGGTTATTTCTGTTAAACAGACTTTACATTTTTGTTTGTTTAGCGTTAGCCCAACAGTTCTGGTTCTTTCCAAAGCTGCTTGTGGAGGTTCTATTCATGCTCTTCTACTGTTTTTTCCCAGGTCAAAATGTTATCTCTGTAATCCTTAGTACCCTCTATACCATCCCACATACTGTATTTTCAAGTGAAACACCTTGGGTGCTGAACATATCCCCAACGGTCATCTATGGAAACAGTGTTTCCCAAAGTGGGTGTTGAATGTGCACAAACATGTGCTCTGTTTTTACAAGGGCACCAGCCAGAATCTGCTGATGCATCTAGCATAGAAAAATATTTGGCATCAGCCGTATCCCCCAGAATTTCTCCCCTGGGAGGTAGTGGAAAATATTCGTTTTTTACATAAGTGAAGGATTCTGTCTTTTCCCCTACAATGACTGAGTGTACCCACACTGGTGGTTCTTCTCTGCACTGTATGCCTCCCAGAATAATGACCCTATCCGGCTACTCTTTTAGCCTCTGCCTTAGAGTGAAGGGAACTTCCTTTGGGACATGCATTTTGTATTCTTTCAGCTCTGCTCCATACTTTGTTGAGAGCTTTCCTATCCCCTGGAAGATATCCCAAAATCTTTCTCAATTGTTTTCATTCCTGCCTCTCCAAAGAGTGCACCCTCTTGATGAGACCAAGGGCTTGATGTACTTTCCACTTCATAATGGGTGTCCTCCTCCATGGAACTATTACAAATTTTATCTTTTCCAATTTATTTACCCATGTATTTAGTTCACATGTGCCTTTAGAGATCACCACTGTAAGTGGTGGGTTTTACTCAGTTACCCTCCAATACCTGTGTTTTTCCTTTTAGAACTAATAGAATCATAGAAGATTAGGGTTGGAAGGGACCTCAGGAGATCATCTAGTCCAACCCCCCTGCTCAAAGCAGGACCAACCCCAACTAAACCATCCCAGCCAGGGCTTTGTCAAGCCACACCTTAAAAACCTCTAAGGATGGAGATTCTATCACTTCCCTAGGTAACCCATTCCAGTGCTTCACCACCCTCCTACTGAAAAAGTTTTTCCCAATATCGAACCTAGACCTCCCCCACTGCAACTAGAGACCATTTCTCCATGTTCTGTCATCTACTACCATTGAGAACAGCCTAGCTCCATCCTCCCTGGAACCCCCTTTCAGGTAGTTAAAGGCTGCTATCAAATCCCCCCCTCATTCTTCTCTTCTGCAGACTAAACAAGCCTAGTTCCCTCATCCTCTCCTCAGAAGTCATGTGCTCCAGCCCCCTAATCATTTTTGTTGCCCTCCACTGGACTCTCTCCAATTTGTCCACATCCTTTCTGTAGTGGGGACCCCAAAACTAGATACAATACTCCAAATGTGGCCTCACCGGTACCGAATAGGGGGGAATAATCACTTCCTGCGATCTGCTGGCAATGCTCCTGCTAATGCAGCCCAATATGCCAATAGCCTTATTGGCACTAAGGGCACACTATTGACTCATATCCAGCTTCTTCTCCGCTGTAACCCCCAGGTCCTTTTCTGCAGAACTGCGGCCTGGACAGTCAGTCCCCATTCTGTAGCAGTGCATGGGATTCTTCTGTCCTAAGTGCACTTGTCCTTGTTGAACCTCATCAGATTTTATTTTGGCCCAATCCTCCTATTTGTCTAGGTCACTCGGTATCCTATCCCTATCTTCCAGGATATCTACCATTCCCCCCAGCTTAGTGTCATCTGCAGACTTGCTGAGGGTGCAATCCACCCCATCCTCCAGATCATTAATTAAGATGTTGAACAAAACTGGGCCCAGCACTGACCCCTGGGGCACTCCACTTGTTAGTGGCTGCCAACTAGACATTGAGCCGTTGATCACTACCCATTGAGCCCGCTTTCTATTCGTCTTATAGTCCATTCATCCAACCCATAGTTCTTTAACTTGCTGATAAGAATACAGTCTCCCACAGTATCAAAAGCTTTGCTAAAGTCAAGGTATATCATGTCCACCGCTTTCCCCACATCCACAGAATCAGTCATCTCCTCATAGAAGGCAATCAGGTTGGTCAGGCATGATTTGCTTTTGGTGAATCCATGCTGACTGTTCCTGATTACCTTCCTCTCTTCCAAGTACCTCAAAATGGATTCCTTGAGGACCTGCTTCATGATTTTTCCAGGGACTGAGGTGAGGCTGACCAGTCTGTAGTTCCCCGAATCCTCCTCCTTCCCTTTTTTTGAAGATAGGCACTGTATTTGCCTTTTTCCAATCGTCCTGAACCTCCCCCAATCACCACAAGTTTTCAAAGATAATGGCCAATGACTCTGCAATCACATAAGCCGACTCCCTCAGCACCCTCGGATGCGTTGCATCTGCCCCCATGGACCAGCCTTTCTAAATGGTCCTGAACCTGTTCTCTCAGCATTGAGGGCTGCTCACCTCCTCCCCATTCGGTGCTGCCCAGTGCAGTAGTCTGTGGGTTGATTTTATCTGTGAAGACAGAGGCAAAAAAAGCATTGAATACTTCTGTTTTTTCCACATCATCTATCACTAGGTTACCCCTCCCCCCATTCAGTAAGGGGCCCACACTTTCCCTGGCCACCTTCTTGTTGCTAACATACCTGTAGAAACCCTTCTTGTTACCCTTCACCTCTCTTGCTAGCTGCAACTCCAGTTGTGCTTTGGCCTTCCTGATTTCACTCTTGCATTCTCAAGCAGTATTTTTATATTCCTCTCTGGTCATCTGACCAAGCTTCCACTTTTTGTAAGCTTCCTTTTTGTGTTCAAGCTCGCCAAAGACTTCTTTGTTAAGCAAAGCTTGTTGCCTGCCATATTTACTATTTTTCTGCACATTGGGATGGTTTGTTCCTGAGCCCTCAGTAAGGTTTTTTTAAAATACAGCCAGCTCTCTTGGACTCCTTTTCCCCTCATATTAGCCTCCCAGGGGATCCTGCCCATCAGCTCCCTGAGGGAGTCAAAGTCTGCTTTTCTGAAGTTCAGGGTCCATATTCTGTTGTTCTCCTTTCTTCCTTTTGTCAGGTTCCTGTACTCTACTATCTCATGGTCACTGCTGCCCAAGTTACCACCCACTTGTACTTCCCATACTAATTCTTCCCTGTTTGTGAGCAGCAGGTCAAGAGGAGCTCGGCCCCTCGTAAATTCTTCTGGCACTTGCACCAGGAAGTTGTCTGCAACACTGTCCAAAAACTTCCTGGATTGTCTGTGCACTGCTGTATTGCTCTCCCAGTAGATGTCAGGGTGATTGAAGTCCCTCCTAAGAACCAGGGCCTGTGATCTGGAAACTTTCACTAGTTGTCTGAAGAAAGCTTTGTCTACCTCATCCTCCTGGTCTGGTTGTCTATAACAGATGCCTACCACAACATCACCCTTATTGCTCTTGCCTCTAAGCTTAACCCAGAGACTCTCAACAGGTTTTTCTTCAGTTTCATACTGGAGCTCTGAGCAGTCATAATGCTTTCTTACATACAGTGCAACTCTTCCCCTGTCTGTCCTTCCTGAATAGTTCATACCAGCGGTTCTCAACCTTTTTTTCCCCCGAGTACTACTCGGGGAAAAAAAGGGGGGGGACTTTTGGCGGTGGTGGGGTTACATGGGGGGAACAATGCCCTCCACCAAAACCCTGCTGCCGTTTGCCCCTTTTCGGCGGCAGGGTTTCGCGGTGGGGGGAGTGTGGGGGTGGGACTTTCGGCGGCGGTGGGGTTTCGCGGCGGCGGCGGCGGCGGCGGCGGGGGGGGGGGGACACTTTCGGTGGCACAGTACGGCTCGCGTACCACCCAGCCTTCTTCGAAGTACCACCGGTGGTATGCGTACCACCAGTTGAGAACCGCTGGTTTATACCATCGATGACAGTGCTCCAGTTGTGTGAGTTACCCCATGAAGTCTTGGTTATTCCTATCACACCATAGTTCCTTGGCTATGCCAGGGCTTCCAATTCCTCCTGCTTGTTTCCCAGGCTTCTTGTGTTCATGTACAGGCAGCTAAGATAACTAGCCGATTGCCCTATTTTCTCAGTAGGGATCAGAAGGCCTCCCCTGTTGCACCCTCCTCCTTGTGCTTCCTTCAGGTATCCCACTTCCCCACTTACCTCCAGGCTTAGGTTCCCATCCCCTGGCAAACCTAGTTTAAAGTCCTCCTCACTAGGTTAGCCAGCCTGACTGTGAAGATGCTCTCTCCTCTCTTTGTTGGGTGGATTCCATCTTTTCCTAGCAATTCTTTTTCCTGAAACAACATCCCATAGTAGTCGAAGAATCCAAAGCCCTTTCTCCAATACCACCTGCGTAATCACACATTTACTTCCACAATTTGATGGTCCCTACCTGGGCCTTTTCCTTCAATGGGGAGTATGGATGAGAACACCATTTGTGCCTCAAAATCCTTTATCCTCCTTTCCAGAGCCATGTAGTCTGCAATGATCCACTCAAGGTTGTTCTTGGCAGTGTCATTGGTGCCTATGTGGAGAAGTAGGAAGGGGTAGCAGTCTGAGGGCTTGATAAGTCTCAGCAGACTCTCCAGCACATCCTGAATTCTAGATCCAGGCAAGCAGCACACTTCTCAAGTTTCCCGGTCCAGATGGCAGATGGATGACTCCCTCCCCCTTAGGAGGAAGTCCCCAGCCACCACCACCCATCTCTTCCTCTTGGGAGTGGTGGTCATGAAACCCCCATCCCTAGGACCATTTGCATTCAGATTGATGATTGCCATCCAATTATCTTCTGCTGTCTTTTGTTTCTATGAAGAATTCATCTCAGCTAGTAGTACTGTCATCACCCTTTTTGTCCAAGCTGTTCTCACTCTTTTGGTGCTTACAAACACTTGCAAAGTATTCATTGCATTTCTTGCATCTCTTCCTATATGCTGGGCATTGTCTTGACTTGTGATGTTTGCCATAGGGTATGTATCCCCATGTGCTGTTTATTGTTGGACTCCAGCTTTGAGTCTTTCTGCCTCAGATCTCTTTTCTTATAGTATTTTGGATTCTGATTCATGTCCACAGTGTCAGAGCACTGAATGTCCTCCATAAGCTTCATTCTGGACTGTGTCACTTCCTTTTGCTTGACGAATTCTAAACGTTTTGTCAAGGGTTAATTCTTACTTGTCCAGTAGACTCTCTGAGTTTTTTGTTCCAGATGCCAATCAAAATCTGGTATTTTATCAGGGACTCTAAGAGGCCCCAAAATAGCAAGATTGGCTTTTCAGCTTTAGATGAGTCACAGACTGTTCTATGGTTTCACCTTTTTTTTTGTAAGCTCTATTTAAAAACATCTCTCTCATTTTTACATGGAGCACAGTACTGCTCAAATTTCTGTAATGCAATTTCATCGTTGAACTCCTGTCTGAGTTAACTGAAAGTTGTTAAACACATCAAGTGCTTCCAAACCTGCTCTTGTGAGAAGTAAGGCTACTTTCTGAATGTCTTCCTTTTTGCTGACACCCATTATTTGCAGATACAAGAAGAAATGCTGTTTAAACCTTCTCCAGTTGCTTTCCACAGTTGAAACAGTGGTGGGGCTTTTAACTGCTCAATTCTCCTGCTCAGTATCTTTTTCCAAGTTCCTTTGTTACTCCTGGTACTGTGTGGTGTTCAGTCATCACTCAGTGCTTAGGATGCTTGCAAGAAATCGGCTTTATTCTGTGTCCGGCTCCAACTGGCTGTGCATGACAACAACAAGAGCTTCACAGTTCCCTGCCTAGACTCTTTCTGTTTGGGAAGCTTAGCCTTTAAAGACTAACAAATTTATTTGGGCATAAGCTTTCGTGGGTAGAAACCCACTTCGTCATATGCGTTTCTGCCCACGAAAGCTTATGCCCAAATAAATTTGTTAGTCTTTAAGGTGCCACAGGACTCTCATTGTTTTGCTAAAAACTGACTAACATGGCTACCCCTCTGGAATTCATTAGCCTTTAAAGGCACAGTTCCCAATCCACATTGGAGAGGGAAATGGGTGTGTGTGTGTGGGGGGAGGGGGGATGCTGAGATTGGACAAGGAGCCAGAGAGGGAGACTGGGACTGGAAGCCATTGAGAATGAGGATAGGAGGAAGGGAGACATTTCTGATGAGGAGCCTGGGTATAGGGGAGAACTGAGCCTGGCTGAGCAAAGAGACTAGGACAAGTAGTTGTATGTGACATTGAGACCAATGAAGAGCCCAGGGCAGGAGACTGGGACCCTGAGCCAATGGTGATGGTAAATATAGGTGGGTAGGGGAGCATGCTACTGGAGTTTGGGGGTGTAAAGAGACATAGATCACGCAAGAAGGTGGGAGGGAGAAAGTCTTGTTTAGGCTGGGAAAGGAGACCGGGGACAAGGAGTCAGGAATGTGGGCGGGAGGTGGGAAGAATTGGGAATGGCTGGGTAAGAAGACTGGGAGCAACTGGGAAGTAGAAGACTTGGGATGGGAAGACAGGAGTGGTAGGACTGACTGCGCAAAGACACTGGGACTGGAATGGGAAGCCTGAGGAATGAAGACTGGGCCTGGGATGAGGAGCCAGGGGTGTGGAAGAGGCAGGACTAGAATAGGGACAGGTTGCACAAGATAGGCAGAAAGTATCAAAATTGGGGGGGGGAGCAGGAAGAAGAGTCTGTGCCCACTAGAGCACAGTCCCCTCCAGAATCCATGACTAGAACCCAGGATTTCTGAGTCTCCCCATTCTTCTGTAGTCAGCAGATATATGTGAATCCCTCTGGCAAAGTGTCTCACTCCCATCTAGTGCTGATCCACATAGAGGATGACAACCTACTACTGCTATCAGTTACTCTGTTAGCTGAAGTGGCAGAAGTCTGTGAAATAGATCTAAAGGTTCCAGCCCGGCTGGTGAACCCTAAGAGTGTCAGTAAGATACCACATGGTGGAATTTCTGGTTTATTTTGTTTGCTTTTGTAAAAGCGCAGGAAATTACACACAAAAACCCCCTACATTCAAAGAACATTATTAAGGTTGCAAAGTCAAGCACTCAGACGTTAGGAAATGCCAGAATTAAGGTTGCCTTACAGGACCCACAACAAAGCATGCAATCTAGATAAGGCATTTTGCAAGTGCAGGAAGATGATCACACTCCTGTTCTTTCATTGGGGGAACATAACTGATGCTGATTGTGAGCCACAAATGTCTGTTGCTGTGAAAGAGTGAGTGCAGCTTTGGTTGAGCTGTGGTATGATGTTTCCGTCTGATGCTTGCAGACAGCCAATGACAGCACGTGATGATTAGCTCTAGAGAGCACATCATGTTCCATTAGCACCTGAGGCTTGATCTGTGGCACACTTGAAGCACATTGCATGATTAGCATCTATAGTTGCTTCATCCCTGTAGCTGAGTTAATTATGTGCAAACTGAAGTACACTTATTTTGGTCACAGCCTCAATGTATAATAGCTGTTCTCCAAGGGGACTGACCCCACACACAAAGGAATTGTTGCACACAGGTTCTGATGTGGACACATCACATTCTCTGTCAGATGTGCATTTACATCTCAGCATTTCTCTTTGGCTAACTTTTGTTCCACAAGGGTTATGTCTTCTGCAGATCTCCCCCCGTCCCCAATGCCCTTGCTGTAATCAAAAGTTATAGGGATTTCAATAGTTTGCCACAACACTGGCCCTTTATTTAAATTTTAGAGGGCAAGACCATAAGGTACCCTAGCAGGGCTATATATGTGCTCAAGGAAAATGGTGAGTGTGAGTGTGTGAGAGCCCCAGAGCTAGAAGGCTGAGAGAGATTGAACTTTCTGCTCCCTACATAGGGGAAAAAGCTAACTCTGGCCAGCTCCATTTACACGTATTATAATGTTGCTTACCCACAGTGTTTTGTTGCTTTAGTTGGAATTTGTCTATGTTTTGATAGTATAAAGCAGTGTTTCTCAACCTTTTTAAGTAGCAAGTACCTCCTAACTTCTGAAAATTGTAATAAGTACCCCAAGACTCAATTTTGCACTGGATTTTATATTTACAGACTAATGTGAGGCATATGTTGGAAGAAGGGCTGAGTATATAAAGCTGTGATATGACAGCTGTCAGATCTAGTGTGGGTAGGGTTACCACATTTACACCAGGGGTGCACAACTCAAGTATGTATCTGTGCTAGAGGTGATGTTGGCCAAAGATAGGAGGCTTTGAGCAGCATGCCAATGCTGGGGATATAAAGAGCAATGCCAATTTTTTTCCCATAGATTTGAGAGGAGGAAGGGGTGAGAGAGACACAGGGAAGGAGGGGGGGGGGAGAGAGAGAGAGACAGGAAAAGAGGGTGAAATCTGGGGCTGTCATAGTTGTCAGTTTCATTGCTCAGCTAGAGCAGTGAAATTGACAAGTTTTCTGGGCACTGGGCTTCCAGCCAGGGAAGGGGGCTGCCACCTGGGCAAGTTGCAGGCGGCTGCCGCCTGGCTGCCAGCTCAGGAGGTGGGCGACTGCCACCAAATCTGAGCTGGGGCAGAGAAGGCTTCCATGCCGGCTGGGACCCAGGGATGTGGGCAGGAGGCTGCTACCTATCTTCAACCCGGGGTGTGGGGGGCTGTCCCTTGGCTCGGAGCCCAGGCATGGGTGGCTGCCACCCAGCTGCGAGCCCTGCTCACGAGACACAGGAGGTTGCCACCGGGCTCCCACCTGGGAGCTGGGACCCGGTGGGAAGCGGGGGGTGCTGCTCGCCTCCCCCAGAAACTAGTGGCTGCCACCTGCCTCCTGGCTGGGAGCTGTGACAGGGCAGGAAGCGGGGGGCTGCTGCCTGCCTTCCCCAGAAGCTGGGGGCTGCCACATGCCTCCCAGCTGGAAGCTGAGACCAGGTGGGAAGTGGACTGCCACCGCCTGGCTTTCCCAGAAGTTGGCAGCTGCCGCCTGCCTCCCCTTCACTCTTTTTTCCCCGGATACCCATGCCTGTGTCTTGTGTACCCCCAGAGGTATGCGTAGCACAGGTTGAGAAACTATGGTATAAATGATAGTAGATTGTTGGTGTGACTGTACTCATGAAAGAGCTTAGGAACTGAACAGTGTATTCCCTGGAATAAGCGAGTCACCGTGACTCTGTAGGCCGTGGTCTCTGGATTAGAAATGAGATTCAAGCTCAGTAAGGACAGGGGAGAGGGTTCTGTCCAATGGACTCTATCCATGGGTCTTATTTTGCTCTGGCTTCCTCACTCTGAAAATATGAAGGAATCACCCTGTGAGTAATGAATCAGTGGAACTGGAGTTATTGGCCCAGTAGGGGCAGTAGATACAGCAAGGTCTGATGAGACTAGTGATGGCTGTGTGGAGATGACCCCATCCATCCACACAGGTGGTGGAGTCACACAGCCAACTTCACAGTGGGCCAGGTAGCTGTAAATGAGAGTGAAACTTAATGGTGCAGTCTTCTCTGGACTGGCACAGACCGGATCAGAGCCATTCATGATACCACTGAGTCTAACTGGATCTGTAAGGGTTTAGGTGGGTGGAAATTGCTTTGTGACTAAGAGTTCTCGACGTTCACAAGATGGACAATTAATATATTGGAAGTGTGCTATTGACCCTACTCCTGGTACATTGACTGGGTTTTGCTCATTTTGTTGTATGTAAATATACATGTGGTATTGTGTTTCTTTTGCTGGTTTTTCCTTTCCCACCCAAAAGTGGCATTCATGGTTCCATGTTCCCAAAGACTGAGTTTTTGCTAGTGGGGAAGAGCCATCTGCAAAAATGGACAAGGAGGTTGTATTTTAATTTCCCAGAAGTAGAAGCCCAGGGGCTAGAGCAGTAGTTTTATCTATTTTAGAAAAAACACCTAGGTAGACTAAAGTCTAACTTTTGTTGCTGCCATTGGCACCTGGCAGAAGGGTTACACGTTTATTGTCGGCTGTACTCACTCTTATTGGCTTTTCAGTCAGCAGAGCAGTGGCTCCTTACCGTTTGCCTGAGGTAATGTTCCTTTTGCAGGCAGGCCTGCAATCAGCTGCAGGGGGATGATCAGTTTCTTTGGCACTTTGCCCTATTTTGACACCTTTTTCTGCGTCTGGCTTTAACATTCTCTAGAAAGTGAGGGTCTGATTCTCCTCTCATTTGCACTAGCTCTGCTCTGGTGTAATG
Source organism: Emydura macquarii macquarii (assembly GCF_026122565.2). Lineage (NCBI taxonomy): Eukaryota > Metazoa > Chordata > Testudines > Chelidae > Emydura > Emydura macquarii. The sequence continues at coordinate 23,518,868 of NW_027132813.1, read as the reverse complement.
CGGCCAACTTCACACTGTGACTCTACTGACTCATCATTTACATCAGTGTAAGTGAAAGGCCCTCTGTGTTTAATTTGTACAAAGCATTATTCTGTATTCCCGCTCATGCCTGTTAGCACCCATCTTAACTATACTGAGTCTTAACAACTGAGTCAGAGGACCTGACTACAACGCTGAAAATATGGTTCCATCTTTAGTGAAAATAGGATCTAACCATGTTTTGTGTTTCCTCCCCAATACTATGATACAACCCAACTGTCCAAGTCTGTAGCTTGGTTTAGGAACATGGCCAGATCCTGTCTACACTGCAAGAAGCAATTGTGTTCTAACTATATTGCAGGACAAAAATGTTGCAGTTGAGTTCCCTGATGTGGCTGTTAATATAATTGAGATGGGACCTTAGAACACACACGGTTTGGGGCAGGGATTCTGTTCTTTATTTGCACATAGAGTGTAGATCTACAGCAAAAAATAAGTCATGAATAATTTAAGATGAATTTTTTTATTACATTAAAGTATAGAGAGTGACAATATACTTTTAAAGGTAGTGTTTTATTTTCTCCTGCAAACACAATCGCATGGATGTGAACAACAACAAAAATTCAGATTTCTTAAAAAAATCTATTGCCTTTTTTTTTTTTAAACATAATGTCCTCCGGTTTTAATTGTATGGAATCTATTAGCCCTTAGTCTGGTGTAAGGGAGTCTAAACTGGAGTGCTCTTACAGATAAAGAAGCTGGGAAGTGTAAGTTAGAGCACAGGATGTCTGCTTTAACTTACACTTGTATTCTGTTGTCAGTAGTTTTTCCTAATACATTCCTCTCTTCTGACCCCTCAGCACATGAGGGAGACTCCATCAGACACTGGGTCCAATTCAGATGTGGTGTGTTTGGTTGTATAATTATGTGTCATAAATAGGTGTGAGCCTAAGGTTAGACAACGCTTGACTAAGGGGTGAGTGGGGATGTTACGTCTCAGGGATGCTACGTCTCAGGGATGCATAATCCTTTGGAGAACTGCCCAGTAGCTGGGGAAGTGAAAGGGGTGTACGTACACATTTTCTTTTCCATTGTGTGGCTGGCTTGCCCTGTGAACTGGCATAGTGCACTGCCTCTTTTCCCTTTGGGGCAATGTGTGCCCCTAGGGGCCGGTAAAGAGAACAGGCCTTTTTTATATGAGGGACAAGAAGGAAGAAGGCTCCTTGATCCCTTCCTTGTACAGCCACACTGGGTCTAATCACAATGTGGCTTTACAGTGATGTAACAACATGCAGAGAAGAGCCATAAGAAGTTGCAGCTTGCACCAAACCATGACTCCCTTAGACAGTTTAGTCTCACCTCTCAATTTGTCCTGGAAACTGAACTCCCGTCTCCTCCCTGAAGATGGTCTTTTCAGGTCAGGACAGAGGCAGTGCAAGAGTATCCAGATGTGGCTCTGGATTGGATTTTGCCCAAGATTTGGGTTTGAGGACAGGGTGACATATGCCTTCAAAGACACCAAAATCTCATGAGCTGTTTCCGTTTGGAAAGAATGGTTTTACTCATGAGATACCCATCCTCTTAGGTCATTGTTACATTCTGGGGTACAATCCAGACCAGTGAGGGATGGTGTCGCTGCCTGCCGTGTAACTCTGAGTGCCTCTGCTGCTGTAGTTCTCTTGTCTGGATGCATGCAGGGTCTGTATTTAGCAGCTCTGATGCAGCAATTCTGATTCCAGCAGCCTGTTTGTTACATCAGTGCCACCCTCTGGCCTCAGTTACAGCTGGCAAAAGGACCCCCACATCCCTAAATCCCAAATTTTCCCAAAACTATGTCATCTACAATGTCCAGGCCTCTATAGGATCATTCAGGGAGATATTGAAGTTTGTTTGTTCCTTTAAAGCTACAATATCCAGCAGCTTGCCACATTTACTGGAGTTAACATTCACTTTAAATCAAACAGAGCACTGGGTTGGCTTAGATTAAAAATTAAAACAAGTTTATTAATAAAAGGGGAGAGGATTTTGAGTGAGCTCAGATATAAAGGATAGAGTTAGAAATGGTGTCAAGCAAATAAAAATTAAAAATGCTTTCTAGAGGCTAAGACTTAATAAAACAGCTTTTCTTCAAGGTAGTTTCCTTACCAATCTACCTTCCAGCAAGTTGGCTGATCTCCCCTCTGGTCAGGATCTCCCACAGTGTCCAAAGTGCTCAGTTCCTTTGCCATCTTTGGTGAAAGATAACTTGGGGTTCTTTGCCCCTCTCTTCTATAGGCCAGTGAACCTTTTAAATGGATTCTTCTGAAAATTAACCCCCAAAGTAATGTTCATTTAATTAAGTTGTGAGAAAAACAATTTGGAGTTGCCTGGTGAAGGAATTTTTGTGCTGATTTTTCCCCCTCCCTAAAATGCAAATTCATCAGTTTCTTGCAATTTCCTCCCACTTGCTGTGAGGTCCTGTTTACCTTCTATATAAATTGCATTCCCACTGTCTCTTAATGTACCTTGGAAATACCTTCAAGGTGTCAGAACCACATTCCTTTGTCTAGGGTGGGGTAACTTTAATCCTGCCTGGCAGACACACTTTGATAACAAAATTCCCAATGTGTTTGTAATTTTGGATTTGTCCTCCATACATACGCCATGCAATAATATTAATAATCAATATTTGATTAGATTTCTATTGATATCTTACATGACATCTTGTTGATACAGGTTATTACATTGGTGAGTTGGGGTACACTGAATTGGGCAGACCAGCTGAAACATACTATCAGATATCAGTGAGTACCTTACCCTCTTCCAGTGCGATGCTGCTAGGGTTACAGTCATATCACAGATGGATCCAGAAAAAAGGCCCCTTCCAGACTTTGGTCTCCTCTCCAAAACACAAATGATAAAGATGAAATTGTTAGGGTGCAAAAAAAGGGAGGTTTGGAGCTGAGGTTTCACCTCAGGCCTATCTCTAATTATAATTAAGCAATAACATAAAATAGCATCATGAACTTATTTGTCAGTGTTCCAAAAGAGCAATCATTGTTCAGACATAGACCATAAACAACTCACATCCTCATACCTCTCAGCCTGCCAAGGCCTGGATCTGTGACACAAAATGTGACAAAGAGCCAAAATGGAGAACACAAAAAAATTATTCATGCAGGAAACTTAAAATGCTATTGGGATTTATTCTTTTAGTGTAAATGGCTTTTTCTATAAGAGAGATAAGATGGGTGAGATAATATCTTTTATTGGACTGACTTCTGTTGGTGAAAGAGAAGTTTTAAAGCTACAGAACAAAAACTCTATGTAGCTCGAAAAAGTCTCTTTCATTAACAGATGTGGGTCCAATAGAAGAAATTACCTGATCCACCTTGTCTCTCCAATATCCTGGGACCAACATGTCTACAACAACTCTTTTCTATGAGATCAGTTTCATGATCTTCTATTTCTGATTTTCAAAAATAAAATGTATAGTAAACCAAATATGTGCAGGTTTTGTGAGTAAAATGAGCATCAGTCCATAAAACAAGAGACAGTTGAAAAGTGAACATCATGTATCTGCTTTCATTAAAAAATGCTAACAGAAGAGTGGCTGGTTGTTGATGATTTATGTGAGGATAGACTAAATGTACAGACTGTATTTCTGGTTGCTGCAAAGTTAAGTTCAAGCTAAAATTCTTATATCTAAACATAATGAAAGAGGTTTTGTAACGCGACTTTGATTTTTATTGAGGGTCAGCATAAATAAAAGCTGCTGATTTCTGACGCATTCGATGATGTCTTAATGGTATATTTTATGATGACTGGAGGATTATCTACCACAATTTACATATTATGGTTAAAATAAAAAAATATATGGTTTTGAAACTGAGACTGTTGACATGGATGCAACTTTCAATAGCACTTGCTTTAACTTTTGATTTTCAATTTAAAAAAGAAAAAAACCCAAAGTGAGTATAAAACATTTACTGACTTTATTTTTTTTAAACAAAAACCAAAATGTGTGCATCTGAAAGCAAATTGGTATTGAAAGCTGTGGTCATGCTGACGCCAAAGTAAGGGCCCAGAACATGAAGAAAAGTCTAGGGAAGTTTAATAAACTAAATTTATTCATCTATAGTAACGTGAAATATATTTCAATGTCTTTAGTCTGTTTTGTTCTTTAAGGTAGCATTAGCAACATATTTTTATTATTCTGTGGTACTGAGCTAACCTGATAGTATCTGTCATATTTCTACAGCATCCGTCTAAACTCTAAACATGAAAATTAGATCTGCATGATATTGTTTGTAGAGGATTCTGCTTTTTGTCTCGCCTAGATGGTGGTGGTTTTTAATGAGTCTGACTGGTCGAAGCTTCCTGAGCTTGCTGGGGCTAGAAGCATATTACAGAAGCAGGACACTCCACCTCTCTCATGTCAGGAGTGAAAAAGACCATGGCCCAGATCCACAAAGGGACTAAGGCATGGCAATGCTGAGTGTTGCCATACCTAATTTTTGGGCGTCCTGATACCTAGTGGAATCCACAACCCCTGTGTTAGGCACCTAGGCTCTCTGTACAATGCATGGGAGGTGATGGGTACCTAAGAATGGGATCCACAAATCCAACATGCTAAGCGAAGGAGCCAACTACCCGAGCCAATCGCAGATACCAATGAGAAAGGTGTGTCCTTAAGCCTCACCCCCTCAGGGAGTTTAATGCCTAAATCAAGCAGGGAGAGAGGTGTCTATGTCCCCTAGTGATCCACAGTCAGGAACCTCTTTCCTGGGGTGGGAGCCTATGCTGTTTCTTGTAAGAATGACAGCACATACCTAACTCCATACAAAATGACTGAGGACTAGGTGATGACCTCCCATATAACCTTTTTCTAATTCTCTCCCTCACTCTATGGCCCAATTAATATTTAATACAAAGTGGAACAGCTTCAACAGGTGAGATTGAGAGATTTCCATATCAGAATATCCCATAGTGGAGTAGTTAGGGCACTTTCCTAAGACATGGGCAACTTCTGTTCAACTCCTTTCTCCACATCAGGCAGAGGAGGAAATTGAACTGGGATCTCCCATATCCCTAGTGGGTACTCCAACCACTGGGCTAAAGGTTAGAAGATAGGCTTCTATTACTGCTGCCTCATCCTTTCCTCTCCACTGTGCATGGAGTTAGGTGTGCCCAGAGCACGCCTGATGGATTGGGCCCCGCAGATGAGATGAAAAGAGGAATGCCTATCTTCACCTGGCTTGAGGATCATGCTGGGACTTAGGCATGAAAGAGGCATCTGGATGCTTGGCTGAGGCAGTAGAATGAATGCCCATGGATGCCCATGAATGCCCAGAAACTTAGTCCTGTAGGGAACTTTGGTTCGGTGGCAGCGGACGTGGGGTTTTGTGGATCACAATAGCACCTAAATCTGGACATTAGGCACCTAAATCCCTTTGTGGAGATTGTCCCTTGTCCCACTAATCCCCAGTACCCTTTTTTTGCTTACCCCATAACAAAACCTTAAATAGATACTATTAGACTCCTGAAAGGCTATTGAGCTAACCTAAGAACATTCTCCAAAATGTTGGAGGCATCAAAACTCCTGAGCATCCCTATTGCACATACCTTAGTCTTGGCTGTGACCTCTGAGCATCCCTATCATGCCCACTTGGTCCCTTCTAACAGGAAGTCTATAATCTTGCTTATTGACTTATTAACTTCCCTCTCATTCTGTTGGCCTTTTGGTGTCTATTAGGCCTAGCTGAAGTCATCCCTGTTGCAGTATATCAAAGAATAAGTATTTACATATACTCTTAATTGCCTAAAAGGTTTTGAGCACTCTCATCTCCCATTTTCAATATAAGTTGAGGGTCCTTACCAACTGATAGGATTGGTTCTGTAAATTATGAGCTGCTTGGGTCTGTCAGTTTTATTGTTGTTAAAGTATCATACATACATACAAAGTGTGTGTAAAGGATGATTACTGTTATGACAATATTATGATACAATCACAATATGTATAATAGAAACCCAGCTTCAGTACCAAGGTGCACCCTTTAAAAGAACTTTCCCACATCACTGGGAAGACCAAGGTCATTTTCCTTACAGAATATGAAGGTAGGCGATAATATCAGCAATCATCTGAGAAATAATTAAAGACACTGCTTACTTATATTTGGCCCATAAGTTAAATTTTGTAATAACTATTAGGACTACATGTTTCCACATTTAAAAAAACAAAATCCCACAATGTCGACAATATGCCAATGAAAACAATTATATTTAAGGAAATAGACATTCCCCAGCAGGGTTAGAAACCCAAACATTACAGCACTGAGAAGCAGGCAGTGAAAATGACTATACACAACAATGAAACAGACTTCACTGAGTTTTATTACCTAACCAGTGAGAAATGCAGACCATAAACACAGAGCATAAATAGTGAGAGGAAATTACCTTTTGACTTTTTTTCACTTTTAGTAATCTAAAGTTATGAACAACATAGGTAAAGAAATGGGCTTTTTTACATGTGACTTTGAGTTGTCTCTGGAACCATTATCTAGATGAACTCTTAATCCCCTGGGAGCTGCTACAAAGTGTATTTTAACCACAAACTTCCCTTTCTCTATCCTAGGTGTGTATATCATCTTCATCATCCTAGTGCTTCACAATCATTAATAGCCTTTTCACTCACAGAACCCCTTTGAGGTAAGGAAGCTTTCATAGATGGACAACTGAGGCATAGAGTAGATTAAACAACTTGCTCAAAAAATCTGTGTCTGAGCCCAGAATTGAACTGGAGTCTCTTGAATCCCTGCCTGGTGACCTCTGCAGGCTAAACATCCTTCAAGGACTGCCTAAACAACGTCTTTCCTCAAACATCCTTATTATTATTTATCCACTTTTTCTGTCTTTCTATTCTCTCTCTCTCAGCTTTCTTCTCTGTTTTCCTTTTTCTCCTTCTTGTCACTCTTTATCTTTAATCTTTAAATACTTAATTACATAATTCACCAAATAGCAATAAAGAATGCACAGAAACAGTTTTGTGATGGAACATAATTATCTTACTTATTGTATTATAGACAGTTTATTTTATTTTATCTGCTTATGAACAGGATATCTATTGTCTCTTCCAAAGGTTGAGGGTGTCTTTGGCAGGTCTACGCAACTGCTTAAGTTGATCTAATTTACATCTCTCTGGGGTGTAAAAAAAGATACAAGTTACAGCTATCTAAGCACTGTCCACACCGGCGCTATGTCATTAGGAGATGCTCTTCCACCTCTCGTGGAGGTGGAGTAATTATGCTGATGGGAGAACGCTCTCCTGTTGGGATACAGTGTCTCCACCAGATGTGCTACTGCAGGGCAGCTGCATCAGTACAGCTGCGCTGATGTAGAGCTTCTAGTGTAGACCTGCCCTTTGTTTGTTCACAATTGACCATTGTTAATCCATTTGTGTTCACTTTCTATTTAAAAAATAAGTTCCTTTTTGTAGGTAAGAAGGAGACAAAATTGGTTTTATTAAACAAAGGTGTTCTCTCAATTTTTGACCTGTTCTTTGTTCCCATTTTTCACTTCATCCACGTTGGCCAGTGATTTCTTTTTTTGTTTGTATTGATTATTCTAGTCACCTTCACCTGCTGCTGGTTCTGATGCAGTGTTGCAATATTTTGGGTTGCCAGCAAAATTCAGATCTAAACTAGATGTACAGGTAAGTCCAACTAGGGTGACCAGCTACATTTCAAGGAAATAAAGGACAACTCCATGAAAAGTCCTGGCCAACACTTATTTTTATAGGACATCCTCAGATAACAACATTTTACTCATAGTACAAAATCATATTTTTAATCCTTTGCACATTTACTGCAGGAAAATATACTTTTTATATGATCATATTCTTCATAGTGTCTCCATATTGGGTATGGGACCCAGGAAATTAGGCAGCAAAGGACTTGTGTCCCCTAAACTATGGGATGTTAGGTCACCCTAACACTAGATTAGAGTAACCCTGAAGTATGGGAAAGTTCAGATTTGCATCTGTAATCTAAACAAGCAGTTTTTATTGAATTAAAAAGCAAAACCTGAAAACTTTTTGTCTACTAAATTTGTTAAAACTTTTTTCTCAGAATAACTGTTTTGTCCAAAAAGAGAATCTCCTTACTACACTAATGGAAACACAGTTCCTGATGTCCCCTTTTTCAAGCATCTTTCTTTTGTTGTTCTTGTTTTTGAGATATAAGGTGGATATTTTTCTGAAGGGTAAACGTTTTCCAAATCGGTGCATGTCAGCACTGTAAAAAGAAAGAAAAAGACAGTTTTAAGAGCTAGCATTTTTATAGAGGGAGATAGAAGGTAAATCACTATCCAATCTGGATTGTGATCTGGCTGCTGCCTGTAGCCCTGTAAAAGTAAAATACTAAGGAGGCAAAGGCAATGGTTGTTGGGTGAGCTGTAATTAAACACACACACATGCGCGCGTGCACACACATTTCTTTACAATACATTTGAATTTCTCCCTCCTCTTGCAGCAAAATGCAGAGACTCAAAGTGCCCTCCCCTCCCTTCCCAAGAACTAGTTCAAGCTGGCTGGTAGCCCTGAAATAAATGTGGAAAATATTATGTAACTTTGCTCTGTGCTGCTGCACTGGCAGCATAGGCACTAGGCAGGATTCTGCTACTCTATCTGGCTATTTTTGGTGACCAAAGGCCTTTCTTAAAGTTTACATCTTTATTTCCTCTCTCCTTGTCCCCTCTCATTTTTTTCCCTTTTCACTGCCAGAGTAATGTAAACCAAACATCTGACAGCAGGCAGACAATGGCAGCAAAGTTGTTTCAAGGGCTTGATGTTACATGGTTTTTTGTTTTTTTTTTTTTGTAATGAGGACAGAAGAAGGTGGATAAGAATATAGATCCTGACTGCATTGGAGCACTGAAACAGTCAAGTCAGTGATTCCCTCATCCTGGAGTTATACACTGTGTCAATACCTCCCTCTGCTGAGAGCTCAACATTCCTTCTCCCACACTTGATTATTTTTTTCAGTGGAAGCACTTGAATAGAAGCACAATCAGTTTATAATACATGATGGAACAGCCTGAGAACTGTAGTAGAGGTGCTCTGTGGGATTCTCTGGGTGTGTACACATTTTCCCCTAATCAAGTGCTGTTCATCTGTACACTAGAATCTGATGTTAGGGAATGATAATAAAGAGTCACTGATCTTTTTATATTATCTTAAAGACTCCCTGCTACTTCGTGGGAAGGTTTAAGGAACATTCTATTCACAGGCAACTCTACTTATATACATGTTTTACAATTTTGTGTTCCTTTCAGTTTTTCTCCATAGAAATATAGCATGGAAACATAGGACTTTTTTTTTTAATTTTGATGTATGAACTATCAGGTGAAGTTGTATGGCTTGTGCTGTTTGACCAGTCAAATGGATGATCATAATGACCTTAAAATCTATGAATAATCTTACCTATACTGGTAACTCTATGAGTAACTTTGTTAGAAAGGTCAGAATCAGGCCCCTAAACTCTGTTGTTCAGAGACTGCCATATTAGGTGCCCAAGCTGACTATTCCTTACTTCCAATCACATATGTTGTAGATTTTAAAAAGTGACTAGTGATTTTGGCTGTCTCCATTTTTGAATGCCCAACTCAAGACACCAAAAGGGGCTTGATTTTCAGACGGTGAGCATTGGACTCTATCTGAAAACCAGGCCACTTTAAGGTGGCTCAAACTGGGCACTAAAAAAATGGAGAGATGCAAAATCTCTAGTTGCTTTTGAAAATCTTGGCCATAGGGTAAGACCTGAGATTTAACTGGCACTGTGCTACTCCATTTACATCAGAAGAGTTCATCCCAATTTGCACAGAGGTAAATGAGATCAGAATCAGGCCCTTTGTGTTTAATTTGTAACAGCATGCTTGGTTGCTCTGGAAATTTTGATGATGATAGGAATGACACCAGCTAAGGAATAAGCAGCAGGAGCAAATTAACTCCTGAAAGCAAAGTCCTGGGGTACATGCAAATTGGTCTAATAATAAAGCACAAGAAATGAGATATCTACCTGATCTGTGAAGCTTTCTAAGATCGTGTACAACTTGTGTATGCTCTGTCTTCTACCGTATTGTAAAATATCAGACTTCCCCCTGTTCTATTTCTTACATATTTGTGTGCAACAGAAAAGTTTAAGTTAAATGCACCTATTAATTACAGTGTGCACTGTGGGAACATTTTGAAAAGCTGGCCTCAGTTTTTTCACTTGTGAATTGGATTTACCATTATTGTGGTGGCACAGCTGAGTTTATTTAGATATTTAAGTTCCTGGTGTGTAGGTGCAGTCATCTATTTGGAAATCAAAATGATTTATGCAGAGTTTAATTCACAATTAAATACAGGTGCAAAATTCCATCAACAAGTAATTCTACCTAGAAAAGGCCTGATCGATTCCTGAAAGATTCCTGTTGACTTTGATGGGTTTTTTATTAGGACCTGATTGCAGGCACAAAATCAAGGGCTAGAGTATCTATATATATAAAGCCTATGGAAGCTGTTGGTGCCAAGCACCGCTGAAAACCAAGCCCATAGTCTGTAAGTATAATCATAAGAACACCTTATCTCATCATTTTTAATTATACATGTTGAATTATCTCTTTTTAAAAGCCATAAAGTGATTTCAGGCTGGTTACGTTATACTGTTTGAGATCATTTAAAGAAAAGCACACCTTGATTCTAATTTCCAAAGGCTGCACTAATGTAAATGGAGAGAGAGACAGCATGGTTTCCTGACTAAAACTCAGGTTTCAGTATATATCTTACTACAGATAGCATTGTTACGTTGCGTAAGCATATCTTGTATTCTGTGTAGGTTTAATATCATTCTGGGAATCATTTTCCATGGGCCCAGCTAAGAGAAAACACTCAGTTCTATGCTTTGGTGCTCAGATTGGCTTCGATGCCCAAATTGTTAATTTGAATGCCTTCTGCAGATCCAGGGACAAGGGTGGATGGGTGCCATGGAAGCAGCCAGAAGGGTTAAAGATGCGTTTAGAAGGAGCTGTATCTGTGGATCCTGGAGGCATGATCTTCTTCCCCTGTGTGAAGTTTACCTTCCTCTAATGAAAAGTTTGCACAGTTCCAATGGGCGTGATTCTGAAAATTAAATTTCACTGGCTCTTCAGATGAGTGGTTTCAGTTTTGTGATGGAGAGCAGTTGGCAATCCTGCACAATCCGTCTGTTTTATTGATATCATTGGGAAACATATTGGTACTGTAGGCATGCTGTACTCTTCTAGAAAACTCTTTTTTTGCATGGTAGGGAGTCTAAGGTGAATGTGGTAAATTCTAAAAGGGAATTCTGAAATGTGAGACTGCTGCTATTTGGAATTTTAAAAACTGGGCTAAAATCTGTGTATCCTGGAGGTCACTCTCTCAGACTGCCTCATATTGTTCATTTGCAGAGCTGTAGCTATATTGGTCCCAGGATATCAGAGAGACAAAGTGGGTGAGGTAATATCTTTTATTGGACCAACTTCTGTTGGTGAAAGAGACTAGCTTTCAGAGCGGGTCTGAAGAAGAGCTCTGTGTAGCTTCAAAGCTGGTCTCTTTCACCAACAGAAGTTGGTCCAATAAAAGATATTACCTCATCCCCCTTGTCTCTCTGATGTTGCTCATTGCAGAAGCTGGCGATGGTAGGAAGATCCTATAAAGATTCCAAGGGCTCCGACTCCATACAGAATAAATGTAATTACTTCTTTTTTCCTTTTTTTTTTTTTCCTTTTTATTGTTTCAGGCATAAGAAAAATAAGTGCAAAGAGTTTAACAACTATAGTGTCCGTAGGCTTGATTGCTCAGTATAGCAAAGCAAAACTATTTTGACTGGTACTAGTAAAGTAATATATTACGGCATGGAAAAATGTATATACAAAGTTATGCTTACAATGAGTATTAGTTACATACACTGCATGGCCATCTGCTCTAATTTTGCTTAGTGTACCTCACCCTTACATTTTTAGATGTATGCTCCCTGGTAGAGGTAGCTGCTATTTTGTGGTGAGGTACATAGTTTATTGAGAAGATACATACTGTGGTGTTTACTTTTGTTTCTTATTTTTGTTGTTTTCTCTTAATCTAAAATACAGTTATTTCAGCTGTAAGACTATGTAAATGCTGCATATGTGTGGATAAACCTAAAAGCGAGTAGCTTATAAATGGCAGCCATATTGTTAGCTACACAGGGCTGGTTCTTCTTTCTCATACATAAATTTGTCACTGTAACTAGATTGAAGTAAATGGAGATACTGCTGATTTAAACCACTATCAAGTGTAAGCCCAATTCTCCTCCCACTTACTTGTTTTATTTTAGGGTGGTAGCTTTCTCCATTGAGAGATTATCACAGATTTTTGACACCCATCTGACTATTGAAAGGGCCTTCTATTCATTTGTAACTCTGAAATGGACTGCTGGAAGAAAGTAAAGAAATGACTGACATTTAGCCAAATGTCAGTATACCAGGCAGAGTAAGTCCATGGGACAAGTTCATGGAGGATAGGTCCATCAATGACTATTAGCCAAGATGGTCAGGGATGCAACCCCATGTTCTGGGTATTTCTAAACCTCTGATTGCCACAAGCTGGGACTGGATGACAGGGGATGGATCACTCAATAAATTGCCTTGTTCTGTTCACTCTCTCGGAAGCCCCTGGCATTGACCACTGTCAGAAGACCGGATACTGGGCTAGATGAACCATTGGTCTGACCCAATATGGCCATTCTTATCTTCTTATCATATCTCACTAATGGGATGTTCCCTCCTAACATGATTGAAATCTCCAGTGGAATCACTCTTCCTTCTGTAGGAGTTCCCATATGAATTACCCATGTTGAAAAGTCTGTTTGTATGATGTAAATTCTATACAGAATTTGATATTGACTTATAGTATTGAGTGCAGCTAGAAATGTTGGTAATGTGTTTTGTAAATTTAGCACCAGAATTTTTCAGCATGAGGGAGATGAAAGGAGTTTAGCCAAGCATATCAGAACTATTGTATTTACATTTCAAATCTGAGTGCCACTGAACTTAATTTAAATACATATATAACGGCTGTATTGAGCAACCAATATTCTAGCTTAGGGGCATGTTAATGGCCAAAGCAGAAAGCTGTCTGTTCATGTCTAGCAGCAGTTAGAAAGCAAATGGAAGACTGAAGATTAAGTCAGAAGGGATCATTATTAGAGTTGTGCTCAATGCTCGGTGAAATCTGAGACCAGGCGAATCTCAACTGGTTTCAGGTTTTCTGACAGTCGAAACTCAGATCGGCTTTCTTGAGAGTTTTTCTAAGGTTCAAGAATTTCTGAACAAACCTAGACCTGCTGAATACTTAGAACTTGAATAGTAGCTTTATAATACGTGCTCAAAGCACTTTACAAACATTGACTAATTAATTCCCACAGTTAGGGAAGTATGATAATCCTCATGTTACAGATGGGGTCCTGAGGCAAGGAGATGAAGGGCCAGATTTTTAAATATATTTAGGTGCCTAAAGATGCAGATAGGAGCCTACTGGGGTTTTCAACAGCGTCTAGGTGTCTAACTCCCATTTGGAAATCTCATTAGGCGTCTGTCTGAATCTTCAGGTGCCTACCTACCTTTAAACATTTGGTCCAAGTGACTTGTCCAAAGTCTCTCAGTAAGTTTGTGGCAGAGCTGACACTAGAACTCATGACTGGAGCTGGATGAACTATCTGCAATGAAAAAGTTGCATGAAGAATATAGTCTTTTTTTTCCCAGTTTGCAAATTCTTTGCAAGCTGACTTTGATTTTAACACACCTGTTAATTGTTCAAATAATGAGAATATATTTCACTCTAGGGGTAGATCGCAAGTCATTCGCTGTAACTATTGTTTTGGTTATTTGCTAATCATAATTAGCTGTTTGTATTATGTGATTGTATTATTACTGCACTCTAACTGAATGATACTCAAGCCCACAGAGAACTTTAATAAGGGGCACACAAATACTTGTGTGAATACATATTTGCCTATGTATCTGTCAGTTTGGGAAGCTAAGTGGCTAATTCCACAATTTATACATACAAGTGAAAGAAGATGGTCTTTTCATTAAGTCATTGAACTAGAAATCTGAGATTTAGCTTCTATGAGGCCCTATCACAGCCTTCTTGTGTGACCTTGACCTTCTTGTGTGACCTTCTCTGTGTGTCAGTTTCCCCATCTGTAAAATGGGGGTAGTTGTGCTTTCCCACCACACAGGGCTGTTGTGAGGGTACGTTGAGTTTGTGAGGTGCTCAGATGCTACCGGGAAGCAGAGGAAGATTAAATAAAAATTCTATTAAATGGGCAAAATGTTTTCACTTACTACAAAGTTAAATTCTGATTTTCAAGCCTTTCTCCCACATTCTTATCTGCCTCCTCCAGTAATTGATCACAGCTGATGAAGAATCTGTTCTGCGTATCTTTCTTTTTTGATCTGATGACCGTTCCAGTCTCTAAATTAGCCAGCAGTGGGTGCTACAGAGAGAAGCAGCCAGCACCTTTCTATTAAACACAGGGTGCCCATGCTGGTCTGCTAGGATGATAATGCAAGACCAGTTTCACTGCTGCAGATCTTGATTGATAACTGAAAAGAAACCTGCATCTGTGGGCTGTCTAGGTCAAGCTGGCTTTTACCGTTTTATCACCATATGCACCTGGCTTGACATAAGAAGATTTAGGGACACCATCAATCCTTGATGGAGTTCTGGCAGTTTGAAAAGACTGTTGCAAGACATCACCTTGAAAAATCTCTGGCGAGGTTACTGCTTTGACTTTAGAAGCTTCCTAGGAACAGGGAACAAAGAATGTTTGAACATGACCCCATGCAATCAATAGCTATATGGTTATTAGCTATACAATAATAAAACAGACACTGAATTTCTTCCATTGATGAATCCACTACTTATGAGGGACTATGATTAGAGAAGTTGAAGAGTACTCTGTAGGGCAGGAACAGTGCAGGGAGATGCAGTCAGCACCTTTTTGGGTCACTGCATTTGATCTGAGGAGAAAAGCAATGTGCACGTTTGGCTTCTCTGCTGAGAACTCCTTTCTTTTTAGAGAGGTGAGAGGAAACCATAATTGTGATGCCAACATAAACCCTCTTCTCACTCCCAGTTCTTCTTGAAGCTAGTTAGATTTTGGGACCAAATGAGGAATAATTTATAATGTCAGGCTAATTGATGTGAATTGTCTGTAGTAGCTGATGCTGATATAAGTCAAGAGAAACTGTTTAAGGCAGAGAGAGGCCCAAACTGTGAAATTCTGCTCCTGATCCAGATTTCAGACACTTCCCAGTTCAGGGATGGTCAGACTGAGGGATTTAGCTTGGTCCATTCTGTAGTCAGAACCTGCTCTGTGTTCAGATACTGAATATCTGGACCCAAAGCTTAGGAGTGTTCAGTTTGGGTCCATTTCTATCTTAAAGTGATGCCAAATCTGTGGTATACTCAGTTCAGTTGTGCCCACTTAGTTAACCTTTCCCTATGGCCTAGATGTGAACACAAGGCTTCTGCTGGGAAATCTGTTCACATTCAGATGACAGTGCAGTGCTGATTTTACCCAAGATTTGTTTTGTGACTAGCAGGAGGTGAGTAAGCAGGCACACATGGGGGATGTTTTTCTGCTGGAATGATGCAGAATAAAGAGGGAAAGGAAAATGAAATAAATATAAAATAAAAGCTATTTAATTTAACTGTCCACTTGCTATATCAAATTCTCTCCTAGTATGCAATCCAAATGGTATTCACAAAAAGTTCTGAAGGAACTCAGATATGAAACTGAAGAATTATCATCAGTGAAGCCAGCCTCTGTACCAGATGGCTGGAAGGTAGTTAATGTAATGCTGATTTTTAAAAAGGGCTCCAGAGGCGATCCTGGCAATTAGAGGCCAATCAGCCTAACTTCAGTACTGAGCAAACTGTTAGAAACTATTATAAAGAACAAAATTCTAAGATAAACATGATTTGTTGGGGAAGAGTCAACATGGCTTTTGTAAAAGGAAGTCAAACCGCACCAATCTATTACAATTCTTTGAGGGAGTCAGCAAGCATGTGGATAAGGGTGATCCAGTCAATTATAGTGTACTTTGACAAAGTACCACTCCAAAAGCTCTTAAGGAAACTAAGTAGCCATGGGATAAGAGGGGAGGTCCTCTCATGGATCAGTAACTGGTTGAAAGTCAGGAAATAAAGTGTAGGAATAAATTATTAGTTTTCACAATGGAGAATGTCAGTCTCCATTCTCTCCCAAGGATCTGTACTGGGGTCTGTGCTGGTCAACATATTAATTAATGATATAGAAAAGAGAGTGAATACTGAAGTAGACAAGTTTGCATATGATACAAAATTATTCAAGATAATTAAGTCCAAAGCAAGAAGTTACAGGGGGAATCTCACAAAACTAGGTGACTGGACAACAAATTGGCAGGTGAAATTCAATGTTGATAAAAGCAAAGTAACGCATGTTGGAAAAAATTCCAACTATACATATATAACAATGGGTTCTAAATTAGCTGTTACCACTCAAGAAAACTATCCACACTGACCCCAAGATTTCTATCTGAAAACCTCTACTCAATGCATAGCAGCATTCAAAAAGGCTAACCATATATTCGGAATTATTAGGAAAAAATAGAAAATAAGGTAGAAGAATATCATAATACCACTATATAAATCCATGGTGCATCCACACCTTGAATATTGTGCCCATCTAAAACAGGATATAGTGGAACAGGAAAAGGTTTAGAGACAGGCAACGAAGATGATTCAGGGTATTGAATTGCTTCCATATGAGGAGAGAGTAAAAAAATTAGGCTGTTCATTTTAGGGATGAGATTATTAAGAGGGGATATGATAGAGGTCTATATAATCATGAATGATATGGGAAAAATGAATAGTGTTATTTACACTTTCACACAATACAAAATACAGGGGTCACCCTATGAAATTAATAGGCTGAGGTTTTAATATAAATGAGAAGTACTTATTCATGGAATATACAACTAATCTATGGAATTCTTTGCCATGGGATGTTGTGATGGCCAAAAATATAATTGGGATAAAAAATGAATTGGATAGGACCATCAATGGTGATTAGCCAAGATAGTCAGGGATGCATCCCCATGCTCGGGATAAACATAAACCTCTGACTGCCAGAAGCTGGAAGTGGAAGGTGGGTGGATCACTCCAGAATTGCCGGTTCTGGACACTATCCCTGAAGCTCTGGTATGGAACCACTATGGGAGACAGGATACTGGGCAAGATGGACCATAGTCTGACCCAATATGGCAACACTTATCTTCTTATGTCCTGCTGTCTTCAAGAGGTGCAGCTGAGAGCAAACATTGATCCATTATTAACCCTTTTGTTGTAGGAAAGTGTCTAGGCTTGCATCTTCAAGTGGTGTGAATTGAGGAAGTTCCATTGACCTCAATGGAGCTCAATCTATTTAAACACCGACTGAGAATCTGGTTAGTTAGGGAATGTAGAATTGAAAAGCAAACCCAGAATATGTTCCTCCTCTTGATTCTCATTAGCTAGCTCTCATCTGGTCACTGCCAGTCAAGGTGGACAGTCTATGCTAGCCACATATTTGAACTTTTTTAGATAAAAATTATATACATGGGAGGCAGAATGGCTTAGAGCACTGGACTGGGACTCAGGACACCTATGTTCTAATTCCAGCTTTTCCACTGGATTGCTCAGGGGATCTTTAGGTAAGTCACTTCACTTCTCTGTCCCTTAGTTTCCTCATCTGTAAAATTGGATAATGAGGTTTACCTTCTCTGTAAAGTGCTTTGAGATCTATACACAAAAAGTGCTATATAAGAGCCAGGTATTATTATAGCTAGTTATTCTAAGTCAGTGCTCATTGACATCTGAATCTCAAATTATTTAGTTCATTATATTGCTAGTCTTTTAATTTTCTGAAAATCTGTGTATATCTTAATTTGGCGTAGATTAAATTATGGCAGCCACAATAAGTGGTGGTTCTTCTTAACAGCTGCCATTTATTTTTAGTAAACACACAGACATCTATAATATTTTGGAACATATTTGACTTTTTCCTCACAAATTATTTTTAGGTGCATATAATACTTGAGTGTATGCCAATCTACCCAGCCATGCCCCAGTTCAGAATTCTGAAGTGTTGATCTATGTATAAAAGAATGAGACTTGTAGACAACTATATATGGTAGCAAGAGCCATCCTTAAAAATGCTACAATAGTCTACAGAACTGGTCCAAATCACTGCAGTGACACTATTGTAAATTAGTGTTTTTAGTCCATTACTGTAAAATACTGTAGTGTTTTTTTTAAATAAGGACACAATGTTCTGTGTCCTGTAATGATTGCAGGACATGGGGCAGTGTGACGCTTATACGGACCCCATTATATAAAGCTGTCTCTTGCAGTGCTTGCGTATAAGACTTGAAGACCCCATCATGACATTTCAGAATAGAAAACTTTGACTACCAGATTTGACTCATATAAGAGTACATATGTTAGGTTACATGATATGTGTGATTTGCACTGTGAAACTGTGGTCATATTAGATCCCCCAACTTCCATAACATCACTGCTCGTACTCAGGACAGGACTGCTGACATAAGTAAGTAATGTGTATTATTGTTTTCTTTCTTCCTGTAAAATAACTGACGCGTTGCCCAAAGGCCTAATTCCAGCAGGAGTAGCACAGTGGAAAATGTAAGTCTTCCTATTGATCTGGGTGACAGAAATGTTGATCAGACTCGTCCAGTAGAGACTTGTGTCTCAAAAGAAATAAGAGTGCAGCTTTTAATCGACACTGGTCCACAGAGTTCTGTTGGCTTGAGCACAGCAGTGAGGGAGAACAGAAGAACTGTGTTTCATATCCATATCCCATGCAAGGCTTTGGCAATGGAAGTGCTAATGAAGCATTTATATGGCAGGGTTTTACAAATGGGAGGGCGCGGGGGAGAGAAAAGTACCAGAAAAATTTACATTAGCTCTTCCAAACTTAACACAGCCCAATCGCTGCACATAATTTACTGGTGGAAAAGCGTGTAATTCTTTAGCACAGTATTATTTCAGTGATTGTGTTACTGTATATGTATTCACATGAACATCCATTTTTCATATAGTAAATTCGGTGCATGCAATTATCTCTTTGCATCCATGTATATCATTTGAATCTACAACATGTCTGTTTTTTAACATCTTGGCCTTAATGTCATGTTGCTTCCTGCTTTTCTAAACAGATTGTCTTGACTTTCTGTTGCTCTCTCCTCCAGTTGATTATTTCTCTTTTAATATCTTCTGCACCTGGGTGCTATTCAGAGTCCTCCTGCTGACACCTCATCCATCTCCTGCATGATGGTGGTCTCTTGCAACCACGCCCACTTTGTGATACCGAGCTGCCCAGTACACTCAGCAATTGTATGCTGTTGCCTCACTTGCTACTCTGTTCCCGTGTTTGATTTACTTACAGAGTGCATCATTTACTACAGCTCTTAAGGGTACCTTTATTACACACTTGGGGCCAGATTCTTTTCTAAGGGCTGAGGCAAAACCCACATTTAAAGACTTCCAGTGATTCCATTGGGCTTTGGATCAGGCCCTGAGATATTCTGGCATAAATGCAGAGTAATTCCTTTGGCTTTAGTGGAGTTGCTCTGCATTTACACCTGTTTGTCAGATGAGACTCTAACCTGGTGTGACTGCCGCACATCCCCCGGCCCTCAGCATAGTGTTCAGTGCCATACCAAGCATAGCTAGTTCTGGTTCTTCATTGTGGGGTTATCTTCCCACTGCTTTAATTTTAAAATGAGCTATTTTTTATAAAGTTACAGCCTTGACTTTAGGTATATATAATTGCAATTCCAAGCAATGTACCCCTCTTCCCACTAGAAGCATTTTAGGACACCACAGAACAATATTTAAAAGACAACCACATACAAATATAATAAGATAGAAGTTAATTAAAATAGAGAAAAAATCTAAATCCAGACAACTCCTCAAGCATGGCAACACCTAGAGAATACAGCTGTTGGCAGTGGAAATGATTTTTTTAGCTGAGAATGACCAAGATCGAACTCCCATGAAAGCCCATTTCACAATCTTGAGCCCTCAGTTGCACGTTCTCTCACCAATTTAAGACTAATTGGTGTCACCCCCCAAAACTGGTTTGAGAAGGAATCCAGAGCAAGAACAGGAAGCCAGTAAACTGAGAACAGGTCCCTCAGGGTCTCTCCCATTGTTTGTGGCTAATGGGCCTGAATTGGCTCCCATGGAAGGGAATGGCAAAACTCCTGTTCAAAGGAGTGGTGTATGTTCAGGCCCTTCTACATCAAAGCAAGGACCCAATCCTGCAGCACACACCACTATTTTTTATCACTGCAGAACCTAAGAACCCTAATCAAGAATCAGGGTCCATGGTGCTAGATGCTGTACAAAGAAGTAATAAAGAAGTCAGTCTTTGCCCCAGATTGCTCATACCCTCAGTGTCAAACAGGAGGCAGCAGGTGGCTGAAACAGACAAACAGCTGGGTGCAAGGATGAGGTAAAAATAAAATGAACGGAGTTGAGTGGAAAAGCAGATGTCTGAGCTTGCCACTTTCTGAAACCAATGCCTGATGGATGGTTTGTAGGCAAGAAACCTTGATTTCAGGGTTGGGTTCCATGACTGTAATTCACCTTTGGTACCATGAGCAACCCGTGCAAAGAAAATGCAGTTTTTAATCTCTCTCCAAATATTTTTTCCCTGTCTAGCTATCTTATTTTCTCTTTACTTCTCATCAGCCCTATGGTTGAATGCTTTTACTTGTTCACTATTCAAGCCTTTACATTGTTGGGTTCTGTCATTTATACCACACATGCTCCACCACCTTGCACTGTTTAATCCTGTAACAGCACTTTGGTACACAGTGTGTGGGAAAAACCATGGTATGCTTGTATTATACATTGTCGCTCTGTTCAGTGTTAGTGTGGCATGACTGGCAAACACTAAGCACAGAGGTCACATCAGCCTGTTTCATCAAAAGTGTGAAACCATGTATGGAAGCCTCCCAGGTTCAGTGTGCTTTCTGGTTTTTTTTTTTTTTTTTTTTGCCCCCCCCTCCGTTTTCTGAGCAGAGCTCTGACTGTAAACAGATCTTTTTTGTTTTGTTCCTTTTGCTCTGCATGCATCTCTTCCTGCAGGACAGCCATGTTACTGCACAGTTATCTACAGAGCAGCAGCATTTTCCCTTTAAAAGCTTCTTATGCAGTCTCATGATTATGGCCGCCCTTTTTTAAAATAAAAGACCAATCTTAGCTCCTTTGTTGGGTAAAATCAGCACTAACTTCAAGTGAGAATTTTTTCTGCTTTATCCTGTTCACCCAGGTTTTGGTAGGTCACATGCAAACTGTTCTTAAACCTACTTCTATTTTGATGCTTGTTTGATGCAATAACTAGGAAACAAAATATATGTACTATAAAATAATAACAATAAAGAGCCTGACTTTTCTTTCACTTATACTGCTTTTATATCACTTATGTCAGTGGAGTTACTCTAGATCTACACTGGTGTAAACGAGAGGAGATTCAGCCCTATTTGGTCTTTGCAGATGCATGCTAGACTACAAGATTGCATTTTAAATTTTATCCTGTGAGCCTGATTCCTTACTTCCGTGTATCTACCACTCACCACCATCAGGAATAATGTTTTATACCTTTCTTCACAGGTGTGACTGTGAGGCAGTGTTATCTAGGTGATGGGAGACCTGGTTTCTTGTCTGAACTCTGTCATTGGCTTGCTGTGTGACAACATGTAAATTTCAAGATCTAACAGCTGAAAGATGAAGCTAGACAAAATCGGAGTAGAAATAAATGCAAATTTTCAAAAGTAAGGGTAATTAACCATTGGAACAACTTGCCTAGGGAAGTTGAGGATTCTTCATCACTTAAACTCTTTAAATGAAGACTGGATTTCTTTCTAAGAGATAGTTGGCAATCCCTCAAAGTTCATGGATGATTGTCCTCCATGAAATGATATCCAGTTATTGCTGGTGGATCCATAGATGGCTAATAATTCCATTCTGGGATCTACAGATCATGTTGCATTTGGGGCAGACATTTCCCAGTGGAAGGGGTGGATATGGATTGTTGAGTCGGGCTGTGGCATGTTCTTTCCCCCATTTCTCGGTTTCCCGTTGTCTTTGTTGGATCTCGAAATACTGGGATCCTTGTCACAAGGTCCTTTTTCCTTTTTGGTTGGTCGAGGGCTTGGGTTTCTCATGAAGTTATGTCAATACTGCAGTTCTTCATGTTGACTTTGAGGGTGTCTTTGAAGTGCTTTTTTTTGTCTGTCCCTCGTCTGTTGGCCATGGTTCAGTTGTGAGAACATGACCTGCTTCAGGAGTTGATTGTCTGGCATTCAAAAAACATGACCAGCCCAAAGGAGTTGATGGTGGATGATCATAGCTTCAATGCTGGAGGTTTTGGCTTGGTGGGTCAGTAATCCTACTTGATTCGGAGAATCTTGCAGAGGCACCATTGATAGTATCATTCAAGAATCTTGAGGTGTCTACTTTACGTGTTTGAGCACTGTACAAAAAAGGAGGAATAACAACAGCCTGGCACTTAAGAAGATATGCTCTAGCACAGCCAGAAGTTATGGACTTGAAGCAGGATTTAGTGGGTAAAATTCTCTGGCCTTTATTTTAGATTGAGGTCAGACTAGATGACCATAATGATCCTCCCTGCATCAGAATCTATGAAAACTACAGAAGGTGCAAAGCAGTGGAGCATCAGGTTGTGTCCACGAGATACCTTAGATATGCTGTTGTGCGAGCTAAGTAATAAATAATTACACACCAAGCAAACAATCAGTCGAACAAGCAAAAAAGCCACCTACTTTAAAGAAACAGTAAGGTTGCAAAATTAAGCACTCAAAAAAGTTAGGAAATGTCAGAATTAAGGTTGCTCAGGCAGTCTTAATTCCTTCCCAAGCCCTCATGTAGATGTATTATGAAACAGTCTTTAATTGCTTGATCATGTACTATTTTTTCCACAAGACCCCTGCCTCATTCAGTGCACAGAACAGATGATGCTCACTTAATGTTCACTCCTCATTGTTCAGTGTGTGCCCCAGGCCTTATAATGATGCATGCTATTCAGCCCTGCTCTGAAGATATGATTATTCATTTTCTCATGAGCTTTTTCTATGGTGCTCATCACTACAGTATTTAAGTGCTTCACAAACATTAGTTAATTTAACAACAGCCCTGTGAGATAAGGGGTGGAATTATCTTCATTTTGCAGATGGAGATCTGAGGCACAGACAAAATGTCAAAAATGGACACTAATTTTAGGTGCTAAACTTGAGATACCTATGCCCTGATTTTTTTACAAAGAATGTAACATTTTATAGCACTGTATATGTTCAAAGCACCACTCTCATTAACTTCAGTTGCAGCTGAGCACTCAGCACTTCTGCCAGTCAGATACCAGTTGTCTCAAGTTGAACACGTCATTATTGAGCACCTGTGAAAATCTTGATTTAAGTGACTTACCTGGCATCACATGGCAACTCTGTGGCATAGGCAGGGATAGAACGTAATTCTCCAAGATGGCATTCAATTGCCTTAACCATCAGACTTTCCTTTCTCTTTTGGCAGTCCCCTGCATAATTCACTACAAAACTTCTAATCTCTGTAACAGACAAAGAAACAGTTCTATAGACAATAGTCCTTTTCACTCCACTATACTGATTCACCCCGAGCAAGTCAGTCCTGTACATTGAATAAAGCGGGTTATGTGGAAAAAATCATGAAGTTATGTAATTAAAACTGTATCATAATGCATAGATAAAAGGGGACTGAATTAAGGTTACACAGGCAACCTTAATTCTAAAACTTCCTAACTTCTGAATGCTTGACTTTGCAATCTTGATAATGTTCTTTTAATGTTGGGTTTCTATTATGTAATTTCCTAGCTTTTTATCACATTGACATCCACAGGGCTGAAACCTATAGACCTCTGCCACTTGAGCTAATGGAGTAATAGGTTGCTATTCTCTGTGTGGACCATTGCTAAAGGGGCATGGGACACTTTGCCATTGAATTTCACAGATATTTGCTGACAGAAGATGAAGAGTCAGACTCGGGGATCTTCTGTTCTATTCCAGGCTGTGAAAAGGAGTGTTCTCTAGTGGGTACAGACTCTTCTGTTCATTCCCAACAAACTTTTCCTTCAACTTGTTCCTGTCCCTGTCCTGTCTCATCCCTATCCATTATTTCTCATCCCAGTCCCTTTATCCTCACCTAGCCAACCCCAGTGTCCCCCCCCCCCCAAGTCCCCATCTCCTAGCTCAGTCATTCCCAGTCCCCAGTCTCTGTCCCCATTTTCCTTTTCCAGCCATTCCCAGAGCCTCCCCTATCCACGTTCCCCATCCCCAGTCCCAGTATCCCTCCCCAGGTTTCTCAGCCAATTTCTCCCCTTTGTCTCTTTACCCAGTCATTCCCAGTACTCCCCTCCTATCAAGCCCCTCATCAAATCTTTCCTTCCCCATCCAACTGGTTCTCAGTCCCAAACTCCTTTCCCTGCCATTCCCAGGTGCCTCATGCAATGTCAGTATTTTACTCACGCACAGCTTTCCGCTCAGTTTCCCTTCCAGCCCCAATCTCTGCCCTGGCTCCTCCCGAATTCCCAGTCCCAGTCTCCCCCCTCCACTTTTTGTCCCAACCTCCTCCTCCACCTTCCCCCGACCCCTGAGGTCCAGTTCTTACCTGACTTGAATACAGATGGGAATCTTCCTTCTCCGTGCTGTCTGGACACCAAGCAGGGTCATTGAGGGCTCAGGAGAGACTGGCTGCCTGTTCTTAGTTCCCATGTGCAGCCCCATCCTGGCCCAAAGCAGCCAGGAGCAGCTTTGCCCCCATGCCCTAAGCTAGAGCATGGTCAGTGATCCTGTGGAGATGCTCCAGGCACAGTATGGTCAGCACCAGGAGCTGAGAGAGGCTGGGAGCATGCTCAGTGAGGATGGAATCTGAAGATTTAGCTGCTAATATCTAAGAAGTCTGTAATGAGCATGTGCAAACTGAGATTTTTTTCAAGGTCTTATAAAGTATCCAAATGGGTAAAGGTTGGCAAAGTTTTTTTTATAAGCGACTAAAAACAAGATCTTAAGGGAAGTGTTGGGCAACCTTAATAAATGCAATGCTACTAACCCCACCTGTAATAAAGGCCATATTCTGGACTCATTTACACTGATGTAAATCTGTGATCAGAATCTGGCTTCCAGTCTTTCATTCTGACTAAAGAGGGAAAATCAGGCTGTGGAATAAGAACCACCCCAATCTAAGGGCTGGTTTGCCCTTCCCTAAAATGATCCCATCTGAAATACTAGTTACAGAATGAAACCTATGTTTCTCTCTCATTCTGCTACATAAAGGAAAAACAGCTGGGTAACTGCTCCTCAGTGGACCATCAGCCTGATCCTCATGTGATCTATACCCATTTTACACTGATGCAACTATTTTATACTGGTGTAAGTAAGAGGGAACTATGGGCCAGATTTTCAAGTGCTCAGCAATCACCGTCGGGGCCAGATTTTAAAAATAGCTCTCATCCCATTTAGGGTATGTCTACACTAGAAAAAAAGACCCGCAACAGGGCTCAGGCTGACCCCGGTCAGCTGACTCAGGCTGGTGGGGCTCAGGTTGTAGGGCTAATAATGGTTGTTAAAACTTCCATCATCCTGTATATCCTGGATATTGATTCTTTTAGCTGCATATTCTAAAACTGAGCTGGCTTTGGTCACTCGTGAGCCCCACTTTATCTGATAACAAGCAATTGAAAGAAAAAGAAAATCTTGTTACTGAAGCCTCTGGGGAATACCAGGACTATTAAACTAGTCAGCTACTCAAACGGATCACAACAGTTCAACCAGATTAGACAATTCTCACTTGTTACAACTGTCATTCAAGGGTTCAGACTTGTGACTTTTTGGATGGCTTTTTTTTTTTTTTCTAGGCAGACCAAACAGTTTAATTTTACAAAAGTCCTGAGGTCTAGAGTTGATATGGTGCTGATTAGAAGGCAGTCAATGAAACAGAAATCGTTTCCGTGCAGAAACTGTGCAGAGATGGAGAGAGGCATAATTTGATCCTGTGCTGTAGAGCTTAGAGTGCCTGGGTTGCCTCTTTGATAGGAATGTGTATGTTGATACAGGACAGTACTTTGGTACTGGTGTTTTATTTGTAAACACTGACACTCTTTATTAGCTTGCTTTTTTGACTTTCCCACTTATCAAGGTCTCTTTCGCAAAGCTACCACATTCGAACCAAATAACAGAAGAATACTTTAATTACTCCCTCATAGGCCTCACACAGCTGGGTAATGACAACTAGTTCTATTAATATAGGGGAGTTTCCCTAGGCAGCTATTCATGCCTCTGCACAAATGTTTTTAGAAAGTCCCGCACAGTTCCTTTAATACCTCAGTAAAAGTTTTGTGGCTTAACCCTTTTAGAGGATGCTTATATATAACTACACTGAAAATCCCCTTGTGAGAACACTGTTAGTAGCCAGACAGGTTCTTCATGTTTTTTATTACAGGGTTGGAGAACTTTACAGTGAGGTGCTATTTTGGTGAAGGTGTTGGTATTAAAAAGGTTTGTAAAAGGCATCCCAGACACATCATGTAACACATTAAGAAGCAACAATAGCCTGATTATCTTCTCTAGATCTAGGACTAGCAAAGTTTAACAGCTGGTACCTGGCACAATGAACCCTGATCTCAGCCGGGACCTCTAGGCACTGATGTAACACAAATAATAAATCATAATAAACACAAAATACATCAGCTTTGGTATCAACCCAGTCCTATGACCCTGGCTGGGAGCTTGACCTTTCCAAAGGCATTCTCTGTCTTCTGTCATCCAAGCAGCCAATTTATAGTACTTTCCTTGAGTATCTGTGCAAAGAAAAAGGGGAACCTGAGCTGTTGTTAACCCTTAGTACCATCTACCCTCAGTATATTAGAAAAGATGCTAAGATTTTTTGCATAAAATGAAGCCATTCCTCCTTGAAATGTCTGGAGCTCTTACAGTTGTCTAATGAGCTCCTGTGCGGTACAGTAATCTGTACTGTGGAGTAGATGTGGGCAAACTTCAGAAGGTTCAGATAAACAGGACAGGATTCACAGGGATGACACAGCCAAGCAACATAATCTGACAAGCCCAATCCACAGCCATGCACAACTCCTTCACACACTTTTCCTCATGTGAACCTAACACACTGCTTCTCCTCCTAGGCCACATCCACCCTCCTTCTTTGTCTCCTTCCTCCCTAGGCCAGGTGGTGGCAGAAGTGGCCTGGAGAGTATATTTTGTGTGGCTCACAACATTCTTCCATTCCTGCCCTCAGTTTTTCAGAGCTGTTGATGTATATGATAGAAAAATGCCTTTGGTAAATCAAAGGGAATTACGGTAGAATTTTGATGGGCCAAACAAAAATGTGCATGCGTACAGATCAAACACACCTGAACTCTGGTAGCTCCTCATGTCTGCTCTTTCATCCTGGTATCAAGTGTGGGGGCTTTCTTTCAATGGGCACCACAGAGGATCTTCACTCCAGCCTCCAGACTGGGAGTGGTAATCTTCATCCCCTCCTCAGATTTTGAGCTGTGAGAGAATCTTGACCCCCACCTCATGTCTCTGCAGGGAACCCAGGTTGGAGGAATGGTGGGGGTTCTGAAAGTGCTAGGAGAATCTTCAAAATGGACACGAGGTCTCAAACAGAGTGAAGAGCAAAGACTCAGACCTTAGATCCATTCACTTTCTCTGTCTCAGTCTGGAACAAGTACACTTGTCTATATTGGGGAAAAAAGTCTACCTTGGTAGCAAAGGTGGAAGCTGTAGTGTAGACAGGGGATGACGGTTTTATGACTAGTGATAAAAACGCCTGCCCTCTTTCTACACTCCAGCTTCCATCGTTGCTATCCCTAGTTGAGCCAAACTGGTGATGAACTATGAGACCTGATTTTGCCAATATAGGTACAGCTGAAGAGTGAGTGGAGCATGGGTAACAAACGTCCTTCTTTCATTACTAGCTGTACCTGGTCCAGTAGGCAAATGTCTTATAACCCCATGCTCCAGTTTCAGCTTGTGGATGAAACACTACAGAATTTGGGTATTTATCTGAATTTTCTGAAGTTTCTCTAAGCTATCCAAGTCTGCAAATTTGGGCCTGAAATCTCATGAGAAAAGGCTTTCTTAGGAGACTTCTGGTTGTTTGTACTTTCAGGCAAGCTAGAAATGCTGCAGGAACACCTTCTTTTTGGTATTTCTGCACTTCCTCTTCCAGCTGAATTTTGAATCTGCAGGTGCATGAAAAAAGAGTTTACAGAACTTCAGAAATATTGCATTTCAGAACAGGCAGAAGTTCATTAAAGGGTCTGAACTGGTTCGCCCATCCTTATCCCTGAGCTCATTCTCTTTTGAGTGAGAACATGGCATCTGTGAAGATGATATTTTTCTGCACATTCGCATAATCTTTTTTAATAGTTGTTGTTTCATTGTCTTCTCCTGCCCAGGGCTTTTTCATAGAATTATAGAAGACGGGGTTGAAAAAGACCAGATGGTGGTTAAAATCATCTATGTATAAATGATATCTTGTGGTTTTGAGTATCCCAAGAGTTGGTCTTGCTCTTCTTTGATCCTGGTGGCCTATAGCAAATGCCCACTTTTGATTGTTCATTCATGTCGCTTACTCAAAGAAATTCATCACCATTATATTCATTTTTTAACTGTAGCTTTACAGCCTGCAGGCATTACACATACTCTTGAGATATACTACCATCTCTCCATCAGTTTTTCCATTGCTGTCTCTCGTATATAAATTATATACTTCATTATAGACATTCATTGGTGGAACTCATCCCATCATGGTTTAGCTATGTTCACTAGATCACTTGCTCCCTCATTTAATATTGCTTCTGGTTCTTCCTGCCAGTTTACCATTTTTCTTGTGTTTGTGCAAAGATACTTTAGTGCGCTCATTCTATTCTTGATCTTCATTTTTGATTTCAGAACGATTCTCTCTTCTGCCATGTGGGAATTATACTCCAAATTATTAAGTTGTGCTAAAGTCCTGCATCTCACTCTTGCCTACTTAGTTTAAAATTTGCCTCACAAATTCTGTTCGTTTTGAAGTTGAGAGGTCAGTATGCTTCTGCTTAAATGGAGACTTTTTAATCCAATGCAGAAGATCTCCATCTAAAACAGACTTCCATTAAAGAGGCCTTACATTCAGGGAATACCAAACCCTCTTTACACTACTGGTACATACCTTGGTTGCTATCTAAATCTCCCTTGACTTGTGTTTGGCACCAGAAGAATCACCTGTAAGAATCACCAAGTTGGTGTTCTCGTCTTCCACTTTCATCCCAGGTCCCTTGAAGGATTCATCATCATATTACATTTTCCTGCACTGGTGTCTTTAGTTGCCAGTGGGAATTTACTAGTTTCCTCTAGGATATCTGATACTGTTATTGAGATAGAATTTGTCCTGGAAGATGGAAAACCGTAGTCTTTTCTTTATCTGGATCAGTAATGTTTTGGTTCAGATTCCTCATTAAGACAACTCTTGTGTTGTTCTCAAACAACAATGTTATTGTTCTCAAACATCAGTCTGCAAAGTCTGCAGTCTTCATCTAGTGATTAAATGACATAATTAGCAATTTACACCTGTGCAAACAGAGTATAGAATAGATTTTCAGCTGGTGCACATTGGTGCTTCTCTATTAAAGTCAGGGAGGAGGATCTGGCCCTTCTAAATCAAAATAGGAGTTTTTTACACCCACTTTGTATGGTTGTAAATTGCTACACAAAATGCAAGGCCATGGAGAATCAGGTCCAAGGTGATGTCTGGTCTACATACAAAAATGCACCAAGTCAAGATGTGAATTTTTAGCAGTTTAATTTAAAGCAGTGCAATACGTTTGTGGACTCTCTTTTACATTGGTTTAAACCTGGCTTATATCGATTTAGCTTGCAAAGTTTAAACCAAAATAAGAGAATCCATACACAAAATTGCACTGGTTTAACTAAACTATTTTAAGTTAAACTGATGCAACTTCTATGTGTAGACAAGCTCTGAGTATATAGTACATTATATGAACACTAGCCTATTTAGCCCTGATTGCAATCCATTTATAAACAGAAGTGTATAGGTTGAATGGCATGAAAGTCCCACATCCAACTGATGTTGTTTTGAATGTGTATAGTCTTCCAGTAAGTTATACTACTACTAATTATTAGTAATAAATATTTATATTGCGATAGTGCCTCCAGGCTTCAGTCATTTTGGTGCCCCATTGTGCACTTACGGAAACAATAATGGGACTGTGTGAGTTTGCAGGGTTGGCTACATAGGGACTGAGCTTGGTTGAAAATTTTCTGTCAAAACAGAAAATTAGGTTTTTGACTTAAAAAAAATCACAGAAAGTGTCATCTTTTTTCACAAATTTTATATTTTTTGTCAAAAAAAAAAAAAAAACAAAAAAAAAAACCTAGCAAACTTTTTGATTTTCAGCATTTTGGCCAAAAGCTGAAAAAGAAAAAAAGTTTAAATTTTTTCATTGGACTTCCCATTTTCCTACTAGCTCTGATACAAACCTGATCACAACATCACTCAGACTGCTTTTACGCTGTAGCTCCATGTACGTCAGTGCAGTTATTCTTATGTCCACTGGTATAAAGGAGAGGAGATTCAAGCCCATATGTTTTATGGCTTTTAATTTTCCCATAAACAAAAATAATTTCAGAGTCCTAGCTCTGAAATATATTGGAAATGGATGTTTTCATCCCTGTTCAACAAAATATTTCTGAGATTTTTTTATATTCTATTAGGAGCTGTTAATTATGTAAAGAAAGACAGCTACATCCTTTTTCAAGAAAATGGTCCCCATGTCAGAATAATAATATGGAAAGGGCTGTGGAAAAATGCATATACATTTTTATGTAATATGCCTCACCAGAAGTCTTGGCAGCCTCTAATTAGCCTCTTGCAGAGACACAGGGTGAGAAAGGATTTGGCTTTAACAGTGATATGATCTCATCCTATGGGACAAGAATATAGAGTGAAAAACGTATCAGCCTGTCTGATGGAAAGACATTCATTTAAAAACAGCAAGGTTCTGTACTGAATCTGATACAGACTGTATCTGTACAATATCCTATTTTCAACTAAATCAGCCCAATAACATCCGATCTGACTGTATAGAATTGTTACTGTATAAACTCCCCAGCAAGGAGTGTGATGTGTTTGGTGTTTTTTCTTCATTTCCGGTTTGCTGGTGGAATGCTTTGCTATTGCTTCTGTATTTTCCTTTCTCTCTCTCTCTCTCTCTCTCTATTTTTCACAGCACTGTTTACTAGAGAAGGGCCTCAACCAAAGCCCTGCATCGGAAGACCCC
The DNA here is from genome assembly GCF_026122565.2 of Emydura macquarii macquarii. Classification (NCBI taxonomy): domain Eukaryota; kingdom Metazoa; phylum Chordata; order Testudines; family Chelidae; genus Emydura; species Emydura macquarii. Next base: position 23,487,411 of record NW_027132813.1, on the reverse strand, counting down.
TGAATTCTAGGCTGGTTGGATCTAGATCAAATCTAGCTAGGGTGCTCTCTAATATTTAATTCTGTGTGTAAGAAAGTTATTTCAGATGCAATACTTTTGGATTTTTATTTGGCATAAATCTATTGTTCCTCTCCTCTCTTTGTACGTTACCAGGGTTTTCCAAACATTGCACATAAAAATGTCTGAGTCAAATTACTCTAATTTTGTAACTTGCCATGTGTTAATTAGGAATGGAAGTACTGTGTCAGCTAAAACAAGGCCCACCCTCTACACCCTCCACACAAACTCACACATTAAGTGGCAGATCCTGAGCTGTAATCTAGTCTCTTTCTGCTGCTCTGGTGGTTCACAGAAACCAGAACACAGACAGATTTCCTTAGGTGGGGATTTCCCTAGCATTGGACAGTCAACTGCTGGCATAGTGTCAACATAGCTATGTCACCCCCCCTCATCTGCAGCTGCTGGCATCGGAATGCATTACCAACTACCGTTCACCAGCCTGAATAATTTAGAGCAGTCCCCTGGGTACTCTAAAGTACATTGGGTGTTGTGGTATTTTTAGTTTGACTTGAATTAAAATGTATTGGAAACCCCACAGAAAACCTGTTCTCATGAGATTTCTAGCACAGTGTTGCAGACACCGATAGTTTGGATAAGATCCCCGTGGTTGAGTTATATTAGATAAAAAAAATGTATACCCCTCACTGTATAGGACAAGAATCAAGCTCTAAGGCTGGGATTGTCACAGGGGCCAAAGGGAGTTAGGCACACAAATCCCATTGAATTTTAATGGGATTTGGGCACTAGTTAGGTTAGTTTTTTTTAAAAAGCCTAACTGTCTAGGATTAGGAAGAAACTCTCACTTTGAGCAGATTTTCAAAAATTTGCACCTTCTTCTGAAGCTTTTATTATTGACCACTGTCAGAGAATGGGCCACTGATCGGATTCAGAACACCAATTCCTATTGTACTAAAATTTCAAAGTCTTGTCTTTCATTTAGGTGAATAGAATGAGGACTGTTCTACTACTCTGCTGTTGAGAGTTGTTTGAGTGAAATGAAAAGGAGCGTGAGGTGAAGAACACCACACTTCTCTATGGCAGATTAATTGGTGTCAGTTGTGGGTTTTAACTGATATTTTATAAGACATGCATTGCAGAAATAGACAGTACAAAATATACTTCATATTCATGACATAATCTCAGCCTTTCAAAATCACAGGGATTATCATAATCCCATTACTATTTATGAAATACTGACAATATTTCCAAACCACAATTCACACAACTGTCAGAGCCATTCTGCCACTACATTCTGCTAGCTCTAACTGCTAGACCCCATCTCTTCTTGGGCCCATGGAACAGTCTGTCATCTGATACATTACCGTTACCTGTATCTAAAGGAAATACAGGTAGAGTTCACTCACCTGAGTGATCCAACCACATAAGCATTGGTAGCCTGATTTATTTTCAGATGAGCTGAGCACCTGTAGCTCCTATTGACTTCAGTGGGAATTGTGGATTCTTGTCTCTTTTTACAATTAGGTCACAGATGCTTTGTATTTTATGCCATCCAGAATCTTATGCTGTCTACCTGCTTTACTCTTCTCCATCAGTGTCTTAAATTGCCTTGTAGGATTCCAAGATCTAGGATGAAGAATCCTTCCAATACAGATTGACTTCTGAAGTGTTTACACAGAAACGACCCCACACAAATTGAAAGATACAAAGGTCACTTTAACAGCCCTGTGTTAGGCATATACTGCCATGATAACACAGAAATCCATCCAGAAGTATGGTAGGAAGAATAATCCAAGTAAGATGGGAGGTAAATGAAACCCAGTATTTCAAACCATAGCCACATGTTAAGTGGAAGCATACCTCTCATGAACATGTAAGATTTTTCTAATTCCTAACTTTGAACAGTATTGTTCAATGTTAAATGCTCAGTAAAATAACTGCTTTGTATATGCTTCCCCCTCATCTTCCCCATGCTTTTATTTTTTTAAATTACAAGTGCATAATGTGGCCAGTGATGCCTTTGCCTGAAAAAAGTGTTACTTTTGTGGGTGATGTTATGTTTGAGTCTTTGTCCATCCCAGGCTTCATCTACCCCACTGCTGCTTCCTCTGAGGCTTTGCCGCTACACCGCAGGGTGTTAATTTCCTGTTTTGAGTCTGTCACAGATGAATTCACAGCCCTCATTTAAAAAAAACAAAACACACGCACACACACACACACACACACACAATGCTGACAAAGGCACTAATAAAACTCTAAAGTTTAAAGAGTGTCCCTGGTGTTTCCTCACAGAGCAGCATGGGCACCTTTCACCTCTTTGAGAGACACTCTTTGGGGAGGACTGTCTGTCTTTCTGGCTTCATGGAATGGTTTGAGTTTAAGCAAGTTGCATTAGCATTTGGGGAGAGTGTTTAGTTTGCAGACAGATGGACTGAAAAGCATGGGCTGGGGGCTGCTAACTTGAGCATTTAAAAAGAGCCAAAGAAGCCTTCTGAAATTCATAGGAAATGCAAGGAGTGGGGGAGGACTGAGCAGAAAAATATACATATTGGCGACAAGCTGGAGACGGGACTGTTACAAGTGACTCCCACTGAGGCTCTGGCCTCTTTCAGTTTTGGTTAATGGAGAGAGGAAAAATCAATGTTTCAACTGCATATTTTCTGTAATAATCCCCTCACCTGTACTCCTGAATATTGGAAGTCAGAGATGGAACTGGTTTACTAAGTTATTCCCCTACCTGTGTAGGAGTCCCATAGTGGCTTTTTTCCCCCCTTGCTTTTCATCTAGTTCAGATTAAAATGTCTCAATTCACTTCCCTTAGGAGACAATCCTCTAAACTAATGGAAGGGCTTTTCCTGATATTCAACCCACATTTTTCTTAAATTCATCCCATTGATCCGACTGCTACTCTGAAAGCCCCTTTTCCCTCTCTTCCTCCCCCGAGTGCGTACAGGTACACAAGAGTCATGCTCAGAACAGTTTAAATTGAGTCCTCATTGCTTTCATTTAAAGATGGCACCTTCTTTTCTGTTCACAATGGATCTTCCTCCTACATAATTACTCTGGGAAAAATTATTTTATGTATTTATTTAGATTTAAAATAATAAAGAGGCCTATCTAAGGCTCTTGGCTCCCTAATGTAATTAATCATACAATTAAATTAAAGTTCAGCAGCATGAAAATCAGTTCCACAGGAACTTGGCCAGCCACCTACCCCCTTTGTCAGCTTGGAAGTATACCCTCAGCCTTCTTCAGAGACCCCATCAAACAGATATTTTTGCAGCATGCCCAGAAAGTCACCAAATTTCGGCTATTTCAGACCCAGGGGAGGGGAACAATTTCTAGAGGCTGGGAGCCTTCCTGGAAAATACCCTGCTAACCGCCCTCTCTATCTGTAAGGAGGGGGGATCCAGCTTGACAGCCCCTGCTGACCACAGCTGAAAACGATTAAGCCTTTGTAGGAAACTAGAGCGTTAAGAGTGGCATACCAGATCCACCCCTCCAACTCTGGGGAAATGTGAGATTCGGATCCAGGCCTGAGCTCAGTGACTGAAGCCTGTCTTGCTGTTAAACTAGAGCTCAGTTGTCTGTTCTGGCTTAGCTCCTCTCAGCGTTCAGAACTGTGTATGCAGATGTGCACATGTGGTAAGTTGGCTTTACTCTGTCTTTGTGCACTGGGGATTCTTGGTTCAGTCCCCAGGACAAGGTAGGGCTGCTCAGGGTTGCTGTAACTTGTGCCTGTGGTTTTGAAGTAGTGCTCCAGCCAGTGGTCCATTTTCCTCCAGTCATGCCTTCTAGAAGGCCAGTTCACTTCCGCTAGGGGATTCCCCTTATAATGGGGGAATTCCCAGGTAGTCAATTAAGCCACCTATATGGCTCCTTTGTGCTACTATTACAGCATTAAAGAATCAGGCTGCAGAAATCAGGATACTAAATTCTGCAAGCACTTCTGAACCTGGAGAGCCAAACTCCACAGCCTGAACCCATGTCATTAATAGCTAAAAATCCTACAGGACCTGATTCAGAGGGGTAGTGAGTATCCTCAGTTCCTATTAAGTTCAGTGTACTGCAAATAGATGGTTCTTAGCACCTCACAAGATCAGGTTTTTCTATGTTGTTGTTACTATTAATCATGTTTATTTCGGTAGAGATTAGGGACCAACCAGGAATGGGCCCCATTATGCTAAGCACTGTACAAATACAGGATAGTAGATTATCCCTGTTCTGAAGAGTGTATGCTCTAAATAGACAAGACAGACCCAGGGTGAGGGAAGGGGTAGAATACACAAGTCGAGGGAACAATGGAATGGCAGCAAACGTCACATTAGCTCCATGATTTTTTTTTGGTGGGGGGAAGGGGTTTAGTTAGGAGGGAATAAGTTACATGGAAAGAAAAGGGAAGAGAAAGGAAGGGGTGAGAAGGGTCAGGGAAGGAGAGGGCAAATAAAGCAAATATGGAGGGAAGGGGTGGTGATGAGACGGTGTGGGAGGGTCGTAGCAATCAGCACAGGGTGGAGAAAGTCCACTCAAAACTGCAGAAATTCTCTGCATGTCCAAAGGCCCTTGCTTTGGATGTGTCTGCTGATGCTCCTACTGGCTGGAGTCTCTGGTTGGCTTTTCTCTGCAGTATTTCTCCAAAGCCACATGGCAGGGGCAGAGAAGGGGAAAAGAGGAGGAATCCTAGTTTCCCCAGAGGAGGGGGGACTATCCTACACTGTTCAGGGTCTGGGGAAGTGCTGGGGAGGCGCTAATTGGGCCCCATTTCACCCATCCTCTGAGTGCAGCTTTGTCTGCTTCTGTGATGTAACATGTAAATGCTTAAGAAGAGAGGAACATCCATGTCAGCTCAGACTATTGGTCCATCAAGGTTGAGTATTTTGCCCGTGGCAGTGACCAGTACTTGACACTTCAGAGAAATGCAGCGTTGGGGTAGCTCTGTTGGTCCCCAGATGTTAGAGAGACAAGTTGGGTGGGGTAATATCTTTTACGGGTCCAATTTCTGTTGGTGAGAGAGACAAGTTTTCGAGCCAACAGAAGTCATTCCAATAAAAGATATTACCTCACACAACTTGTCCCTTTAGAGGAAGGCAAACAAGGAAACAAAGAGCACCTTGAACATGTGTTTCTCCCTTGAACACCAGTGTGGTGGTGTTTGTGGAGGAAAACACTGCAACCTGGTGTCTCCAGCAATCATTTAATACCAAGGAACGAGAGATTTGATTCCCCTTATCATAGCTTGCATGACTACAAATGAGGGGCCACCACCTGATGGCAAACCCTCTCCGGAAAGCCTCCAAAGAGAGTTGTGGTGGCTGAGGATCAGGCCATTTGAAATGCTTAAATGTAGATGTAGGTACTTAAAGGCACCTATGTTTGTCAATGTTGAACTTTCTTTTTGTAAGTCACCTCACCTTACCAGTGAAATGTATCCACCTCGTGGAGTGGAACGTGCACATGTCTGCACTTTTTGGGGGTACTATGTGTCATGAGATCAATGTTATTTAAAAGAGCTCTGCAGATTGCACTGGAGGAGAGAAACACAGAGAATTCTTACGGGCAATTGTGATCTAGTATTATAGGAAAGCAGGTAGAGAGCTCGGTAGTCTAAATTGTGTTCGCAGCAGAGGAAATGCTTATTAAAGTGTAATAGTACTGGATGCAGGGAGCATTTCTGAAGCTCCCACCTCTGTATTTTGCAGCAGCCCACTCCTGTTATTTTATTGTCATTCAGGGGAGCTGAGATGAACACAAGGTTGGTACGCTTAGCAGGGTTAAAATGTGATCTCTTTTGAGGCGGGGACTGTCTTCTTGTTCTGTGTTTGTACAGCACCTAGCACAATGGGGTCCTCGTCCATGACTGGGTCCCCTAAGTGTTACCATAATAGGAATAATAATAATATTGGCTGCTACCTGTTCAATGTTTCTCCTTTCTTCTTCCTTTGTGTACATCCTGCAATTCTCATATATTCAGTGCTTCGCATGTAGATTCTAGTAACCTGAGGTATAGTACATTGCACCTGCCTCTGGAAAACTTTTTGAAGTCTTAGTGATAAGGGTTTGTGTTGTAGTCATTTAAAAAAAAAAAAAAAAAAAGGCAGAGCAAGTTCCCCTTCTCCACACCTTTCCAAGGCATCCAGGTATTGATTATGAGAAGTCCTGATGATAATCTCTTAGGTGAAATCAGGTGGGCCGGAGGCTTTTTTCATTCCTAAAACGCTCCAGAGCAGGATAGGCCTCCTTGGACAATGTTTTCCATTGTTGCATTGAGGAACTGAGCAAAGTAGCTCCACCCTCCATTCCTTCTGTACAGAGATTTTTATAAACAGCCAGTGTTTCTCCTCACTCTCCAAATTATAGACTTGTATCATGTAGCTCGATAAGGAACAATGCACATGCTTAGTATTTTTCACCTTGTGCACACTCACACTTAAAATCTTTTCTATCAATGGCAATCATTTTAGATTATTTTAATTAATAAACACTGTTTAATATACACTGTTATTTAGTTCTCTGCATGTGATTGCGATCACCATTAAAGTGTTGGCATTTACCAATGGGAAGTAATTAGCTTTAGAGGTATTCTTAAAATAGGGAATCTGCTGTAATGTTAATTGCATTTGTAATCATGTAAGTCAACATTTTGAGAGCCAGCCACTATAGATGTGCTGTGCTGTGTGGAAATGAGTAAATCTGAATCATGTTTAAATTAGGTAAATGTGAAATATACCATATGCAGGATGTATGCATTTCTCAGTACAGCATATGTAAAGCTAGATTTGTGTCTCAGATCTCATGAAAGTCATGGGTTCCACATTTTTAACAAAACATCTGTGACTTTTGACCTTTACGGGTTTGTGTGCATATGAGTGAAGGCATGGATGTGATTACAAAGTGTGGAGCAAACTTCACTGAGAGCTGCAAAGCTAAATCTTGGAATGCATGAGAAAGAGAGGTTAATAGAGAGCTACAGGCTAGTGGTAATGCTGTGGTGACGCATAAGACCAGACCAATGGACTCTGAGCACAATTCCCCAATGAGATAAGGTTCTCTGTTTCATCCAGATTACGAAACAAAAAGAGGGCATTATTGTATTTTCAAAAATGATTTCCCCTTTACTTACCCTGTTGTAAATCTGGAGTTACTCAGATGAAGTTATTAGAGTTACTCTGGTGCAGAAGTGATACAAGTGAGAAGAGAAACAGGCTCACTGGGTCTCATGCAGTAACTCCATTGTTCCAAACTCTTCCATACTACCGCAGCACACACTGTTTACAAGGAAGTTAACATGGGACATGGGATGAAGAAACATTTCTAGATTCCTTTCATTTTACACCTGCATATGGCATGTTATCTAACTTTATGGCCTTGTCTGGGCTGGTGGCATTATGCAGGGACATGTTGCTACACGCTGTAGTGAAAAGCAGGCTGTGTCCACACTGTGGTATGTAGCTATATGCAGCAATGAAAGGCTGTGGTAAGAGGGAGGCAACAGACTCCGACACTGCTAAATATGGCAGTGTAGACGCGGGAGGCACAGCTTGGGCGTGTAGAGAGCTGTGTAGGGTATATTCCCTAAGAGATCAGGTGTGTCTTTACTCTGTTCACTGAAGGTGTGCCTCCCCATTTACACTGCTATTTATACCCTGCTAAGGGGGCGTGCAACGTAAGTCCTTTACATGCCACCATAAATATAGACATAGCTTATGAGCACAGGAGGTGCTTTTCTGTTTTAAGCTTAATTTTGACCACTTGCTGCTCCCTGATTCTGGCCTCACTCTCCTCCTGTCCATTCAAAAATCTGCCTCTGAAGTAATCTTCCTTTCTTGCTGTATAGAACACTTCACTTTTTGAATCTCTTCCCTGGCTTCCTCTTGCTGGCTTTTCCTCACCCTTAAGGCTCTGCATAATTCTGTCCCTGCCTATGTCTCCGACCTTCCCTCCACCCTTTACTCCTCTTTGTGACTTCAATATTGCTTACCTATCCTTTCTTTCCCTCTTGTCTTTATGGCTGCTTACATGCCACTCCCTTTGATTGTAACCCCTCCCCCACCCGACTCCAGTGTACCTGGTGCCCATCCTCTCTTCATTCAAATCTCTCCTCAATACTGCTTTTTTCCCCCAGCTGCTCTTGCCATAGGCAAGCTAGGAAGCCATCTAGGCAACAGATTTGGCCCAGCCAACCCTCCATAATGACAGAGGGGTGGCTGGGCCAAATTTGAGTGATGCTGCAACCTGCATTCACCAGGCTGCAATGCCTCTCACTCAGATTTGGCCCAGCTGTCCCTTCATCATGACAAAGGGGTGACCAGTCCAAATTTGAGTTGTATGGAGGTGGCACACTGAAATATTGCCTAGGGTGGAAGATTGTCTTGAGTGGCCTCTGCTGCTTTCCCAGAATCCACTAGTACTGACTCACCTAAGGATTTTTCCTTAGGGCTGCCATCCTCTCAATACAGTAAAAATGTGGGAAGGGACAGTCCAGTGAACAAACAAAACCTTCCAAGATGGAACCTCACTCTGGGTCTCTCATAACAGCTGCGTAGACTCTGAGTTCTCCAGAAAGGGACAGAGGCTTCTATAACTTGTACCCAAACTGCTGATGCTGAACAAATAAGAACTTGATCATGACTTAGCCATGACCCCTGAGCAAGAAGTAGTGTGTTTTTGTGCTGTCCCAGGAGCTGACTGGAAGACAGATTCTGAAGTTACAATCTGCCTTCTGGATTCCCTCCTGCCTGCGGGAGGAGGCGAGGGAGAGGGAGAAGTGAAGTACCTTGTGCCAGGTCTATATCTGGTTTTTCACACAGAAGGTACTTGGAGTATGGGTTCTGAAGCTGGTGGTTGTGACTTGCAGGGGTTGTGAACAGCTTTAGGGAGAGTTGCCACTATACCTCCTTGCTTTCAAGGTAAGTGGGAGTGGAGGTGAGGTCCTGAAACTATGGAAGGGCAGTCCCAAACCTTTTCTGTTGCAACATGGAGTCATGAATGATGTGGAAAAGATTGTGACAACCTCCACCTCCCCCCGTAACTTATAGAATCTGGCCCTGAGCTTGGGAGAAAGCTCTCAAGGTATAAATAATATTTGACACTGGCTAAATTACTTATTTCCAATAATAATTTTATGGTGGAAATAAGCAGGTGGCAATGATACATATACTCTTACCAATTATTTTTCTTAGTCTGCGAACCCCGTTCACTGTTTAAAGCTATGCTTATATTATTAGTTCTGTGATGTGGTTCCTTTTTGCAGAAGCTGTGGCAAGCAGCAAGGGAGTTTCTTTGCCTTAATCTCTGAAACTAGAGTCAGTTTTGGGGGCAGAGATACTCCCTGACACTGGTGTTGTGGCTACCTAGTGCAAAATAAACTAGTTGCAACAATAACTTCCCCAGACTCCATGTCACTGATTTCCCCTCAAGTGGAACACTGATCTGCAAGGTCCCAACATTTGCTGCCACTCAACAGAGGGAAGACAATATTAATTGAGAATTTATACTTTTTCCTCCGTGTACCACTCCTGATTTCATGTGGATGTATTTAATATTTGTGAGAATTCACCGCATAGTATTTACCAACAAATTTCATCCTGTGTGGTGTTTGTGACTTGATTAATAGATTCATAGATTCCAAGGCTAGAAGGGACCGTAAAAATCTAGTCTGACCTCTTGTGTAACCCGGACCTAAGAACGTCCCCAAAATAATTCCTAGAGCATATCTTTTAGAAAAACATCCGATCTTGATTTAAACATTGTTATTGATGGAGAATCCACCACAACCCTTGGCAAATTGTTCCAAAGGTTAATTATTCTCATTGTTAAACTTCTTCACCTTTTTTCAGTCTGAATTTGTCTGAATTCCACTACCATCTTCCAACCATCAGATCATGTTATTTCTTTCTCTGGTCACTTTGGTCACTGTGCATTCTGATACCTTTGTGAATGGGATGGTGGAATAGATAGACTATCTATGCCCAGATCTGAAGAAGAGCTCTGTGAGGCTCAAAAATGTGGCTCTTTCACCAACAGAAGTTGGTCCAATAACATATATTACCTCATTTACCTCAACTCTCTCTTTGCTTTTCATAGTGTGAGATTGGTTAGTTAAGCACTTGATATTGTTTCTGCTCCTCGACTAGATGACTGAAAATTTTAAAATGAATAGTAAATGATGAATAGTGAATGAAAAATAATGCATTTTCTAGGATTAGTGTTCAGATGGATAATCATTAATGCTAAAATTCTTGACACTTTCAGCATTTGTGAATATTTTCATAAATATGCAATGATTGAGTACTTATGAGCAGAGCTGATCCAAATTTTGCCAAAATTTATTTTAGCAAAATCAATAGGAAATATTTTGACAATTTTTTTTCAAAATATCCTCTCCTTTTTTTTCAATCAACCATAGATCAGGTCAAAATTTCCAAATGCCACGATGTGAGAAAATGTAAATTTTGAAAAAGGGATGGGGTGAATTGAATTTTTTTCATGATTCTGCCCTATCCACCACTTTTTTTTTTTTTTTTTTTTTTTAACCAGTTCTACTCATGGGATTGAATTATCTGTCTATGCAGATTTTCTGTTTGTTCTCATCACCACTTTATCTGACAGCCGCCTCCCCAATATTAACAATGACAACAATGATATCTCTGTCTTCCTGCTTGGCCAGCAAGTCAGGCTTATTTATTTATTTATTGATTCAAACAATGGGAGTGTTTGGGTCAGCAAAAACTTATGTATAAAAGTTGGTAATGTGAACACAAAAATAACATGACAACAAACAGTTCACTTTTTACATTCTTCAACCAGCTCTGTACCTGTTTAAATATCTCTCTCGATGTTGTTTCTATTTTCATGAATAGTTTACTGAAAATATTGCATCAGGAAATTTGTCATAGAAACATTCTCAGGTGAGGCCCCAATTCAGGAAAGCATTTAAGGTTAAGCACATGCTTAAGTACTTTGCTGAACAGGAGTTCATTCATGAATCAGGACCTGAATGAGTCTGAGCATCATGATGTTACAAAGAAGGGGGGTAAATAATAACACCTCTGAGGACAAATGAAAATAATTTTTTCCTCCGATGAACTTTTGTTAAAAAATTAAAAACCTCCCATGTGGTAAATAAAGCTTTTGCTGCAAATAAAAACTGTGCTGACTTTCATTATTTAAAAAAAAACAAACAAAAAAAAAAACCCAGTAATATTCTTTCAGGGGTCTCAGTCAAATTCTACAACTACAATAAGCGAGTGATGCAGTCTAATTGAAACTGTCGTGTTTGTTTTCCTGTTAGAGAAATAATTTCTTTTGAAATGCAATCAGAAGATCATGTCAGGCAAACAGCAACAGTCACAGACCCAATTATGGGACAAATTCTTCTCTCAACTTTTACAGTGGTATAAATCCAAAGTCAATGATTCCACAGGAGTAACACAGACAGGAATTTGGCCCTATGTGTGGTGTGTAATTATATATTTTAAACTAGATGTCCTGCTGGAGAAAATCTGAAGGTCTGTTTTAAATGACATATATCCTGAGAGTAATTATTTACTAGGAACCCATTTGATCTTGTAAGTAAGCAATCAAAAGAAGTGCAGGCTTCCTAATTCAGAAACTTTTTGTAGAACCTTTCTGAGGTCCTTGAATTTTATCCTTTTATCCTGAAACAAAAGAAACTGCATGTTGTGCCATGTGGTGCATAGAACAATGCAGGTTGTAATAACCACATGGCTGTGTTTTTCTCTCTTGTCACCTCCTTTCCTACCACATATCCACTTACTTTTGTGTCCCTCTCCACAGGTTCCAGACATAGACTTTTGGATAAACCAGGACCCTTTAAGATGTTAGGGCTGTAATTCACTAGATTCAAAAGCATCATTTATGATTAGCTCTACATCAAAGAGGGACGGCAAATGATGGAGCCATGAATTCTGCCTGCTGCTGGGCTTTCTATCAAGCACTAACTGAAAAGGGGAAAAATCCCAAGAAGTATAAGGAGCCAGACTTCCTTTGCCAATTACTAGAATCAGGCCATAAAATTAACTGCTCAATAAATGTTATCTTTGGGGTTGGATTCTCATATCCAACACAGAGAAAAACATAGGAACAAAGTTCTGGAAGGAAGATGAGCTGTCTACCTTAAAATCCGATTAATTATTATTTTGTGATATTTTCACTTAACACTCAAGAAACAGGACACAGTCTGTTCAAATTGCTTCTGCTCAGATCATCTTCCTGGCTTGTAACTCTGACTAGGTCGTTTCTCTTTAAATCCTGCCATTGGTTTCCCCTCCTCCACTGCAAAGAACAAACTTCTTGCCCTTCCTTTCACAGCCCTTCACAATTTAGCTACATCCTACCTACCCATTATATTATCTTACCAGTTGACCCTACGTTTGTTTTACCAATGATGCTAGCCTCCTTTACCCACAAGCCCCAAAACTCCTTGTCAAAGTCCATAAAGCCGTTGCCTTAATTGTCTTCAAATCTGTGAGATATTGGGCAGGAATACAGATCAAGGCAAGCAGTTGTGGAAGAGGAGAGCTTTGGGATTTGTGTAAAGATAATTGATTCCAGACATCAGGAAAGGGCAGACGTTTGACAGTTGAATATTATTCCAGTGATATCTGGATACCATCCAGTTGGGCATATAGTAATGCTATTCAGCCAATTTATTATTCCATTTGTCTATCCCTACTATGGATAAAGTTCCAATGAATAGTAAGCCTCTGACCTGAGCCTGTAAGCATGAGAATCATTCAACCTGAATTCTGACCTCCATGAGGCATCAATTGTTATCAGCAAAGCTTATGCCAGCCCCAACAATGAGGTAGAAAATAAGGCCAAATTTTTAAAAACCAGATACCTAATGTTAGGCTTCTCAGTCTGTATTTAGGCTGCTAAATCAGTGACTTCATTTTCCAAAGTGCTGAACATCCAGCTACTGTCCTTGACTTTAATGGGAGCTGTTGAGCGCTTTGCCCTTTTGAAAATCAGGCCACTTATTTAGGTGCTTAAATAAGGACATATGAGGCTAACTTTTGGCACCTATTTTTTCAAACCATGGCATAAGTAAATTGAAACAGGGCAAGGATAAATGAAAATGAGCTGTCCATTTGTACTCTGCAGTTAGGGAGTCCTCTGCAGTACAGAACACAGCAAATACATGGCTGACAATCTGGTTCCATGGATATGCAGTTGTGAAAGGCTTCCTCTGGGTCACTTCTAGTTCTTTTTTTTTTTTTTTTAAAAAGGAAAAAATCTAAATGACTAGTGGGGAGAAGAGAGACAAGGAGCAGGGCTGTGGCAATATGGGGAATTGGCTTTAGCACTGAAAGAGGTTCTGGGCTGTCAGCTGCAGAGAGCAAGCAAACACTCCTCACCATTTAGAGAAACAAGCAAGAGGCGTGAGGAAGGGCTCCCTGAAATGGGAAAATGCTTAGCAGGCTGTTCCTCCTGCAACACTGCTAGCAGAGGCAGACACTGAAATGATATCAATGAGAATATTTACATAGATTTCTGCATTTTGTACCCCAGTCCACTGATAGCACAGGGTCAGAGCAGCAGCCCTGACCACCTGACTCATTGCCCAAGCCGACTTCTGAGAGCATCAGGGCTTTTTCTCATTCATATTTGCCCCGGGTCAGCATCTGCAGCGAGCAATAGTGCCACTGCTGTGCCTGATATTGACTGAGGAAATTGAAACGTACTTGTATTAGAAACAGATGAGCAGCATTTAGAGATGAGTCGGAATTGCCGTGAGCAAATGGCAAGATTGATGTAATTAGCCAGGCCTGTTTGTGACTTTTTTGTTTATGGTCCATATTAGGACATTTGCTATAACTTAATAAAATGGTAATATTAAAACAACAATTGGAACTAGGCCTGCACCTAAATCCTGGATTTGAGCACCCCGTGGAGCTTTTCAGTTGCCCCCTAGATCTACAATGGGCCAAAGCAAAATGCCAGAGCCCGATTCTCCTCTAACACCAGTGTAACTCCATCAAAGTCAGTGAAATGATTTACAGTGGTGTGAGAGGTTTCCGGGATAGAAATACTTTCTTCCTCCTCTCTCTCTCCTTATCCCCCTCCCCCAACTTTGCAGAAGATCCTAACTCTATAAGAATGGGCTGAACCAAAACTCGAGCTCTGATCCTTCTCCTGAACTTTGGAGAAGGTTCAGTTTGGATCTGGACTCTGGCCTGGCTATATATCTGTCAGGGTGGCTGGCTGGGAGTGAGTCTTGATTTTTGAGGAGCTGTTAATTTGGATTGGGGCACCAGAACAACATGTGTGTTCATTGGTTGCTCATGCATTGGTCTTTGTTATTGTTATAACTGGGTTTACACATACACCTGGTTAATGGGTGGGCCCAGAGGTCTGACTTTTTTTTGAGTTATATTTAGGGTGACCATATTTCCCAAAGTTAAAATGGGACACAGCCCAGGCCTGGCCTGAGGCCCACCCCACCCCACCCCAACCTGTCCCGTGTGAGGCTGGCCCGAGCTTCCTGGCATTGCTGCTCACCTGAGCCCTGCCTCCTGGGGTGGGGCTGACAGCCCAAGTGAGCCCCTCCTCCACTGCCCAAGTCTTGGGCTGACAGCCTAGGTGAGCCCCAGCGCCTGGCATCACCACTCTACTACACATTCCAACGTGCCCTTCTGGGGGGTGCCCCACTTTGGCAAAACTGGGCATTTGTCCCATTTGCTCTTGCCAATTGATGATCTACTGGCAAGAGTAAATGGGACAAATGCCCAGTTTTGCCAGAAAAGTAAGGACACCCAGGACAGGGCAAAAGAGGGGACTGTCCTGGCCATAACAGGATGTATGATCACTCTAGTTATCTTTCTTAGTTCATAAGCTGGAGGATCTGGCGGATGAAGTGGATTGCACCCTCATCAAGTTTGCAGATGACACTAAACTAGGGGGAGTGGTAGATACCCTGGAAGGCAGGGATAGGATACAGAATGACCTAGACAAATTGGAGGATTGGGCCAAAAGAAATCTGATGAGGTTCAACAAGGACAAGTGCAGAGTCCTGCACTTAGGATAGAAGAATCCCATGCACAGCTACAGACTGGGGACCAACGGGTTAGGCAGAGTTCTGCAGAAAAGGATCTGGGAGTTACAATGGATAAGAAGCCGGATATGAGTCAACTGTGTGCCCTGGTTGCCAAGAAGACTAATAGCATATTGGGCTGCATTAGTAGGAGCACTGTTAGCAGATCGAGGAAACTGATTATTCCCTTCTATTCGGCACTGGTGAGGCCGCATTTGGAGTATTGTGTCCAGTTATGGGCCCCCACTACAAAAAGAATGTGGACAAGTTGGAGAGAGTGCAGCAGAGGCCAACAAAAATGATTAGGGGGCTGGAGTACAAGACTTATGAGGAGAGGCTGAGGGAACTAGGCTTGTTTAGCCTGCAAAATAGAAGAATGAGGAGGGATTTGATAGCAGCCTTTAACTACCTGAAAGGGGGTTCCAGGGAGGATGGAGCTAGGCTGTTTTCAGTGGTGGTAGATGACAGAACTAGGAGCAACAGTCTCAAGTTGCACTGGGGGAGGTCTAGTTTGGATATTAAGAAAAAGTTTTTCACCAGGAGGGTGGTGAAGCACTG
The DNA here is from genome assembly GCF_026122565.2 of Emydura macquarii macquarii. Taxonomy (NCBI): domain Eukaryota; kingdom Metazoa; phylum Chordata; order Testudines; family Chelidae; genus Emydura; species Emydura macquarii. The sequence goes on along the minus strand of NW_027132813.1, from coordinate 23,471,780 downwards.
GAATGGGTTACCTAGGGAGGTGGTGGAATCTCCATTTTTAAGGGTTTTTAAGCTGCGGCTTGACAAAGCCCTGGCTGGGATGATTTAGATGAGGTTAGTCCTGCTTTGAGCAGGGGGTTGGACTAGATGACCTTCTGAGGTCCCTTCCAACTCTAATCTTCTATGATTCTATAAGCTTACATTTTTCTTAAGAAACTCTTTATCATCGAATTAAACAGCATCACCCCCTGCTTGTGTGTTTGGGCTACTCTTCGGGAAAGGATGGAGTAATGCTTGACTGGGGCCCAGATCTATTAAAATGTCAGCACTTACTCAAAAACATATCTCCACCTTCAGCCAGATTCTTCTTCCTTCTATTATTCCTGTCCTCTTGACCCATCATCCAGACTCCCATTTGCGTTTGCGGGAACAGCAATCTGCTCACTTGTGTCTGCTACTTCTAAATGAAAAATCTGGTGGCTCTTTCCATGTGTCTTGGATTGTTGATGTTGTTTAAATTTGGGATAATCATTACCTTTCGCACAGCAGTGTCATAAGACACTTCATCAATGCCTGTAGAGCCCTTTGAGATCATCAGTTGTCACATGCTTGAGTGAAAAGTATTATTGATTTGATTTTATTAATTAATGACAAATAAAACCCTCCTCCAACCTAATGCCTACCAGGATCAATAACAGCCTGGATGTATGGTCATTGGGGTTGAGACTGTATATTGCATGTTGTGCAAACATAGTGGTATACAGTCCCACTACTGTATACTGTACAATATAAAACACAAAGGTACATGAGGTGTGGAAGGTAACAGATGTAAAATGCAAGAAAAGTGATTGGAGCATATAATTTATTTGTTTCTTAATATTATACAAACAAACTATGAATGAGAAGCATCCCAAAATGAACCAGGAAACAAAAATAAAACAGGTTTGAGGTTAGAGAAGTGAGATATTACAATCTTATTCCCTGGGTTTCAATTAAGCAAATTATAGTCATGCAGCTAAATTTTCAAAAATGGCCACTAATATTGGGATGCTCGTGTTATTTACTCCTTCTCATAACACAAAAACTAGTGGTCACCCAATGAAATTAATAGGCAGCAGGATTAAAACAAACATTAAAGGAATACTTATTCACACAACACAAAGTCAACTTGGACACATGGACACAACATGGGTTAAAAAAAATAAGTGGAGGATAGGTCCTTCCATGGCTATTAGCCAGGATGGTCAGGGACACAACTCCATGCTCCAACTATCCCTAAACTTCAAACTGTCAGAAGCTGGGACTAGACAACAGGTGATGGATCTCTTGAAATTGCCTTGTTTTGTTCATTCACTCTGAAGCATCTGGCATTGGCCACAGTCAGAGACAAGATACTGGGCTAGATGGACTATTGCTCTGATTCAGTATGGACATTCTTATGCCTGAACATGTTTTCATGCTTTATTGCTTGAGCTTGATGTTCAAAACTGCTCTGCACCTGCAGCTCCCATTGATTTCAGTTGGAACTGTTGAGAATTCAGCGCTTCAGAAAATCAGACTCTGGAAGGTGTATCATACTGGCCTCCTACAATTGGAGGCTGTTAAAATCAATGACCACTTAAAATTTTGTCCAAGTATATTTCTGCAGCCAAAGGGTTTGTCTTGGTGAGGATGAAAAGTAGGGCTGGTCAAAACTTTTTCCTCAAAACCATTTTTTTGATGGAAACTCAGGGTTTTTATTAAACACAATTTTAATGAAAAGTATCTGCTTTCTGTGGAAAATTTCAAATTTTTGTAAAAATAAATAAATAAAATAAAAATATAATACCTGAAATATTTTTTGTCAAAAGCTGAAAAATTTCTAGTTGGAAGTACCACCATGGTGCCTCATGAGAAGTTGTAGTCTGGAAGACACATGCCCCTATTCTCCTCTCTGGCCCAGGTTCCTCAAATGGACTACATCTTCTATGATCCACCATGGTCAAGAACTCTAGTGATGCACCATGGTGGCTCAACAAGAGGGGAGAATATAGTGCATTATGGGAGATGTAGTGTGACCAGATTCCTGACCAATAGAGGAGAATAGGGGCATGAGGCACCTGAACTACAATTCCTGTGAGGCACCACAGCAGCACTTCTGAATAGAAAATTTCAATTTTCAGCTGAAAGTTTTCAGCCAAAAATGTTTGGTTTTTGATTTGTTTGTCAAAGTTAAAATTTTCTGTGGGAATAAAAACCATTTTCTGACAGCTCTAATAAAGGGTGGGTTTTTTTAGTATATATTAGCTAGCCCACTAAAGTTTGGTTCCCCCTTAAGCTTGTTGCCAGCTGCCAGCTAGACATCAAGCTGTTGATCACTACCCATTGAGCCCAATGATCTAGCCAGATTTCTATCCATCTTATAGTCCATTCATCCATCCCATACTTCCTTAACTTGCTGGCCAGGATACTGTGGGAGACCGTATCAAAAGCTTTGCTAAAATCAAGATAGGTCACATTGACTGCTTTCCCCACATCCACAGAGCCAATCATCTCATCATAGAAGGCTATCAGGTTGGTCAGGCATGACTTGCCCTCAGTGAATCCATGCTAACTAGAACTCAAATAGTTTGATCCTCTTGTTTTCTTATCCTTTAGTCATTCTCATGGCTCCTCTCTGAACCCTTTCCAATTTTTCTACATCCTTATTGAATTGTGGGCACCAGAGCTGGACACAGTATTCTAGCAGTGGTTGCACCAGTGCCAAATACAGAGGTAAAATAACCTCTCTGCTTCTACAGGAGATTTCCCTGTTTATGCATCTAGGTATCATATTAGCCTTTTTGCCCACAGCATCACACTCATGTTCAGCTGATTATCCACCACAACCCCCAAATCTTTTTCACACTCACTGCTTTCTAGGATAGAGTCCCCCATCCTGTAAGTATGGCTTACGTTCTTTGTTTCTAGCTGTATACATTTAAATTTAGCCATACTGAAACACTTATTCATAGTTTGCTCTCAGTTTACAAAGTGGTGTAGAGTCAAAGCTGCTTAGTGGATTTAAATGTGCAGGGTGGGATTTTCCATGAATCTTGTTTTTCTAAGCCCTTTAGATGTTTCTGAAAATATCCAGCTACAATTCCCATTGAAATTAATGGGAGATGTGCATCTAAACCACATAGGTGTCTTCCAAGTCTCAGCCTACATAAATAAAATAGGAGACACCATGGGTGCTTTATCTCTTTACTGTTCACTTTCTCACTTTTTGGCCAGGATGCAATAAGATGAAAAAAAGCTAAAGCATCTTTAATATATATATTTATATATAGTAAACAAATTTTGGTTGAGAGAGACGCCCTTTTAATCCCAAAATAAGGACATGCAGAGTGATGACTCTTTGTAGGTACTGCTGCTGGCAGGATTTTTCAACTCTGCAATGGCCTGAGAGAGAAGGAAGCCTTTTATTAACTCAACACATCTTAAAGGTGCTAGTAACAAACTTAAAATGAAATTCATCTCAGCAGGAAACTTGGACCCCGGTGCCTTTTGTCTGTTCTGTTTTGTCTGTGGTCAGCTGCCTGCATTCCAATAATAGGGGTGTTTGAAGGTGCTGCTGACATCAGCAAACGAAACCCAATATCAGTCCTTGCAATACTGTTGACTAGTTTAAAGAGAACCTTTGTTTTCTAAAGATGTATAGCAATCAAGAGCAACAAATGGAACAAATTGCATAATAGATTACTTAGGGTGTTCTGAAAGGCAAATCAGACTGTTTGTACTTAATGTACCGATCTCCCCCCCTGCATCCCTCACCCTTTTGTGTCCCCAATCACTAACTGAATCAGTTTCTTTCCCTTTTGTTTTAAATGGTGATCCCAGGGCTTTTTGTGCTCAATCAGATAAACACTAACCAGGAGGTAATTGATTTCTGCTACAGCTGCAGGCACTGGGAAATAGCTGTGTTACAATATAGGAGAAGGATAGAGCAGTTTGATTGCTACAACAAAACTGTTCAACCTCCTCAGGCTTTAAGTTTCCTCATGTTCTTCTGAACCTAAAAAGTGGACTGGACACCGAAAGCAGGAAATCTGCTCTAGCATAATTCACCATGTGCTCCTGAATGGCCTTTTTTGACCAAAGTCAATTGAAGTCAATGGAAATTCCATTGACCTGAGGAAGTGACAGCAACAGAAGTGATGCAAGTTATTATTGTCACTTATTACATCTGAAATGTGCTAGGCACTGTACAAATATATAGGAAGACCCAGTCCTTGCATTGAAGAGCTTATATTATCAGACTGTACAATCCTAGGCCCCCACTTATTGCTTCCTTTTGGGTTAAAAATACAGATAACACAACTGAGAATAGCTGAATCCCAGATTCAGTTTGTCTTTTTTCTTTGTATTTCTGGGGTTGATCTGGCCATACTTGTCAGCAGCCCCTTCTCCATCTTGTGTAGCTTTTGTCGGGGAAGGCAGATTTGTTCACGTCACAATCTGGCACAAATATAAGGCTGTAGTTAGAAACTGACTGAAAAATGGAAAAACAGTTTCACAGGAACAGGGGCATAGCCATACTTGATCTTCTGGCAGGGCTTCTGGCTGACAGGGGTGAGCCGGTTGAAAAACCCAAACTTCCTGCTTTCATTCATGTGACTGGAAGCGAGAATTCTGGGAAAGCCTGATGCTTGGCAACTGGAGTGTGGGGCAGCTTCACTTCCTTCTTCCAGCCATGTGACTGGAAGCAGGAAGTTCGGGAAACAGCAGCCCAAGAAAGCTCCAGTTGCATAGGTAGTTTAAGCGGAGCCTGGGTGGGCTTGCTTTCAAAGTGGGCAGGCCCTGGCCCACCCATGGCCACCTGTAGTTATGCCCCTGCACAGGAAATTTTGAAAATTTGAAACTGTCTGAACTTTTCAGGGCTCAGAATAAACTAATTTTCCCTGAACATTTCAACAACACTTTTATTGATACTTTTAAATTGAAATGTTTTATCAAAATTGTGTTTGAAATTTTTCATTTTTTGAAAATGCAGTTTTCTGTGAATGAAAATGTTCATTAATGTTTTTGAACATGAGTTTGATTTAAAAAAAGCGAATGCAAAATGGAAAATTTTGAAGTCAATAAGTTTTTACAATATTTTGTTTCCAGATAAGAATATCTTTAGTGCAAAAAATATTGACTGGCTCTAGCCATGGTACTTTGTCATGTCATATTTTCCCATATGGGAAAACATCTGTATTCTGGAGGAAGTGGGAGAATTCCCTGGTAAAATCAAGATAGGTGGCAACCTAACAGATTCTATGCTTTTGGAGGCAGGGACCCACTTTTTGTATGTGTTTGGTCATTGCCTAATACCTGGGCCCCTGGTCCATGGCTACAGTTAGGCATAATATTAATATAAGTCTTGGGAAGTTATGTTAACTGAACGTTTTATACTCTCCCCACAATTCTGACTTCCCATGTCAAGTATCCCATAACACCTTGCATTAACTGAAATAAGCATTGTCAGGATCAGAACACGAGTGTGTTACCATAGGCAACGGTTACGGCATTACTGTCACAAGCTAATACTAGAATGTCCCAAAGGAAAAGGGCAAGATATATGAATCTTCTACCCTGGCACAAACCTAGTAGGTGCCTTCATGTCCCTTGGTACCTGGAATGCATGTGTTCAGAACAAAGAGATAAAGGTTATACCCCATGGTACCAGAAAAACAAGGTAGAAAGCTGATGGGTTAAGTCTAGTTTCAGATGACATACATGGTACCTTTTATTTGAAAACAGGTAGGGCATAAAAAGATGGCTTTAAGGGTGTAATTTTCAGAGCACACCTTCTGTGCAAGTTGAATGTAACAACACTGCACAAAATGGCTTTATGGAGACTGGTAATGCATTGAGCCTTTTCCCTGTACTATTTTATTATTGCCTTATAGCAATAAACCTGACTGATATCAGTTATTTGGTGTCCTGAATATATTTCATAATGAATTACAGTGTGGTCAAGCAATTCACTATACAATTTATCAGCAGTTTGGACTCCTAGATGCTACTGCATTACAATTATTTAGAGGTATTAAACAGTTTTTATGGAACAGTTTTCTGTCTAAAAATGAGGTTTCATAGAAATCAGAACATTTCTTGGGAATATGTCAATTTCAGTTGAGTTAAAGGTGCGTCCCTGTTTTTCTTCCGCAGACAAATTTTCTTGGTTAGCACAGAATCCTGAAGCTAGCTATTATAGATGCAAGAGTGACCTGGGTGCCCATACAACACTTAGAAATAAGGCTAATGAAAGGGCAAAATGAGAGCTCCTTTGAGTAGTGATAAATAAACACATTAATCCAAGTAGGTGGTATGAACATGGAGACATAAAGGATTGGACTTGACATCTGATCTAACCTTTGTGTTACGGATGGGCACAGTGTAGGTGAACCTTGCGTTTGGATACCTGGAATTCCAACACCCACTCCATTAGAAAACCATTTACAGAATTTCTGAACCTTTCAGCAATCTAGACACTCTCAAGTCTGCTTAAAAACTGGCCTTCATGTGAATTTACAAGGTGTCATTACCTTCACAAAACTTGCAAATTTCAAAAATAGTGAGCCTCAGCTTCATGAATACTTCTGCTTGTGAGGCAGGGACAGCCTTGACTCATTAATACTTGCAGTGGCTGCAGCTTCATGAATTGGTTGGTCAACCCGAATCTGCATTTTTCAGTGAAAAAAGATTTAGTGTGCACACACAAAAATTGCCTAGCTTTATGTTACAGCAAGCTGTCTAACAAGTCTACTTGTATAAGTTTCATTGTATAGTAAGAGTTGCAGAAAACAATGATGCAAACATATTGTGCCAAACGAATTAAGGCATCAATTAATAAGGCCACTAACACAGGGAAGTGAAAAGAATATATTAATGTGCTATGCTGACAACATAAAGAAAATCCCCAGTTCATAGCCAGAGGTTCAGTCCAGACTTTCTAATTAATCATGACAGTCAACTCTTAGCAAAAATTCTGGCACACAGCATGGAAATATGCCTCCTATACCAAATCCACTAAAATCAAGTAGGTTGCATGTTAAAAAGATTGCCAGCAGAGTGTAAATGATGTGACACAATTTCCAAACAGTGAATCTAATCCTGAGATTTCAATTTAGCTACAATGCAATCTTTATTATGGTAAAACTACCTCTGAACTTTAAAGGAAGGCTTGAGTGACTAAGGATCTCAGGATTTGGCACTCTTAGAACTCCAAATCGCAACAAAATGGGTAAACTTGTTGTGACATTGTGCCTAGCTATGGCAAAACCCCCTGATAGACTTGAACAGAGAATGTAGGGAAACACTGGGCATCTGTGAAAGCTGTTTTATGTGGACAGACCTTCTTTATATTAAATCTGTGGATTCACTACTGAAAAATAGTACTGGTATATTTTCTATGAAATTCCTCTGGGGAGAGGTACATGGTAAGGATAGCATTTGTCACTTCTTTGTTCCCAAATTTCCATGCCATGGAGCTGCCTGCCTTATAAATTTGGAATCCAATGATAGAAGGAACGACAAAGAAAGATACAGTACTATGAAGATGATGCTGGGTCATGCTCATCCCTGACATAAGCAGGGACAATTTCCATTGAAATCAAGGGGAACTTGGTCAACAATGTCTACAAAATTAACTATGGATGTCCCTCCATCCAAAGTTTGACCATCTGCCTTGCCCTTTCTGCAGCTACCCAATGGTGACATAAGAAGAACATCCCTGCCACTCTTCTGCAGAGACCTTCTTTACGGATGGTTTGCAGAACCTGTTTCTTCTGGAGTTAGCAACCAAATGCAAAACTCCTTCAAGCCTCAAAAAGAATCTCACCTAAGGGTGGGACAAAGTGTCAGACAGAATTAATTGAAAATGGGGCTGAGCATCTGTCACACATGAAGAAGAATTTGCCCCAGAATAAATGACATTTTATCATTTCAATGTACCACTATTTTATTCCAAATTTTGATTAAAAAAAAAAAGACAAAGTGACTAATACAAAATACAATTTCCAGCACTGTTGTTAGTGCGATGAAGTTGAGAAGATGACAAAAGACCCGACCTTCTGGATGGACTGGGCTTGGAGAGGAATGAAAGCATTCATCTAAGGAAGCTTCCCTGTCAGAAGTCCAAAAAACCATATTTGTCACACTCTCTTAGGCTCTCTTGATGCCAGACAGTCTAACAGCATCTGCTTGGATAAATGACCTTTAAATTGGAAGATGTCCTTTATACTGGAACTCAAAGTTGTTTGGTTTCAAGTAAACGTCTTTTAAATTGGAGCTAAAAGGCAGCTTGTCACTGGAACCTGTCCACTGTTTCTGCTGACGCAGTGCCCTTTTATAGAGCTTGCCATCTTCATCACGACATAATTTATATAGGGGATTGAGGGGAATTCTTAAAGACAAAAAAGAAAACATTTAGGTAGAAATGCAGCTTTTAATGTGTGGTATGGATGTCAACCAATGAGAACTAGAGATTACAGAAGCAGAAATGGATTTTCTAAACCCCCACCCTTTGAAATGCAGCCCTGGGAGCTCTGTGTGTTTAATTCACACAGGGCAACACAGCTGCTGCTGTGACAAGGACCTATAAATCAGATCTTTGTCAGGATTGGGGATATACATACACCAGGCTAGAGGAAGACAGAATGAGAAGGCAGCAAAGATGCATGTTATTCATGGAAGCCTAACTTTTACTCACATCCAGAACCAGCTACTGTAATGCCAGGAGGGAGAGGAATGGAGAGAAGAAGGAAAAGAGCATCTAAGAAAACAAAGAAAGACTGAGAACCTGAGTGCAAATCCATTACAATATCTAATGCAGACTAGTTATAGAGGAACAAATACATTTTTGAAGACCCTTGAGATAGCCTTTTTCACTGGATGATGGACATTAGCAGACTGTTTTCAATTTGCCCTATACTCTGCTCACACCTCAGGGTATTTGTGCTCCTGCTACCTACAAATGGAAATGGCTGATAAGGGTTATATGAGAATGTGCACGTAGCAACCAGCTGGGCCAGATCCCTCAGCCCATTGTTTGTGTTTGAAAAGCGCAGTGTGTCAGAATTTCCACCTTTTTTGTAATTGTCTCTGTACTTTGCAGTTTCTTTTGACAGAGCATAAGATGGCATAAATTCACTTTCCCCCACCCTTTTCTCCAGGCACAATCAGCTTGGACGTGACTGCAGGCATCTGAAGGGAGGAAAGACTGGGGTTACTGTACTGAAAGGAATTGCTAGCCTCACATTTCCTTTTAACCCTCACTTTGCTGGTAATCCTGAGATGTTACAGGCCAAACACAAAACTAAGCTGTGTTTTGAGTTTGAACAGCAGCAATGATAGCTCTTTATGTTTCTAGGTTGTTGGTGCACAGAACAGAGAGATAAAGAAAGTGGAATACAATTAGCAACTGGCCTTTTAACAGATTACACAAATCTTAATAGTTAATCTAAACAATCTGCTCCACCTTGTATTTACTGTGACACTCTGAGTACCTTTCCCAGGTCTGACAAAGAGCGCTGTGTAACTCGAAAGCTTTGTCTCTCTCACCAACAGAAGTTGGTTTAGTAAAAGATATTACTTCATCCACCTTGGCTCTCTATTAACATAGTGAATCTCTGGCAGGAACATTTATATAGTTTATTTCATCTGGAAGTTTTGGGGCCCAGTTCTGTCCTGTATCCCATGCAATCCCAGGGACTTCATTGGGCTGCACTAGGTATGAATCACAGCACCATTTCAACAGGAAGTATCTCCCCTCATCTGAAAAGCCTTGTCCACATACAACCGTGCTCCCATTCCATTCCATTCAATGAGAGTTTGGCCCTTGATGTCAATGGGCACAGAATCAGGCCTGTAGCAGAACTGCTGCTAGTGTTTTGAATTGTCAGGTAAGAGTGTGACAAGTCTTCCTGCATACGATGGAATTTCTCCAGCTATTTCAAACTTCTGAATCTACATTTCTACAGCAGCTCCTTTCCAAATTCATGCCCAACCTGCTGGCCCCTTGGTAATTGAGCAAGCAATAAAACATATAGTTTAGAATGTAGGAATGTTTTTTACATGCAAGAGAAGGATGAATAAAAGTTGTTAGACAGCACATATCTGACTTACATGTAATGTTAAGTCAGCGGTCAGTCATGTGTTGACTGTGATATTTCTGTTTTCCCCTTTAATTTAATCTCAGTTGTATTATAACAAAACTGGGACATTGAGGTATATTTTAACAGCTGAGGGCCTCCCTTTTTGGCAGGCCCAGTTAGCTCTGCACCGCAATTTGCTCAGAGCTGCACTTTAACAGCATGATCGAGATCTTCATGTAAATTAATTTAACTTGTGTTCTTGTAGTGTGCTCCCTCTTGGTTATTCATCGAGGGACAAATCCTGCAGTCTTTCACCAGGAAAAATTCTCTCTGAAATCACAGAGCTGAATCCTGAGGTTTCTATTCAAGTAGACTCTTACAGTTCTCAATAAGGATTTGCCTGAGGGTGATATTGTGCTACCAGTTTTGAAGCACAAAGCTGATGGCACGGTATAGCTTTGAATAGGAACTTCAGGATTTGGCCACTTGGTATTTCCTGCATAAAGACTGCAGGATTTGGCCTTCAACTTTGAGCATGTAAGACGTACAATACTGGATGCATATCTTCTCTTCTAAGGAGACATAGTAACTGAACGCACTCATAGATTCTATCGGCATATGGGGAAACTGATAGCTAATAATACTAAAATATAGCTATTGTTTATTAAATTAGAGCAGCCATAGTAACAAGCTATTATCATGGCATGTGTTAAAAAATAGTTTGATAATGCTGGATTTAAACTGAAAACCTATATAGTAATAGCATAATAAAATGTGTTCTGTAGTTTTACTGGGACAGCTGGAGTTCAAATATCTTTTTGTTATAAAATAACACAGATTTCACCCTGGTGTTTTTATTAGTTTCTTTCTTTGCATAAGTCCCAGAATGCGATGCAGTAAAACATGATTCGAGATGTTAAGCTGGAGATAAAAGTGTGATGCAAGGCTTTCAACAGCCCTTTAAAATGAACAAAGTAAAAGAACTGGTTACAAAGTAGGGCCTTCACCCATTAAAATGAGTTGATCCTGAGGTGCTGCACAAGATTTTGCACAAGCCTCTGTAAAAAGAGTGGAGACTGAGGGGCAAGTGAGGTCTCTAACTAAAGAAATAAATCTGAACATAAAGAACACTGAAAACTTTGAAAAAAGAACTAATGCAGCCCTAAAACCCCAGGGTGAAATTTTCAAAGAAGCCTTAGAGAGTCATAAGTCCCTAGTTGCTCAGATACTAACACCCAAGTATCTTTGAAAATTCCAGACCAAGTGAGAAAATGGCACCCCTCCAATGATATCATAGATGAATCAGTCATCATAGAGGTCTGAGCCTCCTGATAAGCATACATGAGTCCCATCAAAAGGATGGATTCAATTAGATTAATAATTATTAACATAGAGCCTTATTCAGCAACCATTGAAGTCCATGGAAAGATTGCCATGGACCTCAATGGGCTTTGAATCAGTATCATAGTTTTTCTGGGTCCTTGAGTTGTATGCATTTTCTCTCTCTCTCTCTGTGTCTCCTTTGTGCCTTTAGCAAATTAGTGAAACCATTAAAAAATTTAGTGAAAAATAGTTCTAGCCAATATAATTAAACATTTTGGGTTGCCAGTGTGGAGCAGGCCAGATGGTTTTGAATCCTAAATACTCTGGGATCAAAAATCTAAAGACCTTGGGACCAATTGACATTGGAGTTGTGCTGTATTACCCCAAGACTGAATTAGTCACTTTCAGCTTATTCCCACCGGTCTGAGTTTAAAATCCTCATAATAATTTATAAAACCAAGCACAAGATTTACTTGCTGGACAAAATTTACTCACTTCCCCTTTAGAATGAGGGTGAAATATGAATGATAACTCACTGATGTTTAACAAACAGACAGGTTATTTGTCCTGGGCCTCTCCCCAGCACAGATTACAAATAATTCCCTTTAGTTTTAGTGAGAGAATACGGGCACTTGGTTTAAATCATCTGAGCTGGAAGTATGAGCTTTCAAATGTTCAGCTAAATTGGTTATTGAAGGGGCCTTTCTCTCTTCCTCCCCCCTGTGGGCACACATTCCAAATTTGATTATGAATAATGAAGTAACCCCACCACAGTAAAAGTAATATGTGTCACCCAGGACTCTGTCTTGCATTCCAGTATAGTTCCCTTTAGCTCTACAAGCAAGAACAATTGAAAGCAGGAATATACTAAAAAAGAGAGAAGAAAAAAAAAATTCCTTGACTTTTACTGCACACTCTGGTGATGTTTTTACTGCTTTGAGTTGACTGTTGTCGTACTGGTACCAGGCATTCCCCATTACCTTACTGCTCATCTAGCACCTAGGCATGTGTCGGATGCTGAGGAGGTGGGAGCTTTCTCTCTCTGGGGAGTCAGAGTTTTTCCATCTCTATTAAAATCAGAAAACAGATGCGGGAAACAAGGGAAGAAGATCGCAAAATGATAAGAAGAAAATTAGAAAGGTGGAGTGGCAGAACAAGAGATTGAAATGTAGGGTAGGAGAAAAGGAAATGTAGAGGTGTGTGACAGGAGATTGAGCTAGTAGAAGAAGAAGAGGGATAGAGTATATGAGATTAATGTTAGAGTTTACAGACCCTGCTGAGAGACTGAAAAGTTTCAGTAAGACTGCTCCCATGCCACAAAAGAACAAGCTATTAAATGTTATAACTCTGCTATATCTCTTCTTCCCCAGTCTCCATAGGGGAAATATGGCATAGAGAGTACACTTATTTATAAAGTTTGCAGATGATACCAGGATGGGAGGGGTTGCAAGTGCTTTGGAGGATAGGATTAAAATGAAAAACGAACTGGACAAACTGGAGAAATGGTCTGAAATAAGTAGGATGAAATTCAATAAGGACAAATGCCAAGTACTCCACTTAGGAAGGAATAATCAGTTGCACAAATACAAAACGGGAAATGACTGCTTAGGAAGGAGTACTGCAGAAAGAGATCTGAGGGTCATAGTGGATCACAAGCTAAATAAGAGTCAACAGTGTTGCAAAAAAAGCAAACATCATTCTGGGATGTATTAGAAGAAGTGTTGTAATCAAGACCCAAGAAGTAATTCTTCTGCTTTGCTTTGCACTGATTAGGCCTCAACTGGAGTATTGTGTCTGGTTCTGGATGCCACATTTCAGGAAAGATGTGGACAAATTGATGAAAGTCCGGAGAAGAGCAACAAAAATGATTAAAGGTCTAGAAAACATGACCTACGCGGGAAGAGCGAACAAACTGGGTTTGTTTAGTCTGGAGAAGAGATGTCTGGGGTAGAGAAACATGGTAATAGTTTTCAAGTACATAAAACGTTACAAGGAGGAGGGAGAAAAATAGTTCTTGTTAAGCTCTGAGGATAAGACAAGAGGCCTTAAATTGCAGCAAGGGTAGTTTAGGTTGGACATTAGGAAAAACTTCCTATTTGTCAGGGTAGTTAAGCACTGGAATAAATTACCTAGGGAGGTAATTGCCTTCATTGGAGATTTTTAAATCTACTTTGGATAGACACTTGTCAGGAATGGTGTAGATTATACTTGGTCCTGCCCTGAGTCCAGGGGACTGGGCTAGAAGACCTCTTGGGGTCCCTTCCAGTCCTACGATTCTATGGAAATCATCTATGGATATAAAAACAGAGTTTCAATCTGAGGAGCTTCCTCCAAATTTTTCTTTTGGGAGTGGAAGGATTTTCCCATCCCTACTTCCCACCACTCAATGCTCAAACAATGACCTTGGCCCTCTATGTTCACAGGTAGTTCAGTGTCTGCAGGAAAACCATATATAAGATCATCCACACAGGGGTTATGGCATTTGCACAGAGGCTCAATACCTTTGCATTCTGCTCCCTTCGCTGCAGTGCTGGTATGGAGTGGGTGCCCCAAAGTCTCATGGAGGGGGGTGTTATCTGTACTGCAGCGGGGAGCTGCAGCATAAGTCAATGCTAAATCAGCATTATCTTACACCAAATATCCCTGAGGGAATGAGAGGGGTGGTGCTGTGGTCCTGTCTTCTTCTCATGCAGCCACGTCCTCCCCATCCCATGCCATCTCAGGGTATGGCTACAAGGCACACTAATGCTGGGGCTGTGGGACCTGGGCTCGTGGACTCAGAGTTTCTAAGCCCTTGCTTGAGTGTCCACACTTCATTGTAAACTCAGGCTTGTGATTGCTGGACCCAAGTCTCACAGCCATGCTAATGCATCCACACTGTACTTCTGGAGACCTTCTGGAACTGAATCTGGACTCAGGCTCTGACCCAACTGCCTAGCACAGTTCTACGACTTGAGTCCTGAATGTTTCCTGACCTGAGTCAGACTGATTTGTTTGTGTACAGAAAGTTTGCTTGCACTCAAATCTGAGTCAAGGCCTGGGCATTGTGTGCCATGTAGATGTACAGCTTGTGTACAGTGGGGTCCCAGGAAGAGGTGGAGCATTCTTCACAGCCACGGGGTCCCTCCCTGATGTGTTCCACAGTTCCCCACAAAGATCTCCCACGCTGACTTCCTGTCCGTCACCAGAACTGAAGGGACACATTGGTGCCTGTGCTGCTGTGTGTATTCTGCTGCTGAGAAATTATTGCTGATGCCAAATGCAGTCACCAAGAAGGCAAACTTTCCAAATGTACTGCACATGGAATCTTTGAACGACTGTCATTTTACACAGGTACTGGCATTCAGTGTGAGCTATGCAAAGAGCAGCTTCCAGCTGAGAGGAGCTTATTACAGCTCTTTCCAGCTCCACAGGAAGGTGGCTTCCTTTAGACTCACCTACTAAAGCTTTTGGCTTCACAGCACATGGGCACTGGACTGTCTTGGATGAAATGATGGGCAGGATGCACACTTAGCCGTTGTATGGGAAAACTCTGCTAATTAATGAAGCCTGCACTAGTCTGCCCACCAGTTGGCAGAGTAAAGGGCCTGCACCATATGCAATTAGGAGTTTTATTCATTAGTCATGCCAGCAGTGAGGTGCCCAAAGTCACATACAGAAAGAATGCAAAGCAGCCCCTCCGGCAACTCAACCAGGAAAATGAAATGGAGAAAATGGGCGTAATTCACAGACCAAGCTCTGCAAAGAACATTTTTGTCACTGGCAAGAATGGGAAAAAATACCATTTTCGTGGCTTCACTAAAGCAGAAGGTGTTTTTTTGTAGACAAGAAACTGTGGTTCCTGGATATGAATTATTCACAAAGCAAAATGTGTTTCATCACACAACTCTATTTGCACATCTCCATTGCCTTCATAACAAGGTCTTAACTGTATGTTTAATTCAGTGATTACAGAGGCGTGTTGTCTGGGGACACTACCCCAGAAATGGGAGCAGCTGTTTCTGGGTTATATAATCACCTTCCTGCAATAGATGCTTCTTTTTAAGACTGCACATCTGAATTAATGCCTCAGCATGGGCTAGCACTCACTGTGCTCCTGGAGGTGCTGTTTTTCAAATGAGATATAACACCAAGACCCGACTGTTGCAATCATTAAAGGGCCCATGGCACTTTCTCTAAGGAAAGTGTAGGCTAAAACTTGTGGTGGTTGTGTGCTGTTAAGCAGCAGCTATGTTTTCCCCTTAGAGGTGACTGGATTTCAGTAGAGGGGGAAGTGATGCATTTAATCTATGTGCGTGCATGTGCACCTACTTAGTTTATCTATCAGTGGATTCATGGATGGGGTTTTCAGAAGCACCCAGTGCTTCAGTGGTAGCAGAGTTACATTGAAGTCAGTGGTTTTGTGATTGACTAAGTGCTTTTAGAAATCTCATCTGTAACCCCTTTCTAGATTCCAGTTTCAAGGACAGATTCAGCTCAAGTTTATTGGTGGTATAACCCTCCTGTTGGATGGACACAGATAATACATATTCATAGCTTCCCTTCATCTCCTGCCTGGTGGCCACAGGAGGCAGTGCCGACCAAATGTTGCCTTGGCTGAGAAAAGCATGGCCGAGATGGCAGGAGATGTACTGATTCAATGCACGTTCTGCTGGTACAGGTCCTGTGGAACTCCACTTATAAAGTAATGTTGCCTCCTGGGAAGAAACCCAAAGGTGGGTGATGATGGCAAGAATCCTCCTTCCCCTGCTCTGCTTTGGGATGAACCTCTTGGGATCCAGGGAACTTTGCTGGGACAGGAAGATGTAGTTTATATCTCCCTCTACTGACAGAGAGGAAGTTGGCACTAATTTCACAAATTGCTTTGAGATCTTTAGCTTTCTGATAAATGGAAAGTGCCCTATAAAATATGAACGATTATGAAGTTATTATTGACAAAGCAATCATGGCTTTCCTTTGGGATGCAGCATTGGAAGTGGTTTGCAAGCCAACGAAACTAAAATCGACTTCTTTGACTCATTTTATATAACTTTTGTTCACACTCCTTTGAGCATTTTCCTCCCTTCTTGCTCTGACAACTTCATCAACACAATGGTGCAAAATTAGCTATTGAATCGACAGGAAGGAAGCTCCAGGAAACAGGTGACACAATATCAGGTTAGACTTTTAAAACTCACTTCCTCCAGCAGGTCAGATTCATTCTGTATATGATTTCTAAAGGGAAATAGTAAATTATGCTAGCATGTCCCTTAACTGAAAAACAACCCATTTTTGATCAGTTGCATTAGGCTGGCACAGAGGATGCAGTATTCCACTGGGTATAGGTGAGGCTGAAGTCTGGAGTTGTTCAGTTTGTCCTTGATTCAAAAGTGAGCATGCAGAGATGTGATTTATTCATTCTAGAACTATGTGAATATTTGGATGAAACTCCTTCAGGAACACTAAAAATAATGCGCTCTCTCTCTGTTTAGCCTTTTTTTTCTGCAGTAAAAAGATCAGATGGTTTGACAAGAAGGGAGATTTTTTTATGTGTGCTTGCACATTGGTTATGAACAC
This sequence comes from Emydura macquarii macquarii, assembly GCF_026122565.2. NCBI lineage: Eukaryota > Metazoa > Chordata > Testudines > Chelidae > Emydura > Emydura macquarii. The sequence continues at coordinate 23,454,819 of NW_027132813.1, read as the reverse complement.
ATTCCTGTTATACATACAGGAAATCAGACCAAGCAATAAATCATACTATTTCTGCAACAATAGTAATAATGGCAACTAATACCTACAAGTTTATAATCAGAACACCTACTGGGAATGTGTAAGAACAACATGTGCCTCTGGGTAGCAAATTTCTTTTCATTCATTAGTAATGACCATACACACTCACAACTTCTTTTTCTTTCTACTTTGAGTTTATAACACGTTAGTGGGTGGATATGTTGGATACCCACTGCTTTCATTACAAGGCACTCTGCTTTCAACCTTGTCCCTCTCAACCCAAGTATCTGCTGTAACCACACATCCTGGGCCAACTTCAGAGGTCATATTGTAAGAGAATGTTCACCACTCCTGAAACAGACTAGATGGCATGTGAACCTGCAACCACATGCAATCATTTTCAAAGTGCAATAATTTCTACTGCTCTGCTCAGGAACTGCACGTGTGGTTGTGGTGTGTAGGAGAAGTTAGTAGATCAGAGTAGGTGGGTGTGAATGATTGTAAGTTGATTTAACACACAAAGTGGGTGGAAGACATAGTTGAAACAGGAAAAGCAACCACTAAGAGGGTGTTTTAAAAAAAAAGCCAGGACAGCAATAATAAAGATTTGTCCTACCACCTCCTTACCATGTAAAATATATCTATTTATACTTGCTCTGATTATTTGATCTGTAGCTTACCTCCACATGTTGTACACTATTACCTTCGAATTTGGCCTCTTATCCTCTCGTATTGGATATTATTTGGGGTTTTAAAGATGGTTTTATTACATTTTTCAAATGAAAGGAATTTTTCATTAAATAACTGGACTTAATTATAAACATATCCAGGAAAAGTGATTATTTATTAAAAAATACTGAAAACAGTTACATCTTTTGTCCCACACAGTAAGTATTGGACCAGGCCCTCTTAAATGAGTACTGAAATTTACTATTTCCACCCATTAAAATCTAATTTTGTTTATAGTAAGTGTCAGCATACCAGTTTGGATTCACTAAGAACTGGCTTGAGCCTGTTTTGAGTTTTGAATAAGCTGAGTTACTTCAAAATTTCATGTGATTGCACTTCCTGTTTGCAGTTGGAAGTAGAGGTTTTATAGGAGTGGCTGTGTTAACTTGTCAAGATTTCTAGCCAAAATACATTAAAGAATCATCCAATCCATAATAGTTTTAAGGCAATTCTTCTGGTAAAATTGTTGCAAACAAATAATCATTGCACTTCATATTCAAGTTGAATGACTGACAGAATAGCTATGGAACAAAAAGTGCTTTTTTCTTATTATCCCTTTGGTGTAGAGTTTGCATAAGTGCAAAATCTAAATAAATATATAAATAAATAAAGAACATCCGCTGTCCGTGCCAATGGGCAGAGTATGCATAAAAGGAGCCATTCACACTATTGTGAAACAAATAGGTGCTTATGATATGCAGGTGTACTTCTTGTCTCAGTAGCTTTTCTGTGCCGATTTATCTTTTGTGTTGCTGTTTTTTAAAACTGTCCTTGATGCTCCAGAGAGTGGAATACTTTTGTTGAGTGATCAAAATTAGGTAATAGCATATTGCTTTTAAAAACCCCATATTATTCTGGTTTGACTCAAGAGAGTAAAAATGACACATTATGCTCCACTTGTTACGTATATTCAATATACTCTTCTGCTATTTTTTGGCTATAAACGTGGCTCAGATTGCAAGAGGAAAACATCAGAGGTGGAGTAGGGAGTTTCAGGGAACAAATTCAACAGGCCAGGACAAAACTATTGCGGGAATATAATGCACTAGATATAATGTAATTCATATAATCGGGTCCAATCTAAACCAAACAGACATGTGAGAAGTTGAATTGAATTTACATGGCAAAAATGGCCATTTTTTCCATTTGGTGTTGATAACACATGTTTCTCACAGGCAGTTAGACAGTAAAAAACCATGAGACACTTAAAATGGAAATGTGAATTTCAACTATCTCTGAACCTATGGACCACCAATAACCCACGCATATTGGAGATAGATTTTTTTCATCCTTTTGCCTTTGTCTACCCTAAAGAGCAATGTAGCAACCATTGCTGTATTTTACAATGCCATTTCCAGGAGGACACTATAGTGCTGAGAAAGTTGACTCATTCGAGCTTGAACATCATTCTCAGATCTAGCCAGATGGTACTTCCCAGTATGATTTCAGCATGGTAGGTCAACATGGGCCAGCACAGTGATGCACTTACAGTAGTTGGATACTTTGATATCTACAAATCCCTGTGTTCAAATTTCTTGTCTATTAAATGATAACTGATAAAAATGAATGTCACTCTAACAACATGAAATAATTGATAAAAACATGGAATTTAAGAGGTAGAAAAGACATAATTGGTCCGGACATGGGTCTGTACCTATATCCTGGATCTAAATAGTCCCAAACTTTGCATCTGGCTCTGAACTGAACTGGACTCCAGAACCACAGACTTGGAAGTTTGAATCTAAACTCTAGCTCATCTTCTGCCAACACAGGATGAATTTTATTTCTGTTTTCTTAGCAAATGGGACATCCCATTTTCATAAGTGTCTGATGTTTCCAGGGCCAAATATGTTGTATCATTTCACAATCTAGATTTAACAGATTTAACATACAATAAGAGTTCAGTACCACATGGTCATGGTAGATATAGAATTTCACAGATGTTAGGATGTTTTATGACTTTTGAATTTGCTGGGAACTGTAATTGTAAGAGGCACCAGACATTAATGAGCATGGAAACTAAATTGCTACATGAATGATGTGAAGTGATGAAGCAATGAACTGAGAGGAGTTGACAGCACAGTACTCACTGGCAATTGTTTTTGGACTATTGCTATAATGATTTCCCGGATGTTACTAAAAAGATCTTCCATCTTTATTATAGACAGAACCAGCAACAATAATATGAGTTCATCCCATTATTGAAGGTAGAGTCAATCTGGCCAGTTATCAGTATCTATACAAATTCATCTTCTGGAGATTTAAACTGGCATAGGCAACTATCGTTGAGGTTATAATAACAAACTGCATTTCTCTTGGCCTATGCTAGCCAGCCAATCTGCTGCATTGCAGTTGCAAGCTATTCTATTTTTACAGTAATGGATATTGTTGCCAGAGTTGATAATCAGGAGAACTCCTGCCTAAAGGCAACTGACTCTAGGAATGTAGATATAAGATGCCATTAAACTGATCAAACAGAGGGTAGTAAACCCATGTTCTGGGATCAAAATTATGAATGGAAACTAGGGTGAAAAATAATTGCTGTCTTGTCCAGAATAGCAGAAGTCCAATGAGTATTTCTATCATTGCACTGAGGCATAGCAGCATGTTTAAAGATGAACCATGTAAACCAACCACAGGGAGATAGTTTTGCTAACCAATACCATCACTCTTTGTGGCCCTGATTTTAATTGAATAAGCTCATGGTTACTGATTTAAATGGGACTTCTCATGTACTAAAGTGTTTCGTGGATTGGGACGAGCAACATAATGGGTACTGTTACTTGATATGGTATGATGAGATGAGTAGAGAGGGAATGTGATTTCCAGAGACAGAAAAAAGTACGGGTTCTAGAGTAAAACTTACTGATCTCAGTGAGCCAGGGGTCAAGCAAGGCTTTTTCCCTTTTAGCTTTGGAGTTTGTGCTTTGTGAATTTGGGGTTCAAACAATCCCTTGAAATCAAAGTCAAATTAAGATGAGACTGCGGGGTTTTCAATTGGTTTGGGATCAAAACCATCACCTTTTGGTGAATATGGCAGGAGTTTCAGGTTGACAATGAAACCAGGTTTCATTATCAGCATTTATTCTAAATCCAGGCATAAGTAGTACAGTGTAGGAGAATAAACAGCACAGTGTGTGGGGGAAGACTGTGGGTAACTGCTCACAGATACAGATTCACATCCGGGACTCTCCTAGCTGTTGTAGGTATGGACTGTGGAAGAGGGCAATGGAAAATCCAGGAGGGGATGGATTTGCAGCTTTGGGGCCATAGGAAGTCAGTGCAGCTGTGGAAGGTGATATAATGAATGCAGATAAGGAGTACATTGACTCAGTATCTTCCCAGAGCATTTTTCACCCAGGGAACTTATATGGCGCTCCAGCAGAATTAACAGCTGGTTCACTTTGCCTCCTTGGTGTAAACTGCAAAGAACAATGGTAGTAGTAATTGTCCCCTGGAATAAGCCCCTCCCTGTGTAAGCTCTGGGCACTATGGCTGATAATACGCAATATAAAGTTTCTTTTCTACAACTCTGTACGCTACAGTGACACCAGGCAGAATTTATGTAGTGTCAATAGAATTTGGACACTTTGTACAAGGTAAAATCTGAGTCAGAGAGAGCTGCTGCAACATCACTGACAGCTTTGCAAAACATTTGATTTAGAAAGAACGTTACTTATAATCGATACAGTATGTTCCTGCATTTGTCACTCATCTACTTTATTACTAAAGGCTGTTGCAAGAAAATAGAATCTTTGTTTCTTAAGGGTTCATCTGCTAAAATTGTTTATTCCCCATCCAAAGTCATAATGTTTGTGTTTGTGTAATCAAAACTGGCTGCTCTGGTGATTATTGAGTGCCAGCGAGGGACGCAATGTTGGTGGAGGGGTAGCAAAAAGGGAAGACGTTCATGCTTAAGGATCAAAGTTCTTATTTTCATCCAAATGTCTAATGAAGCAAGAAAGAGAACTACATAAAATATGACACATTAGCAGAATTATTTTGAAATAGACTATTTTTGCTTGTTTTTCATCAGGCATCAGAGACTGTACATTTAAGGTAATGGAACTCACTTGTCCTATTTATTATTTTATTTACATGATTAATGTTATTTATTTAAGGCTAGATTGTATGATTTGCACAATTAAATATTTGAACTTGTGGTTACTGTTGCTATATGATCATCTAACTGCAACTGGGAATTTAATCACATCCTTAAATGGAAGTGTGAATTTGAATGACAAATGGCAGACATTCATCCTCAGTTAAAGGGACAGATCTAATCCTTGCCTTCTCTTCTGACTGCTTCTCTGAATTTACTAATATTGCTTTGGTCTTATGCAGAATGAGCCTCAATCAGTTATCCAGGCCCCATTCACTTACCAAAAACAGATAGGAAATTTGAGCGCACCGACAGATGACATAGAGATAATGATGATATTGTTTTTATATGGTGCCTCTCATCCCAAAGCATCTCAGAGGGCTTTAAACATTTAGGACCTGGTCCTGTATGGTTCTGAATACCTCCTGAGGGTGCTAAATTCCCTCCCTTTTTTCTGAAGCCATTGTAAACTACGGCCAGGGCCAGATTAACATGTAGGTGAGATAGGCTTGTGGCGAGGGCCCAAATGCATGAGGAGAACTCATGGCCCAATATACAGCCACACAGTATACTCACTATGGTTTGGCTGGCCATGCTGTGGATCTGCCAGAACTATTTGCTCATCTTGTTGCTACTTGGGGCACTGGTCACCATGAGGAGGGTCACAATGTCACTCATTCAAATTTGGCCTGGCCACTCCCCACCCCCGTCACGATGGCGTGACCGCTCTGGGCCAAATTTGAGTGGGTGGTGGTGTGACCCCCGTTATAGTGAGTAGCGCCCTGAGCCACATCAGGATGTGCAACCAGTCTTGGAGATCCACAACATGGCAGCCAGGCTGCAGTGAATGTACTGCATGGCTGTTCATTGTTGTTCATGAGAAGGTAGGCTATTTTAAGTGTATTTTGCCTATGGCCCACTGATGGGTTAATCTGGCCCTGCCACTCAGCACCACACAGCACTAGGCCCTCATCAGATTGATATGCTGACTATATACTAGAGCTGGTCAGGAATATTCTGTCAAAAGGACTTTTTGATGGAAAATGCAGTTCCACAAAGTCAACATTTTCCATGGAAAATTTGATTTTGCTGGTATTTTTCAAATTTCCTCTGTTGAAAGCTAAGTGAAATATTTCATTTTGGGTCATGTTGTCTCATAATGAAACCTTTTGGTGTGTTGAACCAAATCAAAACATTTCATTTTGGGTCAATTTGCCTGAGCTGCTGCAGTGCCTCATAGGATTTGTAGGTCAGTTGTCATGACTTCCCAGGATGCACTGTGGTATGATCTCTGGCTGAACTGCCATAATGCATCTTGGGAGTCCCATGACTAAAGTGCATCATGGGAAATACAGTCTGGCTGGGGAGCCCAGCCTAGAGAGGAGAATGGGGTTTGAGGCACCTAAACTACAACTCCCATCAGGCATTGAGGTAATTTAGGCAGAAACAAATGTTTCAACATTTCTGAATTGAAATTTTTCAGAACTTTCCATTCTATGAAAAAATTCAGTTTTTTGTCTTCTTGTGCCAATTTGGGATGAAAACAAATGTTGAAATCTCAGTGTTTCCTGCAGAATGGAAAGTCTGATTTTCAATCAGCTCTGCTATCCGCAGAGATTATTTCACAGCCTTTACTGAAATGCAGTCACTTCTGGTGACTGTTTTCTGCTGAGTAGAGAAGCTCTGTGCAACAGTTTAGAACAGATATGAAGGATATCTTTCCTAAGTGAAACTGAAGGGGGAATTTAGGTAACCAGAATGTAGTTATTTTAGTTGGAATTTGGGATTAACACATTTACAAAAAGCACCACAGAATTTTGAATGACTAAGAATATGTCAAATATGTCCAAGAATATGCCAATTTATAGGAAAAATTCTTGTTGTTATTCCCTAAGTATGTAACTTTGCACTATTAAATTTCATCCCATTTCTATTACTCCAGTCTTCAAGATCATCCAGATCTTCTTGTATGATATTCCAGTCCTCCTCCATATTGACAATACCTCCCAACTTTGTGTCATCCGCAAATTTTATTAGCACACTCCCACTTTTTGTGCCAAGGTCATTAATAAAAATGTTAAATAAGATTCGTCCCAAGACCGATCCCTGAGGAACTCTACTAGTTACTTCCTTCCAGCTTGACAGTTCATCTTTCAGTATGACCCATTGTAGTCTACCCTTTAACCAGTTCTTTATCCACCTCTCATTTCTCATATTAATCCCAATCTTCTCCAATTTAACTAATAATTTCCCATGTATAATTGTATCAAATGCCTTACTGAAATCCAGGTAGATTAGATCTACTGCATTTGCTTTGTCTAAAAAATCTGTTATCTTCTCAAAAAAGGAGATCAAGTTGGTCTGGCATGATCTACCTTTTGTAAAGTCATGTTGTATTTTATACCATTTACTTCTATGTCTTTGTCTTTCTGTGGCCTTCTTTGTCTCCTTCCCTGGTGTTTCTGGCTGTGTTTACTCTCACAAACATAGTAACACTGAAACAATACCCAACCCTCTGAGTTTGTATTCAGACCCTCCCCCCAAGAAACCCCTCTTCCCACATAGCTCAGTTCTTGATTGACCTTGCATGTTGCCTGTGTTTTGGGCAGTGGCTCCTATGGTTTTAGGAGCTTAACTGCTTCTTATAGTTATGTGACATGAAGGGTGGCCTTAATGCCCACCAGCTTCAATGAGGATTCAACAACCCCCAACATAACACTATTTACCTTTCAGGCCTTTTTTTGGTTTATTTTCCTCTAGAATTTCACAGATAAATGATCGACAGGATCATGAGTTCCTTCTGCCTAGAATCATGACAGCAGGAGTCAAAGAACACAGGATAGTGTCAAAACTTGAGAACAAATAAGAAGTAATCAGGCCCCAAACCATGTACTTAGTAGTACTAGAACTCATCTGCATTTCCAAAAGGACCATGCTGCACACAGCTCTTTGTCAAGACACAGGCTTAAACATTATTACCTCACCTACACAAATTAAAATGGATCTATAATGTGGTTGTTAAACTATGGGCTGTAATCTGGAGCTGTGCCCATTTACACCAGCTGATGATGTGGCTCCACATTTTCAGTCAACATAAACAAGGCAAGCTAATAACTGCAGCAGAGAAGTGATTGCTAGCACGGTTCTTTCAGTAGCCACAGGGTACCCAAAACAAGCTTGTTAGTGGAAGACTTCTTTTGTTCCCTTGCTGTAAAACTCACTTGACTGAAGAACTTAGTTGAGAAAATGTTTCTAGATTCCATGCAATTTATTTGGCCAATTATTGGTGTAGCTTTATAAAGCTAAACATGGTTTTTGTTCAAACATGGGATGAGTAGACCAGTTTGGCTAGAGTAAGAACTGGTCTGAACTTTCATCCTATCCTTGATCAGAACCAACATTTTTTTTAATTTCAGGGTTGGTTTGTATAACCTTCCCCCTCCACCCATACACATGTACCTTGGTTAATAAAATTGTAGTAAGAGCTATCTACAGTGGCCTAGTGTTATTCTGAATGGAAATGAATGTGGTCTGGCATGTAGTATTTATATTCCGCCTGGAATCCAATTTCTGTTGAAAGCATGCCGAAGCTGATGAGCCCTGAAACTTAACATCAAAGTCTGGGTGATTTGTGGGGATGTTAGGAGACGCAAAGCATGGGGCACAGTGGACCTTTGCAGGTTGCTGGGAACCTGTCATAGGGAGGAGGAGCCAGGGAAGATCAAGGAAGAAGGACAGAGAAAGATTTACCAAAGAAAGATTTACAAAAGGTGAAGTTTAAATGAACTTCTGCTAAAACATTTGAATTTTTCAGTGCTTATAATTTAAACAAGTCAGACCACTTTCTCTTATTTTCCATCTGTGGGTTATAAATCACCTGCCTATCTCAATAGGGTGCAGAAGTGAAATAATCTCATTCATTGCTCAGGCAAAGCACAGAACTGTATGGCATGAAGAAAGGCTGGGTATTCAGCTATAATTGTTGAGATGATGGATTCCAGGATGCATTGACAATCATCTATAATAGTGTTCTATGGATAAAGGACCTAAGCAGGGGGTTTTATATTATGTGTAAGATGATGTTATGGTAGTGCATCTGCCATGCATGGCAGTTTGCTGGAGCACAATCACTCCTTCATGGGCCCTCCCATTTTTTGTTTACACACGCTATTCCTCTCAACTCATTTGTTTTTGTTTTTGTTTTTAGACATCTGCAAATCTATGGAAAAAGGAGGGAGAACTTGCTCTTTTTGGGGTCACTATATATCTCCCTCCCCTTCTCTAACATCTGTGGTTTGTATGATTTAAGGGAATCCCAAGAACTGAATGGACTCTGATAAGCAAATATAAAGAATAGTTGACAGTATATCATGCCGATCAGTATAATGCTGTTCATGGGCTACATGTCACTGTAGAGCCTATTAGCATTACTCTAGAAACAGTTATTTCTTTCCAATGAACACAGGCAGATTTGTGCAAGCCTAATGCTTGTTCATCACATGATCTCACATGGAAGAAGCTATTAAAGAAATCTAGCGTGTTTCTTGACTCATTGCCAAAATTAGCTGGTGTAGTAAGTTTGGATGAGCAAACAAATCAGTCTTTTAGAGCTGGCAGAAAAGGAACTGCTTAGGAAGTCATTTGAGCTGACACTGTGGAGATGGCAAAGATGCCTGATGTGTCTGGTATATAGGCTGAAAATATGCTTCAAGAGAAAGCTGCTATCTGTAGACCTCAGAAAAAAAGACCGTTGCCCAGATGACTTCAAGATGAGTCTGCTCTTACAACAGCTGCAGGAAACCATGATGTGACTTTAGTCACCTCTTCAGATAGATAGGCTTTTGACTATTTCTAAGTTGGGGCTCATGTTTGCTCCAGCCTGTCACATGCTGGGGAAATGGATCTCTGCTTCATAGTCATAAACACCATGTGTTTAAATCTGTGCAAGCAATGTAATAGCTTTCACAAAACAGGCTCTGCATATAAGTCTGAAACTACGTGTAGTCTCAAACCTAGACTAAGCAAAAGCAGACCACATAAACTGCTAACAGTAGTGAATTGTCATTGTGAAGTGTGCCTCTGGCAAAACTCGCAACATACTTGTCTTCCCCCCCAAACCTTCATAAAGTTAATTATATGTTTTTGGCTAACTGTAAAAATTGAGGGCCAAATCCTCAGATGGCATAAAATGGCATAATTAAACAGCTGAGGATCTGGCCCTGTAATAACGCTTTGCATCTTCAAAGCATAGTACAAAGACCCTTCCCAGGCAAAACTCCCACAGAGTGTAGTGAATATAAATGCAGGACTAGTGCTTAATTAATTATTATATATGCTCCAAAACCTTAGCAGGCAGCTTTTTCTATTAATCCATTTTATTGATTCGTTTACCACCTAGTTATCCTTTGTCATGCTGTCTTTGTGATGTGAGAGGTCCTGTTCCTGTCTAAAGTATGGATGAAATCCCCTAAGGGATTGAGATTGAGATATCCTTACTCAGAATAAGCAGTACCTTACTGTACAGGTAATCCCCTTGATTTAAGTGGAACTACTAATGACATAGGGTACTACTGTTCAACATGAGTCAGGATATAAAATCTGACCTTCAGAAGTCTGGCATCCAAGCTTTTTCTCCTGAGATCTCTTCATCTTTAATAGTTATACAATTATCAACACAGCCTGAAACTTGGGGGATTTCCCCCTTTTACTCTCGTGCTTAGACTATTTTCAATCTCATATATACATCCTCATTGACTTCACTCTGAATTTTGCTTGCTTAAGGATTGCAGGATCGATCTTACAGACTGACATATAAGCAAAAAATGTGTTGATAAAAAGAAAATGCTGCCATGAAAGATTTTGAACACACAACATACATTTCTTCTACTTTATGGATCTCAGCTGCTTCATTCTGAATCTTTAGCAGCTACTCCAGTAACCACACAACCCTGTGTATGCCTCTGTAGTTATGGTGACATAAACTGTGAACAGGTTTCTGATGATACCAATGCAGTTGGCATAGTTAATACGGTATCCATCTACTATTCAGTTTGAAAAAGAAAAATATTTCTGTGAATTTATCTTCCAAGCTGTATATGTTATTGGTTTATATTGATATGTTGATACAAATCAGCGCTGAGATCTAAATGGGATCAGCAGATTTTGAGATGTACCTGGCCTTATTGCAAATAGTTTACGCACAGTGTGGTTTTCAGAGCTGCTACCAAAGTACAGATTAGAGCTGGTATGTCTTGTTTTTTTCTGTGTGTTGTTTTTCTGGCAGAGAGTTTTGGGTTTATACCTACAAAACTTGCCTATAAATCCTAGTTATATGAAATATTATATTTTATATGATATATTTTCACTAGTATGCAGATGCCAACATTCGAAAGCGATTAATAGGCTTTCAAGGGAAAATTTTGGACACACTTTTAGCTCTCACTGAAACACATTTCAATAGATGTATTTTTATAGTGGGACAGAATGGAAAGAATTTTCCTTTCTCCCCTTCCTCCATCCTCAAATTAGGGGATCTTCTCTCTTAAAAAGTCTGTGTAAAATGGAGTGTTTTCTTCCTTTCTTTCTTTTTATAAGACCTCTGAAGATTTTTAAGGTTGAAAAGTGTGGAGATAGATGAGCACAAAGGCCCCGCTCCTGCTTTACTTTACACATGCAAGTAGTCCCATTAATTTACATAGGATTACTCACATACTTAGGCCTGGTCTACACTGGTGGCTTAATTCGAATTAAAGTCCCTTAATTTGAATTAATTACTCCCACGTCTACACTTGCACATTGTTAATTCGAAGTAAGGAGCCTTTAAAATCGAATTAATAAAACCACCTCTGCAAGTGGATTAGCGCCTGAAGCGCATCAGTTAATTCGCATTAGTGTGAGTGTGGACGCAATGGGACTTAATTTGAATTAATTGACCTCCAGACTGTAACCCATGATGCCTCATTTCAGTACCCTCTACCAAAGCAGCCCCGGGAAGATTTAAATCTTCATTTCCTGCGGTGAATGGGTTTAAAATCCAAGCTGTGATCACGCCCCTCCCCCCCCCCCCCACACAACAAGCCCTTTGCAGTTTGTCTCTTTAAGGGTTTGAAAATTTCACCCCCCCCCCCCCGTGCGTGGTGAATGGGTTTTAACTGCCCAGCAAGCCCTTTGCAGTTTGTCCCTTTAAGATTTGTCCCTTTGAAAGTTTAGCCCTTTAAAGTTTGTCCCTTTGAAAGATTTCACACACCCCTCCCCCCGCGTGGTGAATGCGTTTTAAATACCAGAAGTGAGAGGAAATTCTTTGCTACATTGTTTCAGTGGCCAATCATGGAAATTGATACTTTCTTAAGAGTTTATTCACAGTGCTATATATGGATACATTATATCATGCTTTCCATCAGTGAAATGGAAACATTTGTATCACTGTATTAATATACTAACTGACTCCATTGTTATTTATCTTACATTCTACAGACACCTGTAGAATCAAAATCAAAGGCAAGCAATATACAGGGAGTGGTGGGGGGAGCATAAAAGGCAAACAGCATACAGTTCTAAAGTAATCCAGGATAAGATGCGATGTATTTGTCATGGTCAAAATGAAAGCATAGTTCAGCTGGCTCCATGTGCCTGCAGCAATGGTGATCGGGGGAGTAAAAAAACAGCACCTTTTCCTGTTTGTTTGGGGTGGGGAAAGAGGGTGGGGGAAACAGCGCTGCATCTTGGGATGATGACACTCGTCACAACAGCCTCTATGGTTAGTTGCACTGTGGGATAGCTTCCCGCACTGCACTGCTTTCTAATTCGAATTAAGGCTGGCCAGTGTGGACGCAAGAAACCAGCACAAACACTGTAGTGTGGACAGTCTGCAGTGCTTTCTATAAATCGCTTTCTGTAATCCGAATTAAGCTAATTCGAATTAGTGCTGCAGTGTAGACATAGCCTTAGTGTTACTCACATGTATAGGTGTTTGTAAAGCCAAGGCCCAAAAGTCCTTCTGCTTTATAATTTGGAGTTCTTATGGTGGAAGCATAAACCAAAAAGAGCAGATAAATTACCAGCAGGTAAGAAATGGGCCAATATCAATACTGGAAAAGCCTTTTCAAAATAAATGTAAAAATCCTAGGTTTGCCACACCAGTGGGGCAGGATTTATTAGTGTGCAGCTTTTCAGGTGTTTTGCAGATAGATAAGTCACTCTAGAGACACATTTCAAGAATAACAAAAGCCATGAGCAGACACTGCTATGGTATCATAAATGCGACAGGATGACCAGGTGTCCTGATTTTATAGGAACAATCCTGATATTCAGGACTTTGTCTTATATAGGTGCCTACTGCCCTCCACCCCGTCCCGATTTTTCACACTTGTTATTTGGTCACCCTAAGATGTATTACGGCTACAACTCATTTCACTGCAATGCTGGAGAACACAGTTTCAACACAGAAAAGTTTTTAAATATGCCCCTTCCAGATTTCAAAATTTAGAACAATTCCATCCCTGACTGTAGAGTAGAGCTAGTGTAGAAAAAATATTTTCGTGCATCTGGAGATAATCCAGCACAATTAGTCATTTAGCCCTTTATGTTTATAAATGGGAGAGTGCAAAAATTGCTTTTTTGGGAGGAACAATTATCTCCAGATTTGGAGGCACTTAATGAAAAGTCTTAATTCAGACTTGTTTAAAGTGAAAATCTTGCTGCTTTTCTCTGCTCTGCAGATGATTTATTGGAAGTGCATCACCATTTAGTTGATACCTGTGGCTGAGAATAGACAGTTGATGAATCTGAAGAGTAATGGGGCACACATGATCCAGTCTGCTTGTTAGTGCAATCAGTTCTGCAACTCTAATCTGTTTTTAAGTTTGGTGTTTCACTTTGTTATTGAGTTCCAGAGGGGTAGCTATGTTAGTCTGTTTTTAGCAAAAGAGCGAGAGTTCTGTGGCACCTTAAAGACTAACAAATTTATTTGGACATAAGCTTTCATGGGCTGAAACCCACTTCATCGGATGCATGAAGTGGAAACTTTGTTATTGTTACTAATCCAGTATGTCTGTGTAATTGTTAATCAGTTAGAAACCTGAACATTTGTTGTGAAATCTCAGCTGTTGGAACCGCTTACCCACTGGGCCGACTCAGATGCTTAAAGTTATGGTAAATATTTTGTTAGATTGGGATCTAAAATTTCCTAATCTATGCTAGAGTGCTGGACAATACCAATTTTACCTAATAATTCCTGCTTTCTAGAGCAGCTATACAATATAACAAATAACATATAGGCACTTCCACACCTTGTAAGGGAATGCATTGCAAATCATTTTAGATTTTTTATATATATGTGAAACACTAGAAAGTAATTAAAATGATGGTAATAAAGTTGACTGTGATGTATTTATTTGGAATGGATGTCAACAAGACATGAACCAGACCAGCCCTCCTAGGAGCCTGGATGTGTATTTGCGGGGTGACCCTGTGCTGCTGAGGTTTCATTGCTATTGTTTAAACTAAGCTAGATCAAAGCTAGTTTGGGTATGTCTACAATGGCTGCAGTCACACCTCTGATTGTAATGTTGCCGTACCCGCAGTGTTAATGGGAAGTTACTCACATAGGCCTAAATTCTTCCTGCATTCTCTACGCATGCTTTGGCTCCCTGTTCAACTCTTGGACTTTCTTCTGAGTCTATCAAGAAAAGTGACAACCATTCCCAGCTGTGATAGGGTTTTTGTAATGTGGACAGAGGTCCACTAGGAACTTGGCTGAGGGCACTGAATTGAATGAGACTATTCCTATGAGTAAAAATTCACCACTATGAATAAGAAGGTCGCAGTCTGTCCCTTTGCATTTAACTATTGGAAACACTCAACATGACCTGATTGTGCAAACTTTGACTTCACTGTGACTACCGTACTAGTGTGAGTAAAGTTACCCACAGCTTTGCAAGAGTAGGGCTATGTACAGGACTATAGTTTTTGATATTCTAGTCTCCAAAAATGGAAATTATATTTTCAAAATAAAATAAATTAGTGAAATCTCTGCAAGGTAAGCTAGATATTAAGAATGATGCTCATAGATATAGGGACAGCAAGAACATAAGCACATTGGCAGGATCAAAATAACCAAAGTACTGGATTTAAACCAGCTTTTCTTTGTTCAACTGATCCTTGACAAGTTTACCAATAGGCTTGAAATATTGCCAATAGCTATTCATGATGAAGAAAAAAAGCATTGCCACTCAACATTTATTTGAATATGCCCCAAGTTTAATTCCAGCATTTTTCATTTTTTGTTATTTCTTGGGAGCTGTGAGCCAAAATTATTTTCTTACCAACATATATGTATCCTCATCCCACTCACACAATGTTTTGTTGTTTATTACAAAATACAGTGTTTTAATAAGTGTTTTAATAAGATTATTAGTGCTTATTACAAAAAACAGTGTTTTGTGGTTTATTATTTGTTCCCAGAAAATAAAGATCATTGAAGATAAAAACAACACACCAACCATCTATGTGCTTGGAAAACAGATGTGCACAGTGGGTCATATTTTGGGCATACCAACCTTGATAGTATCTCATGACATTTATTTCTCACTTTAAGAATTCCAATATTTGGTAGGAAGCAGTGGGGGGTTGAGAATAGAGGAAGAGAGAGGAAATATTTTGAGATGAATTCAGGGGCATCCCTGAACATCACAGCAGAAAAGGGATATATTGATTCTGTATTCTTAGTGTTATAATAGCTGGCAGCTAGGGATGCTAGGTGAATCTAAACTGTTGCAGACAGGCCAGAGAGAACTGTTTACATAATACCCTTAAGGAATTTCTTAAAAAAGGAAAAAATGAATTTTGATGGGTTTTTTTCCTACCCACTTGCTGCCAGAAAAGTTATGAAGACCTTAGCTGATGATCTACAGAGCTGAGAGAGAGCACGTTAGAAAGGTCCATCCCAATGCAATATTTACTTTTTATCTTCATATCTTTTCTTCCTCTTGTGCATCCTATAGTTCCAGTGCATCTGTAATGCACTTTCATATATTTTTTATTTCTTCAAGTGATATTCGAGTCTCCTTTCCGTTATAATATTCTGGGTACCTGAAATATACCCAATTCTAGTGATGTTCAATGATGGCTGTGACTTACTGGTTCACTTTAAAATGAACAACAAAAAAAGAACAACTCTGTACCACAAGCTTTTGAAATGAACTTGGCAGGTGAGCAGGGAATGCACACACAAATCCCATTCGTTTGTTTACATTTACTGATACCATCAGGCTAGTCCTCTTGAGATTAGTTGCTAACACCCCCCAGTTGAACTGTGAGTTTATTGGATGAGTTCTGAATTTTCAAGTCCTTTTACTTACTGAACCAGTTCATTTAAAGACCAAATGAACCCTTTACATTAGGGCTTTGGTTCCTTTTGGACACTGTTTACATTTTGTCTTTATTGTCTGACACTAAAACAGCCTGTTAACTCAAAGTCTGCTCTTGAACTAGGCTTGAGAACCTCGAGGCAGGACAACCAAGTGTTCCTCATCTCAAGGAAAAATTGTTTATTCCAAGGCAATCTCTCTCTCTCTGATATGTTGTTAACTGTATTCATTAGGAGATTGCAGAACCAGGAGAAATTTGGGCTTTTGAGAACACTCTAGAAGGTTAAAAAAAAAAGTTGTACGGGTTTCTTGAAACTTCTGGAAAAAATATTTTCCAACAGAATCACCCTGAATGGGCCATACATATTTGTTGATTCCCTTGTGCTGGTGTCAATATTATAAAGTGAATGCTCTTAAAATAGGACCTGATCCAAACCGCACCGAAGTCAGTGAAAAGATTCTATCACTTTGAATAGGACCTGAATTATTCCCCACAAAGGTAATGGTAACTCCCATTTAGTCCAGGTGACTTCTGCAGGACTGATTTATATTCTGCACAAGAAAAGAATGGAAGCCAAATTAGGCTTGAGGGTTCTTCCTAGTAAAAGACCCTACCATAAGCCATTTGTCAGTCAGGTGTCAACCAATAGAAAACAAGCCAGGCAAAGCACAGCTACCAGCTGTTGTTTGAGAGAGACTAAAGAACAGCTAAATGAGTAAGTCAAGGCAGTAGGAGACATAGGCTCAGATTTTTAAAGGTATTTAGGCATTGCTTTGCTCAGCTCAGCATTGCAAGGACTAAGGCTTAGATTCACAAAGGTACTTAGGTGCCTAAACCCCAGATTAGATGCCTAAATCCCAGTTTTAGGTTCCACTGCTGCTCACAAAACTCTCACTGAACTCAGTAGGTACCTAAACTCATTCAGCTTCTAAATTTTTGCAGTAAGAAGTTCCCTCAGCACCTAGTTTGTGTCTCTGGGTATACACACTGCTTGCTGCCTTGCTCTAGGTATCTGGGTGCATATCTCTGACTAAGTAGGGTGACCAGACGTCCCAATATTAGGGGCTTTGTCTTATATTGCAACTATATCCTCCCCTCCTTCTCATCGAAAAAAAAAAGTGCCCTTATTTTCACATTTTGGTCACACCCTATGGCTAAGCCCCAGAGTGATTGTAACCTGGGAGAACAGACATTCATCCGCCTAACTTGCATGTGGGGTCTGACCTGGCAGGCCTCCCACCCCGGGCTAGTTCACACGAACAGCTGTGTATGGGGGCGGGGGGAGAAGAGGAGGAGGATCCTCTCCTTCATAAATTTTAGTCCAGTAGTTATGGTACTTACCTGGGATTTGGGAAACCCCTAGTTTAAGTGCCCCCTTCACCTGATGAGGAGAAGGGAGTTGAAGAAGGATCTACCTCCTCTCAGGTGAGTATGACTATGGAATATTCAGATGTAGGGCTTCCTCCCTATCTCCTATTGAACTCTTCCATTGGAGCAGGGCAACTGGATTCTGCATCTGCCACCTGCCAGGAAGGTGCTCTAACCACAGGCTAGAGAGTCATTCTCATCCTTGCGTGTGTGTTGTCTCTTCCCCTCCCCCTTTGTTTGTTCCTCGATGTAGCTAGCTGAGGTCAAATCTATATCAAAAGCTGGGATTTATCTGAGGTAATGACTATCTGTGCCTTGTCTCTACTAGGATGTTAGAGTGAGAGACCTGTCATGAGTTAGCACCATATCACCATATAAAAACATGCCTTGTTATTTTTTTTATAGTAAAGACATAGTCTTAGCTTCTACTGAGAAGTGGGATGCATAAGAGCCCTGCTAGCAAAACTTTCCTAGGGAATGCGCTGAATCCCTGAAACCCCCAGCTATAGAATCATAGAATCATAGAGTTGGAAGGGACCTCAGGAGGTCATCTAGTCCAACCCCCTGCTCAAAGCAGGACTAACCTCAGCTATATCATCCCAGCGAGGGTTTTGTCAAGCTGCAGCTTAAAAACCTCTAAAGATGGAGATTCCACCACCTCCCTAGGTAACCCATTCCAGTGCTTCACCACCCTCCTAGTGAAAAATGTTTTCCTAAGGTCCAACCTAGACCTCCCCCACTGCAACTTGAGACTGTTGCTCCTTGTTCTGTCGTCTGCCACCACTGAAAACAGCCTAGCTCCATCCTCCCTGGAACCCCCTTTCAGGTAGTTAAAGGCTGCTATCAAATCCCCCCTCATTCTTCTCTTCTGCAGGCTAAACAAGCCTGGTTCCCTCAGCCTCTCCTCATACGTCTTGTGCTCTAGCCCCCTAATCATTTTTGTTGCCCTCCGCTGCACTCTCTCCAACTTGTCCACATCCTTTTTGTAGTGGGGGCCCATAACTGGACACAATACTCCAAATGCGGCCTCACCAATGCCGAATAGAGGGGAATAATCACTTCCTGCGATCTGCTAGCAATGCTCCTACTAATGCAGCCCAATATGCTATTAGCCTTCTTGGCAACCAGGGCACACTGCTGGCTCATATCCAGCTTTTTATCCACTGTTACCCCCAAGTCCTTTTCTGCAGAACTGCTGCCTAGCTCGTTGGTCCCCAGTCTGTAGCTGTGCATGGGATTCTTCTGTTCTAAGTGCAGGACTCTGCACTTGTCCTTGTTGAACCTCATCAGATTTCTTTTGGCCCAATCCTCCAGTTTGTTTAGGTCCTCCTGTATCCTATCCCTGCCTTCCAGGGTATCTACCACTCCCCCTAGTTTAGTGTCATCTGCAAACTTGATGAGGGTGCAATCCACCCCATCTTCCAGATCATTAATGAAGATGTTGAACAAAACTGGCCCCAGGACTGACTCCTGGGGCACTCCACTTGTGACCGGCTGCCAGCTAGACATGGAGCCATTGATCACCACTCATTGAGCCCTATGCTCTAGCCAGTTCTCGATTCTTTTTATAGACCATTCATCCAACCCATACTTTTTTAACTTGCTGATAAGAATACTGTGAGAGATCGTATGAAAAGCTTTGCTAAAGTCAAGGTATATCATGTCCACCGCTTTCCCCATATCCACAGAGCCAGTCACTGCTTCATAGAAAGCCATCAGGTTGGTCAGGCATGACTTTCCCTTGGTGAATTCGTGTTGACTGTTCCTGATCACCCTCCTCTCTTCCAAGTGCCTTAAAATGGATTTCTTGAGGACCTGCTCCATGATTTTTCCAGGGATTGAGGTAAGCCTGACCGGTCTGTAGTTCCCCGGCTCCTCTTTCCTCCCTTTCTTGAAGATGGGCACTATATTTGCTTTTTTCCATTCATCAGGGACCTCCCCCAATTGCCACGAGCTTTCAAAGATAATAGCCAATGGCTCTGAAATCATCTCAGCCAACTCCCGCAGCACCCTCGGGTGCATTGCATCTGGCCCCATGGACTTGTGTATGTCCAGTCTTTCTAAATGGTCTTGGACCTGTTCCTTCAGCACTGCGGGATGTTCACCTCCTTCCCATTCTGTGACGCCCAGTGCAGTCTGTGAAGACAGAGGCAAAAAAGGCATTGAGTACCTCAGTTTTCTCCACATCCTCTGTCACTGGGTTGCCTCCCCCATTCTGTAAGGGGCCCACACTTTCCCTAATCTTCCTCTTGTTGGTAACATATCTGTAGAAACCCTTCTTGTTCCCCTTCACGTCCCTTGCTAGCTGCAACTCTAATTGTGCTTTGGCCTTCCTGATTTAATTCCTGCATGTTCTATGTACTCCCAGAGCCAGTATTATTTACGTTTTGGGCACTGCTGGCCACCTGTGGGGTGTAACCCTCCAACTTGTAGCCCTACCTCACCACCAGGCAGACTTTTCTACCACCTTAGGTCCCATGAAAGCTGGATTAAACCAGGGGTGGATGTAACTCTTAGTCTAGAAGTGACACAATAAGATAGAAGCAGATACTATGGTAAAGATACTAAACATGATGGTTTCTTTTTGTATATGCGTTACACTGCCATCAATTTTGGTCTGTTTGTATTCAGGAAGCCTCTGAGTTTTTGTTTAAACAGTCCCCACAATTCATAGTGAAACTGTCAAACTCTCCCCATTTCACTTGGTTTTGACGTGAAACTGCACATTTCCCATGGCTCTTTCGACTGTAGAGCGTAACTCCTGTTTGTTTGAGGCTGGGCCCAGGTTGACTCAGTAGTTTTTCAAACATTTGCAAACCTTTCCCGAGAGCTGAGTTTCAAGTTTGCAATGAAACATGAATCCAGGCAAGTTCTGTGTCATTTTTGGTTTCATTGCAAACATTTAGTCAATGTAATAAAGCTTGTCCTCTAATAATCATTTTTTTCAATTCTCCCTTTTTGGTGCCCCAGCAATATCCAATATTTTAAACAGTGTAAAATCTGGTTATATATTGCCCATCAGATAAAATATTTGCTGCCACTTTTCAAACCACCACTGTTCATTCTTGGCAATTGAACTTTAACCGGTATCACACATATTAAGATTTTAGTCAACAAAGCAAAAAATCCTCTCTGTTTTTCTCTTGGCATAGACAGAGAAACCCAAATGTAATTATTTTGTGTTTACAAGTATGCGTCATGTTAAACTGAGGCCCAGTTGATGAGATGTGGATGTATAATCCCCTTCCCTCTCTGCCAGATTTCATATTTGTGCTCAAGTGGCTGTTATCCATTGTTTCTGTAGGTTGGCATAAGGCTTAATTATGCAGAGACTTTCCTCCCTCTTCCCAGAGACTGGGATCTTTAGGCTGTACATTTCAAGCCACCAAAATCTGCACCAAGTGCAGGAACCAGTCCAGGTCTAAATAATGCTAATCAAACTTCAGTCTCCAAAATGCAGTGCTCTCTATCAATTTCTCCCCTAGTGCAAAGTTACTCAAAGTATGTAAAGAGGTATCAGAAAATGTTGGTTTTGTGTGAGAAAGCATCTCTCTCTTCATTTCAATTCTTTTTTGTACCGTTTAAGTAAAACAGGCCATTAATGTGCATAAGCAATTGGGGGGGAATACCAATGTATGCAAGCACAGAGCATTTGTACTCTAACCCATGGGTACATAACCCTGACTCACTGAACTGATGTATTTGGCTTTCATAACCTTGCAGGCAAATCAGAAATTCTCGGTTGACACTAGTTTAGAACTTCAGATGACATGTTTTGAGTGGAAGGCAGTATAAATTTACTACTCAACTGTAATTTTTCTGAAAAAACACAGGGGCTTGATTTACTAGCAGTTACCTAAAACAGCAGTTAAGTAAACAGAATCTGACATGTACTGAATTACTGCCTGAATTATTTTACTGTCTTGTTATTAACAAAGGGATTATAGGAACACAGGGGTTGCTGTACCAGATGTGATCGTTCATTGGTTTGTCTAGTCTGAGATCCTGCCTCCAGCTGTGGTGCCCGATACCCAATGCGACACAGGGAGGTCTCTGTGAAACACGCTAATGATTGCACAATGTTATTCAGTGGGTGGGAATAATTTGGAGGCAGACCATTTATGCCCAGAAGCATGAGATTTAGTTACTTATGCATTGTATAGTTACCTCTGAGTGGTGGTAATGGTCATAAAATTATCCAGTCCTTTTGAAAACCCAGCCACAATATTTGTCTCAACGGCCTCCTCAGGTAGTGAATTCCACAGGTTGACTGCCCATATGTTTTGCAAAGAATTATTTGTACAGACGTCTTCTTTATCATCATTTTTTAGTATGCTAAGCACTTCAAAGAAAACAAACAAAAAAAAATCATCCACGCTCCAAACAGTTTACAGTAGAGCCCTGCATCGGACTATTTTTAAAATCCCACTCCTGTCTTGCCCTGCAATACCCACTACCACCTGTTCCCACATTTTTATTTCTCTCCCACACGTAGAAGCCTTAGATTCCACAAATCCCGCAAGAAAGACTGATTCCCCCATGCTACTTTAAAAAAAAAAAAAGTCAGTTTATGGAATTCAGACACAATTTTTACCACTGAAAGAATAAAACAAATCTTGTTTAAACCATGTCAAAAATACTTTAACTCCTGTTATAATAGACATCAAATCTTTCTATCCCTCACTTAAATTTAAATATTAAAATCTTAATTTAAAAAAAAAAGAAAAGAAAAAGAGAAATTTGCTTTACAGTGCTGAAAAAACTGACGTGAGATTTACTGTTTTCCCGCAGATTACCGCAGTCTTGTTTTTTTGCCCACTCAGTCCTGCCTGCAACAAAGAACATTTTACCTACTCCCGCTATTATGGCAGCAGGTCCTGCAGGATCATAGTCCTATTGCTCTAGCTGACAGCTCCCATGTTAGATGTGACACAATAAGTGGAGCACAAACAGCAGGGAATGAGGAAGGATAAGGACCACAGAATGTGATTCCACAGTTCGTAGGAATTTTGGAATTGCCACACCAGGTTAGATCAGTGGTCCATCAACTTCAGTATGCTGTCACCAATGAGGCCAGTGGCATACCGACAGGGGGAGGGAGGAGACTGTGGCCCCCAGGCGCAGGCCTGGGGGATGGAGCGCCATCTGGGCCTTTCAGTGCCACATGGGAGAGGGGCGGGGCAGGGCAGGGCGGGGAGGGGAGGGGAGGCGGCCGCCACGCTGCTTGGGGCCAGAGAACATGGGCCAGACCCATGGGGGGATAGAGGATCTGGCCAACACAAGTCCTGGTTAGTCCCCAGTGACTGGCAGCGCAGCACCGCGCCCCTGCTATCTTCTCCTCAGCTGCGCCCCTGCAAGCAGCGCCCCCTCCCAGCCATGTCGCTCCCCCCAGCTGTTAACCCCCCCCCACCAGCAGCACGCTCCTCCCCCCGAGCAGTGTGTGCCCGTAGGCCATGCCCTCCCCTTCAGCAGTACAGGCGCCCCCTGGCGAAAAAGAGGGGAGCCGCAAATGCAAGCATTGGCCCCTGGGTGCCGGAGACCCACAGTACGCCACTGAATGTGGCCAGTACAAGCTGCTTTAGTGGAAGGTGCAAGAACCCTGCAATTGATAAACATGGGATCACCTGCCCCCAGGCAAAGTTCCTTGCTAACCTGCAATTGATTCGTGATTGAATTATGCCCTGAAGCATCAAATTATCCCTGAGAGAGAATGACAATTGCAGAGGAAATGGTCAAGCTGTACCTTACAGACACCAGCTAACTATGTATATCTACTAGGCAATCTAGTTGCAGTAAAACATCTATTCCCAAATATCAGCACCCACTCATTATCTTAAAGGAAGGAAAAGATCATTGCTTCTTATTGTTTCACTTCTGTTTTAATGAAGAAGCTGAATATTTTACAGTGCTAGATTTAAGCTCTTGTTTCACCATAGCTAATACATTTTTCTGCCTTCATTAATATTTGCTTTGAAGTCCCAGATGAGTCAACACTCATAATTTTGAAAATTTTATGCAACTCCATATTTGCAGTACACAGCCTGATTTGAAGGGCAGGCTTCTCAGAGGAATTGCACAATCTTTAAACTAAAATCTCTCCTTAGGTCTGCAGTGTTAGTTTGCAATTTTTGTCTCTAGCTGGCTGCATATTTGGAGTAACTTGAATTCTGAATAGTTCACATAACACCTTGAACTCCAGCGACAAGGTGTTTTTCAGGTTCCATCTGCAGCTCTATTTTTATAAGGATTAGAGATGAGTAGGTTCTAGCATTTATAGGACTGATATAATCACCCTTCTTATTGCAAATTAACATTGCCATCTCAAATTAGTGTGGGCTGATCACGTCATTTATTTTCCATGAATCTTGGGTGCTACACCCACTGACAACAGAATGGTTTCTTTCACTTTTCTTCCATGTGTGTTTCTGATATAGCTTTGCTGCTTAGGTCAGAACTTCTCCCGATTTAAAAATAGTAAACAAAAACAAGGACAGTGTAGAAAACATCTGAAAAGGTTAATGCCAGCTGCAGTCACGTCAGCAGCCTGGTTTATATTTAGTGGGGAAGCGTGCCCAAGGGGAGGTGAAGAGTTCAAACTAAGATTCAACCTGTGTGCTTGGACCTAAATGAGAACTGCCGGTAAAGGTTGAATTGGCCTTTACAAATAATGTGTGCGATGCTTTTCCCACTCTGTGTGCCAATTTTCCAGTTTGCCACTTATTATTCTCTTTGAAAAAGTGATCTGAAAATAAGGGGACATTAGAGCATTCAAACTTTTGACCACAACCCACAAATTGGGCATTTGGCTGCCTCCACTATTGCCTGTCACACCCTCCTGCACCAAGTTGTAATAGCTTTTTAAGCCAGGTGTTTTGACCACAGTCTTAAGTAGTTAGATGTTTATGTGCCCACAACTCACTACAATATCAGAGTGTCTCACCTCCCAAGTATTTATGGATTTATTCCCATTGCACCCATGTGAAGCATGGAAATATGATTGCCCCCAGTGGACAAATAGGGCCTGGAGAGCTGGGAACTGAACTCACATCTGTTAAGACCTAGTAGAAACTTAACCACAAGACCATCCTTTGTCCCCTAAGCACTATGAACTGGAAAGTTTACAAGAATACACTTTGTTGTGAGATTTCCTCTCCCTTACTTCTGATTGGGTCAGAAAAACAGGCTATCTTAGTGTATTTAAGTGCTTCTGCTTTTCAAATGTTAAGAACAAAAAATAAGTACCCAAATGCATTCAAACGTCAACATTTCTTGAAAGTTTGCTTCAATTTTTATTTTAAGTTCTTGCTTTGGGGATAAGTGCATGCATAATAGTGTATGTTCCCTTTTCATTATTGATTGCACCAAAAAACATTTCTTTTGAGTTAAGGTTCTAATTAGTAATACATTGGGACAGAGAATTTAAATGCTAGTTTTGTAATGCTCTGAAGTCAGAAAGATGGCTAGAGCAGCTTATCTTCACTGCTATTGTCCCCGCAACGAGTACAGTTGCCAGAAATTACTATTGACAACAATTCCTAAAACGATTACATTCCCAGAGTCTAAGGAATGAAACTCTTGCAGGGTACCGAGATTTTAGAAGATGAGCTGGAAGCACTATGTGTATCTTCATTTTTACAATTCTGAACATTTTTGGAGGGTCTAACCTCATGCTTTGGCATCTGGGCAGGGCTAGCCTAATGCTTTGCATCTTGGAAAGCTAACTCCCTTGATCATATCACTACAGTTTGCTGGCAAATATTTAACAGCATTAGTTATATGGATACCCTTTAAAACAAGGCTGTCTGAAAAGAGAGCGGCTGTGTTGGTATTATAGATACGTAATTTCCAGTTATGAGAAGTATCCCTTCCTGGAGAGAGGTTTTTTTTATTTATTTTTGGTATGAAAGCATCCTACAGTGAAGGGGTTAAGAATGCACAAGGGTGAGTCTTGTAGCTGCATTTATCTTGGTAACACAAGATGTTCATGAATGTGGAACACTCATACTACGCTAGTTATTCTTGTACTGGCTTCCCTTCCAAGTCCTGACATGCTTGCTTACATACATGCTTCTGGAGTTTCACTGGGGGAAAAGTTTGGGGGGATCTGGTGACAAACAGGCCTTGATCTCTTGGATGCAGTACAGGAAAAAGTTGTTGATACTTCCCTTTTCCTTTTTGCCCTGATGGAAAATTGAAGGCATTTTTCTTTTCCCTGTACTCTGCTGTATACTTGCGCATTAATTGGCGTTAAAAACCATTTCAGGTTCCCTTCTAAACAAAGCAGAAAACAGACAAGCAAACAAGCGTGAGGATCCAGTTTTCACTTTTATGATCTGATATATTCAAGAAACTAGAGAGACCAAGGCAAAATCTTGCTCGTGCTTATGAAAGCAGGATAGGCTATGGCATTTAGCCACATTAGGGGAGGTGATGTGGAGTTGCATCGCTAGGAGTGTGGTGAAGGATTGTGCCTCTTCCCCAAGCTCCCCAGGTCCTGGTGGGAGTTTGCAGGCTGCGCCATCTTTGAGGCAATGTGCACTCAGGGGTGCGTGAAGAGAGTGGTACCTAATCTCTTTCAAGTACAGAGACTGTAATTGTTCCTGCTATTGTTGTAGGGATGGGCCCAAATTAAATCCTGAATCAGAACACTCTGTAGATTTGGAATCTGAAGTCAGAATTGGAGCTAAATTGTTCAGCTGGCTATATGATGGGCTAACTCTGTTCCAAACACCTCTGGTGTTCACACTGGATACAAAGATTGTGGTGCAGGTCAGGCCCATTTTTGTGTAATGCAGATGTACTCAGCATGGCGCTCTGTCTCTCTACTAGCTGGGCCACATAGAGAGACTGATGAGCCTGCTAGAGTGCTGGCTAATAGAGCTGGATCTTTTAGCTCAGACGCTAGAGGCTCCTGCATTTAGATATGAAGGAGCTGGGTTCAGCCCACCCAGGAAACTCATTTTACATTTGCTTACCAGACAGGTGTGTTCAGGTACATGCTAGTTAATGTCTAGGGGCACAGCCATTATATGACACACTGCAGTATTACATTTGCCCCAGGTAATGTCCAGCTATTCATCCATCCTGGGTCCTGGAGCTCATGAAGAATCCATGTTAGACCAATCTAGGTCTCAGCTATTTTATGAGAGATAAAGTGTGGATTCATGAACAAGTAGATACTTTGTAGATACTGACAATTTGTGAGATTACAACAATGCTCTTCCAATTCACTGCTTACCTCCACTGGAATTTTGATGAATGGTTCAAATGAAAATGTTTCACTTCTTGTGTTCCTAGGGACACAATACAGTTCAGCTTCAGTTATCTGAAATTCCATGTTATCCAAAATAAAAATGTCTCCTGGTTCCTGTTACTTTGAAAATTTCGTGGAGTATTTGAAATTTTGTTTATCTGTGTAGGGAGCTGCGGCAGCAGGTGAGGAATGATTGATCCACTTTTCTCACAGTTCTTCTAGGATCCTCTCAACATGTCTGTATTATTTGGGGGGGGATCTTTGTTTCCAAGGTCCCCAGGCAGTAGGATAGAATCATAGGACTGGAAGGGACCTTGAGAGGTCGTCTAGTTCAGTCCCCTGCATTTATGGCAGGACCAAGCATTATCTAGACCGTCCTGAGAGATGTTTGTCTAACCTGCTCTTAAAAATATCCAGTGATGGAGATTTCACAACCTCCCTAGGCAATTTATTCCTGTGCTTAACTATCCTAACAGTTAGGAAGTTTTTCCTAATGTCCAGCCTAAACTGCCCTTGCTGCAATTTAAGCCCATTGCTTCTTGTCCTATCCTTAGAGATTAAGCGGAACACATTTTCTGCCTCCTCCTTGTAACAACCTTTTATGTACTTGAAAACTGTTATCATGTCCCTACTCATTCTTCTCTTCTCCAGACTAAACAAACCCAATTTTTTCAATCTTCCCTCATAGGCCATGTTTTCTAGACCTTTAATCATTTTGTTGCTCTTCTCTGGACTTTCTCAAATTTGTCTACCTCTTTCTTAAAATGTGGCATCCAGAACTGGACACAATACTCCAGTTGAGCCTAATTAGCAAGGAGTAGAGCGGAAGAATTACATCTCGTGTCTTGCTTACAACACTCCTGCTAATACAGCCCAGAATGAGGTTTGCTTTTTTATTTTTTTATTTTTCTTTTGCAGCAGCAGTGTTACACTGTTGACTCATATTAAGTTTGTGATCCACTATACCCCCAGATTCCTTTCTGCAGTACTCTTTCCTAGGGTGTCATTTCCCATTTTGTATGTGTGCAACTGATTGTTCCTGGATGTTCATGAGGGGGCAGGGTCTCATACACTTCAAGGCCAGAAGTAGGGTGACAAGCTGTCCTGATTTTAGAGGGACAGTCCTGATATTCAGGGCTTTTTCTTCTATAGGTGCCTATTATCCCCCAAACCCTGTCCTGATTTTTCACACTTGCTGTCTGGTCACCCTAACCAGAAGGGACTAATGTGATCATCTAGTCCGACCTCCTGCACATTGCAGGCCACAGAACCTCATCCACCCGCCCTTGTAATAGACATATAACCTATGGTGAGCAGTTAGACCATGAGCATGTGAGCAAGACCCATGAGCCAGACTACTGGGAAATAATTCTCTGTAGTAACTCAGAGCCCTCTCCAAGGGAGTCCTCTGTCTCTCTTGGATATCTGATCTGTTCTCCCTCCCTTGCTGTGAAATTTTTGGGGGATGGGTAGTGGTGCTGATCCCAGACCTCCCTAATTTATGCTAGTTATTACCTGTGCCTCCAAAAGAGTAAATAAAATGTTTAGGAGCAAGGTCTTTGACTAAAACAAAAGACTTGAGTCTGAGTTCTCTTCCTAGCTCTGCCAATGGACTTTGAGTCATCTTGAGGAAGACATTGAGGTCAACGTTTTCAGACTTGGGGGCCTAAAGTTAAGTACCTAAATCATACATAAGGCATGTAGATAAGTGGTCAGCGACTCAGAAATTGCTGAGTGCTAAGACCTCAGCCGGGGGCAAGGAGGGGAATAATGGCTGCTCAGCATTTTTGGCTACTTCTTTAGGTACCTAAATATGATTAACTTTAGATATCCCATTTTGAAAATGTTGGCCTTAGCATCTTTGCACATTTCCTCATCTCTAAAATGGGGGTGATGATACCACATTCCATTCATCAGGTTACATTCATCAGTGCTTTGTCAAGTGCTTTGAGATTCTTGGGTACAAAGTGCTAGAGGAATGTAAAGTACCATTATACTGAATTCAGGAACAGTGCACACCAAAAAAAATAGTTCCCATTCCTCTGATGGGATAGGATACGTTCAAACACCGTCCCCCCTGCCACCCTCCTCATCCCTGCCGTGAAGCTGGAATGACGGGTTCCCCCAACCACGAGTGCAACTTACGTGCATTTTACAAACATTATGAAAGGAACAAAGGGTGCAATGATTAACTTGTTTTTAAATATGCGGCCTATTCTGTTACTGCTATGAGACTTCTGTGACCCGTCTGTGCCTAGGGTAGCCCGCCTGAAAATGTCAAGGTCAGGGCAGGCTGCAAAGACAGCAGCTTCTCCCAAACGGGTCAGGTGGACTATACTAGGCACAGATGGGTCACGACTTCTTTTTTCAGAAATCACACTTGTCAGCACAGCATCAGCTGAAGTTTCTTTCCTTCCCAGTTCTACGTGGGAAAAAAAAAAAACTTTGCAGCTTATAAGGCTGTGGGCTTTTCAATAAGCTGATGCAAGCAGTACTTAGCTATAGCCTGCCCAGCAGTACATGGTCGAAGGTATATTAACAAGAACATTTCTACGAGCAGCCTGAAACTCCTTTGGCAGTCCAGTTATTCAAATACGCTGTGGGGTTCATGAAACAGCTTGCCTTTGAATCAAAAATACTCCCTGAACCTTTTGGCTGAGCACAATTTCAGACTCCTATCGAAAAGGTGGTGAATACATTTCTCACCCCACAGACAGGCAGACACCTCTACTGGCTCTGCTTTGTAAATGTATGGGCCTTGGGATTCCTCATCAGCTGTTGTTGGAGAAATACCATCATTAGTCAGAGTCAGGATAACATTTGCCAGTTCTGTTTGAAAAATCCCAACACACAGTAGCAGGAGAAGGACAACACCTAACCTTTATTACACTCCATCTTCAAGGGTACTCTGGAAGATTGCCATTGATTTCCCTTTGCTGTTTCCTGAGTCAAGAGTTTCTCTCAGTTGAGAGCTCTTAGCTGAGCTATTTCCAAGGTATGTGAGCTCCATTCTGGTTTTGACCACTAATTCTGCTGTGACAGTAGCACTCAGAGACTGTAGCATAGGTGTTAATTTGGGTCTCAGTCATCTGGTGCCTGACGATTCCATCTGGTGTGTGGTGTGGTGGAATTATCCCATCTAAAAAATCAAAAAGGGTGTAAATGACATAAAAATGGTCCCATTTTATGAGTCCCAGGACCAAAGCAGTGCATATGTTGCATAGGAATAGTTGCTCATTTTCTGTGTGCACTGTCCAAAAAATGGGGTGTGGTGAGGGCCCCATCCTTTACCTGGTGTGATACTTTCTCACAGCAGGGCAAGAAAACCGGAGCGACTTAAAGCTTCTTAAGGCAACTTTCACTTGCACATTTGTTGCTCCGCGTATGGTACTGCAGTGTACACCAGTGGTGGTGTAGGATGTGCGTAGCGGTGGGCAGCTACAAGATTATGATCACTAAAAAATATTTATTTGTCCTACGGATGACGCATTAATTATATGCTTATAGTATGTTTGTGGAACCCATATGCTTTGGGATGGTGGGCTGTTTAAGGATTATGTGTCTAACATTGACTTTGAGCCTGCATCTGGACTGCATGGGTGGATGATTGTGTCCACATGCAGCCTCATTAACTGCAGGAGGGGTCCACATGGGTGCAGGCACTGATTGCCTGGATCCAACTGCAGTATTGGGTTGCATTGTTGCCAGTGCAGTTTTTTTTTTGCTGAATCCGTTAGATATCTGTTCTGGATGTTGCTGTTCATTGTATTGGGCTGGTGGAGTTTTGTGATTGAATAAAACTGGACATTACCTTTCCAAGAGCATGAGTATCAGTAAGAATACTGTGCCCAGAGCGGCTGAGCATGCCGAAGCCCTGTAGAAATAATATGGCATGCTATTAGACATGGTACGTAGTGGCACCATTACCCATTCATATCCGAGTCAGCTGAACTTTTCTTCTCATAGCCTTTTGAGTTACCTCAACTGTCTACTTGCATCCGTACAATATATAGTAGAGCTATTTCACATTGATCTCGTTGCTCTAGTTATAGGCTATCTGCTGTATTCTGGATTTCCAGGAGTCATAAATGAAAGTGGCTTTGCTAAACTGGGTAAACACTGCCTCTTTTTTATATGGGTTTGCATTTTACTGAAACACAGGTCAACGAGGGAGTGGACCTGTGACGCAGACACTGGCAAGTCAAAAGTGAGTGACATCATGAGCTCTGCAGGCCACTAAGGGATCACTACACCACTGCCTCTCCCCTCCCTGTAATGTCCCAAAGCAAGATAGGAGTCTTATAATTTGCCACTGATACTGGTTGCTCCTCCCCAGGCAGTTCTTGCTAGTCCCCAAAGCTCAGCAACCCACACTAGATGTTCTTCTCTTTTGCACAGATTAGTGAGGTTCTGTTGGATGCCTTTTCTTTTCTTTTTTTAAAGATCACATTACAAGGAAGTCCTAACTCTCAGCCTTTCCCCCTGTATGTATGCATGGGTGCGCACACGAAAAACCATCCTGTGTCAATTCACATAGGAGCTTGATGTTCTCCCGACATGTCTTGTAACATTAGCTGCTACCTGTGGTTACATGACGTGGTGGCTGCACACCTAAAACAGGCATGGACCACACTCTATTCAGGTACTACTATAAGCTTGTTTTATGCCTGATGTGTGCATAGACACTATGCAGTGCCTGGAGGAGTACAATTGGGCCTGTGTTTCTGTTCTGCAACTGAACAGGCCTATTTTGATATTAGAGGCACAGAACAGTGAAAATACAGAACAGACCATTTATTTATCTAAACCTTTAAATCTTTTGAAGACCATTTGCAACCTCCTCAGCCAGGTCTTCCCCAGAAGTTGGCCACTTCCCGGCCTTCTTGCCACCAACTCCCTACTTTTGAATATTCAGTACTGGGGATCGCTTTCCTCATTGGCAGTAGCAGAAATCCCTGAGCCTATGGAGCCTTCACCTCAGAAGCCAACAGTCCCTTTGAGAAAAGACCTTCTGGCGCTTCACCCCAGACAGCAAGAGGAATTTTATGGGGAACACCTAGCAATTCTCCACCTTTATTCCTCCAGAAATAAGATTGTGACACATTCTGAGATAGCAATTCAATCTCCATACCCCATTCCATCCCTGCAGAGGCTGACAACAAGAGGGCTAATCTGGGCTAATTGAGGTGGCATTTTCTGAGATGAAGACACTTTTCCAGGAACTGAATCTGGAATCGCTACCACCACCATGCGGCTTTCACAATTGGTCTCTGTCCAGCTGCACTGTATTTGAACTGGTGATCGAGGGGTGAAAAGCAGTGTATTCTTCCTTTTCCCAAGTTTCCCCATTTTAAAGAAAGGACATCTCAGAGGGCCTCTCCAGTTGGAAATGGACCTGAGGGGGAAGCATTTTCAAGGCAAGCAAGCTTTCTTTGAGTGATACCATTGCAATGAGTCTTTTTTGTGAACACTTGCAGTATATTTTTAATTTTCTGGCAGTCTGGTCTTATTATAACAGCAAAGAGTGAGGGGTGGCAGTGTAATTTTGTGCCTGTGAGCTCAGTGGTCATCTCAGAACTGGCATCAATCACAGAGAATCTTCACTGAGCTTAAGAATTGTTTTTTGTTTTAAGTAACCGAGGACAAATTAGTCAGACGTTTCAGATGCTAATAAAAGACAAACTGAAAAGGATCAAACATGAATGTGGCTAAATCAGAAATATTTGCTCTTTGAAAAAGCAATACTGTAAATTGTTTCACAGTGGGAGAAGCTAGACTAGTGCTCAATGGGGTTTTATTAGTCTTGGATTTTTGTTGATGACAAATAGTTTTGGATCTTATTCAGATATCCTTACGTTCAGCAATTCCTTAAAGAATAAGTAATCCCCTTGAAATTCAGTTGGCCCTCTTGTGGAGTAAGGTGCTACAAAGTTTGAGCCAGGATATCCGTCCCTTAAAATAATCACTTATAAAGGTTAGGACTCTGCTCCTCACCCACCATTCGTTTTTGCAAAGAATGTTAGGCTTGATCTACACTGCCGGCAGATTTCGGCGGCAGTTGATGAGAGATACGCAAAAACTATGTAGAGTAGCTTGCATATCTTCCATTGACTTCCTAACGTCTACTTACTGCAGTGTCCTCACTGTGCTGTGCTGACGGGAAGTGTCCTCTGGTCAACGCAGTGTTACTCTTCTTGCGGGAGTGGATTAATGGTGATGACTTCTGGGTCGATTGGGCAAGTGTCCACTGCCGCTCAATCAATTCTGCAGAATCAATCCTGCACTGTTGACAATGCCCCTGGCAGTGTAGACATCCCCTTAGATCAGCTCTTGTGATTTTTTACCATACATATCTTAATGGTGTTTGGCCTCTTCTGATTCCTCAGCTCTTGTGGTGAAGACTCAGTGATGGCAGCTGAAAGTCCATCATCCAACACAAGATGATTCAACTGCAAACATCGTTTGCTAGGAAACATGGTAGGTTGTAAGCTTGTTGGTAGGGTTATAGTCTCTGTATATGTTTATACAGTGCCTAGCACAATGAGGCACTGATCCTGACTGGGGTCTCTGGATGCTACTGCAGCAACATCTTTGATAATTAAAGTACAAAATAGTCTGTAAATAAAGGATGACTATAATAAAGAATAAGAAGTTTGGTCCTTCAGAGAGTAGGTCTTGACCAAGTTAAAACATTTTTGCTGAGATTTTCAGTGCTTCCTAAGGGATTTGGATGCCCAATTCCCATTAGGAATGAATGGAAATTAAGCATCCAGATCCCATTGGCGGCCTTGAAAATCCCATGTTTAAGGCCTAATTCTCCCAGTCTATGAGGACCTGCCAATGGAAGCCAATGCGGGTGACGTGCATACATTTGAGAGAATGATCAGTCCTCAGGTTACAAGAGGGATGAATTACCACTTTAGTTTTCCTTGAGTCATAATGGTTCTGGATTGAATGATACTCTCCCTGAATCTTCCTATGAAAGGACAGCAGCCTCACAGGTCCACAGACGTTCGCATTCTTTCCTTCAAATTATAATATTCTATCGTCATATCAGTGTCTCCTGGAGCGGTGTGAATGTGAAGTCACCAGCTATCAGGAACAAGAATTGAAGATGGGTGCTCTGGTGGTGGGTGGGAAGGAGTGAGCTTGTAGTTTTGTGGTCAGAAGCACAGCAGGAGGGACTGTGTATAATCTGTAATATTTAGGAAAATCACCAGACAAACTTTCAAGCCTAGACCCCAATTCTGCAAAGACTTTCTCATGTGTGTAAGTTACACCTTTGAGTATCCCACTGAAGTCAGTGGGAACTTCTCAGGACTACTCACATGCATTAAGCATGTGTATAAGTTTTTTCAGGATTGGGACCCTAGTGTCTAGTATTTGTAAGGCCTTTTGCAACAAAGGGGGTAGGAGCATACTGTTGTTTTTTTAAAAAAAAATGTTAGATGATGTGGGACGAAGCCTGTGACTTGCATCAGACTTAATGAATGCAGACAACACCTTTAAAAATGTTTGCAGTCAAGCTTGGTTCTGTGTGCCTGTTCCCTGACAGGATCTGTGCAGAGAACAAGTTCGCTGTGTGATCATCCCCTTTTTGGAATTCTGAGTGGATCAACAAAAAAACCGAACAATTTTCAGAACTTTGAAAACCCACCGCTTTTCAAAGCCTCATAACTCACAAACAGCTTGTCTGGTTCATCTCTGCCTCTGAAAAATTTCCATGGGGGAGGGACTAAGCATGAGGAAGGCTGGGATCAGATCATCAGCTGGTTTAAATAGAGAGCCTCCATTGAAATCGGTGGCGCAATGCCAGCTGAACACCTGGCCTATTACGTGGAAAGGAGCTCTTTTAAGAAAATTAGCAGAGAGCCAAAATCAGGGTTATTCTAGAAACTGCCTTAAATCCTTAGCGCTGGAGTGATATTGTGATTCAACCGTTAAAGTGCCATTTCCCTTTGTTAGCCATTTTAACATCTCATGTGAACTCTCTCAGAGTCTGCTGAGGAGTACTTTTAAAAATACTTTTCTTTAAAAGAGGAAACTAAACCAAAACCAACTATTTTGAAATCTTGTTAAAGGGTTGACTTAGAATTGCCAAATCCCCATTTTAGAGTTGATAAACCATTTCTTTGTCTCCAGATCCAGCCCTGGGTTTTTCAAAAGCTATTTTGATTTTAGTGGGATTTGAGATCCACTTGAACTCCTCTGAGCCTGTCCTTTGTGTGACTATTCCACTGCAGCATTGCTTGATGATGTGCTTGTCAGATTATGACACCAGCATTACAGCTGATTGGCATTTTTTCAATAAAATGATTTTTCATTGGAAAATGCCGATTCATTGAAACTGAAACATTTCTTGGGAATATACCAGTTGTGATGAAGTTTTTGCCAGGAAAAGTCTCTCAGGTCCAGGATGGCATTTCTGGTCAAAACATGAGTGAGTGGGGACTCTGGAATAGCCAATAGTCTGGTGGTTAGGATATTCAGCAGCAGTGGAGGAGACCTTGGTTCAAGTTCCTAGTCTTCCATGCTTTCACATCCAAAGGAGTGCCCCAGCCTACTGTCTATTCTGGCATAAGGGGCTTGTGTTCTCTCTCTCTCTCTCTCTTTTGCACAAAAATCTTCAAAAAGTCTCAGTTATGTTGGCGGTGGAATGGAAACTTTTTTGAGATCTTGAAAAGTTTTGCGGGGTGGGAATCACTGTCTCATTATTCAGGCATTCTCTTCTTCTCTCCCATCCTTAGGCCAGATTCCCACCCACTGTTCTTTCCATCACGTGTCTCTCTGGAGGCACAAAGTGGCAGAATCTGGCCCTAGCTAGCCACCTGAGGATTCTCCTGGCATAAAGTGGTGTTGCCAACTCCTACAACTGCCTCTGCTCAGCAGAGAGGGCAGGAGGGCACGTATTGGAGTGGGAGGGGACACGATAAACACACCTGTGCTCTGTCAATTCTCAGTTGATATATGGTCCCATAGTAACCATAGCCAAGTGACACATTAAGCTGCTCTAGCTTATGCTGATGAGTTAGGACCAGTGGAGAAGCATCAGGAGATATAGCTTGCTCTTTCCAGCTCCCCACTTCTCCTGCCTAGAGTTGATCTGGGCTTTTAGCCTAGGTCCCGTCTCTGACTTATACTGTTCTTAACTCACGTGTTGGTGCCTAGTCATAACAGTGGTTTGTACATTATTGGCAGTACCGTGTGTTCTTGTGGTGGCTTTCACCACAGCTCTGTACAGGACACTGCCTTCTGGAGCTTCCAATTGTGTGGGGCAGTGTGCCCCCTGCTACGTCATTCCAAGAGGTTTAGCATACCCTTCTTTGCATTGCTGACCAGCTTCACAGATGGAGGGCTATTGCCCCTTCTTCTTTCCCCACTCTTTTCCATTGGGGTCGATTGTGACCTAGTAGTTGTTCTTAGGGAGCCTCCCCTCCCACCTTGCAAATCTGTGTAGTTGTCAGCTACAATGTGTAGCCCCAATTGTGCTCTTTGATACCCAGTTGCATTATAAATAGTGCTGTTGTGTGTAGGGACTAGTGAGTCCAGCACACTGCATTCTTGAATATGATGAGGGGTATGGGCTATCTTCCATTCACCTTACAAACACTGGACTAGCAGTGCAGGTCTGTCTGGAACCATCACAGAAGGATTTCATTGTTGCTTAAAAATTGTGGCAAAACATAACTAGTTTTTTTTTTCTCTTCTGTACAGCAGTGCTTCAGAATGTAGCTTGCTTAAAAATTTTCTGTTTGCTCTGTGTATAGGCTTTAAACAGAATCACTTACTTTCATTCCATTTTCTGAGATGATAGTTAATCGCTTACCCTCACTGGTGAGTAGTTACTCAAATACGTAATCCCACTGAGTTCCATGAGACTACTTGTAAAAATAAATGCTTCAGGATAAACAATATATTAGCATTTA
Organism: Emydura macquarii macquarii; assembly: GCF_026122565.2. Classification (NCBI taxonomy): domain Eukaryota; kingdom Metazoa; phylum Chordata; order Testudines; family Chelidae; genus Emydura; species Emydura macquarii. The sequence goes on along the minus strand of NW_027132813.1, from coordinate 23,418,056 downwards.
CTCTACTTCTCTCTCATTAATAAATAGCTGAGAGGATTCAGTTTAAAACTCTAATTTGCTTTTTACCACCTATGCTATTTACTTTTTACATTTCTCACAGCGGGGACAATAAACCCAGGCTTATCATTTTTCACTTCTGTTTATAGTCATTTTCACTTCTTGATTCTCATGGATCCAATTGTCATGCAATTCCAGGGGGAGATTTCCTACAGTAGGGGCTGAGCAAAGACAGAGTAAGAACTTCAGGATCTGGCCTCTTGATCTCTCCTTATTAACAACTTCTCTCATATTCAAATTCCCACTTTTTTTTTTTTTTTTTTGGATAATTTAAACTTCAGTTTTGGCAGTGCTGTAGAATTGCGAAGATTTACAAACTTTTTGACTGAACCCGGTTCCGGTGATTATTTTGCATCAAAATCATTCCAGAGAAACCATCTGCTCTCAAATGCCTATGATAGAACAATCTCCTGGGGACCATTTCACAGGCTGGGGATTGGTGGAGTGCATTATACTCTGGCTCGACTTCTCTGCCCAGGAATGTTGCGCCTGTTCCAGCCACTCCTGACATAAACCCCTGCTCCTGTGGGGAGGAGGGTGTGGGGCCAGGTGGGGCCAGCAGAAATCTCTCCAGGCTCTGGGAGAATCCTCATCAGCCACTTTAGGGCTAGTGTAGGGCTCCTCTCCCACACTCCTGCAGCACAAAAGGATTTTCTCAGGGACTGGCAGCCTGCTCCTTGGTTTTGTGTGGCTCTGACAAAACCAGGTGAAACATGATGGGATTGGCAGAATTTTGCTTTGCATTTTTGTGACTTGTTTGTACCTGAAATGTAAAGCAAGGCAAGCCCACATGAAGTGAATGTTCTCAAGAGCCACTGGACACTGCGAATGCTAAAAAGTGTCAGACCGTTCTAACATAAACTAAGTTGACAGTGTGCCATTAACCCAATACTTGGAATGAAGCTCAACCCTTTGGGGCAGGCTGAAGCACAAACTCAACTAAATACAGTATGTAAACACAAGCTATCTAGCCATGCGCATCAAATATAGCATGCTGCAGCCTGGGTTTATATTTTCTTCTTCATTTCATCATTTAGAGTCAGTTTCTTTCAATTTTTCTTGAAAAAACGTCTTGCTGGATACAGACATTTAAACAAATAAATAATAATAATTAAGAAAAACAACCAAAATTTTCCAGTACAGTACTTCTTCACATAGCTGTAATTTTTTTTAACTTCAACTCAGAAGTTAGAAACAACTCCAGGGTGCAAAAGGAAATGATCACAGTGCTAGTCAAGTATCCCTTAGCTAAAGCAACAGATGATTCATTCAGATGAGCTCCAGGAAGGGTGAAGATTATGTCCAAGGTTGCTGTTTCACCCTTGGCTGACTGAAATTCTTAGGGAAATCGGTCTTACCAAATCATATTTAGCTTCACTGAGTTGCAAAGCACTACCCAGAATGTCTCTTGTTTCTCAAATTCCACTTCGAAGTGGGATGTTCCTGACTGGCTGTTTCATAACCAGCTTTGGCTGAAGAAGCTTACCATATTTTCTCAGACCCTCAATATCTGAGATAAATGTGTCACTGTAAAGAAGTAATAGATGAGAAGCGTGTGTGCGGGTGCACAGGTATGTATCATATACACACATATTCCCGTTGACTTCATTTAAAGTGATAAAAAACACTTACTTAAAAACTGAACCAAAATGAATAAATATCACATTCCTGAAAGAGAAAAGAGAACCACACTTATTGCTCAATTTAAACTTCTCTTCACTGCGGTGGAAAACAAAATCCCACTATAGTTTCATGCATTGTTTTGAAACACTGCAGTATTTTCTCTCTCCATCGTCCCTGGTCTTCTTTTTGAACAAGCTGTTCCTTGTCACCCCAAATGGTCAGTGACACCCCATAATTTACTGTTAGGAATGCAGACATGAAGGAAGACGAAGGGATGAAATATGGTGTCAAGTTTTATCTACTCACATTTCACACACTAAAGAGACAAGCCCCTTTGGCCAGTTGCCATAGAGAATTTTCTTTTAGAAGTAAATAACTCAGAACAGAAAGAACTCAAATTCATACTATCCCAGCTGCAGAAAGTCATTAAGTCTCAAAGGATGCTATGTGCGTTGTGTGAAAGGAATTTTGTAATCTGGATTTAACAGCAGTTGCAAAACTACATTTGAGTTTAAACCTTTATTTTGAACCTTTAATTATTGGCTTTGGTTTTTGTGTACTGATTAAAGCACATGTATTTACAAATAATTTCTATTTTTAAACTACAAACATTTAGATGAGAAGTTTCAGTAATTGGTGAATGGTTGATTTTTGTTTTGTTTTGCTGTTTTGTTTCTTTCTATGCCAACTGCAACTTGATTCCCATTTCCTAATTTGCTTTTTAAAAGTACGTTTGTTTAAAAAGAGAAATGCTCCTACCAAAGCCCTAAAACTGATTTTAAAGTGACATCCCAGACAGCTTATTTTTTTTAAAAATTGCCATTCACATGACTTTTTGACTTCTCTGACCTTCCCAATCTTTTGTCCCACTTTTTTTTTTTTTTTTTTTTCCATTTTAAATAGCTTTGAGAAGGTAGTTGAGCTGTTTTTAAATTTCCAATTGCATTCATCCAACTTTCCAGCCACACTTGGGGCATTTGTGTAACTCAGTGGAGTTGCTCCCAATGTAAATCATGCGTTAGGGCAGCACTTCTAGAGCACGAACTAATGCTTCCTAGATACTACCTGCTATGGAGATGTTGCATCAAAAGGTGAGCCAGGTTAGACCAGCTGGAGAGATGGGCACTATTGGGGCTAGAGATACTGTAGGCAGAGAGTAATGAAAGCTTTGTAAATGATAAAATACTATTGAGAAAGGGTCTGAATGTGTTCCCAGAAAGCCATAGGCTTCTATAACAGCTGGCTTAGTCCTAAACAGCCTGCAAAGTTCAGTTTTGGGGGTGGTTTATCATCATCTTTAACCTACACTGTCAATCTTTTGTTAAAATGAAACTAACCAACCAAAATAGTAGTTAAAAAGTGTTTAAAATATCAAAAATGACATTTAAAAAAAAATACATCATGCTCTTTAAATTCCTAATGCTGCTCTCCTGGAGTAGTGCACAATGAAGCAACAGCTGCTACCATTTTTATACAGATATATCATCTGCTCCCTCCAGCACCAGCTATGGCCCACCCAGTGCAGGCAGGGAGTGGGGTTCTGCTAATGCCTCACCACACCCTTTGAACTATTTAGTATCTGTGGTGGCATGGACTCTTCCCCATATCTTATGCTGTAACAATGAAATTCACTTTTGAGCAGTAGATCTGCCAAGTGTTACTCGTCTTGTGAGACACTTGCTCATTCAGGGGGTCTGTCATGCTTTCCTGCATCGCAGGTAAAATGTCATGTGGGAAAAGGGGGAGAGAGTCTGTGAGAGAGACAGACTATTTCTAGCGACGCACACTGTAGCCTAGTGAGCTGCAAGCCAGCCGACCATAAATTCTAGTCCCAGGTCTTTTCCCTGACTGCTGTTAACATTTTTGTGCACTTCATAACTATTATTAAGCAAGGCCTTTTATCCCTACCTTGGGGGAAACAGCAATGATCCATTCATTTTTCAGAAATGATAACTTGCACAAACTCACTGGGGACGGAGCTGATGTGACAGATTTAAGTCTTTGCCACAATGCTTTCAGAAAAGAACGTTAAAACTATGTGCATCCTTATGCTGCCTCTAACTACTAGACTGCACTGTGTTCCCAGAGCCGGAAATAGACTCCTGGTATCCAGCATTCCAGTGTTGTCTCACAAATAGTTGTGTTGTGTGTTTCACTCTAGGACTGGTCCACGTAGAGGGTAAGAGCCTGCCCCCACCACTAGATATTTCTATAGCTCAGATGGAAGACGTTTGTACTTCATTTTAAGACTGTAGTCTGCTGATGACCCCCATGGGGAAATATGACACCCTCAGGTATTGTGAGGACCTTGGAATAAATGTAGTTGTTGAACAATATTATATTGCCAAATATTTTGTGTCAAATGAATTTGGGTGTTGTGTTAATGTTTGTTTTTAAGGTTTGTATGTTTCTTAATGGGAGCTGACCCCTTAAGAACAGGGTGGGGCGCCTTATTATAGGATGTTTGAAGGAGATCAAGCCCAGTGTATGGAAGATTTTGCCTGTGTGTTCAGATAGCCTGAGACTCTGCTTGACTAAGCTCCAAAAAGGTCAGAACTGGAATTAGTAAACTTGTCTTTCCGAAAAGAAACCTCATTCTCAAAGGTGCTGTTAGCTCTTATTGGAGGACTGGCTGTCCAGAGCATTCCTAATTCCTCTTTCACTCATAGGTCACCAGTTTAAATCAATCCCATTTTAGTAGGGATTAAAAATTGCTCCCATCTAATTGGTGCTTGATGGGTTTCAGCACCTCACTTTGGACTGATTGGTTGGCTTAGCAGAGAGGCCAAGAACTGTTTGGGTCATGAAAACCGAAATACCCATTACCCCTTGAGGGCGTCGTCCTCATCGGGATAGAGGCAGGCTAGTAGGCCAGTGTGTGTTTGTGCGTGTGTGTGTGGGAAGGTTGCCCTATAGATAAATGAAGGACCTCATTTATCAGGGTCATCAAACTGACACTTCTCACCAGTGCTAAAACAATGCAAATATTTATAAACTGACATTTATGGCTGCATGAACATTATTTGCAAATATGCATATTCCTATTAAGTAAATTGCATAAAATGTCACACATGGGACAGTGTGCATCTGATGCAGTGGGTTGCAGCCCACGAAAGCTTATGCCTGCAGAAATTTGTTAGTCTTTAAGGTGCTACAGGACTCTTGTTGTTTTTACTGTATACAGACTAACACGGCTACCCCTCTGGAACTTTTCAACATGGGACAGTGTGATACTTGGTCCCTCTGATGCAGAGGATACTAGGCCCCTCTTTAGCCCTCAGAATTGGGCTTACATGGGATTTAAGTAATGAAGTGTTACATAGACCTTGGGGAGGCCCTCTGCATAGGGTGTTTCACCCTCTAAGAGCAAGGTGCAGAATTTCAGGCTACCCCCAGAATGCAGGTGCATGTGGGTTGGTGGAGAAGTGCTTTCTCTTCCTGCATGTTCCAGAGTAAGTGAAGACTGAGTATGGCTCAAATGTTTGATTTTTTTCAAACAGTGCGCCCTGAGTGTTCATGACTAAGAACATTAAATACCTCATGGTAGCAGGCTTGTCATGTACTGAGTATCCCCTGGTAGCCCAGGGTCACTTTGCAGGCACCCTGCTCTTGTCAGTCCCCTCTTACAGGCCCCGTAAGCACTCCACAGTCTCCCCTGTGGGCTGGTTTTATAACAGACATAGTTCAAACAGTCCTCAGGATCCCCAAAATAAAGTCCATAATCAGAAGACAAATGTTCTTACTCAACCCTGGTTCTTGTGTCACACCCAGAGCTCTTCCCCTGTCGCAGTCTGCTCCTCCCAAAGCCACCAGTCCCAACACTCTGTACTGGAGCACAGCTTTTGTCAGGCATGCCTGGGGCCTTTCCAGCTTTGGCAGGCTACTCCCAAGCTCTACCTGGCTGGAGCCTATGGTTCCCAAACCCTCTGGTGTATCCGGGTCTTTCCTGCAGGACCCTTTCTTATTTCCTTCAGTTTCTTCCACCCCTGCCTTTACTTCAGCCAGCTGTTGCCTTTTATAGCAAATTACCTGATCCAACCAAGGCATGCCTCCTTCATAATTAGGGCTGGCTAGCCGCAGGCCCCCAGGGGCAAGCTACCTTGTGACAATCATATGAATAAATAAACAAATAAATCCGCAAACACCCTGCATGCTTAAAGATCAGATTTCCATGGGTCTCGTACATGGCTCTGGTAATGATTTCCTACTTCTCTCCCAGCAATAGCAAAAGTGATGGACAGCGAAAGGGCAACCGGGAAAGGGATCGGGGTCATTTTAGTGCATTGTAGTAGGTGGAGAAGACATAACAGTAGGAATTTTAGATATGGCAAGTAGGATTTGGACCATAAATTGGCTCCACGTTGGATAAAACTGGAACTACTTTGATTATTCAGGAAGAATGGTGTTACTTCTCTTCCTCCTAATTCAAGCACTAGGATATATTCGTTGACCAAAGCTATCTCAGCTCACTTTGTTTTCTGTTAATAGCGTTAGTAAAGTTGTTAAAATATATTGTTGATGCTATTTCTTTTAACAGAGAAATTCAAATATAATGTTCTGTGGATGGAGGATCTGATCCACCAGATTCCATCTCCTTTACCTCTTGTGTATAAAATAGTTATCTTAAGCTAAGTTTTTTTTTTTTTTTTTTTAAAACAAACAAACCTGCAAGTTTTAACTTTTTATGGCACACAAAATAGCTTTACCCTATCTTTTCTGTGTAGCCCGGGTCCCAATATCATCTTCAGTAAAGCAGACAAGTTGAGACATTTTTCTCTGCATATAATTGACGTTGCATTAGTACTCAACAAGAACATGCTTGTAAAACATGAACCAGTTTACAAGAACAAGAACCATAGAGGCTTTTGTCCAAAACTTGGGCCAGTGTTACACTTATGCCTCTAATCTTTTTCTGCAGCTTTTTATCCTTAGCTTTACTTTAGGTTTTAATGCATGAATGTATAAACCACAGATTTCAGCATGATTAAAAGGAGCATTAAATCAAAACTTTGAAGTTAGCAGTTCTACATCCTGGAGTTATTTCGTATGCACAATTAAACATAGCTGAGTGAGAGCCTGTCTCACATTAATTTTCCTATTTTATTAGGCAACATCTCTGTTTTTTGATGCCCAATTTAGATTTGCTTGAAAACATTGAGTAACTTCCTCCCCTAGGCTCAGAGATGTTGGTAAGCTATTATTTTTCAATGGTTTACATTAGGAACAGATGGTCTATGTGGGCTCATGCAGTTTGTAGTTTATGGGGGACACATTTTGAAACAAAGAAGAGCTACAGACCGTGTATGTTAGGTAGTGAGCTATGCAGGATGCTTTTTGGATAACCAGACCTGTTTTAGAATAGTTTGGTGTCTCCGTTCAATCAGTGGCATGCCATGGGTCTCCAGCACCCACTGCATTTGTGCCCCCCCCCGAGCAGGGCAGGAGGGGTCCCCAGCTCCCACCAGACAGTGCTGTCCCCCAGCTGCCCCAGGAAGCGGGGGTCTGTACCTGCGGGAGGGGACATGCCGCTTACCTCCTCCTGCGCTAGGGAATTTTTGGTGCTCATTGTGGTGGGCTCCTTCCCCCCCCACACACACACACTTACCCGCCATGTGGTGCCTGCCTCTCCTGCTCCAGCCCCGCAGCCCGGCACCAGCTCAGGCACGGCAGCTTCACCCCTCCGGCCAGTGGGTAGTGGGAGAGCCTCCTGCGCCCTCTGTCCCTGTGCCTCATGAAGGGACGGCCTGGCACCCCCCCGCCTCCCTCCGCAGGCTGGTGCCTGGGGTCCTGCCCCCCCTGCCCTTCTCCACTCGGCACACCACTGCATTCAGTATTGTGGGATTTTTGGAAATCTCATATAAAATTCTCTTATAAAAGATGTACAGTTCTGTATGGCAGAATTTCTGTCTACTTTAGAAAATATAAGGGCCTGATTTTTCTTCCACTTTCTTCAGTGTAAATCTGGAATGACTCCATTGAAGACAATGGAGTTAGATTAATGTATGTCAGAGGAGAACTGGGCCTACATTTTAAAATATGATCTTGGAGGTCTCTTGGGCACTTTTGAATTGCCCTCTTATTTTGCCCTTTGAATCTGAAAAGTCTTTATTTTGATTTACAGAAGCCCTGGAGAAGGGGGACAACGGGAAGAGAGCAGGCTCAGAAATTATAATCTGTGTGCACTTTTTAGAAGTGGAATGGACATTAGGGAAGGACTGTGACTGGCCTATTCCTATTCTATCAGGAAATAGATGGATCTTGAGCAGTTATCAGACGTGCTGAACCATAAGATACAAGAGGTTGTTGACTGAAAGGAGCAGGGTTACTTTCTGATGTTCGGAGCAGGAAGTGAATCTACATACTCCTGAAAAGAAAAGATTAGTGTGAATTGACACTTTATTGAATGTGTTTTATATGATAAATGCCTTCATGTTTGTGTGGCATGTGAACTGTTAACATATTTTTGCTTGAAAGTTACATGTAGATATTTCTTTGTACGCTTTTAAAGAGTTCCACTGATTTGCAAGATTCTATTGAATTTTGCGGGTTTTGTTTTCTTCCTCAAAAAGTCTGGTTTATTGAAAACATGGAAAACATAAAATAGCTGCATTATTACATAAGAATGGCCATATTGGGTCAGACAAGTGGTCCACCTCACCCAGTAGCCTGTCTTTTGATAGTGATGTTGCCAGATGCTTCAGAGGGAATGAACAGAACAGGGCAATTTTCCGTCCCCTGTTATCCGTTCTCAGCTTCTGGCAATCATAGGCTTCGGGACACACACAGCATGGGGTGCGTTCCTGACCATCTTGGCCAATAACCAACGAGGGGCTTATTCTGCAAGAAATTTTCTATTTCTTTTTTTGAACCCTGTTATACTTTTGGCTTTCAGAACAACCTCTGGCAATAAGTTCCACAGGTGACTCTGCATTGTGCGAAGAAGTACTTCCTTATGTTTATTTGAATCTGCTACTTGTTAATTTCATTGGGTGACCACTGGTTCCTGTGTTATGCAAAGGGGTAAATAACATGTCCTTATTCAATTTCTCCACACTATTCATGGTTTTATAGACCTTTATCATATGCCCTCTTGGTCATCTTTTTTTCTAAGCTGATCAGTCCATGTTTTTTTAATCACTCCTCACATGGAGCTGTTCCACACCCCAATAATTTTTGTTGGCCTTCGCTGGACTTTTTCCAATTCTAATTTATCTTTTTTGAGATGGGGTGATCAGAACTGAATGCAGTATTCAAGGTCTGGGCATACCATGGATTTATATAGTGACATTATGTTTTTTTCTGTCTTATTATCTATCCTTTTCCTAATGGTTCCTAATATTCTATTAGTTTTTTTTATTGCACTGCACACTGAGCAGATGTTTTCAAAGAACAATCCACAGTGACTCCAAGATCCCTTTCTTGAGTGGTAACAGCTAATTTGGACCCCATAATTTTGTATGTATAGTTGGGATTATGTTTTCCAGTGTGAATTTCTTCGCATTTACCAACATTGACTATCATCTGCCTTTTTCTTGCCCATTCATCCAATTTTATGAGATCCTTTTGTAACTCTTTGCAGTCAGCTTTGAACTTAACTATCTTGAGCATTTTGTATCATCTGCAAACTTTGCCACCTCATTATTTACCCCTTTTTCCAGATCATTTCTGAATACATTGAAGAAGAATGAGTCCCAGTACAAATCCTTGGGGGAGCTTGCTATTTACCTCTATCCACTTTGAAAACTAACCATTTATTCCTACCTTCCCCTCCCCCATCCTTTAACCAGTTTCTGATCCATGAGTGGGCCTTTCCTCTTATCCTGTGCCTTCCTTTGCTTAAGAGCTTTTGATGTGGAACTTTGTTAAAAGTTTTCTAAAAGTCCAAGTACACTATATTGACTGCTTCACCCTTCTCCACATGTTTGTTGACACCCTCAGCCAATTTGCCTGTTACTGAAGTTAGGCTTCCAGACCCGTAATTGCCAGGATCACCTTGGGATCCTTTAAAAAAATCTATTCTATGGCAACTACTCTGATAATGGTCTAATGATAATAATTCATAATGATGGAAAATAACATAACTAAACACAAACTGTAACAATAAAATTTGAAAATTGGATATCCAGTTAGGATTGTCTTGACAAGTATTTGTAAATAGTTGTAAATTTTTATGCCCTTTTAAAAAAGTTATTTTTGTAAAATCAAAAGGGTATACTATTCATCTTGCATACTAGGTTCCTTACTATGAGACAGAGCACTGAAAACTAATACACCCGATTTTTACACCATGAAAGCATATGAGTCCCCAGAGACTTAATTTTGGGAGGACTTGCATGGGCTTTGGCAACCTAGAGACTAGTGTGTTACGTAGAGAATTGGGTGTTTCTAACTGTGTGCTCTTAACAAATGTTCTTCATCCTCGAGGGAAGTTCAGAAAAAATGGTTCTGAACAGCTGTGCCTCCTCATGGAATTTTCCCTCCCTCTGTTTCATGTGTATCAGAGACAGAGACAGAAAAGAGAAGAAGGAAGGAAGGAGAGAGAATCCAGTTATCCAGTTTTTATTACAGCTTTTGTATTTTACAGTTCTGATGATGTCAATGGGAGATTTGCCTGTAAGGGGACTGGCCCTACCATATACGTTTATTTAATTTCTTCTCTGTAGAAGATAAAATCCAATAAGTGTATGTTTTCCTTTTGTTGCTATAACAGTGACACTTGGTATTCCATGCAACATATCAAAATGTGGAAAATGATGATGATTATGGAGAACAGAGCTTTTTTCTTAAATATTTCTGAAGTTAGATGGCCAAATTCTGTGTTCAGTTACACCCCTGTAACCTCATTTGACTTGAGTGGGTTTACACAACTGTGACTGAGGGCAGAATTTGGCTCAGAGATTTGGAAGTCTGAACAGCGAGTTTCATGTTAATGCAGGGAGGGGCAGCGTGGAGGGAGAAGGAAGGAATTAGAAGACGTAACAACTCAGTGAGCCCAAAGGATCTTTTTACTGAGCCATGCACCTTCTCAATGGAACTGTAATACTTTTCTGTTGTGGGCTTGTCTACATTTGAAACACTACAGCTGTAGCACTTCAGTGTAGACACTAGCTACACTGAAAGGAGGGGTTCTGTCATTGGTCAAGGAAATGAACCTCGCCTAGAAGCAGTAGCTAGGTTAATGGAAGAATTCTTCCGTCAACTTAGTGTTGTCTACACTGGGGGTTAGGTTGGTTTAACTATGCCGCTGAGCTGGATTTTTCACACCCTTGAGCGACATAGTAGGGTCAACCTAACTTTTTAGTGCAGACTCAGCCTGAGTGTTCCAAAAAGTCTGATGGTGAATTGAGCAATATTTAGGAGCACACCCGTGCATGCCAAAAATGTTGTGAAATATGCAAGAAGAGGCAAGGTGATCCGGGCAGCATCACTAATGGACTGTCGCAAATGAGCTTGTGGATAATAAAAGCAGGATGCTGGCTCTTAACGTGACTGAATTTTGTTTTTCCATGGCTAGCTGAGTTTGTTCTGGGTAAGAGGCATTTAACTGCAATGCATTTAGTATAACTTTTAAAAAAACCTTTCCCAACTATATTTTAGATTCAAGCAGAAGAGATATTTATCAAATACCAGAAATGAAATGATAAGAATTATGGTTGTAAAGCAGACCAGGTTTTGATACAAAAATCACAATGCCAAAACCCAAAGGCAGACATAACAGTTTTGCTGAAATAATAGCAATAATCCTTCCTAACATTCTTCCACATATTGACTCACTTAAATTTTAAAATTCTTCCTTTGTTTTCTTACAGGAACTCACATAGTTTCTCTCAGTTGCCATCTGAAAAACTTCTATGAAGTTTTGATGAGCTTTATGGACTTCAGAATGAGCTTTCCCTCTCCTCCCCTTACTTACTTTCTAATCCAATTTAGTCAGATAGTTACTTCAAATCCCTCAGAGGCCTGCGGTTTGTTCATTCTCCCACAGTGCTGAGATTTCCCTCCAGCCCAGCTGGCAGGAGTTTTTAGAAATAACAATATCTCAGGGGGAAGGAGCTAAAGATTGAATGGGGTCTTTTGTTCAGGTCTCTATGAAGCCAGATTAATTATGCATTGCAGAACACAGTTTAAAGCTCTGAATTAGGTCCTCATCGCAATGAAAGGAGAGTACTGGCTTGAAACTGAAAGAATTCCCATTTCCATCAGAGGGGCAGACTTATAATGACTGAAAGCTGGAAGAATTTTTGAAAATTGCAATTAAACAGTATTTTGTATTTACCACTCAGTAGCAGTTGTCTTTAGCATTTACAAAAGTGATTCTTTGACATTTTTTCACATGATCGCTCCATAGGTGGCTGGACTTTGAGGATTTTCAAGTCTTTTCTGTGTTACTAGGCTACTTTTGAAAGTACTTGTGCTTTGATGAATGAGAAAATACAGGGTTTTTTTTGGCCAGTACTTACCTGAATAGATGTCTTTAAAGCTTCACCGTACAATTAGCGATCAGTCTGATGATACTAATGGTACAGGAGAAAAGCAAATGGTTTCCTTCTTTACTGCTGGGGCTTTTCTAAAACTGCCTGTCCCAGTGTGATATGTGATGATAACATTTTTCTTCGTTTCTTAATGCACTTTAATTCCAACTCACGGAAAGTAGATAATGAATCCGTAATGTAATACAGCTACCAAAGAAAAAGCTGTTTCAAGGCACTTTTATTTGTATGGGTTATTTTCTGTCAGGGGGTGGGGACTAGTGTATGTGTGTGGGGGGAAAGGGATGAGGCAGGGGAAAGAATAAATATTAAATATTCTACTTTGGAAATTCTTGTCAGTCTCAGATGTGAAGAGAGAGGAATGTGATCAAAATGAGCTTATCATATTCCTTCTTATCATCAGCATCTTGCAGTGCTGTGTGTGAATAACGATGTATAAAAATAACTAACACATTGTACTTTGTTGCTTAGTTAATTTGTTTTAAAATATAGGCTATACACATTTTAGGAAATGAGTTAATGTATTTTTGGAGGGATGCAAATCCTTTTGGGTTGTTCCCACAACATCTCTGAGGTAGGAGAAAATATTTATACAATCACTCTGGGAATCTCCATGATACCAACACCCCTTATCCAGTGTAGTAGTTATTTGATATGAACATTCTGCAGGAGAAGCATTCTCTGCATAGCAGATATACATATTAAATCATTACACTCTATTGGTGGCAGACGTAAGCATAGTCAATTACCACCAATCTGTCCAGCTGTCTGTTATGCTGTGAAGAAAAAAACATAATTTTTGTTAACCTAGCAACCTGGCCACAACTGGAATAACTCTTGTAACAGATCTGAAAGCTAAAAGTAGTCAACCTCTTCCTTTTCTGGGAATGACAGGAAACAGTGACCTTTGATCTGGCTTCCATCTTGAGGTGTAGCATCACCAGAAACCCGTGAATTAGAGCATTAATCCACTTAGTTTGTGAGCACCATAGGACAGAGTTTGTGGTGGAGATTTTCTCCTCCAGCTCTGGCCACTGTGCATTTCAGGAGGTGCAAGGTGGTGGAATCTGGCACTACTAGAGACCTGAGAATTCATCTGGTGCAGGGAAACTTTCTAGCTGGGTCCTTTCCCAACTGGCCCCCCTCTTCTGATATGGGGGGCAGGAAATGATGTGTTGGGGCAGGGATCAGCCTCCTGATGCTACACCATTTCACAAGCGGCATATTATATCACAGAGAATATAGCTAGGTAGCATAAATTGGAGCTGCTCCTAAGGTACCCTAAGGGGCTTTGAGTCCAGTTCTACATAATGGACTTCAGCTATAGCTTTTAGGGTCAGGATGGGAAAGTCTTGTTTCCCCTATGCCCATGTTTAACTCCTGTGAAGAGATGGCTGAGCCAGTTTAGAACCTACCAAATCTTTGTTCAAAACTGTAATGAAATGAACCAAACCTATTTTGAGGTTTTAAAAAGTGTGAATAACTTTTCCCCTCATTATTTCATTTACATGCATCTGTGCCATGGTAGGATAGGAGTAACTTCCACTGACTATGAACACAGGTTAAATAACATGTCCAAGGTCACATAAAGAGTCCATGTCAGAGCTGGAATTAGAACTGAGCTCTCCTGGTTCCCAGTCTTGTGCCACCTTTCTACCTGCCAGTATTCATTATCTGCAAGCACAAGTCATTCTTTTGGAACCATACACAATCACTATCCAGATGTATGTAGGTAATATGTGTGAAACTGATCCTTTATAATAGAATCATGGAATATTAGGGTTGGAAGGGACTCAGGAAGTCATCTAGTCCAACCCCCTACTTAAAGTAGAACTAACCCCAACTATATCATCCCAGCCAGGGCTTTGTCAAGCCAGGCTTTAAAAACCTCTAAGGATGAAGATTCCATCATCTCCCGAGGTAACCCATTCCAGTGCTTCACCCCTCACCTAGTGAAAACGTTTTTCCTAATATCCAACCTAGATCTCCCCCACTGCAACTTGAGACTATTGCTCCTTGTTCTGTCATCTGTCACCACTGGAAAAACAGCCTCGCTCCATCCTCCCTGGAACCTCCCTTCAGGTAGTTAAAGGCTGCTATCAAATCCCCCCTCATTCTTCTCTTCTGCAGACTAAACAAGCCTAGTTCCCACAGCCTCTCTTCATAAGTCATATGCCCCCTAATAATTTTTGTTGCCCTCCTCTGTACTCTCTCCAATTTGTCCACATCCTTCCTGTAGTGGGGTGGGGGGCCAAAACTGGACACAATACTCCAAATGTGGCCTCATCAGTGCTGAATACTGGGGAATAATCACTTCCCTCGATCTGCTGGCAATGCTCCTACTAGTACAGCCCAATATGCCATTAGCCTTCTTGGTAATAAGAGCACACTGCTGACTCATATCCAGCTTCTCCTCCACTGTAACCCCCATGTTCTTTTCTGCAGAACTGCTACCTAGCCAGTTAGTCCCCAGTCTGTAGCTGTGCATGGGATTCTTTTGTCCTAAGCACAGGACTCTGCACTTGCCCTTGTTGAATCTCATCAGATTTCTTTTGGCCCAATCCTCCAATTTGTCTAGGTCATAGTTTCTCAACCTGTGTTATGCGTACCCCTGGGGGTACGCGAGACACAGGCAGGAGGTTCCTGGGGAAAAGCAGAGTGAAAGGGAGGTGGGCAGCAGCTCCCGGGTTCTGGGGGAGGTGGGCAGCAGCTCCCACTTCCTGCCCAGTCACAGCTCCCAGCTGGGAGGCGGGGGGCAGCCTCCCTCCCTGGCTCAAAATCCAGTGCCCAGAAAACTTGTCAATTTCACTGCTCTAACTGAGCAGTGAAATTAACAACTCTGAGAGCCCCTGATTTTACCAGTTACCCTCTTTTCCTGTCTCTCTCTCTCTCGCCTTCCTTCCCTATCTCTCTCTCTCACCCATTCCTCCTTTCAAATCTATGGCAAAAATTTGGCATGGCGCTTTATATTCCCCAGCATTGGCATGCTGCTCAAAGCCTCCTAGCTTTGGCCAACATCACCTCTGGCCCAGGTACACTAGTTGTGTATCCCTAGTGTAAAGGTGGTAACCCTACCCACACTAAATCTGACATCTGTCATATCATGGCCTTATATACTCAACCCTTCTTCCAACACATAGCTCACATTAGTCTGTGAACATAAAATCCAGTGGAAAATTGAGTGTTGGGATACTTATTAAAATTTTCAGAAGTTAGGGGATACTTGCTACTTAAAAAATTGAGAAACACTGGTCTAGCTCATTCTGTATCCTATTCCTGCCCTTCAGCATATTTACCCTTCCTCCCCCCCCCCCCCCCGCTTAGTGTCATTTGCAAACTTGCTGAGGGTGCAATCCACCCCATCCTCCAGATCATTAATTAAGATGTTGAATAAAACCAGCCCCAGGACCAACCCTGGGGCACTCCACTTGTTTCTGGCTGCCAACCAGACATTGAGCCGTTGATCACTACCCATTGAGCCCGATCTAGCCAGCTTTCTGTCCACGTTATGGTCCATTCATTCAACCCATACTTCTTTAACTTGCTGATAAGAATACTGTGGTAGACCTGTATCAAAAGCTTTGCTAAAGTCAAGATATATCACGTCCATCGCTTTTCTCACGTCCACAGAGCCAGTCATCTCATCATAGAAGGCAATCAGGTTGGTCAGGCATGCCTTTCCCTTGGTGAATCCATGCTGACTGTTCCTGATTACCTTCCTCTCTTTCAAGTGCTACAAAATGGATTCCTTCAGGACTTGTTCCATGATTTTTCCATGGATTGAAGTAAGGCTGACCAGTCTGTAGTTCCCCAGATCCTCCTCCTTCCTTTTTTTGAAGAAGCACTGTATTTGCTTTTTTCCAATCATCCGGGACCTTCCCCAATCGCCACAAGTTTTCAAAGATAACGGCCAATGGCGCTGCAATCACATAAGCCAACTCCCTCAGCACCTTCGGATGCATTGCATCCGCCCCCATGACCAACCTTTCTAAATAGTCCTGTACCTGTTCTTTCAGCATTGAGGGCTGCTCACCTCCTCCCCATTCTGTGCTGCCCAGTGCAGTAGTCTGGGAGCTGATCTTGTCTGTGAAGACAGAGGCAGAAAAAGCTTTGAGCACTTCAGCTTTTCCCACATCATCTGTCACTAGGTTGCCTCCCCCATTCAGTAAGGGGCCCACACTTTCCCTGACTTTCTTGTTGCTAACATACCAGTAGAAAACCCTTCTTGTTACTCTTCATGTCCCTTGCTAGCTGCAACTCCAATTGTGCTTTGGCCTTCCTGATTTCACTGTCTGATTTCACTCCTGCATACTCAAGCAGTATTTTATAGCTGAATATGAGTAATTTTTGGTATAACAGTGAAGCCACCATCTTGTAAACCAATACTGAGAAACAAAAGCCAATCATCAGCCTTTTCAGAAGTGACTAGTGATTTTTGGTGTGTCAGTTTTTGTATGCTCAACCTGATGCACCTTAAAAGGACCTGATTTTTAGCAAGTGCAGAGAACTTGCCCTCTAAAGATCAAGCCCAAAATCTCTAGCCACTTTTGACAATTTAGGACAGTATGTTAGAATACCATCCTGTGAAATTATCCTTGCACATCAGGTTCCCCTCGGTGTTCAATAAAAGCAATACTTTTTCCCAGTGGTGACAAGAAAAGAAAAGTTAGGGTGTGTGGCAAAGATGGTATTTGGGGGGCCTGACATGTTATTGGCAGCTCAAGGTAATTTTTGTGTAACATCACCTCTAAGTGTCAGTAATAATCACTCAAAAGTGAGGGGAAAATAGTGTACGTTAGATCTGCCATCCAAAGTCAGAGACATACTTACTGTTTAATTGCTGGTAAAATCCTACTTAAAAAAGACCTGCTTACTGTTAAAATACTGTTTAATTGCCGTTTAAAAGATTTCAAGGGGTGTGCATGTGTCTGTGTGTGGGAGGCACATAAAAGGGGAGAGTTATCTACCAAGGCCAAGTTTTAAAAAAATTCCTGAAGCCTAAAATTAGACTCCTCAATCAATATGTAGGCTCCTACCTGATCTTTAAAAAGTGCTGAGCACCCTGTTGACGTCAGTGGCAAGCTGGTAGGTACTCAGCACTTCTGAAAATCAGGCAGATCTCTGTATGTGGATTTAGGAGCCTAACTGATGGCTGCTATTTCTGTTAATCTTGGCCCAAAGAACCAATCTGTTCTATTTCTTTGCCCTTTAGTTGGAGTGTTCTATTTGATGACAACACCCGCCCACCACTCAAACATTTTTTCATTACAAGCTCTCTTTCCTGTCTTACTATTGTCAGAGTCCTTTACTGGAAGCTAAAGTCTAATTTAATTTCAGAATAAGCACCACCTACATGTGACTTTAAGGACTCAGATATTACAGCTGGAAATTCTGAGATCAGTTTTGTCACTGCACTGCTCCCCGTTGCACAAAAAATGCACACACCGCTGTCTTTCTAAAGGTTGCCAGCAAGCAGGGGGTGGGTAAGAAGGCAGGGGAAACCGTTTTTTTGTTTGTTTGTTTTGTTTTGTTTTGTTTTCAAAATTAAAGAAAGTCAATTACTTAGGGAAACTAAAACCATTCGGCAATTAGAAGAATTATTTTCTTTCTCTTCAATGATTAGAGAATTCTGCAAGCAAACATTAATACTATTAACTGCAAGCAGCAGTAAAGTTGGACTGGAGGATACTTATTATTTGGTAAATGCATCTTTCTTTTTGCAGAAACATCTTATAATGGGCAAGGTAGTTATTGTGATACTTTCTGTTGTACCAACAAGTATATTATAACACAGAGGGTTTTAGACTGAGAAAGTCAGGTCTTCAAGTGCAATTATTCTACAATAGATATTAAATTAAATGACTGTAGTGGAGACCTAACATCCAACTGTTATTGCTACATCATCTCAATTATTGTATTTCTTAATGGTGTGCTCATCTAGGATACAGGAGAAAAATGAATATTGAGCTAATTCTTATCTGTGTCTTAAAACTTAACAAATTTAAAACTGAATTCAAGGTGGAAAAAAGATAAATTCTCATGTGGAAAAACTTATTTCTTCCTGCCTGGCCAAAGAAACTATGTGATGCCTGATAATGCAACTTCACTTTAGGGGTCTTGTGCTAATTCTACATCCTGTCTAGAATTCAGAAACCTTCCTGCACATTATTGTTCTTTGGTAACTAGGTAAATCTCAGAAACAGAAAAAATAAAAGTTTTTCATGGTATCCTTCATCTTCTTGTGGAATCACTTCATTTCCCCCCTTCCCCTTGTGTCTGTCCAGTTTTGTGCCATCCGGCATCTAGTTAGTTCTAATGGAGGATAGAATCTTAGAAGTCAGTTACAGAAGAGGCCTAATAGATTTTCCAGTCTCTTAACTTGCCAATACCAGGTTGCTCTCTAGGGAATATTTTATAGTGTTTTGTCCAGTCTAGTTTCAATATTTCTGTGAACTGGGAATTCCTTCACATTCCTTGGGAGGCTATTCCACAGCCTAATACATCTGTTGGGAAGATTTTCCTAATAGCATCAATTTTCTGTGTATACTATCCTAATTATTCCTCTCCACACTGCAAATATTACCAAACTGTTATCATATCCCTCCTTTGACAGTTCTCAGCCAAAGCTGTAAATATATATATTCTATTTTAAAAAAAATCTGTTCTCATAAGTCGTTTCCACCAGCTCCTGAACTTCTTCAGTTTTTATCTATTATTCTGGTAATGTGGTGCCCAGAAATGAATTCAACATTGTAGTGAGGTCATACTAGAATGGTATAAAAGTGGACTATCCTTCTTAACATCTCTGCATCATGTCAAGATGCCTGTAGGTGGGCAACTGAAAATTGGATTGTCCTTCATTGTAGCCATGTCACATTGCAAACACATGTCTGATTTGCTACTACCACTCCTAGGTCTCCTTCAGCATTACTGCTTTCCAAGATTTTCCCTCTCATTGACGATATGCATTGGATTGTTCTCCCACCCTGGGAGGATTATATTGGATTTTTCCAAGTTGATTCTAGTTCTGTTGTGCTTCTGCCCAACTTTTTAATCTTTGTGGTTGCAACTCTTCATTTAATAACATCTGAGAAATGCATTCATGTAGTTTTCACTCCTTCTTCCAGATCATTTATGAAAATATTAAATAAGGCTAGATCTAACACTGATTCCTGTGACATCTGACTGGATATTATCCCTCCAAGCCCGTCCTTTTAGCTAATTTTTAATCCAGATGTCTGGAAAAGAAGTTCAAATAATTCCTTCCAGTGTATGTAACCCTGCATTTGCCAACACTGAGAGTCTCCATGGAGCACCATTCTGCAATGAACAGTGAGTACAGACTACAGTGAGGGCTCATAACAGTGTGTTACATGTCTTTCTTAACTGGAACTCCACTAGAATGTGCTCTATAGTCTGAACCATGGCAACAGCTGCCTTCTTTCTTCATCCTGAAGATGAAATGATAACATGCGGAAAATGTAGTCTAATTAAGATCTGCACCATGCTATCCAATGGCCTGCAGTGTTGTGCTTGTCCTTCAGTGGCTTTACAGTCAATGAACACTCAGTGGTGTACTCCAGAACAAATATTAGTGAGGAGTAGCCAGCAACTTCCGAGAGAGAGGGTGTAGCTCCCTCACAAAAACAGGCCTTGGACACTCCTCTGTGGCCTTGTCTACAGTAGCCTTTTCCTTCCTAAAATTTCCCAATGTTGTCAGCACCAGTTCAGCATCACTGGTAGCAACCACAGGCATGCTAATGGAGAGAGGGCTCCAATGGTGACTGGTGTTTTACAGCTGTGTTGACTCCCTTTTCAAAGCAGATCTAAATGATATTTTTGGTAAAAATGGTGGTGGCTAGGGATGTCTTGTCTAACATAGCCACTGATGCTAGCAATGGTGGGAAATTTTGGGGGAAAGATAAGTGTGTACAAAACCTAAAATAGCTGCTTTATTTCTGCCAGGCCTAATCCTGTTTTCTGAGATCACATATCCTCCCTACAGATGATTAAAATAGTTTGAATGCTATTGGGAGCAATTTTAGCCATGGGTTAGATGGTTGCTTCAAGACCTTTCATCAGACAATGCTTGTACTTGTTCACTGTTGATCACAAGATAATTCATGTAAGAAGGCAAAAAACTCTGTAAGACTGACACCAGCTGTAAATTTCTTCATTTTGCATTGAAATTTGTCAATTTGTATTGTTTGCCAACCCCTAGGTCGTCCTCCTAAACTGTCAATTCATTAAGGGTGTACATTTATTTCCATTGGAGTTAATTTTCATGTGTTTTCTGACTGGGTAAGTGTCTCAGATGCCACAATGGTAGAATCACTTGTAGGCCGAGGAGCTGGTGGAAGGACATGGAACAAACCCACAAGAGGGCATAAAGGTCCCTATTGGTGAAAATTAAAAATAATAACACATCTAAATTTTCCTTCTCTCACTGCTAATCATAATCTTCTAATACGAAGTTTCACAATATGAATGCAATCTGACAAATCAGAAAAAATGCCCCAAACAAATATTTATTCACGGTAGATTTGATTCATTAGGCGTGCGTCTGTCAAAGTATAGATGGATGGCTTTGTCCCATTTATTATTTATTTGACATCTCATTTATGAACTTCTCCAATATTACACCTCTTCAGTGAAGGAAATAATTGGTTTCCAAAATAAACACGGTAAACATGCCAAATAATGGATTTTCAGCAGTCATTATTTCAGAGGGCCTTTTGTAATTACTGTTATTCCTGATGCAAAAGTCTGTGGCTTTCTTATGCTGTTTCTCACTAGTAGATGGAGATCAGGTGTGATGGATCTCAAAGGACCTGATGCAAAATCAGTGGAAAGATTCCTATGCTCAGATACTCAAAGGTATTAAAGTACCTGATGCCCACTGAAATTACGGCCTTATGGACTTCACTGGACTTTGAATCAGGCCCAAAAGCAGCAGCTAAATGCACCAAATAAAAAAATCTGGACCCATTATTTTACGTACCCTACAAGAATTTCACTTCTAAGAACAATGTTCAAAGTGTAGTAATGATATAGTATAAAGCACGGTTTGTTTTGGTAATAGAATTAAAAATACAAGGTGGTTAAAATGGCCTCTGAAACACTTTTTAGGGATATATTTCTCAGAAACATGGATATACGTAATTAAAATATAATTAGGTTAATCTCCTGAACAAAACCCTGTACTTTCATATTTACATTATACCTGTGATACACACCATGACAATTTATACAGAATGAATGTGGTTGATTTGGGCACTGAATGCTGGAACTATGTGAAATACTTGTTAATGTTTAGTCTGATACAATTCAAATTTGCAGAAAGTACTATGAAATGGTAGACATTTTACTAAATTTTTCTTCCTTCTCCTCAAAATCTAAAGCTAAAATTTCACATGGAATATGTGGTTTTGAATTTTTCACATCCTGATGAAAATCATAGACTCATAGAAGTGTGGGACTGGAAGGGACCTCGAGAGGTCATCTAGTTCAGTGCCCTGCACTCAAGACAGGACTACATAATAACTAGACCATTCTTGCTTGTTTGTTTAACCTGAACTTAAAAACCTCAAATGACAAAGATTCCACAACCTCCTTAGGCAATTTGTTTCAGTGCTTAACTATCCTGACAGTTAAGACGTTTTTCCTAATGTCCAACCTAAACCTCCCTTGCTGCAATTTAAGCCCATTGCTTCTTTTCCCATTCTCAGAGGTTAAGGAGAACAATTTTGCTCCCTCCTCCTTGTACCAGCCTTTTACGTACTTGAAAACTATTATGTCCCCCCTTAGTCTTCTCTTCTCCAGACTAAACAAACCCAGCTTTTTCAATCTTCCCACATAGGTCATGCTTTCTAGACCTTTAATCATATTTGTTGCTCTTCTCTGGACTTTCTCCAATTTGTTCACATCTTTTCTGAAATGTGGTGCCTAGAACTGGACACAATGCTCCAGTTGAGGCCTAATCAGCACGGAGTACAGCGGAAGAAAAACTTCTCATGTCTTGCTTACAACACTCCTGCTAATACATTCCAGAATGATGATTGGTTTTTTTGCAATAGTATGACATTGTTGACTCATATTTAGCTTGTGATCCACTGTGACCTCCAGATCCTTTTCCATAGTACTCCCTCCTACGGAGTAATTTCCCATTTTGTATGTGTACAACTGGTTGTTTCTTCCTAAGTGGAGTACTTTGCATTTGTCCTTATTGAATTTCATTCTATTTACTTTAGACCATTTCTCCAGTTTGTCCAGATCATTTTGAATTTTAATCCTATTCTCCAAAGTACTTGCAACCCCTCCCAGTTTGGTATCATCCACAAACTTTATAAAGGTACTCTCTATACCATTATCTAAATCTAAACAGAACTGGACCCAGAACCAATCCCTGTGGGCCCCACTCGATATGCCCTTCCAGCCTAACTGTGAACCACTGATAACTTCTCTCTGAGAATGGTTTTCCAGCCAGTTATGCACCCACCTTATAGTAGCTCCATCTAGGTTGTATTTCCCTAGTTTGTTTATGAGAAGTTCATGGGTGATAGTATAAAAAGTGTTACTAAAATCAAGATATATCACATGTATCACTTTCCCCTATCCGCGAGGCTTGTTACCTTGTCAAAGAAAGCTATTGGGTTAGTTTGACGTGATTTGTTCTTGACAAATCCATGCTGACTGTGACTTACCACCTTATTATCTTCTAGGTATTTGCTAATTGATTGCTTGATTATTTGTTCCATTATCTTTCTGGGTGCTGAAGTTAAACTTACTGGTCTGCAATTCCCTGGGTTGTCCTTATTCCCCCTTTTTTTATAGATTGGCACTATATTTGCTCTCTAGCAGTCCCTCTGGAATCTCTCCTGTCTTCTATGAGTTTTCAAAGATAATTCCTAATTATTCAGCTATCTCCTCACTTAGCTCCTTGAGTATTCTAGTATGTATTTCATCAGGTCCTGTTAACTTGAAGACATCTAACTTGTCTAAGTAATTTTTAATTTGTCCTTTCCCTATTTTAGCCTCAGATCCCACCACATTTTCATGGGCATTCACTATGTTAGACATTCAATCCTTACTAACTTCGTGGGTGAAAATTGAAACAAAAAAGTCATTTAGCACTTCCACCATTTCCACATTTTCTGTTATTGTTTTCCCCTCTCATTGAGTAATGGGGCCTAACCTGTTCTTGGTCTTCCTGTTGCTTCTAATGGGTTTGTAGAATGTTTACTTGTTACCTTTTATGTCTCCAGCTAGTTTCATCTCATTTTGTGCCTTGCTGTGAAACAAAAGTCTGCGTTTGTTGAGCTGTGTGATTGATTTCACAAACTGTATTTTCATGTTGGATATTATTTAAAAACTGGCTAAGAAATAAGGCCCCAATCCTGCAATGAACACTATTCAGAAGGAACACTGCCCTTGTGCTGAGCCCCACTGAAGTCAGTAGGGCAAGGTATGGACACGGGTCCACCACATAGAGCTCATTTCTGGATGGGGGCCTGAGTTCTGATTTATGTGGTTGTAATTGTTTATCTACACGTCAGCATCTTGGCCAGTCAAATTTCATTTTTTTTTCATAGTACCTCTTTAAAAATGTTCTGAGTCTGATTACGTTCTCACTCCAATTTTATACCAGCCTAATTCCATTAACTTCTGATTTAAATAGAGAAAGTGAGATTAGAAAGAGGCCCATACACACCCTTGCATTTATAGTCTGACACTCAAGATAATACAAGAAGCCATGTACATTTTCAAGCAGCAACTAATATATTTATTAATGGATTGGCCAGAAATTCTGATAGATTCCAGCATAGATGCTTGGTACTAAGGGAATATTGTTGATGTGCCTTAATATATATGACATGCACTTAAATTAAATTTTTGCTGCTAATAAAATCTTCAACAAATCATTGCTATGCATAGGATCGTAGTCAATTAGTGTAATTTTGAATGGAGTATGAAATGTGAATGAGTTAGATTTCAATCTTTAATACTTTGAGACGGGGTGGAGGGGGGGAAGAGCCCAATTATATAAAGCTATATAGCAATAAGTAGTTTGTTTTGCTTATGCTGTGATATTCAATGACCTTAAGCCATAAAAATCTTTGAGTTTCCATTCTTTTCCTTTCCCAACCAGCTGCTCTCCTTACATGTTTCATTCATAGTGCTTTTGCATGAAGCAGCAAGCTGGCACATGCCATGGCTTTTATTCATTTTTCTGAGAGCTCTGGGTTAGGGATAAACATTCTGAAAACCATATTGTGCTGACATTTCCGAAGTGGGAGGGAGAAATAATGGCAATGGTCATGGACACATTTCTCTCCCTAATGAAGTCAATGGGAGTTTTGCCACGGATTTGAGTATGAAAATTATGGCCTAACACCTAGTTCTTATATAGTGGTTCTCATCAGTAGATCTCAAAGCACTTTACAAAGGAGATTGGCATCATTATCCTCATTTTACAAATGGAGAAACTGAGGCATGAGTAGTGAAGTGACTTGCTCAAGACACAACAGGCAGAGCAGGGAACAGAACCCAGTCTCCAGAGACCTAGTCCAGTGTACTATCCAGTGGGCCAGTGCCGCTACTACTGTCTATTGGGATTACTCATGGTAGTAAAGTTAAATATGTGCTTACATGTTTGCAGATCAGGGTCTTAGTGTGTGTTTATTTAATTTTTGTTTTTAAAGGTATTTCTCAGAGATTATGGTCTCCTGCTCGTATCCCAGGATAGAGAGTCAGAACCCCTGAGTTTTGATGCTGGTTCTGCCACTAGCTTGCTGTATCATCTCAGGTAAGAGAGCTAAGAGTTCTGTGCCTCAGTTTACCCACCTGTAAAATTAGTATATTAATACTTCTCTTTATCTCTCTGTCAGCTATGTTGTGAAAATTAATGGATGTTTGTAAGGCCCTTTGAGTTCCTTCAATGGAAGGCGCTGATTCAAAGTGTTATTCGTTGTGTGGGCTAAAGTTTACCCTTCTTTAATAATCAGTAATAATAGAAAAAAAATCTTTCATCTTGTGCTATATATTTGCACATAGTTTTTTCCAAATGAAGAGTGACTGAAAGGAATAAGGCTGTTTTTGGGAGTTAATGGGACTCAAATACATGGGAGTTTTGCATGAGTAAGGAACTCAGGACTGTGCTAAATGTAAATGGTGTCTGACAACTCTTTCTTCCCTTCATGCAAAGAAACACACAAACGAGATTAGTAGCAGATGAAAGCCTAAAAATATGACTACCTTAAATTAATGAGTTATTTCCCTCCTAATTTCTTTTTAAATCCTTAGATATTTATCACTTTTGAAAGAATACTAAAAAAAAACCCACCTCCATGTCTGTATGGCATTTTAGTAGAGTAACATATACTTTTTCTCTGTTCATTTCATTTTTTTCCAATACATATGATGAAACATGATGAAAATCCATTAGGATTTATATAGGGTGCTCTATCTGTTAAGCCATTTGAACTTTGAATTATCATATCACAGTGCTATTCAAGTATTACATAAATCATTTCTGTAACAATAAATATATCTTTCATTGATCTTCTTGCTCCAGGTCTGATCCAAAGCCTATTGGGAGTCCTTCCAAAGGCTTTGGATCAAGCCCTCAGTCTCTCAATGATAATTTGTCATTATTTTCATATTTAGTTGGACAGAGTGATATAAACTAAATTTGAGTTGCTTTTTTTAAAGAATAAGGTATTGTTAGCTAACTGTGTATGTCAGTGGCTCATACATAGATAAATAAATAATAAAGGAGTATAATCTTTAAAGCATGGGACTGGGAGTCCTGGCTCTTGTGTGCTAATTTTGGCTCTTCCACAGACTTGTTGCTTGATCTTGTGCAAATCACTCAACCTCTTTGTGCTTTGGTTTCTCATGTGTAAAATGGGTGTGTATACAATATCCACCTCACAGGAATTTTGCAAGGTTTAACAAATGAGTTCTTGAAAAATACTGTGAGATCCTTGAATGAAAGCTGATAGACAAGAGTCAAGTGTTATACCAGACATATATTGTTAAAGACTAATTTGCATTGTTCTTTACTGTCTGTAATAGTAGCTACTAAAGTTAGTTGATATTGATCAAACTTTCTGATGGGATGTTCCATTGAACTGTTTCACACTGTCATATTTTATATTTCACCTGAATTTCTTTAACTTTGTGAAAGTTAAGATAGAAATTTAAAGGCAACAATAAAAGATCTTTAGGAATCAAACCAATCTCACAGTACTTTGATTGGTAGAGAAAAGGGAACAAACTCTTACAATTAGAATGCTTTTAGGCAAATTGGAATTATTTGCATGTGCAAATATATTGGTTAACACTGGGTGCCCAGTTAGGTGCATAAATACATTGAATACAGGTTTAAATAGATGGCCCTGCTTTTATTCCATCCACTTATTTTTGCACTTTCATTTAGCTGCATAATAAATTAGACTCTTGCCTAATTGCTTAATTGATTTTTATTGTCTTAAGTGTCACCTTTTGAAAGTAGCATAGTGCCCTGCTAGTGAAATTCCATGCTCAACAAGTAGGTTCATTTTCTTGTGTGCATGAAACAATGGTGAATCTTTCTGAAAATGTACCCCCAAATGATTCCACCGGAAATTAGCATGTTTCTGGGAACAGCTTAATTTGAAAACTAGATCAGAAAACTCTGTCTTCTTGATGCTTTTGTGAAAGTAAAGTGCTATTCACTATACCCAGCTTTTCTTTTGCTGGTTTTTCAGTGTTCATCAAGATTCAGGCACACAGCAAAGAAATGTGAACCTGAAAAACAACCAGCAAAGAAAAGTGACCTGTTTCGAAGGAGCAGAAGGAGCATTAGAAGAAAAAGAAGAACACACCTAGATGTGTCCTTTTTTTGTTCCGCAGACGGAACCAATGAAGTGGTTTGGGAGAGAGCTTTTTTTCCCCCGAGGGAGTGAACAGAAATGGTCATAAGGCACACACAGAGAGAATGAGTGAGTGAGAGAGAGAGATAGAGAGAGAGAGAGTACAGTGCACAGTGCTGCTGTTGCATGCAGAGGACTAAGACAGCTGAATTGCGCTGATACAGCCTTTTCATTAGCTGAAACAATTGCTTGGGCAAGAACAGCATGAGACTTCATGAAATGTTTTTGAACTCGGATTCCTGATAGGAGAGCATTACATAACTCCGTCTTTGTGAATGCTGGCATCCAGGAACATACAGAAAGACACAGCCAGAAGCACTGCACTCAGCTGCCCTTTTAAAAAAAAAAAAAAAAATCCAAGCCAAGCATTAAACAGACAAGCCTATCTTCTCCCTCCCCCAACCCCCACCAACCCCCAACAGAAGCCTGGTTTTCATCACAGATTAATAAACGAAGCTCTCCATCATTTTAATATGCTTCCCACAGCCTTTTGCTAAGGAATTAATGATGCTCCAATTCAACATTGCCACGGTGCATGAAATGTCTTTGGATGTCTGTTCACTTGAAGAAGTGCTGGGGGTGGAGGGTGGGAGCAGGGGCTTTGCAAGTGTGTCCAACTCCTAAAACTTTAGGCTGTGGTTTTGATTCAGCCATGAAACTGTCAGGGAGCCTTGGCTATGACTGTTTTTATAAAACTGAAGGAAACAAAGTCAATGTTGTATATTTCACTGTCTCCTGAAGTGATTATTTGTACCATTAGCTGTTAAGGAAATGTGCCTAAGTGCTTAGGAATTCTAATTAAGCAGGCTCAGCTGGAGTGAATAGCTGGAGGATTTCACAACGCCTTTTTGAAATCATATGCAGTCCAAGCAACCAGGGAAATTCTCTAAACTTTGGAGTTTTATCCTGGTGGACATATTCTTTTAACTCTTGATTTATTTTTAAATCAGTGGATTTTGCAGCCTGTATCATTTCACAATCCTGCTTTTGTTTGTTCCTCTTTTGACTTTTTTCTTCCAACTGCTCTTCGAAAAGATGCAGTCTCAGCTCAACAGGCAGAACTCTTTTTAGGTTTGTGGAAGTGGAGTTCATGGGGCTAACTTCCATTGAAGGCAGCTCTGATGGTGTTCTGCATGATTACATCAGGGATGAATTTAGCCCACTGCCTTTAACACAAGGGGCCGTATACTGCCCTCATCTATTGTAAAAACATGCAGCCCCACTGCATCTTTCTGGACGCAATTAAGAGAATTTGACCCATGAGAATGCAATAGTAAAGCAAATATTTAAAATATTCTGCCATTATAGTATTGCCTTGGTGGTATGTGTGCGACACAGAAAACAAGCTAAAACGTATCTGTATTTTGTAATTCTTTAACTTTTTGTTTTCATGGCAAACACTTCTGTTTTGCTTTTCACAGGTGCCAATGTTCCCTGTCTGTCTAATCTGCCCTCACCATGGTATCTAAGAGCTAACAAAAGTTACTTTAGCAGACCAGGGATTTGAGAGATTGTATTCTCTGTCCCTTTCTGGTTTACTTGGCTAGAAGGGTACGTGGGTCCTTTCACTTTACCTCCTTTTTCTCTTTTCTTCTTCTATCGTCAAGGAAGGAAACCCAGGCTATTCTTATGCAGTTGCTGAGAAAAAGCTATTGGAAAAGAGGCGGGATGCACTTCTCACTTTAACCACACAGAGACCTCTTGTCAGACTGGTGTTTTGAGGAAGGAAGAGTCAGAGCTGTGGATCAGTTGCCAAGAAAGCCTGATTTCCCCTCCATCTTCTCCTGAGTCTCACTCATGGCAAAGAGCACTGATGACTACAGCTGTCAGGCTAGATCATGGAAAGCTGTCAAGTGAGGTAGTTCCTGAGATATGGGGCCCAATCCAGTGTGGGCCCTGAAGAACAGGATCAGGGTCTTTAATTGGATCTGATATCAGGTAGCAAGCCAGTACACCACACTGAGCAGCATTAGGCTGGTGTCATCTTGTGGACCTATTTTCCTCAGAAGAGGGGCAACCAGATGTCGGCTCACGTGGAGCTTCTTCATGGTCACTGTTCTCCTGTTGTACGCTGTGTTGCAGTAGTTAAGTCAGGCACATAGTGGCTAGTCGTGCAATTGATGGGAAGGACTCCTAGCTAGCTGAAGGTGGTAGAAAGCATTCCTGGTCACTGGTGCCCTGTGGGGTATGTATTTGGAGTATTGTGTCCAGTTTTGGGCCCCCCACTACAAAAAGGATGTGGACAAGTTGGAGAGAGTCCAGCGGAGGGCAACAAAAATGATTAGAGGGCTGGAGCACAAGACTTATGAGGAGAGGCTGAGGGAAGTAGGCTTGTTTAGTCTGCAGAAGAGAAGAATGAGGGGAGATTTGATAGCAGCCTTTAACTACCTGAGAGGGGGTTCCAGGGAGGATGGAGCTAGGCTGTTCTCAGTGGTGGCAGATGACAGAACAAGGAGCAACGGTCTCAAATTGCAGTGGGGGAGATCTAGGTTGGACATTAGGAAAAAGTTTTTCACTAGGAGGGTGGTGAAGTACTGGAATGGGTTAGCTAGAGAGGTGGTAGAATCTCCATCTTTAGAGGTTTTTAAGCTGCGGCTTGACAAAACCCTGGCTGGGATTATTTAGCTGAGGTTAGTCCTGCTTTGAGCAGGGGGTTGGACTAGATGACCTTCTGAGGTCCCTTCCAACTCTATGATTCTATGTAGGAGTAGAAAAGGGGCCAGAAGAACCCCAATACTGCTTACCACTTCGATGATTAGAACAATGGTATTCAAATGGCAATGTTGTAACAGCATTATGTAAATCCAATCAACCTACAGAGCCATCGCTTCTATTGAAGCAGCTGATAAATACTGCAAAATTGCGGTCTCAAATTCTGAAAACAATGGGTTGAATTGTTTTCTGTTTCCCAGGATGTAACTTCTGTCTTTGAGATCTATTTTCTGTTAACTATAGTAACATTCTTCAAAGCCTCATCTGTTCAGTGCTGCGTGTAGAGATATGTGATGGAGATGGGGAGGCAATATTCTGTTCTGATCTATTCTATATAGGTACTTATATCGCACTCATCACCGTACTATCTGAGCTTTTTCCAGTAGTGCATTAACAATGTCACATACTTGTTCTCTCATCCTCTCCCCTGGGGAGAAGTGTATGTAGTGGAGTGTTTTGTTTTGGAATGTTTTAAACAGTATATAACTGTGACCATGGTTGCTGGAGGGGTTATACTGACAATTCTTAATCAGGGCAAACTGGAAAGAATAGGGCACATGATCCCCCAAACTGATGGTTTATTCAAGAACAGATTTCACCAAGTCAGTAACCAAACAGTTTCTATAATACCTAACTGATTACAAAGAAGCCAAAATATAGTTCTCTTAAAGCAATCCAGCCTTTGGCTCCCACTCAGACAGCCAAGTCTATATAGTGAGGGTTATTTAAAACATTATTCACCATATATAAAGTTCTACCAAGAGATCGGACACATTAACCACCAGGTCAATGAATATTTCAGATCTTACCCAAATACATGCTTACAGCCAATTGTTATTAACTTATCTAAGATTTATTTTAAAAAGGACATGAAAGAAAGTTACTGTGGTTAAAAGATCATAATACATACAGATATGAATAAAGTCCTTAGGTCAGTTTCATAGCAGAGATAGTGAGGCTGTTGATTTGTAAAAGTCCTTCTAGAATCAGTTCCAGAGGTTATAATCCAATAGGCAGTCAATGTGCAGAGTTTGTTCAAATTCTTCCATGAGCATTTTCAGGGATAATCCGGAGTAGACCTGGAGACCTCAGTCTTGCAATTTAAGACTTTCCCTGACAAAGCTTAAGCAGATCTGAGATAGTAAAGAGCAGGCCCTAAAGTCCCTTTATAGCTGAAGTCAGCTATTAAACCTCTTGGCATCAAATGATGAGAGCAGACATTACTTGGATGAAGAATAGGTAATGTACATTGTTGCTTTGAAGTAAATCTCTATTTCCTAGGCATACACTGGTAACTAGTTGCATTCATTAGCATAAGGCAATTAACCATTCAAACAGTGCATAGACAGTTTACTACAGATTTCAAAGAGAAATAAAGACAGTGAAATCATTACACCGCAAGTTCTATCTAAATGTTGATATTCCTTTATGATCTCTGAATCAATAGACTATAGTAATGAAATATTATAGACCGGAACAGAAGTTTAGCATCCACAAGTTAATTACATCACATTGTTAAACTTCTAACAAGATATAGGTACACAGACAAATACAATTAGTATCTGCCTCTGACTCTCTAACCATACAAGTCTACATTTCAAGAACTCTAGTCTATATAACATGGCTTTGCTAACTATATACAAGGAATGGCTCTGTTTACCATTTCCATACTCTTCTAATATGTCTTTATGTGTTGTTTTCAGGTCATGTAGCCTGTTAGCTGCTTAACCCTCACTGGTTCAGTGTCAGAATAACATGGATCATATATAGGTTTGTAAGAGAAGGCAAGGTCAAATAATCATAGAAATGTAGGGCTGAAAGAGACCTTGAGCAGTCAAAGGACTTGTGCTGAGGCAGGACCAAGTAAACCTAGACCATCCCTGATAGATGTTTGTCCAACCTATTCTTAAAGAACTCCAATGATGGGGATTCCACAACCTCCCTTGGAAACCTAGTCCAGAGTTTAATTACACTTAGAGCTAGAAAGTTTTTCCTAATATCTAAGTCAAATCTCCCTTGCTGCAGATTAAGCCCATTACTTCTTGTCCTACTTTCAGTGGACATGGAGAACAACTGATCTCAATGCTTTTTAATAATAGCCCTTTACATATTTGAAAGCTATTACCAGGTTCCCCCATAGTCTTCTTTTCTCAAGACAAAACATGCCCAATTTTTTAACCTTTCTTCATATGTCAGGTTTTTATAATTTTTGTTGCTGTCCTCTGGACTTTCTCTCCAATTTGTCCACATCTTTCCTAAAATGTGGCACACAGAATTGGACACTGTGTAGAGTGGAACAGTTACCTTCTGTGTCTTACATACAATATTCTGTTAATACACCCCAGAATGATATTAGCTTTTTTTGCAACTGCATCTCATTGTTGACTCATGTTCAATTTATGATCCACTATAAGCCCTAGATCCTCTTCAGCAGTACTAGCAGCTATCCTGTCATTCCCTGTTTTTAATAGTGCGTTTGATTTTTTCCTTACTAAGTATAGGACTTTGCATTTGTCTTTGCTGAACTTCATCTTGTTGATTTCAGACCAATTCTCCAAATTTAAAGGTCATTTTGAATTCTAGTCCTGTTCTAGAAAGTGCTTGCAACCTTTCCCGATTTGCTGTCAGCTGTACATTTTATAAACATACTCTCCACTCCATTATCCAAATAATTAATGAAACTATTGAATAGTACTGGACCCAGGACTGACCACCTGTTGTGGAACCCCATTAGATACATTTTCCCTGTCTGACAGTGAACCATTGATAATTACTTATTGAGTACAGTCTTTCAACCAGATGTACACTCACCTTATAATAATTTCATCTAGACCACATTTCCCTAATTTGCTTATGAGACTGTCACGTGAGATTGTCAAAAGTCTTACTAAAATCAAGATATATCATGTCTACTGCTTCCCCCATCCGCTAGATGTCAAAGAAGGAAATTAGGTTGGTTTGGCATGATTTTTTCATGACAAATCCATGCTGGCTATTCTTTATAATCCTATTATCCTCTAGGAGTGTACAAAGTGATTATTTAATAATTTTTTCCAGTATCTTTCCAGGTATTGAAGTTAGACTGATTAGTCTCTAATTTTCTGGGTTCTCTTTGTTCCCCTTTTTAAAGGTAAGTGCTATGTTTGCCCATCTCCAGACCTCTGGCACCTCCGTGAGTTCTTGAAGAAAATTTCTAACAGTTCTGAGATTGCTTCAGCTAGTTCCTTAAGTACTTTTAGATGAACTTCATCAGGCCCTGCCAACTTGAATATATCTAACTTATCTAAATATTCTTTAATGTGTTCTTTCCCTATTTTGGCTTGCATTTCTTCCTTCCCTTGTTGTTAATATTAATTGTGTTGGGTATTGGTCACCATTAAGCTTTTTAGTGAAGACTGAAGCAGAACACCGATTAAGCACCTCAGTGTTCTTGATGTCATCAGTTATTACCTCCCCTTCCCTGCTAAGTAGAGGACCTATGCTTTCCTTTGTCTTTCTCTTGCTTCTAATGTATTTAGAGCATCACTTCTTACTGCCTTTTATGTTCCTTGCTAAGTGTAATTCATTTTGTGCCTTAGCCTTTCTGATTTTGTCCCTATGTGTTTGCTATTCTTTTGTACTCCTCCTTAGTGATTTGTCCATTTTTCCACTTCTTGTAGGATTTGTTTTTGATTTTCAGATCATTAAAGAGCTCCTGATGGAGCTATACTGGCCTCTTAGTATTCTTCCTATCTTTCCTGTGTAATGACATCATTTGCAGTTGTGCCTTTAATATTGTCTCCTTGAGACACTGCCAGCTCTCCTGAACTTCTATATCTATCAAATTTTCTTCCCATGGGATCTTAGGTACCAGTTATCTGAATTTGTTAAACTCTGATTTTTTTTAAGTCCATTGCCCTTATTCTGCTATTCTCACCCTTTCCTTTCCATAGAAACATGAAATCTAGCATGAAAATCACTTTCACCCAAACTGCCATCCACCTTCAGATTCACAACCAATTCCTCCATGTTGGTTGAAATCAAGTTTAAAATGGCTGCCCCCCTGGATATTTTGACCAGATTCTGAAACATAAGCTATCTCCTATACATTCCAAGAATGTATTGGAAATTCTGTGTTTTGCAGTATTACTTTTTCAGCAGATGTCTGGATAGTTAAACTCCTCCATAACTACGAGGTTTTGTGTTTTAGAAAGGTCCTTTGGACTTGGAATGGAAGGTAGTGCGGTTTGTGATGGTCCTTAGTTCCTTGGGAGTTTGTTCCACAGTGTTTGTCTGGCTGCAGAGAAAGCTCCTTCTCCTTTGAGCACTCAGACTAGTTCTGTAGGAACTTTAGTTGAGATGGGATGCTGAGAAGTTTCTGGGTTGTTCTGAGTGCCCTCCGTCCCCATTTAAAGAAATAGGAATTGAGCCTTAATTCTCATTTCACGCAGTGGGGAATGATCAGTTTAGCACCTCTGAGACAGCAGGGGATCCAGCTCTGTGAAAAGTCCTCTGCAAAACAAGATTATATTCCATTGCATTTTCTCTTTGGAGAAGTTATATCACAGAACACAAGAATAGGTGATGTTCCAGGCGCACCATTTGGACCAACCTTATACAGGTGAAAACCTATTTCTTTACATTCCAGCCTGGGCCGGACTCGGCTAAGAAAGCCTATACTTGAATATTGGGGGCATCCATCACCACACCAAAGCAGGTGGGGGGAAGGTAGAAATAAACAAAGAAGCAAATCCACAAGCCCTATCTAAGGAAACCAGCATGGGGAAGAACAGGCACTAAAATGACAACTTAGCACACTGCCCAGGACAGGCTTTCCAAAATGGGTGAAGAAATTGCTGCTTTTTCTTGAATGTTCATTTTAATATCATCACAATCACCACCTCAACAGTTATATAGATTTCTCTGCTTTCATACTCTGTTGTTTGTATTGTAATGATGCAAAATTTTAAACCAACACAAGATACCCACTAACTCTCTCTGACTAATTTTTAATAAATATTGTTGCCTGGTAACCCAGCTATCTTCCAGCCCCCACTCATTCAGGTACAGTAAGTTTTGAGATTGAAACAGAAGCTGTTGTTAGATCTCCCAGTGGGATAGCATGGTGGTTTCATTTGTGCAGAAGGCTTTTCATAACTGTCTCATGTTTGGAGCACTCAGGAATGAATATGCTTCCTCTCCATGAATAACTGCTGAATTCCCGGTGGGAGCCATAAGATATATAAATAATGTTGTGATGTACAGTATCTCAAGATTTCAACCCTTAGAGTCCCTTAGCTAGCTAAGCACACATTTATAATACAGCGTGGTGACTGTGTTCTCTGGCTATGTATCAGCTGTTAGGCTGCATTTCCATCATCATAAATGAAACTGCATGAAGTGTAGTATGTTCTGTTCATTAACAAAAATTACTGTGTTTAAGAAAAACACACAAAACTCCCCAAATATGCAAAAAAACCTTAATTGCCTAAAGTCTCTCCATTTTTTTTTTAATCATTCACTTTTTGCCTTGTGGTCTAAAGTAAGGTGAACAATGAGCAGGGCCCAAGCATAATTTTTACGGGTCCAGTACAAATTTGTAACACTGGCCCCCTCCCACACACAGCCCATAATCTTTCATCCCATACATACAATCTCATAAGCTATGAAAATGTTTTTCCTCATGGTAATGGGGGTTGCAGCCTGGGTCGGGCCCCTTAGGGCCTCTGGGCCCCGGTAAAGAGTACCCTTCCTCCCCCCATGTGGGGGGCCCAGACAGTGAGAGATGATTGCTGAGAGAGAAACCCTTCTGTATATCCATGGTACTTATACAGGCCCCCTTACCATAGTATGGGAGCAATTCATAACCGCCAATGTATTCCCAGTGCTATTATCTGTACCATTTTACAGGTGGGAATTGAGACACACAGAGGCTTAGTGACTTGCCTGAGGTCACATAGGACAGACAGAGCAGGGACTTGAACTCAGGTGTCCCAAGTCGTAGACTAACCTAACAACTGAACAGTCTTCCCTTTCCAGGGCAACCACTGTAACTGCAGTAGGGTTGATTTGCCCTTTGAAAGTAGACTGTCAGTATTAATCTCAATAGAGCTTGTTCTAGCAAACCAGGACACCTCTGAAAAGCCATTCCTTTTGGGCCCCCTTGGTTACAAGACCCAAAATTCAATGTACCATCTTTGTCCCTTCACCAGTCTGTCATGTCAGTTGGGGTTTTCAGACCATTGGGGAAGGGTGGGGAGACCAGCCATGAATGTGATAAGTAGGGGGAGGCTTTAATTCTCTGGTGGGCTTATGTTACTATTACCACAAAGCTGTCAACCAGCATGAAGTAGCTTGGGCTTCATGTCACATGATATAGAGCATAAAAAATAAATATCACACTAGACTTTTTATCTGTTCTTAGTGCGGTGGGTTCCACAATCCAGGGCTGTCCTTGCAGCGCTAGGTGTGGCATTATTGAAGCATTGTGCCTGAGTTCATCAATACTCTACTCTGACGAGGAGTACTGTATTTGCTTTTAGGCCCAATTTTTGAAAAAGGGTTTGTGAGTTGGGGTACCTCAATTTTTTAGTGCCCAATTTAGGATTCCTTAAAAGTCTAATTTACAAAGAGTAGTGAGCATCAACTCTCTGAAAATTAGGGCCCTTTAAAGTGTCTCAAGGTAGGCAACCTAAAATTGAGGCCAGAATCACTGGTCACTTTTGAAAGTGTAAGCCCTAATACATAGAATAAAACTACACAGTTCCAATGGTAGTTCATTTAAGCTCATGGTGGGAGGGACCTGATAATGAAAAACCTGCATAAGAATGACATATTTTATAAGAGACATCTATTGTCTAAAGTGCGTCAGCCAAAGCTATTCAGCATCCGCCTAATACTTGAAAGAAAAATGTTATTTGAAACATCAAATCCTGCTTGTTGTTAACCCAACTGGACATTTGCTATTAATTTAAATGAAATCAGGATTTAAAGCAAAATCAATAATTTGACAAACTCACAGATTTAGGGTCTGAGCCTAATTTCAGTGAGAACTGAGGGTGCTTAACATCTTGCAAGATAGGCCCCTTGTCAGCTTGTTATAGTTCTTGTCAAGTGCCCCTTCTTGATCAATCATCAGACTGATGGGAGGAGAGCCAGCCACTAGCGCCTGTATGTTTTAAGCCTCCAGAGTCTGAAGAGCGCCCAGGCACTCTCCCTGCATTTGGGGTCCCTAAACACACTCTCATATGTGGCAACAATATAGCTTAGACCCTGCAGCCCAACTGCCTGGCCCCTGGGATGTACTTACTCCCCAGATGTCCCCTTTAGCTTAAATACACGCTCTGTCGGAACTCCATTCAAAGGTTGAACCTTTTGGTTTACCTCTTCAAGGGGTGCATGCTAAGGTATAACACAGAGCACATACACTCTGCGCATGGTTCTACAATCCTGTTGCTTTTTCTTTAATAGCATGAGAAATACACAGATCTATATAAGACTAAAGCCTATGCATATTTCCCTGCCTCAGTCTTCTCACCACTTTGGAGCATTTTGGGGATCCCTTGGGCTGTCCAGCATCCCTTTGTTGGAGTGGATGGTTTGTGTTCTGAAACATGAAGACTTTTCCCCACCCCAGTTCGGCTGCTCTGACTTTGGCTAGTCTGTCTTCCCCCCCCCCCCCCCCACCCTCCTTGCCTTCCCCCCATGACTACTTTTATAACCTTCTGCTTAGTCTCCTTATCTCTTTGTCATGCTTTGCTGCTTTCCACTGCTCCAAACACCAGCCCTACAGACCAGCTTGGTCACATTGGTTTCCCCACTCCGGCACCCTCCCCTACATAACAATTGTGTGATCAGAGTACCACTGTTAAGGTTGCTGACTGTTTACGGTCAGCCTTTTATCACCATCCACTGGAATTTCAGTCCAATGTGGAGTAAAGGGGCTACAGAGAAGGTAACTAGCCCTGACACTCAAAATAGAAATTGCTGCTTGATAAAGATGCAGAGAGTTCAGAATCATATACACAATTCATAAATTATATAGACAGATTCCCCAAATTGTCACATAGTTGCATTAAGGTAAAGATTTGATTAGAAATTATTTCTCAACAAGGTAGTGTCACAAACAGAAGTTTTATTCCTTCTGGTGTCATTTGGGATCAGATCAAACTGATTTGTGAGGAATCCTGCCGACTCATGTTGGAGAGGAAAGGAGTGAAAGGCCAGCCAAGGAAATCTATGACCGTCACTTTTGTGTTGTACTGTCACACTGATTTCCCTGACTAGAACAGAGACAGTTAACTGAGTTAGGGAGGAAACGGCCCATAATCACTGACCTCAATCTAAACATAATACAGAAGTAGAAAATAAATGCTTGGAGGAAAAACAAGCAAGATTCATCTAGAAGGAAGGCTGAAAATATTAAATTATCCCATATAACTTAAGAAGACTTAATAGAGAAAAAACACTGAGAAGACACCTATTGCACCAAAAACCTTTGTGACAAAGAGGAAGTACAGTGCAAGCTTTCTTCTGTGCTATTGGTAGTTGATAAATGTTTATGCTTCATTGCATATTGTAGGATTATTATTGCTGTGCATTTATATTTTTTGTATTACTAGTATAACAGAGGCATGAATCCCTAAAATGTAATAGATTCAAAGAGAAATATATCAGTTGTGCTAGGTTCATCTTCATATAAACAGGAAATTAAACTTTAAACTAGTGCTTGATATTTTAAATGTTTTTCACCTTTTCCAGGGGGGAGGGGTAAAAAAATTAAATATGGCTTACCTGCCTTCAGAGATCTGCTTCTGTCTCCAGCAGGGTGCCTCCTGCTGCCCTTTGCATACGCACTATCTTCTGCAGTATCCAGACCTATGTTGTATCTGACACAGCGGGAAGATAACCTGGTCTCTGATGGATCTAGAAAAAGTGGAAATTACATCCCTATATAGGGCAACATTTTGTAGGATTTTCTTTCACACAAAATCAGGGTCATTTTCTGGGTTTTGCAGAGAAGTGGAAATTTTGGTGGAAATTTGTAGCAATGTGCAGTAATGTTTGCGGAAACTTCTGCTTTTATTGATGAACCTAGTTCATTGTGTGTCTCTTTAGTTCTTCTCTGTGCTATAGCAGGAGACAGATCTCAATCCTTTATACAAAATTACAGAGGGGGATCTGGAAAGTCAAATTGTGACAGTGGACAAGCCAGAAATAGTAACTCATGGGGTTACACTTTTGATATAATTTTGTTAATTTAATTTAGCACATTTCTAAACTACAGAACTGTGGATTCAGTGCAGTGAAAATTCACACTGTTCCCTTTCACATTGTGTCCTCTATCCTCCTCTTTGCCAGGTAAGTTGGGAAGAGTTATGGGGAAGTGGAAAGGTAGTGGGGCTATGAGAAATGTTTTTACCAACTGGAGGCAGGAAGGGGCAGCAGAGTGAAGATGCAAAGTTCCTTCCCCTGATCGGGGCGTGGCATTTGGGAAGGGGCTTTTTACATCCACCTGTGGTATAGGATGCTCACAGAGGTGCAGAGTGCTCATTGATCTCAGTATGATAGTCCTCATAGAGATGAATAAAGCCTGAAAAAGCTCTGAGATGTGTGAACTGCTCCATTCATTTCAGTCTGTGTTTTCCTTTCCCCTTCCCAGTGCCAGTGCTTGCGAGCCAGTGGTTGGTTCATACTCTGAGCATGTCTGTTCTTAGCTCCCCACTCAAAGGGACAGGGTCTTTTCCAGATGCCAGCTCACATAGAGGTGGGGCAGGGAGAAGGGCTCAAGTCCCCTCAGAGGTCAGGAAGAATATGGGGCTGACAGTTCCTCTTGCCTGTAATCCCTTCCCCCCACTACCTCTGCCACTCACCCCCATGTCCCTCACCCATCAAAAATGTTGTAAGAATCTAACAGTTTTGTTACAGCTTCCTCATATGAGGTGCTCCTGTCTCAGGAACCTGTAAGCACACTCCGACCCATTGTTCAGGAAACATGATTACATTACCCTGTCTTTCACCTTCTTTGTAGTTAATCAGTGCTAACTGCTTAATCAATGCTGGCCCTCTGCTATGGTAATTCCCAAATAGAAAAGTAGCAACAGGCCCAGGAGTCATTCTCACATCTGAGCAGAGGACATGTAATTTATTATCTTTCAGAAAAGAGTTAAAGTCAACACTAAATCAGATGTACAAATCAGCAGGGCACATTTAATAAATGTATAAAACTCCCTTAACAGAAGTGGATAATTGCAACATACCTGCAGCTCCTTTTCAGATGTTTGCCAAGTGTGCGGCTCAAAATCATAGTGCATGGCTATTGCTCAGTCTCCTTGATCTACCTGCTACCATGACAGTAAGTTGTCCAGAAACTCTCTTGCCCTAGTGTTGCTGCACAAGTGCATTTCAATCTCTTTGGCTTGTGAGTTTTAGCAAGTACCATTTTTAAGAGCCAAACTTGGTCAATAACTTTTTCAATATTGCTTCCCAAAAGGGGCAGTGGGTGCCCCAGAGATAAATATCATGTGGCTGAGTTCATATGGGGGAGGATTAGCATCATGTACTTCTGGACAAGATATAGACTGGTTACAGAGCTTGCTTATACACACCAGATGTGTTCATCATAAGATCCTTTAATGCTCTTCCTGGTATGGCTGAGTTTAGTTTAAAGGAGGTATTTTACACACAATGCCACCTAGTGGCTGAACAGTATGATAATTTAACATTCCATTACATCTCCCCCTTTAAATTTTACTTTGCTACCTTTTACAATATTTACACTGTCACACATACTGAACTTCAAAGACAGTATCAGTCTGTAAAGTGTCTCTGAATCATACTGGTTTTCTAATTACGAGATCCAAACATGTAACAACTTGGTCATCTGGCTGTTCATTAGTTGCAATGACTGGCTCTGGTTAGTTTGGAATCATCGAGTCATGTTCTTCTTGTTTTGCATCTGCCATCTGTAGAATTTGCTATCTTTGATTGTTCTTTCTGAGGACCAAACTGCAAATGTCAATGGTTTCTGCTGAACTCTCCACTGTCAGTCTGGATCACAAATGATCTAGGCGCTGAACTCTTATACCTTGACAGCTGAATTGGCCATTCTTTTTCTCCATCCAATTTGACATAAGCACAGTCACCAAGTTCTAGCTGCAGTTCTCTAATTGAATGTCATCTGTCATCTGTTGTAAAAGAGTTCATAAGTTTTTTTTTTGCCTTTCTATCAGATTTATATTTTCTTCATGTCTAGACACTTTGGAGGCATGTACTTTTCCAAAGTTTGAACAGTAATTCTGAGTTGTGTTCACATCAGGAGTTGTGCTGGACTATATTCAGTAGCCACTGCTGGTGTTAATCTGTAACGCAGAAGACCAAGGAATGAGTCTTCCTCCTGCAGGATTTTTTTGGCTGTCTGTACAGCTTTTTCAGTCTCTCCATTAATTTGTGGGTAATGTACTAGTAATGTGATCAAAATCAGAATGACTTAAATTCTGCTGCAGTGTGTTGTGGTCCATTGTCCGTCACTAGTTATTGTGGAATACCAAAGTGAAAAAGTACACTTCAGTTT
Organism: Emydura macquarii macquarii; assembly: GCF_026122565.2. NCBI lineage: Eukaryota > Metazoa > Chordata > Testudines > Chelidae > Emydura > Emydura macquarii. The sequence continues at coordinate 23,376,708 of NW_027132813.1, read as the reverse complement.
CTCGATAACACTGTCATATTATGTCTCTCAAATACATTATTTCTGAATACCTGGAAAATAGTCCACAGCGACCAGGTAATGAAATCCTGGGAATTTGCATTAATCTGCAGCAAGTCTCTTCCAAGATCTCTCTGGTGGAGATGTTTGTACACTGTATGGTTCAACATTATCTCTCAGATTAATCTGTACTGGTCTCCTTTCAAAAGTCCAGTATTGTCAAATCCTCTGTTGAGTTTTTCCACTTTTTTCACTAGGCCCATCATGGTTGCCATGCTGCAGCAGAGAAGGTTGTTGGTCTTTGGATGTTGTTTCTGTGATGAACTGCCCCATGCAGTTCAGAATATCTCCAGGGATAGTCAGAGCTATGTCAGGTGACTTCCTTTCTGGGAGGGGTTGAAGGTGATAGTCATCTCAGAAGGGATTTACAGTGATGTCAACTCCTGAGTCAATTTTAAAGTCAATAATCTTGGCAGAAATATTCAATTTCACTCTCCAGGCAGGTTCTACATCATTCCAAGTGACAGTTCCCAAAAACAATGGCTCTTGATATGAGTCACCTCCCTGACAGCTTTGGTGCAGCAAACAGCTGTAAAATATCCATATTTCATGCCTGTATTACACCATGCACCTCTCTCTGGAAGTGCATCATCTCTTGGGATATGACTTTTTCTTTACCTTGTGCATGTAGGCTGGAATTTGTCCCTTTTACCTGAGGAGTTCTCTCTCCTTGCCTCAGAGATCTTATGATAATGACTTTTAGCACTCATGCTGCATCTGCTTCTAAGCTAGTTTCTTGTTTTTCAAGTTTGGCAAGTTGCTCTTGGTTTTGCTGTCTCACCAGCTCAGTCTCCTTTGCTATTTGAATAGCTGTGGCTAGGGTTAAATCTCTCATCAGTTGTAGCTGCTGTGAAAGATTTTTATCTGTTAACCCAATAACCAGCCTGTTACTGATATTTTCATGTTTTGCATTTCCAAAATCTCAGTTTTCAGCCACTGTGTCCAGAACCCTTGTAAAACATTCAATGTTTCCCCCAGTTCATGAATTCTTTGGTGAATACATTCTCTTTCAGTATGTATTCATAGCCAGAACCCTATCTTAGTCATCTTTGTGATTGTCTTCAGTAAAGTCAAAGAATTTAAAGATATGCTCTGCCTACTTCCTCATAGCATAATTTAAATAAGATACCCATATATCTCTAGTTACTTTGTGGAGCTTGGTAGCAATGAGAAATCTTGTTTCTAGTCTGTCTGTTCTGAAGTTCTGTCAAAACTGAAGTTCTGTGGTGTATTGTGGTACATTGTTGATGAGATCTTGCAACCTTTGTTGCTGTGTTCCTTTTTTATGCAACCGTTGTTGCTTTGTTCTGTCTGTCTCTGTTCTTAGGTTACTCCTGACACCATGTTGTATTCTCCTACCAAATATTGACTGGTTGCAGAGCTTGTTTATATAAACCAGATGTGTTTATCATAAGATTCTTTCTTTCTTTCTTCCATCCATCCACCCACCAGTCTGGCTATAGACTCTCTATGATGACTGTGTGGAGGGACTATGTAGCTCAGAACTGGTAGCCATGGGGTAGCAATGGGGAGTGGAATACAGGGTGCTTGTGATGATGTGCATGGTCAAGTTCAATAGCTGACTTAGTGGGTTGTGGCTGGGTGGGTGGTCTTTTGAAAGAGGCCAGTGCCAGCCCACTACAGGTCTTGTAGATGGCAGATAGGAATATAGTTCACCCAGTTAGGATACTTACTCACATAACTATAAACTAGTGAGCATTAGATGGCATGGTACATAGATGATTGTTGCTGGCTTAACCACCTGTTGCCAGTACAGAGCTGAGGGAAGAGAAGATACACCAATGCACACAGTGTCCTCTCAACCTCTTGGTCACACCACGATGTGACTTTTGGGAACGAGAACAGGGAGACAGTACCTGTGAGTTGTGTTAGTGACTCAAATGGTGTACAAGGTGCACTGTATGGCTGTTTATGCTGTGTGTGTGGGAATTTTTGTGAAGGCCTAAACTTTTGGTGGAGCCAGACCCTGTATAGTTTTAATCTAACTCTGCATTTCAAGAAGTGAGTGAGCTGTTGTATAAAGATAAGTCATTATTAGATCATTCAGCAGAAGATCCACAAATTGGAAAATAGAGAGTATGAGGAAAAGAGATGAAAAGTCTAACTTTATAGTGTTAAGAAAAGAAAGGCATTGTTCTATGGACCCCATACCTTTGTGTTATTTTTGCAAATGACAGCTGTTTCCAGTGTAATTCATCTTTGTAAATATTCCCTTGTAAATATTGAGGCCATGAGACTGATTAGTGTAAATCAGCCTGGGCCCATTGAAGACAATGTGGCCCCCGGTTGATTATTATAATTTTTATTTTCTGGGGTAATCTAAATTTAACCTTCCACTGATTCAGGTACAAACCTCAAATCATAAGTTAACCCCAATTGTGTACTTAAAAGAAATCTAATTTGAAGCCGAACTTTCAAATGCTGTAGAGCAATAATACAGTGATATCAATGACTAACTAGTGCTGTTTTGTTTACTAACAGCCTAACACAGTAGTGGAATAGTCAGTAAGTGATGGCTTTATTATACTACATCTAAAAAGTAAGCGCCTACATATATTTTGAATAAATCATAAATACCTGAGTTGATTGTTTAAAATGAAAATGTTAATTGTTTCTTTTCCCCAGCAGGGGACCCTCAGGCTTCTAATATAATCAGAGAACATAGCTCTTCATTCCATGGCTGTCTGTCCCCAATGTGTGTTTTTTTCCCCTAACCCCTCCCCTACTTCCCTCTGCCATTGCATCACTCTCCTTACAGCTGGGAGGGCAGAATTTACAATCTTTTCTAAACCTGCTGTTAATTTGCTCTGGTAGGGTTGAAACTCTGAGGTGCCACGTGTCTCCAACGAGCAGCTGGAGCTCTCAGCAGTGCATGGCAAGCGTTCATTCAGCACCTTGCAGGACTGAGCCCTAACCCAGAGATCAAGCTGAACAAATTCATAAGGCACCTGGTCTACAGTGAGCTAGGGAGCAGGAGACCTATGGTTGTTCCCAAAGTAAGAGCATGGTTGTAGGCTATCTTGCCAGCATGCCACAGGCCAGCAACACAGCTTTTAAATAACCATATTTCAAATACCTGTAACAATTCAAAACAGGGTGTCCCCCAAATATGTGAAGTCTGCAGGATCTCTGATGAATTTTACCTTATATATATTTATTTATATATACACACACACACAGAGTATTGTGCTGAAATTACACAAAATAGCTTTTCACTCTCTTTATTTCTAAAGACTCTCTTGAGTCAGGGGGGGATTACTCCGCTCTTTGTGTCAGTTGATCTGTAAATTCCCAGTATTATTAAGAATTCCAAACAGCTATTTCATATCAAACTGCTTTCTATTAAAGCCCAGTCCCACTGGGAGATAATGCTTTGCCACCTTCAAGTGATTATAAACGGTATCCTTTTTCTAGGAGTTTGAATATTTGCTAAAGGAAGCTTGAAGGTACAACTCGAGTCTGGGATTGAGTCCAGATGTACATTTGGAGCTGGCTAAAATGTAAAGTCCCATTTTTTATTGCACATGCCATTCAGGGTGCACAACCAAGTGTGAGCAAAGCAAGCAGCTGCCATGACAACAGCAAGTTTAATTTGGTGCTAAGGGTTTTGATTCTGGACTGAGAAAGAGACTATTTGTCTTGGCAGTCATCTTGTTAGCCATAAAAGTTTTAAAGACAGCATCCCATCTTCACCACAGGGCAGGAAATAGGGACATGGATAACTGTGAGCTCCTTCAGAGACCAAAGAATCTAATTATTCTCATGGCTGTTGTTCTGACATAACCGTAAAAATAAAGTACTTTAGTAATATATCCATTTATTCCCTATGTGGTAAGCACATGCAGTAATAAATAATAAATCCTTAGCAAATAACATCTTTGAAGTACTGTATAACTGCCAGCTATCTTTTTATAAGGAACATATCATTTTCAGGAATATAAGGCATAGTGAAATTAAGAGACTTGCACAAAATCACACAAGAAGTTAGTCTCCAAGCCAAGTTTAGGAGTAAGGAGCTCTTGTCTTCCAATCTGATGCTGAGTCCGCAACTTCATGTGGCTGATCATAAATGATGTCCCCGTGCACTGTACTGTACTTGGCACAACCAGCTCATTTGAATGGGAGAAGAAAAACACCAGAATACAGGCTGGGAATATTCATTTCTAGATTGCTTTAAGAAGGCTGGAAGTCATGGTTGATAGCATAAACAGAAGGTCAAACCAAGAATATTTGCGATTATGATAGATCAATCCATTCCTCGAAGTCAGACTCTTGAAACTTAAGTTGACAAAGTACTTCATTTTTTAGAATTTTGACTTTTTGGGTGACTTCACATTATCACATGTTCTACCATTTCAGCTGTCACCATGAGGAATGAACAAACTGACATGAGTATATTTTGCAGTATTTCCGATCTACTGAAGCTGGAAGTAAGAAGCACCACAAGCCTCAAGAGCAAATCTGATCTTTCAGGATTTCCCACTCTGCGTCTAAACCAAAGAGGCTTGAATATGTTCAGCTGCATATAAGCCACGCTTTTGAGTGCTCATCCAAAATGAACAGAACTGGTGAATGGACTTGAGGTACAAATCAAAGGGATGGAAGTCACTTCACCACCTTGAAGGGCAGTGGGGGCAGGAAAGTCTGGGTTATTCTGAGTTCATATGATTGCTCACCCTGGAGTTACCTGGGCTCTTTTCTGTCTATTTTACCTTTATGTTTGCAGATGTCACCATGCTACACTGAGGAAAGGGTTTTATATAGTAGACATACGTAAGGTTGGGGATAATGGAATCTTTCCCTCCAGCCTGAAGTCAGAATTAAAAGTACTTGGGTTATCTGCTGGGTTGTAGTAGTAACCAAAGAAACCAGCCCTAGGCAGAGTTTGTAATGATGGGTTTGAGATTGGTGGTCTCATTAATTTGGCTTCCTCATCTGTCCACACGATATCACTCTTGTGGCCTGCTGTCACACACCCTTCCCCTACCCCGCACGATATCAAAGAGAGAATTGCTACAGGGTACAGCTCCATGACACAGAGGGAGTGAGTGACATACCACGGTACAATCCAGTCTAATAAGTGGTTGTGTCACCCCTGCCTGTAACTTGGGGTGCCCTTTACAATGTCTTGCTGCTCACAAACAGCCTCCAGCATGTAAGTCACTCCCAGTTATATCTATGTGTGCATTACAGCCAGCCAGCTGTACCTTGGCTCATACCAGCCTTAAAGTTTACCACAGGGTGACCCCATCACACTCCTAGTCTCAGATTTCCTCCCCATAAATATATGTCATCTACTGCCCAGCTCTCTGCTGGACAGTGCAAATATACTGAGTCCGTTATTCCTTTAAGGGAATATTATGCACCAATTTGTTACCCCAAATGGAATTACTCAGACACTTCAACTCGAACACCCAGATTAGATAAAACAATAAAACAAGTTTATTAACTACAAAGAGGTGGAGTTTAAATGAGTACAAGTAATGAGGCATGAAAGTCAGAAATGGTACAAAAAAAATAAAGATATGTTTACTAATGCCTAACTTAACAGACTATATTAGATTCAAGCAAAGTTTCTCATCTCATGCTCCAGCAGATTATTGCCCGATCTTCCAGGTCAAGACCCATCTCCCAGAGTCCAATGCCTGCTTCCTCTGTCTCTCCAGGTAAAATTAATGTGATAGGCAGGGAGAGAGAAAGGGGTCCCTTGGGGTGTTTGTCCCTCCTTTTTATAGTGTCAGTCCCCTTCTTGAAAGACTTTTCCAGCTGAGATCCTGGAGATAAAGTGTCTATGTGGAAGGATAGTCCCTTCTGTTTTTTTCACCTGTTTGAACATCCTTTGTCTTCTCTTCCTGCTTGATGACTCTGTTTACTGCTTAAATGAAAATTCCTTTGTTTAGGACAGTCCTGTTTGCCACCTTCTGCCTGGACAGGACTGTGGGGTTTGGAACATGTGTTAACACCACACAGGGGAATCTTATTACTTCACGTACAATGTTGCCACACACATTTTACCAGGACAAAAATGGCCAGCAAATTATGAGTTTTCAAATGATACCTTAGAAGATATGCCATGTACAAAAATTATTATTCCCATAGTGTGTACGGTATGAACACAGGGGTACATTCTGTCACAGTGTGAGAAACTACTGGATAGCCTCCCTCTCTGAGCAGTGGAACAATACCAGATCTGCTTCTGTTAAAGCCCTGAATGCTTTGGACAGGAATGGCCCTTCACAAATTTTGAGTAGGCCTGAATTTGTGACAGAGTGACCTGTGATTACAGGCTGTTTAAACCTGTTTCATCAGCCCCTTTGTCTAACAACTCCCATTGACTTTAATGGGAGTTGGGTCAGGTCCCTGGAGAGCTAAACTTGGATCATCCCTCTCTTCATCCTCTCCTGTTCCTGATGGACTTTTTCAAATGTTCTCCAATTAATAAAAGAAAATGTTGTTTACGATAGCCATGTGTGGGTCAATTCTTCTGCTGCTGCTATTTTAAACCCTTTCTGAATGGCAGCACTTAAGTCCTGATCCATAGCCCACTCATGTCAATGGAAAGACTCCCATTGGCTGCAGTGGGCTTTGGGTCAGTCCCTTGAAAAGTTCCTTCCGGTTTGGGAGATATTGCGTTTCTTGTAGCTTTCACCATTTCAGATGTAGGGAATATTGCCAGAACCTATTGTATTTGTAAACACTGGAATGAGCTACTTAAGTGTACCTGCTGTATGCTGCTGCCTTGTGATATCAGATGGACGTTACCACTGGTCTCAGCACCCACAATGGCATAAGGAATTCAATGGCTTAAGTGTGCCAAAGCCTGAGCAAATACGACAATGTCTGTGCCCTTTCCCTGCATCCCAAAGCATAACATGTAGCACATATTAGGACACTTCCCTCCAGGGGAGACTGGGAGCTAGTTATTATCACACCACTGCTGCTGCAAGGTGCTAACAGATTAGCAACAGGTCTTGGGGTCCTGTAGTTGAAGAATTTAAACCTTATTTCCACTGATAGCTGCTCTGTCTGCACTGTAACTGTTTTCTGTTATCTGAGAATGGCATTTCAGGAAACTGCCTCAGGTTTAGAGTTAGACTGAGGGGAGAAGTTTCCCCATTCCACTTTAAGTGTGGATAAGACACTTAAGAAGAAGCAGAAAGTTTGTTTTTCCCTGTTTCATCTGTCATCAGTTTGGCCCAACTGGGTGACATCTTTAGGCAGTTCATACAGGACTAGACTGTGCCTTGTCCTTTCATGTGTACTGGAGGAGTGGGGGGAAGGGAGCAAGGCGCTCACTCCAGACCCCTCCACAGGGGTCAAGCAGAATTGCCATTGTTGCATTCACCTGGGCACTGCTAGTGTCACTAAGTTACAAACTCTATGGATCAGATACTGGAATGATTCTATTGAAGTCAAAAAGACCTGTGCTGAAAGTCTGGCTCTTTGTGTTTTATGGAGTGTTTGTACACTATGGCTCTGTAGTGAAGAAAAACAGAGGCATGTGAATTCTGGGAGCTTGGATGCAGGCCCTGGTTCTCAGAAGAGGATTCAGTTTTGTGGCTGTGAATTTTAGACTAGAAAGAGCTCACAATAGGTTTCATGCTCTTTCTGGATCCAGTGCTGTCACCTCCCCCTCCCCGTTCCCAATTTTCTGTACTATGAATGAGGAAGGAATCTTTAGAATCTGGTATTTCATTTAACAATATCCACATGGAAAGAAATATCCAGTTAACATCTGGACCAGCAATTCTCCTGAGGTTCTTTTTTTTTCTTTCAGACTGTTAATTTTACTGCCAAATACTCAGCGGCACCAGCCTGTTTGTTCCTGTGCAGTAATTTCTGGCTACAGACAAGGACACAATACAACACTTTATACTTGGGAATGGAATACTGTAAAATCCAGAAGAGGCCTAAGGCCATGTATAACTTTAGCATTTTCTAAGGGTCTGTGTGGTTTTGATTTATAGTTTGTAAGCTTTACTTTCTCCTGTTGCCTGTTTATTGGAATTAGAAATCCACACATGACCAATAAAAATTCGATTGCAGGTGGACCTTTGTCTATGGTGAGGCTCTGCCTCCAGCTTCAAGTAACATTTTCTGTTGTTGTGCTTTTTTTATCCTTTCCCACTTCTGCAAATTCGGGAAGAACTGCACTTGAAGAATGGATTATGTTTTTAGACTGCGCTCTCTTACCACTGAATGAGAAAGATTGTTGGAAAATAAAATCAGGCAAATGAAATTGCATTTTGCATGAGTTTGCAAAATAATGATCACTTGCATTCATAACTCTTTGCAAAAAATAAACTGAACAAAGATACTTAAATAACAGTAATAGAAGTCTCAATGGCATAAGATGCTAAGGATGAAGGGCTACATTATTTTTTTCAGTTACATCACTCAAAATAAACTGGGAGTAACTCCATTGAGTTCAATGGACTAAAAACTTCATTTAAATCCGTGGAGTCCCTCCAGATTTACACTGGTATAACTGAGAACAAATTTTGGCCATGAATGCTTAGTGCCTACATTTTCCTGGCTTTTGTTAATCTACATAGCAACTTTAAGCCCTGATCCAGTAATAAGATCCAGAAAGAGGACCTCTCTGAGTCTTAATGGGATCTCTACCCGCTCCTACACATCCTCCCATAGGATCATGACCTTAATGACATTTAAAATATTGTAATGTACATTTCATGTTCATGGCAATTAACTGATTGCACTTGTTTTCTTTCAAAGGACATAGATATATAATGAGAGAGAGAATGTACACATTGTATTTCATAGATTTTTAAGGCCAGAAAGGACCATTATGATAATCCAGTGTGACCTCCTGTATAATACAAGCCATAGAACTTCATACAGTAAGTCCTGAATAAGTCCCATAGTTTCTGCTTGAGTTATCATTTATCATTTCAGCTAACATAACTCAATAGACATTTTTGAAACAAGGCCAAAAAAGGCAAAATGTTTTTTTTTAAAACAGTGGCACATGCAAGAAAATTATCTCGAGCCGTAAAGGGATAAAAAGACCTTAAGCTTATGTTGTGGTTTAAAACTGGATACTAGACATCAAAACAAAAGAAATACATTGATTTTCCTCTAGTTTAATTGACAATTATTTAGAAAACAGAATTGTAGAGTCAGGTATCCAAAACTAACCAGATGATAACATCATTAAATTATCTGGCTCGTATTCAGTACCAATCTCAGAACTAAACTTAATCTTGAACAATGTTTGCCACAGGGTAGCTGGTCCCTGTGGATAGACTAAACCCAGCTCCCATGGACCAGAGGAGGTGAGTCCAATCCAGCCAATTAAAGCCACTTGGGTCTATAAAGGGCTGTCGCTGGGCAGAAAGAGGAAATTGATTGAGACCGACTCTGCCTGGGGAAGGAAAGCTATGGTGGAGTGAGCTAATTCCTGTAGTAGGTCCCTAGGAGCAAGGGGGCCAGGTATTCAGGGAGATAGCCCCGAGGCTCCTGCCCCACAGAGGGAGCAGAGCTGGTTAGAACTGGGAACCTGCCAGGGTATGTCCACACTGCAGTTAGACAACCACGGCTGGCCCGTGCCGGCTGACTCAGTCTTGCAGGGCTTGGGCTAAGGAGCTGTTTAACTGGTGTGCAGACATTTGGGCTTGGGCTGCAGCCCAAGCTCTGGGATCCTCCCACCTTGCAGGGTTCTAGATCCCAGGCTCCAGCCCCAGCCTAAATGTCTACACCACAATTAAACAGCCACTTAGCCAGAGTCCGTCAGCCTGAGTCAGCTGGCATGGGCCAGCCATAGGTATATAACTGCAGTGTAAGCATATCCCCAGAGACCCTGCAGAGGGGTGAAGTGGAAATCTAAAAGTAAGGACTAAGTTATGAGACTTTTTCTGTTTGTTTACTTGCTTCTGTTAAGAAAATAAACCTCCTTGAAAAAGACTGAGGGGTAGAGCACACATTAGATCTGGGGAGTAGCCCTGCCCAATGACAATTATCAGCTTCCTTTTTTTCTGGCGTTATTCGTATTGTGATAATATAGCTAACAAATTCAGTGTTAATCACGCTGCATTACCAATGAGCTTTGTTATCAAGATCGCCAGGAGAGTTGGTCAAAAGTTTCCCATCAAAATATATTTTTGGTGGAAAATGGTTTTCTGTAAAATGGAAATTTTTATGGGGAAAAAAATGATTTCCTGACCAGTTTTGTTAAGTATCCCAACTAGTCAACTGCATAGAAAAAAAATCTTTAGCTTCATCACTGGAAAATGGAAGTCCTAAAGACAAAAACTCCGCCCATAAAGGAATAGTTTTGTTGTCCAAGCCTATGTAATTTAGAAAGAAAGCCTTTGGTGTGGGAGGGCTAGGACACCCTACCTCAACAACATCTTCAGAGAGGCAGGGTCCTCCTGCAGAGGCCAGAATTATTTCCCGTCAAAACAAAACAAAAAACTAGTTACTGTGCTAGTCTGCCCAAATTCATTTTGGGGGTAAATGGGATTACATGATCCATGATAAAAGGGTGGACTTTCAATGCATCTATCTCTGCTCCTTGTTCAACTCTGTCTCTTATAAAATTGCTGATTTAAAATTGTGTTAGTCACAGCATCTGTTAGGGATGCAATTGACAGGAAAATAAGAGCTAAATATAGGAATGCAATGTTATTGCATAATACAGACTTTACAAACACCTGTAGCACTAAATTTTAAGTATACAGTAGAAGCAAAACAGAGTGAGTTTGCCTGAATCAGTCTGCTTCAACCTACTATTAAGGAGTGGAATGTTTTCAAAAGACCATCTCTCCTTAAAGAAATGCCTCGGTACATTCAGTCCTTGATCCAGCAAAGCACATAAACACACGATTAACTTTAAGCAAGTAAATAGAAATGGGACTAATCATGTATTTTAACGTTAAGCTTATACTTAATAGTTTGCTGAATCAGGGCCTATCAGATTAGCAAAGGGATCCTGATAGTTTACCATTTTACATATTAGATGACATATCATCATGCATATAGGTTCTTGTTTGTTGGACTTATATTAAATTTGATGTAAATTAAATGATTTTGAAATTTTCCAGCTGAATGGATAGTATTGGAGACTTAAGCCCTCCATCTATCCAAAGATCAGGTAATAAGGGGCAGCAATTCCTTGGTACTGTGCCTCAGCTATGACAGAGAGGTGCCAACTTCTATGTATGAAAGCAAGTCACGCCCCATGTTTCTAATCTTTTGACCTCTCTCCACAGATGGTCTTCAAGGAAATATGGACACCTGTCTACTGGCACCTGCATTGAGCCCATCAACTCTTTTCACCTAGGTCACTAAACAGCTATTAGATCATAACAAAACTTTTTGTCAGTACCAACCCAGACTGGATTAGAACCAGATGTGAAAGTTTCTAAATCCTGTTATCAATACTCAATACCATCCACTCCCTTAGATTGCTGAAATTCTGGGAGCCAGGTCAGAATAGCATACATACATACGCATGTATACATATCCCTCCATGATTTCAGAATCACACTGATCCCTAAAGAAGATATTTATGTGGCAATATATAGGCCTTGATTTGTTATAGCCTCAATCTAAGCAATTAGACTTGTATATACCATATATTCTTTCAGGGATTTTATACATTTAATAGACTCCAGTTTTTACATGAACAGTGGGAGTGAGAATAAATTATTTTGGTATAAAATGTATTAATTTATCAGTTCTATTTCTTCGGGCAATTCTGCTATATATTATTTCTTGGTCTAAATGCTTCTAAGACTTTTACACCCTTTGCAATCTGATTGACCTCAAAGGGAAAGCATTGCGTGTAAGTCAATGCAAAATCTGGTCCTTGAAGTAGTAGAAGTGAATGTTTAACTGGATTTCATTTTTGAACAAGTCCTTATTTAAATAGGCTTTATTGCGTTGTTATAGGTGTTGGGGAATAAGCATGTATTCTTTTACATGGACTGTAGTATATATTGTGTCATTCTCTCCCTCTCATGTACACAGATATAGCTGTGCAAAAAGATACTGATATGAAAATGATGGCAACTGATTAAAAAAACCCAAAAATACAGAACAGAGCATGACTGAAGCTAATCAAGAATGTGTGCTAGACCTCTTGACAAGAACAGGTGGCTGAAGAATCAACAATATGACATAAGTGTTTTCAGTGTGATCAGAAAGAGCATAATTCATTCACTAACACATGATATCCATGCACGTTGTAGGGTTTGCATTCCAACGGTTCTGTATTGAGATATAAAACAGACAGCGTAGAGGAATGTTTCCTGGTAATGCTGACTGGGCAAAATGCACCAAACTCCCATTCAGTCTTGCTTTTTAGGGTATTAGCCAAAGTCAAACCTCTGACAGATGGTGTTTCCTTTAAACTAAGTTTGTGAAAGGAAAATATTTAAACAAACAATATTTGGAGGTTCCTTTTGATCTTGGCATGACTTCATGCATGACACTGGGTACATTATTACAGTTCATGTCATGTTATGTTGTCAGCATGACAGAGCCAAGTACAGACAGGGACAATGATGGTAATATAAGGCCAAATTCTGCAACCCTTGCTAACACTGAAGAGTACCTCACTCTACAAGTAGTCCCATTGATTTCAATGGAACTATTCCTGGAGAAAATTCCTATTCAACATGAATAAGGGTTGCAGAATTGGGCCTATATGTAACCTATGAAACTATGAACCTATGAACTTATTTTGCCTGGTTTTGACACTTGAACACTACAAGTTCAAAAGTTTGACCCTAATATTATTGTGTTTGGATTCTGGTTAGAAGACACTACAGAAAATGAACAGAAAGAGAGGACAGAAGAGGAGGGGGGCGAAATATCTTGAAATAATAAAGACAGAATATACTTTGATCGTAAATAAAATGTTAACATTTCCTAACAGTTCCAGATACCATAATTGTATAGTTGTCTCTTACAGGTATAAGGGAATAACTGTGATATCACTTACATTTATATGGAATTGCAATTCTTGCCTGCATTAGGGATGGACTTAGAGCTGGGGTCATAAAACGTATTTAGTATTTATCTGAGTAAATAATTTTTAACCAATAGTTTGTTTGACGAATGTCACTGCTTTATCTGTTTGTGGGCTGGCTGTTATTTTCTGGGATATATTCATTATTCAAAATTGTACAGTGAATAATTATTGGTCAGTAGAATGTTCGGATACAGTTTGTTGTTAGTATTATCTATGAACATTCAAAAATTGAGGTTCTTTGGTAACAAAGGTTATGTGATGTGTTTCTGTTCCTTGATTGGAGGAACATAATTCTTGGCATTGTGCTCCTAATGTGAACACTCATGATTACAAACTCAAAATATCTTGTAATATTGCTTAATCTTAGCTGCATCAGTGACATTCCTGTTATTTGCTAGAACATTCATGAGGAACAAATACAAAGAGTTCACCAGCAAAATGGAAGTTAATTAGTTAAAAAATATGACAGAATATTAGTGGATTTTCCTCCCTCAGCATTTGCCTAGCTCTAAAGGATAGATAACAGAAAGTAAAACCTAAAAAGCAGACACTATTATCACAGTGAATTTAATTATACAGTATAGCTGTTTTTAATAGCATAAGGCTAAACTTTTCTCTGTTACATTGTGTAAATCTGGAATTACTCTATTGATATCAACATAGCTGCTTCACATTTACACAAGTGTAACAGAGCAGAATTGTGAGCAAGAAAATGAACCAATCCACTTCAGAGAAAAAAGGCTGAGTACTCAGTGGTGCCAATTTACACTTGGTGTAGCTGAGGAGAAGGGAGAGAAAAGTGGCTTGCTTCATCTCAATGTGCAGTCTACCCTGCTGGCTGCAACTGTTCCAGGAGCACTGTTGCTCAATCAGGATTATGGAGAATGCTGTGCACTCTGGCACTGCAGGTTATGCCCATGACTCTGCTGATAGCTTCGTTTCCATTGCCTTGACCTGTGTCCTGTGCGGCGTCAGAGGAGTGAGTGGCATAGAGCCAGCCACATTGATTTTATGCCACTTGAGGATTGGCCTCAGGTGGAATCCACAGCTGTTTCTTTAGGGCAACTTTCTGGTCACTTTATGCTGTATCTGTCTGCTCTTATATAGATTTGATGTTCTGAAGTGTTATTGAGTGCTGCTAGTAGTCTGTCTTGTGTTCGGTCCTGTGTTGAAACTCTTAGAGGAAGCAGTGATTAATGACTATTTGCCCCATGCAAAAAAAAAAAAAAAAGTTGGTTACTAATATTTTGAGAAGTTTGTGCAAACTCTTAATTCCTCCCTGAGACATTCTCCTTGAAGTCTGTGTTAACTCTTCTGTCTTCTGCTTTATTCTGGTTCCTTCCAGCTTTTGATTACTGTAAGAGAGGTTGGGAATTTCTGCTTAGCAGTTCCGCTTTATGGTTATGCTAAAAATAGCCGAGAAAATACCTAACTTGTTTTCAAAAATAATTCTTCACTGGGGTCATAGGATGACCTAAACCTGTGCAAACACTTAGAGGAGAGTGACCAGATAGTCCGGATTTTTTTGTAATAGGTTTGGAAATGGGAAGAGTTTGTCCATTGAAAATTATTCATATCCTTATATCCTGTTTAAAATTGTAAGCGGTCCATGGTTGCTACTTCAGAACGGAGGGTCATGGTCAGTGAGCACCTCTGCAACTGTCTCTGGATGTGACAGAACAGAAGTCCTGTTTTTGTTATTTGAAATGAATGTTAATCCAAATGGTAGTGATCTGAAGAGAGTCAGTCTAATGACAAGAAACAGACAATTACGATAGATTAAAGACCAGGCATTGTAAGCAGTGCTTACAAAATAAAAATACTGAATGCCCTAACAGACACAGTGGTTAAAACCAAAACATCAGTGACCCACCTGAAGTGTTGACAATCTGTCCTGGTGGAGTCCTAAAGTATTTCTTCATATTCCCCCTCAAAGTTATCTTCTGCAGTTTTATATCTTTTTGTCTAGACAGCAGTAAGTCACTGGCATACCTTTATGGCAAGAATGTAATGGTAAATC
Organism: Emydura macquarii macquarii; assembly: GCF_026122565.2. Lineage (NCBI taxonomy): Eukaryota > Metazoa > Chordata > Testudines > Chelidae > Emydura > Emydura macquarii. The sequence continues at coordinate 23,361,613 of NW_027132813.1, read as the reverse complement.
TTTCAGATAAATATAGCTGGATATTTAAATACAAAAATAAATGTCTAAAGCTCTTTACTTATTAGTAGCATCTGTCTCGCGCTTGATGTATACTTCTCAGAAATATTCTAATACCTATCCAGGCTATATTTAAGTAACCTTATTTCTGCTTTGGCGATCACATGTCATGAGCTATCTAGATTGTTGATTTTGTTGCTAAGCCCCACTGTGAGTACTAGTTTCCAGTGTTTCAGGTTACATGTTTAAACCATGCCTTCCAGCTATTTCACACTATTTTGGATGTTCCCCTCATCCAAAGATGATGCCCTGCAGACCTCTTCATTCCACATTAAAGCCAATGTGGACCAAAAGACCTAGCTGCGGGAGGAATTAGGATGACAAGCCTTTCATACACTATAGTTGCTAACTTTCCTCTCTGGAAGTATAATTAGGAAGGAAACTTCAATCTAGAATATGTGGTGAACAGATCATCCATCACTATCTTTCCTGCATTCCTGGAAAATTCCAACAATCTTCACAAGCTCTCAATAAATGAAATCCAGAAAACAAGAGCTCAGTAGGAGATCTGGGATGAGAAACCCAGGAGAATTAGCAAGAATAGCTCTAGTTTAAAGCTCCTATCATGAGGCTTTGATCTATATTTTTATTTGTGGCAAATAAAAATAATCCAGTCATTCTCAGATTTCTTGGGTGTGGAAGATTACCGTGAGACACCTCTGGATTGCTGGAAGAGAGACCCAAAGTCCATGTCTGAGCTTTCAAGTACCTCAGAACAATAGGTTCCTATAGGCATAAGTGGTCATTGGACTGCCCTTCCCCACATTTTACTTGGCTAAGCAATGGCATGTTCCTCACCATGATGAATCTTCATTTCTGCATGCAACAGCCCCTTCCTCATATACTGTGCTATGGAAATTATTGTTTAGTGCCAGCAAGCTTTCTGCCACCCTGTCAGACATAATTTCTCTAACCACATCCCATGGGTAGCTGTGGGTGGTTGATATTTATTTCATTACAGGCATATCTCTAGTCTCTGTGTAAACTTGGAACCTAAAATAGGTTTTGATTTGTTGGATTTTTTTAAACATTTCATTATGCCTGTGATTAGAGCAGTCAGTTTTATTTTGTTTTTTTTATCTTTAGAGCGAAGAAATGCACATGTATATATCACAAAGAGAGGGAAGGCAGCGAAGGCCAAAAAGATAGGTTGTTTTGAGTCCATATGATGGCTCTACCTGGTACTGGTACCATTTGGGTTTTGAGCGTATGTGTTTGTGTGTGTTTTGCCTACTGCTTGTAGATGCCATTATTTTATCCCGGGGAAAGGGATTAAAGCTTCTTTTTAATTTTATTTAAGAGGATTTGAATTTGGCTCCAGATTTCTGGGATGAGGGATGGGGAGAGTATAGTTCCACATTGAACAAATCCATATCTTTCTGGTTCCCTGAGGTTGACTTAGCCTTAAAAAAAAAAAAAAAGATGATGATGATGGCCTGAAACTGATGGCTTTTAAAACAAAACACACAGACACAGTCCCTCAGGTTCCTGGAGGAAAAGGTCTACATGACAGAGGTCTGGCTGGTGTTAATTTACATATTCTGAATTATTCAGAAGATTATAGTCTGACTCCCCTCATGCGGTGGCTAGTCACGGCATAAACCCATAGCCACAACGACTGGTAATGCGTTTCTGGATTTCAACATGGTATGCAAGGAAGTCACTTCAAAGTAAAGTTGAAACCTGTGGGGTGAGGATTGTGGGGAGAGAACAGCAGTATGTGAAAATTAGATTGACCTTTGGTTATTAAGAGTTATACACTGCTAGATCAGTGAGTCCAGAGTTCTTTTGAAAAGGAGAGTACAGACTGACTGCTTTCCCAGGCTTCTATCATTGGGTTGTGGTGAAGAGCAAAAGTAAGATGTATACTGGGAGAAAAAATTGACTCTAGTTTAAAAGAAATTGGCTCCCCAAAATGTTAGTTGCCAATAGCCCATTGTTTATTATTTGTATTAGAATAGTGTCTAGACACTCCAACTGAGATGGGGGTCCCACGGTGCTAGTCACTGGACAGGCATATAGTAAAAAGATATTTCCTGCTCTGGAAAGCTTACAATCCAAGTAGAAATGACAAAAGGTGGGAAGCATTACTACTTGTTTTATTGATAGGCTCCTGGGCCTCAGTTTCCTAACTACAACTTGTGCCTTTGAAAATCTTGCCCAACTGTCCTGCCATCTTGTATACCAGCTATCTGTGGGAGCTGAATCCAAATCTGCAGTATAGTCCAGTACTTTGGCCACGAGATTATCCTTCCTTTCTTAACACAAATAACCTAAAACAAGGCCACATTCATATACCAATAGCCCAAACCAGGACTGTTAAGGGTATGTCTACACTGCAATAAAACACCTGTGACTCACCCATGTCAGCTGGCTCAGGCTTCGGTGCTATAACATTGCAGGGTGGGCGTTTGGGCTCAGGGGAGGTCCAAGTCCAGAGACCCCCTTGTGGGGTTCAGGCTGTGGGGCTATAACATTGCAGTGTAGATGTTTGGGCTCAAGCTGGAGCCTGGGCCTTTCAACCCTCTGAGGTCCCAGGGCTTAGGTTCCAGCTTGAACTTGAACATCTACACTGCAATTTTATAGCCCCAAAGCCTGAGCCCAGCGAACCTGAGTCAGCTGACATGGACCAGCTACAGGTGTTTTATGGCAGATTAGACATACTCTAATGGCTTGTAAAATTGGAAAACAGTCTACTTTAGATTGCATATTTACGGCCATCGCTTAATGGGACACTGTAACAGGGTCAGATGCTTCCTCAGCACCCCCTCCTGGTGAGACGTCACTCTGCAGTGTCCTGCTACCAATTTCTGCCCCCTTTGGGGCCCCTCAGTAACACATAGTCCACAGATAATTAAAACATTCTCCTCCAGGAGTCCTCTCAATTGAGTCCTTAATACTGGCCTTCCAGGCCCCAGCCCCAGTTCATTCATTCTCTCCCTTTAGGTAGGGAGCCCCCAGCCCTCCTCCTCAGAGCTAGGTCCCAATTCAAAGTCTCTCAGGCTTTATCTGGCTGGAGCTCAGCCCTCTCACTTCCAGGCCTCCAAACCTTTCTCCCTAGGGTGGCCATTTGCACATTCCCAGAACATCAGACATTCCGGTACTTCCAGGAACGTTGTGACCTTGCATGCCACATGTGGTGGAGGCGGCGTTTTGAAAAGTGCACTGCCTTACCCACCTTCAGGGTGCTGGTGGGGGTAAGTGGCACGCTCTCCATTGTGGTGTCCCCTGTCTGATACTGGATAAAACCACATCCGGTTTTGTCTCAGTAATGGACAGGGACAAACATTACAAAAGCACAACAGTCAAGTTGCTTGCCTACTTTTCCTAGTCAGGGTCTCTAGTAGGAGCTGGGCCCAGAACTCCCGGGTTTTACGTGGCTGAAGCTCAGCATTCCTCAGCCTTCTGGTTCTGGCTTCCAGACTCGAACCCTTCTCTCAGTCAGGGTCTCTAGCTGGCACCTCCTGCTCACAGCATCTCTTCTCTATCACAGCTCCCCAGGTTGCTCTCAGGTTCCTGCAGAAGCCTTTCACACTGACTTAAGAGTTTCCCAAGCTTCCTCACTTCATTGCAGCCTCCTGCTGTGTTCTCCAGGGCAATCACCATGATCTCTCCCAAGTGCAGCTCATTCTGTAAGCAGAGTTGCCTACCCAGCCCCAGCCCCAGCCCTCCTGCCTTTAAGGGATGAGCCACCCTGTTACAGACACACGTATCTGAATGTAGCCCCGTGCTGCGAGTGGTGGAATGCTGCCCCAGCAGAGAAGTGGTTCTGGGTGTATCACAGCAGTAGCAAATCAGTTCACAGTGCTGTAATACTTAGTGTTCCTGGGAGCATTTCCTTCTAGAGATGACGGTGCTCAGAATATCAAGAAAAAACATGATCATTAACCATTCCTTTTAACCATAGCATGGCCTGTTGAGATGGTCAGCAAGGTATAATCAGTAACTAAAGGTCCAAAAAGGAGCCAGTTGCTCATCTCTAAAGGTATGTCTACACCACAGTTAAAAACCCGCAGCTGGAATTGCAGTGTAGACATTCACTCTTGGACTATAGCCTCCAGCTACGGGTTTTTAATTTCAGTGTAGATATTCCCTAACTGTAGTATCCACACTTGTTGTCTATAAAGAAAAGCCTATTGCTAAAATAGCTTATTAGTGCTGAAAGCGTTCTTAGATATTTCAGGTTTAACTTCAGTGTTTGATTTTTCTTTTTTTTTTTTTTTTGTTTCTGAAGAAAATTAGTCAGAGGTTGTTTTTCTGCAGTTTTAAGTGACATCATAAAGATAGCTCTTTTTTATTGTATTAATGCTTGCTCTTCCTCAGCTGTTGTTTCTGACTCATCCCACAAGCCACTGCAACATTAACAAATAAGCAATATGAAACTCTTAGCTGGGTTTAGCTGGGATTAGAGATGGATGAATAGTTCATGAAAAATGATTTATTTGATGAATTTTTCCTCTTGCTATTTGTCGATGGGCAGATCATGATTTTCTCAAATGTGTTATTTGATATGATTTTCCTCTTAATTCCTGTGAATAATTCTTGGTTTGTAGCTTGCTCAGGGTCAGTTCATTGTGTGTATTTGATCTTCATAATTTGGACTGATTAGATTGAACATATGTATGTTTGTTTTAAATAGATGAGCATCAGGTTTCTGGTGCAATTACTTGCAATTATGAATTCAAAATTTGCTTTCTGTGCATATTCTCCAATATTCACTTAAAATTCAGTTTTGATTAATACTCTGGGACAGTAAACTTGGTCACTAGACTATTTATAGAAAAGAAACTTCAACACTGTCCAAGCAAATCCACTTAAAAATTCAACAAAATATTTGGAGAATTTCTTTTCCCAATATTTACTTACTAGCAGTCTACATCATTTCTCATGCTGGACTGTAAAATAACAGCAAGATTTCAAAATATTTGTGGTAGACTTTGGTGAATAAATATTGCACCCCATATCAATGAAAACACTGATATTTATAGGGAAGTATTTTAATGGAAAAAGGAATTAAACTTTTAAAGACCTCAGTTTAGGATGCACAAGAGCAATCTTGAGTTTGAAATAACGTAGACCCTCATTTAGCAGTGCACCCCTATTCAGCAAAGCACTTAAGCTTTGGGAATGCTCATACACCAAAAAAACATGCATGTGCTTAACTACCATGCTGAATCAGGGCCTAAATGTTTTGCTTAATTGAGTCCTAATTCAGATTTAGGCTAATTTTGTTTAGTAACATGAACATAGGTGATAAGGTGGCAAGAACTCAGATTTTTTAGACTAATGTTAATATATGGTTTAATCTGAAAGTAAAACTGCCCTTGAGTGGTTGCATGTAATTGCATGCATTTAAATTCTCTTCATCCTGAGGAATATGGACGAAGCAAAGATTTCTTTGACAAAAATGCTGTAGAGTTTATGCACTCTGTTTATTATCCTTTAATTTAGGAGGTTAGAGGGGTTCAGTTCAGATATTGATGTTGCAGTGTCATGACAATTTTACAAAAGGAAGTATTGGCTGGAAATCTAAGGCAAGATTTTTTTTTCTTTGTACACAGTATGTGCCTCATCAACTAGGAATATATGGCTGTCTGTAATACCAGGTAAAGCCACATCAAAATTACAGTTGTTGTGAAATAGGGGAGATACGAAGAAGAATGTCTAAAATTTATTTGTTATGTGTCATATAATAATAGTAGTGATACAAAGCTGGGGTGCTGCCTGGGACTTTACAATCCAAACAGTCTATCTGTTTGGAAACTTAATCCCCATGAAATATTTGAGGGGCTGTATGGGATTACAGAGATGTAATTCAAAGGGATCTAATCATCTACTAAATATTGAGATGTATATCGTCTCCCTGATACTAGTGTTAATGGGACTTAAATATATGCCTCAGGAAAGGAGAATAAATCAGTCTCCTTTCCCATGTAATACCATTCATATAGTGTGCTATATGAAGAACATTTACATATTTTTCCATTTGATTAATCTGATCATGCTTAAAATGTTCTGGCTGTGGAATAGTTTGACTCAGCTGCTATTTCTGTTATTATTGCTGCCATTTTTTATCTACAGTGAATAATACCTTGGGCCTTGTACCCGAAGCACTTTCTCAGTGCTCAGTCACACAGTGTAACTTTGCATAACTCTATTATCTTCAGCAGCATCTTGTCCTGTATACCATGTGTAGGCATTATTTTACCCACTTCTACCCACCTCTGGCGTGGTACATGCCAGGAGACAAAAGGTGGTCTTGTGGCTAAAGCATTGGAGTAGGATTCTCCATTGACTTGTACCTTTTATAACTTCATTTCAGTCAATGGGATCACACAGGAAGAAAATCAAAAGAGAATTTGGTCAGGAGAGACAGGAGAACTTTGCTTTCTCTCCTGGTCTTTCTGTGTATTCACAGTGTTTCCATCACCAAATTATCTGTGTGCCACAAATGATGTCCTGCATAACTTTGGTCTCCTTGTCTCACTTTTCCCATCTCTAAAATGAGGTACTAATGTTTCCCACCCTTTGTGTGTTTTAGTGAAGCTTAATGCAATAAACATTTTAAAGCCCTTTGAGGTCATCCTCATTTAGAATTTAACATGTAAGTTGAATATCATTATTTAACACTGCCTAACATTATATAACAGTTTAAGACTGGAAGTGAAGAAGAGTCCAATATCCAGTAGACAGTGCAGTAGGAATTGAGACTGACAGAACATAATTACCAAATCAGAGTCACCCTTATAATGCTTGAAGCCATCATCAATTCTTGCAAAATATGTGAAGGGATCTTTAATTCTTCATATTGGCTATGTCTACACTATGAGCTAGGGGTGCGATTCCCAGCTCATGTACACATACTTGCTGTAGCTTGATAAAAGCTAGCACAGGTATAAGTAGTAGTGCAGCTGTGTTAGCACAGGGAGCGGTGATATGGCTTAGCCCTACCAAGTATGTACCCCTGAGGCTCAGGCTGGTTTGTACCTGGCATGGCTAAGCCATGCCTCAGCTACTGCTGCGACCACCCTGCTACTTACACTCACACTAGTTCGCTGAGAGCTATTGTGAGTATGTGTACACGAACTGGAAATCTAACCCCAAGCTCACAGTGTAGACGTAGCCATAGTTACATCTTCTCATTGACAGCTCGTCCAAAAGCTGGCTAATCCAGAAGTATGGTATCTCCCCAGCATTCATGCTGGGATGCATTGGTTCAATAATTACTCGGCATTCCATCTACTGTCTAGAAAGAATCATCCACACTACATGATCAGTATCACAAAGCTCAAGAGAATGACTGGTAGCCTGTCTCGTCAATACAGCTTTAGGGACTTCCATAGGCCAGTTTATAATTGTGTGTATATAAAGGCCTTGTTTATATTAGAAAGTTTTGTTCACACAAGTTACATCGGTGATCAAAAAGTGCTGTAATTACAGAGCTTGCTCCAGTCCACACAGCACTCATTGCATCGCTAAAGCGCGTCCACACTTGGTGCTCCAGCATCCACAGTGAGAATAGTGCACTGTGGGCAGCTATCCCACTGTGCAGTTCACCACTTTTTGCCACTAGGAGTTGTGGGAAGGCGAAGAGGATTGCAGTGCATCATGGGTGCGGGCTCAACATCCCATGATACATTGATTTCCATCCTGTCTTTCCTTGTGTTCCCGACTGCGTTTTTTGCAGCATTTTTCAATGGCCCCCCATTTCCTGAGCGCCCGGCATCTCTATCTGAAAGGATGGATCCTGCACTGCTCTCTGCTGTTGCTGTCAGTGTTCTGAACACATCGTGGCTGGTCGCGCAGTATATCATGAGCTCCCAACCGAAACAGGAATATGAGGCACCTGACCTGCTGTGTGCCATGCAAGCAAATTATTGTTTGCATTAATGGAGCACCTGAACATGGTGCACTACTGCTTTTAGGCACATGAAACAAGCACTGAGTGGTGGGATAGCATCGTTTTGCAAGTATGGGATGATGAGCAATGGCTGCAGAACTTTCAAAAGCGCAAAGCCACCTTCCTGGAACTCTCTGCAGTGCTTGCACCTGCCTTACGGCTCAAGGACACCAGAATGATAGCTGCCCTCTTGGTGGAGAAGTGCATGGTGATTGCCATGTGGACGCTGGCAAGTCCAGACTGCCATCTGTTGATTGCTAATCGATTTGGAGTCAGGAAGTCCACTGCTGGAGCTGTGTTATCACAAGTGAGCAAGGCCATTAATCGCATTCTGCTGCAAAGGACTGAGACTGGGCAATGTGTGTGAAATAGTGGATGGCTTTGCAATGATGGGATTCCCTAACTGTGTCGGGGTGATAGATGGCATGCATATACCAATTTTGGGCTCAGACCATCTTGTGACTGAGTACATCAATAGAAAGGGGGTACTTCTCTAGGGTATGGCATGCGCTTGTGGATCACCATGGGTGTTTCACTGACATCAACACAGGTTGTTCAGGGAAGGTGCATGATGCATGCATCTTCAGGAACACTGCAGAGGAAGCTACAAGCAGAGACTTTATTTCCAGAGCAAAAGATTTCAATGGGGGATATTGAGATGCCCAGAGTGATCTTGGGAGACCCAGCCTATCCCTTACTGCCATGGCTCATGAAACCTTATACAGGCAACCTGGAGAGTAGGAAGGAGTGCTTCAATAACAGGCTGAGCAGGTACCGAATGACTGTTGAATGTGCGTTTGCAGATTAAAAGCTCACTGGAGATGCCTTCTTGACAGGTTAGACATAAATGAGAACAATATTCCTGTAAGTATCAAAGTTTCTTCGGCTGGAGCGGAGCTGGGACTGCACAGCCAACTCTCCCCAAATGCTGATGAGATCCTGAAGCTATGGTGTGTTCCAAGTGGGAGAGCGTTTGGTGCATGGAGTTGCCATGGTCAGCTGGGAAGATGAGATGTGGGGTCTCCACACTGACCAAGCAGGAAGTGGAATTTCAAATATTCCTAGGACTTTAAAGGGGGAGTGGTGGGTGGCTGCAGATCAGTGGAGTTCAAACTGATAGCCAGAGCCGTCAGGATGGGCACTGTGGGATACTTTTGGAGGCTGTTTACCGTGACATAACCAACTGCTGTGTCTACACTGATGCTTTGTCGATTTAAGTTGTGTAAAAAAAGCTCTAAGCTTTTTGTCGAGGTGGTTTTATTTTGTTGAAAAAACAGGGTAGTTTTGTTGGCGGGGAGCGGGGGGAGTGATTGAAGCATGTACTCCAGCCCTGTCATGTCAAAAAAGCTAACTTTGTGTGACAGAACAGTCTAGTGTAGACCATGCCTTAGTTTATTTCTGTTTAAGCAGCAAAACAATTTTTTAAGATTTGTATTAATCTGTTAATAAGTAAAAAAGAAATAGATGTACATTATATCAAACTGAAATTCAGTGATGTCAATGGCATCCTCATTTGGTTTCAAACTGTATCTCAGTTGCGATTGAGATTTTCTGAAATGATAGATCTGAGGAGAACACTCTATATTTCTAAAAACAGAGATGTCACCATTTTTAGGTGACACCACATCATCTCGAGAGGCTTCTAGCCAAAATATGGACCCCACCATGTCATAGCTTCCTGTTCAAAACTTTGCATGTCATTTCAGCTTGGAGTGTGTCTCAAAGGGCTAGCATAGCAGAAATTACTTCATATGTTCTGGTGAACAGGTAGCATTGCCATTTTTGGGAAGCTGAGCCCATTTCAGGGGCAAATTAAACAAAAGGTTAGCATTGAAAGATACAAATAGCATGAAGAATTCAGAATACTTAACATTCAATTCAATTTTTGTATCTAGATTTTTTATTTTTGATGGCTAAAATTGTCAGAGCGGTGGGGCCCTTGTCCTGAGTGCGTGGCATGTTCCTTTTGGCTAACTGCTGTAAAAGAAATGATTAAAGCTTCCATTAGAATTTTTCTGATTTCTCTGTTCTTCACCTCCATCCCCCCAGCTATGGATTTTCCAGAAAGTTTCTCAGTACAACCTCTTTCTTCACTGAGTGTCAGTGATAATGTATTCTTAATGCCTGCTCAAACAGAAATACAAAAAGTCTGCCCTCTTGAACAGACACTTGTAAGGCCTTTTCTGTTCAGTCCAATTGTCTCCCAAATGATGCAGTTCTGTTTGCCTTCTCTTTGTAAATTAAATATCCATAATGTTTATTATTAAATGAGCACAGAACAAATAAAGGGGCTTCTCTTAGCCATCTCTGTGTATCAATGCTCAGAGGGGATGAGCATGGAACGCTCATCCCTTCTCCCATTGTGGAGCATGATCTCTGCTCCCTCCTAATGTCCTTGCAGATGCTAGCCATCCTTATGGGAGACCATGGCCTCATTCCTCCCCTCCCTCCAGTCACATACTTTGGCCTACAAAACTAGCCGACATGGAGAGAGAAGCTTACTGCATTCTCAGCAAGGATGGCAGAGCTACCATTCCAGTGTATACTTCCTTGGAACCCCAAGAGGAATTCTGGCTAACACAGCAACCATTTACCTTGGACCTCGATCCACAAAGCAGCCAATCCATATCCCCTGGTTATCTCTAGCATGCTGGGGAGCCAGAATCTTTCCCAAAACATTCATCTCTCTCCCAATCCAAAGATGGGATAAAGCAAATAAATCAAAAGGAAATATATGAAAATACAGAAAACTAGAATTAAAGGTAAAAGGATCAATTAGAGTATACACTAGGCTCACAGACCTGCTAGTCAAAGCCAGCCTTCCTCTGTGTGTGCAGTTAGAGTAAAGGTACAATTGTGATTGCCTTCTCTAATCAGAATCTAAAGGTTGCCAGTCTTGGCTTGTTTGATTGCTCTTCACAAACTGAGATAAAAGCTGAGCACAGCCACAGGCACTGAAAGATGTCATACCCTCCAGAGAGCTTGTTGGAATATTGGGAATGAGCATGTTGTTATGTTTTTGGCGAGACTGGGGACATATGTGGCTCCCAGCTTTCTAGAAATGATTGCAAGCACTGTATTGGAACAAACATAGCAATTCATTGAGACCAAAAAATGCAGCATTGGCAACAATTTTGGATCTAAGCTATAGTGGGGAAGATAAGGAGATACAATTCTGGTTTTAAGATCTGATGGTCTGTGCAACAGCAAGACATGCAAGACATGTTCAGGCAGCACTTGTAACAAATTCTTATAACAAGACTAACTCTCCCTCTTTTCTACTTCTCCAGGAATCCAAAGGGAAACACACAATTTATTCTGTTGCATTCATGTTTAATTGTTAACTTAAATCTCCTGCTTAATTACCTTCTACGTTTATAATGAAAGGAAACAAAAAACGGCCTATTTTAAAAGCTCACACTACCATACACTTTGAGAGGATGCATTCCTCAAGGGAATTATTAATATACATGGTGAGCATGTGCAACAGATTCATATGTGACAATCAGGACCCATGAGATGTCTTGGAAAAGTGAGCAAATGCCTAAATAGACTTTTAAATTTTTGCTTTTTCGGACACAAAGGCTAACCCATTCAAATGGGGAAAATGTGTTTTATTTTTACACATCTTGGTTGAGACCATGTTCCTCAGAAGTGGCTATTTTGCCACTGCTGGGAGCTCTGGGCAATGGAAACACAACCATTATGGTGTCCCACAACTGAGTCTAGAATGGCTTGTCAGAGAGGAAGGAAGCACTTCCTTATGTGCTCATTGACTTAAAAAGAGGATACAAGGAGAATACTTGGAACCTGCCTTAGCAACTTCAGCCCTGGCGCATATATGTCTGCCCTTGGGATTTAGCACATTTGCCTTGATATATGTACACTTCGTATGTGTGTGTGTGTGTGTGTGTGTGGGAGGGTCGTGGGAGGAGATAGATATACATATAGTTCTTAATACCGCTCTATCTCGGGAGACAGAGTTACTATTTGCCACATAGAATATTATATATAGATATAGATATCACATTAATAAAACATTAAGGTTACATAATGCAGCATTTAAGAACCATGAAGTGCAAAGGTTAAACACAACCTTAACTCTGCCTCATGTGTCTGTACATTACAATACAGTATTTAATTGCATGATCACATACTATTTCCAAGAAATCTTATACAATTTTTGTATAACCGTAGATATATAAATGTAATACCTTGTAAAATATATTGCTATTGTTGGGGGGCGGCTAAAGTGAGTTAATAATCATAACAATAAAGTAGATAGGCCCAGTCTACAAAATCTTACTCAGACAAGTAGGCCTTATTCAGATAGTCCCATGGCATTTTTCAGATTATCCCTGGCATAAATCCACTGGTATATGTCTGCCCTTTTAAACACAACCCCTTATATGTAAATTACAGTATGCCAATAACAGCAAAAAATGATAAAACAATAGTGAAAAACAATTCAGTAGAGCTCGCACAGAAATCGCATTCCTGTAACAAAAATGTACAGAATGAAGTGCAGATGGATGTGATGCTTGAAATCCCACAGGAACAAGTTGTAAGATGATATCTTCAATCACATTTTTATTTCACCTAGCATGTCGATTATGCAAGAGGATAATTTCTTGAGGTATTTAGACTTTTTCAACCAAAACCAGAAAGTGCAGGCTCATCCATAATTTTTAGAAAACACAATCTAATCACAAGGTTAACACAACATTTTGTATCCCTTTAGATCCTGCAAGCTTGTGTGACTGATCTCAAGCATCTCAATAAAGATTGGTTTAAATTTTATTGAAAATCATTCTGATGAGAGTCGAAAACTACTACATGGGGCCATACCGAGCCAATAACCAACAGAGGCCTGCACTTTCAAATCAGTCCAGAAAGTTAGGATTGCTGAGCCGGTAACTTACCAAAACTTGTGTCTTGGTATTATCTTAGTGGTAGCGTGTCAGAGACCTCAGCCTTGACAATAGCCCAGAAAGCTAGAAGTGCTGAGTCAGTATCCCTTACAGAAGTCTGTGTGTTGGTGTCTGTCAAACTAGAGGTGCTGAGCAGGGATTATAAAAAAAAGATGTGCATATGGGAGTTCCCCATGCTCTAGTGGTCTTGGGGGAGCTCAGTTCCCTCAGATCTCCTTCTTCACTTGCCTCTTCACTGACTGGTGAATGGGGAACTCATTGTGTGGAAGCCTCTATAATGCAAGCAGCAGGAAGAGCAAGTGCCTGGCTAGGAAGTTTCTGGGGCTCCAAACATATTCACCAGCTGTTGGTGAGCTCCTCTTACTACTCTGATCTGTTCTCACCACTGGTTGTATTGTAACACATGGGATCAGGACTGAGGGCAGGAGCCAAGGAACAGTGTATTGTAATGAACCTACTGGCCCATTACTGAGTACCTTCCCTCCACTCTGGCTGAGTTGTAAGGAAAGGCTCTAGCCAGTGGGAGAGCACTGTGCTACCCTGTTTAAATTCCAGCCCAAATCCCGAGAGTACAGGAAAAGGAAGTAGTAAGTAACCTGAGATCAGAGCGGGCCAGACTCAGGAGGGAGGCAGAGGTTGAATGAAAGCAGGAGCAGCAGGCTGGAGGGAGTGGATGGGGAGGTGGCTGCAGAGAGAAGGCCAGGCAGCAAACAGACTGAAAGCTGGGATTAAAAGGATGAGAAGTGAAGAAAGAAGCAGTAGTAACCACAGCAAGAGGATACAGCACAGTGGCCTGTAAGCCGTGATAGCAACTGCATATATTAGGAGTGGAAGAGATTCCATCAGACCGTTCCCTTTGTACTTCTGTGTGGGGCTGTCCTAGCAGCTGGAATAGGAGCTGTTGGCTTGATTTCTTTGTATTGTACATTAGAACTTCAGTTACAAACACCAGAGTTACAAACAGACCAGCCAACCACATGGAAATGGCACGGTCCATGCTTTGCTGCTAATGCTACCTGCAGTAATTCCATATCCCCCAGATTTTGTGTATTTTTAGGGAACTGAGCAAAGGCTTCTGGGATTTGAAATTCCTGTGGGCAGCACCAATAGCAGGGATCAGACTGTAAAGTTTCCCCATTGCCATTGTATATGGAGGGGAGAGGGTATTGTACTAATTACCACCCTCCTGGAAGATGGCTGTTGGCTTAAAATGGGATGGTGATCTGAAATGACAGCCTGCCTGATGGGAACAGCTAGCTGACATCTCCAGAAGAAACTGAAAGGGGACTGAAGGCCCTTTTAGATTGCAACAGTTAACGGGAACCCCGACCAGAGAAAAGAGACTTCTACAATGAATGGGGTATTGCTGTGGTCTAATTTCTGCATCTAAACCCTAGTAGTGGAAATTGATCTTTTGCTTGGTTTTGGATCCAGCTAGATTCAAAATCTCATGTTCCAGATCTAAACAACTCCAGAGGAGGAGCTTGGAATTCCATCTTAAACACACATCTGTTTTATTCCAAGAATGGTTTGAGGCTCCTTTTGGTAATTGTTCAGGCTGCTGGGCATAATCTGCAAAATGGTGCTAGACACAGAATATTCTTAAAACACCCCAGACCTGCGTCCATCTGTGACAACCACCTTTCATCCTGCGAAGTGAATATTACCAGTTTGCCCATCTCTGCATTTTAGAGGGTTGCCTAAGTTGTTTTCCTTATTTCAAATGACACTCCCCCCCTTTTCCTTTTAGCAAGGAGTAATGATCATCTTGATTTCAAAAGACCTGTAGCCATTTACACCAGTTGAAGATCTTTCCTTCATTTAAAAGTATGTGGGTTTTTACATACTAGAGGGATGATCAGATACTTTGAAATGATGGGCAAGGTCCTCAACTGATATAAATGGGTACAGCTCTTTTGAAGTCCAGATGATCATTAGCAATTAAATATAAATATTAACTAGTAGCTGAAAGCCCTTGCTCTTGCAGAGATGTGGCAATAATCTACCATCTGTGCTGGCTCATACAACCAATGAAATTGTTGTATGCAAATTAGCTGCTGAATAAGAGTGGTGATTGGGTAAGTTACCTCTCATATCACATTGGCATGGCAGTACATACATGCGTTACTGTAGCTCAAAGCCCAAGCTGTTGCACAGGTGTAATCTGTAAGCTCAAAATGATTAAGAACTTAACAAGTGAACAGTAATAGACTATGAATCCTAGTGACAACTGAGCCTTGTGATCTCTAAACAAACAGAGCTCTCAACTGTACCTGTATCTGTATCTGTATCTGTTTCCATTGCTTCACACTGATTCAACAAACATTCAAGGCTTCAGAGTGACACAGAGACAGAGTGTCCTGGAATCTTATTATATAGACTAAAGAGGGGGAAAAATCTACTTTGAATAATCATTCTGTGTCTCTTGGCCACTTTAGATTGACTCCACACAGTCATGCTGACTTCAATTTTGCCTGAATAAGCATAGCAGAATCTAGTCCATATTTTGAAACTCCTCTCCTCTTGTTTACATCTGTATAATGCCATTGAATTCAATGGATTTATTCCTGACTTCCACTGAAGTTACAGGAGAGACAATCAGATTCATAATGTTCAAGAGTGTATTGCTAATATTGTGTCCTACCATGAGAATCAGAAGGGTTTGCTGTTTTCTTCAGAGGTATGTATTTGAGCTAATTACTCATCCATACAAAGGACTGTTCAAGACAAGCCTTTCCCCCAGAGCAGTTAATTCTTCAAAATGAAAATAATCAGATACTGAGTTCATTTCCGATTTCACATTTGTTGCCAAACATTTTTTGGGGTAAACAAAATATGCTGGCAAAGCTGTACTCTCATTGTATGCTTTTTATTAACTGGGAAACAGGCAGTTGATTCTTATCCTTTCTATCAGCTCGAATAAATTATACATATTTCAGAATGGGAGACTTGTGCAAACTAGCTGGCTGCTTCCAATTTGGGAGCCAAAAAGCAAGTCTGTGTAAACCATATTGGGATCTGCAGCATCAGGCCTTGATAATGATAAGTAGAATAGTATGAAGTCCCCCTCTGCCAACTTGGGATTTATGGAAACTCTTAAGTCAGAATCTTATATTTCTGCTTTACAAAAAATACAAATCAGTCTACCTTTGGGGAGTATTTCCAATAAAATGGCTAGCTAAAATGTCTGATACTTTATATTGTTTCTATTTATAAGCCCTTAAGAGTGTTAGGAAATACCTGAAGTGCATGAATTCCAAATGGGTGTAATGTTTTGAAGGCATTCTACCGAGTGTGCTGACACAAGCCCCTGCTGTTAGCTATACACAGTATATCATATGGCACTAGGATATTTATTTTTTTAAGGCAATATAGAAAAGTAAAAATATAATGAGGCCTGGAAAGAGGTGAAGTGCCAAATCTGGCTCTTTCTTACTCTGGATTTACTCCTGTATGACTCCATTGATTTCAGTGGACTTACTCTGGATTTACAGAACTGTAAATGAGATTATTGAGGCCCTTGATGTTTCAAAATAAAAGCTCTCTATGTGTTTGTCTGGGCAGGAAAGGTGAAGGGGTAGGTTTGTTGAGGAATAGATATTTATGACATGAGATGTGTCCAAAGCTGTACTTTCCTAATGGAGCAGAATACAGTATACATTTTCAATATGGGCCACCAAAATTAGATGCCCCAGTTTTCAGTAACCAACGAAAGTGATCAAGTTAAGACATCCAAAGCTGATGCTTAGTTTTGAAGTTTGCCCTAAATAACTGGATGCATATTGGCATCTCACTCTTAACACAAAATATATTCTTGACATCTTTAAGTATACAACAAATGCTGAAATATTCTGTAAGGGAGCAGTAGCTGTAAGTCAAGACTGTCTTTGTGACTTCAGACCCAGTAGCTCTGAGTTTCTTGGAAGTAATAATCTGGCACTACATTTTTGTGGTTCAGACAGCTGACTGTAAGCAGCATAAGCCCACTGAGGTTTAGATAATACTTTTCTGAAGGTGAGCTTAGTGCTCAGGAGAGGGAGGGACATACTAGAACTAGCTAGTTGAATGTTTAGGACAGGCAGGTTCTGTGCAAGTTCAATTCTGACGGTAGCAATTTTTCAACTCCATTTCTGAGGCCCAGTTAAGCAGGAACTGCCTGGTCTTTTGTGGCTTAGAGAGGGACTAGTCTGTTGTCCATGAGATGAAACCATCAAACACAATTGGTAAAAACAAGATTTCCACCAGGGACTCCAGAGGTGAAAAGCAAATGCATTAATAACATCAGACAACAGCAAGGCCCCACCTATGGAATTCCTGTTTCGAAAGAATAAACAGGTGTCTTGAGAGAGCTGCTGCTTTCCATTCCAGTTCTCTACTCTAGCCTTTTAGAGGAGAAAAGCACAGCCTCTTTTCTGTTGTATTCTGAGGAATTTCAAGCCACTGTTTGGATTTTCTTAGCACAGTGCTTAACTTTCAGTTGACAGAAACACAACAGCTCACAGAGACTCAATCTTGGTCCATGTGTGTACATTGTGAGGTAAGCAATCCTTTAATTACTGAGATAAATACCATGCAAAGCCCACATCAAGCCAACTTATAAATATAAGAAAAATACAGGGACACATTTTTATTTTGCTTTTCAGTAAGAGTCTCATTTGGAAAATATTGTCTCGAAGGAGTGTCTGCAGGATTATCCTAATGAGCATTGTCCAAAGGTTGGTTTTGGGGGAGGGGTGGTAATTATCAAATAAGAGAAAGGCAAACTGCATCAGGAGAGGCTGCTGTACTGGAGCAGGGAGTCCTCCCCAGGAAAAAGTCATCCCTTTTTTTCATCATTGGTCAGTGCAGAGGTTTTGCCAGGGAAGAGCAGTTTGGAACTGTGGGTTTTGAGGCATAAGACACCAAAAAAATCCTCTTCAATGAGGCTGTGACATACGAGTGTGTGAGGTAGCTTTTTCTATTGCTCTTTTGAGCTGCAACAACCAGTTTGCCAGTGCATTTGATGAAAGGCAGTAAGCAGATGATAAGGTATATTTAATACTATTCCTCTTTAAGAATGCCCAAATTCCTCGGATTTGGAAGTCACCGTATGATATGACTTATTTGTCTCCTTGTATGATCCTCATCACCATAGTGAGTGGGTGCTCAGTATCCCATGCTGCAAATCAGTCCCTCATTATTTCAATGGGGCAGCTATTCAGGCTGTAGGTCCTGATTCTGGCCATCGCTGTGGCCTATTAGACCGGTATACATTGATTAGATCACTGCCTTTGGTGAAAAAGGCTTCCTCAGGCAGTGTGGAGCTATATTTTACCACTCCCCCTCTGCCCTTGTAGCCACAGCTGCTCTGTTCCTCCTAATCTGAGGTGCAAAAATAGCCCATAGGCCATTGAAGCCAAGGTATATTTAGAGCATCCCGCTATACTGTGAAACAGACTGTTTTCTGACTGGCTCCAGAATCCAGAGAGCCACAAAGGTGGCATATAGACATGTCTGCCTCCCCCTTCTCTCTGCTGGGGCATAGATCAGAATCAGGTCCATAATCGCTGGCCATATTGAGTATGTGTTGACTGTCATCAACAATATTAGCTTGTCCTTCATTGCAAAGTCCATATCAATTCTCCATCACTGGTTCTGAGCCCATTTCCAAGGGATGGCTCGATGCAATGGCAGGCACATGCCCTTTTGGCTAGCATCAGACTGTGTCCCCAACAACTTAATATGCTGATCCAAACATGCTCACCAAAAATAACTTCAGCTAACAGCTTTTATTTTAATTATTCCAGTGTGGACTTCATGCACAGTCCTACCAACATCTGGTTAGTAAGGATTTTCATATCAAAGCACAGAAACCCCACAGTTTACAGTCACTCTCTATTGTCTTTTCCTGGCCGAATCCCAGGGCCTGTTCTCCATCCTCATCCTGCTTGACCTCTCTTCTTCTTTTAACACTGTTGATCACATTAAACGAAAACTTATCCTTTCTTGGCTTTCATGACTGTCCTCTCCTGGTTTTTCCTTCTGCTTCTTGGTTTGCTCATTCAGCTTCTATTTCGCTGGTCCCCCCCTCTTCTCCCGCTCTCCTTGGGAGTCTCTCAGGGTCCATCCTTAGGCCCACCCTCTTCTCTCATTACACCCTCTCTCTGGGTGATCTCATCGGCTCCTATAATGCGGTAGTTAGAAATCTACCACTTTTATGCTGCTGACATGACAATCCACCTCTTCCCTTCTGATCTGTGTCCCTCCATCCAGTCCTGCATCTTGGCCTGTGTCTCTGACATCCTCTCTTGGATGTCTCCCTCACAGCTTAAAATTCACAATGGCCAAAACTGAGTTCCCAAACTTTCTTCCCAGTCTGTCTCCACTGTCCCCATTCTCTGTCCTGGCTGACATCCTCGCCATTCCTCTCTCACTCAGGCCCATAACCTGGGGATAATTTTTGATTCCTTTCACTTTAGCTGTACACGCAGACTGTGTCCAAATCTTGTTAACTTTTCTCCCCTAACACTTCTAAGATCTGTCTTTTTCTTTCTAGCCAGACAGCCATAATTCTCACCTAGGCCCACATTATCCCCCTGTTAATGACTGTCACCTCTTCCTTTTCAGCCTGCCTTCTTACACCCCACTTGACTTACTCTGGTCCAAACAAAACACAAGTGTCCTGACTAGTTCCCTTGTCTCTACTCTGATTTTATCAATCCTCTTTTGAATGCCTCCATTGTCCCTGTTTCATGGTACTGAGTTCAAAGCTCTTGTCCTCAGTGCTCGTCACAACTCTGCCTCCTCTCCTAGACTGTTCTTGCCTCTTATCCTCGCACCCCCAACACTCTTTGCTTTCTTCCATGCTGCCCTTTACCAATGTAATAACCTTCTAACCTGATCCATCAGGCTATCCCCTTCTCTTCCTTCAGATCCCTTAGTAAGGCTCACACTGGCTATGATGCCAATAAGAAATCCCCATGTTATATTGGCTTGGAATAGGGTAAGATGAAATAGTTCGAATTTACTTTATAATTATACAGAAAAAAATTGCAAAATGTGTATCAAACCAGCATGTGTTTACATATATTCCCTCCCCACCACCCTTTTATGTTACTTTATGTCTGAAGTATCCCTAGCCTCTGTTTGCTAGAAGCTGGGAATGGGCAACAAGGGATGGATCATTTGATGATTACCTGCTCTGTTCATTACCTCTGAAGAACCTGGCATTGGCCATTGGCAGAAGTGGGCTAGGTGGACCACTATAGCTGTTCTTATGTTCTTATGTCATCTTAGACTGGGATTTCAAGGGGGCTTCATAGTGGTAGGTAGGCACCAAACTCCATTGACTTACAAATATTGTTATTATGTAATATTTTTACAATATCCCAAAGTGTACTTTGTACTTTACAGAAAAAATAGAAAAACATGCCCCCAAAACATTCAAAATATGGTTTAGGTATGATGAGACTTGTATGAGTGAAAAACATAAGGAGGGATGGGGAGAGGAAAGAGGAGAAGAGTAACATGGTCACATTTTTCGTCAATTTAGGCCTACGTGCATCTTGAGGGTTCAGTTAAAAGTAGAGGAGTAGGTTGTTCTGGTTTTTTAAATCTTTATTATTTAGTCACATTTTGTGACCATCATACAAGCAGTGTGTTTAGAGGAGGGATTTGAATGAGATAAGGGTAGTGGTTTAACATTATATACTGTGAGAAACACGTACCTTAATACTTAATGCTTGATTTTTTTTTTAAAGGGAAAAAGTGCAGAAATTAGACATTATTTATTGAGCAGGAATGCTGGAAACATAGAAGGATCATTTGATCTATTTTGGCCAACCTCCAGTTGTATTTGTCTATAATGAATGAAATTTAAAAAACAAAAAGAACAGAATATTACCCCTGACAAGTTAACATTGCTTTGTAGTTTATGTCTGAAAGCACAAAGTATGATGCTGTAATATATGGGGATATATCTACTAGCAGCTATTCTTTTGCAAATAATCCAAAAATAGCTACGGAACAACTCCTTTAAAAACATTAAACATGAAAAAACCAAAAACCAACCCACCACCTGACATTGTGTAGATTTGGTGCCTCCCCGTTGGAACGTTACCAAGTCTCATTTGTTTTGCTTGGGCCTCACTCAAACATAACTTGCCTCAAGCAAGTAAGCAAGCCAGCAATGTCCTGACTTGTAAAGTAATTTGACCCACCTCTGCAAACTGAACTCAGCCTAACAGCAATGACAAAGGAAACACACAGAAAATTAGTTGCAGATAATAGAATGGTGGTTATATCTTTAAAAAACCCCATTATTATAAAGTTTATCCTAGGATTAAAGTCAATAGTCTTTTGAATCTCCTAATCAAGAAATTGCACAGAGGACTAGAGTATTGTTTTTGACTCTGCTAAAGCCTGAGCTCTGGAAATGTCTCCTCATTTGCTACTGCCTCTCTGAAGGCTGAAGTATAACCTGTCCTTAATAGTTATCTGTAGTAGAATTGCCTAATTTGCAAGTTCAGTTGCTATAGGAATTCAGGAAGGACAGCCTGAACTCCCCTATCTGAAATAAATGGGAGCCTCAGGAAGAGGAATGATATGGAATTTGCTTGGACACAAACTGGGCCCAGCAACAAAACCCTGGTTGTGAGCTAGAAGCATAGCCAAGCACTTTTGTTTTTTCATCTGTGGACCTCAAAGCATTTTACAAAGATAGGTAAGGAACAGTATCTTTATTGCTGTGTTAGAGATGGGGAAACAGTCACAGAGGCCCATTGCTTTCTATGGGAGTTAGGCACCTAGATATCTATGAGGCTCTGGGCCAGAGAGCACATAACCACATAACAGATTACTGACAGAATAAGATTACTTTTCAATTGACTGGAAAGGAGCAGGGGAGAATGAGGAGAAAGAGCTGCTAAGGAAGAAACTGATTTCTTGTGGGGTTTTTTTATTCCTGAATTTGTTGGTTGTTGGCTGGGAATTTCATCTAGGAATGTATTTGAAAATGGATGCAATCTAGAAGCATTTTATGCCAAAAGAAAAGTGCCTTTTTCTTTTACTGTCTTCCATTTGTCTTGTCTTTTATATTGGTCTAGTTGTCTAAACCCTTCACATTCCTCCTGCAGTTCCTGCTGCCAGAAAATGCTCTCCTCAAACACCACCTTCTCTCTATGCATGAATGTCAAGCTTCCTTTTCTTTTTGATAGTCCCATATGTGGGTCTTCATTTTATATTGCCACTCCCAATTTCCTGGCTTCTGTTCTTCATCTCTGCGATCCACAGATACATGTGGGCACAGAATACATTTTGCTTAACATATTTTACAATCTGAAGCTGAGCTCACACAAAAATCCTTTCCCTTCTTGTTTTGGATCCCTACATAACATTAGCTCAGTATTTACAGTATTCCCTATATCTGGTTACATTCACTATAGGGAATGCTGTCTATACTGTTTGTCAAGTGCAACAGCTTTTACATGTGATCATCCATAGACTCTTACTTTGCCAATGATTTATTATATTATCAGTGTTATGGATCATCGGTCACTCGTTTTTCCATCTGTGACATGGTGTTAATGATACTGCTACTTACCAAACTATTCTACCAAAGGAAATGGTGGATTCTCCATCTCTTGAAGTCTTCAGAAGACTGAATGCTTTTCTGGAAGATCTGATTTAGTCGAACACACGTTACTGAGATTGCTACAGGAGTACCTGGGTGATATTCTGTGGCCTGTTTTATAGAGGGAGTCAGATTAGATGATCATAACGGTCCCTTCTGTCCTTAAAATCTGAGTCTATGAACTTTAAAAAATGCTGAGATCTACAGGTGGAAAAAAGTGGTAAAAGTAAAATAAAAGTCCATGCTCTTATCATTGCAGTTGCACAACCTGGAAAGATAATGGAGCAAACAATTAAGCAATCAATTTGCAAACACCTAGAAGATAATAAGTTAAGAACATGGAATTGTCAAGAACAAATTGTGTCAAACCAACCTGATAGCTTACTTTGACAGGGTAACAAGCCTTGTGGATAGGGGGAAGTGGTAGATGTGGTATATCTTGCCTTTAGTAAGGCTTTTGATACAGTCTTGCATGACCTTTTCATAAACAAACTAGGCAAATATAGCCTAGATGGAGCTAGGTGTGTGGGTGGAAAACCATTCCCAGAGAGTAGTTATCAGTGGTTCACAGTCAAGCTGGCATATCGAGTGGGGTCCTGAAGTGATCAGTTTTGGGTCCGGTTCTGTTCAATATCTTTATCAATGATTTAGATACAGTAGAACTCAGAGTTATGAATATCAGAGTTATGAACTGACCGGTCAACCGCACACCTAATTTGGAACTGGACATACGCAATCAGGCAGCAGAGACAGAAGCAAATTCTGTACAGTACAATTCAGTACTGTGCTAAACATAAACTACTAAAATTATAAAGAGAAAGTTTGTTTAAAAAAAAAGAGTTGACAAAGTAAGGAAACTGTTTCTATGCTTGTTTCATTTAAATTAAGATAGCAGCATTTTTTTTCTGCATAGTAGTTTCAAAGATGTGTTAAGTCAATGTTCAATTGTAAACTTTTGAAAGAACATCCATAATGTTTTATTAAGAGTTACGAACATTTCAGAGTTATGAACAGACTCCATTCCTGAGGTTTCCATTTGTAACTCTGAGGTTCTGTAACGGCATAAAGATTACACTTAAATATTATATTAATCTGGGAGGGGTTGCAAGTGCTTTGGAGAATAGGATTAAAATTGAAAATGACCTGGAAAAACTGGAGAAATGGTCTGAAATAAATAGGAAGAAATTCAATAAGGACAAATGCAAAGTACTCCACTTAGGATGAAACAATCAGTTGCACACATACAAAATGGGAAATGTTCCAGAGGGGTAGCTGTGTTAGTCTGTATATAGCAAAAACAATGAGAGTCCTGTAGCACTTTAAAGACTAACAAATTTAATTTCTGCAGGTATCAGCTTTCGTGGGCTGTAACCCACTTTGTCAGATGTCATGGAAATGGGAAATGCCTTCCTAGGAAAGAGTACTGCAGAAAGAGATCTGGGGGTCATAGTGGATCACAAGCAAAATACAAGTCAACAGTGTAACTCTGTTGCTAAAAAAGCAAACATCATTCTGGGATGTATTAGCAGGAGTGTTTTAAAAAGATACGAGAAGAAATTCTTCGGCTCTACTCCTTGCTGATTAGGCCTCAACTGGAGTATTGTGTCCAGTTCTGGGCACCACATTTCAGGAAAGTTGTGGACAAATTGGAGAAAGTCCAAAGAAGAGCAACAAAAATGATTAAAGGTCTAGAAAATAAGACCTATGTGGGAAGACTGAAAAAAACTGGGTTGGTTTAGTCTGGAGAAGAGAAGACTGGGGTGGGGGGACATGATAAGAGTTTTCAAATACATAAAAGGCTACAAGGAGGATGGAGAAAAAATGTTCTCCTTAACCTCTGAGGATATGACAAGAAGCAATGGGCTTAAATTGAAGCGAGGGCGGTTTAGGTTGGACATTAAGAAAAACTTCCTAACTCTCAGGGTAGTTAAGCACTGGAATAAATTGCCTAGGGAGGTTGTGACATCACCATCATTGGAGATTTTTAAGAGTAAATTAGACAAATTCCTGTCAGGGATGGTCTAGATAATACTTAATCCTGCCATAAATGCAAGGGACTGGACTAGATGACCTCTCGAAGTCCCTTCCAGTCCTATGATTCTATTATTCTATTTTGTATTTTTCTTATTTATTATTGGTTGAAAACCTAAGCTAAAATCTGTTTCATGGTGTATAAGAGGCAGGCGGACTTTTCATAGAAAAATAATTTCTAAGTTACTCCTCATACTTCTATGAAGCATATCAATGTGAAGGGGAAAAAAAGAAAGTCAGAAAAGCAATGTTTAGGAACACCAGTGTTTCCAAACATAAATATTTCTATTTCTGGTTTGATAAATCTGTTTAAATCCCAGTTTCAGGTTCCCATGAAAGGAAAAATAGCCTAAAGGTAGGACGTGATATAACACAGTTTTTTCATGACCTCAGGGACCATGTGAATTGACCAAGGAAGATAATGACTCCAAAGTGTGCAGTGAATGGTCTGTTTTTCCAGTATCTAGAAGACTTAGTACATCTGAGGCATCAATTTTTTCCCCACCAGGGCTAGAGCAGATATCCTACTGACAAGAGAAGGAGCTGTATTTTTTTCTCATCACCTCATAAACAGTCGTTTTCTGACTGAGGATGTTAGGTAATGCTTGCAACATCCAGAACTCAAAGAGGGTATGACTTTTATTGTATAACCCTTTAAGATCTGAAGCAGTACTGTTTAACATAGCATATTGTTTTTCCTTCCTGCTTTTACTGGGCTTTGATGCTGATTTTAGAACTTGACAGTTGTACTTGGACTTGACTTACATCCCCCAGTTGGGGTGCGGGGGAGGGGGAAGTTATATTAGATGTTCAGAACACCAGACAAAATAAGCTATATATGTAGAAAGTAAGATTTGCCCGTAGGAACTCCATACACAGATAGAGCACACTATGCATTTAGGAAAACAGAAAAGGACTTGAAAATAATCTCAAGACTGTTTGACTTTCAATAAAGCTCTCAGAAATGATAATACTTATGTCTGGGTCTTGTATTTGATCGAATGATGAGGATAAAGTATTAGGAATCATTAAATAGACTCCAGAATTTCAGGATCTGGAATGTGTTACAAATAGTTCAACCATATATATCCCAATGAACTACTTGTCCTGAAAATCAAAGTGAAGTCATCCCTGAAACAGTCTAGAAGGACAGTGCTTTATAAATGTATACCATGCCATTCTTTGGGAGTAGGAATTCACATTATCTATTAAGTGAATTTTTCAGTTGGCCCAGGTCAGAATAAATATAAATAACCAATGGGGGTTCAATATCAACCAGCAAGTGTGTCTCTAGTGGGGTTCCACATGGATCATCACTTCTTGGCCCTACTAACTATTTAAACATTTTTATCAATGACCTGAAAGAAAACATAAAATCATCACTGATAAAGTCTGCAGATGACATAAATATTGGAGGAGTGGTAAATAAAGAGGAGACCAGGTTATTGGTACAGAGATCTGTATGGTTTGTTAAGCTGGGTGCAAGCAAGCAGTATGAGTTTTAATGCTGCTAAATGTACATGTATGCGTCTAGGAACAAAGAATGCATGCAGGATGGGTACTCTAATCTCAGGAAGCAGTGATTGACAAAGATTTGGGGATCTTGGTGGATATCAGTTGCATATGAACTCCTAGTCTGACACTGTGGCCAAAAGGATCAATGTGACCCTGGGATGCATAAACAGAGGACTCTTGGGTAGAAGTAGAGGTATTTGGCACTTGTGCAACTGCTACAGCAATACTGTGTCCAGTTCTGGTGTCCACAATTCAAGAAGGATGTCGATAAATTTGGAGACGGTTCAGAGAAGAGCCAGGAGAATGATTAAAAGACTAGGAAAATTTAGCTGAACAAAGAGAAAGTTAAGGTGTAAATACCCACCTGGGGAACAAATATTTGATAATGGGCTCTTTTGTTTATCAGAGAAAGGTAAAAGATGGTCCAATGGCTGGAAGTTGAAGATAGAAAATTCAGCCTGGAAATAAGGCATACATTTTTAACAGTGAGATCAATTAACCATTGGAACAATTTACTAAAGGTTGAGGCGGGTTCTCCATCGCCATCACTCCATCTTTAAATTAGGATTGGATGTTTTTCTAAACTATCTTTTCTAGGGATTATCTGGGGGAAGTTCTATGGAAGTCAGACTAGATGTTCACAATGGTCCCTTCTGGCCTTGGAATCTGAAAGTCTGGATGCAGGTCCTAACTCGAGTTTGGGCCTATTTCTAAAAGTGTCTGGGGAAAATCTAATGCATGCTACTGATATTATTTGTTTATTGAATTCAATGGGACTATGAATGTGCTTTGCTGGAATGAGGCCAAAATCAGGATCTGAAAAACATTCAAAATCCTAATAAAATGAAGTAAAAAAAATAAAAATAAAAATCAGTCTTCAGGGGCTGAGTGGCCTTCTCTCTCCTTACTGTCCCATGCAATGATAAATGGCCTGAGGGTGTGCAGCCATTCACTTCTCCTGACTCTTGTAACATTCCAGAGGCTCGCCGAGTAAGAGCTGTTAGTGCAGGACATGCCACAAGACTAACGGATTATTGCTGTGAAGGAAGGAAATTTCTTTGGTGCTAGATTGTGGCTTTTAAATTATAATTCTGAGCAGAGGGCAGAGAAGCTCTGCTAAACCCCAGGAGATTCACCAGAGAGATTTGTCAGAGGCCATGTCTATACTACAAAATTAAGTCAACCTAATTTATGTCGGCATGCAGCCGCTGCAGTAATTACATTGCTTGTGTATGTCTGTGCTTTGCTCTTTGCGTCGATGGTGCACATGTATCAATTGTACCGTCAGTGTGGGGCCTTGTGGGGCAGCTCCTAAAAGCTAATAATCGTTGATGTAAGCAACAGTGTCTATGCTGACACTGCTTCGACCTAACTACAGCGAATTTGACTCTATGGTGCTGGTGGAGGTGAAATTAAGTTGGCATAGTGGGGCAGTTACATTGGCGGAAAGGAAACTTAAGTGTAGACGCAGCCACTGTTAGGTCAACGTAAACGGCCTTGTGTCAACCTAACTCTATAGGCCAGACCCAGGGAAGGCAAAATCCTTTCTGGTGCTGCTTCTTGCACACGATGGATGAAATTCATCCCTGTGCAGAGGGCCAGCACAGAGCCCTCAATTACGTCCCATTTCAGCTCTGTTTGGAGGCCTGAAGTGTGATTTAAGTGATGCATACTCTTTGTGCTGTCCACCTGGTAGGAACATAGTCTGGCCAGTCCATTAGAATGGAGGAGATTACCATATGTCAGTGTACGAGCCCACTAAGCCATGACCCCACCTCCTCCATTCTGCAGTTCTGCTTCCTTTGGGGACCCAGTAGGTGGGGTCCAGCGAGCAGTCCCTGCACTCCCCATCATGCGTTTTCAATTAATTTCAATGGGGGTGTTAAAACTCTGGATAATTCAATTGTTAACCATTTCACTACTGATCATTTTAACAGAAACATTAAGCTAAAGCACTTCTATGTTGTGTCCAGTGTAGTGGTGGTTATACTCTGTCAACAGGTCAGCCTACTTAAGTCCCACTTAACCTGTATTTTGGGTGCATAAGTGGGACGTAGTGGTATGCAAGGCTTGTGTTGGGTCTCTGCACAGGAGTCAGTTTCACACTCACACAGAGTACAGTGTTGGGTTCCAAGACTCTGTCACTTCCAAACAATCCCCTAGATCCAAACACCCTCAATCACTGAGCTCCTTGGTTGTGGCTGGCTTCCATTTCTATAATGGTCCAAAGATGATGAACCAAAACCCTGTATCTCAAACCTTCCCCTAAATCTCTGGGAAAATTTGGATCCAGACCCAAACTTTGTAGGTTGGGACCATCTTCAGTTCCAAACCACTCTGTTTAGTAAAAGTAAACAGACTTTATGGCATTGCAGATTTTTTCTTTTTTTTTAATAACCTGCTCCAGCATTTAGCTGAACAAAACCCCCAACCTGAATCATTTTGGGGAGAAAGAAATGTAGCAAGAAAGTGCACATTGTAATCAAAATAAGCACTTTGAGGTTTGGAGCAGAGATGTAAATATAAGTTAAGCAGAACTACTTTTCTCCCATAATATATTTTAAAAGCCAATAATGCAATTCAAAGGTCCAGCACTCAACTCAAAATAAAATTATATGAAAACCCCAGGAATTCACTAATGTCTTGTAATATCTAAACTAAATATTGGAGAGTGAAGATATATCGTTTCCATACATCAGGTTAAAATTTTTATTTAAAAAAAGTCAGAAAATTGATATAAAGATCATTTCCCACTAGGATAGCTATGGAAGTCGGAGCTGGGTATAACAAGTATTATGCTGCTGTAGTGGAAAATGTTCCACTACTGCACTGTAGAGCAAAATACCGCATCTGTCTCATTTAACTCTTAGTTTTTAAAGACCAAAAAATAGAGGAACATACTTTTTATTGCATAGGGATCATTTTTTTCCCTCTCCTCTCATAAACCTTCCATATGTCTGTACAGCTATGTCTTGTTTTCAATTGTAGCAAAGGTTTTTGTTTGGCGTCTCATAAAATTCTAATTTATTGCAGCGTCTCTATAAAAAGGAGTGGTGGTGTGGGGAGGGAGGAGGAGGGTTGTGTGTAGCGGGAGAGGAGTGAGATAGCATGTGCAAGGCAGACTCAGGGAATGTTTTTTTAAATTTAAAGCATCAGTCCTCTTAACTACCCCAAGCTGAGGCTGTGCTATGCTTATCCGCAAATAGTTTTCATAATCTGTGATCACTTTTCCTCCCAGCTGTGTGTGTACTGTACAGATAGAAATCTTAAATGACTTTGCAGGGATAATAATCATATATACATTTACTCCTTTGTTTACAGAATAAAAATACTAGGCTTTCAGATCATGGTCATGAGCACTCTAGGAAGCTGTGTAGAGTAGGTATGATGGGAAATGATGAATAAGGACCCTCATCTGACCTCCCACAATACCGGGGCAAGAGTCTCTCCTAGCGCTTTCTTGTTCATTCTGAGCCTGATCTTTCATCCCTCTGCACTCCCT
Source organism: Emydura macquarii macquarii (assembly GCF_026122565.2). Lineage (NCBI taxonomy): Eukaryota > Metazoa > Chordata > Testudines > Chelidae > Emydura > Emydura macquarii. The sequence continues at coordinate 23,332,067 of NW_027132813.1, read as the reverse complement.
TTGTGCTGCTTTGGTGGAGCAAAGGAACCAGAAAGTTGGCTTACCTGACCATTTGCGGATTCCACCAGCATGGGGAAACCATGCCGGGGGAGGGGACCATTGATTTCCCCTCCCTCTAGCTCCAGAAGGGGACCCCAGAGCATATGGACCTAGGTGGAGCACTTTTCCGTGTTCCCTGCTACAGCCAGGGGGAGGGGAGCACTGATCTCCCATCCCCTTGGCTGCAGCAAGGAGCCTGCCCCGGTCTTTTAGCCCCATGGAAACATGCTCCACCTGGGTCCTTAGGCAGCGGTTCCCTTCTGCAGCCAGCGGGAGGGGAGCCTTGGGCAAGTTTGAATGCCCCTGCAGGCCACTTTTGGCCCCTGAGCCCCAGGTTGGGAACCACTGCTATACTGTGTACTTTTAGAAAAGTCCTACTGAGTAAGTCCATCAGATGGCTGCCTCCCTTTAATCTGCAACATTTAGTTGGTCACGGTTATAATGGCTGATAAGGCATAAAAACATGTTCACGAAGATGGTAACATTACATTCACCTTGCACTCAGAGAAGGCAGTGGGCATTTTGACTGAGTAAGGAGTTCAGAATTTGGCCCCAGGTGACACATTTAGAGTCCAATCCTACAATAAGCGCCACGTGTGCTCATATGCCTGCTTCTGCATGGCGCTCTTTGCAAGATTGGGGCCTTCCATCTTCAGACTAAAACCACTGAGTTTTAGAGCAAGATTTCGTGCAAATGGGTGTGTCGCCCAGTTGTAACCAAAGCCACTATTTTTGTCGTCATTGCTCTGGTGTGTTAAATATGAAATTTATATTGGAACCTCTTATTTAAAAATACCAAAGGAGCTGGAGACCAGTGTGGACACAGAAGGCTACTGTGAAATTTCAAAGATTCACTGGTTTCAGAAGGGTCAACTCCCAGCTCCTTTGTCAAGGGAGTCCATCACAGCACTGGAATGTCCAGGAATGTCATCTTCCAGAGCTAACTACACCTTACACAGGAACAGCCAGTGTGGAGGACATTCAAACCACAATGTGTCGTATAATATTTCTTATCCAACCTTATGCACTTTTTCTTGGCTAAAGGTTTCCTCTTCCTTTGTAGGTGCAAAGGAGGCTGTAAGGCCTTTTCTTTCTCTGCAAGGGCTAGGTTCAGTTGTAGTCCCAGCAGTCTGCTTCCCTCCTAGCATCCCTGGGGTCACAAATTCTTCCAGAGGGAAAAGGTGGACAAGGAAATAGGGACAGGTATCCCCTCCCTCCACCACTGGCCAACAGACATGGCCAAGGACACAGCGGGGGAGCATGTTACACAATCCTAAGGGTATATAATTCTTTCTGAACCTTCCACTGGACAATGCAGCCCCACGTTGCCCCCAAGGTGGGCCTGGGTAGGAAGTATAAAACCTGGGTATGCACCATGCTGTATTCTCTGTCAAGCTTGTCTAAGAGCTTTACCTGTTTGCAGAAATAAGCATCCATATAGTTTTCAGAGTTCTTAAAGCCAGTTGCAGAGGAGATGTACACACTGTCCTCTCTTATGGACTTCATTTTTGTTCTTTCTTGTTGATTCCTTCATATCAAATAATTTATTTTGGACCAAAAGTATACTTTTTAAAAAATTTCAAGATAACATAACAGTTACTACACATTAAATTCCCTTTGAATCATAATAAACATACATTTTGTAATGCCAAGAGTTTGATGTTGGTGGTGGGTGAACACAACTCAAAACTAGCAGAACTGATTGTGCTCAAAATTCATAAAAACAAAGCAGCTACTCTGACAAAGATATAAGCAATTGGAAAGGGGTGAGTGGTGGGGTGAGGGGCTATTAAAATGGAAATCATAAACAAACTTTAACATGTGCTAACTACCACATGATTTACATCCCTTAGTTCTTTCACATTTTCACAATAATAATATATAACATTACTCTTAGAGTATTCTCTGTGAATGTATATGTCTATGTCTATGTATAACATGTATATTCTATACATAAACATTACAATTATATCTATCACTATATATTGTTAGCACACTATTTAATTCTAATAAATGTAAGTAAGGAAGCTTGTATTGCTTAGTTTTTTTGGATTGAAGGTACTGTGGTGTGTTGGTAAAAGATCATAGGGATGGGTCTGTTTGATGATGGAAAGAGAACAATTCTAATTTCTCTCACATATTTGAAATCTACTCTTGCAGAATCTGTAATGAAATACAAGAGAAGGCCAGCTGAGGGGGAACTAGTGGGCCCTGGATTTTTGTCTAAACAATACTCATTGTAGGTTTATAACCCCTCTTTCTTCTGTAATAGCTAACTTAACTCTGTTCACTAATGCTAAAAAAATAAGCAAAACGCTCATTCAGACTAAAATATAAATTAACACATGCTCCCCTTTTCTTTCCTTCCTGTTTTGTTTGGTGTTTTCTAGCTCTGCTTCTCGGACAGCTGAATGGGGGCTGGGAAAGTGTTTACAATATTTTCACATGATTGAGATGGCAGAGTTCTTGCACTCTGTGAAAGGCCTTCTGTTTTCAGATGGCATTGAAAGTTTACCGTCTTTCCAGACAAAAGGAAGAGAGCCCATTGCCAGTGGATGAGTAATGGGCATGGCCTCTGCACAATACCTTCTATCCAGTCCTAAATCTACATGGTGTTCTAAGGCTTCCCTCCTTCTCCAAAGCAACCATTGTCTCTGCTCTGGGAGACCAACACTGCTTATTGGGTGAATGGGGAAGCAGCCAAGAGGGGAAGGCTCTGTGACAACAGTTGCTCAGTGCTCACTGCCCAGTATCTGCCTTCTTACTATTCTACTATAATAATTGGAAAACCATCAACAATTGGGCATGTTCTATACAAATATGTTGCAGACCATCTGTATAGTTTCTAGTTCCAGAAGATTCCAGTAACTCACTAAGTTTTAATACATTTTTCTTTATCTAATAATCAGATGGGCTGTCCTGGGATAAATGATTAAAGCCAAAGGCTGCTATAATTAGTAGATGGAAATTAAGACAGTGCAGAGAGCAAAGTAGCAGATTCCCATATTTATTTTCCCATATGCAGCTATGACTATACACTTTGAACTAGTCATTTATTTATTTGTTTTTTGTTTGTTTGTTTTGTTTTTTTAAAGGTTCAGTTAAATGATTGATTTTTGGCACAAAAATATTTTGTGGCAAAGTTTATCAATACACTCCTTTAAAATATTTTAAAATTATGCCAAGTTTTTCACAGAAAGGCTGTGCATTTGTTCAAGATGAAGAGACCAGTAGGTAAAGTTTTCTTGTCTCTATCAAACTAATATATTTCTAGTTTTCAGCTGTTGAGAAGATATATACAATAGAGAACTCCTATTTGACTTCAACATGCATTAGACACATTAAGAAGAGATTTCTAAGCATTATCTCAGTATTCACTGACTACAATCAAATTAATATTGAGTTTGTTTGTTCAGCTAATAAATGTCAACATTACATTCTTAGTGTTTTCTACAAATTTGATGTTGCATGAACACTGTTTTATTCTTCTGGACAAAGTAGGAGCTAGGACATAGGATATGTTGTGTGTGTGTGTGTGTGTGTATATATATATGTATATATATATATATATATATATATATATATATTAAAGGCTGGTTGTAGCTGATATCAGTAATTTAACTATTTAATCTGTGGGGTTGCCAATCCTAGGTACAAACAGTGCATTAAATGTATTATCAAAACTAGTTTCCAAATTACTTGCATGGAGCTTCCAAGATATTCAGTTCTAGTCTCAGGATTTATTTTAAGAGTTAAATGTTTAAAACTCCACTAAATCAGTCTGGCATATTTTCTTCTTTTGAAACAGCAAATCAGCTGAAACTTGGACTTTTTGCTGGAGGGGGAAAATCAAAAGGGCTAGTTTTTCTTTTAATGAGTATAACCGTACAAATTTTGCTCTGGCTGCTCTTAAAGAGGACCTGCACACTTTTAAATGACTTCAGACAAACACACATTCCTTTCTTCCACCTAAATATTTACATCCCTTAGTTCCTTCACATTTTGCATTTGGAAACATTTGCAGAAGTATTTCCATACTTGTTCTGGGTTAATTAATGGCAAATGCCTGTTGAATTCAGAGGTGCGGGATCGGCCCCTAGTGCCATGACAAAGGATATGCTATGTATCTGGGTGAGGGGAAGCAAGGGAAATAAGGAAGTTGTCTCTCTTTGAGCTTCAGCACTTGTGCTTATGAGTGTGGGATACACAGGTGTCTATGTCCCTGTTCATACAATCACATTGGGAAAGCAATGTGGCTTGTACTTGGACTGTAAGCTCTTTGGGGCATTTTGTTATATGCTTATACAGCACCTAACACAATGAGGCTCTGGTCCAAGGCTGGGACTCCTAGATGCTACTACAATTCAATTAAACAATCATAATGTTCAAAAGTAGTTGGCATAGTTTATGTCTACACTGCAGCTCTCATAGCCACCTGATAGCCATGTTAGAAAACTGCATTCAGTGAGTAATCACAGGCCTGTTGTCTGTCACATGACTGATGTGATTTAAATGTAGTAGGAACAGGCATTTATGACAAATGCGATTAAGTTTATAGAGGGGCTGGTATGATGGGACTGACTACAATGGCCCATTGGCGACTGCCAATAGCAAAAATCCCCAATGACGGAAGACGGGGTACTAGGGCTCTGAGTTACTAGAGAGAATTCTTTCTCAGGTATCTGCCTAGTGGGTCTTGTCCACCTGCTCAGGGTCTAACTGATCATCATATTTGGGGTGGGGAAGGAATATGCCCTCAAGTCAGATTGGCTGAGACCTTGGGGAATTTTCTCCTTCGCCTGCAGCATGGGGCACGAGTCACTTGCAGGTTTAAACTAGTGTGAATGGTGAATTTTCTGTAACTTGAAGACTTTAAACCATGATTTGAGGACTTCAGTAACTCAGCCAGAGGTTAGGGGTGTATTTTAGAAGTGGGTGAGGCTCTGTGGTCTGTGCTGTGCAGGAAGTCAGACTCAATGATCATGATGGTTCCTTCCAACCTTAAAGCCTATGAGTAAGCTAAGAAAAGAAATGTGTAAGCATGATTTAAGCTGTGGCCAGAAAGGGGCTTACACAGTTTGTCTGGCCAGCACTTAGTTAATTTAGTTTTAAACTTCTTTAACCAATGTAAAGGGGGCCTTGTGTCCTGATCCTACAAATACATGCAGTGGTGCAAATTATGCAGAGTCCCATTTGATTTCAGAGGGACTCTGCATGGGCACAAGAGTCTATGTTCACAGAATCTCAGCCTTAGTCAGCCCCCTTAGGTGAGCTGCACCTTTAAGTCAACAAGCTTGTTCCATGACACTTGCAAACCATGCTGTACACTCAGGGACCTGATGTGCCGCTTTATTTGAAGTGTGGTATTTGTGCATATGGGTCCGTGGTGATTTGAACCGAACGTGCAACAATTCAGATGTGTGTACTTGCTTGTAATTACATATCACACATTCAAAAGTGTGCACCAATGTTCAGCTGGAAATACTTGTTACAAATATTTCCCTCTGCCCACCAATTCTTACCACAGTGTATTGGAGGTCAGTGCAAACTTTGTAAAGAATTGTGGGATGCTGCCTTTCTTTCCACCCATGATTCCATGTAGCATACCGTTAGTTGGACATGGTTTCCAACTGAATGCACTGACATGGTGTGATAGTGTAGATAGTGCACAATTAAACCATTGTGCAATCGTGGACTCATCAGTTTTACAGCTTCACCAGTGTGCTTGCTAGCTGAGATCCACAAAGTCCCTTTGAACCCTGGTCTCCCATGTGACAGTGCAATGATCTGCCTGCTGAGCCACTAGACCAATATTGTTCTTTCAATCTTTCAAACATGTGCTATAAAAGAGTCTGATTCACATGAGAAATTAAGTATAAGATCTCTCCTCATAAAGACATTATACCATGAATGCTCTCTTTCTGCTAGCTGTAAGAATAGGTGGCTCAGGGGTGAAAGGGTAGCATTTACATTTAAATACACCTATTGGAAACACACAAACAGAAGGCTAAAACTACTGCACCCTCTTTGAATTCTTTTAGAGTTTGCTGATTCTTTGGTTCTTTACATAACAGAAACTCCTTTATTTTTTAACTAAGCAAAAATGAGAAAGATGATCCTTAAAACACCCAAACTAAAATTGCAAAAGTCTTTGTGTGGGCGGGATGAAGTAGATAATTGGTTTGAAAAGGATCATTTTAATTTTTGTCTGTATGTGCAGCTTCTGTGGTGGAATCCAAATATGAACTGAAGCTTCTGCTCCTGTTCTAAATGGTGCTGGCTGTGCATGATAACAGTTAAGTTTTCCAGAGACAGTGAACAGCATCTTCTTTGTGTGTGCCAACCAAGATTTACCAGTGATAAAACAGAAAGTTTCTTACCATTTGGAGAAAACAGAAACTGAAACATTGGGGAATTAGAATTTGGTGCCAGGGTGCCTTGGCAGCCTGTGTGAAAGCTCAGCAAAAACCTTGAAATGTACCAATTTAATCCAGTCCAGAGCTTTTTCCCTCTGGAGTCTTCCTCCCCTCCCCCATATATCAGTGGCCTTACAGACAAATTGGAAAAAGAGGAATTTCCTTTATTTTTTGGACATACAGTTGCAAAAACATAGACTGTATCTTTTCCTTCCGTCTTTTTCAAATCTCCTCTTTTAGAAAGCTATTTTGTCATGCTCCTAGAATTTAACGGGGATTCAAACTTAACACCTACAGGGAGATGCCCGTGAACTATGCTTGGTTTTGCAAATGGCCCCTATTTTTATCATGTATGGGACTAAAATCCCAAATCCAAACAACTCTGAACTTTGGAGTGCTTGAAATCTAGATCCAAATTTAGTTCTGCCTCTCTCTAGTGATAATTATTTCCCTCAAATACATATTTAATACTACTATTATAATATAGAATCTTTCACGCCAAGGCATTTTGCAAACTAAATACAAACATGAATCCTCCTCAAGGGAGGGAGGTTGTTGGTAAAGTAGTCAACTGGTGCACATAATAGCGACAAAAGAAAATATAGACCAAAGACAGTGGTGCCAACCTCTACACTTAGAAAACCTATTATGGGCTCTTTAAAGTCCATGCAATTATTCTATGGCTCTGTGTGACTCCACTTGAAACACAGTGCATTGCAGATATTAGAGTTACACTGAGATGGAGTTATATCAGGAAACAGCTGGACCCAGTATCACCTCTCTTTTCCTACCCCAAGTCCTGGTTCCTGGGATGGAATGTCAAGAGTTTCTCATTCTCCTGGTTGATTGGAAGGACTGGGAGGAATTCTGGTAGTTGCAATCCACTTGCAGTGCTGCCTGTATGTGACAGAAAGCATAGGGTGTAATCTAAAACCCAGTGAAGTTAATGGAAAGAATCCCATTGATTTCAGTCGGCTTTGATCAGGTCCATGAAGAGAACCACTGTGTTCAGCGCTCTTCTATCTCTGCCTAAAAGCAGACACACCTCAGAACCAGACTCTGGGGTAGCTGCCTGTGGTACTTTGATGCCACGTGTTGATGATCACTGCTTTAAACTGGAGTTCCTGTAAACAGACATCTTAACAGCTTGTCCTCCTTGGAAAATGAATTTATCACATTTAAAATATCAGGGTTTTTTATTATTATTAATACCTGGAATTTACTTGGTCCTAATTTTTATATTTATTAAAAATATTATATTGGGTTTATATTTATGCACATAGAGCTTGTGTTTGTAAACCACATACAGCTATTCCCTAATTAATTGAAGCATGTTGATCTGCTTATTCTTAAATAGCTTGCATCAGTTCATATTGTGTTTGTATTACTTCCAGATTTGCTTCAACCCACTCCTGAAATAATAGTGCTTTCCTCTTAAAATATAATTAACTGCTTTGCATTTATATTGCTTACATGGCCAAGTCATGCTAGATGCTGTCACCCTATAAAAGAGCTTTTCACAATGGCAGACTACATTAAAAATAGAATTGCTGGATTAAATTGGAGTGGGGGTGGGGAAATCATGTCTTTCTACTGGATACACTTGTTGATTCATACAGAGAGCATAATACAAATTAATAACATAATAACAATAATTCAAACTGAAATGGAGACAAAGAAACCTGTCAGAATGAGGGTTCACTCCTGTTCCCACTGTAGTGAATGGAAAAACACCATTTGCTTCAGTGAGAGCGGGATAAAGCCCTGGGCCTGTACCCATAGTATTGCAAATCAAGGAGAAAAGTAAAAGAGCTGTTTAACTAGATCAATTACTGTATCTTTGGGCTATTCTCTGTCTGTTTGTCTGTCTGCCTCTCTCTCTCATCAAATGAGTTCTGAAATGAAATATTTTAATACTAAAGCATAGTATTAACACAGTAGTTTATAATTTGCCCTCAGATAGATGGCAGGATGGATGGTCCAGGGGCTGGGGTACTGACTTGCAACTTGGGTTTGATTCCCTGGTCTGCCACAGACTTGCTGTATGATTCTGGGCAAGTCACTTAGGCCCAAATCTGCAAAGATATTCAGGTACCAAACTCCCATGGATTTCAATAGAAGTTAGGCACCTGAGCACCTTTAAGGATCTGGGCCTTAGCCTCTCTGTGCTTCATTTTCCCATGTGAGTAAATACATTAAAAGACTGTGAGGCATTCACGTAGTATGGGGATGGGGGGCTATATAAGTAGTACCTTAGACAGATATGAACATAATACTCCCATTGATTTTAATAGAGGCTTGGCAAACATATCTGAGAGGAGAATTAGGCCTGAAATGAAATGATATAACCAATTTAAAATCAACAGACCAGATTAAAATGTCTGTTTTACATACTGTCAGCTTGGTTCTCAGAACAGGTAATGGTGGTGGGGGAGTGGCACTATATGTGAAAAAAAGCATAAAGTCAAATAGAGAAAAAATCTTAAATGCATCAAACTGTACCATAGAATCTCTAGGAATAGAAATTCCATGCTAGAATAACAGAATAGGAATATACTATCAACCACCTGGCCAAGATGGCGATGATGATTGTGAAATGATCTAGGAGATTAGAGAGGTTATAAAAATAGAAAACTCGGTAATAATGGGGGATTTGAACTATTCTCGTATTGGCTGGGTACATGTCATCTGAGGACAGGATGCAGAGATAAAGTTTCTTGACACCATAAATGACTCTGTCTTGGAGCAGCTAGTCTTGGAACCCACAAGGAAAGAGGCAGTTCTTGATTTATTCCTAAGTGACTCACAGGATCGCGTACAAGAGGTGAATATAGCGGAACTGCTTGGTAATAGTGACCGTCATGCAATTAAATTCAACATCCTTCATGGTGTGGGAGGAGGGGGGAAGACACCAAAGAAGCCCACCACAGTAGCATTTAACCTCAGAAAGGGGATCTAAAGATAAATGAAGAAGCTAGTTAGTTAAAAGGTGCAGTCACAAAAGTGAAATGCCTGCAATCTGCATGGAAACTTTTTCAAAACACCATACTAGAGACTCAAATTAAATGTGTACCCCAAATTAAAAAACACAGTAAAAGAACCAAAAAAGTGTCACCATGGCTAAATAACAAAGTGAAAGAAGCGGTTAGAGGCAAAAAGGCATCCTTTAAAAATTGGAAGATAAATCCTACTGAGGAAAACAGAAAGGAGCATAAACTGTGACAAGTCCAGTGTAAAAATATAATTAGGCAGGCTAAAAAGAATTTGAAGAACAACTAGCCAAAGACTCAAAAACTAACAGCAAAAATTTTTTTTTTTACTTATTTCAGAAGTAAAAGGCCAATCAGAGGTACCACTGGATGATTGAGGTGTTAAAGGAGCACTTGAGGAAGATAAGGCCATTGCAGAAAAGTTAAATTAATTCTTTGCATTGGTCTTCACTGCAGAGGATGTGAGGGAGATTCCCACACCTAAGCCAGTCTTTTTAGGTGACAAATTTGAGGGACTGTCCCAGATTGAGGTGTCAGTAGAGAAGGTTTTGGAACAGATTGACAAATTAAGCAGTGATAAGTCACCAGGATCAAACAGTATTCATCCAAGAGTTCTGAAGAAACTCAGCTATGAAATTACAGAGCTTACTAATTGTGTTGTGTAACCTATGATTTAAATCAGCTTCTGTACCAGATGGATGGCTAATGTGACACAAATTTTTAAAAAGGATCCAGAGGTGATCCTGGCAGTTACAGGCTGGTAAACCTAACTTCAGTACCAGGCAAACTGGTTGAAATTATAGTAAAGAACAGAATTATCAGACAAACTAATACACACAATTTGTTGGAGAAGAATCAGCATGGCTTTTGTAGAAGGAAATCATGCCTCAACTAGTCTTGCTGAAATCAGTGGGAATAAGGGGTTTGCAATCTGGCCCATAGATACAGAAGAATTACTATACTGGTTCACATCACAATGCCATCTAGCTCAGTGTCCTGCTTTTGGCACTGTGCTGGTACTTGATGCTTCACATTAGGAGAAGAAATTACCTTTTATCCACAACTTTAATGACAGATTCAAAGAATTCTAAAAAATTGGTGAGACATGATTTTCCTTTGCAGAAACCGTGCTGCTAGACCCTATCAGCCCACGACTTTCCAGGTATTCTGTTCTTAGGCTATGTCTACACTATCACTTTTGTCAGTATAATTTATGTCACTCAGGAGTGTGAAAAAACATGGGCATGTTGTGAAGGTCAAAACTATAGTAGGGTTCAGAAAAAAATTAAATCAGTTCATGGAGGTTAATCAATTGCTATTAGCGCATACTCTGGTTGTCCCTAGCCTCTGATTGCCAGAAGCTAGAAGTGGACAACATGGGATGGCTCACTGGATGATTGCCTGTTCTGTCCATTCCTTCTGAAGTAGGATAGTGGGCTAGATGTATCATTGGTCTGATCCAATATGGCTGCTCTTATGTTCTTATTAATACTAAGGCCCCATTACTCCACTCTGGCAGCGTTAAGGGACATTAAAACGGGTGTGAATGGCAGTCATATTCATTGTCAGGCCTGTTAAGGTGGGTTTAAATATTAAGGTCCCTTTATGTCGCCATGGTATTGTGAAGAAGGCTTTGTGTAAATGAGAATGAAGCCCCTTATATTGTAAATTCACAACTAACAATTTCTTCTTTATTCTCAAAAAAAACCCAAAAACCATTAAAGATTAAATGATTTTTAATTGTTTTTTTAAAGGGGCTAAATCAGCTGATTTTTGCTAAGACATAATGTATTTCAATGCGTATGGAAAATGATCCTGCATGCATTGAATTAAATCAAGTTTTGCCATTGATCTCAGTGGAAGCAGAATAGGGTGCACTTTGGTTTCAGGTTTTTATCATTACCTTTACCTTTTTTAATATACTTTTGAGAAAAAAAAATCTTTGTTTCTTGATTGCTCTAGCCATGACTCACTCACTTATAATAGACTAGAGAGTCTGACCCATCAATAATAATACCTGGACCAAACCGAGCGGTGACCCTTATATAATTATGATGTTGAATTAGACTAGAGCTAGAATGGAAATTCATGTTAAATAGGCAGAAATGCTAAATTCACTCTTCACTAGGGATACTCTTTAAAAGCAATTTCATATGAATTTGGCAGACTGGAAAGCATTCCAGACATATAAATGAATCTTTTTCAGAATGGAACTTGGGATAATAGAAGGGAGGAGAATGGTAAAGCAGAAACAGAACATTAGACCTGATCTACCTCTCTCCTTTTCCCACTCCCCTTTTTCCTGTCTTCTTTCCTGCTCCCCTGTAAGCTTACAGTGGTCGCTTGCCTCTTGTGTGTCAAGGTTCTGAGCCTGTGGACTTTGGTACATGAAAGCAGCCACATTTGCAATCAATAGAGTTATTCTGTCAGCAAAGGTTTGCAGGATCATGCCGATGGTGTGCTGTTTGTGTGTGTGTTTAATTTTAGGGTCTGATCCTGAGAGGGCTGAGCCTTTTTGTCATCCACTGATAGGAGTTGAAGCACCTTTCAGGGTCAGGCCTTATAGTTATTAGTGAAGAACAATATGTATTTAAGGCCTGCTCCTGCTCCTGCTCCCATTGAAGTCAAACAAGAAACTCCCCCTGCCTTAATTGGGAGTAAGACTGGCCCTTTACAGCTCCCCACAATAGATTAAAAATACTACTTAGAAATGGGGCCAAACCAACAACCTCAACCCAAACATTCTGAGTATTGGAAGCAGATGTAGATCCCGGGCTTGACCCAGTCTCCAGCTCAGACTGAACCCAAACCCTAGATCTGACCCCCCACCCCCACCCCAAACAAAGTTGGAACCTTGCAGCTCTGATCTTTCTCTCAGAAATATCCATCCATCTCTCGCGCTCTCTTTCTCTCACGCAGACACACACTCAACCACATATGTTTACATTTTCTTACTCCCAATGAAAGTTGTGATGACCTGCCTGGACAGAGCTCCTTTATCGCAGCCACAAGCATGATGTTCCTCTCACATAGCGTTTCTATCATGTGTGACCTTTCATCTTGAACTGCTGTGACCTTTTTATTAATGCTGCACTGTGCTGCTTGCAAAAGCCAGGAAAGAAAATCTTTTGTTTCTATATAGAATACCGCTAAAGGACATGATACGGTCTTGTTTTTAATCCAGCTAATTAAAATCTGCATGTGTAGTGTAACTGAGAACGCAGCCTTCGCCCACCACTTTCCCACAGGCAGGGAATAAAGGCCTTCAGTGCAGCAGCAGCTAGCCACCCTTGGATAACAGAGAACAGAGCCCACAATTCATCCCAGCCTTCCTTATCATCTCTGTGGCGGGTTCCCCGCCCCACCCCCTTTCTCTCCATAGAATCACTTACTGTCAGGAGCAGTGCTCCTTGGGACAGCCCAACAGAATGTAATCAAGTTAAAATCATGTTGGTTCTTATTTGTCTCTGCAATAGCAGCCTCCAAATATCCCTTTTCCCTTTACAGAGAAAGAAACAGTTCTGACTGGATGTAAAAATGTATTTATTTAAAGCCATTGAGCCAAGAAATAACTGAACAATTCTGTTCAACAGTTCACACTTTCATATGCTCATTGTGTGGGGGTGTTTAGGATTTACTGAATTGTAATTGTTTATTAATAAATGGTGCCTTTTTGTATGTTTTTTGTTAGGGTTACAGGACTGGAATTTTGGGGGGCAAAATTATGTTGGTTAGTTTTTGACCTTTTGCCTTCTGGTGGGTAGTGGGGGGTGGGGATGAGGAATGAGCAGAAAGAGAAGGACTAATATGGAGCCTCCGCCTGTTTTTTTCTTTCTACATTTTATATGATAATGAGGTCAGCAGGGAACAAACAGCTATGCCAAAGTTGTCTGCAAAGATTCAAAACTTGGAAAGTGACTGTGCAACATTAAATGTAAATAAAGTGTATGTAAAAAGCCCCCCATAATTCTCACTGGTAAAACAATCTTTCTGTGGGCATTTCAGAAAGCATTTCCTAGTTATGCCCACAATGAATGGTTTGAGCAGCTGTATGCTCAGTTAAACATCATCCACATGCTGTTGTAGAATAGGCACATTTTCCTGTGTGAACTGAGCCCAACATGATTAGCTCAAATCTAGTGAAAAGTACTTAGAATTAAACATAAAAACAAAGAATTTTTGCTACTGATATGAGCATTGAATTAGGCTCTAAGGGCATTGGAGCAGAGAGAGAGTGTGTTTTTATAGAATAATTCATATACATGCATTACACTCAGTAAATAATTAAAAATAATAAAAAACTTTTGTTTAAAAAAATCTAGTGGAGTTTGGTAGGTGTCAACAAAGCTAGGTACAGTACCTAGCAAGAAAAAAGAATAATTAAGGGCATCAGAAATATTATACTGCCCATATAATAAACAAAAACATTATTCTGATCAAGTACAAAAAATGCATACTTCATCCTAATACAACAACCTTAACTGTGACCCAAAGATTTTGGAGCACAGGGGGTTGTATGTATTTTGGTTGCTTTGATTTTAGAGAGAAACAGAGAGAATGTGCTGCCACATCTTCTGTAGAGTTGGGAGAATAACAGAATTTTACAAAATTGCTGGCAATTTCAGAAAACTGTTTAAAAAATGTTTTGGGTCAAATTGCAAATGGCATATTTTTTATTTTTTCAACAAATCAAAAAGTTGAAAAAAATCATTTCCGGTCTAATGAAATATTTTAAGACAAAATCAAAATGCGTTTTTTAAATGTCGACCATTTTAAAATTTCTTTATTTAAAAAAAAATAAAATTAAAGGCAATTTTGAAACAAAAAGTCATTTCTAACTGAAAAATTGAACCATTTTGCTTTTTTCCCCAAAAAAATGCCAGTTTTTTTTTTCTTGACTGATCCAATCTGGCAAAATTGACACAAGTTCGCAAAACATTTTGATGTCACTGAATCTTCTTCTTCTTTTTTTTTTTCCATGAAAAATGTTTCATTTGAAAAATTTCACCCACCTCTAATCTTGAGAATAATATTGCATACGTAGTTAAACAGGAAAAGCGTATACCATAATTAATTTATGGTAAAATTGTGGATGCATGTGGCTAGAATGAAAGTCTGATCAACAGGGAAGTGATATATGCGAGACCATTTTTATGTATTTTTTCAAAAGGGTTTTTTTTTTTTTTTTTTTTTTTTTTTTTGCAGGTTGATATTTTAAGGGTATTGAATAAAGAATAATGTTTATTTTGACTTAGTGTTAAGGTTGTTTTTTGATAAAACATATTTCTTTATACATGATAAAATTAATCAGCTTGTTGATTGTGTAGGCAGTATACGATTTATGTTGCTGTTAATTATTCATTTCCTTGCTTTTAGGTCTTTGGGTTTTTGTAAATGATAAGATAGGTACCAGAAGTACATTGTTGTCACTTAGCAACCTTCATTGAATTTTGAAATGTAGTTTGTGTTTTTAAAATTGCTCAACTTTTTTTAAATGTCTTTTATTTTTTATTTTGTGTAAATAAATGAAGATACAGAGTATTACACTGAAGGAGTGAACAGTATTGTTCAAGCTAAAAATGGTCATTTGCAGAGCCCTGTCTCATTCAATGCACACACAACAAATTCTGCTAGCTGCATTTAGCCACACATTCATGAGCAGCACAGCAGATCTTCACTCTGAATGCTGGTAAAGAGTGATGACTATTATAGCACATTAAGTATCGGGCCTAATAGTAGAACACATGTCTTTCAGAGCCACAACCGATCTCTAATCCACTAGAAAACAGGGCCTGTCTGCCAAGTCATTGAATTGCTTTGTACATAAGTTACTACAGCTGAAGCATTTGCCTCATACTGTTGTTTTGCATTTACACAGTGTTTTTCAGAGGTAGCTCTCAAAGAACTTTACTAAAAGAGGTGTGAGTGTTGTCACCACCCATTTTTACATTTGGCCTACCTAAGGACATACATTTGAAAAATCTTCCGTGAGAAGTGCTGTGGTCTAGCGTGTGAGCTATGGGTGTACAACTTCAGAGATCCTGGTTCTGTTCTCAGCTCTGGCACAAGTATATGCATACTAGTGATACCAGGGGATGGGGCCTTATGTTGTACAAAGCAGTGTAGTAAAGGGTCTAACTTCAGTTAAGTATTAAATCCATATTTCCAGAGATTTGTAACTCAGCCTTAAATATAATTTCTTAACATTCAATGTTAATTTTCTACTTAGCTGATATATTTTCAATTTGTTTGCCAAAATGTCTACAATAAAAGATGTCTGAGAGAATTGTGGAGTTCTACACGTAGAACACAGGGCTATGAACATGTTCAGCCACAGTTTGATGATAGCCCCTTTGAGACTGACTACTCTGGTACCTTCTTTCAGACATTAACCTCTCATACCAAAACATGCTCTTCCAAAAGTGTCAAAAGCAGATGGGAGGACGGTTATGATTTGACACTATACATTTCTCTCTTGAACGCATTTCTGATCTTTCCTTCCTGAACACAAACAATCCAGCCTAATTGTGCAAGGGGAGGGGCTGTTTTGATTGTTTTATAAGGGTATGAAATGGAAGGGTCAGTGAATTCTGCTCTAAGTTCAAATAGTGAAGATCACGATAATGATGCTTCATCCAAAGTGATGATTCAAAGGTACAGGAGGGGGCAGCTGCCTGAGTGATTGCAAACTGAAGTACAGGTCCCTGTCTCTTCTAACTTTCAAGTCAACCAATAATGGGATCACAAGCTACTTTTCCTCTCCCTCCCCTCTCCCTTCTGAATGCAAATGGACACAGAGGAAGCTTGCCTTTTCCTTCACAATACACCAATATATTTGTCGCTGGTGGGAAAGGCAGATAGGACATATTCAGGATGACAGTGAAACCACATCCCATTGGGAATTAAAAGAATGGCAGCAGGCTAAACCCCAACATTCTTATTGAGGTTTGACATTAGTGGGACTTTTCCCTGAACAAAGTCTGAGGAAAACTGAGTAGGGAGCTCAGGATCTGACCCGCTGCTTATCTCTTGTTTTTATTTATGTAAACAGCATATGCCCATTTATCTGAATAGCGTGGGGCGGGGCATGGATTTCATTTGGATGATTGGGAGTTTGAGTAATCAAGAGGGCATCCTCTTGTCCCAGTCCTCCCCAGTGCTCTCCCTTGCAGTCAGAAGCAGCTGGAGCAGGGTGCATAGACTTCGCTGTTGTCGCGATGCATGCGCAGTGGCAGCAAGGCTCCTGAGCTTCTGGGCTCCTCCTGCAGCTGCTTGGCTTGGTGCGCCCGCCCTCCAGCGCTGGCTCCTTCAGGCTGCCCTGGGTGCACAGAGGTGCTGTGTCAGCCCTGCCAGAGCAACAGTGCCAACCAGGTGAACAGCGACTCCAGCACGGAGTGGTGGGAAGAGGCAAAGGGGAGCGGGAAGGGATATGCGTGCTGGCAGCTGGGCAGGGGGTTTCACTGGGTGGGAGGGGGGTGCACGCAGGCAGTTGTTTGGGGGATGAGGACGAGGAAGGGATTCAGATAATGTAGAGGTTCGGATAATAGGGTTTTGGATAATCAGGCATACGCTGTATTGCAATAGTGCCTGGATCCCCATCAAGAGAGCAGGGCCTCACTGTGCTAGGTGCCGAACAAACACAGAACTTAAAGGAATTTACAGTCTAAGGAATAACAATAATGCCAGAATGTCACTGCTTTCAGCAGAGTACTGCATGTCTGAATGCTGAACAAATCTGGATCGACTTTAGCAATGATACGGTACATCTACACTGTGATAAAAGACCTGTGGCATGACTGCAGCTGGCCTGGGTCAGCTGACTCAGGCTGCGGGGCAATTCAATTGCAGAGCTCACGGCCTGAAGTCTGGGTTCCGAGGCCCTGCAAGAGGGCAGGGGCTCAAAGCCTGGGCTCCAGCCTAAGCCCAATGTCTATGCTGAAATTTTTAGCCCTGCAAGCTGAGTGCTGTGAGCCTCAGTCAGGTGACCTGGCCTCTGAGACTGGGTGCCATAGGTTTTTTATTGCAGTGTAAGGCTCTGAGAGGCCAGAAAGGAGGTGGAGACTGTCCCGGTGTGTGCAAGATCCCAACTGAGTATAGTCAGCTTGTATGCCAAGCCTAGTGGCTCTACCTGGGGCATTCCTGGGGATAGAGGGGAACGGGACATAGTCATTACACTCTGACAATCCTTTGCTGGTGACAGCCCCTTATGAGCTACCTAAACTGTTCTGGTAGCCAAACCAGCCCTTCTCTGTCTTCAGGACTTAGGAGCTACAAATGGGCCTCCAGATGTGCCCAGGGAATGTTAGGTGTAGCTGAAGATTGAAGCCAAAATACGTGCAATCATCTGGCTTAATTCCTATTTTTGGCTGATCTCAGGATAACCAGGAGAATACAATTTGTCAGCATCTTTCTTATCATTAATGCATAGTCCCACATGTGGTCTGTCCGTAGGTGAGTTTTGCAGATCTGCACTATGGTCAGTGTTCAATTAACAGTTACCCACGATCTAAAGTTTCAAAGTCACTAGAAGGTATTTGGGTTAATAGTTGGTACTTGAATAGTCAGAGACATTCATTGGCTTAAATGCATTTTATATACTCAGAATATGAGTGTAGTGCCAGATGTTCTAGCTTTCAAAAGCAGAGTATATCTTAGCTGAAAGGACAACTTCCTTCCTAAATGTAACTGAGAATAGCACCATCTGAACCACATGTTTGTTTTTGCTAGAAGGCAAGTGGCCTAATGGGTCATTAAAAATATACCTAGCTCCTGTAGAAAACACTTTTCATCAATAGATCTCAAAGTGCTTTACAAAGGAGGTTAGTATAATTTTCTTCATTTTATTGATGGGGAAACTGAGTCTCAGAGAGATGAAGTGACTTGCCCAAGATCACCCAGTAGAACAATGATGGAACTCAGGTCTTCTGAGTCCCAGTCCAGTCTGCATCCACTAGGCAATACTTCCTCCAGTTAATTGATTAATTAACCAACTAATTAATTAGTAAGATTGTTCCATAATGGGTTATCTTGTAAAATATTTACCAACAATGTCATATTGCTGTGCCAATATTACGTGACACCCGTGTTTGACTCCCCTGGACAAGTTGAATTTACTGTCACCACATTCCAAATGAAAGCAGTTGGGTTTGCAGTATTTTTGTGTGTGATAAGTAATGGGATCTAAGTCATGCACAGAGGGCAAGCAGATGTGTGGCATACTTAATTGACATGCATAGCACAGAAAGGTTCAATCCCCTTCTGCATTTTGGATAAACCCATTTGAACCTGTTGTGCTCTTACAGCTGATGTCGTAAAATGGTCCAAGTAATTATTAATCAAACTAAAATAATCCAGGATTTATCCCAAACTCATAAAGTTTTTATGTCCTGAAGTTTGCATTGTTTCTTTTAGATAGGTGGGTAGTGTACACATGCATAATCCAATGTTGCTAGCCAATTCTCTATTGGCTGGACATCAGAGAAAGCTACATAGAGTGAGTTATTGTATGAGGTTTGGAATAATTTGTGCTTTTGCTATGGACTTCAGCTAAGATTGTACTAGGAAAAATGTCCCTCTTTGGCTAAACTGCATCACTTTTTGGATCACCACCATCTGTAATGTGGTAGCCACATGGATCAGGTGCTCAGATCACTTGGAAGATTGGAAAAATCCCAGGGAGTATCAATTCAGTATTTCAACCCACACCAGACCTTACACCAGTTGCTTTTCAGTGATAAGCATGTATAGATCTTGGGGAAAAATAGTTGATCAAAGGAAAATAAAATTCTTATACACATGAATTTGCTGAGGTTCTAGGTTTTTAAGTTGCGGCTTGACAAAGCCCTGGCTGGGATGATTTAGCTGAGGTTAGTCCTGCTTTGAGCAGGGGGTTGGACTAGATGACCTTCTGACGTCCCTTCCAACTCTAATATTCTATGATTCTATGATACTCTAGGAGGTACTTGTGAAATGCATAAAATCCCTGATGGGCAAAAAGTTGTATGTAACACAAGCATACAGCCTACAAGTGCTCTACTGTATGTAAAGGCAATTCCATGGAAGAAAAGGACAAAGCAAACAAGAAAGGATTGAATCCAACGAAATTCAAGATGCAAATTTATGCATGTGTTGGTTGAAGGCAACTAACAGAAAAAGGATAATCCTGAGTGATCAATAACAGAGTGCTGTGGTATTGTATGTGGAGAAAAGAACGCAATAAAACTCTTTTTCCTACTATAGGCCTAATTTTTAGCTGGATCTCCTCTCAGCTTCTGTTTCTGCATGTACAAAATTGCACCTGTAGTTTTGCACCTGCATTTAGATTAATTTAACTGCTAATATTTAATCTAACAATTCATTATAGGTTAAAAAAATTATCTGCATAATTATAGGTTATCCCTGACCCTCAAGACCTAGATTCTGTTAATTAATTCACAATTTATTGCATAAAAAAGGATATGTATTAGAGCAATGTCCATATGTTACAATCTCCTTAGGTTGGTGGATCCTTTGATACCCGTCTTTTGCATTCTCTCTCTTTTTTTCATATCCCCCTCTTTCTGCTCTCAATTCTCAAGCATAGTCTCTGCTTGTAGAATCTCTTTGGATTAGTAGACACCTTCTGTACTTCTGATTCTTCTTTCCACACTAGTTCTTATACCCTTTAGAGGGACCTTTCTTTGATTTGGGCTTCCCTCTTTTCTTCAGAGTGTTCTCTACCACCCATGGGACACAAATTTCCATATTTCCTGCAAGCTCCTCTCAGTGCACCAGAAACCCCTCCCTTGGCAGGTTTTAGGCCTCTCTCGTCCTGATCCCATTCTCTTCTTTGAGTTTCTTTCTCTGCTTTAGCGCCTTCTTTTACCTTTTATCCACAAATTTAATGATAGATTCAAAGAATTCTAAGAGATTAGTGAGACATGATTTTCCTCTGCAGAAGCCATGCTGCTAGACCCTATCAGCCCATGATCTTCCAGGTATTCTGTTCTTAGGCTATGTCTACACTATCACTTTTGTCAGGATAACTTGTGTCACTCGGGGTTTGAAAAATCATCTCCCAAGAGACATAAGTTAGACTGACAGGAGTGCCGGTGTGGACAGCACTATGCCAGCAGGAGAGCTTCTCCCACCGCCATAGCTACCGCTGCATGTTGGGGGTGGTTTAATTATGTTGACAAGAGAGCTCTCTTCTGTTGGCAAAGAGCGGCTATACGAAAGATCTTACAGTGGCACAGCTGCATTGGTACAGCTGTGCCGCTGTAAGCCCTTTTGTGTAGACATAGCCTGCATTATCATTTCAACCAATTTTACCAGGTACAGATGTAAGGTTTTACTGGTTTCTAATTCCATGGATCACTTGTAGAACCTTTTTGTAAATAAAAGTACAAACATTTGCTACCTTCCAGTCCTCAGGAATAATGTCTTTTTTTCATGACAGATTTGTACATTTTTGTTAGTAGACGAGCCTTTTCATACTTAAGAATCCTTCAGAACTTTTGGGTGTACCATCTAGGCCTGGTAACTTATTGCTTTGTACATTAACAGTTTGCTCTAGAATCTCTTCTTCTGACATTTGAATCTATGATAGTAGCTTTTCTCCATTATCAGAAAGAAGCAGGTCCAGGGTTGGTATCTCCCCAAAATTCTGGGCAGTGAAGGCTGAAGAAAAGAGATCATTTAGTTTCTCAGCAAAGAACTTACCTTCCTTAATTACTTCCTTAAACCTGTGCTGATCCAGCAGATGCATCAATTCTTTCTCAGGCTTCCTGGTTCTGATATAAAGAATATATGTCAAAACAACTGATCTAACTAGTGATGTTGATAAAAGAACCAATCAAACAACAACAGTAAAAAGCATTGGGAAAAGTCATGTGCAAACATACTTGCAAGGCAGAAAGGACTTCAGAATGCTGCTGGTGTGGGTTTAAAGGGGTAGTCATCATTACAATTAGGCTGATTTCCCCCCCGTTAATATGAAATACTTTTGGTTGTAAAAGACTTGGTGAAGCACATGGCTGTTTCTCATTAGTGGTGGTTGTCACTAAAATGAATATGTTGCTGAGTGTTCAGTTTCTGGGAAACGTGGTTGAAATATGAGCAGCTCCCTCGATTCTGAGCTCCAAGTCAGATGTTTGCAGATGGGATGTTCCCCATTAAGTAATGACTGAGGGCCATACGGAATACATTACAAATCGAAATACTGATTGATGAAGTGCCTGTTGTGAGCTTTCTACAGAAATGAGAAATGTGAATTTATTATCACGTCAGCATGGGGCTGATCACACATACAATCACATTCTGTTTTCATCTCCATTTGCTTCAGGAGCTCACACCCGCTGTTCCAGATCACAAGTAGAACCTCCAGCCCACTCAAACAGACCCTCAGCTTTGAGCTCTGATGTGTTGATTGATTTGTCCAGCACTCACCAAAGTTCAGCAAATCTGGGCTGAGTTTGTTCACACAGCTGGTAGGTAGTGGTAGATGAACAGAAAGATGGGCCCCAGTGCAGATTTTTGTTGTGGGCCTACTTCCTCAAATCTTAAATGAGTGTAACATTTATTTATATACATCAAACATGCCAGTTCAACTGTTCAATATGTTATAACATGTAATTCTCAATTCCCCAATAACTGGGGGAGAGGTGGTGTGCTGAGATGCCCCCTAAATTACACAGCACTCCCCTCCCCAAGGCTTATCGGGTGGGGAGATTTGGGGACCAGGAGGTGAAGTGTGGAGATTAGGTGGGGCTGGGGTTGTAGTGAGGAAGGAAATGGAGATTTTCTGGGGGCTGGGGAAAGCATTGGGGGCAGAGGAGTGTGGGGGGTGCACTGTGAGCCAGGTGAAGGATATGGAGGCAGAAAGGTGCCCCCATACATGGCCCATGAGGGGCAGGGGCTAAAGGGATTTAGAGTCCTGTGGGTAAAGTGGCAGGCTGAGGGAAGAATTGGGGGTGGAGGGGGCAGAAGGGGCTGGGAATCCAATGGGGGAAGATCTGAGGAGGCTAGAGGCCAGGATAGGTGGTATGACAGGAGGGGACTTGCCCAGCTGTGAGGAAAAGAGACATCTGGGGGCTGTTTTGGGGAGGCTAAGGTCCTGGGCAGGGGGTATGGAAGATGTGGGGGTATCACCTATCCACAGAGTGGAGGGGGTTTATTGGGGAGCTGGTACTAGGGTGACCAGATGTACCAATTTTATAGGGACAACCCCGATATTCAGTGATTTTTCTAATATAGGCACCCGTTATCTCCCACCCCCATCCTGATTTTTCTCACTTGCTGTCTGGTCACCCTAGTTGGTACTTACTGTAAGTAAGCAATCACTCCCTCTCGCTGGCTGAGCTCAGCTTGCCACTCAGGTTTGGCCCAATCAGGTCAAATCTGTGTGAGTGGTGTTGCGACCTGGTGGCTGGGGTTGCAAGGCCACTCACTCAGATTTGGCCCAACTGCCCCCCATCATGCTGATGGGGGGCAGCCGGGCCAAATCTGAGTGAGTGGCCTTGCAACCCCTGCACCAGGTCACACCACCTGGGGCAGGGTGTGAACCAAGCCAGTACCGCGACCCTATGATGGATTCTGGCAACCTAATTTTGGGTCATGACTCATGGTTTGAAAACCCTGCTCTAAGTTGTGTGGGCCTCTGGGCACCCACACCAGCTGCACTGGCTATTCCTCCACCAATGCTGGTAAATTAGAGACCTTGGTCTTCTCAAGCCAGCTTCTCTCATTCTATTTCTCAAAAAGCTCCATCCCTCTTTCCTTATTACTTTAGGTGTGTCTGGAAAGGGGGAACATGGTGCTTGCTGGATGATCCTCGGTCAGTCTGAGAGGAAAAATAAAGGTCCTTGTGGTGGGGAGCTTGTAGCTGTGGAAGGCGGATTTGAGTTTCTCAAGCTCAGATCAGCATTTAAGGGGTTGATTTGTTTCCAGTTCTGGTGAACCGAACTGCAGTTAGCAAATCCCTTTGCAAACCAGACCTTGCAGGCTCTCCAATGCAATCACCGTTAGCCTTGCACAAGTTTATTCTTTCCAAGTTGTGTACCATTCAGAGCTTTGACTGAGCTACAGCCAGTTTACGTTCATTCGCATACACTGGTCTCATGTGTTTTACATCAAAAGCAATCAGGGCTACACCTAGGAAATGTACAGACATTCTGAGTTTGTCTTCATTGTTAATTATGTGCTGTGAAATAAGGAAGTGCTATTATCCCCCGTTTTACAAATGGAGGCAACCGAGGTTAAAAAACTGGGTCATAGCCTCTTTGTACCTCAATTCCACATCTGTAAAATGGGGAGAACAATACTTCCCTACCTCACAGCATGTTGTGAGGTTAAATGCATTAAAGATTGTGAGGTGCTCAGATAATACACTAATGGGGGGGTGGGAGGGAATATAAATACCTAAGGAAAAAACAAGGTCTCAAATTGAGGAGTACAGAAGAAGAGTTGCTGAAAAGTCAGGTTCACAAGTCACACACTGATTCTACAACAGGGCCAGTTATAGTAACTGGCACTTAATGGCTGAGATCCAAACCTCTGATGCTTGGCAGTGGCACTAAGGAAATTGTTTGGCAAAAAGAGCTAGCCTCTCTTTACACAGTTCACTTATTGTTACAATGCAAGGGTGATGTGGTTCAGATCCATTAAGAACCAGCCTAAACTATCCCCCACCCAAACTTAAGACTTACCTTTCAGCATTTGCTTCACTTTTATCCCCATTACTTTTCATTTTTGCCTGCTTCTCCATTTACTGGTTTTGGCCAGGACTTGGAACAAGTATCAAAATACTGTGAGCAAGGTTATTATTATTGTATTCCTTTGCCAGTCAGAA
Organism: Emydura macquarii macquarii; assembly: GCF_026122565.2. NCBI lineage: Eukaryota > Metazoa > Chordata > Testudines > Chelidae > Emydura > Emydura macquarii. Next base: position 23,307,795 of record NW_027132813.1, on the reverse strand, counting down.
GCAGGAAGTAAATGATATTTTAGAAGGTCTGTCCCAGTTGTGCTAACGGTCAAATTCAGGGAAATAGGATCCTTCAAGAGTTAGTCTGCACAGTCATATCTCCATGAAACAAAGTTTGAAGCACATTTAATAAACTTTACAATGGAAAAATAATACAGAGCATAAAGGGAGAAAGGGCACATGCTGCCTTTAGGGCCTATATTAGTGTGAGACTTTGGCATACACCCCAATTCTCTGAACAAGGCCCAGGTGACCTGGTGTTATGAAGGGGACCTACGTAAAGGTTGGCAACAGCATGCTCCATCCAAAATGCTGGCAGCGTACCAGTGCAGCCGCTCCACGCCCACTGGAGCAGCCCCTGTTCTGTAGTAGGATCCTGTCACTTCCAACCCCACCCCTCCACATACGGGGCTTTGGGTAGTATTGCTGCGTAATCTTGACCCTTCTTTTTGACACTTCCCAGTCCTGGCCATATCCCCAATCCTAAAACTCCCCGTTTCCTTCCACCTTGTGCAATTATTTGCGTCACTCTGAGGTGGCAGTGTTTTACATGAGCTTTGCAGAGAGGTAAGTAACGACACGATGTGTGTGACAGGTAGGATGACCATATTTCCCAAAGGGAAAATGGGACACTGCGTGGTGCTAGCCCAAGCCCTTCCCCTCCACCCCTGCTTGGGCCTGGCATCTCTCCTCACCCAAGCACTGCCTGCCCTCGTGTGAGGCTGAGGCTAGCGTTTGTCCATTACTTGCCAGAGCTCTGAGTGACTCCCCCCCGGAGCTCTGCTTGCCCCCATATGTGGGGCTGGCATCCCTGCTTCCCCTCATTTCTCTGCATCCCCATTTTTTTTTTGACAAAAATGTGCATTTGCCAACTTGGCAAGAACAAATGGGACAATTGCCCACTTTTGCCCAAAAAGTTGGAATGGCCAGGACAGGTATTAGAAAATGGACTCAGCTTGCCAAAATGGTTATCCTAGTGACAGGGGAGAATCGAGTCAGCTGTGTGCAACTTCAGAGTGCATTGCCACAGACCAGTGATCTGCTGTACAGAGAGTGAGGCAGCTCATCTCTTTCTACACTGAAGATGCTTTTGGAGCCTTGCAAGTCCACACGGGGGCACAGCATTTGGTTCTTGGGAACTATGGCTCTATCTGACCCAACCAGTTGAGACCAGTAGTAGTCATTCCATTCGCATCAGTGGACTTTGGATCAGGCCCTTTGTGGGCTGAAATTGTCTAGTAACGGTGTTAGGAGGGCTACCTTCAGGAAGGAAGCATGGAGTACTGGCTAAAGCAAAGGATTTGGGTTGGGAGTGCTGGAGCCTATTCTCAGCTTTGTCACTAACTCACTTGACCTTTTACAAGTTACTTAACCACTCTGTCAAATGGGGACACTAAGGCCAGGATACCTTGGAAAGGCTACAACTGTGCTTCTGCCCTAAAAAGTGATGCTCGCAATGGCATGGTGCTGGTTAATAGTCATTGTATATCACTGATTTCCATATCAAACTGGCTCAGTTTGCAAGTTAAAAATAACAATGGTTTTCTAACTGAGTGTTACATCCCCCAAGGTATTCTGGCTTGTCTCTGTGTTGTGCAGCATCAGCGATAATAGAGGGTCTGCCGGACAAATTCTCGCTTCAGCTACACATAGGGGTACAGATAGTCATATTATCGTCAGTGTAAATGGCATTTTGGGGTTCTAGATATCATGCATGGAACCACACAATGCCATTTTTTACCATCTTTTTCAGGCTAGAAAAACACCTTAATTAATTTGTTCCTAAAGTGCTTTGAGTTCCTTGAGTAGAAGTTGTTACAGGAGTGAAAAGTATTTTTTAATGAATTGTCCATTATAATTTTCTGTGAGTTTTAAAAAAAGTTATTTCCTCTCCTTTACTGTCCAGGAAGCTTAATTATTTTCCCTTGTATTTTTGCTCTTTTTCAGTAAGTCGCCACTGATTCGTTAATCCCTGGATTTGAGTTGACTTGTCATTTATTGTTTAACTACTACTACTTCTTTACAACCTTATGGAAAGTTTTTCACTGGCACCATCAAATGATGCCAGATTATTTCTGTGATTTGTTTTGCTGAGTGAATTGCAGAAGCAGAACCAGCACAAAATATTGTCTTAGTTGGCTTTACAAATATAGGCCCTGAGTCAGGAAAGCCTCACTCTTCAAGACAGCACTTGTGCTTAGAGTTATGCATGATCTTAGAGTTACGCATGTGCTTAAAAGCACTTCCGAATAGAAATGGTTTTAAGCATGTATTTAAGTGCTTTCTGAACCAGGCCCAAAGTGTCTGAATACTTATTACATTTTTTTATAATCAACTAGCTAATTTTCCTGCACACCTATATTTTTTGATTTCGGGAAGCTTTCTCAATGAGATTATAACTGTGTTAATGAATGTCAAATCTGAGAGGGCCAAATCCTGATTTTGACTTAATGGGTATAAATCCACATAAACTAATGGAGTTATTCCAGATTTACACCAGCATAACTGAGTCCAGAACTTGGCCCAGGCTCTGAGATCTCTAACAGTGTCACTTTAAACAGAGTAGGGAAATAAAATGATATTTTTGCCAGTGCCTTGAGACAGGAACAGGGAGTGAGTCAGACAGTCGTTAAATGAGGAACTCAAAGTGAGAAGTGTTGGGGCAGTTGATGGTTTGTGTACATGAACTATGTAAACTGCAATCTAATTTTGTGTGTCTCTATTTTGGGGCCCCGATTGTAGACAACCAGAGTCTAATTTTCTGGGGTGCTGAGCATGCACAGCTTCCATTGATATCAGGAGCATTCACATAAAAACCATTCATGATTTAACTCTCTCTCCCACCAAAAAAAATATAATTAACCTGTCCCTAAAGTATAGACCTGTGTTTCCGATCTTTCTGCTGAAATATTTAACTGTAGCTAAGTATTTTCCAGACAGGTGATCTCTTCCCTAGAAGCCCTTATGGATATGCCTGGAAAAAGCAGAACTAACATGTGCTGCCGATAAGTAAAATTGCCAGTTTTCAGTTTGTAATTGTTCCTGTGCACATCTCTATATACAGTATGAGCAAGTATTCAACCAATGGTGCATGAGTCCCTTCTTAATCGCTCTGTCTACAGGATCAATAAACCATTGAATAAACTAAGCAAGTACTTGCAAACAGTTACTCAAAGATCATACATTTTAAACAACCAGCAAAAGCCCCTGTTATTTCACAGATCTTCCAAAAAATTCAGATCCAGTGGCAAACATTAAAATGATAGTAATTACTAATGGTTACCATACATAAATTTTCTGGGATTCTGTAGTATTTCCAGATGAATCAGGAAATAACTGGACTCTCTGATACCATAGTGTAGTAACTGTTAGTAAATACTGACTTTTTAATGGTGAGCACTTTAGCAAGAGCAATGCTGAGCCATTGCTGAAGTGAGATGCACTGTAGATCATTCAGTACACCTTCTTGCCAATGCACGATTTTCCCTTCAGTGCATAAATCCTATGTTGTCCTCTCACAAAGGACACCCAATTCTTATTAATGCTATCGTTAACAATTTGCAAGACAACCCTCTAAAGCTGCATGTGCAGTTGTATGAGCAACACGCATAGACTGGGTCATAGGTCAATAGGTGTTTGCCCAGTGAGTCAGCCCCTGAAATAAGCTTCAGGGCCAATGTTGGTATTTAAAGTCCAAGCATACGAGTGAATAGTGCCTTAGAATGCAGTAACACATGTGCTAACTGTTACTGGGTGCTGCTCCCTACGTTGATGCCCAGAGCCTAAATACCAGGCTCCAGTCTACATAGACATTATATGAACAGGTAAGGTAAGTCTGATGGGAGCTTTCAGTGCTGCTGCTGTGAAAGACCTGGCCTCATGGTTATTGAAACCTCTTGCCCAATCAAGAGTGAGGAGTAGAAGCCCTTGTCATCTGGAATGTGAAGCTGCTAGGAGAAGCAGAAGAATAAGACCAGAGACTTGCTCCCAGCTGGCTTCTGGGTCATGTACAAATGAATCCCAAGGAGGAGTATGGGACAGTCATAACCACTGGTTAGACTTGGGAGAGAAATTGAGACTTTCCCATGGACCATATACAAAGAAGGAAATTTCTCCTCTTCTCCTCACCAGTGACTTCCTAGGAGGGTCTTAAGTTGGGTACTCAGAATTAGGGGACACTTCTAAAATTCTTGTCCTTACCTTCTCTGTGTCCTAGTTTTCACAAGTGTAAAATGGTGATAATCACAGCAGTCCTTCCTCAGAGGAAAAGCACTCTATGTAACGTTAATTGTTGTTGTTATTATTTTGTACTATTATGGGTTATACAAGAGGAAGACATACAAGTATAGCCTATATATGGCTTCTACTTAGTTTGGTTTGTTGTTCTCAGAATTAGTTTGCCTCTCTCTACTCATTTGGAGAGGGCTTGTCATTATTTATTTTTACCTTTTTACTAGACAGAGGATAAAATTTTCAAAGGGCCTATGTGACTTAGGAACCTAGGTCCCATTTTCAAAAGTACCAACCCCCCAGTACCATCCAGTCTATCTTGAGAGCTGTACTGATTTCTAGTGTCTATTTTATAGATCTGACTTTCTCTTATCAATATGCTGAACATCATCACTCACTTTGCTTCTCTCATGATGCCAATACGTTTCTCATGCGTGTGCTTTTCTGGTACCAGTTGGAACCCTGGAGAATAACTTTCTGTCTTGTTTGTGTCAATTATATAATGTGTCAAATATATAACAACAGCTTTTCTTAAGGAAGCCTTTTGCAATGCATATCACCTGCTATATTTTTGCCTGTGGTTTCTGTGATGAATTGTTAAAGTATTGAAAAACAACAAGGATGTCATAGGTAAAAGGAAGAGAAAGCAGTGTGAAGATAGGGCCTTTTCTGCTTTAAAGGTATCCACTCGACCTCCGAAAGCATTGAGATGAGAGGGCACTTCTGTGTCCCACAGCAAAGGCTTGTTTTTCTCGAAATGAACTTGCATTCTCTCTCTCTCTCCCTCTCTCTTCTCTTTAAAGCATACATCTGACACAAATTAATCTGCGGGGGCTTTTCAGTCATTTCCCATCCGTTGCTGGGGCAAATTAGACTTGCTGATGTTGTTTTGGCCTAACCCTGAAGCAGCATGAAAGGAAAGGCCTAGAGAGAGCATGTTCTCCTTGGCTCTTCTTCCTTGTACTCTCTGGCCTGCTCAACAAAAAAGTGAGTTCAATTGCCTGAAAGGCACTGGGAGATTGAAATCTCCTCTGTAGAGCCGTAAAGGACCAAAATTACTTAATTAATGTGGAGGCCATTATGTGTGGTTACCATATGAATGAGTAAGTGGGCTGTCTGAGTTACAGAGTAGGAAAGAAGAGAGGATATCTGAGGTCAGCCTTGTCAGGGTAAAGGAATCCTAAACAATGAGGCCATTGGTTTAAGATTTGAGGAAGAATTTGAAAAAGAGCTCTGAAAGTGAAATTAAATGAAGCATGGGAGAGTATTAGTGGAGATTAGCAGAGTTGTGAAGGAACCCAGAAGAGACTGCCAATCGTCCCTAAGCACATGCAGCTTTAACTTTGTTGCTGCGTACGGGAATTAGGCACTACACTGCTGGAGTTTGACTGAAAAGTATTTTCTTGAGCAACATTAAAGAGTTTCTCCTCTGCATCCCTTCTCTTTTATTAACTTCTGGTGGTGAACGTGCTTCTTTCACTTGTGAGTATTTTGTGCCAGCTGGAGATATTGTTGAGGTAAAAAAGGTAGAGATTTTAAAAGAAATTTAGCTCTCCCAATTAAAGTTGGAGGCTCCCTAACTGGCAGGATTTGCTGTAGCACAAGGAGGTAGTTGAAAAAATATTGCTTCAAAGGAAGAGATGAAAACTTGAGAAATAAATTATTTAAATTCACAGCCAAATTTGCTTGTAATTGAGCTCAATGAAGAAAACAATGAGGCTGATTTACACGTGCATTAAACAAAAGGGAAAGTACTGATATTTCTTTGTTGAAAATTAGATTTTTTTTTTTTTTGAACCTTGAAGGCCTGTAGTGGTCTCTTTTTGGAAAGGTTTCTGAGGCCATTTCAAGATGTTTGTTCTTAGTATTTAACTTACTAAACACAGTGATCACCCTAATGAAATCAGCATTTGCTGAGTGTTCTCACATAGCGATACAATTCCCTTTCCCACACACAGCTGAGTGGAGCTCCAGAAGTGGGATCATGTGGGAGTGAAGGGCCTCCCTCTGGCCTGGAAGTAGATCCCTAACTCACTTTGATCACACTCCTCTCCTTGGCATTTCCTATTGGCTAGCTTAGGCAGCTCCCCATTCATCATGCTAATTTTGGTGAATCCCATTCTTAAGCACCTAACTCTCCCCAGGCATTGTGTCTAACTCAGGGTTGTGAATTCCACTTGGCAGCAGTACACTTAAAAGTTAGACATTGCGATGCTCTGTGTTGTAGCATATATTCCTTCTTCGGAATCCCATTCAAAGTGCCTAAATTACTTTTGAAAATGGGACTTAGGGTCCAGATCCTCAAAGGCAGTTAGGCACCTAACTCCCATTGATTCAAATGGGAGTTAGGGTGCCTAAATACCTTTGAGGATCTGGCCTAGGTTATTAAGTTGCTTGGGTGCTTTTGAAAATGTTATCCCTTTGTCTTCGTGCCACCAATGTAATTTTGGAGTAACATCACTGACCTCAGTGGGGCTATTCTGGGTTTGTGTTGGTATAAGTCAGAGCAGAATCTGGTCCTATTTTACAGTTCAGCATGGTGCGGTTTTCTCTCCTACTGCCTCAGTTGCATTTTGGGAGTAGATGGGGCAGCAGTTTCAAATATCCCTACGCTGCATTTGCTGTACTTCATAGATTCCAAGGCCAGAAGGCACGGCTGTGATCATTTAGTCTGGCTTCCTGTATAACACAGGCTGTAGAACTACCCCAGAATAATTCCTAGAGCATAACTTTTAGGAAAATATCCAAACATGATTTAAAAATGGTCAGAGATGGAGAATCCACCAAGACTCTTGGAAAATTGTTCCAGTGGTTAATTTCTCTCACTGTCAAAAATGTACAGCTTATTTGCAGTATGAATTTGTCTAGCTTCAGCTTCCAGCCATTGGATCGTCTAGACTGAAGACCCCATTATTAAATATTTGTTCCCTCTGTAAATATTTGTTGACTGTCATCAAGTCACCCCTTAACCTTCTCTTTGTTAAGCTAGATAGATTGAGCTCCTTGAGTCTATCACTATAACACAGGGGTGGGGAACCTTTTTTATGTCAAGGGCCTGATGGTGGCCTTGGCGGCGGGGGAGAATTTGGCGGCGGGGGAGAATTCGGTGGCGGCGCGGTTTCATGGCGACGGCAGGGTTCCGTGGGGGGCGGGGGGCAGTGCCCGTTGCCGAAGTCCCGCTGCCGCCGAAAAGGGGCGGACGTTCCCCACCCCTGCTATAACACGTTTTCTAATCCTTTATCCATTCTTATAGCTCTTCTCTGAACTATCTCTAATTTATCAACATCCTTCCTGAATTGTGGGCACCAGAAATGTACACAGTCTTCCAGCAGTGGTAGCACCAGTGCCAAGTACAGAGGTAAACAGCTTCACTTCTAGGTGAGATTCCCCTGTTTATGCATCCCAGGATCACATTAGCTCTGTTGTCCACAATGCAACATTGGAAACTCATGTTCTGATGATTATCCACCATAACCTCCAAATATTTGTCAGAGTCACTGCTTCCCCATACTCTAAGTATGGCCTACAGTCTTTGTTCTTAGATGTACGCGTTTACATGTAGCTGTATTAAAATGGATATTGTTTGAGTGTACCCAGTTTGCCAAGAGAGCCCAATCAATTTGAATCAGTGACCTGTCCCCAATTTTTGTGTCATTTGCAAACTTTTTCAGTGATGATTTTTCTGCAGCAGAACAGTTTTTAAGCAGTTGAATTTTCCCTTCAAGATGTGGAGAAATCATTTCCCTCTTTCCCCCTTTTTATTTCCCCTCCCTATTAATTTTTACTGAAACCAAAATTGTTTAAAATATTAAATACTACTGCAGGCCTTCCATTTTGTCTGATTTTTCACATTTGCTATCTGGTCACCCTAGAACCATTACACAGCATTAGACCTACTCATAGTCAGCCCAGCTGGAAACAAAGTAGTGGCCTGAGTTCTAGAAAAGGTGTAGTATAATGACTTTCATGGAGGACCTTGCAACCTCAGAATGAGAAGTAAACTCCATAAAATGGAACAATGTCTTATCCTGCTTGTGACTCACTAAACACTGTCCATGGCCCATTCTTACATTGGTTATGTAGCAAAAGCCCTGAGAATGTCAAGGAGATTTTTTTTTGTATATTGGCTGGAAACACTGTTTGACGTACAGCAACCTACTTCCTGTTAGGGAACTATGGTCTAGTGATGTCTATATTTGACCAGAAACCTCTGGAGCTGTAGCTCTGTCTTTGCCACATCCTCTGTGTCTTTATTTGCCTACTTGTAAACTGGGTTTATTAGTAGTCATCTACATGCTGCACAACACATGAATCAGCAGCATAGGCCACAATAACGAAAACCGCATCCAAAAAGTGTGACACAATTTTAATATGTGTAAAATGCCTGTGACAGACTATGTATCCAGTAATTAATAACTGAATTAATAAAGTAATGAAAAAAACTCCCATGAACCCATTTAAAAAATAATAATTTCCCCCTTTTGTGTTCCCTTTTTTATAGTTTTCGCCAACAATTTTGGTAACATCTATAACATTTTTAAAAGTCCCTGTTTGTTTTTGACTAACTTCATCCTCTTCATCCTGGGCATTGTGATCTGCATTATCCCAGCATTTGCAGCTGTTGTGTGGTTCATGGATGAAAGTTTGGTCTTGAATGTAGCTGGATCTGTTTGAGCTAGAGCATATTCATAGAAAGATATATACCATGATCAGGTACCTCTTTACCTTCTCTTAGATAAACTAAGAAGATTGAGCTTCCTAAGTCTCTTGCTATGAGGCATATTTTCCAGACCTCAAATCATTCTTTGTAGCTCTTTTCTGAACACTTGCCAATTTTTCAACATCTTTTTTGAAGTGTGGACACCAAAACTGGACATAGTAGTCCACAATAGTCTCTTTAATGCTGTATACTGAGGTAATACCATATCCCTTCTTCTGTTTGTTATTCCCGTGGTGATGCTTCCAAGGATTGAGTTCACCCTCTTAGCTATAATATTGCAAGTTCATATTCAATTGGTTATCTACCATGACCTCTATGTCCTTTTCAGTGTAACTGTATTCCAGGATATGTTCCCCATCTTGTAGATGTGACCTATATTCTTTGTTCCTAGATAGATGATGTGGCATTTGGCTATATTAAACGGCATGTGATTCAAAAAGGCCCATTTTACCAAGCAATCCAGATTGGCCTGTATGAATGACCTGTCCCCATTATTATTTGTCACGCCACCGATGTTTTATGTCATCTGCAAATTTTACCAGTAATGACTTTATATTTTCTTCCAGATAATTGATAAAGACATTGAATAGCATTGGGCTTATCACAGATCTTTGCGGGATGCCACTAGAAACACCCTCATTGGATAATGGTTCCCCGTTTATAATCACTTTTTGGGATCTAACAATTAACTAGATTTTAATTAATTTAATATGGGTGCATTGATTTTCTGTAGTGCTAATTTTTATCAGAATGGCACGTGGACTAAGTCAAATGCCTTAGAGAAGTCTAAATGTATTATGTCAACAAATTACCTTTATCAACCAAATTTGTGATCTCATTAAAAAAACTGTGTGAAATTGGCGTTGTAAGACCTATCATTCATAAAGCCAAGTTGCTTGCCATTAATTATCTTACCATCCTTTTTTACTGATTGTGTCTTATATAAGCCTTTCTATGATTTTGCCCAGGATCTATGTCAGGCTAATGGACATCCTTTCTATATCTTGGTCTTTTTATATGTTGGCAGGACTTTAACTCTAGTGTTCAAAGATATGTTAAAAATTAACATTAATAGCTTAATAAATAATAATAATAATAAATATTAAATTTTTTTAATACTCTTAGGGGCAAATTATCAGGTCCAGCAGATTTTTAAAAGTTCAACTTTAATAATCAGGATCAAGGCCTAAACAGACAAAGAGTGAAAGAAAGGAAGTATCATTTTGCATATAGGGAACTGAGACACAGAAAGATTAAATGATAAATGATTTGCCCTAGGTCACACAGGAAGTCTGCACCAGAGCAGAAACTGAGATTCTCTTGGTTGAGACCAGGTCCAGAGCCTTAACCTCAAGACCATCCTTCCTTTCCCTCTCACACCTTACTACTCTGATCAAGATTAATTTGCAACTCTTGGTGAGCTAAAACATTCTACAGAGGAATCATGTACACTGCAGACATTCTGAATTGCTTCTAGTAATAACACGTGAGGCTCTTGCTTAGTTAAAATTGACTAGGATGATTTTACTTATTATAGGTTTCTGTATTGCAACAGTTATTGTTAAACATGTGCAGTAAATACAGTTTACAAGCTGATATGATTTGTCTGCCCAATATTAATTGAATCAGTACTAAGAGGGATATTTAGTTAAGAATTATTTTTATTAAAGTACGTTGCAGGCATTATTCCTGCTGATAACCCCCAGTGTGAATGCAACTTTCTATCTCTACAGCTAAAGATTTTTGTATTGCTTCCAATAGGCTTTAACTCTGACATTTCTTCTTAATAAAATCTAATTACAGAAATGTGATTTCACTTTAAGTGGTTTTCCATATTCCATATTCCTGCCAGTTCAGAAAAATCAGAAATCCTTTGCCTTAAAGCTCTCTTACTCTCTCTCTCTCTCACACACACACATGCACACACACACAAAGACTCATATTACTTAAGCTTTCAAGTCTTCTTTTTTATGTTTGAATCACAAATATATTAAAGTTCAATAAATCCCTCATTAAATTAATAAAAATGAAGGCAGGGAGTCTGATAGCTGAACAGTTTCTAAGAGTTTGGGAAGATTTAAAAAAGGAAAACATAACACAACTGCTGAAGGCTAAAAAGAAACGTTGATAAATGAGATTCAAAATCAAATGGATTTTTAGAAAGGTTGTGAATAATTAATCCACTGTTAAGAACCCTTTTATTGAACCCTGACCCTCCTAACTGATGAAACTACTCAGGTAAGAATTAAATGCAAACATTAGCATAAAAAGCCTTAGTGTTTATGTCTTTTGATCATTGATGTTATCTGGCAAAAAGCTGGATTTTAATATTCTTGAGAAGGATGAGCAGAATTTTGACTGCCATCCAGGTTTCTTGGTTGTAACAGTATACATCTATGATCCTTCAGATTCAGATAGATTCCAGCTTATTTCCTCTCACTGAATGCTTTCATAATAAATGCACTTTTTGTTGTGTTATCTGCTATCCAGTGAGCTCCTTGTGAATCAAATAACTCAGCCTCAGAAGGAAAAGAACACACTCTCCTTTCTGAGGATGCTATAGACTGGAGATGAGAAGTCCCTGGTAGTTTTTTTTTTTGGGGTTGGGGGAGGTTAGGGGTCAATGAGAGATGCAAATATTCTGAGACTCATTGTGGGTAGTTGGAGATAGTAAGTAATTTACCACCTGTATTTTCTCTGTTCATAGGAGTTCTGGGCTCTGACTGCTGGCCATTCATCCCTCAAAATGAGACAAACTAGCTTCATAATTGAAGATCATTATTAAAAAGTATTTCCTTACTCTTAATGTACCTACATACATTCAACCAATATGTGACAAACATTACTGTCATCTACAAATGAGTACAGTACCTAATGTCATACCATTAAAATACCTTGAATAGATAACATTCATTGGGTTTTGCCAGGATATAATCAGAAAAGTGCCATTAATGTTAATGGCAGGCATTGGACTAAATGTGTGTGCATTGTGATTATATACAGTAGAACCTCAGAATTACAAACACCAGAGTTGCAAACTGATGGGTCAACCACAGACCTCATTTGGAACTGGAAGAATGCAATCAAGCAGCAGCAGAGACCCCAGCTCCCCCCCTCCAAAAAAAAAAAAAAGCAAATACAGCACAGTACTGTGTGAAATGTAAATTACTAAAAAAAATGAAGGGAAAGTTTTAAACAAAATTGACAAGGTAAGGAAACTGTTTCTGTGTTTGTTTCATTTAAAATAAGATGCTTAAAAGCAGCATTTTGCTTCTCCATAGTAAAATTTCAAAGCTGGATTAAGTCAATGTTCAGTTGTAAACTTTTGAAAGAACAACCATAGTGTTTTGTTCATACTTACAAACATTTCAGAGTTACAAACAACCTTCATTCGTGAGGTTTAGAACTCTGAGGGTCTGCTGTATTATGATTATTATTCATTATCTATATTGTGATAGCACTGATAGGACCCAACCTAAGATCAGAGCCACACTGTGCTAAACAATATACACACAGAGAATGAATAGTCAGCCTCTGCCCCGGGGAGCTTACTATCTAAGTAATGACAAAAGTGTACTACCTAGGGTCTGAATTTAACTTGCAAGAGCAAGGGAATTGCATGATACAGCTTAAAAAAATAGCTTTGAGCAAAATGCTAAAGTTGTGGAAGCTGATCAGTTAGTTTTTATTGAGCAAATTTATCAAAACCTACCTTTACTCTGAAAATCAGGCTGGAAACCTTACAAGATCAAGTTTTCTCATGATATTTCTAGTGCTTCCTGGTTTTGAACAGGCTTGAAATACCCAGAGAACAGCCTTTCTTATGGGATTTCACGATCTTTGCATCGAGCCATTGTTAATGCCTGCAAGGCTCAACTGCTTGGAAATGCATCGTAAAGAATTTCAGTAGAGAGGTTGCTGGTTCAAAGGCAGATTGGAAATGACTGAAGTTTATTACCAACAGAAAGCTGCTTTCATGATGTCATGAAATGTGTGTGGTAGTCTTAATTAAATTCCTAGTATACAAGTGTCATAATCCATCGTCCTTACTGGCCACATTATTGACAGTCCCTAGTAAAAATCAGGACTCTATTTAAGCATTATTGTCATCTTTCTCCATTGCAAAAATGAAAGGTCTTTTACCGGGGATTAGTCATGAGGATTTTTTTTTTTTAAAGAAAAGTCAGTGAGATGGCATCACTGGCTGGATGGCCCTTTGAACAAAGCTGGGCTCAACCTTGATTATGACTTAGCAGCTCTTCCTCAGCCTCCCTAATGATAAGGACTAATTAATGACCCTAACTGGGTGTAATGGGGCTTACTTAGAAAGACTGATCCCAGCTGTGATGGCAACCCAAGGTACTACTTACATACAGCTGGGAACTCAGAAGGGGAGGAGAAGTTCACCAGAGAGTTCTTTCTCCCTCCCTTGGGAGGCCCTCTAGTTTGGGAATGGCTGGGGTCAGGAAGCAGAATGGAATAGGATTAACTCCTGTGGTAGGATCCTAGTGTGGAGAGGAGCCCTAGGGTAGGGTCTGTGAGGACCAGGGAATGAAATAGAAGCCCAGAAGGGGTAGAAAGCTAGTTTACAAGATACTGCTATCAGGGAAGAGGCGGGGGGAGGAAAGAGTAGGTAGTCAGTACCCTGATGAGGGGGATGAAGTGAAGTCAAGTGCAGGAAAGGCAAAGGATCTTTTTTTTGGAGCTCAGCCCTGGAAGGTGACTGAACTGTTGTGTGACTTGGCCATAATGCTGAGCCACAGAAGGCCAAGGGAGACCGTCAAGGGAAGGAACCAGCTGGGAGTGGTCACCAGAATAGAGAAAGTGACCAGCAGAGGAGGTGTGAGAGGAAGTCCCCTGCGCTACTACATCCAGGCCTGAGGAGGTGCTGTGGAGGTGAGGCTGCATATTTACAGATTAATTTACTATTTTTCACCAGTACTGTCATAGCTATGCTGAATGATGCTAACTATAACTAACCAGAGCTCTTTTAGACATTGTGAATCTTTATACAAAAGATTATATACATTTGGAATAAAGTTGTGTTCTTTGATGACAGACTAAAAACACTCAAAACTTCCTTTAAAAAAAAAAAAAGAAGCTTAAGGCTGCATAGATGAAGTTAGATGAAGAAACAAATTGCAGCAGTTTGCACAACCCTGTCATCGTGGGAACAGCAGCCAATAGTAAAGGTGATTTTAATAAATCTGTCAAATGTAGTGTCAAAACATATATTCTTTGTGAGGAAGACTAGGATATTTTATGCTAATCTATTTTCAGTGGGGGCTAGAAAGTAGTTGTTAAAAAGCACCATTGTTACTGAATTGAAAACTGTACATTTTGTGAATGACAAGCTCCTACTGTACTAGTAGATAAGCCCATTATTTGGACTGACTTTTGAAATGCTGAAGATAGCTCACCCACATCTGTAAGACAGAGCTGAGTGAATAATGAAACAGTGAATAATTTATCTAATGCATTTAAGGGATTGATTTTATTTTTGGCTCACAGGCTCAAGAGTGCCTCTTTTCCCCCCCAGATATTTTATTCTGTGGACTGATTGCAAATATATGAACTATAAGCTGTGTTGCTTAGTTGTGATTGTTCAGACAACATTGTCTCTGTACTCTGAGTGCACAAGCAATTGTGGCATGGATACTTGCATGTACTCATTTAAAAAGTCAGTTTATTGAAATACATGTGGTTTTTTGTTTTTGCTACCTGCAAATATATATATTCCAGTAAAACTGTAGCCTATTAATGACTGAAGAAATCGGACATGAAAAGGGGAGCAGGCATGGCAGCATTGTATTAAAATAGTTTTAAAAAATGAATTAATATTTACAGACAATATTTTCTCTAACCTCTGTGCTTTAAGTGCACAGTATTAGTTTAATACCCCCCTCACACAGCTACCCCTAGTAGACTGCTGAAGGTTTAATTTTGTAAACGTTATGAATGGGTGAGTAGATTCCTTATTCCTGCTTATGCAGACTTTTCCCCTCGCCTTTCAAGGACTCCTTTAAAAAAGGCCTTTGAAATGTTGTAACTTAATTGTATTGAAAAGTTCATGAACAATTATTTAAGTTCCCTGTTATGGCCATTTCAATTTACTCTTTAAATGAAAAGACACTTGGCTGTTTAATCTTAGTGCCTCAGAGCTGCCCACTGTTTGTTTATTTTTGTCACAATTCTTCTTCTGCACTGTGGTGTGGTTCTGGAATTGCGCACCTAGGGGTCTGTTGTCCCCTGAAGTGCATGCCAAACTTTTATCCACGTTAATGGGAATGTTAAGGGAGGAAGAGAGTTTTGTGAGGTGAGTGGGAGGTTTTCCTTAACTTTAAATCTATTATCCTTTCATTTCATTCCCTGGTATTCACATGTCCTATAGTAGCGTTTCTCAGTGACCAGTCCATGGACCGGCCTTGGTCCCTGAGATCTCCCTGACACAGTATAGGAAGCCGGTCCCTGGTATCTAAAAGGTTGAGAAACACTGTCCTATAGTACTGTGTGAATCCATTCTGTATGTGTCTATGAAAGACAAGTTGGATGAGGTAATATTTCTCATTGGACCAATTTCTGTTAGTGAAAGAGACAAGCTTGTGTCTGTCTACCATATTTACCTATTTAAGTAGGGCCAAATTCTCCCCTTGGGTATGTCTGTAGCTCCCAGTGCAATAAATATAAACTTCACATGTGCATCAAGGACAAAAGTTGGTCCTTAGCTTGTAAGCTGTTCAGGGCAGGAACTCTCTAATGCTATAGCATACTTACGTTCTGTGCATCTCTAACAGATGGCACCAAATCAGAACGTCAGATCCAAAGTTTCCTCCACTCTGAACTTTGGGAGGGTTTGGATAATTATTTCTGCACTCAAGCCCATCCTTTAGATTTTGCATCCAGATGAATCTAGGACTGCAAGGGCCCTGTTTTCTTGATCCAGTTCAGATGGCAACATGCCAGAAATCTCCCGGGTATCACTGATCTTGCAAATTCTCCACCACTTTGCTCTTCATGGCACAGACTATTCTTGTACAGTGCCCTGCCGATCACAATGAAACCCCTTTTTTTGACTAGGGAGTCTAATGAATACTAAATCTCATGAGATTTCTGCTCCATTGAACTGAAATTCTATCCCTGGTTCATTCTTCAAACGGGCTCTAAACCCTATGCTAAACCTAAATTGGGTCCAGATTGAACACTGCTACCTTACCCCATCTATCACACAAAGCAATAACCATTATACACTTATTGCTTTGCTGTGAAATCTTACGTGTAACTCTCCTATTTTGGGGGGAGGAGGGATGAGAGAGATTAAACAGAGATCCTGAGAATAAACTGAACTGAATTCCTGAACGGTATGAGGCACTGTAGCTGCAAGTAATAAAACAGGTTTCTGTTTTGTGGTCTAAGCTTTCAGAATGAGATCTGCATCGTTTGTTTATAGAAGCAGGCCGGTCCATAGCTGTTACCTTGCAAAGGCAAAAAGTTCTGAAAAAGTGCATACAGTATTCTGCTCCTAAACCACCTGTGCTAAAATAACATATATGGGATCTTAAAAGTGTATATATGCTAGGATTTTGCTTGTTTAGTAGCTTTCTTTGATTAAACATAATTATTTTAAAAAAATACAAGTCTTTTGGCTGAAATGGAAAGCTGCAGTTATTGTACCGGAGATTACGTGTAATAGATACTTTAAGAAATGGTAGGATTATGGTATGTTCTTCTTTTAATGCAGAAGTTGTTTTTAATGAGCAATCAGTCGAACAATTACGTTCCTAAGTAACACTTATTACCACTTTAAAACTGTCTTAATCAAATTATCAAATACTCATAATCAGCAGTAGGGTGACTTGTACTACTTTACATTTTGTGACTAGTAAGATTCCTGATGTCCATCTTCCTTAGTTACATTGATTGTTTTGTACTTTTAATTGGTTGGTTTGTGGAATGTGCTGAACAGATAGCAGAGTTCTTGTTCCATAGAATTAGCACAATAAATCAGTGACAGCATAAACTACCTTACACTGTCCTGCTCTGGCAGGACCACTTCTGACACTGAGAGCATAGTACAGCTTGCATGTTTATGCAGTCCTTGGCCATTTTGCTGTCACTGCCTACAAAGCCTTTGTGGTGTCTGCTTTTTGCGATTCGGACACTTGTCATCTGGAAACTGGACTGAGGCCAAACAAATTCATTCCACATGTCACTGAATGGTCCTATCAATGTTCCGTTTCCACTGATCTGAGCTGAAACAGCAACCTCGGGATGGAAAGCTATCCAGTCCCCAGATACTGTTGTTGTTGTTACAACTCCTTAACTTAGCAGTGGGAACAAGATGAAGGACTGGATTGGAGATCATGCAGTGGTGGGAGTGTCGGTGTCTCCATATGCTTAGACAAGTATCCAAACCTTGGAATCAGACCTCAGACTCATGAAACTCCCTCCCTTCCTTCCTTCACTGAAAAACAGTTGTAGGTTAGTGCCATCATCTGTCTCCCACAATTCAGTTGGGAACCAGTGTGCTTTCCATTCACTGCTTTCTTTGTATCTTATCACCTCCCATTTCCCTGTGTTTCTTTCCCTCATCATGCTACGGTCAGGTTGCTGAATCCTGGTGAGGGTTGCTTGTTATGTCTTCAAGGCCCCTGGAAATCATTTTCAAGTATTCACTCTCTTTGGCTAATAAGTACCTGGAAGGAATTCTCCACTTCCCTACAACCTCTAAATGCTACTTTTCCATTCAGGGTTTCCAGAGCAACTGGGGAGAATTCCCCTGATGTAGGCATTGCATAGGAAAGCTGTTACCTGCCTTACTGAGGTTCCAGCCAAACTCTGGCATAGTGAGGATGTTGGTGGTGCAGGCCACTACAGCCATGCTGGATAGCTCTGAGTTGCAGAGCTTCCCCATAACTTCTAGCCATTCCCTGAGCTGCTTAAGTTGCATTAGAGACAATTTTAGGTCCTGACCAACCTGGGATCCCACAGGCTTAAAGCTCCCTTCAGGCAGCTCCCATCTGTACCTGTTCAGATAAGTCTATTTTACCACTTGATTGTCCATTGGCATTATTCAGAAACTCCCCTGTTGCCTTGCCCAATTACCTGATCAGGTCAGTTATTTCCATAGCCTCATATCTGTTTGTCCACATCACACAGTTTATTTAAGGAAGATGAATGACTGAGCATGGCAGTGAATGATGAATTCCTTCGGGAGGCCCCATCTCTTTAATTCCATCACAGGTCCAAATGCAATTGGATTAATGGTTTTAGCTCAGACTAGTGGTTAGCACTGCATATTACAGAACTCAGCAGAGTTGGAACAACTACATTTCAGGGAGAATGTGGGTTACTAATGTGGTAGTTAAATGTCTGTATTATATCCATGACCAAGGAGCCAAATTCAGGCCCATTGTTGGATTTACACCAGGGCTCATCCAGGAAAACTTAAAACTGACTTTGGAGGGGTATGTGTAGGAAACTAATTTCACAGTTTGAGGTCTGTGGATCATTAACGATTCAAGTCATTGTTAATAATATACAGCATAAACTATACCTTCAGATCTATCCTTGTGCCCCATTGACAGCAACAGTAATAGATCCAACAGTGGTGACAAAAAGGTTGGGCTCACGTTGCAGCTGCAGTTTTAACTGTCTTCCAGAACGAGGAGCCTGTGAGTGAGTATGGCTGTGCTCAAGGCAGGGGCTGACACAGATCTGGTGCAATATATGGTTCCCCAGCAAGAAGCCTTACTGAGGGAAGGGAGGAAGCATCCAATATCTCTATAGTTAAACAATGCAAAGCCTTACAAAGACTTAAGGAGATAGTGAAAACAGAATTTGCGGGGCTGTGATGTCATGGTCCCAAAAAATAATATATGGACATGTTTGGCAGCACAGCAGAAGACTGGGGGAAAGTCTAGAACTGGGAGGTTGCTGGTGTTGCCCTGCAATGTAATTCAGGAGTGACTGGCTATATCACTCATACACAAGAGCTGGGAGTGATTTACATGCTGGAGACTGTGTCTGAGCAGACCTGAAGTCACTGGTCTCACAGTGAAGCAATGTAAGAGGTACCCCAGGCTGTAGAATTGAGGGGACTCAGCTGTTCATCTGTTGAGATTACCTAGCTTGGGTAATGTCACAGCATCACCCTATGGAATTGGAGCAATGATCTCCCACATGATGCCTGATGGTCAGGAATTATTTAGTGCTTTTGTTTCCAGATCCCTAAGCCCAACAGAACATGACCATGCTCAGACAGTAGAGCCTTGGTTTTAAGGGAACAACTCAACATTGAAATGTTGATGGGTTAACATGACTACCATTGTTGGATACAAGCTCCACACAACAAGACACGATTACAGCTGTTGAAATGTTCAATGTGGCACAAATTGGCATATGTGACGGGGTGGGTTTACCCCACACTGAAAGAGTTAACCATACTCTTTGGGCAGTGGAAGTTCTAGCCCCCTGACTCTGATGGGCATGCTCTGACTGTTGCCCTATGATAAAAGGGAGCAGCCTAGCTCATTCAGGAGAGACCGCCGAGGAGGAAGGATGCCCATCAGGAGCTCTTGGCCATGAGCTGATTCAGCCCTGAGTTGGAGGAACTGGAGACTCTGAAGAACCAAACCGAGACCTGTGGGATGTTGTCAATGGTCTGGAAGAGCTGCATACAGTGCACCTTTGTGTAGTCAGGATGAAGACATTGACTAGAGGATATGTCTGGTGGCCAGGTATTGACTGACAGATTGAGTAGTTAGGTAAGGACTGTTCTGGCTGTCATATGGTGCAAAATATGACTGGCTTGGCACCAGTTCATCCTGGAACTGGCCAACTGCTCCCTGGGAATTAATTCATTTAGATTACACAGGCCCATTCTTGGGTACCCATTTTCTAGTACAGTGGATGAATATTCCTGAGGGCTTTTTTGCATGTCATCCCTGGCTTCTGCAAGTACCAGACAAGTTCTACAAAGCCTTTTGCTTGCACTGGACTGCCAGGATAAATTGCATGTAATAATGGTCCACATTTTGTTTGTTTTCATGGCTTTCCAAGCTTTCATAAAAGAAACAGCATCAGACGTGTTATATCTGCACCATGCCATCCTGCAACAAACGGCTTAGCAGAATGCTTTATTCAAACCATGAAACAAATTTTGAGAACTGTGACAAAACAACCAGGTCAATTATAGGCCAAATTTGTAAATTTCTTGTTATATGCATGCATTCCAATAGATAGATCACCACATAGATCAGATTAGGTATTTACTCCCAAAACAAAGTGCTGCAACACTGTCTGTACCTGTTCTGGCTGATCTGAATTATGAATTTCAGGACACTAGTTCCACTGATTCCTAGCACAGAGGAATCAGAATGTGAATTGTGATCAGAAGCATCTGTTCAAGTATCTACTCCAGAATCTGAGACAGTACCCTGTGCGCCAGTGGAAATCACTTGAGCAACTCCAATCTGTAGTTGATAAGGCTGATAAGTGGTACAGAGGCAGAATAATCCGCTCCCTCTGTCTGGAGTGCTCAGATATTCTGACCTTGATTACAGTTGCAATTTACAATGTTAGATTAGACATGATTGTGGGCATGGGTAACAACGCAGGAAAGGGGGAGGACTTAATATATATGATGTGAAAGTACATGTTCCACAACCAACCACTAGAAGACATCCGTATGTATCAAGCTCCCTAGTAAGGGAGTAGTAAAGTGTGGCAGCGCAAGAAGCAATGCAGTAGCTAAATAAACAAGCCAGTTACTTAGCTCTTTGTCACTGTCTTAATTGGCAGGTTCCTGGTTCCAGAATTTTCAGATCTAAAAGGATGCTGATGAGAGGGTTGTGGGCTAAGCCACACCTCTTTCACAGAAATAGGTGCTTTAAGTCCAGGTTTCAAGGAGGTGCCTATATCTGCATAGCAATCCATGAATGGGAACCAGTTGCTTGGGGTGAGGCAACTTAGGTATCCGAACAGCTTCTTGCAGGAATGAGTTAGGCAGTTGTTTCACTCCACACAAAATGTCTGGAGGAAGTGGACAGAAGGTGTGAAGATGGGATTCTCACCTCCCAGTGGGACTGCAGAATAATATTCACACTCTCTCTCTTTCTGGCCCAATGATTACTTATGTACCTTAACCACTGTTCTACAGTCATTCTCTCTCTCTCTCTCTCTCTCTCTCTCTCTCTCTCTCTTGCCCAATGACTCTCAGCACTGAGGATAAAACACTTATGTGGGAGGTCCTGGGTCCAGTCCCCCTACCCCTTCCATTGGACAAGTCCCCTTTCACTCTTTCATTGGACAAATTTGTGGGAAATTGTTAATTTCTCCACAATAGATGATATTCCATCAGCTAACTACTAAACTATAGCTGCTGGGAAATGGCTAGAGCAGGGGTGTCCAGACTTCTTGGCCTGAGGGAAAAACACTAAGGGACAAAAGGGCTTGCTTTGCCCTGCTCATGTGGCATAAAGTCCCCTCTTGGGGATTCCTCTTGCATGGGAGAGTCCCCAGTGCATAGAAACAGTATAGCCAGCTCCCATGCCTCCCTCCCTGCAGTTCCTGGGGCAGAGGGTGTGTCAGGGTGGGAGAATGGTTGGTGAGTGCTGCACATCAATTCCCCCGCCACCTGGCATATGGACCCTTACGGACCACAAACATCTTGTGGCATGTAACAGCAGCACCCAGGCTCCTCAACCCTGTGGCTAGAGCTGCAATAGGTGGCTAGTTCTCATTTTTATTCATCTCCTGGGCTGTCTGGTGTGGAGAAGGGAACCATCCTTTCTGTGGCACTCCCGTAGGTTCAGACACACCGGGTTGAGTCCCTGCCCTACTTCCTCTGGGGCTCCCACAGCCAGGCATGGAAGAAAGCAATGTACCAAGCACAGCTACTCACTCCTCCCTCCCCTGTGACAGCCCTGTAATGACCAAGCTGAATCTGGCCCTGCATGAGTGCAGAGATGACCCATGCCTGCAGATGGGGTGGAGGAGGGGGGGCGGGGAGGGAAGGGTGTCAGAATGAGGGCAGCTGGTTTCAGCAGTGATACTGAGCTAAGTCCATGTGAGTATGCTCAATACAAGCCCTGCCTCAGCACCCTCTGCTGTATTACCTCTGAAGTACGGCCTAAAAATCAAAGGCAAACAATGTTTGGGTTTTGTCACCCCTTCGGTTTATTGAAAGTGTCCACTGTTCTTGAATTTTAAAAAAATAAATAAATAAATGAAGAAAAATCTGTCAAACTGAAAATTCTAAAACTTAAAATTTTCGGCCAAAAATAATTCAGTTTTTGGGTTTTTGGTTTGATGAAAAGTTAAAAATTTCCTCTGAAAACTTTGACAAAACAGTTTTTTCTCTTCTTTCTTTAATCAAAATCTTCAGTGGGGGGGAGGCATTTACTGAGCAGCTCTGTGAAGGACACAGATCAGAACCTGAGTTTATATTGCTCTAGAACTCATAGTAAACAACTTCTATTAATCTACTAACACAGATATAATGCATTTATTTTTGATTTAAAATAAAACATACAAATTACCAGCCCAAACCTACAGTCCTTACAAAACTTCTGTTGGAGTCAGAAACTTCTAAAAGTGAAGGCCTTTGCAGGATTTAGCTGCATTGTTCTTCTCTTGTGTTCCAGGAAAAACTGCCAGTGTGGTCCTGTGTTTTGCAAAGTTTTGATATCTCTGATCTCGACCCCAACCTCACTTGAGAAAGCTACTCTAACATAATGTCATGATGCACATCAGGGCAGGCCCTCAGCTAGTGTAAATAGTCATTGCTCCAAACTGCTACCCTCTGAAGATCTGTCCCTATGTCTTTATTCCTATTGGCAAGAGTATTTTGTTGAAATGAAAAAGCATTTAAGTAGGTCATACATTAAAGAGACACAAAGAGGCAAATCCTCAGTTTTTGATCAGATGTTGTGCAGGTTTCATCTGAGTGAGGACTGAAGAAAAAACAAGTCAGTGTTTCAGAATGCGGCCCACCAGCAGCACTACATAGTATCTTTATCTGTTTTTGTTTTGTTTTTGTTTTGTTTTTTGTTCAGCAGCTTCTCTCCTAGAAAATGAATGTGAATATAGCCTATCTGAGCATTAGAACATGCCTTGCGTGACTGAAAACATTTGTAAGGAGGAGCTAGCATGGTGCTGTTTATACCCAAACAGTAATCAAGATCTCAACCAGTGATGATGAGCTGTCAGCTATTTTTTGTTTTCCTGCACTAAACAAGTCTGACACTAGCAGCCCACAAGCTAATCAGTTCAAGGATATGGCATGAGAATCTATAGTAAAACCATCAGCAGAATATTCATAAAGCTGAAACAAACACCAGAGTTCTGCTGACATTCCCTGGAGATGAAGACCCTCTTCTTGAGGAAGAAGAGAAAGGAGAAGGAAGTCAATGCATGATAAACTGGATTTTTCTTCTTTCCTGGAAGAAATGTAATCTCTCCCTCTGTCTCTCAGTAAATTGTTTCCATACATGCTGAACTCAGAGCTACAGACCTAGAGAGCAGAACACTAGTGCTTTGTCCTTTTGATTCCTTCACCCTCTGCTTTTCCCGGTGCTTGTTACTAACATGTGGAGATGTGTTGCAGCAGCAATCTACTTTTAATGACAGCTAAGGTTTCCTTGATGAAGCAGCCTTGTGGGTTGCTCGACAGTTTCAACATTTTCCTCCGGTGCCTCAGGATGCTGTGTGCATCTTCAGAACCAAATACGCATATGACAATCCGGAATGTACAGCAGATCCAGACACCCACCCACACAAACCCTATCAGGGGGAAATAGCAAAGGGTTGAGAAGTTCTTTAGCAATGTTATTGCAGAGATGGGCTGGGAGGGAAAGGAACTCTTAGGGCTAGAATGGGAGAAGTAATTTTATTACCTTTTCAGTTGTTCCTGACTTCACTTTCACATTTCAGTGCATTGTCTCCTAGAGCAATATGGGCCTAATTTAGTAGCTCCCATGGACTTCAACTGGAGCTGTAGGTGCTCAGCTCTTCTGCCAATAAGGCCCTAAGTGAGTCTCAGGTAGAAAATTAGAGGGGGACAGATCCTAGACTTATTTCCTGAGATGGTATGCCCTCATCATTGCAAATATGAAATGCACAGTATCCTGTTTAAAAAGGTCATACTTGGCCCACTCTGAGCATAGACCATCTTGCACCAGAGGAGCCATTTTGCTCTTGCTGATTGTACATGGCTCCCAGGGATGCTAATATGTGACACACCTGGATAGTGACCGAAGGACGGACTCCCCGATGAGACAGGCGAGAGTACTAACCAGCTATTCTTCAGAAGAAAAATGCATCTACTGTATTTTGCTGAGTGTCTAAATTCTGCACTTTACAGACTTGGCTGTGGTAGGTTATGGCACAGAGACTGAAGACCCTCTCTCTGGTCTACACCACAGAAATGAGGCAGACAACCAGAACATAAACTTTATGTCAAGATCATCATCCCCTGACTCTTTCCTAATGACTTCCTACTCTGTCAAATAAGGAGAAAGCGCCTGCTCTCGCTGGAAGGAGAAGGGAAGTCAATAAATACAGTAGCAGGTTACTCAGGATGATCACTTAGTGCTGGGCCTTTCTGAGATAGGCCTGTGGGCTGCCTGACACGCAGTCCTGTCCTCTTAGAGAGCTCTCCCGTGAAATCAAAGAGCTTGAAAGCCTTTCATTTTGTTTGTTTGTTTGTTTCTGAGGCAGATATCTCCAAAATAGAGGAGCAGGTGCATAGATATTTGAACAATTTTGTGTTCTGAAGACTAGATGGTTCAGGGATTGGTACGGAGCCTTTCACCTCTTAGTCACTAGTTCTTTCCCAAGCAGGTGCAAAGGCAAACTTGGTTGCCAGTGGCTTTCACCAGGGTTCCTTTAAGAAAATCTCAAGCCCTAGGCATACCCCCACATAGCTTCTCCCCTGAATCATAGCTTCCCACCTTTACAGTGCCAGTGAGGGGGGAGATCCCTTTTTTTCCAGAAAGGTTACACAGCAGCACATGGCTCCTTTCTTTCCCTGGGAATGGCAGAAGTGTCCCCCTGCTCCATGCAGGTGTGGCAAGGGGGCTTCCCAATATTAATCTCTCCAGAACATACCCCATCAGTGGATGTATGTGCTTGGTTGAATGGGTTGGGCCTGCTGCACTCTTCTGCCACATACAAAGTCCTCTCCAAAGACAATGCAACCCTCTTCCCCCTCAGGAATGCTGAACATAGAATTAACACTTCACTAAGATGAATGGTGTAGTTGACATCACTCAGAGCTATTGCTTCAGGCCATCTGCAGACGTAGGTAGACACCTCCACATTGGTTACACCATTTTCAAGCTTTCGTCCACCACCATGAGGATTATAAATTCACTTTTAAACCTGATATTGTCCTGTAATCACATGACTCCAGGTCCTCAACTGAGGAAGCTAGTTTATGGGAAGCTATGCTACCCCCCAAAAAATTGGTGGTACTTACAAGGGATTGGGTATATTCAAGGCAGCCTAATTCTCCACTTACCTATTACAGCGTCCTCTGTAGATGCTTCTCCTGTGAATGCTGTGGTGGAAATTAAAGGCTGCCCTCCTTGGAAGAACCCCCAAAGGTAGATTCTAGGGTAGGATGTGGAGGATCAACTCTAAATCTAGACGAATCTGACACAGTTTCTGCCGTTTGATAGCTGCCATGTGTGTTCTATACAGTGAGTTTGGTGGTCAAGTCCCCATTTGCACTTGCAGGGGCAGCGTGCTGGAAGAAATGGTTTCTAACATGGTTTCAAGGAGCTGCTGCCTTTTACAGTTATACTGGTCCACGTGAACAAGCATTATCCACGTTTCTCTCACTTTTGAAAACTTGTGAAACCTGGTTAAGTGTCCATCCCCAATGACTGGTGTAACCATGTGGAAACGGTTAGGTAGCAGTGACTTTAAACAGTGCTAGATATCGCTTCCAATATATTGTTTTCCTTTGCAAATACAGATGAGACTCCTAGGGGCTGCTTTGTTGGCAGAGAAACCAAGGATTAAATGGGTAGGAGACTGAACTAACTTTTCACTTCTAAAGGCAGTGCGTATAAGTCAGGTCTGAGTCATATTAGTAAGCACTGTGGGGAAGATTATGTTGCCACAGGTCTACAACCCTTGCTGTACCCGTGCTGTAGATAGTTGGAGGTGGTATAGATATCTCACTGAAGACCTCTGCTCAATATGCAGCTATGGTTTAAAAAAAAAAAAGCAATCAAAGTGATAGCTGCATATAGGGTGGAGATTAATATAGAAAACATTATAATGACTGTATATGCAGCCATGGTCTGGCCTTATCTGGAATACTGTGTGCAGTATTGGTCTCCCAATCTCAGAAAGGATAGTGCAGTTTTAATGGGTGGGGTTCAGGGAAGGCTGACAAGAATAAATAGGGGTATGGAAAAACTCTTATATGAAGAGAGATTGAAATGACTGGGATTCCTTATCTTAGAAACAAGATGAATAGGCTGGGACATGATAAAAGCATATAAAATAATGAACAATCTAGAGAGGGGGGTTTGGGAACTTCTGTTCTCCCTGTCTCATAACACAAGAACAAGGGGACATTCTATGAAGTCAAAAGGAGGGAAATACTTGTAAGTAGACTTTGTCATGCAACTCGTGGAATTCACTGCCACAGGAAGTCATTAAGAGTAAGAATTTTGCAAGATTCAAAAAAAGATTGGATATTTATATGGATATAAAGAATTTTATAAATAATAACAATGATTTTGGATGGAATATATACCTTATGCTTATGCCCATAAACAATCTTCAACTGGTAGAAATCAGGGTGAGACCAAATGGGGATGGGGAGGCAGATTATCTCACATCTGCTTACTGCAGGGTACTTACATCTTCCTTTAAAGCATCTGATACTGGACTAGATAGACCTAGGATCTGATCGAGAGTGACAATTCTTAAGTTCCATATGGGGCAGCTGGATGTAAATCAGAATAAATTTAAGGCTGCTGTAATTTACGCCAGGGATCAACCAAAATATGGAGGGAAACATAAAGTTGGTTTTATTGCCTCTCCAGTTTAGAATCAATAGCAGTTTAACTGGCCAGGAGAATCTGGGCCACCGCTTTCATAAGACGACAACAAAAGGTAGGGGAAGGGAACAGAAACCCTTGACTTGAACTCTTGTCATTTTACTACTGTTTACTTGGGATTTAACAGGAAAATTAAGCTGTGTGTCTCCGATATTGTTAAATCACACTTATATGAAGCTGCAAACGTTCTTTCTTAATGACTTTCATTAATGTTGAGCAATGGGGTTTCACTGCAGCATTCTTTTCCAAGTCTTTGCTGTTTGTTTGCCTTTCAGTCTTGCTCATTGTGTGAATCTCCGCTTTTCCTGGATCTCCCCTCTTCTCTCCGGTTCTTTCTTCAAATTTTTGCTTTCATACTGCATTAGGTTATTCAGTTAATCCAATCTAGCTGGAGAGGTAAAACAAGGCAAAATTACATTGGCAACAAGACTATTCCTCCTCTTGACTCTAAGAATTATTTTATGTCATATTTGAGACAAAAGACATTGTGAAAATGAGTCTGATTCTCACAAGTAATATATCTGAGCTAAATGAAAGGTGAACATGAGTGTGTCCCTATGGTTGTGTAGTGCATACCTGGATTAAATTAAAGAGAATTGCTTTATAGGACATCCGTTTAATGTGCCTGCCAGACTGAAATGATATTAAATGATGACTGGCACCATAATGCACTTTTTTCCTTTTGTAGATCCAATTTTCTTTATGCACCATTGGGTTCTGTGGCCAAAAGAAATAGAGATGAACTATATAGTAAAAGTATTGGACACTCAACTGTCTCCTATTTATGCTACTTTCGTTTTAAGTTGCTTCTCTCCTGACTACGTTCCAAAAATCCAGCTGTAGAAGTGGCAAAGGCACCTGATTAAAGGGGCATGGCCCCTAAAGCCTGGAGACTGAAACGTCTCTCTCTGAGTCAGTCAGTGTCCTTTGAGCACTGCTCACAGATAGTCATCAAGATATCTTGCTCCTATTATGTAGCTAATCAGGTGTGACAAATCAAAATGCACATGTTAAAAAACCTGATGTTAAGCATGACCTTGTCTTCATACAAGTAAGTATGAAGAGCCTAGTTTTGAAGTCTTTACTGTGACGTGTAGTGAAGAATTCCAACAAGGTGCTTGCACTGATACGATTTATCCCAGGGTGAAGAGGGAAGTATGTCCCAATGGTGAGTAACCATTGATTTAATATATTCATTTCAACAACAAAAAAAACTCTTTCTCATAAACATAACCAGGAAAAGAAGCATCATGACTTGGCAAACCAAAGCATTAAGAATCAGGTTCTGGAAATGTTTATACTTAGGTTCTTAAATATATATACAGAATGTGTGTATACTATAGTACAGAGCTTAACTTGTGGAATTTAGAGGACAAGCAAGGGGTGGGGAAACATCTAAAGAGCAACTTCCTATTTTAATTTCTTTAAAGATACTTCTTGTAATTTGGTACAATAACAACCTGGTCCATTCCAGAAAGTAGAAATTTGTTTTCAGAGGAATTCTTAACAATCCCCAGAAAAAGCTAGCCTACAAGAGATGCTTTAACAGTATTCAGAGAGAGAGAGAGGGAAATTCCCTCAGAGTTTGGGAAAAGCATGTCAACTTTCCCTTCTATTTGGTTTTATTTGTTGTTTTATTACAGTAGAACTGAGAGGTAAGAGATCAGGGACCTATCATGCTATGTGTTGTACAAACATGTAACAAGGAAATAGTCCCTGCCCTTAAGAGCTTACAATTTTTGGTTAATTACAAGATGTAATCAGTGGGTGAAACAAAGAAATGGAATGGGGCTGGATGAGGTAACAATAATACAAGCATGCTTTCCCATAGGTTAGCAGTGTGCACAATGTAACTTTTAGCCATGGGCCCCAGGAGCTTACTCCAGTTTATTTAGGCACAATTCCCACTGATATTCGAGGGAGCTTTGCCCCAATCAGAACTGAGCAGGAGACTTAGGACTGTGTCCAAAGTGATGATCAGACTCGCTCCAATGAATCAATGATGCTTACTATCCTTGCTTAGTACTATGAAATAAAACAAGACTGAAGGGGAACACAAAGCATCTTTTTGTAATTACTGAACTTTTTGTGGGTTTTTGGGGGTTTTTTTGGTTTTGTTACTGGTCCCTCTTCCCTAGAAATTAATAAGAAATTTTGCAAATAATTGAGGAGGTCTCAGTGGGCCTGACTGGAATTTTGAGAGAGAGATGTAAAGTGGTTTGCATGCAGATTTCTTTTTTTTGGCTTATTCCAAAAAAAGTTGGGAGGTGTGTGCTTGCATGCAGGGGAGCGGGGGGAATGGAAGTTTTGATGGTACCACCAACGTTTATTTCCATTTTCATGTGAAATGAAGCCATTTTGGAGAAGAACCAGCCTGGCCAGTAAAACCTTTCACCCCCATAAATTGTACATTTGGTTTGACTTTGGCTTGGGTCCCAGAACTAGTCACAAGCTTTATTTATAAAGCTACAGTTCAGCTCAAGTTTTGTTAGTTCAATACAACCAGTTCCCTCCTTTTAAAAGACAGGAGCAGGAGAAGCTTTTGTTCATTCTGAATGATGTTGGAATTTTGGAAAAAGTCTGCTAGAAAATAAAATTAGCCTGGTTTATAGATAACTGGTCATCATCAACCACCAGAAAACAAGCTAAGTTTATCTGAAATTTATAAAATGATATATTCACTCCTTCTATGAGTCAGTGAGTAATCAGCATACAATTTACTACAATTTATGAGAGGCATAAGCTTGCATTGCTAGAGTCTATTGATCAACGGAAAGTGATGTTGACAGCTGGAGAGAAGATGCATGCTATATTTTAAGAGAATTAAAAAAAAAAACAAAAAACCAACATTTCTTTTTGAATGGTTAACTTAACTCTGCAAGAATTCCCATAGGAAATAAGTAAAATAGAATTGGAAGGTATTACATGGTACACAGCAATAGAACTATTGGTCTGATCCTGCCAGCTTTTCATGCACAGAAACCCCCAATTTAGGGCTGAATACAATTTTAGTTGGTGTCTGGGCGGGGTCTTTCCATTGATTTTAATAGACTGGCTGTTCCTTAACCACTAAAGAATCATGAGAACATAATGCCAAGGAGCTAATAGCTATGTAGAAGGGATGTATTGCTGTATGTGGACATCAGCTGGTATTGTAGTATGATCTTGAAATTAAGTCAGCAGACTGTGAGATCTGGGTTTGATTCTTGGTTCTACCAAAGGCTCCCTGCGTGATCTTGAACAAATCACTTAATCTCTTTGTACCTATGTCACCCATCTATTAAAATGGTAGTGATGATCATTTATTTGTCTATCTTATCTCTTTAGATCAGAAACTCTTCAGGGCAGAGATTAGGTATCTGTATAGCACTTAGTAGAAGGAGGCCCAGATCTTGACTGGAGCACCTAAGTGCTACCATAATGCAAATAATACGTGGCTAGTTTTAATTTAATGCATGAACTAATTAAGCACCAGATCTTCTAAGAGGGCTCACAGGGTCCTAAATGTATTAAGATTTTTCAGATGCACATCTAATTTAGAATTATTCTACATTAATAATAATATCAAAAGACTTTTAAGTAAAACACTACATAGTTGGTGATCTCTCAGTAATAGGTTTTCAGAACTCATTGCCTGTCTAAGTCATTAATTTACTACCAATCTATTTCAGCAAGTATTTATATAGCAGATATTGTATATTAAAATGATGATCTTAATCACAGAGGAATACCACCTGTGTAATCAATTGATACATTGAATACGTAGCTGATTACATAGTTATTGAATCAATTCATAAGAATGAATGTAATTCTTATTAAATCTATGGTGAACATTTAACTGAGAACCACCATGTGAAAGCTTTACCTGAAATTACAGGAGCAAAGTTAAAAAGCAAAATAATAAAGGACTTGTGTGCACATTTGGACAATAAGAAAAAACAAAATTGCAAGGTCTAATGTCCGGATCCACACTGGCTCAATCCCATATGGTGCTGAGTGCCTTCCACACTCCTGGCTTTCAGTGAAGGCACAGAGTGATCTCAGGATCAGGCCATAAGAGTAATTAGAGCCAGCTGGTTAATTACTTTTTAGTTTCAATGCATTGTTTCTTTGAAACTTCATCCCAGAAAAAAAACCAAGAGGATATGATAGGATTGTGGTTTAATTAAGGTCATATTAGGGCTGCAGTAATTCTGTGCCTCACAGCTCATATGGGAAATGACTTTTCATTGACTAGCACAAGAAACAGAGAGCCTTGCAGCTCAGGTTTTACAGCCTGGATTAATGTTGTGTCAGGAGTTCCACATTAGATCCTTTACTTGGAGTTTTATAACTGGACTGTAAGTATTAGACCCAGGTTTAAAAACTGGCACATGGAAGTCTCAGTTTGATGAAATCATTTGACACCATTTACAATCAAACTAGTTTAGATTAAAACAGTGAGAGTTCGGTGGCACCTTAAAGACTAACTAACAAATTTATTTGGGCATAAGCTTTTGTGGGCAAAAATCCACTTCGTCGGGTGTGGTTTACCTAAAGGGTGTTCACACCCATTCCTCCATTCTCCCCCTCCAAATAATTCAAACTCACTTTTGGAAATATCACCCCCAAAATCTTTTCATGCTTTTTATTTTTTTTTTTAAACCAGGGCTAGATAAACTCATTTGGGCAAAATCAGACCTAACTTTTTATCAGAAACCAGATCCAGATGCAGTATTATAAGAATATAGATAGATATTACTTAGGGTACTATGCATTTGAATGGCATGTTCTAGGTTAAATGTTGATTGTAGTTGAATGTCACACATTAGGTTGGTAGCTAGGACTTGTGGGGTGGGGCATATTTGCTGGGAGTGTGCAGAAGAGTCTATACCCATGAGACACACTCCCCCCTAGAATCTAAAATGGAATCCGTGATTCCTGTGTCTCACCATTTTATTTTTTATTTTTTATTTTTGCTGTCAGCAAGTAGCTGGGGAGCCTATGGCAAAGTGTCCCAATCATTCTAGTGCTGTTGGCATAGAGGAGGATGATCTACTACTGCTCTGAGTTACTATGTTAGCTCAAGTGGCAGAGGTCTATACTACGGAACTAAGGTTACAACTCTGCTGATGATCCATGAGTGTCAATATGATGCCATATGATGGAATTTCTGGGGGTGGGTTGTTTTGGTTTTTTTTTCCAGTTTGCTTTTTTAGAAACTGAGGAAATAACACTTAAAAACCATATTAAAAGAACATTATTAAGGGTACAAAATCAAGCATTCAAAAATTAGGAAATTCCATAATTAAGGTGTCCTGTGCTACCTTAATTTGGCCCCCCTGTGCCTATGCATTAAATAAAGTCTTTAATTACGTGATCACATAATATTTTTCCACTAGTCTAGTCTGCAAGGCTTAAGTGTTAAGAAAATCACTTTAGAGGCTCTGTGTACTATGGGTGAATTTTATCTGTAAAGAATGCCAGGAGTGGGTAACAATTCATACAGGGTTTGCTTAAATATTCTCCAGGGTTCACTTCTCAGTGAGTGGCAATGGTTGTTGTCTATGATGAGCTGTAATACAAGGGGAGACTACATTTTGCCTTGACCGACAGGAAGTATCAGAAGAATTAATAGCAAACATTTTGCTAACTAGCTAAAATTCTCACACTGTAATCCTGTGGATCAGCATTTTTTTTTTTAAGCACAGATGGTCATTTATGTAACACTGTTTGCAAATGTGGCTGTGTTCCACAGCAACAGGAAAATGGGATACATCTGCACTGTAGGAGAAAAAAATATAAATGAACAAGAAACCGTGCAAACATTTAAATTACAGGGAAACAGGACTGCGATAAGCACTGAACTACATGAGCAGGAAGACAGCGTTGGCCTCACCCAGGCCCTGAAATACTGACCACATTTCTGGTCTGCTCTATTGTACTGAGTGGAAGTTTATGTGTGACCTTCCTTCCCAGAACTTCCTCTGAGAGGAAATGTCGTCACTGTTCAGTAGGGGTCAATTGTTCTGTATTCAAAACTTGAAAGGAAAATAGCATCCATAAATGCAACAAAGTGGAAAGGAAGCAATGAGAATTTGCCATTTACACATTTGGAAATGATCAGAAAGGTCATTCTGGCTCTCCAACACCTTCTGAGTTGAGGGAAATAAAACAAGACCATGTTAGCAAAATAATACTGTTTAGCAGGATCCCTAAGTCCTAGACAGCATCAGTTAAAGCCTCACAACACTACAGAGGTTTGTCACTAACCTTATACCAATTTTATGGATGGATAAATTGAGGTATAGAAAGAGTAGAGGCCAGATTGTGGCTCTAAAACGCAGGCCTTTTTAATGGAGGGATTTAAAACAAACAAATGGCAGTACTTCACACAATGCACAGTCAATCTGTGGAACTCATTGCTGCAGGATATTGTGACATATAACTGGGTTAAAAAAAGTATTAGGTAAGTTCATGGAGGATATGTCTAAGAATGGCTATTAGTCTGGAATGCAACCCCATGCTCTCGGTGTCCCTAAACCTTGACTGCCAGAAGGTGGGACTGAATGACGGGATGAATCATTTGATGATTGCCATGTTCGGTTCATTCCCTCTGAAGCATCTGGTAGACAGGATACTGGACTAGAAGGACCATTGGTCTGACCTATTCTTTGTATGTGTGGCCATTCTTTATGTTCTTATGCTGGATCAGGAACACCTGGGTAACTCTGGAGGCATACTTTGTGACTCACCCCTACTTCTAAAATGGGCTGCTTCAAATCCCTGGGATCTGTATATCTATAAACATTAGAGAAGTCTCGGTCCAGATCTGCACCTGAACTTTAAAGCCAAGGCCATTGCTAATCATCATTGCCATGGGCTGGATTCAAATAGTTATTCTAGCGATGAAATGCTCTGTATTCTGTTAACTTCTCTTTCAGCTATCTGACTCCCTGCCATTTTTTGTTAAATTTTTTTTTTGGGGGGGGGGCAATTATACTTGTGCAAGGGAAACACTTCCCAGAGAGTTTTCATTTCAATAAGGGAAGGTAGAGGTAGTTAAGATAGTGAAGATGGGGTGGGAGTGGGGGAGGTTTCTAAATGACATAAGCCAGAACCTGGCCCTAGTCTGACCACTTTGCACTGCTAGAGCAGAGCAATGAGGTATACAGCTGGCTTAATCTGCCACCTGGGGATTCCTTTCATGCCAAGAGAATTATAGACCAGGCTTAACTGGCCCTGCACTGCATCCTTCACACAGTGCCCACTGCAGGAGCCATGTCAGGGGTGTGACTGGGGAAATGGACCATGGCCAGAGCCCTACAATCCCTAGTGAGTGCAACAGTGTGTTGGGTGCCATGGGTGTAGATGAAATTTAGAGCAGCCCTGAGATGGCTCTAAGTTTCTCTAGAGGATATACCAGATCCAGGATGAGGGACCACAAAGAGCCTCCTTTGCCCCAATCCTCCCACAGCCACTTGCACCAAGTCAAGCTCAGCCTCAGATGAAGATTTAATGCTGAGTCTTTAACACAGTTTCCTTCTGTTACAGATGACAGAACCTGCTGACATTCCCTTTTAATGGCTGATGTGGTTTCTAAATGCAGAAGATGATGCAAGAAAGGGGAGGAAGCTGAGGGGAATGATAGGAAAATGTGTAGCACAAAAGTAAAGAGAGACTCCTCATGGCAAAAACATTCGTTAATATTGACATTGCTTGCTTTTGATTTGTACAGGGGTATTTTTGCAAGGCGCGTCTGGGCTAATAAATGGAAGCCTCCTAGAGTGACCTTAAGCAATCACAACACATAGTAACTAGGGCTGGCTGAAAAATTTTCTAATTCACAATTTCAACAAAAAACAAATTGTTCAAATTTCAAATCAGAGAAAAATGGGGCAAAATTGTTGACAGAAAGTTTTTGCAAAAACTTTCAAGTCCAGTTTTTCATCTAGGTCTATAAATAAAAAAAATATATAGTTGACTATCTAAAGATAAAGGTTCCTAAAACAAAAAAACACTTCTGAAAATGTGGGCTTGAACTTCTTTGTGGATCTGTTTCTCTCCCTGTAAAGCAGGGATAATAAAGCATGTGAGAGCTGTCGATGAAAAGTGCTATGGAAGAGCCAAATATGATTATTTATTATTGGGTTGGGTGGATGAAACAAGCTGAAAGGTGCCTGGGTTTGTTATGGACAGGGAGTTCTGAGTGCTGTGCTCACTGAGAGTGTAGGGCTTTGCCTCCTGTATGGTCCCTGTACTGTGCTGAGACCGTAACAGGTCAGTATAAGGACACAATAAGATGTCCTGTTTTCAAACTCACAAGAAGCATTTGTGAACTGTTCTTTCAGTAGGTTCAGCCTTAGTGCGGGGGACCAGACTGTGCTGTCCCTTACCCTAATGCACAGTGGGTTTAATATTCTACCATTCTGATTTACTGGTGTTTTAAACTCATTTTGCCCTGTAGTGCAGGTCTGCACATGGTGAAGAACCATGGAGAATTGGGCACAGAATCTACACTGGTAAGGGGGACAGTTGTGCCCAGGGATGAGGGAGGGAAGGAAAGTGGGTTAGCACACCCCACGCAGGTGGAGCAATGTTGGCTAGAAAGGGAGCAGGGCCAGGACAGCTGGGGAGGGAAATGTACTGATTCAGTGCATAGTCTCAGCAGTCTCACCTACAGGGCTTAGCAGGGACTCGGCCTTAATTTAAAATTAATTTCCCTACCCTCCACCATTGCTTATTCTCCCTCAGAGTGAATCTCCCCGGGGGTGCAGTGTGCCAGGCTGTACACCTTTCTGTATCAGCACTCATGAATCAGCGCTGCAGGGCAATATATAAGAACAAATATTGGGCCACATCCTCAGTGGGTATAAATCTGGGCATGGAGTCCAAGGCAGCTGCATTGATTTATATCAGCGGAGGATCTGATCTAATATACTTAACCAAACCTTCTTTCCAAAGGAAAGAACATCCTTTTTCTTTTCTTTCTATTTGACACTGAGATTATTCAGTTTTGCATCCCCTCAGCGAGGCTATAAACGGAGGTTTTTCATTATGTATGTATATGTGCATGTAACTGGCTCTAAAAAAGCGGTGCTGAATTTTCCCCTCTCATTTTCTTGCTATGTGTCTGGGCCATTAACAAGTTTCATCACATCTGAAAGAGTGTCGCTTTTGAGGCAGAAATTCCCACCATTGGAATCACTTCTCTGTATTAAACAACAAAGGCTAATGCATTGTCTTGATGTTAAGCGGGTGTTAAAATGTGCATATGTTACCAGGGCTATTGCATGTGAGGGCCCATTCAGGAGGCAATGGTTTTCAGTACCACTGACTGCTCTGAGCCCTCTCATATTAGCACATTAGCACACATGCAATCCTTCTTATCAGATTAGCTACAGTTGTCACAGATTAATTGGCCCCATGAAGAAGCCACTCAGGTACCTCTGACTATGGATTCTAAAGAATCAACACTGGTGTTTTTGGTTTCTGTTTTTGTTTTTTTGTTCCACCCACCCAGCTGCAAAACAAATTAAAGGGAAAATGTAAATGTTGGGTTTTTGCTAATAAAGTTTTTCTTTCATTAATGGATAAATAATAACATAACCCTAGGAAAGGCTTCTTCTAACTGCTTGAGGAGTTTCTGTATCTGTCAAAAAACCTTTCTGTATTTCTTTGTTAGCTTGAATAACGTAACATGTTGGACAATAACATTTCTGACACACAGAAGTCTCTCTTTCTTTTGCAGTAATTTATGATGTGATTTGAAGTCTCACACATTGGGGGCAAGAAAATGACTTTGCTGCTTGTTTTTTAATTATTTATTTAACCCACGTGGCTCCTTACAAGGACATAATAGCTGGCGAGACAGACGCTGACTCAAACTACCTTTGACATGATTTGCAAATCTACACAAGCATCAAGACTGCTAGAACTGCTGTTTGCACCTGGAAAAGATCCAGACACCTTGGTAGTACAGCACCCTCCCCAGTGCATTAGTTTGTGTGCTTGAGATATTGCATTGTGCCTTATGCTAAATCATCCCCAAGCTAGGTCTATATTTAGCACCATGAAAGAAGCCCTTCCAAACCCCCTGCTTCTGCTTTCTAGATTGTTTCTATTAAATCAGGTTCACCAGGCCCTGTTTGAAACAATGTTCAGCTCAAGTTCTTTGTTGTTTTCTTAATTCCTCTTTATGCAATAAGACATAGATAAAGCCCAGTTCTCTCTCTAAGTCCTAGTTTACATTACAGAGTTAGGTCAACATAAGGCCACATAAGCTACTTTAACTATGGAGGAGTCCACAATGCTCCTCTTGCCACTGTAACTTCACCCCTACACCGACCTAATAAAACCACCTTTGGTGAGAGGCATAGTGC
This sequence comes from Emydura macquarii macquarii, assembly GCF_026122565.2. NCBI lineage: Eukaryota > Metazoa > Chordata > Testudines > Chelidae > Emydura > Emydura macquarii. The sequence goes on along the minus strand of NW_027132813.1, from coordinate 23,270,407 downwards.
TTAGGTTGACGTAGTTAGGGTGACGCAGTGTCAGTGTAGACACTGCATTGCTTTTGGCAACTTAAGTGGCCTCTAAGAGGTGTCCCACAATGCCCACTGTGACCACTCTGGTCACCGTTTTGAACTCCATTCCCCTGCAGCCAGGTACACAGGTGTACACCCCTCCTCTTTTTTTAAAGCCCTGGGAACTTTTGAAATTGCTCTTCCTATTTGCTAATATAGCAACTGCCCTTCTGACCACCGACACAAGGAGCATAGGGTGGGACAGGCAACAACAGTTTAATTACAGCAGCGGCTGTATGTCAACGTACCTTAAGTTGACAACTTTATAGCTCAGCCAAGCCTTTGCTGTTGTAACTTCATTGATTTCAGTTTGGCTATTCCTGATTTATGCTGCTTGGTGAGACGAGAATCAGGCCCACGATAGCTGCCACCATTGTACAAGCATGTCATTGCTGAAAGTCTGTTTAACATTGGCACATTTTGTACAAAAAAGTCGTTAAAAAGGAGGCTATTTTGGTATGTTTAGCATTGGGAAACAGACGGTGTTTGTGTTTTTGTTTTTGTTTTTTAAAAGCCTGTTCTGTAGTATGTTTACTATTTTATTAATAGTTACTAAACAAGGGCCAGATTCGGACAGCCTGATTTACATCGAATATCATCTTATTCCACTAGTGAAGTCCCACTGACATCAATGGGATGAGTCATGGAGTATACTGCTCTAATATGACTAAGTCTAAATCTATGCTGCAAAGTGAAGATGTGATCATAGAACAGGCAGGCATACGTGTGTTAGCTATAATCTAGCTAGCATGGGTAACCATAGCACTGTAGAGCATAGAATGGTAGGACTGGAAGGGACCTCGTGAAGTCATCTAATCCCCTGCATTTATGTCAGGACCAAGATGTGGTGGCACAAGCTTCAACGTGGGCTAGCAGTGTGAGTATGCACACAGGGCCCCATGAGGGCTTGTGCTTTGTTTGGTAGTCCATGCTGAAGCTGGTGTTATCAATGCTAGCTAAATTTGTCCTTTTAGGTGACAAACCTGAGGAACTGTCCCAGATTGAGGTATCATTACAGGAGGTTTTGGAACAAATTGATAAATTAAACAGTAATAAGTCACCAGAACCAGACGGCATTCACCCAAGAGTTCTGAAGGAACTCAAATATGAAATTGCAGAACTACTAACTGTGGTATGTAACCTATTTTTGAAATCAGCTTCTTTACAAGATGACTGGAGGATAGCTAATGTGATGCCAATTTTTAAAAAAGGCTCCAGAGGTGATCCCAGCAATTACTGGCTGGTAAGCCTAACTTAAGTAGCAGGCAAATTGGTTGAAACTATAGTAAAGAACAGACTTATCAGACGCATAGATGAATACAATTTGTTGGGGGAAGAGTCAACATGATTTTTGTAAATTATGCCTCACCAATGTACTAAATGTACTAAAATTATTTGAGGGGGTCAACAAGCATGTGGACAAGGGTGATCCAGTGGATATAGTGTACTTAGGTTCCTCACCAAAGGCTGTTAAGCAATGTAAGCTGGCATGGGATAAGATGGAAGGTCCTCTCCTGGATCAGAAACTGGTTAAAAGATAGGAAACAAAGGGTAGGAATAAATGGTCAGTTTTCAGAATGGAGAAAGGTAAATAGTGGTGTCTCCCAGGAATCTGTACTGGGACCAGTACTGTTCAACATATTCATAAATGATCTGGAAAAAGGGGTAAACAGTGAGGTAGTAAAATTTGAACAGTTACAAAAGGATTTCACAAAACTAGGTGACCGAGCAACAGAATGGCAGATGAAATTCAGTGTTGATAAATGCAGAGTAATGCACCTTGGAAAACATAATCCCAACTATACATATAAAATGATGGGGTCTAAATTAGCTGTTATCACTCAAGAAAGACAGTTTAGAGTCATTGTGGATAGTTCTCTGAAAATATTCACTCAGTGTGCAGCGGCAGTCAAAAAAGCTAACAATGTTAGGACTTACCAGGAAAGGTATTGATAATAAAACAGAAAATATTGTATTGTCTCTTTATAAATCCATGATACGCCCACATCTTGAATACTGCATGCTGATTTGGTCACCCTATCTCAAAAAAGATATATTGGAATTGGAAAAGATACAGAAAAGGGCACCTAAAATGATTAGGGGTATGGAAAAGCTTCCCTATGAGGAGAGATTAATAAGACTGGGACTTTTCAGCTTGGAAAAGAGATGACTAGGGGGCATATGATAGAGGTCTATAAAAATCATGGCTGGTGGGGAGAAAGTAAATAAGGAAGTGTTGTTTAATCCTCCTTGTAACACACAAACTAGGGGGCAGCAAATGAAATTAATAGATAGCAGGTTTAAAACAAACAAAGGGAAGTATTTCTTCAAACACGGCACAGTCAACCTGTGAAACTCCTGCCAGAGGATGTTGTGAAGGCCAAGACTATAGTGGGGTTCAAAAAAGAACTAGATAAGTTCATGGAGGATAGGTCCATCAATGGCTATTAGCCAGGATCGGCAGGGGTTGCTGTTTGTCAGAGGCTGGAAATGGCCAACAGACTGGATCACTTGATGATTATCTGTTCTATTCATTCCCTCTAAAGCACCTGGCATTGGCCACTGTGGGAAGACAGGATACTGAGCTAGATGGACTATTGGTTTGACCCAATATGGCTGTTCTTACTCTAAACCATTCTATAATCACAACTTCACTTTGTCATTTTGACATACCCTAAGTATATCAAAATCTGGCCCTTAGTATTAACGTAATTAGTTGAAAGCAATATTTGTTTCCATTACTAGCTAAGACAAATATCAACTTCTTGTACCACATTGTTTAAAAGAAATGAAATGAACTTGTTCAAAAGGCTGTATCCCTTTTAAATACCACTTTTCTCTGGAGTGTTGAACTGATTTGATCATTCATGTACTATGTTGAACTGAATAATCCTCATTCGCTTGCTGTCTCTTTCCTTCTGGTTACATAGCCTGCTTTTTTACCAGTCAGAGAGTGGCATCTTTAGGTTTTCTTGAAGAAAAGCTCCATTGTGAGCCAAGTTTGAGGTAATTTATTAACACTAAATAGGAAAATTTTTACGCAAGAACATCCTGTAACATGCTATATCTATAGAAACACTACTGGAGCTTTGTTACTTATTATTTAACACCTTATGCGAAGGGACAGATTCTGATCTCCTAGAAAGCCAAGGCCATTGCAGAGAAGCTACATGAATTCTTTACATTGATCTTCACTTCAGAGGATGGGGGGAGATCCTCATACCCAAGCCATTCTTTTTAGGTGACAAATCTGAGGAACTGTCTCAGATTGAGCTGTCAGTCGAGGAGGTTTTAGAACAAATTGTTAAATTAAACAGTGATGCCAGGACCAGATGGTATTCACCCAAAAGTTCTGAAGAAACTCAAATATGCAATTGCAGAACTACTAACTCTGGTATATAACTCATATCAGTTATATGTACCAGATGACTGGAGGGTAAATAATGTAAGGTGGGTTTTTTTTTGTTTTTTTTTAAAGGCTCCAGAGGTGATCATGGCAATTACTGGCTGGTCAGCCTAATTTCAGTAAAAGGCAAACTGGCTGAAACAATAGTAAAGTACAGACTTATCAGATACTGTGATGAGGTGACTACCCCACACTCACCCTGCAGGGTTTAATTGAGGCCAGATGGGGCAATTAACTCATTAGGCAGCTGATTAAGGAGGCTGAGCTGGGCAGAAATAGACAGGGGCCTATAAAGACCAAGAGCTGAAAGCAGAAGGGGATGCTGGGAAAAGGCAGATAGTCCCAGGGGAAAGGGAGGAGTGAGTGGAAACTGCAAACTGCAGTCACTCCATGGGAAGAGGAAGGAGACTTTTGGGAACTGGTAGTCCAGGAAGAAAAGAGGAAATGGTAGTAGAAAGAAGCCCAGGAATAGAGCAGTGAGGCTTGAGAGAGGAGGCCCACACTGCTGAGCTGAGGGTACCAGGGCTGGAGCCTGGAGAAGAGGGTGGGCCTGGGTTCCCCTAACAGCAAATGGCACCAAGGCGGTCAGTGAGAGGACCACCTAGGTCTATTGAGGAGGTAAACCTCCCGGAAGGGGGAACACTGACAGTGACATGGCTGGAGGGCTGAGCCATGAAAAGGACAGTGTGGTTTCTGAGGCTGCGAGGGCAGCGGATGGAGTGACAGTGTGAAAACCATGGATAGATGGGGTGTCCATTTCAAGGTTATCCAGAGTAAAATTTGCAGATGATTCAAAATTACTCAAGATAGTTAAGTCCAAACCTCACTAGAAGAGTTACAAGGGAATCTCACTAAACTAGGTGACAAAATGGCAGATGAAATTCAATGCCCTACTAATGCATATTGGAAAATAATCCCAACTATACATACAAAATGATGGGTTCTAAATTAGCTATTACCACTCAAGAAAGAAATCTTGGCAACATTGTGGATAGTTCTCTGAAAACATGTGCTCAATGTGCATTAACAGTAAAAAAGCTAACAGAATATTAGGAACCATTAGGAAAAGGATAGATAATAAAACAGAAAACAGTATAACGCTACTATGTAAATCCATGGTATGCCCAAATCTTGAATACTGCATGCAGTTCTGGTCACCCCATTCCGCAAAAAAAAAAAAAAAAAAAAATCGAAAAATCGAAAAAGTACAGAGAGAGCTAACAAAAATGATTGGGGTATGGAACAACTTCCATAGAGGTGAGATTAAAAAGACTGGCACTGTTCATTTTAGAAAAGAGATGACTAAATGGGTATATAATAGTGGTCTACAAAGTCATTAATAGTGTGGAGAAAGTGAATAGGGAGGTATTATTTACCCTTTGACATAACACAAGAACTAGGGGTCAGTCAATGAAATTAATAGGCAGCAGGTTTAAAGGACACATAAGAAATTCCTTCTTCACACAATGCACAGTCAATCTGTGGAACTTATTGCCATGGGATGTTGTGAAGACCAAAAGTATAACTGGGTTAACAAAAATGAGGTAAATTCACTGAAGATAGGTTCATCAAGGGCTATTAGCCAAGTTGGTCAGGGATGCAACCCCATGTCTCTAGACTTCCAAATGACAGAATCTAGAACTAGACATCAGGGGATGGATCACTCGAAATTGCCCTTTTCTGTTCATTCCCTATGTCTCTTGCCACTGTCAGAGACAGGATACTGGATTAGGTGGATCATTGATCTGATCCAGTCTCTCTGTTCTTATGGTATAAATCTAGAGTAACGCCAATTACTTCAGTGGGGGTGACTCCTAAATGACACCATTTAATCTGCGGTAGAACTACTGAAACCAATAGAGTTATAGTACCTGGAGTTAAACTAGCTTGGGGGCTATGCACTTCATTACAGAGCTGTGATGGGCTTTTTCCATAGCTGAAGGCTTGGTAGACAGCCTAAGCCTAAGCCAGTTGCCACCAAAGGTGGTCAACAATTTCCAAATGACCCGTTTTCCATTTGCAAATTCAGATATGGCAAAAACTAAACACTTCCAACAACAAAAGTTTCTGAAACATCAAAACAACCTTATCAAAACATTTCGTTTTGATCAGGTCGAAGCACTTCATTTTTACTATTTGATTCTATTAATAATAAATAGGTGACCTCATAAAGTCAAAATGTAATGTTTTGATAAGGTTGTTTTGATGTTTCAGAATTTTTTTTTTTTTTTTTCTGAAACAACTTTTGAGATTTCAACTTTTTGTTCCCATATGGAATAAAAGCTAATTCAAAATGTTGGCATTTCCTGTGGAATGAAAATCCTGAGTTCTGATCAGTTCTAATCATCACTAACTCCTCTCTGGTACTTTTCTGGATAGTGGTAGCAGATACTAACTCAAAACCAGCTCTTTAGAGTGGGATAATTTTTTGATAAATCACTGTATTCATTGACATTTGGTATGCTCATTTACTATAAACCAAATTATATTATTGATCTGTCATGTATTTTCATTGCAGAAGAGATGAAAACCATTTCCCTTAAATGGATAATACTTCATCTCTATCATCCCCTGGCTCGCAGCAGTATGGAAAGCCCTTTCACAATCATACATATACATGAAACTAGTGTGAAAAGGGAATGCAATAACTGTCCAACTCTGTATAAAATCTGTGAAGGGGAGCTTGAAATCGCTATTACTTAGAGGTTGATCCTCCAAATGCTCACTACTGGGAGTAGGCCCATAGGGCTCTAATTGTGAGCTGGCCCATACTTCTGAGCAGGGGAATAAGAGCGCAGGAAGTGCCTCCTCACTATCCTTTGCAGGCTCTCTGTATTGCTGGTCACAATGCATGCAGGAGAGAGAGGAACAGGATAGAAGAGCTCCTTCAGTGCTGATATTCCTCTTCCCACACAGGTGGGCAGGGAACAAGTGCAGCCTTTATTCCATCCACAAATGTGCTGGCCAAAGGGGGAGGAATGTTGCACTGGGAATGGGGCTGGTGCAACATATTTTGGCCATGGAACAAAATGTAATCAGGGACTGAACTGTGATTTGCTGGTTGCAAGGTACCAATCTAAAGTACACACTTGCAGGGTTGAGCCCTTAATTTGCAGGGCCTCCTTCAGCTACACTCTTCTAAACAGTGATACACAATTAACAATATATACCAATCTTTTTCTTCACACATGCCAAGGCCTGTCACTCGCTCCCTTCTAATGCACACTGTTTGCAAATAGTGGAACATACAAAAGGACACTTGTGAAGGGACTCAGAAAACATTGGGTATAAACAGGGGTGGGAGATTTAGGGTTCTAAACACACAAACAGCCTAAAGCAGATTGTTCCTCACGAATAAGCAGTAGTCCTGGAGAATGGCCTTTTTGGTCTTGAAATCATTTGTAATCTAGTCACTGGTCCATTAAAAGATTGCAATAACTACTTTTGCCCATTTTGGGCCTTCTGGTGAGATGTGAAACAGTGATTCCATGGTACTGGAACTTCGTATTGTTTTCTAATCATGATGTAGTATGCATAGCACAGCCTGTAGTTACAGAAGTATGGCAAAAACATCTGACAGAGTCCAGTTTCAAGAAAACCTATTATAAGCAACCTCAATTTATAATCAAAGTAGTAAGGCAGTAGCAGCAACATAGGGCATATACAGGAGAGATTGCAATTGTACACCATTGGAATCAAATAATTAGTCCATATGGGTTATTGGAATAGCTTTAGTATTAGAAGGTTTTCATAAGAGTCAGAGATATCTCTGCTTCTCCTTTCTTCTTCTACCTTGCATTAATTCCATCAAATCAGATCCGCTCTACAAGTCCTCTCCCTCCAAAGTGTTCTGTTCAGTGCTATATCCTCTGCCACACCACGTGCTAACATGTCTTCCTTTCCGATACCCCACTACTTATTGTTTGGTCAGACTCCCTGTCTTTTTCCTTCAGTCTTGTGACTATTTTACACATAGGTGCCAAAACTGATCTTTACATGACCAAACCACTAGGCCTGCACTCCCTTTTTTTATTCTTTTTATGTATGTTACTTTGAGCCTGTCTCTAACACACACATTCCTTATGTGGTCTTTCTTGCTTACACCACTCATCCAGCTCAATATTTAGATTTCTGTGGAATGGATCATTTTCTCATGTTTCTTCTTTCTTGCCCAACACACAGTACAATACATTAAAACCGAACAGAAAACTATTTTTAGACTTTCCTTTTTAATCTTCCTGTCACATACTATAACGCTTATCTCTCTCCATTTGAACCAGGCATTTATTATCCTAGCTCTAATTTTGTCCTCCATTTCCCTGGATTCTGGAACCCAGATACTTGAAACTTTGTGTTTTCGGTATTGTCCAGCCATCTAGTTTCAAGAATAATTCTTCAATGTTCACATTATTGAAATTCCATGCACCATATACTGTTATTCCTCTACTTATTTTGAGCCCATCTCTTCAACACGTCTCTCCATTTATCAAGAGCCTCTTCTAGACTATCTTTCTCCTCACTGCATAGAATATTATCAGCAAATAACCTGCACCCAGGCTACCTCCTTCCATATGTTCCTTGTGTGGGTATCCAGAATGAAGATAAAATTGAAAGGACTTAGGGCTGATTCCTGATGCACTCCCACCTTTACTAATAGTTTCTGTTTCACCACTAGCAGTTCTGACTATTGACATTGCACCTACATACATGTCTTGAACAAGCCAAACATGAAGTTCTGGTACCATTTTCTCCCTCATACAACACCAGATAACTTCCCTTGGAACTTGGTAAAAGGCTTTTTGCAGATCAATGCAAATCATATGAATTTTTTTTTCCCTTTCTCTCTAATTTTTTTCCACTACCTGCCTCAGTGCACAAACAGGATCTATTGTCGATCTCCCTGGCATGAATCCATTTTGATTTGCGTTCATATCTACTTCACGTCTTAGTTTCTTATCGATGACTGTCCCACAGTTTCATTGTATGACTCATCAGCTCTATACATCTCACTTTTCCCCTTATATAACAGTACCAAGATATTTGTCTCCTATGTGTTTGATACCTTTTCCTATCTCATGACTGAACTGAACAGGGATGTAAGCAGATGGATGCCTTCTATTCCAAACTTCTTCCATGCCTCAGTAGGAATTCTCTTTGGGCCTACTGCCTTATTATTTTTCATTTCTTTTATAGCATTTGCAACTTCATCTGGTGTCATAGGCTCCGCTACACCAAAGTTCATCATTCTGAAGTCACGTTGCTCGCTTGGGTTATTTTCATTTAAAAGCTGCTCAAAATTTCCATTGTTTCTTTGTATCATCAGTCATCTTTGATGAACTTCACTTCCTTTCCATCTTTGGTACTTCTGTCCCATGCTTTCTTTCCCCCTTCCTTTGTTCCAAGTATCGAGTAAAGTTCCTCAAAGATGTTTGCCTTTGCAACTACATTTCTGTCCAATTTCTTTACTTCCTTGGATTCTGCCAGGTCTCTTTTGCCAGAGTCTTTTATCTTTTATCTTTTAATCATTTCTTGTATTTCATTCCACCACCAATTTTTTTAAAATAGAAGTTTTCCCTTTTTATTCACCCACAACTTGTTTAGCACTCTCCAATATATTTGTTGCCATAAAATCCAAACTGTATGCACTCCTTTCATATGGAGTGCTGACCTCATCTTCTCCATAACCAACTCCCTTTAAATTTCTTCTCAGGCTTACTCTCAGGGACCAGGATGTGGGCAGTCCTGCCTAGTGGCTGAAGCAGGAGTCAGATGCCGGAGTTAGGAGTCAGAGCTGAGGGTCAGAAACTGGAGTCAGAGATCAGATGCCGGAGCCAAGATTCAGAGCCAAAGTCAGGAATTGGAGCTGAGGGTCAGAGCTGGGCTACCTGGAATGAGGCAAGGAACAGGGCTGGGTCCAAGACAGGAGAAGGCCAGGAGCAGGGCTGGCAACAAGCACGCGCAGGAGCTATCGCAGTCATGGATGACTGCTTTTGAGCAGCCAGCGAAGTGCTGCTGGACTTAAGAGCAAGGCTGCTATCTTCCTCAGCTAATTTGGTGGGACATACAGTTAGGCTAGTGGTTCCCAACCCAAAAGCAGCCGCAGGGTCTTTCAAAGTGGACCACCACTCCCCTCCCCCTGGCTGCAGAAGGGAGCCGCTGCCTTGGGATCCAGGCTGAGCGCGTTGCCGTGGGGCTACAAGACCAGTGCAGGCTCCCCACTGCAGCCAAGGAGATGGGAGATCAGCACTCCCTTCCCCCTAGCAGTAGCAGGGAGCACGGCAAAGTGCTCCGCCTGGGTCCCTAGGTGTGCTGGGATCCCTGCTGGAGCCAGAGGGAGGGGAGCACTGATTTCCCATCCCGCTGGCTGCAGAAGGGAGCCACTGCCTTGGGAGGACCGCACAGGGCTACAGGACGCGTGCGGTTTCCTAGCTGCCACCAAGGGGACGGGAGATCAGCAAGGAGGCAGTCTCCTCACTGAACTCCTTCCATCTGTCTGCAGTGGGGGGGAGAGGGAGGACTTCCTGGACCCATTATGCTTGAGGAGGGGCAGGCCTCTCAAAATCAGTGCCTTCTGGTTTGGCCTGCTGCCACCCACCGTGACTTAGTTGCCAGGCCCTGTGCTTCAGTGTGTAGTGACAGTCACTCATCTGCACTAGTGCTGTGTCAGTGAGTGTGTGACATACTGTGAGTAATGTGTAGGTGTAAAATAGTGAATGTAAAATGAGCACAGTAACATCAAAATGTTTACTTTAAATATATAGTGATTTTTAGTCCTTAATGTTGCACATGTCAATACATTTTTTGTGAGTTGATAGATTGGTGGCCCTTCAGGGTTGTAAAAATGATATTTGTGGCCCTCGAGCCAAAAAAGATAGGGAACCACTGCGTTAGGCAGTCTAGCTTATGCAGCCCAGCTGTGCGCATTAGCATAAATTTTCAAGTATATAAATGGTGTTACAAGGAAGAGGGAGAAAAATTGTTGTCCTTAGCTTCTTAGGCTTGGACAAGAAGTAATGGGCTTAAATTGCAGCAAGGGAGGTTTAGGTTGGACATTAGGAAGGACATTAGGTAGGACTGTCAGGGTAGTTAAGCACTGGAATAAATTGCCTAGGGAGATTGTGGAATCTCCATCATTAGAGATTTTTAAGAGCAGGTTAGAGAAACACCTGTCAGGGATGGTCTAGATAATAGTCCTGCCTTGAGTGCAGGGGTCTGGACTCGACCTCTTGAGGTCCCTTCCAATCCTATGTTGTGATAGGTACCCCAGGGTGCAACCTGGACAGTGGGACTGCTGAGCCCTCAAAATGCACGAACCTTGGCTATCTCTGACACTGTGATGCTGATGTCAAGCTACAAATCTCTGACAAGCACTGCATTTACCCAGACATCCTCATGCCAGGACTCACCCAACTGAGTTACATGAATGATTCCCCAGTCACTCATGAACCATCAATAGAGACGCTCCAGCCAACTCCCCACCAGCTCCAGCCCTACTCCCCCCCAGGATTGTACCATCTTGCTCTGCTAAGCCTTCCCTGGGCAGTGCAAGTTCATTAGCTTGCCATTAGTGTGTGGGGTGGACCACACCAGCCTTCGTAAACTGAACTGAGAGTTCCCAAGCACTTCAGCCAAAGCACACTGTTTTAGATAAAATATAAAACAGGTTTATTAACTACAGAAAGGTAGATTTTAAGTGATTATAAGTGGTAGGCATAAAGGTCAGAGTTAGTTATCTTAAGAAAATAAAAAATAAAGACACTAAGCAGATCTGAATCAAGCAGTGTCTCACCCTGACAAACAATACAAGGTTACAGTATCCCAATACACAGACTGGAATCCCTCTCCAGTCTGGGACTACCCTTCCTTAGTTCAAAGTCTTTTTCTTCCAGATGTGCTTCCAGATGTTGAGATGGGAGGAGGGCAAGTGATGATATCATTTCCCCTCTTTTATATTTTTTTCCAGCTTGCTGGAAAGATCTTGGCTGTGATGTGAGAGTCAGGCAGTCCCCATTGGTCACGCAGTCTCCGTTGTGTACGTGCCTTCTCTGAGAAGTCTCTAGGATAGTGACTTGTGGGTTTGATGAGCCATTAATGCCATCTGACTATTGATGGCTATTCTTTTGTTGTAACTGAAAGGTTGGTTGTGGGTGTTCCCAACCTCACACCATATTTCACTAACACATATAGCAATACATCATATAATTAACATACAATCCAAGGATATTAATGTTCAACAACTCAAGACTTTTAAAACGATCCCTCACAAGGCATATTTTGTACAAAACATATCTTAATCATATCACAATGGCGAATATGGGGATTCCAGGATGCAACTTTGAGATACAGAGTGTCACAGACACTTCTATGATTAGGCTGACAGGAGACTGAATATGCACAGCCGCAGGTGCTTATTCCTGATACTTGCTCTGTAGCTTTTGCTACCTTATCTTTGGTGCTACCCTCTTTGATTTTCACTGTACATTTGTTCTCATATCTAAGATGAGAAGTCTGTGCTGACTAGTAAGAATCTCTCCTTCAATCAATTTGCAGTCTTTTATTTTCTGCAGGGAAACAAGGACGTAGTCAATCTGACTTTTCCACCTCTTTTCATAAAAATATGTTGGATACTTCTAGGTCATGAGCTTGTGACAGCTGCAATATACTTTCTCCATCATTTAAAGTTCCATAGCTCTAACTCTCCTATATCTATGTATGTCTCTTCTAACATGTCCATTTAAGTTGGCACTGACAATTATTTCCTCATTTCTTGGAATTTGCTGAAGAGCAATATTTAACATTTCCCAGAAACTTCTCTTCTCATTCTTGCCACAGCCAGACTGGTGTAGATGTGCGCTAACTAAGTTTAGCAAACCACATTCAAAAGCCAGCATGGCTATCATTAACCTGTTGCTGATTTTGTTTACTGTCAACCTTCTTTCCTTTATTTTACTGTCAAGACCTATACCTACTCCATAACTTGAGTTGAAAGCCCCACAGTAAATTATTTTGTATCCTATCCCAATCTCTGTGGCTTTTTTCCCCTTTCTATTTTGGTTCTGGGATGCATGCTCTCTGTGCCTTCCTCCTCTTCAGTGTCTCTGACAGCTCCATGCTACAGTCATTAGTGTGCCAGCATTCCAACCTGCCAGTCTTCTCTTTTCATCCTTGTGAGATGTAAATCGTTCAGATTATTATTAATTTTCTGTGTCTTCTCATGATGGCTTTAGGAAATAGTCAACATTTATGTTGCTATACTCAGGTGTGCACAAACCCCAATATGGTCATCCTAGCATCCCATACTTTGGCATACATTCATACCTGGTGTAAGTAGAGGTAACTCAAGATCTGACTTTTATCTTTAAATTGTGGGTATACTGTGAAAAATGACTAAGCATGGAAGTGTGGTTTCTGTATTTATTGTCTCTCTAATTCCAGAAATGATTTTTTCAGTGTACAAATAAAAATAGGGCTTTTCAGCCCTAACTGTCAGTCCTCTGTCCACAAGTATGACCTTGTTCTATCTGGCCTACACATCAGCACAAGTAATCAAGATTCCTCAGTCAGAATTTAATGAAACAGTTCTGTGGATGCTCTACACTAGCACCTATCTTTCTCTCAACACGGGGAGTTCACTGCAGAGCTAATTTGAATAAATAAAAAGTAACGTTATTTTTGTCTCTAAAGTAAGCAATGACATAGGGCCAGATTGTGAACTCCCATATTCCAGTTGGTTACCAGGAACTCATTCAAGTAGTCTCTGTAAAGTCAGTGAGACTAGCCATGCTCACCAATATGCATAAGGGTTTCACAATCTGGTCTGTATCAATAGATCTGTCAAGTAAGGAAATGCAATTTGTTGTACATCATCATGTTTCTGGGCAGACTCTTACTCTAAGAGGAGAGCTATATGAATCTCAGTGGGTTTGGTTTATTGTAAATTCATGCCAGATATTGTGTTTTGCTGTATGTGGGTGAAAGCTTTTATAGCATCACTGAATTCCAGGTTCAAACAAACCCCAAACTGCTAAATGTCACCTGATATTGAGTCTAAACCATAAATCAATCTAGATTCACATGATACTAAGAAAAATAGTCTATAATTATCTACTGTTTTGAACATCCTACAGTACCTGGATACAACTTGTTGAACTAGGGATGGGATGGCAGCTTTAGCTGAACTTCTTGGCTTTGGTCATTTTTTTTAGCACTGGTCAAAAAATGAAATGCATTTTTTCCTGAAATTTTCATGAATTATTTTAGGTGTTCGCATCAAAAGGTCAGCAAAATTTCTTAGAAAATTTTCAACCACCTTCTTTTATTTTGACTAGAGCCTCCTCATTATCTTACCATTTTGGTTTAAATTCATGCTTAGTCAAGCCTAAAGTCGAGTCAGTTATTTTAGAGTAGAACTGCTTTACTGATACTGTTTGTTCCATGCTGATGGGCTCCAGCAAAATCCATGGTTGCTGACTTGGTCTGGGTAGTCCTTGTTCTAAAAATATTTGTTGAGGGAATACCGGATATGCAAATTCTCATGTTTGTTGTACTGATTTGCATTCCAATACCCAGAGTGCTCTTAAAGGTTGCACCAGTGCTGGTATGCTAGCTTTGTGAGCACAGTGGAAGTTTTGGATATGCTGCTGTGTGCCAGGAATTATTTCTGTGTGCTTAGCAAAGGAATACAGTTGTTTAGGCTGTAACACTTGTGTTGGTGTTGTACTGATTTTAAATATAAAGAATTGGCTTGATCTCTGCCTGGCTTTTCATTAAAACACAAGTATATAATGGCTATGGGTTGACAAGCCTGGGGGGTGCAACCTTGTTGAAGTTTAAATCTTTGAGAAATAATTTGCTACAGTTCTACTTTGACTTCTGGCAGTCTTGGGATGGGAAATAACTAGACACAAAATGTAAATACCTAAACATCAGATTCATCCAGACTAACCTCTGCTAGTTTTTTTTTTACTAGTAAAAACAAAATTTAGAGAAATAGACTAACAATCACTCTACATAGCTGGCAATGCAGAATCACTTACATGCACAACAAATAGTCTAGCTATCAAAAGCAACAGTTATCCAGACATACTTAGGTTTTTCCTTTTGTCAGAATAGATTTGGCTGCTGAAATAAACAGTATTAGGGCAACAGCTGGTTCGGTTACATAATGATGTGCTGTACAGTGAAGACTTCTTTTTTTTTCATTTCACTTTCCTTTGTTTTAGAGACTGAAAGGAAACTGATGGCGGAAAAGTCATCCAAAGTTTGTTGCTTGACCAAAGTTAGTTGTCATCGACACCAGCAGCCTGCTTAGTGAACTAGAGCTTCTTTGGTTTTAAAGTATTTTTCCTGGCCTGTAGCATTCCTGAAAGGTGTAACACTGACATTCCTGAGTCCTCTGTTCAGCCACAAAACAGATACAGAATAGACAGTGGCGTGGTAACCTTCCTCATGATACATTGCTGATGTACCTTGATCCTGATCTCAGTGGACTATCTCTAGGGTTAAATGGGTTATTCTTTCTGTATAGCCATTCAGTTCTGGGGCTGTCTGCTTAAGAAAAGATGTCCAGAAGATGCCAATTAGTGATGACTGGTGTGATGTTGTTTCCTTTCCTTTGGGAAATGGATCAAGAGCACCAAATGCATTCCTCAGATGGTAGCAACAATGTTGATCATTGCCAGTCTTGGTTTGAATTGAGATCTATGATCCAGAGGTTAAAGTCTCTATATCTCATTGCCAAAAGAAGCATAGGTTCCGTGATCTTTCAAGTCAGTTTCTCATGAGTAAAATTACTCTGAACGGTACACACACACATGCACACACTTAAATGTAAAGCAATTTGAATGAATGTTACTAAGGAACATTCTTCATTTTATTGCTCTATAGTAATTGCTCTGAATTAAGCCCCACTGTACCTTTCTATGGCAGAACCAACTCCACTGTTCTAAAATCCTTTGATGGCAGTTCACTATATACTGCCAAAACTAAGTGGATCTGAATGAAGGAGACCATTGGAGCTTTCTCCGAAAGTATTCTTTCTTGTGTAAGTTGGTTAGAGGAGAGGGATACCTACATGCAGCAAAACACCTGATATTTCAATGTCTCCATTGCATTCTCCAGTTAACTAGGGCAAGTATAGCTATATTCCATCTCACCTGTTGCCTTTTATGCAGAGCTACATGGACAGCTGTCTTCGCAAGGCTGGCATGTTAAACACTTTGTCTATAACATCACTATTGCTATCACACATGGTGTTGCAAGGGAAATGTCCAACTTATTTTCAAAATAACTTAGACACAGCATAAGAAAGACTACTCCTCCTCCTCCCCATTTCTGTCAACACCCGCTCAAGGGTCAAGAATGTAAACCCAGCTCAAATGATGTGAAGGTGGCCAGTTCACTTTTTTCATTTCTCCAGGGACAAAAGCAGACTTCATCACTAAGATAATGACCCTTCCTGCTTGAAGTGATTGAGGTCCGGAAACTCTTTGCTTAGGTGCATCTCATAATTTAAGGCCTTGCTTTCAGTACCTGAGTCAAGCATTCAGTTTATGTTTCAGCTAACTCAACCACCAGCTTCCATAAGTCTTGCCTATTCTTCCAACATGATTTCTTGAATAGGGCTGTATTTGCCAGCTGTGTGTCTATATCTCTATATATTTGGGCAGCTATATCCTAAAGAGCTATAGATAAGATCTCATTTTTTATAATACCCTATACTCCCCTGCTATTTTCCTATTCCCTCATGAACTTTGGTAGAAATTTGTTGTAATTTGTGTGTGTGTGAGAGAAAATGTGTATAACTATGTGATGTATCATGCCTCTGTGTGAGTGTATTTTGCCTCTGAGGCGTCCTTATAGGCTGAAACATCACTTGGATCCAGAAAAAACTGATTTCTAACTGCAGAGTATGACGTCTCCTGATCCCATTACCATCAAATTTTGCAGTAAGACTTCAAACTGAAAAAGGGGAAATGTCACCTGTTGTGGTCCTGGCTGAGCTCTCCCTTATGGATGCTCATGAGGCAGCTCTGTTTGGACCCACAGGTTGGCTCCATGTACTTCTAAGCTCCCTTAGGACTGGGCAGGCTCCAGCCCCTTAGGCACACTTCCCGCTCTGGCTGGAGCCATTTCTAAGGAATGTGACCCCCATAGACCAGCTGCCCTGCACCCAGAACCAGTGCTGACCCTCACTGTACTCCATTTGTTCATGCCTACCCTCCCCAGAGCTCTATCCTTCTGGGTATTTTGGTTTATAGTTTAACCTTGCAAGAATATGTGACTATTGAAGCAAGTAACGTGCAGACTTTGCAAAGGATAAAGGTAGGCCCTGAAGAGAAACCATGAAAAGACAGTCCTTTTCAGTTACATCACAGGAAGGCAGACAACTAAAAAATGACAACTTTTATAAGTACTTGTACACAAATGCTGGAAGTGTAAATACAAAGATGGGTGAACTTGAGTGCCGTGTATTAAATGAGGATATTGATATAATAGGCATCACAAACTGGGTGGTATGATGACAATCAGTGGGACACAGTTATACCAGAATACCAAATATATAGGAGTTACAGAGTAGGTCATGCTGGTGGGGGAGAGTGGCACTGTATGTGAAAGAAAGCATAGTCAAAAAGAGGAAAAATCTGAAATGACTCAAACTGTACAATAGAATCTCTATGAATAGAAAGTCCATACTTGAATAATAAGAATATAGTAGTAGGAATATACTACCAACCATCTGACCAGGATGGTGATTGTGAAATGCTCAAGGAGATTAGAGAGGCAACAAAAATAGAAAACTCAGTAGGAATGGGGGATTTAAACTACCCCATATTGACTGAGTACATGGCACCTCAGGTCGTGATTCAAAGAAAGTTTCTAGACACCATTAATAACTGCTTTTTGGAGTAGCTCATCCTGTAATTCAAAAGGGGAGAGGCAATTCTTGATTTTGTCCTAAATGGAGCACAGGTTCTAGTCCAAGATGTGAATATAGTTCAGTGTTTCTCAACAACTGGTCCATGGACCAGCACCAGTCCCTGAGATCTCCCTGATATAGTATAGGAAGCTGGTCCCTGGTATCAAAAGGGTTGAGAAACACTGACTCATTCGGTAATAGTGACCATAATATAATTAAATTTAACACGCTTGTGTGGATGCAGGGAAATACTAAAGAAACTCACCACAGTAGTATAGTATTAGTTTTAGTATATAATGTTCTAAAAACTCAGTAGAGGCGGTTTTAGAACAAATTGATACATTTAACAGTAATAAGTCACCAGGCCTAGGTGGTGTTCACCCAAAAGTTCTGAAGAAGTCAAATGTGAAATTGCAGAACTACCAACTGTGGAATGTAACCTATCATTTAAATCAGAGCGTGTGCCCCTTTGTGTTTCCTGAAACGCTGTGTTTTTAAAACCTTGTTCCAACAGCGTGTTTCAATGCATTCATTGCCCTCAGTGTTCGTACACATGCACTTCCCAGAGAGGCTGTACAGTGAAATGGAGAGAAGAAGGCAGGGCACAGATATGACATCGAATGACAGATTGCTAATTATCACTCAACTGAGCTTCTGAGAAGCTTATCATTTTCTGGTCCGCCACCACCATCTCTAGCATGTTTATAAATCATCTTTTCAGAATTTTATTTGGGTTACGGATCTTGTTGTGCGTTCCTTCCTTTGAGATACTGTAAATAAATTTTTATCCGGAAATCATTTTTCAAATGAAATCACTCTGTGGTTTTTGATTCCTAAATGTTTAAGAAAAGAAAAAGGCCTTCAAAGAGATTATTTAGAAAGCTCTGGTTTCAATATGCCTTAAAATGACTGCTCCCTTAAGAATGTATGTGCAGGCAAGTGCGCACACATCCCTCCCCCGACACGTCAGAGGGGACCCAGAAGATTCCATGTCTCTGTGGTTTGACAAGCCAATGACATATCACAATAAAGAACTCTGGAGTGAAGCATTTGCTCTGTTCGGTCAACACAATTCCATATACAAGCTAAAGTACCAGAGTAGAACCCTGCATAAGACTTAACTGTGATTATTTAGGTAGAGGATATTCAGGAGGAAAATAGGAGGGAAGGTGGGCTGTGGCACTGCTAAAGTTTCTTTAAAAGAAAGGATTGGCGTGGAGAGGGTTGCTATAGTGAGCTTAATCTTAGGCCCTAATGTGTGTGTGCTCTTAAACACTGGATGTTCCAGTTCAGTGAAGCAAGATGGCCCCCTGCAGCATCGTTAGCCCCTCACAGAGAAAGTTTTTCTTCTAATCTAGAGGCATCACCCCCCCCCCCCCCAATGCTGCATCAATTTTGCAGGGTTTTACTGTTCGTTTTTTCTCAAAACACAAAGCAAGCATTCTTTAGTTTAAAAATCATCTAACAGTAAAATGGGGTTGGGGGGGGGGGCACTCAGAAATAGCCTTTTAGGGCCTCCCATGCACATTTATTTGCAACTTCCCCACTGACTGCATGCTTCTGAAATGAGCTCTGAAGCAAAACTGAGTGAGGGGCAAAGAGATCTGAATGTAGTGGAAAACTTCCCCGGAGTTCATTTGCAAAAGGTTGCAATAGAATAGTGTATGACCAAGAACCAAGGGGCAAATTCTTCCACTCAATGACTAAGCCACAAGATGAATAAAACTTCTTAAAGAGTGAGAGCCAAGAGGTAAAGCTCAAAAAACTGTGCCATAGTTATATTTTGAGTGCACTGTGTGTATGTGGGCCTATGTGAAGTCTTCCATTTCCCCCATTCTATTTCATTATCATAGACTCAGAGGAATGATAATGGGCTTTGATACCTTTAAGAAAAATCGAGAGTTTTCATGACATGCAGTGTTTTGGTAACACTTTGAGTTCCAAGGCATATCTATGGGGAATAATATAACCTTTGCTTACATAGTAAGTCCACAGTATTTAAGTACCATGTAACTACATAACAATTTAATGTTCCTATAGTTTATTTAGCAATTAAATGTGTACCTTCAAAATTAATATAACTTTGTAAACTGCAATCTGGTAGAGGCAGTAAAAAACAAATGATTTTTAATGTTTACTTTCTAATTATACAGGCATATGTAATTAGTCTGCTGATGCTGTACATGATACTTATCAGATCAGGGATCAGTGTCATTAAAAAGTCCTCCCAGTTTTTTCACTGCAAATGCTAGGCATCAGAAAACTAGTCTAGATCAAATTAGAATTGAACGTTTGCTCGTCCACTGAACCAAACATTTCCTATGGTTCAACAGGTGGCATTAATCCTCCCGCTCTCATTTTTGTGCTCCTCTATCATTATTATTAGTATTATTTGCGGGGCACTAACATGATGCTAGATTCTCAACAGACAGATATCAGTCATATGACCAGAAGTGAAAGTGTCAGAAGGAAAGCTGGTCTCATGGTATTACCAGTTCATGCACTATTGGCCTTAGCCTGTTCATGTGAGATTTCCAACCCAATTAACTAAATCAAAATGGGTTTGGAGAGTTTGGATGGTTCCCTAAACTTTTATAGAAATTAATTTCCCTGGCATCTCCCACTGTTAAGCTTTACTCATCTCTAACAGAAACCCACACCAAGTCTGAAGAGTGCGGTCTAGTCTGCACTAGAAGTGCTATGGTGAAGACACTTTATGTGCTGGGAGAGCTTGCCCATTGGCATAATAAATCCACTTCCACAAGAGGCAGTAGTTATGTTGGCAGGAGAAGCTCTTCCCTTAGGTGCTTAGGTCAGTGTAACTTATGTCACTGAGGGGGGTGGTTTATTCACACCCCTGAGTGACATACCAACATAAGTGGTAAAGTGTACAAGCCCTCAGTGTTGTGAAGTCTGTGTGGTCTTCTGTGGAGGGAGCTTAGATTGTTTTTGATCCCCTCCATGTCGTTGACTGGCCAACAGTTTCCTTGCAAACACAATAGTAAACCATTACTAAAAGCTTTCCTGTTTCTTTGAGACGCTCATGCCCTTAAAGATATCCACACATTTATAAGGAAAGTTTAATTTAAAATTTGTTCCAAGAGAATTCTCAATATCCTTGTCATTTCTTAAAAAAGGGTAAGTGCTAATATCTGATGTGGGACAAAGTCATGATGGAGAAATGTTTGGGCCCTACTTATGAATGTCTCTGAAAACTAGCAAGAGTTGTAGTCAGGCCTCATTCAAGTAAATTGGAAAACAATACTTGCACGTCAATGTGTGGCTCACATAGAGTTAAATGTGTTGTGTTTAGAGATGTCTCAGCTATTGAAAATGCCTGGGAACCTTGCTGTGAAAATGTTCGCTGTTTCAGTTCAAGGGATTTGTGTCCCTAACATTTCACTTTTCTGATAATGGCTGTTTTGTTTTCATTGGAATTTAGAATTTCTAACCTTGAATTCTAAAGCCATTTGTCACTCCAAATGGGCTCATCTTCACTAGAAAAGGGAACCTCCAATTTAGTAAAAATCTGTATAAATAGAAAGGCAAATTTTTCAGCAACATAGACTATATTCAAGTTTGTCATGAAAAGTCAAGCCAGTGCACTTTTGAGTAATTTCACTTTTAATTGTGACTATTTGGCATAGTTAAAACCAACCAATACAAATGATACTGAGTTGTGTTTGCCACATAGTAATATTTCTGGCCAAATGCATTCCTGGCACATTTATTCTAAATAAATCTGCTGTCCCTCTAATATTAGGATAGCTTTCCTATTCTGATATTGTTGAGGATAACAAGCAATAATACAAAAAATGGTTTTCAGACAGGCCTCTAGGATGCAGTATGTTACATGACAAATTGTTATTCCTTACCTGGTTAGATGGAGTCATGCTTACAACAGAAACCAAACAATGCTGTCTTTGATATAGGCAAAAGTAACTCCCTAAAATGTTTAGACTCAGGTTAATGCTGTGCACAGCACACAAGAATGAGTTCTGGCAAAGCAAGATTGTTGCATATTAGTGATTAGATGAAAGATTTAATTTGATTATTGCATCATGCACATTCTTGACAAGTCCCAATAACCATGTTTTACTTTTTCTTTGTGCGTGCCTTAATAATGTGCTGTATATGTTCTCTGAGTTAATTCTGCTTTCCTCACATTAAATCCAGAATAACTCCATGGAATGCAAAGGAGTTCCTCTGTGTTTCTGCAGGATAAGTCAGAGCAAAGGTTGTACACTCTGATAGTGATTAATTTGTCTTTGTATCTGAATGTAAATTGACTGCCCTTTCTACAGGGAACAGTCTCTTCCCACAGGTCATGCATAATTCTATTTAATTCATGTGAGTCAAATTTGCTTATTAAAGAGTAAATATATATTCCTTAAGGTCAAACCATGGCTCGTATTGAAGGCAGCTGGAGATAATATTAAAGGTCAAGTTTCTGCTCTGACTCTCACTCTGCGGGTCCATTGAGGTCAATAGGATTCCTTGGGGTGCAAATCCTAGCAGAAGCTGTCCCAAAGATCTCACATTTATACAGTACTTTTCAACTTGGAGTATCCCAAATGATATTACAAACTGAGGCTCGATCCTGATATTGGAGCCATGAGGGCAGACCCTGGAATTTGGAAGGAGCCCCAAAAGGACTCTGTATTGGCATAGGGGTCTGGCATAGGTAGCCGATTGCATTACAGGGGGTCTTAAACTATACACATGGCTCAGTTTATGCACCGGTGAAATAGAAACGCCTTCTGGGGTGAAACGTGGCACCTATTTAACTGCCTACAACAACGCTAAACATCAGTTTAGGAGAGGAAATTAAGAATATCTTATCCAATTGAAACTGCTGTGGGAATATAGTTCGGGGAGCAGGGAGCAGCCCTATGTGCTTCTGAGGGTAGAGTTGGCCTAGAATATTTTAATCTGGCTCAACACTTCCCCTGGGAAGGTCACAGATGACCAAAATAGCACCAGAGCATCTTTTGTGATGGACCTTTTGTATTTTTCTTTTTCAAATACCCGATGCTTGATGGGGTCAGGGTGAGCAAATGCGATTTTAATGTAAAGAATAACAAAACTTCTCATGTTGAATGCTAATACTTGACAAATACTGAACTTGGCAAATGTATCTTGCACTGCCAAGTCAGAGTAACTCTAATGGAGGAAATGGCATTACATCAATCTAAGACAATGTAAATGAGAGGCAAATTAGGCCCACAGTGATTATTCTTTTGAATTTTTAATTAATTCACATTGGCCATGTCCATCCCCATCCACGTTTGCTTCCCACAAAGATTCAAGCAACTAAATGTTACTGGCATCTCAAAGTCACATGCATGAGCATTCATGGCAACCAAATCCTAGTTTTTGCATTCATGGTACTTGTGCTGTGCACCTCTTCAGACAGGAAATGGTGGGGGTGGGAATAGGGTGGGAAATATACCACGTGATTTAAGCCATGCACCTTGGGGCTGATTTTCCACTGCTTTGCACCTCGTATATCTGTTTTGTTACCATTTTGCTTTGATAACATTTTGCTCATTTTGCTCAAGTGTAAATGACCAATGTAGTCTCATTGTTTAATTGTCGTCCTCTGTGTCTCTGTACCCACCTGTTGTCTCTTGTCTTATATGCAGATTATAATCAGTTTGGGACAGAAACTATGTTAGTGTTACATTCTTGTACAGCGCCTAACCCAATGGGGTTCTGCTCCATGACTGGGGCTCCAGGTGCTACCACAATACAAATAACTAATAATTGTAAAAATAACAATAACTACATTGGGTGCCAGGTAGTGGAGAATGAGGCTCCTCAAATTGAGAATACTTAACACAGATTGCAGAGGGCCAGCTACTTGTGATCAAGCCACACATTACAAAAAAAAAAGGTTAAATGCTCATATTGCATTCTGCTCATAGATAATCCATGAGCAGAGAGAGAGAGAAGCCAAATTCACTGTAAGACATTAGTTGGGAATTATTTACTCTGATCTACTAAATATATATAAGGAATAACTTTATGATCATGTCACATCATAACCAAAAATGAAGATTCCAGTACATTATTTTCTTGTCTCTCTCTTCCCTCTCTTCCCCCCTCCCCCTTTTTTTTTTTTTCTATTCTTTAACATTCAGTGTTTTGGTTCAAGTTAATTCAAGATTCCAGTTCCAGCCTCCTGGAGTGAAACTCTGGCAGTTTGCCCAGTGCAGCGATAGGCATTTGTAAGCATGCCCTCCACTGCACTCCATAATGTCGCTACGATACTATACAAAGAAGAAGAAAGAAACTGAATACAGATGGAATGGGAAATCAGATATGGCTTACATTTGTGCTTAAATCTGTGCAGGCTGCCCCACAATTAGAAAGAGAAGGCAATTCAGATACACCGTAATCCCAGGGGAAAAAAAATCTTCTTTTCCTCCTCCTACAGTACTGGAGATACAGCTGTGAGAAAACTTACAGTGAGCCTTTCCAAAAAACAAACAAACAGTGAGAGAGAGTGAGATCAGAAGACTGAGGCGAGAGAGGCAATTTTTCTTGATGAAGACACAGGTATATGATGCAGAATTTTCCCATCAAACGTAATTGTTTGACACGATACTGTTCATGGTGAAAAGAGGATTTGATACATTTTAAATGTCTCTGACAGGAGCATAAAGAACACATAGTAAGATAAGCATTAACCTTAAAAACCATATGCTGAACTCTGTCATTAAATGGCACATGTAAAGAAAGTTTAACTCATATTCATCTCCTGGAACATGGGTAGTACAGATGACATAGCTGGTGTTGTCTCTGCTCCTCATGCTGTCTCTTGCTTCTTAAAAGAGAACATACTCCGTACCTTGTCATTCTTACTGAAGGCATTCTGTAATGGCTAAAACTGATTTAATGAAAATCTCATTAGCACATTAGAAATCTCAGTTTCAGCTATTGGTGATTGTATGTTAGTTTATAAATAAACTTTGCAATTCTCATCATTTCAGATTCTGTTCCAGGCCATGAGATTCTGTAGTTAAATGTAAGGAAGGAGTAAACTATGTAGCTATCGCCACATCACTTTGTTTTTTTGTGCATTTTATTTTTACTAACTGTATTGCTAAAACTTGTCTCGCTCTGACCTCATGGCTTTTTGATTTTCATGTTTTAAGGAGACTGTAAGGCTAAATTTTGTTCCGGACACTCTTGAAAAAAGAGATGATCTCAATGGGTAAAGTACCTGGCAAATAATTGAATTTTTCATTTATTTGCAGTATGCAACTGCTAGTTGGATCATCCATTTCTCCATTCTGCAGCCAGGCTGCAGTTAGATACTTGGGGAATGCATCGTGAACATCCATCCATTGTCCCCCAGTTTTTCATTAAAAATAATAATCTGGGCTCAGCCTGATATCTTGACAGATAGAACATCATGCTGTAGCATGGGAGGCTATAAATGTCTGAGGCTATAATCTTGGGTTCTCACACCTTCGGGTGATGGGGCAGAGGTTATGACCATTCTGGAGGAGTTGCTTTTAGCTGATTAATGAGAGCAGTACATTGGGTGAGAGAGGCCAAATAATTGTAGTGCAGATTTCATGTAAAATCTGGTTGACTGGAATAACTCTGCTTCCCCATGATTAATTAGACGTGTTGATGCTACCTTTTAAAAAATAACAAAAATACCTTAAAAAAGCTGGCCAGGTGAAAGGGTTAACAGATGGATGCTGATAGGGATATATGTGTTTCTTGCCCTTTCAAACCTTTTAAGCCAGACTGGGGGTGAAGTTACTGAAGCAGAACAGCTCTGTTGACAAACATGTGGTCCTCAAAAACGATCTCAGTATGAGAAGTGCTGCTGATTTGAGACCACAGAAAGAGGGAGAGAAAACCAGCACCACACTACATGAAATTCAACCCAACAGTCACCTTTCCCTCTAGCCCCCTTTTGTTAACTTCCCTTCCCTGCCGAGTGAATCAGCCATGGCTGGGGTTAAATGGGTAGCTTTTGTCTCCTCACAATGGCAGAGAGTGACAGGGTGAGCTAAATGATTTACTGGTGGAGATGATTTGAAGGACAGAGCGGAGCAGCCTTGGGAACATGAACACACACACACACACACAGAGCAAATCAGTACTCCTTTTTTTCCCATAGTTTTGACTGATAGACCACAGAGTGAAAAATCTGACAGCCACAAGGACCATTGAGAGGCTAATTTTATTACTTATCGAAGTGGCCTTGTTTGTTGAGAACAGATCTGAGGTTAATTATCCTTTACTTTTTCTTTTAAATGTTCTTATTTTTCTTATTAGCTGTTTTTACTGAGGTATAAAATGTGCCTGTAAACTGTAAACTTCATTGTGGCTCAATCTGGCAAAGGGAATGTTTTCTATGTAAGATTTTAATATGAGAAAGCTCTGTAAATAGCTTTCCAAAATGAGGAGCATTCTACCCACAGAAAGCTGGTTGAGATACACTAAAACCAGCCTTTCTAGTGGAGTCTTTCCCAGCTGTTGTGAATCTGACATCTCTAAACTCAAACCCAGCCACTCAATACAACTGACCACACAGGGAAACAATGTTGTACTACATCAGATCCTACAACATTATATCATGATCAGGGGTCTTGCGGAGTTGTGACCAAACTGTTTTATAGTGATCTGAAGTAGTGCAAGAAAAGTGGGCTCACATTCACCCTGTTTTTTTAACTACCTACTGACAATAAGAATGCAAATGCTGGTGGTGGAAGTCCATCCTGTAAGTAGTTAGAGTAGTGGAAGGTCCCAGGAGTCTCCACTTGCCAGGGGAGTGATGTATAGGGAAAGCAGAGAAGCTAGCACAGGCCCTAAAATGGGTGATGCGAACCAAGAGAGGGGCATGATTAAGGGTAGCTAAGGGCTACAAAGATTCACCTCCACCTCTAGGCAGCCTCCAGTGCCAGGGCTTCTGCAGGTGCACCAGTTACACGTTACCAGCTCCCTCCTCACAAAAAGTGGTGATAGAAATTCCAAGAGCCTGACTCCGCACTCATACGGCTTCCATACCCATGTAATTCCCTTATTCCCCAGACAGCACATTTCATATCGCTCCCTCAGAGGGGCCTGGTTTTTAAAGGGGCCTTACCCTGGCCTAGTGTTTTTCTCAGAGACTTCCAGGTACACATCCTTATGAGACTATCTGATGTCACGTAGTCGTGCAACTACCCCAATACAGCCAGGTAGGTAGGTAGGTGTCAAAGTTATATCCATGGCATCTTCAGATGCCAGCTTCCCTCACTGCCTGGCCCTGAGTCACTCCACTCAATAAGGCTGGGGCTGTAGAAAAAACATTATGTGATCATGTAATTAAAGACTGTGGCTACATCTACAGTAAAAGCACTACAGTGGCACAGCTGCAGGTCTGCACCTACATGGATGTAGTGTATATGCTTCCTACATGGCCCAAAGAGATTTTTCCACTGACGTAATTAATCCACCTTTCAGCCTTGGTAGCTAGGTTGACAGAAAATTTCTTCTCTCAATCTAGGGGTTTGTACACCAGGGATTAGGCCACTCTAACCAGAACACTCAGAGCATTAATTTTTTTCATAATGGTCAATCTAATTTTTAAGATGACACCTGAACCATAATGCACACTTAAAGAGTGGGGTAAGGTTTCAGAGGCCACCTTAAGTCAGGGATTTCTTTACTTTTGGGTGCTTGATTTTACAACCGTAAATTTCTTTTAATGTGCGTAATTCTGATAAGGTTCCTTGTTCAGAGTTGGAGGAAAGCTCTGTTATTTCCATTGGCACATGACCTCTCTGTGCTCTCTCTTCCAACTGCTCAGGAGTTGTTTATAGGGAGCTCTCTAAACGCTTAGCTGCTGACTGAGTTGACACTTAGGAGCGCTTGTGTTTTACCCTAACCTTTTCTGTCTGTTCGTGTCTGCAAAGCAAAACATTGAGAAGAGAGTTAAATACCTGTCTGTTGATGCTAGCCTGTCCCAACATTATTTCTTTGTCTTACATCATTCCCATGCAGTCCAACAACTGTGACTGGTGTGCTGGGAATGACCTAATTCCTTTACCAGCCTACACAGTTTATATTACATATCCTTCACTATTGCTCTCACCAATTTGTAGCAGAATGTCACTGAAATCAGTGGGATTACTTGCAGAATAAGATGCTTATCACTGTAAACATGAACATAAGTGAAGCAGAAAATGAAAGCTGTCTTGCAAATGTATTCGGAGATCGCCCCCAAGACTGCCTCTGAAAACTTGTTCTATTGACTAAAGTTCATAAGGAAAAGTGAAAACATATTTAAAATAGTCTCTGAATTAGTGTTGAAAAATGAAGTGCAGACCAAGAAACTGTACTGGGTTAAAATCTGGTTTAAGGCTAAATCAGAACCCATAATAAGAGTTGCATGGCTCAGAAAAGGCAGCACTGACTCCTGTTCTTTATTTCTTCTGGTCTGTGATTCATGAGGTGCTGGCCATGCATAGTGAAATAGTAATTCCTATCACAGGTAGTAACACAGTGCAACTGTCAATGTCATCATTCATTGATGCTAAATAAACAACAAATAAAGAAGCTGTATTCCTCCACTATTATGGGAAATTACAATTTTTAGTGCCTACCTTTTCATGAGTTATGAAATCTAGACATCAAACCATAGTGAATCAGGCTGCAAAATGACTAGCGAAGTCTTATTCAACTGCATTCACTTAACTTCAAAGAAAAAATCGCTCACACTTCTCGGACTCCTTCACTCGTTAGGAAAGAAAGTCAAACAGTAGAATTGCAGGGTATAGCATGTGTCGTTTTTCCTGGCTAGATTTCAGTGGTATTCTCAAACAACAACAAACAAAAAAGGTTGTGAAAGGTAGTAATTATTAAGAAAGACAATGAAAACATGCAAATATGAAAGCTCAAGCTAAAGCAGCACTTCATATAAGCAGGCATGGGTGTGGAAGAAGTGACTTAAGTTGGAGGGCTCTGTAAAAATGGCAAAACTGAGTAGACAACTGTTGTGTTATCTGATATGCATGTAGGCTCACTGAGATACAGGTAGTGTGATATTGCACATGTGCTGTGCTGCTAATGCATAACTGGAACATTGCATCTGGGAGAAACCGTTCTATTTCCAAATCCAAAGAGCAAAGCAGATTGCATCAAAAATGACTTATTTTAGGTTATGCAAAAAACAGCAAGAATGAACTGGTCATTTCTCTGTGAGAGAGCCTGGTATGTGTCTGTGTGTGTCTCCTCCTGGTTCCTTCTCCTCCCACCCCCCCGTCTCACAATCCTCCCCAGCCACTGCTGTCTGTCATTGGCTGCCCCTCTCCAGTTCTGTCTATTCCATCCCTGCTGTGTCTGTGTATTCTTTCTACAAAACAGCTGCTATGCTTTGCAGGCAGGGGGCCCAATAGTGACTAGCCTTTGCAAGAGTCATGATGGGGGATGGTGTAAGGAGGCTTCCCCTTTGTATGCCCTCTACAAGGAAAAGTCACAGCCACTGATCCCCACAGCAGTCCTTCATCCCCAAAGGGGGTGGGGATGAGACAGAGCTCTGACCCTACTCCTACTGTACTGACCTATGGAGCAGGGCTTGGGAAGTAGGTGGCAGTCCCTTATGCACCAAACCTCTTATGAAAGGAGTTTGTCCTCAAGGCACAGTCCCTTGCTGAGGGTCCTGTGAGGTGGAGAGTTCTCAGAAACGTCATGGTGTTTCGTGCATAATGTAAAATGCATCCAAGTTCCACAGTTACAAGCACCACAGCCATGAGGCTGAAAAGCAGGACTTGAGCACAGGCCTCAGCATGCCCAGGCCACAGCAGTGATTGTAGATCAGGTCTGGCCAGTGACAGTCCGTTACCAAAGGGGCTCCCACATACTTTGCGTCAGACCCTTTCCCCTCACACACCATCAGTAGCAAAGATGCTTGTTTCTGGATCAACTTTTGATAGGTCCTAGCACTGTTGATGCATCGCCTTGTTTTCCCTCCCCCTCTTTCTGTTCTTTTCCCCCTTTTCATTCTTGGTTTTGTTCCCGTCCTCTTTTTGCCAGGCCCAGTTCTCTTCTCCTTTAGTCCTTCTTCCCCAGCACTCCCCCGGTTCCTCCCTTTTCCCCAGTTGCACAATTCTCTCCAGCCACTGCTGTCCTCCGGTGGCTGTCCCTCCCTGGTTCTGGCTGCTGTGCCTTCTCCTCCTCCTCCTCCCACAGCTGCTGGACATTGCCCGTTGCCACAAAAACTACATGGAGCAGAGCTATGCAGAGGCATCTGGAGAAGAAGCAAGAGAGACCACATGATCGGAAACAGAGATGGGAAAAGTATATGCACTCTGCGGTTGCTGTGCTGAAGTTCCCTACAAGAGGCCAGAGATATGGGCTCCCAAGGGTCTTGGCATACTCCAGTGGTATTCAGTGGCCTCAGGCACAGATATAGAATGTGTAGGCTGATCTTTTCATTTCACCAGAGTCCAGTTGGAAGCAATGTTTATTTGGGGCCAGGACTGAGTGCCTGGCTAAGACCAGCTACTCAGTTCCTCCCCATCCACAATTATTTGCTGCTAGCAGGTTTTTCAAAAGCCCTTCATGTTGCTGCTGTTTCATTGCTTTGCAGCAGGTTACATCACGTCACAAGACTAAAAATGCCCCGTACAGAGTAGCATAACTCGACCCAGCCCTGGCCTTCCTATGTGATGTGTCATGTCAGACATGTAAAGAAAAAAGTCTGCTTTTTTATTTGTAGAGTGGGCAGCAATGGCCTACTATTGGTTGTTCTACACTTTATTTGCTGGCTGTCAGACATGGATTATGATGGCAAGAAGGGAAGGCAATAGGAGTCTGTAATCGAAACGGGAGAAAACACACTTTAATGGAACTGCATCTGAGCAGTAGAGAGCAGGCTCAGCGTCAAAGCTCCTGGGACTCTTCCAGACAAGCAGGCTTTCACCAGCAAAGACAAAAGTATTGCATGGTACCTCCACTTGACAAAGCAGAGTGACAAGGAATGCACTATGATCCATCAAGTCTGTAGACTTTTTTTGGGAAAAAAAATCCATTGTTTTGCAAATTATATTTCAGAACCTTTGACTTATGTGCTTCTTCACTGGAATTGATGGAGAATTAGGAATGGGTGAAAATGAGTCAAACGTTTAAAAGTAAATGGTGAGATGGGCAGAGAGAGATATGGAGCCAAATCCTGACCCCATTGCTGTCAGTGGCAAAACTCACCCTTCTTCTGCTGAACCCAAAGAGGGACTGGGAAACAGCAACTCCTGAGTTCTAGTCCCACTGCTGATACTGTAGCAAATCACTTCACACATCTGCCTCAGTTTCCCCAGCTGTAAAATGGTAACAATAATACAGACTGACCTCACACAAGTGCTGTTAGGATCCTGCTCTGGGTTACTTGATTCTGCACAATAAAAGTGCAGAGGGCTGTGCATATAAACACTATGTTAAAAGGTGATGAACCAGACAGGGAGCACAGGAGAACTATGCCTGCATTAACTGGAGGGCTGCTGCACAACTAGCAAGTTACTCTTCCCAAAAGTAAGGCAAAGAGGGAAGAACCTAGCTAAGCATCTGTCACACAAGCCCATGTCTTCTTGGATGTGTCCATGTTCCTCCCATATTACACCTGTTTCTTTTACTCTGTGCATTCATGAGTAAGGGAGGAACTGCATAATGATTGCTGTTCTACAGTGCAGAAGACAACACCCTTCACTTGCACTTGCATCACAGTCTCATGAGTCCTGGTGTTAACCATGCAAGGATTTGCAGGGTCACTTTATTGCAGTAAAGTTTATCACCTTGATGATGAAGAGTGTGAATTACTGCTAAAGGTTAGCATGATTTTTGCAGGTCAGTGTGCTTTGGTCAATGGGCACTGGACTGCTACTCAGGTGACATGGGCTCTATTCCCAATGCTGCCACTGACCTGTTGCGTAACCTTGTGCAAGTCGCGTCACCTCTCTTCATGGGGCCGCTGGCTGCTCTTTTCTCCTCTCCATCTCTCAGGGTTGGCATGTAGCCACTGAACAAATCTAGGGCTATCAAGGAATACCACAAAGACTGTATTTTGCATGGTAATTTTGCCTTTCTGATCCCAGCATTGGCTCGAATGGAAACTGGATGTGAGCGGAGCAGGGAAATCGCTCATTCATTCACAAACACTATATCAGAATCATATCATCATCAGTGCTCTATGAACATTACAGCAGCACCTTATTCCTCCAGTGGCTGCCATCCAGCCACTCCCTTATGGAAACACACCCCACCAAAATTCTCAGCTTACAGTATGATCCACTGAAAAATAACATCTTTCTCATTTTCACTGACAATGACACAGTGGGTGCATGGGGAAGTAGGTTAGGCTTCTGTGGACTGGTAGATACGATACAAATTATTAGCATGAACAGGGATGTTGTCATGCTGAATAATTTTATTACCTATGCAAAGAGTGGGCACCACTGTCCACCTTACCCGGAGGTTTCATGACTACAGTAGAAGGGGGAGGGGGGGTCTCTTTTGCCAAATTTAGCTTAAAAAGAAAAAGAGAAATACTGTATGTTCTGTAATGGTATTAGATCACAGAGAGCACCTGCAAGCAAGGCTACCAACTAAGCTAACAGTTTGATTTAATTTACACTGGGCTTGAGATTATCCCATAAGATCCCTCAAGATTTGTTGGGCATTATTTTTCCCCTAATGTCTTGAATAACTCATTCTCACAAGTGTTTAATCAAAATGACTGAACATTTGAATCCAAGTATTGTGAAGTAAAACTAGAAGGAAACATAATACACGTGTTAAATTCACAAATCGTTCTCCATTGTCTCAGGGAATATACTTTTAAGTCAATCAGGGAGGAATTGGAGATTTGCCAGTTGTTTATTACTTAGTACCTGCCCCTAATGCTATGTGTGTTTGTGTCTGCAACAACTCACATAAGGTCCCGATCTTACTCATACTGATACAGAAGGGGTGTGTGTGCACCTGTGTATATTTATTTCTGCTATAAATAATAATATCTATGCTTACTCTTATTTATTTAGGGCCCAACTATTAATTTAGACTCGTTATTCACAATGAATAGTACCTGCCCTACTCTTTTTAATGGGCCTACTGAAGTAATAAACAGTCACTTTATTTTAGGGTGGCATAACAGGGCCCTTATATATTATATACATGCTTTTAAAAAGTGATAGGTGTTCATCGTATGATCCTGGTGCCTGTCCCATAAATTACAATACACCATCTGAGTGCTCAGAAACATCCATCAAAAAACCCCAACCCTCAGGCACCCTTTCCTCCAAAGCCCAAGAAAAACTATGGGCTGTCATCCCAAAGTATTTCTAAGTTCTTTGCAAATGGGAAAAATTTGACACTTGTTACCTGGCAGCTCTGTGTTCTTGGGGAGCCAGGGCACAAAACCCCAACTCTGGCTCACCTGAATTACCCCCCTACCAGCCCATGCTTGAACCAGAAACCAAAGGCTGCTTGAACCAGAAACCAAAGACATTCTCAATATGAAAAGGCAGGAGACACAACTGAAACCCTCCCATCAAGGGTGGGACAACTCCCCGTGCCTCATAAGCATCTCAGTTAGCACATGAATTGAGAACCAAAGCCTCATCTACATCAAAGATGGAACACGCACTGAACTCTGGGATTGGTGAAGCAGGGACGCACTGCATGTTGGGAAATCTCTGCTCTTGATGTAAATGAACTAACACCTGCACACATCCAGCTCCGCAGTTATCAGACCATTCTAGTTATTGATATGCAAAACACTGAAATCTGGTTGCATTGTGAGTTCTCTCTCAAGGAAAAGCGCCCTTTCAGGAATGATCAGCTCCTTTTGTCCAGACATCGTTTATCCATAAACAAACCTGAGGTTTACAAAAATCCCCTGTCAAAGCTCAAACCTCTGTTCTGATGTTTGGATCCAAAATTCTGCATCAGTTCCACTGTAACCTGTCTTCTCTTCCTGACTGATCGTGCTGATGGGCTCTGCCAGACTGAAAGCACTCCAGACCCTAAGATGACAAACCTGTTCCTGGAAACCTCTGAACTGCATGGAGTGGTGAGATCAACCCCATCCCCTTCGTCCCACAGCACACCTTTTCTCTCTCCTCCCCTCTTATTCCAGGTATAACTTTCTACTTTTGTAATCAAGCCTGGGATAGCTTTCTCCAATACCCCAACTGTAATTGTGTAGTATTGTAAACATTTGATTGTTTTTCTCTCCTTGTATGGTATTACTATTAGTATCATAAGTTTTATATACCTAGCAATAAAATAACGGTTATAATCAAGCTGGTTGTCACTTTCTCTCTCTCTCCAAACTTTATTTTATTCCTTTGTGTCCTTGGTCCCTATCTTGCTCTGTAGCAACGCTTCTCTTATCTAAGCCAAAGATCCCTGAAGTGCCCAAAAATCCTATGGGGTTTGCTCATCAAGGGGGTTACTGCTAGAACAATTGTGATGTAAAGGGCATATGAAGTGCATATGAAGCTAGGAAGTGCTACTCTGCCTAGCCTATGGGGTCCAGGGGCAACTAAGGGTGCGGCTCAAGTGCTGTTTGACCCAGCCTGATTGAGTCCAGGGGCAGATAGACGAAAAGTGCTGTTTAGACCCAGCCTGCTCAAGAAGTGTGCTCTATTCTGGTGCGTGGCAAAGGGGCATATAAGGGTAGCCACTGAAAGTGTGGTGTCACGCAGCCTGCTGAGTTCAGGGACACATAAGGGGTCAGCTGACAGTGCTGATAGCCCAGTCCGCTCAGAAGCACTCAGTTAATCTGAAATGTGTGTGTGTGTGTGTGTATCAGTGGGGGGTTTATTTGAATCTGGTGCTGGAGGAACCCAGCCCTGAAAACCTTAGGTCCTGCAGGATAGCTCCATTGGGTGGGGGCTTGTAGTCCTATGAACACACAAGTAACACAAGCAATACATTATTAGAATCACACCCCCCTTCCAGGAAGGTAACCCTAATGAATGAGCATACCCCAAGGTGAAGGGCAAATCTGGTAACACACTCCTGAAATGCACCCACCTGTGGCGTTTATCAACTACCAGGGCGAGAGCCAAGAGGCTAAGGCAGCTGGCCCATGATTGTGGAATTTATTCCTGGACACATCTCACCTCCTGCAGAACAAAATACACAACTCAATTATCTAACTTTGCTTTCCCACAACAATCATAAAAAAAAAAACCTGTGTGGGAGGGAAGTATTGAAAGAAGTTTAATTGGCCAAATTAGTCTCTCAGTTATATGACTGTAAATCTGGAGTAACTCCACTGACTCCAACGTAAATATAGCGCTTGTTTTAAAAAAAAACTTTCAGCATTGGTAAGGCGCTCAGGGACCATGTGATATGCATGATATAAGCATTTAGATAGACAAGTGGCAAACAACTGATACATCATGGTGGTGGAGAGGAGGGGAAAAGTTGCCCAAAGACAGTGGCCAGGGCAATGCCTATTTTTATGAAATGTGCCATAGGATCATTTAATGTCAATGCAAAGCAGACAGAACCTTGGTCTGAAGAGATCACACAAAGGACCCTTACACAATGAACTATTTATTTTCTTCCAAAAGATGAGAAGAGTTGTTCCTGCTAGGATTTTAAACTGCAATCTGGGGAGACTAAATATTTCAAACCTGAGTTTAGAAAATAGAAATACTCCTGGACACATCATAATAAAGAATCAATGTCTGAATAGTCATAACATCATGCTGATGTTTAACTAGATTATACTTTCAGAAGGAGAGTCAATAACATGAGCTTGTTCCTATGAACCTGAGCTTTTGCATCCTGCTAGCTTGTTATTGTCTTATAAAACATGTTTGATAGGCACATAACACAAAGCACCTTGACTACTTATAAACTTAAAAATATCATATAGGTTCCAGTCTCTCTCTCTTATCTGCCAGTCCAATTTATGTTATAGCTACCACTATCACTTTTATTCTCTCTTCTTAATAGGTTGTACCCTATTCTATTTTATGACTCAATTAGCCACTGCTGATGGAGAGAGTGCGGTAAAGAGGGAATGACTGTGAGAGGGAACTGATACCCTGAAGTAAAAGGGAAAAAAAGGCATAAACAAAACTCAGGAAAGCAAAACAATGAAGGTCAAAATGATTTAGAATAGTTCAACATCATTCTGCTTGGAAAACTTTTGACTTTCTTTAAAAGCAGTGCAAAACTTGATGGTTTCATTCTGCACGGGTTCATATAAATATATCCTTTGGTTTCAATCTGTGTTTTTCTGTCCTTGAGTTTCACTTTATGTTTCAGGTTCAGATGTTCCCAAAAGAATCAAAGTAATATTCAATCTATTTTAGGCATGTATATGACCTCATTACCACAGTATCTGAGTGCCTCATAGTCTTTAGTGTATTTATCCTTGTAACACCTCTGTGAGGTAGGGAGGTGCTATGATCCCCATTTTATGGGTTAGGAACTGACATAGAGAGACTAAGTGACATAAAAAATCTGTGGTGAAGCAGAGAAGCGAACCCTTATCTCTAGAGTCCCATGTTTGCACCCTAACCCAGTGAGAGAGCCTTCCTCTCTCAGCCAGCATCTCTAGTTTGGGCACTAAATAGTTAATAATTTGTAACAGCTGAGTTTCACCCCATTTCATAGCAGAACCATATGCACCCATAAGTTTTACATGGTTGTGATGAAATACCAGCAATCGAGCCTAAGTTTTCTCAGATTCATCAGAAGACAGAGCAAATCTATCATTGAAGACTGTAGTTTTGAATTTTTAATGAAATCTGAATGAATTTGTAATGCAATCCTTTTGTGTAGTTTCACTATAAAAGTTTTGCACAGCTCTGAATTCTAACTTCTGTGGGTTTCTGGTGGCTGATGATCTTAAATTGCACACCTACACAGAAAAATGTGTACCTACACATTGAGTTAGGTCTAGATTCTACAATGTGTGGATGGGCACCTTTTTTTGCTTGACTTTAAATCAAATAAATAAAAAAAAATGCTCTTCTCAATGGGAGTTATCATATATTTTAATAAGTAAAAAGATATACCATGGGGTTTTTTCAGAAAAAAACCCCAAAACACTTAGCAGTATTAATCTTTCCAGCGATTAAGTGGTTTTTTAAAAAAAAGCATGATAATTGGCTTAATAATTCCAGGACATGCTGTCCTCAGCATATTCTGAACTCTTCTTATATTTATGTGAAGCAGATGTTCTAAGCAGGAAATACATCGCAGTCAGAAGTGAGGATGGAGGTGTATAGCTCTTGAATACATTTCAGCACAGTGCCACATCCTGTTTACACATAGATGAGGACCTGAGAACAACATTAGAAAAAGGGGGGAGTTATTGGAGGGACTTACTAAGCATACAAATAGAAACTGAGCACCATTGATCTATGGGGCTGCTTTCCTTAATTGTCTCACAGGCCAGCAGCATTTTCTCTGCTGCCTTACAGACATCAATATACATATATCTGCACCACTGGGGAATCCCTATGAAAAACCGTTTGAGAGTTCACCTGCAGAGACTGCACTTTCACTGCTATTCAGAAACATTGGGGCATACTTAAAAGAAACACAGGTTGGATTTACCAAGACTTAACTTTATTTCTCCCTCCAAATTCATGGACTGATTTTTGACAGTAGAAAAGCACTTAGGAGCACTGAGCCCCACTTACATGGAAATGGGCTCATTATTTTGCTGGACACTGGGTTATTTTAAACTAGAAGCTTGCTGGCAATTGAGGTCCTATAGGCACACAGCAAACGGCACAGTAACATGTTTTCTCTCTCTCTCTCTCCATTCACTGGGCAAGCCCTTCTATTTCATGCATCGTTCACAAATTGGTGCAGTGATTCCACACCCTCACCCCATATTCCCTCTAACACCAAGAAGATAATAAAGATGAATATATTTTTGTCACCTTTTTTGACAGTTAGACATGCTAAGTTTGGGCACAGATTTCATCATCAATGACTCACAAAAGGGTATTAACAGGAAGACTCATATTAAGAAAAAATGAAAGAAGAAATAGTTTTTCAAGGTATTTTTCTGAAAGTTCGCAATACTGTTCAGGAACACTAGGCACCTGTTACATTTGACTGCTGTATTATGTGCTGCAGTGATTAGATATAGACTATATACAAACACACATAATATATGGGGATGTTCCAGAGAACGCGTATTTTTCTATACCTATTTAATAGCAGAGAATTCTCATTAGTGGTAAGATTTATGCTGAAGGTGGACAATGATACCTGGTCATTCGGTCTCTTAAAATGCTTGCAAGAAAAAATGGGCTTGAAAGACAGGGTTAGTGCAATAAATAGATTAATAAATAGTAATAGTAACAATGGTGTATGTTTTACTCAAAGACATAATAAAGACTGGCATTTTTTGATTTGTACCAAAAGTGTAGGAACATATAAAAAGACACACAACAGCATAAAAGCTAATCATGATTTATTGGAGTTTACTCCTTCTATCTCCCGTTGAACACAAAAAGGAAAGAATAAGGTAATGGTTTTCAACAGTTCCTACCTCCCTGGTTGCTCAGTCCACACTACCTCTTTTAGCTCCCTCATCAGCTTTAATTTTTATCTGAAGGAAGGGACCTGATTAAGTAACTTGAGACTCACCCCCCTCTACCCATCTGGCCCAGCCAAAGGCAGAAACTACCAGTGTTTGCTGAACTGGACTACATTTCCCAGGATGCCTTGCTCTCTCTTTCCCTCCCCTTCCCCCCATTACATACACACCCCTTGTCATACCTGACAAACTACCTAGCGCATTTGGCTTGCACCTTCCTATTTAGAACCTTCCAAAAGACCAGAAACTCAGGACCAAGTTGAAGGCAAGGAAGAGAAATTGAAAGAAAGCCCTGTCTCCAAGCCTTATCTCTGCATTCCAGCCCATGGAGTTGCTGCAACTCTAGCTTCTGGCCCTAAAAGTGGGGACAGCAGAATGGGTATCCACAAGCCCTACACTTCCCATTTGTTCCTTTTCCACTGAAAAACTATTAGAAGACCAATTAAGACCTTTGCGGTATTACTACTACTACTATTATCTTACATTTATATAGCATCTTTTCAAGCTATGTATGTAGGAAACATCTTACCCTCGCTGAAGAGCAGCCACCTCTCAGTTGGAATGGGGCAGCTGTTCAATAGCACTCAGCAACATCTTACACAACATTCTAGAACAGGCAGTGAAGATGGTATCTGATGTGGCAGGGGACATTTGGCAAGGTAAGTTATTTTAATCTTTCACAGTGTTTTCTTTTTTTTTTTCATGTTTTTCCACAATATCTCCCTGGACTTCTGTGATATTTGCTGATAGAGGATCCCCCCCCCCAATAAGCTCACTTTTAGTCATGGTCAAAATAAAATAAGAGAAATTTATTGGTCACACACTCTTAAAGGGTCTTCTGACATATCCCCTCTGCCTCAATTAGTAGAGTATGTGTATTCTCTCTTCTGCTGCTATTCTGGTAGTGTTGCCAGAGAATTGTTCCTTGAGCAAGCATCTTGTGAATAACAGCATAGTGTCAGTAATGGCTGGCAAATTGAAAATTGCAATCATTTTAATAGAAAACTACTGATTTCCTTTTCTACTAAACACTGTCAAGGGACTAGGAAGATCCTTTGCCAAAACATAATAAGTTGTAGGACAGCATTCTGAGGCTAGTTGATTATTGTAACATGAAGCATCAGAATATACTCCAGGTACCAAGTCTAATAATAAGAACATATTCTCTTAGATCCTTTACTGGGGTAAGAAAACTTAAAAGACTGAAGAGCAGTGTTTTGCTGGTCAATAAGAAAGGCCATTATGTAATACAGGAGACAGAGTGGCAGTATATGAACATTGAATGTGCGCAGTTTATAGTAGCTCCCAGCAGATGAGTATCCAAGGCAGTTTTCCCGTATTTGGAATAAAATAATGGACCATGTCAATACTGGAGTACATGTTGTGTTGCATGTAGTCAGGGATTTTCACACTATTCATTAAATTAATATATCATTAATTATCAAGATGAGGAGACAGTAATACTACTGAAAAATACCAGTATCTCTGTCCACTTTCTTCTTCTTCTGTAGGGCCATGCCCTGGAGTCCTTGCACACTGACTGAAAACTCGCAGTCCTCTAGCTATTGTTATTGTTTTTAATATTATTTATTTGTACTGCAGTATAGCACAAAGGGTCAGACTTCATGCCAGACTTGTGCTGAGTACTGTATAAATGCAGAAGATGACATAGTCCTTGTTCCAAAATGCTTACAGTTTAGCAATTCAGGAAAATATTTAAATATTTCAATAGTCCCTCTATTTTTTTGGTAGCCTTGAGAAAGCCAGTATCCCAGTCGGTTTCCTCTTCTACATTGAATTCTATCAATTTTTTAAATTTCTGATGGAGTTCTTACAACTTTACCTCACCTTTTCATCTAAAGCTTCAAACCCTGAAGGTATCATTTTCCCTTGTCTCTTCTCCATATCTCTTCTTCTTCTGGACTCTTTCTTTGCTAGCTTCTGTCTTGGGTATCTCGTTTGTGCAGATAACACTGAACTCTAGAGCTCCTTCTATGCTCTCACCAATTCTTCAATCTTAATTACCTCATCTTCTAGCTATGTCATAACTGTGTCACAAACTGAAGTACTTGTCCTAGATGGAAAGTCTTCATTTTTCCATGTATCTGACTGTAACTATAACTGTAACTACAACTATAATTCAAATGTTAATTTTTCTGTCAAGACAAAAAATCTTGGAGTCCCTCTTGTGATAAAGACCTGAAGAAGAGCTCTGTGTAGCTCAAAAGCTTGTCTCTCTCACCAACAGAAGTCAGTCCATTAAAATGTATGACCTCACCCATTTTGTCTCTCTTCTTGACCACATATATTTTTCCTACTCCATTTTGCTTGTCTATTTAGTCATCCTGTTACCATCTCTAAAATATCACCAGAATTCATTTCTTTCTTTCTTTCACCAGGACTCAGCTGAAATCCTTATTTATGTCTTAATCATCTTCAGTCTAAACTGCTGACATTCCCTTTTTTATGGTCTTTCTAAATCCCTATACTCTGAACTTCAAGGGGCCCAAAATTCCTGAAGCCAGTTTCTCACGCCAGAGAGAGAGAGATTATGGGAACCCATCCCATGTCTTCCTATCCATTTCTGAACCCAATAAAAATTGTTCTACAGCTTTTCACATAAAACTTTCCATCTAATTTTACATCCATCTACTCCCTTGCCTCCTTCTGTTTAACTCAACTTGGCTGCCTCCTTTGAGACTCTGTTTAGAGATTTGCTTTTTTCACCTTTATCTGGCAAGTTCTCTTTCACATATTCACATACCTACATTCATACCTGTAATAACTTCAGAAATAAAAAAATAGGGTAATTTTTGTAGATCATCAAAATGAGATCAGACCTGGTGGGGAGGGTCATGAAAAACACATAAAAAGAGAGCAAATGAGTTTGAAGCATATTTCTATGTAGATGCTTCTGAAATGGTTGTAAATGATATTTCTCACTATTCAGCTGTAGTTACAATGGAGGATTCATGAAATCAAAGAAGTTAGACATTGAAAAGAGCAACTACTCTAACTTACCGGGTCTCCTCCAGTCAAGGTTGGCAGTGCTCACATTACAGGTTGGTTCTATCTGATGATTGTGAACTGGCTTAAGGGAAATCAGCTGATGATGTCATTCCAGTTCCTAGTGCCAGATCCTTAGCTGATGTAAATCAGTATCGAGCTATGCCAGTTTACACCAGCTGAGGATCTGGAGTTCATATCACAATTAGCACCATGCTCAGCACAGAGGCCAGGGAATGAATAGGTCTGAGGCCAGATTTGTAAAGGTATTTACACACCTAAAGATGCAGAGAGATGCCTAGTGGAATTTTCAAAAGCTCCGAGGTGCATAGCTCCTATTGATTTCAGGCACTTAAATACCTTTAAAAATCTGGACAGTGGAGTGTTTCTTACCCCTATAAGTTGTCCCTCCTTCAATGATGAACATTGAGAAATGTGACACAATACTAATACCCTCTTTTACTTATCCCCTTCCTCACCCTAAAAACCAAAATGAACAAACAAGCCCAAACTAACACACAGCTCCAACAAACACACAAAACATACCTCCGAAAGGGAGAAGAACCAGAGACTCTGCTGCTGCTTGGTTTTACATGAAAAGTACTGAGATACTACAGTGATAGACGGCAATATAAAGCCCTAAGACAGAGAGACAACCATTGCTGGTATTGTAGCTGTTAAGAATGTAAGAATAGCCATACTGGGTCAGATTGATGGTCAATCTAGCCCAGTATCTCATCTACCAACAGTGGCCAGTGCCAGATGCTTCAGAGGGAATGAACAGAACAGGGAAATTAATGAGTGATCCATCCCCTGAGTGTTCTGTGGCTAAGTACAGAACAGGTCTCCAGGGCTTTGAGTCTGGTGCTTTTCATTTCACATTAATAATGAAAAAGGGGGATGGTCAGGTTCTACTGATGGAATATGGAATGAGCTGAACATTAAACCAAAGAGAAAATTATATTTGCAAGGTCTGGTTCTCCACTGTCTGCTATATAGGTATTATTAATTATTGGTATTATCCCTTGCAGAATGTCATTTACTCCTGTGCAAAGTGAGGGCAAGATGGGTGTAAAACACTAATAAATCAGAATA
The DNA here is from genome assembly GCF_026122565.2 of Emydura macquarii macquarii. Lineage (NCBI taxonomy): Eukaryota > Metazoa > Chordata > Testudines > Chelidae > Emydura > Emydura macquarii. Next base: position 23,228,338 of record NW_027132813.1, on the reverse strand, counting down.
GGAGCTGTGACGGATATGGCAATTTCCTGCAATATTCTTGAAAACCTTATTGAATTGTTTGTTTCTTTGGTATCCTATGGTATTAAGTGAAAAGGTTATGTATTACTGTAGGCCAAGATACTAGAATGGGTGACCTTGGTGGGCCACAAGAGAAAAGTACAGTTGCCCTGAACGGTGACAGGAAAATTTGACAGCCACTTTGCACAAGTGTCAATGGCTACAAAGGCAGTGGAGAATCAAACCCCCAAATTGTTGCATTTGCCCTCTGCACACACTTCCTAGTTTTCCGGGGCAGGATGGAGAATTTATTTAGCTCTTTCTTCAGCAGTTAGTAATGTGCTGCTGAACAGTGATGACTACCATTTCAGTGACAGCCTGATACAAATGACAAATGCTTTTAATTTATTTTCTACATGATTCACTACTAATTTGCCACAATGTTGAATGGTATTTCATCCCCATGAAGGACGTAAGTGCTCAAGTAACAATTAACATTTAGTTGACAGTCATTCTCTTGGAATGGGAGTAACCCAGCAATACAAGCTTGATTCTAAAGAGTCTGACTACACTTTTAATGTAATTAAAAAACAGTTTAACTACTGTGAGAATTTCTTATTCTTACTATGGTTTCTCCACAGTTATAACTAAACTATATACAGTGAACTTGACTCAGTGCTTCAGTTTTGAGCAATACATTATTCATGTTGCTTGCATCTCTTTGCCTGGAACTTCACTTGTGGGCATAATTTCATGCTGATTGACTTCTTTCTTTGTGATAACAGTTAGGACACGCAGACAAAAGGCAGAATAATTTCAGTTCATTTAGCCTTTAAAACTTTTACAAAGCAAAAACAAGGTAAAGTTAGCAAATCCACTGCTGGAAATATAAAACCATAAGCCATCTGACTGTAACCAACATTTTCATATTTGGCTCTCTGTGATTTTAGTGCAGAAAAACACTCACACTTTAAATCTGCAAATGGCTGACCCAAGCTCAATATTGGCAAAGCATTTATATCAGCTTGTGTTATGTCTGTTAGGAGTTGCTCTCTCCTCTTACCTCACAAAATAAATGTATCCTTTAAAAATATTTTAAGTTAGAGCTTTAAAAAACTAAAATAAACGTAATGGGTCTCCAACTCCTTCCTTCCCGCTAGCTCTCTGTGTGAGTAATACATCACCAGAGAAAGACAACAACACTACACATTAATCATAACGTTAACAGCCAGACACTCAGATAAACAAATCCATTAGCCAATTATAGGAACCCTATGGAAGAAACAAGTATTGCAGAGATAAACTCATACAGATTAAATGAATCAAACAATTAAACACCTTAAGGTTCTGAGAAAACTGATCAACAAAATCACATCTTTGTTTGACGTTTAAATAAGGGAAAAAAGAATTTAAGGATCTAGTTACTAGAAGATTTTAGAAAATTGCAGTGATTAAAATGCACTGATGCGTATACATTTTTAACAAGATTGAATGTACAGCAGTGTTTGAAGGGTACGGAAAACACCCATCACTAATTACACTGGCTATCTGGTTTTTACACTCAGAAAAGAACAAGAATGCAGTGGTCTTTGTAAAGTTATTGTAAGAGTGTGTGTGAAAGAAGTAGTGTGACACATGGCTAAAATCGCTTAAAAGGAAATGCTATAATATTAGGGGAGATGGAAAAGTTACCATGAGCCATATCAACCAAATCATGCAAACGGGACACAGTTATTTGAGGATTAGAGATTTCTGGGCATTCTAACACCTTCTTATAATTATACAGTAACACTGGCAGCCATTAGCTTCCCCTTGTAGGAAGCTTTCTGACACATCACATGTGATAACCTCAGCATAGCACATGCTTGTTCCAAAAAAGTTCAGCTGTGGATCTTTAGGTTTTTAAGCAAAACTGAATTTGACTCCAGAAATCATCTTACATCAAAAAACCCTCTTTTGACATAGACAGCAGCCCCTAATGGCTTACCTTTCACATTATTTTTATATTGCTAATACACTCACAGGGCTGTAAAAGAGTGGAAGATTGGGATGATAATACACAGGGACTCAAACCCAGAAACATACACTTTCATCGAATGGTTTAGCCCCAGATCTTTGCTATGGCCAAGTAGCCCACTGTGCAGCTAAGGGGGCAGGGGTGCACAGTGGCTTTCTTGGGATGGCTATTCACCAGGCCAGTCCCACAGCAAAAGTGAAAGCAGCCTAAAGGCTGTTCCAGTTTAACTCAGCTGACAGTGGGAACTGTTCCAACAACCAGGGATCGTTACAGAAGAGGGAAAGCCAACCACAACCCCTATGCTGGCCACAGAGAGGTGGAGTAAAGGGAAAGCTACTACTTTGGCTGTGCACCACTGGAAGGTTCCCCTAGACAGCCTGCATACAGGAAGGAGTCTGAGCCTTTGACTTTTAAAAACATAATACAAAATGAAAAATTATCATTAAAAAGTCTTTTGAATGAAAATGTTTCAAGACATTAATTGTTTAACCCCGCTCTTCCCGACATCTCAAACAGGCAAGTCAGGGTGTGAAATTCTGGTCCTCTACGCAACGCCCACATGAACAACATTAAGGGAAGGAATGGAATAAACACTTCTCCCTTTTCCAGCAGCTCAGAGGCAAGGCATGAGACAGCTAATACCTCACTGCAGCCTGTAGCCTACGGTAGCATCCGGCCTGCTGCCCTCCCTAGGGAGACCAAGGCTGGTGGATCTCCACTAGCTTACAGAACCCCATGGAGTGCACCACCACAGAACTCCGTTCAGTTGCACATGGTGCTGTAGAATGTCTTTGCATGATCCCTCTGCACCCTGATGGTTCACTCCATTGTAAGCTTTCAGTAGTCCCCAAGCTTTCATCTGCCATAATTTCTGTCCAAAGTTTGTACACGGATACCCTGATGTAGCCAAACTAGTCTGCTATCAAAGGACGTTAAAATTTTGTTAAAATGCTTTTTTTTTAATTTTTAAAACCCTATTTTTATTTTAACTTTGGGGCTACAATCTCTTTAATAATGTTCCCTTTAGTTTGCAGCTCTTACCTTTGTGGAATGACAATATCAGTCCAAATTTATCTCTGGGATAATTCTACTGAACTCAGTGATGCTACCCCAGGGAGGAATTCAGCCAGTGGTTTTGAAACCTTTACATTTGTGCTTTAGGAATATTTTCTTAAGCCAACATTTCATGATATGAAATAGAATAAAGAAAAGCACAAGCAGAAGGTAAGTCCTCCTAACGATAACAGCAAGGCTGTTGTCGGGAAGCCAGCTGGATATCTACAGCAGGTTCATCTGTGGGAAATGCTACAGGTAGACGCTGCTAATAAAACCTTACAACACCAGTAATATCATCTTTCATTTATAACAGTGTCTTTCCCAAAGGAGATGCTATGTTTTCATTTTCAAAAAGCCACTCATGTTTTAGAGACCTGATCTTATTCACCTTGTTTGCTGGTCGATGTAAGGGGGCTAAATAATGGTGTAATTTTTGTCCCAGTTCAGCAACTTCTGTGGTCCAACAAGGGCACTCCCTCTAGGCTTCTGGCTCCCTAGTTGTTGCCTTTCTTGGGTGGAGACATGCATCTCCCTCCAGTGGTGCTGGAACTACGAGTGATGGTTTGAAGGAGTAATAACAAACACCAAATTAACATGGTGTCCGTCATCAGCCCACCCCTCTCCCCTGCTATAAAATGATTCCAGCACCCCTGTCTCTCTCCCTTCTGACTGCAGTATTTCCAGGCTGCACAGTCCTCTGACTATGCTGCGATATCCACAGTAAAAGGCAGGCTGCCTAAACAGGCTTGTCTTGCCTTCTCTTCAGAGACTGACAACAGAATATTTGGCAACATTTACAAGTTACCACACAGCTCTTTCTACGCAAGCCCTTTTTATGGTTAAGGTAAAAACATTAACGAGAAACCAAATTAAAAACAATAAAGGAACCTACACATACGCTAATAAGCTCATCTGAGGGTTCGTCTAACACTGCAGACTGAAGTTGATTTACTTTAAATTGACTTTCACCCGCTGAATTTTACAAGTTGCAGTGGCGTGTTCACACCAGGCTCCTTGTGCCGGGCTCTTGCGTCCCCACTCGCCACGCTTGGGTCGACATTCAAAGCAGTGCACCATGGGTAGCTATCCCACAGTGCAACTAGCCGCAGAGACTTTTGGGAAGCTTGTCATCTTTCCATGATGCAACGTGCTCCCTCCCTTCTTGTCCCAAACAAACTGCAAATGTTTTTTGTGCTGTTTTGCTATGCTGCGTGCATGCCATTGCCGGAGAGACAGAGCCCGCTCATCTCCGCACTATGATTGTGAGCATCACAGATACCTCACAGCTTATCCTGCAGCATTTTCAAAGGCAAGAGAAGAGCCATAGCATGGAAAATAGTGATATTCCTGAGGCCGTCCTGCTACAAGCCATAGAGTGGAACAATTCCTGTTTGCTGCAGGCTGTCACACATCATCTTCAGTTCGTGGAGCACTGATTCTGGACCCGGGAAACAAGCACAGATTGGTGGGAACGCATAGTTATGAAGGTGTGGGATGATGAGCAGTGGCTGCAGAACTTTTGTATGAGAAAGGCTACTTTCTTTGAGCTTTGCGTGGAGCTGTCTCCAGCCCTGAATACTCACTTGAGACCAGCTCTGACAGTGGAGACGAGAGTGGCCATCGATCTGTGGAAGATGGCAACCCCAGACTGCTACCGGTCAGTTGGGAATCAATTTGGAGTAGGTAAATCCACCATTGGAGTTGCTGTGATGCAAACGTGCAGGGCCATCAATAAGCTTCTGCTAAGAAGGGTAGTGACTTTGGGAAACATGCATGACATACTGGATGGATTTGCCGCAATGGGCACGCATATCTCTATCCTAGCACCAGACCACCTTGCCACAGAGTACATAAACCAGAAAAGATATTTCTCAATTGTGTTGAAGGCACTTGTGGATCACAGGTGATGTTTCACCGACATCAATGTGGGGTGGTCTGGAAAGGTGAATGATGCACGCATCTTTAGGAACTCGGGTCTGTTCAATAAGATTCAGGCAGACACTTTCTTCCCTGACCAAAAAATAAACATTGGGGATGTGGAAATGCTAATAGTGATCCTGAGGGATCCTGCCTACCCCTTACTTCCTTGAAGCCCTACACCGGGTACCTGGACAGCGAGAAGGAGCGTTTTAATAACAGGCTCAGCAAGTTAAGAATGGTGGTGGAATGTGCATTTGGCTGTTTAAAAGCCAAATGGAGATGTCTGCTTACTAGGTTTGACATAAGTGAAAAGAACTTCCCATCAGTTATATCTGCGTGCTGGGTGCTCCATACTTTGTGTGAAATGAAGGGGGAAAAGTTCCCCCAGGTTTGGGCCATGGACGTTGATAGGTTGGCTGTAAATTTTGAGCAATCAGATTCCAGCGCTACGCTCAGAGTCAACAGCAGAGCACTTTGGCTTCAGGAAGCATTGAAAAACTGGTTTTGCAATGAACTGCAGTAATGTATGTCTGTGCTGTGCCTTTATTTCCCATCCCTCACCCTCGCTCCGGCGGCCCTCTACTCTTCTCTCCCCACCCAAGCTTTGAATGAATAAAGACAGGTGTTTTTTAATGCTACAAAGTTTTATTTGTGACCCATTTTAATGGGGGAAAGGAGGATAACTTAACATTGTAAAGTGTCACTGTGCAAGCAACTGTGGTTGCATGCAGTTCTTAAAGGGGCCATCGCGTCCTTCTGCTCACCTCCACCAATGTGGAGTGCAGTATGTACTGCAGCCTGCTCAGTCTCCGCCTAGACCGCTTGGGGATGGGGGCTGATAAAGTGGTAGGCGGCAGAGTGTCTTAGAGGGGCTGCAGAGGGAGTCTGTCTTGCCGCTGCTCTTCCTGGAGCTCTACCAGACGCCTCAGCATGTTGGACTGATTGCTCACAATACGCAACATCTCCTGTTGCGTATTGCGTTCCTGCTCCTGTGCAGATCTTTTGTGCTCCATGTCCAGTTTTTCAGACAAGGACATCCTCCAGGCTCTGATCTCTGTGTCAGCAGCCATGGAGGCATTCATTAGTTTGCTGAACATGTCATCCCGCATCCTAATCTGGGAAAGTCTTTCAGTTGGAGTTCGGCAAGGGGGGCCGAAGTCCGCGATGTCTTCTGTAAGCTAAGCTAAGCACAAAGTTGCCACTGTTAGCTGACCCAAAGTAGTAAAGGAAATGTTCAATGTAAAAAGTACTTCTCTTCATGTTCACAAGGCTAAGCCAGACCCGCATTCCATTCTGTGCATCTCAGAAGGGTCGGACTGGCGTTACAGACATGGTAAGCAAGGGTCCTTTGCATCTGTTATAGAGAGGCTTCATTAGCACTAAAATCCACAATCCACACTTGATCAAGGAGAGGGATTCTCCAGGCTTCCCTGTAACATGACAAAGACCGGTTTGGGAAGAGGTGGGCAGAACAGATTAGAGGACACTGCGGGTGCATTGTAGCGGCAGAAAACATAGGGCAACCAGTTTCCTGACCCATAATGCCCATTGCAACAGTACTAGGACTAGGAATATTCTTGGGGAGGCACCCAGGGATCCAGTCCATGGCAGAGAATAAAATGGAGTGACTACATTGGTTGGGTACTTTAAACTTGAGTCATCTTCCCTAGGTGACCATGTGTGATATCAGTCTCTTGGGGGTAACGCAGGCATAAAGGGAAGATTTGCTGCAAGCATTGGGGTATAAACCTGGTCCTTATGCTGCTATACTGTGTTCTGCGATGATGCCTTCTCATTTAAAAGAAGAGTGGTGGGGAAAAGTATCCTAGCGTGGCGGAAGAAATAAGGCTGCCCTCCCCAGAAACCTTCTGCAAAGGTTAACAGATTACCTACATGAAAGTTTCCTTGAGATATCCACAGAGGATTCTCAGAGCATACCTCTGCACATAAATAATCTGTTCTGCGTGTAACCCTGCACTGAAGTTTGCCACCACCCAGTAAGACCCTCCCCTCAAAAACACAAACTCCTTTTAAGAAGCTGGACTGGGGCCATAACTGCAAAAAAAAGATTTGCCACACACACTCACCAGATGTGCCTTCCCCTGCATCTCAATCAGTTCCGTTGTTTTGTGTGTGGCTGGACTGCTCTGGGGTAACAAACAGGGAAAATGGATACCCCGCTTTCCTGCACCCTGCTTTCCACATCCTCCTCATCCAGAGTCTTCCTCTTTCGTCCTGGACTGAGATTCTTTAGAGGTATCAATGATGTGTGCTGCCACAGTGGTGGGGTCACCGCCGAGAATTACATGAAGCTCCTCGTAAAAGCGGCATGTTTTGGGCAAGGAGCCAGAATGGCTGTTATTGTCTCTAGTTTTCTGATAAGCCTGCCTCAGCTCTTTGATCTTAACGAGGCACTGTTGCGTGTCCCTGTTGTGCCTCTTCTCCAACATGCCGTGAGATATCTTCTTGTACATATTTAAATTTTTTTGCTGGCTCAGAGCTGAGCCAGAAAAGACTCTTCACCCCACAGACTGATGAGATCCAAGACCTCTGGTTGACTTCAAGCTGGAGCGTGTTTGGGCCATGCAGTCTCCATGAGCAGTTCAGCTACAAAGCTCTCTCCACGCTGTCTAAATCGGAAATGGAAATTCAAAATTTCCTGTGACTTGAGGGGAGAAGCTATTTCCTGTTTACATGGCCACATTACAGCAGAGCGTGAATGTCCAGAGCGGTCACAACAGGGCAATAAGGAATACCTCCTGGAGGCCAATGGTGTCGATTTACGCTGTGCTCTGCCTACACTGATGCAAATTCGACCCATGGAATTTGAATTCAGTGCTACGCCACTTGCAGAGGTGGTTTTATTAGGTCGACTTTTACTACGCTTTAAATTGATGGAACTTACGTGCAAGTGGAGATGAATACTTTAGGGGGTCGACGTAAGCGGTGTTACATCGACCTCCATTGCCAGTATAGACTAGGCCTGAAATCACTCCGCCTCTAACATGGGCTCTGGTAAGTGATCAGAGTCCTTCAAAACCTTGCATAAGGTTTTCCTGTGTTTTCAAATTCATAACACCCTTTGCTTTGAACAAGAACACTCATGACTGAGAATCACCCATTTATCCATTTTGGGCCTCTGAAGATACTTTGAATAGGTGATCAGCTAGACAATGGTTTTCTGCTCAAGAAGCCACTTCAAAAAGGATGGATTCTGAGGTGGGTGATTTGCATGCCTCTCACCCCCAAGTATTTCCTAGGAAATCCACCTCAGACATATTGTCCCAAAAAGTTCTTTGAAGTTCCTAATTATTTCCAGAGATTGCATTAATCCTGACTTCCTCCTAAAGCAGTTCTATACAATGCCATAATAAAACATAACATTTGCGTTTTTAATACGAAAAACTAAAATACTTAATTCAAGAAGGTTCTTAATTCTATAAAGATTGTCCAGGATATTTTCATCTGTCCCCCAACTTTGACTTCAGGAACTCTAAAATATCAGAATACTTTGCTTTTCTGTATCACTTTCCATTTGAGGGTCTTGGTGGGCTTTCCACATAGAGGGTGCTGTGACAATAGGTAAGTGTTGTTAGCCCTGTGGAACACTTTTTATTATTATTTGCATTATTTTAGTTTCCAGGATCTTCAGTCAAGGATCAGGATCCCATTGTCCTTCGTACTGTGCAGATGAACAACAAAGAGGGTAGTCTTTGCCCCAGAGATTTTAGGGTTTCCGAGCCAGGCTCCAGCCCATGCCCAAATGTCTACACAGCAATTAGACATCCCCACAACCTGAGTCCCATGAGTCTGAGTCACCTGACATGGGCCAGTCGCAGGTGTTTAACTACAGTGTAGACATACCCTTACAATCTAGGTCAGACAGCGCACTGGAAAATTAGGGATCTCATCCAGCGAGTGCCTACTCACAGAAATTGATTTAAATGACTTGCCCAAAGTCATGCAGGAAATCATTGGCAGAACAGGGAACATCGCCTCTGAGCCTGATTGTGGTCTCACCTAGGCGTAAATAGGGAATAATTCCATTTAATATTGTGGAGTTAAACTGGTTTATAATGAAAATCAGGCCTTATGTTTCCTGACTCCCAACTGTGTCCCTTGAATGCAGGATAATCTGAGATGAGGGAATGTTTAGCTTCACTGGATCAGTCCAGGATACTCCAAATGGCAATAATCTGTTTGCTAGAATAACCTTATGAGTTAATAGATTTTGACCAGCTCTAACCAAATCTTCCCTTCAGACAGCAACAATGAGACTTCTTGTCAGATTGAAGTATAGTTTACGTGCAACACATCCTATTCACAGAACAGCAGCATAAATATGAAAGATTACTTATTTTTAATTGTCTGGCTAGATTTCAAACAGACATTAGCATGAATTCTAATAAGGAAGTACAAAGGAAAGAGGAAGGGCAAAGCAAGGCTCTAGCTACAGAACTGAAAAATAATAGAAATCAGTATCAATAAGACTATAACAAGTCGGTGGCAAGAGAGCACATGTAGCGCTGAAACTGCTTGGTGATCAGCTTGCTAAGCAAATGACACTCCTGAGACTGGGACTTTGGGTTTAGTTCCTTGTCCCCAATGTGACTGAGGGAGCCTGGGCTACAGGGCTCTGGATTGGTGCTGGGGTAGACATTAGAGCAGCCTGTAAGCAGTGAGAGTTGTGGTGGCCCCCCAGGGGGTTTGTATGCCAGCTAGAGATTGTTGGTGTGGAAGACTCTCCAGCCACACCCACTTGCCTAAGCCATGTCACCAACATGTGCCTTTTGGTGAGGGGATAGGCCTGAGTCAGCTCTGCCAGCTTTATGCCACCAAGGTATTTCCCCATGCCAGTGCAAAGGGGCTATATTGTGGGCCACAATCTGGTGCTTGGGTTGGTTAAGCATCTAAGAGTTTGGACACCTACCCAGACTTTATTCATAGCATGTCAGCTTCTTGGGCTTGTGGACTATTCATGATGGCTGTTCTGCAAGACTTCCTCTGGTATGTTGGGCATAGAATTGAAGAGGCAAATGAACGGCAAAAGAGTCGATTCAAGTTTTAGACAACGTCTGGGTAAATTTTTGTCTGAGCAGGCCTAGTTTCAGCACAACCAGGCATGTCTGCTAATATTTAATTGAAACTTTCACTAGGGGAACCATTAGAGGTAATACTCCCTTTTCCTTGAAAACCGAAGTCTTTGGCTGACTGTGGTGCATATACCTTGACTTTTGCAAAAGCAAACTACCCCTCACCAAATATTTAAATTAATAAAAGAATATATACGTATTATACTTGGGCTTGAGGGTGGTGGTTGTTTTGTTTTTTTTAAATCAGAGACTTGATAACTTGCTACCTAATGCAAAAGAAAACAGTCGTAAGAAGTTTTTGAATTCTTAGAAGGTGGAGTGATTTACAAATCTGCAGCTGGAACACAGTGAATTGCAAACTTTAAAAGACATATTATGTTTCCAAAACATTAATGAAGATATGATGTTACTGTAAAACTATGTATTTGAGGCTATGGGTAAAAGTGGTACATGAGGGGATTATTTATGTTTAGGTGTGTAAATAAATAGAGAGCCTTTGGGCTCGCTTCTCATATTTCCAGAGGGGTTTGCCAGCAGTCTCTTCTTGTTTTTATTATGGCTTCAGGACACTGAGACCGTTAGCACATAGCTACATTAAATCCTGTAAATGCAAAGCTATTTTTGGCACCTCTTACCGTAGCATGTAAAGCCCTGATTCAGCTAACCTTAAATTTTAAGCAAGTGAGAGTCCCATTGACTTCAGTGAGGTTACTCACCCACTAAATTACTCCTTAACATAAGGATGACATAATCAGGTCCTTGGTATGCAAGGTGTGCATCTGAAACTAAGGTTTATCTATATGGTGACATCCAGGAAAATTAATCCAAATTAACTAAAGGTGTTAATTTGAAGTGGATTGGTTAAACCTCATTAAATACCTGTGTGGATGCTGTTATTCAGAATCAAGGTGGCCTTAGTTTGGTTTAGTTTGATTCACTTACAAAGCCATTTCGTTAAAGCCACTTTAATTCTGAATACTACATACTATTCAAGGATTTAATATGATTTAATTAATCTACTTCAAATTAATATCTTTAGTTAACTTGGATTAATTTTCCTGAATGTCCCTGTGTAGATGAGCTCTTACAGAGGTTGAACTTGATACTGATCTCTCTTATGTTGGTGTAAATTGGAGTAATTTCCAGTGAAGTCGAATATAATTCTGCTATTCATTTGCTTTGTTTTTTTGGTTATACAGGCAAGTATGACTATGTTGACAATTCAAATAAATGTACTTAGTACACTTTTACAGACAAAAAATATTACCAACATAACTCAAGGTTAAACATGAAGACAGTGACGAGAAAGTTAGTACTGTTTTAAAATCTTACTTATCCATTTTACTTACTGTTTTAAAATTTTACTTACTTTTCTGGATTTTTGCTCTGGCCTCTAAACAGAAGATATCAGACCAAAAAAAACCCCATATTCTTATAGTCCTGAAATAAGCACAAAGAACACCATGACACCATTATTTTATTATTTCCTCCATTATTAATTTAATCAAAAACACTGAACAGTTTAGGACATGGGAATAAATCTCATGAAATCACTGCTTGCTAGGCTCCAGAATCCTGCACAGGATCACAAATTAAATACAATAGTAACTTCTTAAGTAGTAAAATTGTGCACAAATATTTTTGAGATCCCTCCATACGTAAGGATCTCTAACCTACAGAAGCTTTAGCATTCCACAATCCACACAGGCATTTATTTAAAAAAGCTGCTAAACCCTTTCTAAAAGCATTCTGATTGTAATACCTCCAAGAAAAATGGTTTCTATTTAGCTCTACCTGCCCTTTCTCCAAAAGAGTTTGTTGGTAAGATTACTGCATTGTTCACTGCGTTCCTCCATTTTTTTAAACTAGTGAATGATGCCTGTAAGGAATTTATTAAGACGTTTTGGATGGAAACTAAGCAGCACGTCACCTTCTAGCCTTTTTGTGTGTCTCGGTCTCCTGGCTCCTAAGTTTTTCTGGACTATTTATTACAGAAAAACCAGAAAATCAAAAGGTCTAAATGTACACAATATGGTGTGTAAAACCAAACCTAAAATGAAAGTCGTCAAAAACATAATTGTGCAGGATACTTTGAATGTTGTTACTGTGATTTGTATTAGAGTAGTGCATAGAGGTCCAAAATGAGATCAGGGCCCCATTGTGCCACATGCTGTACAAAAATATCAAACACAGACTGAGAGATAGGCCTTGCCCCCAAGAAATACATCGTAAATAGACAAGACAGACAAAGGCTGGGAAAGGAACTGGAGACACAGAAAAGTGATGTGGTTTGCCGAAGGACACACATCAGTGGCAGATCGAGAAATAGAACCCAGGACTCCAGACACCCAGTCAATACCCCCCATCCACTAGGTCACGTCTCCTCCCTGGTTGTGTTTTTGTTTTTTCCACTCCTAAAGTCAAATTCTACCCACTAACATGGAGAGAGACCTTTCCTAATTAAGAGCCAGATTCTGGTAACCTTATGAAGCTTGAGTAACATTTCATTCCACAAGTGGTGCCACTAACTACAGAGGTACCATGGAGTAAGGTGGTATTTAACCTAAGTAGCGCTCTCAGAATCTGGCCCTACATCAGTGACAGCTCTGCACATTTGAGAGAGAAGAATTTGGTCCATAGTCTGTATGCAGGCAAAACATCAAGCAATTTCATCTTCTCTAAAGGTATTTTTCTGTTTTAACCTCTTCGCTCCACAAATCTTCGAGTAGTAACGGTATAGGGTCAAATTCTGCTGTCCTTAATAGAGAAAAATGCCCACTGAAGACCACAAAATTTGGTCTTACATGAAAATCCCACCTTTTGAGAGAATCCCATTTTGAGTCTAAAACGTACAATGTTCTTTGTGATGTACTCCAGCTATACTGTATGCACAATTAATAATTCAGGGCTCAGAAAATAAAAATGAAGGAAAAGAAACAAAGACAGAGTTTTGCATGAGTAACAAAACAAAACAGAAAATTCCTTTCTGAGGTATAACTCATTTTAAAACACGGTGGAAATTTCTGACCTTTCACTGTGAATGTAGTTAGGCTGTACTGTATTTGATATGGTTTCTAAGTGGGACTTTTTTTTTTTTTTTTTTAAAGGGTCAACTATTACATAAAAAAGTTAATGTTAGTGGCAGGTACAAAATGGTTGCTGCAAAACCTCAACCAACTGGAAAACCTAGTCAGTTGGGAGTCTAATTAAATTAATTCAGCTTAATTGTGCATAATACTTAACAGTTGAATAGCAGCTAAATAACTTACTTTGAATATATCCTTTCCAAAATGATACATAGCCTAATTTAAGATAGAAGTCATGGCTGCTGGTTCTAATGTATATTGCATAGTTTTCATAGAGAAATATAAATACATTATGCCAAAGCAGCCTGGTCTAACATGTAAAATGTGATGAGTACTATTTTTTTCATTAACAGTGAATAGTTGCTATGGCAATTACAACATCATTTGGTACTTGGAGTACCCTTGAGATGCAGAGGGACAGCATATGATGTTTTAAATCTTTTTATTATCGGACTATCAAAGGACACAGTAGGGGTGGATGCCTATGAAGATTTGAAAGCTCAGCCTCTCTCTCTCAACATGTGATTTATAAATCAGGTTCTAGAGATACAGGCAGGCAGTTTCTTTAAATTGCTTGTCAACTTCAGGAAAGAAAATATAGATACAGAAAGACAAAGGAGAAGTCAAACAGCAAAGTGTATCTATAGCAAAGTTTGGGGTCTTCTGGAAGCTATTTTTAGACCAGGGCAAGAGTTCCATTCTTTCCTGAGTCTGAGCTCCACTCAGAAGATAGTGGGGATGCATGGGTCGATTATGCGTCCCTGAGTCTGTGCTTGCTAAGCCCTAGCCCCTGTATTCATCAGGGCGTCCTAGAGCCTGTACTGAGGCTATGTATATGCAGTTGCGCATACCCAAATCCTGATTTGGGTGCACATGGGTGCAAGCCAGGCAACACCACCTTCAGAGTTCACATTTCAGGATTGGTCACCCTGTTTACCTGCATCCACACTGGTGCTCCTGATATGCATGTTTGGCACTATGATTTCTGAAGGCATTTCCCAGGGTTCTTTTCTCCATACCACCACAGAGAGGGCAAGTGGGAAGTTTGTATGTAGAAGGCCCAGAAGATATGGGCATAAAGAATTGTGCGAATGGCAGTGGAGGACTCTTTAGACTTGAGACTGGATACCAGCACCCTTACTATCACCACACCACAAATTGCATGGCGTGAGGGGTGGGTCACAGCTCAAGCTATGCATATACCCAAGCCCCCAGATGGGCCCAACAGCTCAGGATCTAGTTGCTCATTTGACCCTTTGAGTGTGCATAATGGGGGAGGGAGGATGGTGCCATGGGCCCCTTCAGGTCCCTTAACACACAGAGAGCCTGCAATATAGATATACCCTAAGTCATGTCTGTGGAGGATTGGTGTAGCTCTGCTCCATGCCATCACACCTTCTTTCTCCTCTAGCATGTCCTACACTGTGGTGGAGGTAGGGGCAGCTGGCACAGGAACCACAATTGCTGGTTTTATGCCAATGGAGAGGTGACCTCAGCAAAGGAGATTCTCCACTGACCATTTATTGTTGTAATCTGGCCCTTTGTGCTAACTGAATGATGAAAGGGGGGGCGGTAATTTGGCCTTAATTCCTTTCGGTGTTTTTTGCACCTCTTTGGTGTTCATGTTTCATTAATGTTTGAGCAATCAAGTTTTACTTGTACAAATGGTCAGTGTAAGAGAACTGTGCATTTGTACACTTTGGTGCACACAGGAAGGGAATTTTAAGATCAAGTGGGTGACTCTTTGGGAGGGAAATGGTGTGAAAGAGACAACACTCCAAACCTCACCCGAGCTCCTAGCACACAGGAGGTTATATCAGCCAGATGATGACCCAACAGAACTCTTCCCTGAACACACGGGCATTTACTTTGTGTGACTGTGGTAAGAGTGACAATACGAAGCACACGGAACAGCACTGGGGACCAGCCCAGCCTTGGGGAACTTTATGGTCATCAGGGGTGGGTCTGGATTGCACAGGGGCCAGAGCAAGTGAAAAGGTAAGGCGCGTTGGAGAGAACTGGTAGGAGGCAGAGCAAGAGATGGGGAGCAGGAAAGAATGGGTGGACAGGCTGCTGGCTGGCTGATTTTGTGACTTATCCTGTGAGTGATATAATATAGGTGTGAAAATAATCAAGTAAAAATTAAAAGGTCTAGCAACTATAAAAATATCATATAACATGGAGAACAAGTTCCATGTACTGCCTTTCCAAAGTGCCATAGCCCTGTCCTAATGGAACTGTCTTAAGGAACGAGACGGTAGTTCATTCTTCTTAGCCTCACTGCAAAGGAGGGCCAAATGGGTGCCCTGTGTGGGGCTGATACTCTGAGACTGGGAAGTGTGCTTCATGGGAATTGAGGGAGTTGATTTTATTTCATGTATTTAGGAAGATACATTATTCTCTGTCATCTTGCCATAGCAACAAATAAAACAGAACTCAGAGACTTGAAAACTTTTCTGGGAACAACTATTGTCCCTAAAGAGCAACCAGCAATATCAGTCATTGCAAACCAAATCCCACTTCTCACTAGCTTTTGAATCAGAAGTCAAGACTGTTTTAGAAACCAGTTCCATATAATCCAGATAATGCAGAAGAACATAATTTATCTTGCTGTATTTACTTAACTAACTATGGATGACAAAGCCCTTTTCATTTATCCAGGACATTGGAGTATTGTGTGTTGCCTTTTACAAATCCAACTTTACTGTACAAAACAGCAGAATCCATTATTAGTCAATTAAATAAGGTTACTTCAGTCTGCAGACATTCCAATTTCATAGAACTTTGGTTTGCACAGGAAGCATTGTTACTAGCAGTTGCATAACTTGTGTGGCAAGGAGTGGGAAGTGCTTTGGAACAGTGAAACTAGAAGTGGTAAAACCTTGTCATTGTTTTCTTTATGTAACTGGTGCAATAAAAGATACCCAAGCAGTACATTTGTTTTTTCCTGAACCCTAGTGCTATTACTTCTACAGCATTTCAATCCTAGAAACAGTTGCTTTACTTTCATTGATAAAAATATTGTGAGCAACAGTATTAATAAAATGTTGTGACAAAGCTAGAAAGCGGGCCGGTATTTACATGAAGAGGGTCAATGGGCCAGATTTTCCAAAGTGCTTAGCACAGAACACTTAATATGCGGCCTGATTTTCAAAAGAGGTCAGCAATCCCCAGCAACTCAATGGAGAAATGCCTCAAATGGTCGGTGCTGAGCAGTTTTGAAAAACTGTTCGTCTACCAGAAGGCTGGTTGCAATCTTAACCAGAGAGCTGATGAGGAATGTTTCCAAAAAACTGGCCTTTGGAATGTCCTTAAATGTGACGTCCCCTCTGTGGCAAAAGGAGGGATTTGGGAGCAGCAACAACAAAGTACGTTTCCTTTTTAATATGAAGATGGAAGGGGTGAGAGTGGACTGAATATCATGAAGGGAAGGGGATGAGAGGAAAGGGTTGAGACTTAGAATCTTTCTAGCATCACACTATGCAGAGGAGAACTGAAAAGAAAAGGTGCCCCATAAGCAATTCTTGTATCTTCTCTACAAATATGCAACATGGTCACTGTGGATATCATTAAAGCTTTATAGCACCACAGAAACCAAACAACTTAAGCCTGCCTACAAGGTTGACCCTTTTAATCTCCAGATAAGATTAATGTATAATTACTAGGAACTATCTGTGGAAGTATTTTGAAAGGAGCAGAAAAGTAAGGTTTTCCATGGGACTCTCTGTTTTTAGAAAGCACCTTGGCTCAATAAATAACCCAGACTCAAGGCAATAGAAAAGATACATTCTGTGGCTATTTATTCCTGCTGCTGTGATCTGGGGAGGCTTCTAGCTAGTCCACCAGTGCTCCATTACCATGCATACTGCATGCTAAAGAAAAACACTAATGTAAAGCACAATTCAACTCTGAGGCCCAGAATGTGCCCTAAATGGGAAAAACCTACCAAGGGTCCAGACAAAGCTATGAGTTTCTGCCTAGTTATCCCTTTGGCCTCCATCTTCCTCCTAATCATATGAGGTTTGATCCCTAGCACAGCAGCCAAGGAAGCTTGGCCTTTTTTATGGTGCTATATCCATACAGGTTAGATGGAGGAGGATGCCTCAGAATGTGGTCAAACACCTGGCATTCCATTCCCCACTCTTTCAACAGCAGAGGCCAAATCCTGCAAACTGGAGGTGCAGGGACTCCTAGTATATTGGGGGCATGGATGGGGTCATGCTGAGAACATGCCAATCCTTCCACTCCAACCTCACCCATACCAGATCCATTCTATTTCGCTTTTTCTCCGTTGGTGAAACCAGAGAAGTACGTCAGACCCTCTGTGAAGCATTTGTCACTTATTGTCTTGTGTCAGTAATTGTTTTTACTGTTTTTAGTCACTTTTCAGGTTTCATTTTTGCATTTATCTTACTCTCCTAAGGGACTCCCAGCATTTTACTCAGTACTCTGAACTGGTAAGAAACCTGAGGTAGAGATTATATTAGTATAGTTCTACCTCAATGATACTGGTATGTTAGAACTCAACCTTTATATATATTAAACACTGCTTTCAAAAACACTGTCATTTAGTGATCATCATGGACAACTTTGTCAAACCTGGTTGCCTACAGTCAGGCAGCTAGATTCATATTTAGGCCCTTAATACTAAAAATAAATGACCTGATTTCTAGACACGCTGAATACAAGATGCTCCCACTGACTTCGTGTTTATAACATCATAAGGAAGTGCTTTATCAGAATATTTCCAAAACTATTATGAGAGATCCAGAACAAAAATGGATCTAATAAAAATCCACTAAAAATTCTTACTAGGAACATGAAGATCCCTGCTTATTAATGAAGAAGGTCTGGTCTGCAAAGTTATTGTACCAGTTTAATTACTTCAGTTATGCAGATGATTTTTTACCGAAATAATTATACAGGGACAACCCCTGGTGTGGACTCATTATAAAGATACCTTACACCAGTACAGCTTTTTCCATGGAGGAAGGCACAGCTTTTAGTGGTATCATTTTTTGTGTATAGACAGAGCCTAGCCCAACATCCACTGAAGTCAGTGGGAATCTTTTTGAATTGTATGGGCATTGGATAAGGTCCTACAGCACCTCTGAATCCAAGGATTCTTCATATATGTTGGAGTAGGTTTGCTACATGGCTGATTTTTAAAAGTGTCCATATCATTAGAAATTTAGTTCATTGTTGGACTTTAGGATGTGATGATTAAAGTGCTCTAGATAGTGCGTAAGCTCCCCGTGTACCCCAACTCACTGCTTATTTCCTTGCCCCATTCTAGTTTAACTTTTAGGTTTTAACATCAATACACACAATATTTCCAATCATCTCGGAAGAGGCCCATCTACCATGCACATGGTTCTTAACTGTCACAATTTCATCATGAGTCTTACAGCACTTTGATGCTTTATGTAAAGCCCCAACAACTATGCTGGAGACAAATGACCATGTCACAATTTCAATTTTTTTTTTTTAATTAAAGTATTTGTAGCTCTCATGATTGCAGAGAGAAACGAAAATGTGACCTGAGTGCACTATAAAGACTCAGAAAAAATGGGAGCCAAATTAAAAGAACCCCTAATTTATTATTTGAAAAAAAATATCTCGTGTGTTTTAGCCGGTCTCTTGTGTTTTGGGGTCCTAACTCATGGCTTTTGTATCTTTGGGATGGGTAATACTGCTTGCATCAACCAGGGACTTGCCACTCTCCTGGCACCAACTAAAATCAGGAGTACACTGGAGAACCTGACCCACAGCAGCTATCATATACCAGCTACTTCCAGAAACCAAATTAAGATTGGGACTCTGAAATCTGAACCAAGCGAAAAAGCCAAGATCAATCCTTCTTTGTTTCTCCCTGTGACAGTCAGTCTCTATGAGCAGGCTGTGATGAGGCTCTGCCATTTTGAGAGGAGAAATAGCTTGAGTGACGGCGTCAGTGTTAATATTTGCTGGATCTGAGGAGTTTGCAGGGCATGTGCCAAACTAAATGCTTTCCTCTTCGTCTTCAGAAACGGATGCAAGGAGCTTTTATTTCCTCTTGCACACAGTACCTCAGTCAGGCTCTAGTCTAGCTTGTAAGCCAGGATCTCAACTGGACAGTCAGGTCTGAATACTTCTTGTTTGGTTTTTAGCTGCCTGTCTGTATAATTTTAGCTGTGAGTAATTGTTTACTGCTACATCTTTTTTTTTTTTCCTTCATGAAAAATAACAGAAGTATATGAATATTGGAACAAGTGGAAAGAGTGAAATCAACCACTTTCCTGAATATAATGTTACACCATGGGAGTGCAGAAGCTGATGGAACTAAACAAATAGTCACAAAAGAAAGAACATTTATACATACATTACATTTTTCCTCCTATTTCTGCTAAAAGAAAACCCTGATTTTAAATGATTACTAATGCAGTTTAATGTAAAAACAATGAGTTTCCAAGCCTGTCTTGGGTTGAACTAGCAATCCCCCACAAACTACTAATTTCTTTTTTATTGGCATTTCAGTTACCATCAATGCATTCAGTGCCTTGTGTTGCTCAAGAAAAACTGCAGTGGAATATATTTGTATTTTCTACACCCAAGAAACAAAGTTAGTTAGCATGAAAGATGTGATGGATTGAGAGTGGAAGCTAGTACTCTCTATTTATTTAACCACAGGCTATTGAGTCTATGAAAAATATATTTTAAGCAACAAGTTATTTAAAAAAAAGAATTTACAGGGAACAAGGAGTTTTGAAATTAAAAACAGCTGCAAGGGAAACAAGTCATCCTGATAGAACCTACTGGGAATTTTTTATCTCAGCTCACCCATGAAAAATTGCTTTTAAGATGTTTACAGTTCCAAACTGCTGGATTAACAGCACATTTAAAAAAAAAATTAACCAGTGCTTCCCTGTTTGTTTTTGTTTTTTTAACTGGTTGAATATAAAAGTATTCCATTTCAAATCAATGAGGCTTAGTTGTTGGTGTTTTACAAACATGCATCTGCAATGGGGGAAAACATTTTTGTATATCCAGCATAGAAAGTGAAAATAGGGCGGGGGGGAAACAATAGCTGATATACTGGTAATATATATAGTCACCAGGCATGGTTGGCTTGTACAGTGTACCATAAATGGTTTATGGCTTGATCACGCTTAAGCACATGCTTAATTTTAAATATGTGAATAGTCCTAGTCAATGGGCCTGCTCATATGCTTGAAATTAAATATGTGCTTAAGTGCTGTGCTGGATCTGACCTAGAGTACTCTGCATCTTGCAAGATGGATCTCTTAGTAAGCCTGTATTTAAAATCAAGCTTTTCTGGATTTTTTTAAACACCGCTTTGTTTTAAATGTTTTGGCTCTTGTCCAGACCTTGAAAGTAAACATTCAAACTATTAGAAATGCACTGCAGCTGACTCTCCTCCTTCTGAAATCTGTCATTAGAGAAAATTTGAACTAAGCCCCGATTTTAGTTTTCAATGTTTTAGCACCGACCATATGCATCACTCTAAAGTCCAGAGTAGTTGCCCAAGTACAGGAATGGTGACCTCCTTCTTCAATCAATCAAATGGTAGTGAGTAGTGTCAATTCATTGACATTTCTTTCTACAGATAATGCTCTTCATTTCACCAGTTAATCAGGTCCTGGCAAGAGGCCCTGGTCAGCAGCCCATGAAATTCACAAACACTCACCCCTGCCTCCACGGAGTAAACAAACTGCTTCATTTTGACTGAGAAGAGTGGCTTTTCAGCTGGACTAAAGCTATATCACTTTACATTTTCAAGAAGATGCCACAAAACAATGTAACAAAAAGAGTGCAGCTATTGAAATCTTGGCTCAGTACTGTTATTTACAGTAGCTTGCTTCACCGGCTAGAACAATGTGGCTCAACAGACAGAACAAACGCTACATTAGGCAAGTTGCCTGCGACTTCATGAGAGCTGAATGGCAAACTGTCTAGCAGAAGACTGGCTCATGTCTAGTATTTTCACATCTCTGTTGTGACATGTCACAGTGTTTTTACTGGACATATATGATATTTGGTTGTCACCTAAATTGACATGAAATGATCATTTACTGTGCTCACCATGCCCAGCCTCTCTTCAAATCCCCCCACTGGCTCTCTCTCATCAAATATAAAGTCCTTGGTGCTCACATTTAAGGCCCAGCACAAACTTGCTCTTGCCTACTGAGCTGACATTGTCTCTTTCCACTACCATTCTTGCCCCCTTTGCTTCCCCAATACAAAATAACAACCATCCCTCTTGTGTTCCTCCCTTTCCCACTTAGGCCTACACATCTTCATCTATGCAGCTCCTTTTGCCTGGCATTTTCTCCCTGATCCAGTCTACCGTATCCTCCTCAAAACACAATTCTACTATGAGGCCTGTAATCACTAAAACAATAAAGACATGTTATCACAATCAACAGTAGAAAAGGGAACTATTAAAAAACCACCACCCAGTCCCCCAAAACAAAACCCTTATACAAACATTGTGGAACTAAACTGACAAGACACTCAAGTCACTTTCTTATTGCTTCCCATGAGGCTATTTTTCATCTGTTCTTTGTGATGTCTAGTTTAATAGTAAACTCATAGGGACTCTGGGCTAAGCTTTCAAAAGTGCCCTGCTTTTTCATGCATCTGTACAGCACTTATCCTTGTGTTGGCATTATAGCAATGATAATTAATAATACATAATATGGAATTGTCGAGGGCAGCAAAAAGGAAATGTGGACATTATTCCCTGTCATTATGGACAGTCAGTGAATATCCACCAAGTTCCTTCCATGCAGATAAAAGCAGTGCACATATTAAAATATTCTCTCTTGGTTTTTTTACCTGCTGCTAAAAGACTAGGCTATACCTTTCAGCACCTCTCTGCCTTTTTCATTAGAAACGAACGGCTAACACAGCACATTGAGTCTCAAGGGTAACAACAGATGACGATGTGGCTTTAATTAATGTTTTCCTTACATGAATTCCTGCATGCAGGTTTTCCCAGAGGTTTTAAGAAGAACCTCTCTTTAAACCCACTGCCATCCAATGTCCGTTGACTGATCAGTGCTGAAAGCTTTCTAAGAAATCTCTTTCCAGGTATTTCCTCTCCCTTTTTGGGAGGGAACTGAAATCCAGAAAATTGCAAACTGCACAGGTTTGATACAACTAGTCATGGAAAGAAGCAAAAGCAGGACTGGATAGAACCTATCCATGAATCAATCGGCACTAAGAGATGAAGTTATCAGTTAAAACACCTAGCAAGATTTAAGCATAAGTTAACTGAAAAACAATATGAAATAGGAGCTACGAATTCTCCTAAAACAAAGCCTCATATCCTAGGCAAATATTAAGAGGGGCTTCAGAGACTCAGGTATGCCAAAATATTTTAATCTGTCATTTGCTTCATAAAAAATTTAATCTTGAGGATTCGAGGTTCTCATTTTAATATTTTATAATTTTTTTGCTGTGTTCACTAAAAACCTCATAAAAATAGAGAGTATTCTCTTCCTCTGTGATATGTCCAGTAGAGATCGGAAAGTTAAGCATATGTTTAAATGCTTTCCTGAGTAGGAATCGATTTTAAAACATTGTAAAGTGCTCTCCTGAATTGGGGCCTTCGAGAAGATGAACCTGGGCTGAGTTTAAAGTTTGTAATGATACCCCAAAACAAGCAAGACTCATATGATTTGGTAGTGGCTTGGTTGTATGTTTTGACAAGGTCTGTTTGTGACACTAAAGATGCAGTGAAACAAGGAGCAAGATCCATAATTCTGAAACCCCATATTCAATATGGAATGCACAAACAGATCACTTTTTACTGTCTGTCAATGAAATGAAGTGATCAAAATTTTTTTTTTAATTTCTACACACACTTCCTATTCAACTAACACTGATTATGAAGTCCCTCACCCAGAGCTTAATTTGTGCCAAGGTTTGCCAAGGCTGAGTCCTGGCACCTCTAGGCTTGGCAGTTCATGGCCCCGGAACCTCTGGGCTTGCCGGGTCAATTATGAAAGTAAAAACATTGCTTGAGCCCCCGTACCTCTTTCATTACAAATAAAGCACTTCCCTCACCCCAATTGTTATAGGCAATATAAAGTATTTTATCACTAGCAAGATTTTCATGTCAGATGAAAGTTATGTGGTATTTTCTGCAGGCACATATGTCCTGTCTAAAGTTAGAAACAAAAGTACAGTAGGCTGAGTTGAGGTTCAGCTCTAGGTAATTGTTAATCACGTCAATGCATGTCAGTCATGTGGTATTTTGACAGCATCCTTCAATTGGAATGCCATGTGTGGGCGTCCGCAGCTGCATGGGAGCCCCACAGGATAACATCAGTTGAGGCTTTAATGGATTACTGCAAAAGGAAAACCAGATGTAGAACTCATATACAGCCATTCAAATTCAAATTGTAGAAAATGCATGAGAGTTCTCTGTACATTCTTTCATCAGGTTTTGTGGTTACTGGATAACACTATATGCCAAAGCATTCTGCAGGAATTGTTCTAAAGGCTGAAGATTTGAATGGGCCTTTTCTACATCATACCATATTTTTGTTTTTCAGAGGAATGTGGAATAATTGACCCAATGTGGTCACATGCTTATAGGCAATAAATTATTATTTTATGCTCCTCTACAACGTAACATTTATATAGATTTATGACTTCTCATTTACCCATCCTTCATTTTTTTGTTTAGATTTCACTGCAACTGTTGCACTCTCGTTGTTATCATTAGCACTGTCCTCTTTCCTGGGGGTAGACACCACCAGATAAATAAACACTCAACCCCGATGGCCTGATTAAGGTATGAAAATTGTTGGCTGTATGAGGTTTAAATAATTTTCTTCATGTACCAGTTAACTTTATGGATAATTACAAACAACACAAGAGGACACAGCTGTTTTACAGCAGATGTGCCCATCTGACTCTGAAATACAGTGGAAATACTCTAAACTCTCTGGAAAATAATAGGAGGTATCAGTGCAAACCAATATGTTGCTTCATTTGGCTTCTGTTGTGGATAAGATACAAGGCAAACAGCAGTGACCCAGGCAACCCAAATAACAATCTCGTTCTTTATAAACTCAGCCAGCTAAACCTATTTTGTAATGTTGCTTCAGTGTTACACTATGTTATATTTAATTACAACATGATACTAAAAAAATCGTATGTTCTAACATCCTCCTAATTGGCTACCTCATGCAGCTAAATAGCTTGCTAAGGCAGCCTGCTTGAGCAATTTGTATACTATCTATTTGTGTTGTTCTCAGCTTTGGAAATTTGGGAAGTATTCAGTGGCCAAGACTTTCAGTTCCCCACCAAAGAAAAGCAACACATTTGTTAGGAGACAGAAGTGAAAAAGAACAACAATCAAATCAGCATTGGGTCCCCATGGAACATGCATCTAATCTGCTACCGACCACAGAAATAAAGAATTTTGCCTTAGAATGAAAATAATGACTCACCCCCAGCTTCTGCTCTGTAGTCTGTGTCACCTTGTCTGCAAAATATGTTTTAGAGTTAGCTTGGGAACAGGTTAAATATGTTTTATTACTACTACTATTTATTAACGTGGTGAAAATCAAAGGGCTTTGTTAATTTCCCTCCTCAAAATAAACAAATACAGGTCCAAATACCCAAAAAAGTCTGATATGTTGACAGAGATGGTACTAAATCCAAAGATTAAATGCTTTTCTTTTTCTTTAAAGCATTTGCCAATGGCCTCATGTTGTGGGATGCTGAGTGGCTCCAATTCCCTTGACTACTCCCATTGGCTCAACACTTCCCAGGTCAGGGACTTTGTTAAGATACACGCTGTCTGGAATGGATTTCCAGAGGTACGCAATAAATATCTGTCTTCGATTGACTTCATTTGCAGAGGTAAACAAAACCTCTGCAAATTAGGCCCTCGGTATTGGCTCCTCTTCCATCCCATCTTCTCAGCTTTATCAGTAACTGGAATTTTAAGATACCGTCTGAAACACCAGTAACAGAAGGTGACTCTTACACAACTGCTGAGAGTGGTTCTTGATCCTCTTGGTATGATTTGCTGCTCCACTGATGAGTGGAAGATACAGAAAAAAAGCGTTAGCATAGCTACTAAAGGACTAAAGCCAAAGAAGCTCAAACATCTGTCATATTGCATGAAAATGACACCCTGCCTTGCTTGAAAAAGTTCAGGGAAAGCCACAAAATATTCATTGTTGCTTTATGCCCAAGGCTGGTGTCTTTTTTTTAAAACTCATCTCTACATATTAGCCTTAAAGGCTCTTTATGCCTTGAACTCTGCAGCAGACATGATCCAATGGTTCTGATGTGACATGCTGAACTTATGAATTTCAGACCAAGGCATTGTTATAGTAAGAGCATTTGAACATGCTACAGTGAAGTCACACTGCTTTGTTCCATGCCCTATGAAAACAAATGTCAAATCTGGACTGCAGGGAGGCTTCGGAGCAAATGGCCTTCTCCTCACTCACGACAATATTTTAATGACCTGTTCAAGTCTCTTAGCCCTCTGCGTCTCTTTCTGATACTGAGTTAGGCACATTCTTTAAGCAATGTGATTTCCCAAGCTAGATGCATGGTACTTGAGGAGTTAACACTTAAGGAAGCTGAGAACATGTACAACTAGCTTTCAGAAAGCTTGAGAGGCAACTGCCAGAGGCACTAATTCTGTTGGCATTTGAAAGGCTCTGTATCTTTAGGGCTAGTTGAGAGGGTTGGCTTCTATAACTCTCTATGTACTGAAAACAAACAAACATCCCCTCCACACAAAAACACAAAAAACAAAACAAAAACAAACAAACAAAAATCTGTAGCAAGTAAGACTTTGGAGTAACTTCATGGTTTATTACTGAAAACACTTTCAAAGCAACTGAAAGTCTTGGTAACATGCCATTTATTTGACTGCTCTCATTAAAAAAATTACTATGCTCTACTGATTGCTCAACTCCTTGATGCTCAACTCTTGATTCTCTACATTATGCAGGCCTGCTTGTTTTGTACAGACAAAAACCACAGCCAAGAGCAGCAACACAATGGTAGGGAAGCTCCCCACTAAGAAGTTATTCGGTTCAGGAACAATACACATTGCCTGATGCACTCGATATCCAAGAAGTTACTCACCACCATTAGTTATTCTTACTGAAATTACTTTCCAGTAATGGATCTGAGAACTGTGCCCTTCAGCTGACTGTGGAAGCAGAGGAATTGTATTGACCATGTTATGGTGCTGCATATGGGGCTCTTTGGAAATCAAGTAACAGGTGCTGAGTAACAGCTCAACTAGCCCTAAAGACTTAGCCGCAGACTAGATGATGATTGGCTCTTGAATGGGTGTGCAAGGATCTTTGCACCCGCAAACGCTTCACTAACGTAGGGATAGTCTCAGACTGTGCCCTAGACAGGACAGAGACTACTCTCTTAGCACTAGTAAAGTTGGCTTAGTTGAGGATTTGGCCCGTGGAGAGGGAATCCCTGACTAGTAAAGAGCAGATGTAGTCGTTCCACACCTCTCCCAAGTTATTGGGAGGCAGGAAGCATGGCTGGGGTGGGGAAGATATTGTTAAGCCTCACCAATCCCTGAAGGCCACATCTGAAAGTTGCCTTGTTATAAGTGTCATCCAGATTTCAGATGAGGCCTTCAACATTTTATCTGGGCTCTCGTCTACTGTAGAAAAATGTTCTAGTGAATGTTTGAAAAGAGTATGAGGATAGTTCCTGGTTCCTAGCCAACATTCACTTCATAATATAACATGCATGGCTGTCACTGACTAATCTTTGGCTGTGAATGTTTGCGAACACAGTGACTACATTCACCGGCACTTAACTCCAAACTCCTAAACTGTCCTTTAGGACTCTGAAAGACATTTATTTAAACTAAATTACATTTTTCCTTATTCTCATTACCCATCCATCTCTGCAAACTATCATAACATAAAACAACCCTATGCTGCGGGTACAGTTTGCACCGTATCTTTGCCATTGGGTGGCTTTCAGTATGAACTTTTCATATGCATCTTCTTTAGAAGCTGTGTTATTACTGCCCCTTATAATGATTAAGAAGTTTGACGTCTCACACATATTAAAATGAAGCGGAAGGCTCATTAAAAATACAGTCATGCTGTCTGTGTTTCTGGATGAGAAACAACACATGGGTACATGATGAGTCCCACCTCTCTCACAGTACATTATTGAATGTGTAAGTCTGTATGTGAAGATAAAGCTAACTTTATTTTAGCAGCACAGCTTTTGATACCAGCACATCTCCAGTTGTTACCACCAGCCTTCCAACTGTTACTTCTTCAAGCAGCAGCTAACAGCCAGTGTTTTAATTCTACTGGAGCCTGCAGGCTGTTCCCTGAGGAATGCAAACGCAAGAGCTTCTCACATTAGGACTTAATTATTTTAAGAGTTTGAAGAACAAAAAGATCTTTGATAGGAAAATAAAAACACTCTGAGGGAACCTAGGGCTTCCCCCTCAAGTCAGTCTCCCCTATTGATTACATCAGTATGTGTGGATTTGGTGAAAAACAGATCTCATTTCTGTGCATTAGAAGATCTCACAGAGATGAATACATCTAAACAAACTCAAATGAAAAGGATCATAAAAGGAGGTAACAATTTCCAAGAAAGGTTAACAGAACTAGGCCTCACACTGCCAGTGAAAAACTACAATAGTATACAATATGTGTGATAAGGGGCAAGAGACATCATTGCTCTGAAAAGAGATAGGTACGTTCCATTTACACAACTCATTACCATTTCTATCACAGGAATCATTTTGTTTTGTTCCATTGCCTGATCTAATGATACTGTTTATTCTCATTATAAAGCCTAATCACATAAATACTTGATATATTAGATACACAATGGAATCTAACTACAAATCTAACCTGTGAACAATTTTGTATGCTGGATGATTTAACAGCTGTATTCATGTTTTTGCTTTTTCTAATGGAAATAAAGGATGAAAACAAACAAACATTCAGTACAAATACAGAATACTAGACTAGATCAGAATTTTCTCTAGGAGAATTTATTAGCCCTGGGGTTTCCACTGCTCTGTACTTTGAGATAGTCCTATATTTGCAGACACTAAAACAGGAAAGGGTGACTTACACTAAAATACAATTTAAATACGAAAATCTCAAAAATCATCTTGAAAAAGCTATAGTGTATTTCTTGATTTTCCATCACAACATGACAGGTTAATTAAATACTATACATAATAAATACTAACATCAGTCATGTATAAAAATGTATTTTAGAATGGTAGAATGCGGGGGGCAGAGGGAGAATATCTTATAAATGTTAAAAATAATTTGAGAGTTTCATGAGCTTTTTGTTAAGATCAATTCCCAGCTAAGTGAGAAATGCTCAAAAGTAACAAAATTGTAAAAGAGAACAAAGAGGAACAAGCAGGCTGCATAGAGATAATGGATCAAATATTCCCTAGCATAACCCCACTGAGCTCTGTGGAATTACTCTAGGGATGCATTTGGCCCAATGACTCCCAAAATGATGTTAATGAGGAATCTTAACACCACTGCTAGAGAAATCTCTATTTAAACCATGCTGTGGCAGTTCATGT
The DNA here is from genome assembly GCF_026122565.2 of Emydura macquarii macquarii. NCBI lineage: Eukaryota > Metazoa > Chordata > Testudines > Chelidae > Emydura > Emydura macquarii. The sequence goes on along the minus strand of NW_027132813.1, from coordinate 23,199,574 downwards.
GAAAAAGTAAATGGGACATTCACACGAAACTGGCACAGCATGTGAGTGTAAGACAACTGGCTATAATAAAATGATTTGGTTTCCCTCTCCCAGACTTAGGCAAATGTATTATATTGTTGCATTTGTGGTGTTATAGTTAAGGTTATTATGTCATCACTTCCATTATGTACTCCCCAAGGCCAAAAAAGGCAAGATTATGCAAAATATTTCCTTGTCCTAATGGAAGGAGATCTTCTAGAGCCAATGTAAACCTGAATGAGTGACAAATGCCTACAAAAATTTCCTTTCCACATAGATTTAGGTCTGAAGTGTCTCAGTCCATTAAAGACAAAGAAATATTTTGCAAAATGTGGAAACAGGAAAAATATAATGGGTTTCTGACATAATTTTACTCTCATACAAAAAAAGGGATGACTTCAAAATTAGCAGGGAAATGAGATCTGATGTTCTATGATCTGTTGTATATTTAAACTAGTTTAAAAAAAAAAACCAAAAACTTTTATTAGGACCACCAGAAATTAAATATTAACTGTTTTCACTTAAATTCTATGCTAATAATTAGTTAAAACTCAGTGTTTTACTTACCTAAAAAGAAGAAATGGGACAAAAATAATAAACAAAAGTACAGAACCAGATTCTGCAATCCTTACTCACACTGAATAATAATATAATGATGTGTTTCATCAGTAGATCTCAAAGCACTTTACAAGCAGGTCGGTATAATTATTCCCATTTTATAGATGAGGACTCTGAGGTATAGAAAGATGAAGTGATTTTCCCAAGGCCACCCTGGCAGAGCCAGGAATAGAATGCAGGTCTCCTGAGTCCCAGTCTAGTGCTCCAGCCAGTAGGCCAAACTGCCCCATTAACTAACCTTACCAACTCAAGTAGTCCCATTAAGCTCAAAGCAACTACTCCTGTAGGTACTGATCAGTATGACTATGAGTAAAGATAGCAGAGTCCAGCCTTCAGCAAAGAGAAGAGTTATTGTTTCCTAATCTAGTCTCCTTTCTCAGTGTTTGCAATGAAGAATAATCAAGAGTCACATGCAATGAATCAACATTCATTTCAATTCTAGTGATCATAGAAAAAGACGTTTAGCTTGTTACAAATTTAGTAATGTTCTTTGAATCATCTGGTGCAAATCAATCAGAGTGTTCATATGCTGAAATTTACAGCTAGAACACAAACTAAATCCAGTAATTACCTCGGATTAAAAAGACCTGACAACAAAGTTTATGAAAAATTAAAGTCAAGCAACTTAGATGCCTATGATTTGAGACAGATGGCCACATTCAGATAACATGAGATATGACCTCAACCTTCACCCCCTTACTCAGGAGTGTAAGAGACTAGCCTAAAAGACCTCTCAAGGTCCCTTCCAGTACTATGATTTTAGATTCAAACCAAAATTGAGCTAAACCCCACCAAAAAGAAAAAAAAAAAAAGAAGTTTGATTAGGTCTTTAAATTGTTTTTCTTTTTTTGTATACTTCTAAAGAGAATGTGGTTACGGCATTGGACTGGGACTCTGGAGGTCAGGGTAAATCACTTAATCTCTTTGTGCCTCAATTCCCCATCTATAAAATGGGGATTATAATGCTCTATTTTTTCCCTCCCTTTGTCTGTCACATCTATTTAGACTGTAAACTCTTTGGAGCAGGAACTGTCTTTTAATATGTGTCTGTACAGAGCCTAACACGATAGGACCCTGACCTCAGCTACGGTCTCCAGGTATTACTACAATTGAAATAATTATATGAATAAATACTTGGAAATCTCTCAAAAAAGTCTGTTTTGTTGAGATCCTCAGCCCAATTTTGCAGTTTCAGGAAACTGATCACTTGGATAAACACAGAGAATTTTGAATTCTTTTCTGAATGGAATGGAATCTTCTCCTATCATGTCTTGTGCATATATTAGATCAAAATGGCTCTAATTCTAAGGCATCAGGTTGATTCATATTCTTATGGAACAATGAATCTGTGAACATTAATGCTTTCCCAAAAACTTAGCTAGCGATTGGATCACTTACAACGGGAGACCCTAGATGCCTTGGTATTGGAAGGCTTACTTTATAATATTGTTTCCCGCTCTTTAATTGTATATGTCCTTTCTTTTCTACTTAACCTAATGATTTTGTATGTGGATAGGTATGTGAAAGATTTCTTTGTAATATGATGTAGACAGCCTTTTCCTTCAATGTCCGATCTGCACTATCATCTGCAGAAACAAACACATTTAATAATGATACATCTTTATGTGAGCGCCACTGGCTATCACTTTTTAAGGATATCTAACTCATCCATATGAGTAATTTAAAAATTAGCAAGGCAAAACCATTTTTGTCACATCGTTTTTTCCTACATTTGTGTAAATAGCGTGGTACACAGATATCCATAATCCTCTATACCATGACAGTATGTATCCTGGATTATTTAGTGGCTCTTACAGGTTTACAAAAAGTCCCACAAAGTATCATTGGCAGCATGCAACCAGCACACTCCCACTATTCAAGAATAGTTCTAGGGACCTTCAGGAAAGCTTGAGTCCTGCTACTGGATTTCACAAAAATGAGATTTCACTGCCCCTCATAGCACTAAATTCACTTATATTTGACTGAAAGGGTTCACTTTGACTCTGATTTTAAATCTGTTGCTTGTGTGGTTTTGACTTGTCAAGTCTGGGATTTGAAGGAGTTGGGGCAACAACTACAACAAGCAGCCCTATAGGGCTTCATATTTCAGATAATCTTTACCCAAAACCAAAAATCTTTACCATGGCTCAAGTGTACAGAGAGATGATAGAATTGAGTCATGGAAAGCTTTCCTTGGTAAACTGTTCTTTCATAAAGAAAATATCCATCTAACCTTGTAGATCATTCTACCATAAAACCCGGAATCTACCATTCACAAACATGAACCTGTTTGTCCACTTCACCTTTTTGCTAACTTTGTCTCTGATTCTGTCATGTCCTCAGACATTCCCCTCCCCTCCATTTTCACCTCTGTCTTTTCTTTTTTTACCTTTTACATTCTGTGTTAGAGATTTTGTTTCTCTGTCAAACTTCTAACACATTCCAGAATCCCTTCTTTTACCTATATGTGCTCTCTGTTTGCTCTGTCATATCCCACCCATTCAGATCTTGCTCTTCTCTTCACTCTCTTCATTGTTTCTGAGGCAAGAGATTGTCTAGGATATCCTGAAACTGAAAGCAACAATGAATGTATTTTAGCTTGTAAAAACACAGCTGTGTTTGGTATAACACTTTTCTCCCAAACTATATCCCAAAATAATTTCTAAATTTGAACAGTGAAAATCAGTGGATAGTAGCATAGGATATAAATTATAGCAAATTGGTGTAAAGACATGGTATAGGGATTTCATGAAAGTATTCAGATCACTAACACAGGCAACAAGAAAATAAATTTGTTATGTGGGCAGCAATGCTTAGAAGTCATCAACTGAGATGAAAGCCCCATTCTGTTAGGCAATGTACAAACACATATAAAAGAATAACCCTTCCCCAGAGATTTTACAATCTAAAGAGACAAGAGAGACAAAGGAAGTACTGAGGCACAGATGGATTAAGTAACTTGCCCAAGGTCCTCTAAGCAAGCATGTAGTAAAACCAGCAATTGAACCCAGAGCTATTGAGTTCCACTTCAGTGCCTTAACCACAAGACCACCAAATTCAGAAGCACAAATAAGAGCAAATATATCTTTTAAGAGGAGATTTGAAAAGAGACAGAAAAGATACAAGAGAGATTGTCCTAATTGTACTTTCATAAGTAATATAAATAAATAAAATAAATACGAAAAAAGTAAATTTAAACTGAAAATCAGACACAAAAATACAATGAGACATATCAGACTGTAAAATAGTTGCCCCAGGTAAATAGTGCAAGCTTCATTGTTTGGGACATCTCTAAAATTTGTGAGGAAAACGTCCTAGAAAGTGGAATATGAATCTTGTATTGGAGGAGGGATGAGCTAATAAGAAGTTAGAAATGGGAAGAGTCCATGGTCCCATAATACTAATTTACTAATAAGCTGTAATTTATACAATTATATGAAAAACAAACATCCAGTCCTGAGAAAAAAAGAACATGTGGAAAAATGGTGAAAATAATTGCACTGGGATAACCGGGGGAGAAAAGCAGAAGTTGAAAGAAAAAAAATCTCCTCAAAGTGGTCTGATTTTAGGTGTTCAAATTGAGACATCTTGGGTCTGCTTTTCAAAAGGGTTGCTCCCATAGACTACAGCCGGAGTTGTGGGTATTCAGCACTTTTTGAAAATCAGGCCCAAGGTGTCTCAATCAAGTTGGGCACCCAAAATTGAGACCACTTTTGAAATTGTGGGCCATACCATATCCCTCCCCTCCTCACTTCATTTCTTCTTTGCTCTTTTTAGGTTGTACTCACCTTGCCTTTTTTAAACTATGATCCCTTTGGGGTCTGCACTAGCACCTATGTTGGCAAAACTTTTGTCGCTGAGGGGTGTGAAAACAACATAAGCAACATAAGTTTTTCTGGCATAAAGCTCATGTGCACAGCACTATGTTGGTGGGAGACAGCCTCCACTGCTAATTGAGCTGATTTTATTATGTCGACAGGAGAGCTCTCTCCTGTCGGCATAACATGGCTACATGAGCGCTCAAAGCAGCACAGCTGCATCACTACAGCTGTGCCGCTGTAAGATTGTATGTGTAGACATGTTTGTGTTTGTGAAGTGCCTAGCATATTTTGGTTGCTACTGCAGTACAAATAATAATGGTTCACTACCACTATTTTTAATTTGATAATCGATTACAAGTTTGGTTCCAGCTTGTTAGTCATTCTAAATTATTTGTATATCTATATTCAATAATTTTCTTAAAATTGTATGCTTCATTGTACTGATGTACAGTACTGGACTATGCTTACTTTATCTCACATCTTTCACTACATGGATGTCATTTGAAATATGTCATCTGAAAACTAATCCAAAGGACACTGAAATGAGGTAAGTCACAAACATTCATTAAAAGACAGGTCTTAATTTTGCAAACACACTGATGTCATCAAATTTAGTTTATCTTAAAGGCCCAGAGATACAGACCCATATAAATCACCATGTCACAGAATCCAGTATACTGTTAAACTCCACCACAGAGTGCAGAATTTACTGCAAATTCTTCTTATTATTAAATACAGGTAATATTTTTAATTCTGTCAGCACAGTCCCCCCCATATTACGTCCGCTATGAATTTCTGTTCTTGAATTTTAAATCAATTTTATCTGTTTAAAATCTGCCTTTTTATTATAACCAGTTCACAACATCTATCATCATCTTCTATGAATTCCTCAATGGTTTTCTATCTATGGGAAAACTGGTCATTACTTGTTACCAGACCTGTTTTTCCCCTTCTCAGGTCAAACAATGCACTGAAATTTAACTATTCTCCCTGATCACTCTTCAGCACAAGCTGGGCTCATTTCAAATACCTAAGGCCTACATTGTGCTTTGTCTGACTCTGATTCCCTTGCAGCACCACACAGATTCACACAAGGAACAAGAGGCTGCATTTTACTTTAGCTGGCCTGTCAGAGAAGTACTCTGACTTGTAAACTTATATGAGAGCAGCGCTTAAAATGAAAAAAGACAGAGCTGGTCGCAGAAAAGCAGGTCTGTAATACGAATGCAAAACACTGCAGGCAAGGAAATTGGAACAAGGAAGAAATTGAAAAAAATTGCTGAACTTGTGCACATTGTTTTCAGGGTTCACTAGATGCTGACAGTTTATTTTCTTTAGCTGCTAGAGAAAAACCTTGTGGTTTATGAGAAACTTAGCAGGCAGACTAGAACTAAAGAGTCTGTTTCTGCTTCAAATATTTCACAATGAAACGTCTCTCAACCCCACCATCCCAGAGTACTCAGAAAACATAACAGGATAAATTTTCAGTTTGCGGGCTCAGAATGTTCTTAGGTGTGGTTTAGGTATCTATTTATTTCAAACTGCCTGCTTAACCTATGTAATAAAAACAGAAAATATGATCAATTCATGATAGGATAAACATATCTTCTTTGATTTCTAGTCAACTGAGCATGCTAAATGGAGAGATTGCATGGTATTCTAAATTTTGAATGCCTGACTTTTCAATCTTAATGTTATTTTAAAATAGTTTATCACGCTAATATACAGGATATGTATATATTATGTACAAAAATATATCTTAAAAGAATGTTAAAGTTGCAAAGTCAAGCACTCAAGAATTGTCTGTGCAACCTTAAATCAGCCCCCTTTTGCGTATGTAGTATGAGACAGTCTTTAATTATACAGTCACATACTACTTTTTCCAACAGGACTCCTGCAATCTCTGCCTCATTCAGTGAACAGGATGGATGGTGCTCACTTGATAAACGTTCTATTTAATATTTTGTTTTCTCCTTGCTGTGCAATGTATGGCCCCAGGTCAAACCCTGCTCTGGAGACAGAATTATTACTTCTTCATAGGTTTTTCTAAGGCACTCATCACTACACTATCTGAGTGCTTCACAAATATCAGTGAATTTATTCTCAACACACTTGTATGGTGAGGTAATATTATTATCCCCATTTTACAGATAGGGAACTGAGGTAATATGGCCTGTTTTTTCAGAGAAATTAGCATTTTTATATCATGTTCCTTTGTTCAAAGCACACTCATAGTGACCTTAGCTGCTGTTATGAATCGTCAGCACTTCTGCAAATCACAACTCAGGGTCTCAAAATAGGAAGCCATGAAATGGGGAAGACACTATCAATGACTACCTGTGAGCAGTTTGGTTTAAGTCACCTTTCTCAGCATGATATAGGGCCTTTGTGTCACAGGCAGAGATAGAATCCAGTCCTCCGGGCAAGCATTCAACTGCCTTAACTGTGAGGACCTCCTTTCTTTTTCTGATATCCCCTCCTCATTCAGTACACACCTTCCAGCTTGTGAAACAAGATGCAGGGGTTCTATAGACAACAGCCCTTTTCACTATGCAACCATGATTTAGCCTTCGGGTTTAGTTTAGCTTGTGCACTGAATAAGGCAGAAATCAGATGGCTTTCTCCTTCTTCTCTACTGTGCCTTGCGCCATCAGGGGGAACATGTCAGTCTATTGCTCTCAAGTGTCATTACCTGCGCTCCTATAATACACATATACTAGATTTGTCAAACACAATTCAGCCAACTGGGAAAAAGTCATAAGACCAAAAGTAATTTTGTTATCTAATGACATAACAGCTTGGAGTAGAGAGGAAATTCCCAATCAGTGGAATCTTTATGGGTACAAATAAAAGCTTGTCTTTCTCACCAACAGACGTTGGTCCTCACCCACCTTGTCTCTCAAAAATAGTTGCCACTTTTACAGCACTTTCAGTTCTTAACTACTGTCTGAAATATATATAATCTGACAATACATTCTGAAATATCTTGCAGGTTTTTCAGAAAATATCTTCCTCTAAATGCAAGGTATTAGATTTTGAAATTAACACGGAACCATAGAAATGTAGGGCTGGAAGAGACCTTAAGAGATCCCTGTGCTGAGGCAAGACCAAGTACACTTAAATCATCCCTGACAGATTTTTGTCTAACTGGTTCTTAAAAACCTCCAGTGATGGGAATTCCACAATCTCCCTTGGAAGCCTATTCCAGAGCTGAACTATCCTTATAGTTAGAAAGCTTTTCTGAATATCTAACCTAAATATCTAAAGCTTGCTGCAGATTATGTCCTTTACTTCCTGTCCTACCTTCAGTGGACATGGAGAACAACTCATCATCTTCTTCTTTATAAGAAGCCTTAATATATTTAGGACCGGAGAAGTAGATCACATTATGGACCGAGCCACCCAAGTATCCCAAGAGAACCTGCTTTCATACAGAAATAAACCCCCTCTGACTGCACACCCCTGGTTGTCACCTACCACCCACAGTAGGGTACAAACAGGGTATCAAACAGCTACAACCCATATTTAGTGGGGACCCCCCCCCAACCTCTCCAAGCTCATAATCAGAAGCAGACCAGGATACACCAACTCAAAGAGGCACCAGACCCTGCCAGAACAACAAATGCAAAGCCTGCAGACCTAATACCCCCACAACACATCTGTCAAGACTCATGGGTCCTACACATGCCTAGCACAACGTGTGCTGTACCTCATCCAGTGCACTAAATGAGACAATCGCAACTAAGTGGGTGAAACCAGACTATTGCTATGCTCTTGAATGAACTCAGACAGGAAAAGACAAAAACACCACATCAGCTGTGGGTGAGCACTTTTTACAAAGTGATCTCTCTATATCTGACCTATCAGTCTCCATCCTGAAAGGAAACCAGCACAACACTTTCAGAAGACGAACCCGGGATCTTAAATTCATACCTTGCTAGACATTAATAAATGTGGCCTGAACAGAGACACTGGATTTATGGATTACAACAACAATCTATAACCTACGTACAGTACCTCCCCTTTCCTCCCTACGACGGGAGGGGTGTTAACGGGTCACTTCACTTTGAATAGTCTCTCAAAAGGTGTTAACTACGCATGCTAGACAATCTGTTCCATCTTTTATTTAGCTGAGACACTCTGAAGGAATGGGTACACTAGAGAGTTTCAGCAGCACAGCTGCATTGCTGCAGCTGTGTCACTGTAAGCTCTAAGAGTGTTGTATGTAAGAAATGGGAGGAAGGTTAATACATCCCAGAATGATATTAGCCTTTTTTGCACTGCATCACACTGTTGGCTTCACTTCCATTTAACACCCAGATATTTTTCAGCTGTATTACTTCCTAGCCAGTTAGTCCCCATTTTGTATTTGTGCATTTGGTTTTTCCTTCCAAAGTGTGGTGCTTTGCACTTGTCTTTATTGAATTTCATCTTGTTAATTTCAGACCAATTCTCCAATTTGTCAGTCATTTTGAATTCTAATCCTGTCCTTCAAAGTGCTTGCAAACCCTCCCAGCTTGCAAATTTTATAAGCACACATTCCACTGCATTATTCAACTCATTAATGAGACTATTGAATAGTATCAGACCCAGGACAGGCCTGGGGCCTGTAGGGCCTCCATTAGATACATCCTCCCATTTGATAGCAAATCATTGATAACTATTCTTTGAGCATGGGCTTTCAATCAGTTATATGCCCACCTTATAGTAATTTCATCTAGACCACATTTCCCTAGTTTGCTTATGAGAATGTCATGTGTCACTGTCAAAAACCTTACTAAAAATCAAGATATATCGTGTCTGTAGCATCCCCCCATCCACTAAGCCAGTACCCCTATCAAAAAAGAAAATTAGGTTGGTTTGGCATGATTTGGTCTTGACAAATCCATGTTGGCTATTCCTAATAACTCCCACTGTTTTCCCAATAACTTTATTATCCACTAGGTGCTTACAAATTGATTGTTTAATAATTTGTTCCAATTCTTTTCCTGGCATCAAAATAATGGTGTATAATTCCCCATATCCAATTTGTTCCCTTTTTAAAATACAGGAACTTTGTTTGATTTATAGCTCAGTTGTTGATATACAATTACTGCCAAAACCACCAAATCCTACTATCTGTGCTCAGTCAATACACAGACTGAAGTTACTAGTCATTTTGCCTCACAGCTACCCGTGACAGACGGGGAGACTCCAAAACATTTAAAGATGTGATAGAAAACAGAACGACACCTCCTTTCAGCTACATAGCGCAGTATGTGAGTTGTGTCCCATCCAGAAACCAAGGCTAGTATAAGACACAGTGACCTTCTTATTAAACAAACTGCACATTGGAAGCACACTTACACTGTGCTCTGAGATTTGCACTAGTTTACAATAAGCTTATGGTGGAATTCTATTTGTTTTAACCTAAAAAGCTCTATGGGTGAGATTCTGGGGCATGCCTCTAAGAGGGCTCAGTACAGAACTCACAGCCAAGAGGGAGAAGGGGCTAAAATAGCTTTAGAGCCACCTTGGCACCCTCCCAATCTTCAGTTTGAGCTTCTGGGGCTGCTATGGCCCCCACTGTAACTCTGACAGGCCGGGAGGGCTGCCTGCATTATGACAGGCTTTCCCCAGCTACCTACCTCATAGCACCACTGGCCAGAATCTCCATATCACTATGTGCTGCAGCCCTGCCCCTTGCATGCCCTTCCTACCCACAGCCCCACCCTGGGCATGTCCTCTGCCAGAGATCCTGCAGCTAGAGCCTGGATTTGCTAAGTTGCTGGGCCTGTTGCATGGCCCCTCTTTTCCTCACCTCCTTTACTCCAGCTATTGAGCGGGGGGTGGGCTAATGTCTGAGGATGGCTAGATTTATGGGTAGCCATTCTGTGTGGGTTTTATTTATGAGACAGGTGCCCGCAGCACAGGATGAGCACCTACAGACATTTTATAAATGTGAAGAAATTAATTAATAATAATAAATCATTTTTTCCTTTTAATGTAATAGTAGTGTCATTAATTATTGAAAAGGGAAAAATGATCATGAATCACCATGAGTGAAAATAAGTAAGGCATGAAAGAGTTGTTCGTCCTCATACAAGATTGTCATCAGCAAGGCATCAGCAGTCCATTTACTCAGACTCAATGGTGTGCCTAATTCACATCTCCCTTATGCCAGAGTAAATCAGGAGTTACTCCATTTTTCAAAAAATTATCAGAAGAAATGCGTCAGTGCATATAAGTAACCCACTCATTAAGATATGACCTTGGTAAACACATCCTCCCAGCTTCCTGTCTACTGCAAACTTTACATGAACATATTTCCTCCATTTACAAATGGCTTCACAAAAACTCTGATTTTATAAAAAAAAAGTTTGTAAAATTATATTTAATTTGGGGAAAAAACAAATCTCTAAAAGATTATATCTCTGTCAATTACTTTTCCATGGTGGACTATGTGGCAAGGAATAGTTCATTATACCAGGTCACCAACTTTGACATCTCTAACCCCACAATAATGGTCCTTTTTGTAATGTACCAAAATTGTAAATCAGTTTAGTTTATGTTCTCACTAGGTTCATGGCTCCAGTCCTCAATATATTACTGACTTATATACCAGCATTACTCCCTAGTGAGGAATATTAAATAGCCACAGCATATATTAGAAGGGGTGAAAAGGTCCTGCTGAACTCTGCTGTATAGTTCACATTCGTTAGTGCTTTAAAAACTCAATAAGATACATAATGTTTCTACTTATATGTGAAACTGTGGCATGATTTATACCGCAGGAATCTTTACATGATTTGTAGTCTACTATTTAAGTATATACTACAGACATAAATATTTCCTGCATTTGTATACCAGACTTGTGCCTTGTCGATATCCTAAAAGAGACATGTTCCTTCATCTGCCATTACTGCTATGGCAAAAAATCATATGTGCAGTTTATGAAAGAACCCCAAAAGACTAAATGGAGAAGCACAGGACAAAACACTTCTGTTTGCAAAAGGATTTTTGTACATTTTTTATAAAATTGAAGTTATTTCCCTCCCTATTTAAGGTATCTGTGCATTCCACTTCTCCTAATCCCTATCCCCTTAAGCAGTGAACTTCCTTACAAAAATCCCACGCTCTCTGCCTTTAAGATGAATTTAAATACATAAAGAAACGGTGTTCAATTGCTCCTGATGTTGCTACTTTCTTACCTCTGTGTGTGATGGAGATTGTGTGGGGGTCCAGTCAGATGCTTCCACAGTGAGCTGTATTTAGCTGGTGAGTGTCAGTGATACTATATTTGGTTGGGGAAATTTTTGCAAACATTAAAATACTTTTAACCCACTTTTTCTGGAAGCCAAAGAGTAAAAATGCATATCCCACTCCCTTCTTTTTCCAGCATGATGGAAAAATTACTGGCATGCAAAGCTGGTATTGAGCTGACTAGAAAAAAACAGGGTAGCTTGATTCTCTATAGGGTGAAAAATCAAAGAATTAATTTGCTTAAGGAAGCACATGTAAGAGAAACACCTGCTGTAACTTTCATGTGAGTGGACAGGCCTGACTTATGTTGCTTTTCCTGTTAAAGGCCGTGTTTGTGAATAAAAGCAGAATAGGAATGGTTGTGACCTAGCCCCATCATTTTCCTTTCCAAAAGATACACATACGGCACATCTCTTTCCTACGTCTACTTGACCACTCAGTTACTGCTCTGAAATGAAAAAAAAAAAGAAAGCCTTCCCTGTAAAGATTCCCGTTCTTTCTCCCCATGCTTTGCTCATTGTGGAGCGAAGTCAGATCTGTAAAGGAAATGATTCACTTTCAATAAAGATGAACTGGAGCGGTATCTGCCACCTAGCTATGCAAGAGTTACCATGTGTTCTTGTCTAACATTTGTATTGGTTTTTAGGAGCTGAGAGATCGTTGATGTGTTCTTTGTATATGTTTCACTGTATTGTGTTTACAAGGTAATGGGTGCTGGTGGCAGAGCTAACTGAATAGCTGGCTTGCGGTTCTAGAATTGGATTCCTGTGGAAGTCCAATGGAGCACAAACCAAGCCCTTTTTAGAAAGAGCTGCAAGAGGTGCCCCTAGGCCAGGTCTTCCAGCTGAGTGGTAGAGCTACAGGCTATCATGGTGTTTGACCTCTCTTTTTAAGACTTTGAAGGTCTCTATTTAAGCCTTGTGATGGGCACCAAACAAACACTTGTGATAGCAAATGAAATAATAATATTCACTTAATTTATTCTAAGGAAGGGCTCGTGGCTACAACTGGGAGGAAAAATCTCCATTAAAACAAAATTTGGAATAAACATAGAAAAAATGGAAAAGAAATATCATGAGATTTGTTTTGTCTAATATTCTGATGGAGAGCACCACACTGCAGAAGGTTTATGAGCAATAAAGGAAGATAAAATGGTACCTTTAATAGATTAACAAATAATACCCAGATATACAAGATTCAAGGCCTCATGTTTGCATTTTCATTCTATAGTTGTATTTTGTGTTTAAAAAGCTTCATTTTTATAATAGGAAGTATCCCAGGCCTTATTCTTCAAACCATTATTCACATAAATAGGCTGCACTCACGAGTGGCGCCGTTAAAGTGGGTCTTTTAGTGTGAGTAAAGATGTGACGCAGTCATGGGGCGTGTTAGTAGGAGTAAAGTTGTCATTTGTATTGATATAATAATTGTAGCTGCAATATGCTATTGCTCAAACAGAAATTATGGACTTGGGGCAGGAATTACTGGGTGAAATTCTATTGGTTGTGCAATACATGGGGTCAGATTAGATGATTTGCTATACTCCCTTTTTCACCTTAAAAACTTATGCATCTACAGGGTGTCCAAAATCAAAGCATCAAAAAGTTCTTTTCTACCTGTAACTTATGTGATCATATATATTTTACTGTGATGCTCAGAAATTTGCCAGTACTTAAAGGCAAGGAGTCCTCTAACATGAAAGCTTGCATATTGCCAATTTTTGTTGGCCTTATAAGTTGTCTCTTATCTACCTCATCTTCTGTTTCCTGGGAGGACCAATATAGTTACAAAAATATTTTCAGTAATAAAGGAACAGACTTTACATATGTCATTAGTTTGTTTTATCATAGCAACGATGGACATTTCCACATTCTCACTTGGACCAGATTTTGGAACATTTGCCCAAGCATGTTATTTGTGCAATGAATAACAAATTTTTTCTTTGAGACAGAAAAACTCTTGTTACACTGATATTAAAAGTCCTTGCCTTCGACTCCTTATTTAGCAAATAAGTTGCTCTCTGTCCTGAATCTCAGTGTTTGACCCCAGGTTGTTAAGCAGTTACTGTTATTTCTGCATGAAGCTGGAAGTGGATAAAGCCGTTTTTGAAAGATTCAGAGCTCTGGTCTGCAAAATCTATGAAAACTCCTATAGCTGTGTATAATCCCCCCTGTGTAGAATAAGCGTGCAAATTTATTGGTACATTTTTGATAGACTTGGAAACATGGAGATAAGTCACTTCTCCCTGAAACATATTTGTAAGCTTTTGCCATAAGGGACTTCCTTGGTTTAAATAGCCTCTCAAGGTCATCGAGGTAGAAAAGGCCTGTAACTCTGCTGCCTTTCATTTTGCAAAGCACTTCATAAATTTGGAAGGTCAGGGTAATTTGTTAGGGATACTGTTGAAATCAGCCCTACAGGTTCCCCACATCAAAGATCAGAGACAGAATACTGGTCCCTAGCCAGCCCAGAAAGATGTTGCTTTTTCCTGCCATGCAGCAACGTTTTCCCTAGATGCATATTAACTGCTGACAATTTTCTCTGCAGATGCTCCCCTTAAGTGCCTGCGTAAGTACCATGTTCATGTATAATTACAACACACAGTGTGTATATAAGTATATGTGAGGGAGAAGCAAATGCCCTCAATGTTTATAATATTATTTTAAGTATGCAAATCTTTTCTCTTATAATTTACACCTATTTTTATTGAGGGAAATTCAATTTTTAGAAATATTCTTCAAGCTAAAGATAAGGTTGGGTTTTGTATTTCAAAGAGAAAACCCTTCACATAGTCAGGCAGACTCAAATTGCTACCCAGTGTCATCTTTATGTGGGTTTCCCCCCACTAGAATCTTTCCTTCCCTTCATTTCCACTCACCCTGCAGTTGCTTTTTACTGTCCACCTTCTTCTCCTTTTCAATTGTAATTTTAAAACTAGGGTCGCTTTCCTTTTCTCCCCTGCAACCCATCCTAAGGGAAGGGCAAACCATTAACATGCAAGTGGGTCTACAATAGGCACACATAGCTATTTTTCCATAGTCCAAACTGCTAAAATAAACTTCCTGACTTCTAGCACAAACTACTCCTGAGGCCTTAGAACACATCCCTCTTATAGCATCTTGGGGAGATTACATTATTCACCACAGCTGGCCCCAGTCACACTTTCCTCACAGTTTGGTTCCCTCATAATTCCTGAACTGAGGGCATGCAGCTGTGGTTTTATCTCTGCTAAGCAAAAGTGTATTAACCCTCTGCCTTCCAACCCCTGGATGGGGTCTCCGTACCTTCATCCAAATTCTGACCTCCACACCACCAGTGTTACTTCAGAATAACCCCACTGAGGGCAATGTAATTATCCCCGGATACACTGAGAGTAATGGAGATGAGACTATGCCCCCCACACCCCATCTTTCTCCCACTCACCCATCAATCACATACAGCACATAGAGAGACCCGCAGACAAAACAGAGCTAAGACAGTGAAACCAATCAGCTCCAGACAGGCACAGCTGTCTGCCTACAAGGAACACAAAGCAGGATCAGGGCCTAGTATAGGCAGTCAGAAATGTTCAGATAAAACTACAGAGAGGCAATGAGATACTTCCTGAAAGGAAGAAACTGATAGAGCTATATTTAGACATTAACTTTTACAAATCATTCCTTTTATCCTTGTTTTAAAATGAACTTTTATCAGATCATTGTCTTTGAGCAGAAACAGAAGGGAAATATTGCTGAAATGTTGGCCAGTAGCCATTTTAACTTCTAAATATAAATGGTTTACAAATATGTTAAAGCTGTGTGAGTAGTTCTGTTTAAGTGAACCATATGTAGAACATGACACTTTTGCCAAACCATTTTTTCTCCAAGGGCCAACCATCCTGGTCTCTGTATATACATTAAGGACATTTAGTTATGGTATAGATAAAGGGCTAGTTTCTCAGTGCCATTGTGGCTGCTTTGGGCCATTCCTCCAGGCATAATGCCAACCTAATGGATCAGTTCAGGATTCCCCTATTGTGATGGAATCTCCTGAGAGTGTACAGCATGTGAGAGGTCTTTGGAAGGAAAATGAGCCCAGATTCTTTTGCATCTTTATGCCTGGGTAATCCCTAGATACTTTAATAGACTCTTGGAGCTATTGGCAGCCAGGGTTAGCAAGAAGCTGCTCTATCTTATGCTGAGGACCAGGCTGGTCTCTGTCTGGTCCCAGGATTGGAGAGGAATACAAGTAGCATGAATCCATCTTTACCTACCTCTTGAGTTGTGCTATGGGCAGCATGACACTGCCAAGGATCGGGATCACTATACTTTTGGGTTGACAGAAGTGATCTGAAGCACAGTTGAGAGTAGGATATGTTCTATAAAACATGCCACTCTCTGTGGACAGCCTGGATCTCACAGTTCTCCTGTGTTGCCATTGCACCACCACACAGTGTTCACATTTATGACGTAAACCTATCACCTTTTGCTCCCAACTTTGCCCACTCAACTCTCCTTCAGGCCCTTCTGGACTTTCATGCCCTTACATTCTTAAACACCCAAAATCACTCCTCTCGATCGTGGGAAATGGGTTAAAAATAGCAAACTCTCTGTGATGGACTCTTCTTAACTTTGTATGATCCTTTGATACCAAAGGTGTGGTGAAAGGTACCTTAAAACAACCTGTATGGGCAGAGGCGCTGGTAATCTCTTGCCCTTCTTCCACTTCACCATGTAGTTGGACGCCTTTTTCTGACCCACTCTGCCATGTCCCTCCACTCCACTTTCAAATTCCCCCTTTAAATCAATCTGATCCAAAAGACCTAGTATAGAGCCTAGTGCTGCATGCAGTGAAGACATAAATCACCACAAACAACAAAACTCCTGGTCAGCTCCAGGATTTTTCTCAATCCCACTGCTCAATCGCTTGGATTTTTTGTTGCTTCCCATATCCTAGCCATGACATGCATACGGTTTTCTTAGGGCCAGATTCTGCCTGGCCCGTACACAAGGGCACAGCATGGGTGGAGGGCATAAAGAGTTTTCCCTACTATTTGCACGACTCACATGCAGAATTACTGTCCTTGCAGTTTGAGAAGGAGAGAGACCATTTTGTCCCTTCTTCCTTGGGAGCCCTCATCCCTTCCCCCACTTCAGAAGAAGAGGGAAAGAAACTGCACACTGACCCTGCCCCACCTCCATGCCCTGCACAAGTCCACAGAGCAGGACCAGCATAGAGAACACTGCACTCGACAAAGAGGCGTGGTAGCAGACAAGGTCTCCACACACACTGGGGACATCAGGGAGAGACAGAATACTACCCCAGTGCTCCACTTACTACAGGGTGGAACCACACTGCCCCTTACAATGCAGCCCCAAGACTGAAAACTCAAATGAGCCAGTATGCACACATTTCTGTAAAATGCCTAGCCCTCTGTGGCACAACAATAGTTAAGAATAATGATTCCAGGTCCCCAAAAAGTCAGCCTTTATTTCTTTATTTAAATTTATACTCAATGGCTAAAAAATGAGCTTCCTTTCCAAGGCTCTGGGCACTCTTTACGTTCTTTAAAATAAACAGTGGTACGTACTGGGCCAAATTGAGAAGGGAAGTAGTAAGTGTAGTAGTTTACACCTTATTCTTCTTCTGCCCCAGCCAAGAGCATGCCACACCAATTTAGGCTCTCTAGAGTCCCTTCAAGTCCCCTCTATTTTCTTAGACTCATACCTCTTTCTCAAAATATAACTAACTTACCCCTCAGACACACATACTTCACCTCATAATTTGGACTCCTAGGTTTACTTGAGTGTAAGGAAGTCTAGGCTGGTGAATTCCACACCCACAGCCAAAAGAAGAAATATAAAAACAAAAAACAACTAATGGGGGATGTACAGAAGCATGTCTTAGTCCTCACTTTAACCATCACCTTATTTAGGCTCCTCAACATGTAACAAGTTACATTGGTTTAGATGCCTTGACACTCATATTAATAAATGGGTATGAGTAGATCTAATGGAGTCATAGTCTAAGGGAATGTAAGTGAATGTACAGATAATCCATTTTATACCACATTACACAAAACAAAAGAGAGTGAATTTATAGGCCCCAATCCTGCAATTGACTGTTCATGGGCACATCCTTGCAACTATAAGGAGCATCACTGAAGTGTGTGTGCAGTCAGTTACAGGATCAGTGCCGCATTCTGATGCATGAATGGAAAGGTTTTGCTCATAAACAGCATATCATAATCATATCATAAAAGCATGATCATAAAGCAGCACTGAAAAATATTTGGGTATTTTAAAATAAGAGCGTCAGGTTAGGTGTTAATTTGCAGAGGAAGGACGCGGTTACCATACGGTGTATTTAAAATAAACCTTTCAAATGATTAACAAATGTTTCAATTTATTTTTCAAATAAAAAATAATGGGAACATTTTAAAGAGATCTGCTCATCTTTAGCTGTAAGATTCCCACTGATTTTAATAGGTGCTGGGCCAATGGAGCCCTCTGCAATGCTTTGAAATCATAAGAATAAGTGCATATCCATGCAAAGCCAATACATGCATTCATCTTTTACTGCTCATTCCCACAGCAGAAAATCCATGTGTCAAGGAGTGCATATCTAGGAGTTATAAAAACACCTTGAAAATATAGCTCTCCAGCAAGAGCATTGTGTTTCAAGAGCAGTTGCCTGACTGAGAATTTTAAAAGCAAAATTATTTTGTTCAACTTTATCCGTTTAATTGTTTTGCCCTTAAAAATACATATACCATAAATACTTTGCTGAGCTGGAAGTGAGCATGAAATACTGATATCTTTCTTAGACTATCTAAACACAGCACATCTTAGGAAAAGGACTCTTTAAGACTAAAATATAAGAGGTGTTCTGTTTCAATTTGGAATTCACAATCACTGAGACTCATATTGAAAGGAGAGCCCTGCAGTATGCAGAAAAGCTCTTTATTGAGCAAAATTATTGGCAATTGCTATATTCTAGATAAGGTATGACAGAGACTTGAGCAAATATCTTCGCATCACTTGGTGTGAACTTGGATCTCAGCCTGGCAATGTTTATCAAATGAATCAAAGCTCAGCTGGTATCCTGGTTATTTGTAGCTAATTCATACATCTGCACTCAGACTGCCACCATGCATTAGGATATTATTGACACTCTAGCAGCTGTTTCACTTCAGTGACACATACAGAGTTGATTATTATTTTGAGGGCCAGATCCAGATGTAGTGTAAATCAATGTAGCTTCATTGAAATCAGTGGAGTTAAGCTGATTTACACCGGCCCTTCAAATGCAATGGAAACTCAGACAGTGATAACTGTCCAAAGGCAAAATACTGGGGAGCCACAAGAAATGGAGCTAATGAGAAACTTCAAAAGGAATACTGTAACTGCTGAGCAGAGTCCACCGCACACAAGAATGGATACCACTCAATCGGTAAAATTGAAAACACTAACACTGCACCAGAGAGTCATCATTGGCCTTTAAGGGCATGCCTACACTTGAATTTTAGTCGTGTTTTAGTACATGTTAAGTAACATGATTGTACATTCTACTGCAACTCTCCATAAATGTTGGTTGCAAGAGACAAATGTCTGTTCCTAATAGTGTTTAATCCTAACCTATAGCTATCTTAACTCCGCTCCATATACCTGAGGAATAGGGAGGAAGCGACATCAGAGGTTTTCTGCCACCTTTGTTATTCTGGGGTAGGAGGTATAAATCAGAGTAAATTTGTGCCAGCTGAGATGGCCAGCAATGAACTATTCTGTTGGTCCTGAATTGTTGGAGTGCAGTGTTGATGCTTACTACTTATTCCAACTGGTGCAGATATGATGATGATACATATTCTTTTATTTGTTTGTTTTTTGTTTTGGGATATTTACTAGTAAGACATGAACTGAGATCATCATCTGTAAAGATGAGGGGCTTCTACACACTGCCACTTATGTCGGTATATTTTATGTTCCTCAGGGGTGTGAATAAACCACTCCACAGAGCGACATAAGTTACACTGACCTAAGTGCCAGTGTGATCAGTGCTATGTCGATGGGAAAGCTTCTCCCACAGACATAGCTACCACCTCTCACAGAGGTGGTTTTATTATGCTGACTGGAGAAGCTCTCTGATGTTGGCCTAGAGCACTTTTGATGAAGGCTAGCCTGAGATTGAGCTACAAGGCTTAAGGCTGAATATTCAGTGTGACCGTTCAGGGATAAGTTACTGCTCAGTGTGAATAAATGTTGGCAATTCCTGGCACCGTGAGGTGGACTATTCTTGCAGTATGTTTAACCTACACAGAACCAGGAAATCTAGAAATTTTGCAGGCAAACATGTGCTTATGAGATTTGGTCAATTGCTAGACCAAAGCCATTTCAAGAAGATTGAATGTGTTTCCAATTCACATCCCTATATTTTTGCATCCTTCTCTGAACTGAACTGCCAAACCATCACTGATTTAGGAATAAATATATCCAGTGATAAATGGCTCACCTATCCCTAACCTCCTTAAATTCATTGCAGTTTTAGGACCATTAATTTTTCTCAGCCTGGATACCACCTCTTTAGCAAAATCTGCTGCACAGATTTGCAAGAAAAATGCAAAACTTCTTAAAGTTAAAAAAATGTATCAATGGCTGATTTTGTGACTTTTTTTAAAATCATTTCCACCCTTAGAAAAAAAACACATTTAGGTTACCAAGATATACGAAAAACTTTGTGTTCATTCAACCCCCAGAATTGTTTCAATTAACCAGATTTTAGTAAATAATACCAGCTACCTGGCTATAGTATGGGACATGATATTCACTTGGAGAAACATATAGCATATTACAAGTGCATTTAGAGTGGGTAGAAGTGTGTCAAACTCCTGTGAAAAGAAGTTGCTGAGAAAAATTATACCCATGAGGAGTTTGGCAATATGAACTTCGCCATTCCTTCACATCTGTGAAAATGATGGCTTGACCCTAAAGACTAGATTCCACTCTCAGTTACATGGGTGTAAATCCACAGAGTGTAATTCATTCCAAATTCTGTCTCTGTCCATTTGTGTAGAGCAATGGCAACACTGCACAGCTGGACTCCATGGAACTTGTATTTTCATTAGCGATAAGTCAGGTAGCCAGATCTAAATGTTGCCAAACTTTGTAGGGTCAGCAAAAACAACGAGAGTCCTGTAGCACCTTAAAGACTAACAAATTTCTGCGGGCATAAGCTTTCGTGGTCTGGAACCCATTTTGTCAGATGCAGCTGCAGCCCATGAAAGCTTATGCCTGCAGAAATTTATTAGTCTTTAAGGTGCTACAGGACTCTCCTTGTTTTTGCTGTATACCGACTAATAAAGCTACCCCTCTGGAACTTTGTAGGGTCAGGGATTGAAAGTGGGATTTTGATTTGGGTTCATCCTTCACGGTCCCCAAACTACACTCTCACTCCTCTGCAGTGAAGCACTCTGTCACCCACTTGCAGAGAGAGATTTTAGAAAGAAAATGTGTTCAATTACTCTTTGCTCCCCTAATAACAGCTATGCTGTTAAACTACTATTGATACTCCCTGACCATACCCCCATAGCTCATGCACTTGAGCCAGCCTAGCTCTGCTCTCCTTATCACATATCCCAGCCTTACCTTTAGCTAGGAACATTCTTCTTATATACAGCTAGATGATCACCCTTGGGAAAAGAGGGGCTTAAAATTACAGGGGGGAAAGCTTTGTGAACTCAGACTAGCTTTGTGAATGCTTCAGAGCCAAAAATTACTTTTAGAGATCTTGGATCTCAGCAGGTTTCTCTATCCTTACTTGGCATCTTGGTTGGCAGTCTCAGGAAAAAAGCCAAAGACTGAATGGGCCATCTTCTCCTTGCTAGTGATATCCCATACAGATCACGTGTTGAAGTATATTCTTAGTGTAATATAAGGAACCTACCAAGCCACTGAAGTCTCTCCCAGGTGCTTTATTTGTAAACAAATAGATGACTATGGTCTCCAGTAAACCTTTCAAAAGCACTAAATTCACTCCAAGAAAATTTCTGAAATAAGTACTTTTCCTATGACCTTTGATATGCATGACCAAAAAACCCAAGCCCAAACCCTCCCCCCTCAAAAGTCCCCATTCACTCAGAGTGATACTGGAACTAGTCTATTTCTAGGAAACCAACAGAAGCTTTGCAATCTGACTACAGATTTTCATGCTGCTGAAGCATGCATTTTGGATGTTTCTTTATAATCACATATTTCATTGAATTTGTTTAATATGGCAAAAGGCCAATAAGATAAAACATGTTTTATCATATTTATCATATTTTGTAAAATGGAGTTCTTCCAAAGAGCACGTAGTGATACAACTGAAACTGGTCAGAAATATTGATAGTTTCAGTCTATTTTTAGGTGATCTGATGTTACACATGAAAAGTCAAATATCTTTTGGTTGCTTACTATTGTACAAGGTCATTTGAAATGCTAAGAATTGTATTAGTAAATGCTACAGATAACATTGAACCAGATCCTCAGTTGGTGTAAATGGATTTATCTTCACTGAAATCAAGGAAGGTGTGACAATTTATGCCATCTGAAGATCTAAAGTAGACCATTAGCTACAAATGCAAAGTAAAGGGGCAAGAGTCTGACCTGAGATACACCAGTATAATTCTAAGTGACCATTAAAATCACTGGTGAGTTTGTACATTTATACTGGTGTAAGGGAGATGAGATGGTCCATCTCTCTTTCATCCCTCAACATACATGAGAAAGTAATTATTTATTGGCACTACACACAGGAGTCAGAGCTAGATGTTCACAAATAAAGGTGGAGAAAAGTCCTCATTGGAAAGAGAAAAGATCACAAAAGATAACCGCAGCCCTCACTGGTTTGAGTTATGAACTATAAAAGTGTTATACAATTTACATTTTCTTGTTAACTAATCTCTGTCACAGATAGACAGGTTTTTTTTTTCTATTTATCTCCATATGCGACACTTGAAAGACACAACCAGGTTACAAACAGAACACAGTAAGAATTAGCTGAGAAACAGTCATGTCAAAATTTATCAAGTACATATGATTAAATGATTTTGTCTTTAGTTTTGGGCCACAAGTTTCCCAGGGTTGTGAGCCCTACATTATGTCATGGGTCAAAATGCTGTGCGTGCAAAATGAGAAACAGGCCAGAGCAGAGTTGTCCGCTTGAGTTAATCGATGGCATTTACTGCTACATCCTATATGCTGTATCTATGCAGCATACCCACAGTAATCTTATTTTTTTCCCCCATAAATGATAGCAAGATTAGATCCATTCATGCTTTGGAATTGTGTGTTGTATTTTAGTCTCACACTTCACAACTGTGGTTTCACAGAGTTTATGAGGATGCAATTATTTTGGAAGAAAAACAATGTGTTCACAGTGTAGTTCCAGAGCTATGCTGGCTTAATCAGCTGTTGGGTGTATATGTCAAACCTGACAATTTCTATCCTGCTTTAGACCACCAGTACCACATTTTAGTGCTCCCTTGAAGATTTGCTGTAATGCTTTTTGGAGAAAGTTTCTTAGTCATAAGTTTAGCAATAATTTTTTTTAAAAGATACCTGCACTTCTGTCATCCTGACGTCCAGATTTATGTCTGCTATGTATCCATCTTTTAAACTGTAAGCTCTTTGAGGTAGGATCTATCTTTATTTGTGTGCTGCACAGCTCCAAACTCAGTGGCAGTGTTAAATAAAACAGTAACAAGAAATACTAAAATGCCCAGCAATCTCTCTCTCTCATTCTGGAGCATCTGTACACACACAGGGAACAGTACATCACCACCATTCCTTCCAGTCCATGGCTTTAAGCCCAGTCTTGGTCTGTCCCCACATATGATGTCCTGCCATCTAGTCACTAGTTATTTCTAGATCAGACTGACCTTGATTGTGCTTGCCTTATTTTCTTTGGCATTCTGTCATCGGATTGTCTTTTGCAATGTCCCCCACCATCAGACTCTTTTTGATTGCAGTTAATCCCATATGGTGATTTTACATTCTACTCTCCTTCTCACTATTTAATTTGTCTTAAAATCATTACCCTTCTGTGTCAGGTTGCCATGGGCCTCCTGCTCTTCGGGATCCTGTATGTGGTCTCTCCCCTCCACAACAAAAGGACTCGCAAGTGTATCCCGGTGCACTCACCCGTGCTCATTTATTTACAGTGTATGTGTACAATCCCCACTCTCACGCTTTGGGCTGCTCACCCTTGCTGGCCAGGAGGCAAATGGAGGAGCAGGGCTCCTGACTTCCTCCCTGACCATCTCTCTCTTCGGTTCCTACCTAGCTGGTTCATATATCCCTTTCAGCTAGGGAGACAGCTCATTAGGCAAGGTTTAGTTTGCTCTAATCAGCACATTCAGCTGTTGCTTTCTCCTTTGCAGTCTACAGCCCCACTGGCCCACTTTGCCCCAGCCCAGGCACCGAGGGGCTTATCACCCTCTACTCTGCCACACACCTCCTCCCTTTAATGAACTACCAGGTTCACCCAGCCTCTCTCTCTCTTTGGCCTAATATATTGGCTGCTATGAGCGGGTTTCCTTTTCTCCTCCTGGTGACCCATGGGGTCTTCTCTAGGGGGTTGGGTCACTCCTCCATCAGCCCTTCTCTCAGGGTGGGTCTCCCTCTCTAACTCCCTGGTATGGGCACACCTCCCCCAAATGCTCCTGGTCCCACATATCCAGCATTCTGATCATTTCTGGGCTGCTCCCTTCCCTGCCTCCCCAAGCTTCCCCACTGGGGCTCTTGGGTAGCTAGGCATTCAAGCTCTCTGGGCACCACTGGGGATCCCTTTACCCCCACCTCTATGGGTCCCTTCACTGTCTGGTCCAGGCACTGCTTCCACTCATGCCTTTTTCCCCCACAAACCCAACACTCCCCTGTTTCTGTGGGCTGGGAGGAGTCTGGGCTACCTGACTTCGCTTCCTCCTCTATTTATTGCCCCTTCCCCTCATGCTCAGGGTCCACAGGGCAGCTTTTTTTTTTCCTCCTACTACTTGTGCCTAGGGGTTCTTTTTCTCCCGGTGGGGTCCTGCACCCCCTTGTCTTTCCGCTTCCTTTCCGCAGGGTCTCCTCAGTCCCCTTTCTTGGGGTTTCCTACCTGCCCTCCAAACTCTCTAGGAGGGGCCCTCCAATCACTCCCTATCAGGAGTGGGTAGGGTAAGCTGTCCATTATCCCCACCTGCTACCACTTGAACCACCCTTGGGCCTCCAGGGGCACCTGCGCCATTGGATACCACTTGGTATCCCTGTGGATGCACCTGAGGGCCACCCCATCCCCTGGGACCACCCAGCATCTCCTCACCAGTCCCCCTGGACCAGTGATTGGGTGGAGGCGGGGTCCAGTAGTCCCTGCTGTGACCCCACTGGGGTCTTTTCCCCACCTGAATGGCTATTGTAGCCAAAGGCTGTAACGTCTGTCCATCCCTCCCCCACTTCTGTCCACTCACAGAAGTCCACCAGTCCACACTCCATCTCAGGGCAGTCCTGTTTCTTTTGACCATAAGCACCTTGGCTTCTACATATTCCTCAGTCAGCCTTACCGCCTCTGCTGTTCGGCCCGGCTGATGCTGTAGGACCCAGACTCAGACAGTTTCTGGCAGGCTCTGTAGGAATTGTTCCAGGATCACTGCGTCCAGTATTTCTTCCACCATCTGGGTGGCTGGCTTCAACCATTGGGTGACCCAGTCTGTTAACCTTTGGGCAAATGCCCAGAGCCACAGGCTCTCAGTCCACCTGGCCCTTTGAAACTTCTGGTTGTACTGCTCTGTAAAGAATCCAACCTGGTCCACTATGGTAGCTTTTACCACCTTGTAGTCCCTAGCTTGGGCCTCTCCCAATGCCAAATAGGTGGCTTGGGCCTCACCTCCCAAATACAGGGCAAAGCGCAGGGCTCAGGTCACCCTCTCCCAATCAGCTGCCATAGCAACCCTTTTGAAAGTCCCCAAAAACTCATTGGGGTCATCGGTCAGGCCCATCTCACACAGTTCCCAGCTGTCCTGGCACCCTCCCTGCTCACTGGACTCACCATACGTTGGAGCACTGGTTGCTGGACAACTGCCTGCTCCTTAATGAAGTCCTGGAGGCTTAGCTGCTGGTCAGCCTACCAGGCATCAGGGCCTGTCATTCTGCCTGGTGGGATTACTGCATTTCCGGCACTGTCTTTATGAGCCTTTTCCACTGTAGTGACCACTCTCAGCAATGGCTTGGAAGAGGTCCTAGACAAGCCCTCAAATGTGACAGGTTGCCACAGGCGCCCTGCCCTTCTGGGTCCTTGGGATATTCCCACCCCCTCCAGAACAAAAGGACTCACAGGCATAACCCAGTGAAATCTCCTGCACTCATTTATTTACAATGTATCTGTACAATCCCCCCTCTTTCACCAGGCCCTTTGGCCCTAAAGATTTAGGCTACCCACCCTCTCTGACCAGGAGGCAAACTGAGTAGCAGAGCTCCTGTTTTTCTTCCTGGCTATGCTTCTCTGTGGTGCCTCCCTAGCTGTTTTTTTATTCCCTCCAGCTAGGGAGACAGCTGTTCCCCCTTACCTCATTAGGCAAGGTTCTGGCTTGCTCTAATCAGCGCATTCAGCTGTTGTTTTCTCCTTTGCAGCCTAGGATCCCACTGGCCCACTTTGCCCCAGCCCAGGCAGCTGTATTGGGGGTGGCAGAGGCACCGAGGGGCTTGTCACCCTCTACTCTGCCACACCTTCACACCTGTCATCTTTTGAAGAACTCTCATCTCTACTGAGTTCAGGCTTTTAATGTCTGTTTAATTTAATGTAGCTGTTTCCAGACCATACAGTAATATGGTTACTAGAATACAAGTTTGGTAAATTTTTACTATGATATCAATGTTTTTATCAGTGCATAATTGCATCAATTTCTGTGCAGTGCTTTCAGCTAAAGCACATCTTTTAACCTCAGTCTTGATGAAACCCTAGCCACGGATCAAGCTTCCTAGGAACACATAAGATTCTTCTTGTTCGATGACTTCACCACTGCTACGTTTCAATTCTCTATCTCCTGTCCCTTTTCAAGATGCAACCACTTCATCTTCTTGGGATTTATTGTAAGTCCAAGTTGACTACACCAATTTTCCAAGGCAGCGAAGAATATCGTCATTCATTCAAAAGTGTCTGCCAGTGGTTCAGTGTCAGCTGGGTAACAGATCTTGCAACCTCAGGGGTATCTTTGGGTACCATTTTATATTAAGTTTATGTATTATGGTGTGCTAGAGATTTTATGCAAATTCAGGGGCCAGGGTTATCACAGGTCTCCCAGGAACCAAAAACAGTGTGTGTGTGTTGGCAAGGGGTGTGATTAAGGTGAATCACTTAGATTGTAAACACTTCCAAAGAGGTACAACCTTTTGGGGAGGCTTGCATACTGGATCAAACTGGGTTTTCCAGAAACCAACAGACAAAAGGGCTTTTCATATAAAAAGGCTGGGCTTAAACTTACTCAAGGGCCTGCTTTCTGTTCCAGCAAATGGACAGGATCTTCTGTCTAAGGGATCCCACACCCTTGTGGAAGGGTTGGAAAGACTTTGGTCTACTAGGGCCCCATACGACTGATGGGTGACATCTGGTAAGCTTTTAGCACATGTATAGGAATGTTTATTATTTTTATATTTTAACCTTAAGAATAAATGTGCTTGCTTAGAAAAAGTGTGTGGTAAGTGGAAATTGCTGGCAATACACTGTTCATAGCACAGGCATGACCTTTTGGCAGATAGGCTTGCTGGGGATAGCAGTGTATAAGGTAAGGAGCTGTGCAACTTTAAAATCTCCGATAAGAAGGGAGAAGGACAAGGGTCCCTGCCCAGAGACAGCTGATGGCTGAATACTTGAGACCTGACCAGGCATTCCTGGTGTGGATCACGAAGGGGGGGATACAGATGCAGTTACTTTGAAACTATGACAATCTGCATAAACTAAGGAACTTAAGTGTAGACTATCCAATGTCATGCCATCCATCTTGTCTAATATTCTTAATGTCCAGCTTAAGTACATGATGAAAATCAGTGGTGAGTCTATGCCGCCTTGACCTACACCAAAAATTGACTTGAACCAGTTGCTTAATTTTCCAGCAATTCTTACAGAGCTGCTTCATACATAATTTGTATATTTGCAATTCACCTATCTGGCATTCGGTATGATTTGCTATTTTCCATAACGCTTCCCTCCACACCAAATCAAATGCCTTCGTGAAGCCAATGAAAACAGCAAACATCTTTAATCATCATTTTAGTTTCATTTCTGTTCACTGTTGGAGCATGACTGTCTGATCAATGCAACTTCAGCCTGGTCTGAAGCACACTGTTTCTCACCTTCTACTTCCTCTAAAATTGACTTTAATCTGTTGGTAATTACTTTCATCTTGATTTTTTCAGGTATTGACTATTTGCTTATAACCATAATTATTCGGATCGACAGGATCTCCTTTCTTGAAGATTGATACAACTATTGCCTTTAACCAATCATATGGTATCTCCTCTTATTCCCATAACTTCTTGAATATTTATTTTAATATTCCCATATGACTTGTCCCACTGGCTTTTAGCAGATCAGTCGTTATACTGTCTTTTCCATTTTTAACTGCTTCACTGCTCTTTCTATTTCTTCTTATGTTGGTGATTCAGTGCTGATATCCATTCTGTCTTGCAAGCTCCCCTGTTCATCTAGCATGTCTAGAATGCCTATCAATGGTGTACTGAAAAGTTTGCTCTATGGTTCCAGTACAAATAGTTCTGAAACAAGGACCTGGATTGAAGTGACAGAAATGTTTCTGGTAGGCTAATACATAACACACATAAATGCCAGAAATGCCCATGCCTGAGCCCAATGGTTTGTGAAGTTTTGATTCTGAACCTGATTCTCCATTGTCATGCAGCACATAGAGTAATTTAGACCTGCACAAAGTGAGTGTGAAACACTTCCATACCACAATGATAGGCCTTTACTGATAGTTTTGTGGCGGAAGCAGCAGGAACAGATCCTATCACCCATATTAGTGACAAATAAATGACTTGGACATGTGCTTTAACTGGAATTGTTCATTTTTGCTGGTGTACAGAGCTTTCACTCTGATTTTTAAATATTTTTGCAAGCGCCCCTAGAAAATGAAAAGACTTTTCAGCAGAAACTACACTACAGTATTGGTAAACACGTAAAGGAGGGGTAGAAGATGACTGTCGCTAGTTTAAACAGTGTATTATTTCTTTACTATACAAGAATAAATTAATCCCTGGCATAGCAATGTTGGCATCAGTGGAGTTGCACGAGTAATTAATTTGGTCCAGATCCATTAGATATCAAGGAAGGAACTCACTTAGGGCTTGCCTACCTAGGAAAATGACATGGTGGTAGAATGTGACCTTGAGGAGCCATGCTCACTAACCTGATGTTAAACAGTCTGGGCCAGATCCTCAGCTGTGCTAAGTTTATAAGGTGTAGTTTGGGGAAAGAAGGAGAAGGTTACTCTATCTCATCTTTTTGCTCCTCCAATCTTGGGCTGGCTGGAGGCTGAAACACCCCCCACTGAAACTTAGAACAGCTTCCAGGCTGCTCTAAGTTACTCCATGTGCATCCAGAGGTTGTAGCAGCCAAGGTTTTAGCAGGTACTCCACTGTGCACCTGGCATGCTCCTTCCTGACCCCTATGTCAAGAATGGGAGAGGGAATAGTTGGAGGATAGAGAAAGTATGCTGGATTTGTGCCATCCAAGGATTCTCTGTGACAGGAGAAAGCCTCAGCTGCCTCTTTAGGGAAGCTTCCAACTGCTTTGAGCAGCACAAAACACCAGAGCCAGGACCTAGGACTGAGTCCTCCTCAGTCGAGACAGAGCCTGTCATGTTTAACATAGTGCCAGCCTGTTGTTGTTAAACCCAGCCTCTACCTATGCACAAGAGCTGCATTGTGTTTAATATTATGTTAGCTATCAAAGGACCCCTAGGTCATGTTCTAACACAGTGTAATTTTTCAGTGTAGACAAGCCCTCTGGGTGACATTCACCCTGCACAGAAGGTCAAGAAAAACCCAAGCACCACACAAGTTCTACCTTAAGGGGCTTAAGTGGGATGCAAGTACTACATAGCCGTTGTTCAGTGTTTTACCCTTATTGAACAGTAACTTCAGTTTTTCAGTATGATCTCTTTTTTTAAACTTGTACAAGGAGGAAAAATAAAATTAAAACAACCTTAATTAATTAGCATGTTTGTCCCAAATCAGTTTTCATCAATTTCTTTATGAGCTGACAGCAGTGCAAAAAACCCCCACCCCATCAATATCATTACTCTAAAGAAGAAAAACATATTTCTTTGCACCCTTAAGCAAGATGAAAAAAGAATAAGTCCATTTTGGAACACCTGGTTAGCCTCCAGTTTTTGGAGCTACTGAAATATTCTTGGCTTTGAACTCTAATCAAACAAAATATACAAAAGGGAAAATAATTACCATAGCAAGTTTGTTTCTGGGACTAAAATCCTGCCAGCTCCTTCAGTTTTGCAAGCTGACACCTCTTCAGTTTGTCCTTCTGTGTTGAACGTTCTGCATTATTCTTGCAAATGCAGTTGTATGGCATAACACCACTACAAGTGGGGTAATTCCAAATGGATAGAGTGAATGAGTGGTGCATCCTTTCTAATGTCCTTGTCTTCTTATGTCTGCAGTGAACTGTCCACCTGGGTTGTTAACTAGATGGCCCAATGTAGTTTTGCTCTTCATTGCTAGCGTGAATGCTCCCTATGGTAGACTTCCACTAAAGACTGAGCTTACAAACACCATGGACAATTTCATCCTTGAGCTGACAGGAAATTTAAATTTCTCCCCCAGCTGTGGAGAGAAAATTTGGAGCTTAGCACAAAAGCTCGGCATCTCTTTTAAAAGTGCTTCTTTTCCTTGGAAACTTATTTGGTTTTCATAGAGTGGACACAAGTCAGGGAGCGAACAAATGAGAAAAAAAAATTTCTCAAGTCTGAAAGCTCAATGATTGACGCCTCAAGCATAATGGAAAAAATGAATCATCATAGATATTTCTGGACATGGCTTCTATAGCAGGTCCTGCTCCCCCTGGATTATGCAGCATCAGTCAAACCTTCATTAGATGGAACTGGCTACTTCCTCTACTACATTTGATGCTGTCTGAATCTCTTTGGTGACATAGACCGTATCCCTTTGGATTGTAGAGGTTCTGGGATGGGACTGGTGGGTCACCCACATTGGCCCTCTTGGGTCCCTCATCTTCATTCTCATGGGGGACCCTCTTGAGGGCCATCTGCACCCGTGGGTCTCAGAGGCTCACGGCTTGCAGGATTCCGGTGAATCCCAGCCAGTCCAGTCCGAGAATGACGGGGTAGGGCAACTTCAGGGTTAGCTCCACTGTCATTACTTGAGTCACTCTGTCCACTGTTATTGGAACCCAGGCACTGGGGTAAGACTTCACGTCTCTATGGATGCATAAGAGTCGGGTCTTGCCTGGTGTGGGGGTCAGTTGCAGGGGTGAGGCACCGGCACACTGGGGTCTGTTTGCAGCCTATCAGAGGGGGGACCTGTTTTCCATCTAGGCCCACCAGGACTGTGACTTTGGCAGTGGGACATTGGCAGGTGCAGGACTCCCCCATGCAAACCTGGCTAAAGGTGCAGTCCATAGGCGTGCATTGTCGTTGGAGGTTTCCAAAGTAGTCCCAGGCGAAACAGGGCCTGGCCTCTGAGGGACTGTGCTGGATTTTGGGATTCGGTGTGTGAGCCAGTGGGCTCGAGTTTGCAGGTATCCTGGCCCCACTGCAGCCTGCAGGGGCTCCTTGGGATGTCAGGGTATCCACAGCAGGTGGCCCTGTCATCGTTTGGGCCGGGTCAAGCATCAGTCAAAGAGATGGGGATCTTCTCAAAGCCCAGTGGGCTCCTGGCTGGTGTGACCACCCTGGCCCTTTGTGTCACCAGAGCCTCTGTGGCCAGAAAGTCTTCCATTAAACCCACCGCCACCCTCTTCTGTGTTGAAGAACCCAGGCCCTCCCTTGTGGCAAAAGTATGTGGACAAACTGCCCAACAATGACCTGCTCAGCCATGTCAGTCACAGAATGACACTTGGGCCAGAGCCACAACCAGCAGGTGTTCTTGAGTTTCTGTTCCATGACACGGAGCAGGGCCCCTAACAGGTACGTCTTCCCCCAGAACCACCATTGAAAGGTCTTAGAGATGATGTCCAAGGTGTCAAGGATGGCCACCTTTACTTGCCCATAGTCTCAGGCCTTGTCATTGGGGAGCCCGCGATAAGCAGCCTGGGCTGTCCCCATCAGGTATGCAGCCAAGAGGGTAGCCCATTGGTCCAGGAGCCATCTGACTGCCAAAGCGACCCACTGGAAAATCACCAAGAAGGATTCTGGGTCTACTTTAGTCCCCATCTTCGTAAGCCATACGGGAATCAGAGGGGCTGCCGGGGTCATCACTCTTTGAGTGGATCTGGTGGGGCTGGGCAGTAGGGCTACAAGCTGCTCAATGTACTGCCACTGCTGTTCCTGCTATTGGGCCCCCAGCTCCCAAGTCAGCTACTGCTGAGCTCCTAATTACTGCACCAGCTGCTGCTGCTGTTGGAGCTGGATGGCCTGCTCCTGCTGGTAGTTCTCTGCCCACCATTTCATCAGCTTGCCCAGCTCCATCCTGGCAGCTTGGGACTGGTGGCAGGTTGATAGCACAATAAAACCCCTTTTTTCTGGAGTGGGATGTTGCCCACATTCTCCACCATGCGTAGGGGTCTGAGGCTATACCTCCCTGTCAATCTTGGAGTGAGG
The DNA here is from genome assembly GCF_026122565.2 of Emydura macquarii macquarii. Taxonomy (NCBI): domain Eukaryota; kingdom Metazoa; phylum Chordata; order Testudines; family Chelidae; genus Emydura; species Emydura macquarii. The sequence goes on along the minus strand of NW_027132813.1, from coordinate 23,167,081 downwards.
CCATGTCCCCTCACTACTGTGTGTTTCTAAATGCAATTCTCAAGGAGGAATTGGCAGTCTAAGGGGCTCTGGCACTCTGTGCAGGGCAGAGTAATCAGCAATCTAAGGGACTCTGGCCCTTGGACAGGTAGAGCAGCAAGCAGTCTTTCACCTGGATTCCTGGTTCAGACAGACAGCGGACAAATGCAGGCCTCTTGGCCTAAGGTGGGTAGGCGGTGACTCCAACTGAGCTGCAGAGCCTGTCTTTCAAACTTCCTCTCCCGTCCCTCTGTGCCTCCCCTCTGAGGCCTCACCCCCTCAGTACATAAACATTTAGAGCCATGATGTAAGTAGTTGGAGTAAATATCCTGCGGCAAAGGTAAAACCTGTTCCCATCTTATTCTAGCCTAAGCAATCTCTTCTCCAGAGATCTCTCAATTGTTCACATAATTAAGATTCTGATTGTGTAGTGGAAGAAAGAGCAGAAATAATATTGAGAGCGTAATAAATTCTATTACTTAGTGTGAGTAGACACAAAGAAATTTCCCCTGCTGAGGGAGAAGCTCTTCATAACCTGGCTAGCCAGGAAGCAGAAAATCAAACTCCAATGTCCCAGATACGTACAGATCTATGATTGCTACCACTGATCCATTTCATAGCAGAGATTCACAGCTAGCAGGTCCAGAAAAGAGCACTAAGTTCAGGCAGCCTGACATTTGGCCCTGAGATCAATGATCCATATCACTTGCTTTGTTAAGGACAATTTTGGAAAGAGAATAGAGATGAGCTATTAGAAAGTCAGGAGGATAAAAAGTCCAATAGTCTGAAGGCCTGATTCCCCACTTCATTTCATCAGCCCTAATAGAATTACACTGGTGCAAACACAGTGGAATGGAGTGAATAATATGGTCCTATCACTGTGTTGTAAGTTCTAAACTTCTTGATAGATCCATAGATGTTAAGGTCAAAAGGGTCTTGTTGAAAGGTCAAAAGGGTCTTATTCTGTAGCCAAAATTGTCACCCACCATATGGCAACAAGTTAGGATGCACAGGAGCAGAAGAGCTATGATGACAAATAGTGAGGAAGCTGACCTGCCTGTGCAGTCAGAAGGAGTCATGAAGGGCTCCATCCAGCTTTGTGTAGCCTACATATGGTGCAGCGCAATATGTACAAGAGAATATAGTCACCCAGTATGGGTGGGATTATGTAAATGAACAACATATGTGGACCCAGTGTTGACAGCAGTAGTAGCACATACAACACAAGTATTTTGGGTTGTGCCCACACAAGTTGTAGCAGGTTACCTCACCAACCATGTTCATGCAGGAAAACCACAGCCCGAACAGGACATAATCATCAATTAACCCTTAGTTCCCCCAGAAACAGAGACCCAAAGACAGCACTGGGCATCTCCAGCCACATTGATGAGATAAGGCACTCATATAGGGGTGCATTATGTCAGGAAACAGACTTTCCCAGGGACTTCTGGGATGCACGTAGGCCACTTTGGGTTCTGATGCCAAGCCTACCCTTTTTACTTCCTTCAGGGCTGCACTAGTATCCATTTCCCCTCCTTATGCATAAAGAGAATAGAAAAAAGGCAGAATTTAGGATCAGGCCTATAGCACTGTGTAAGCCATCCTATGGAATACTAGGTACCATGCTGTGTTATTTTCTGAAGTTCAAACTATAATTTCAGAATTTATATGAGCTATATAATGGGGGTAATCTCAGAAAAGTTGAATATCAAAATGTATAAAGTAACCCAGGGCCTGATTCTGGCTTCTCACAGCTGAAATCAGGAGTAACACTGGTTAAAACCTGCCATAGGTGAGGTCAGAATCAAGCCTTTATGTACTGTCTGAGCTCACACATTCTGCCTGTTTACTCAAAATAAAAAGCTAGTTTACATGTCTCTCTCTCTCTCCCTTCCATCCACCTCCATTTTTTGTCCACACACCTATATATCATGTTACACAATCACACTTATCTATGCACACAACCAAACTTGCAATAAACTGTTAATCAATTTAGGGAATTCAGCCCAAGTTCTCAAGCTGACTATCTGATCACAGGCCAATTTTTTTTCAGCTTACTTGAAAGTGTTTGTTTGTTGATGGGCTGACAAACTTGAACAAAAGGCTCCAAAATATGAAATATTCAAAGAGGTATGTGGTTTGTAAAACCTGTGTGGGATCCCTGTCATTTATTGTTTGTACCACACCCTGCCACAGAACACAAAATTTGGGTTCAGAATGAAAGTGGGCCATGGTGCTTTCATTTCCAGCCTCGTGGCATATGTTTCAGCAACACACAGCATAGGAATACCTCTATTAGCTTCTGCTTCGAAGCAATCAGAGTTGCAAAGGTCAACAGCAGCTTGGCCTATTTCTCAGTGATTTCTGGCTTGTTTTTCATCCATGGACTAGTGGGGGTTAGGGAGGAATGAGCATGAACATTGAGCTTTTCAAAGCAAACCAATAGGGGCTAATAATGTTCACCATTGCTTTCTACTCTGGACTAATAAATAGGTAAATATTATAATTTATAGAGGAAAGTTGATGGATTTCTTTATGTCTTAAATAATACATTAAGTGTAAAAAATGCCTTAGAGCACCAACTTCCAAGCACGGGCCAGCTGAATGAAGTTGTTCTGTAGAAACCGCCATTTCTTCCCTGTCCACCATTATTTTTTTTTTGTTAGGAAAGGGGACTAGCAGGACTAGGAGTTGCTGGAAATATGCAAAAGTCGAGCTACCAGTGGATGTTCTAAACCCAGGGAGTTTGTGTGGGTTCCAGTTTTCTTTTCTGGAATAGGTTTTTGTTTGGGTTGAGTTTGTTCCAATTCATTGAGACAGAGGTAGCCTCACTACCTTGTAGAGCTGGAAAACACAAAATATTTTGGCCACTCTCGGTGCCTTATTAAAATAAACTGGAGTTTCCTACCACTGCTAGCATGATAGGATGGTGGGAACATATGATCATTTAATTTCAGCAACTGTCATTGGGGTCAGCTTTAGGACTGTGGTGGAGGATTATTTCTGGATCGCTAACAGTGTTTTGCTGCAGGCACCTATGTTGAGAAGCCACAAAAGAGGGAAGGAGATGGCAGAAAGAGATGAAGCAGGTTAAAAAAAAGAAAACAAGCATGAAAGGAAGCACTTCATCATCTGTACATTTTAAATGCCCTTTGCAAAAGTACAGTATATACAAAGCCCAAAATGTCTGGTATGGGATGGGAACCAAGACTTTGGGGTTCTCTTGATTGCTCTACTGCTGCCCTGCTATGTGACCTTAGACAACTCACCTTCTTATGCCTCAATTTCTCCATCTTTAAAATAGGGAAAACAACAGATCCTAAGGGCATCAATTAGTCCTGGCTGCACATTGCTATGCCTTTCTCTGGCTCTTCCATCAGATAATCTCAAAGCATGGTCATATTATTTGAACTGTTGAGGCACTGAATATACTTAAAATATATCTAAATGATATGGGGCTGAATCCTATTGACCTTATAAGTGTTTACTCAGTACTTATCCAGGCAAACTCCTCCTGACTTCAAAAGTAGTTTAGCTGAGTGAAAACAGAGTTCCAGGCTTTCTCCTGTGCTGATTATTCCCATACAGGAATAGGCAAGTGAAGTTCATAGAGTTCGCTTCCCATTGTTTCACTGGGAGAGCGGTATGGCTCATGTTGGAGGGCAGAGATACTGCCCACTAAAACCATGGTTCCTCCAAGATCCATATGGTTCTTGGGAAATCCACTGGAAGAAAGGAGCAGCCATGTTTGTAATGAAAGCATGGCACAGGGGAGTGCTAGTCAAAAAGATGGAACTTTATTGCTTGGCCCCAGTCACTGACATGGGTCTCAGTGACAAAAGGCTAATAATATTCCTGTCACATAGCAAGCCTCAGTCTCTGCAGGTTCCAGAGGGTACTGTTACAGAGTGGAAGCTGCTTGCCTACATACTACACTGGTCACAGCAGCTTTCACCAACAGCTAATCATGCTTACCCAAGACATCCATGGAAGGTAATGCAGTCAATTACTTACTACAGAATCTCTCTGAGGTAATTTATGTCAGCTATGCCATGAGTATTGTGTAGGGTGACCATATTTCCCAATGGGAAAAAGGGACATCGCATGGGGCTAGCCCAAACCCTCCCACTCCACCCCCATGTATGGGACTGGCTCGGGTCACTTGCCCAAGCCCTCCCCCACCACCACGTAGGACTGGTGATGCTGCCCACCCAAGCACCGCCACCCCATTCTCCCATCAAAGAGCTGGCGTCCTTGCTCGCTTGAACTCTGCCTGCCCCCCACACAAGGCTGGATGGCATCTGCTGCTGCCAGAGGCCTACCTTCCCCCCCTTTGAGTCCTGCCTCTCCCCCATCCCATGTGGGGATGATCTCCCCGCTCGCTCCCACACCCCACTTTTTTGACAAAAGTGAGCATTTGTCCCATTTGCTTTTGCCAACTTGGCAAGAACATATAGGACAAATGCCCACCTTTGCCAAAAAAGTTGGGAATGGCCAGGACAGGGCTTAAAAAAGGGACTGTCCCAGCCAAAATGGTCACCCTAATATTATGTAACAGAGAATCCACTGAAACTTTAAGATTCCCTGCTGCAGCCCCTCTCCCTATCCTCTCAGAGACACATTCTTCAGTGCAAACCTTGGCCCCCAGTAAATTGTATGCATAGGGCAATTATGCATCTAACTGGCCATGTGCATGCACACACTTTACAAGTAGTATGTGTGTGCTCAGATTTCCCTACTTAAAGGGACGATTCCCTTTTCACCACCCACTTCTTTTGTTAGTGAAATATTTATCTTTTTCTTAATTCAGTGTATTTCAATGGTGCTAAAAGATGTGTCCCTGTTTACACCTTTTGGATGCTGGCAGGTTGGTTTATGACTTAGTGCTATTTTCTGATTTATTCCTTTTTAAAAAAAAATCAAAGAAGGGTTAAATGATTACAATTGAGGCTACCTTGTCAACCTGCAGTTTGGTCTGAACACTTATTTTTTATTAAACAGGAATGCATATAAATTATAGCTGTTGACGACATAGTCCTTTTCCGTGGTGTTTCCTTGTGCCCAGGTATGATTTCCACACATAAATTCCCTGTTAGCTTGGACATTGCTCACATAAATCTGATGTTTTTCTTAATAATTGTATGTGAAATCTGTATTCCTCTCACATATAAAAAGTTAATTAAAAAAGAAAAACAACAACACTGTGTAATGTTGAAAAAGCAGTGCTGGACACTATCCAAAGCCTTTCTTTACTGCTTTGCTATTTAACTTTTTATTTTCCAAAATGTAATGCAATACAGTATGACACAGCACACCATACCTGTAGGGATTGGTATCTAGAGTTAAGCAGAAAAAAGGCACTTCCATTCTGTGGAGGATTTTGATTTATTAAAATTTGGCTTCATTCTGATTTGGAATGAAGTCCAGCTGGGTGGCTGCCCCAGGGTCACATACCTGGGAAACCCTGGGATCCCCTTCTCCAGGCAGTCTGCCTGAGTTATTCCTGATTTACACTGGTATAAGTAAGATCAGAAACAGACCATCCATGTAAATTGCTTAACTGGAATTAATTTTTAAATTTATTTTTAATTTTTAAAATAAAAAAACACCACATTAACCATTGTTGATCTTATTCCATGAAATAACCGATCTATGCTAAATTAATCTTGATGGTCACATTACGGGCCAAATACTGCTCTTAATAGGCATGCACAACAAAAATGGGATTTCTGCACAGAGACTGAATGCATTCCCCCAAGAGATTGGATCTATCAAAAATGGAAGAAAGATCTATCTGAAAATACTGGAGAAGTGTCAGCATGTGACAGATGCTGGACATTTTTAGCAACACTCCACTGAGCTGTTGTAGTAGCAGTGTTGTCCTTGAAAAGCACAGTTGCTTTCATTCTTATTATTTACTTTTATCAGAAACCCTGTTCTAATTTAGCTTAATTAGCATGTAATCACACAACATGCTTCATAGAATTAATCCTGCAAAGTGGTTGATTGTTTGGAGTATTTTTTTCCAATTGATTTAAACCTGGCTGCACAGCTTATTCAAGTCTAGCTTCCTGATTCTCAGTTCATGTCAGAAAATTAGTGAAGCCACAAAAGGAGTTTGTGTTATGGAAAAACAAGCATTGGATGGTGTTTTGGAATTTAACATCCTCAGTGCAAAACTGAGACATGGGGATTCTCTGCTTTTAGAACTTTCTAACAGCTTCTTAGGAGAACCACCATATATTAGTCAGAAGTTTGGTGCACTCAAATCTTGTGAGTTCATTGACAATCCCTCTTTGTCATTTTATATCTAAGTGTATGTGTTAGATGCACAACAAACAGTAAGCATATTTCTAGAATCAAACCCAGTAAGAACTATTTCTGAAGAGGGGTTCCTAATTCTATGGGAGCACTCAGAGACTTGCTAGATCAGGCTTTATATATTTAGTGTAGCGATAGTCCCCCAACCCTGGAATTCAGCTACAAACTTCCCCAAAGCCTGGGGTAATTCATCTCCAGGAATTTAGTCTGGTTGTTTTTAGAGGTAGAGGTAGCTGTGAAGTTCAGATCCTGTACAGAACTTCCCTGAAGTTTGGGGTTGTTTGACCAAAAGCAAGAAGCACCAGCAATATCACAACAAAGCCCATTCCCAAGACCTTTCCAGCAGAAATGTTAACACAGTCAAGTTGTGTGGGATGACTCTGGGGTTGATGGAATAGTTGACTGTAGAAGAACACTGGGTAAGGAAGAATACAGGGAACAGAGCACTATGTCGAGTCAGAAGATCAGCACTTTCATAATGTTGGTGCTGCAGATCATACATCATATTGCTGAGAGATAATGGAGAAAACATGGTCTCACTGAAGTCAATGGAAAAACTCCTATTGATTTCAATGGAACCTGGAGTTTGCACAATGAGACCAAAATATTATATTTACCATTCCAGGAGCTATTCTTTCTCAAGGTGTCTGGACAGTGTGGGACAATGGGAAAATGTAAAAAAAATGACTGATATACATTGACTCTCCTATAAGTGTTTTTCTTAATTCAAACAGTGCCAGAGACAGACAGACAGACAGAAAGACAAATATGCAAGTCCAAGGCCTAATTTTTAAATGATTCACAAATGACTACAATTTCCATGAATACCCTCTGAAGCTTCCAAGAAACAAGAGGAGAGTGTTCATGCTGGAGAGGGAAGGGAGAAGTAGTTGGAAAAAAAGGCTCAAACCAGCACTTTAAAGCCCTTGTACTTCTTGAGGCTTGTCTACATGGTGCAGTAATGTGCACAAGTGGGGTGTGAATTTGAACATGCACGAAGGTAACTGGCCAGTGCAGACTCTGCTGGTGCTCACTATAAGTTAGCTACAGTAAGTATCAAGGTACATGAGTGTGCATAAGGGAATGTTTAGTGCGTGGCTGCAGGGTCTACATGGGGCTAGTTAGTGTGCAACACATTTTTAAACACTAGAAATCACACTCCACTGGTGCATATTAACATGTTATGTAGACAAGCCCTTGGATATTTATTTTATATTATCTTTTTTATAGCCAGTCGGGTCAAGTGAAAGGATTGAGATGGCTAAAACAGCTGTGAAAGTGCGTTTAGAATAGTCTTTCTTTGGAAACTTAGGGTGCTTATTTTGTCACATAACTGAGACAAAAAATAAGGGAGAAGACAGGCAATTGCTTTGAAGTCCAGAAGCAATCTCAGATGATGAGTTAAGGCTAAAATATATTTTAAAAAGAAAGGGAAAATCATATCCACAGCCACACCATTTAGGAAGATGGGACCATTGCTTTAAATCTATCACATCCAGCTTACAGGACATACATTATGCCATCATGTTTTCATCTTATTCCCACAGTTATTAGGGGTCTTTGGTCAATATACCCAGATCTGAGTTAGAAGTGCATACTGGTTGGTTGAAAAAGGGGAAATATTTTGTGAGAAAATTTTCAAACAAAAGGAAAAGCTTTCATTTATTTCAAAAATTTCCACTGATTTTCTCAGGTATTTTGAGTAACTGATTAGAAATAAAATATTTCAATTAGTTTTGAATTGATTTAAAAGGAAAAAAATCATTCCCTCTTCTTTAGGGAGGTTGATCCATTGATAGCAGCTTGTTTGCAATGCAGCAGCTTAACTGCTCATGGGTTTGATCATTATTTTGCATTCTGTACATTGGTTGCCTATTATGCAGCAGATTCAGTTTACATTCGTCTTCTTGGTGTATAAAGCTCTGAATGCAACTGGCCTGATGATATTTGAGACCCCTTCCTGGAGTCTCAGCCTAATGGGATTTTGTGCTCACCTACCACTATGTGTTTAGAGGTTCTGCCATCACACCTGTAGGCAGTAGGCAATTGAGCTGTTGCTGGAGAGGCCCTGCCATTATGGAACTCACTCCTTCCTGAAATCTGGTTCCATTCATTTCCCCCCACTTTGAAAAAAACAAAAACAAAAAACCCCTAAAAACTTATATTTTTTCCTTAGAGGTTTTTAAATTACTGCTGCAGTTTTGTTTTTATTGTTGCTGTTTACCCACCTTGTCTGTACCTCAACAGTCAGCACCCTGAGAGTGTTTGCGGGTGTTGCTATATAAATACAATTAATAGTTGAATCAAAGGGAATTGAAAATTTTATTTTCCCTTTGTTTAAAAATGAATTAAAGCCAAGAAGGTTTTCATTTCAATTCTATTTATCTGAGTCAAACTGAGATTTTTTTTGTTTCAAATTGTTTAATCAAAAAGCCCCAAAATTTCAAATGAAACAAAAGTTACAACAACAATTTTCATATAGTTCAAAAAGCCTTAAAACAACGTCAGTAAAAAATGTCCTCCAGCTCTAGTTTTCTGCTGCTATCTTTGCCCCTCATTTTATCTGTAACTAGAATTCTTCTGAGGAACATCACAATTTCCCCTCTGGCTGAACTGCTTTGAGAAGGCCACCACCAAGAGGAGCATTTAGAAGATAAGGAGTGTTCATTTGCTCTTATGTACATTCTGCATGGTCCTGTTGACACCTTGCCTGAGGTGAGTTACTGTGAAGATTTTTTTACAAAATGAATGAGAAATTTTAACATATATCATTAAACATAAAATCCACAAATAAGAAATATAGGGACAAATTAATGTGTGCCTCAACTCCATTGATATTGGTGATCTTACTCCAGGGATGAATTGGGGCCCCATATGTTTTGTCATCACCTAAGAGTCATTTGTCCATCTAAAATTCTCATACCTACTTTGGCTGCACTTGCACTTGACTTGTGTGGGCTGCCACAGACAAATAAAAATGAAAATAAGCTCATTTGCTAGATGGTTTGTACCAATTGTGATCACTATCTGGCATTTGTCGTTTGCCCCAAAGGTCCTGCAGTGTTTGAGCTAGGCTATGTGGCATATTCTTGTGTAATATGTCAATTTGAAATGTCCCTCTGGTTATTACTTAGAGACGACATATCTCCATGTCATGGTTATTTCAATGTGCTTGTTTCTTTACATATAATCCTCCCCCTCACACTACTTTGAAATAAAAATTAAATGTTAAGCCCTAATATCACATCACTTAATCTGCATTTTCCTTGTATTGCCATCAGCAAAATAAACCTCACATTTTAATTGATTCATCTTGAGTTACTTTTTCTCCCTCAGCTCCTGAGCTTTAATGAAAACTTTGACAATTAGTCATAGACCCTTTCGAGTGGATGGAGCATGATGCTCACTCCATAACTTCCATCAATGTCATTTATACATTGAAAAATGAAGAGCAAGCCTGCCTTTCTTGTCTTCCTGCTTTGACCTCACAGATGTCCCTTTGTAGATTGAGCACATCAACTTCACTGTTAATGATGAACCAGATCCCAAGGTGGTGCCTAGCTTCACTGACTTAACACCAACTAAGGATCTGGTCTATGTTTACATCTCCTATATCCAAAAATTCTGAGTCTCCCAAAGGTCTAGTACATGTTCAGTTAGAAATCATTTGGGTATCCTATCCTGTGAACTTTTACTCACAGGAGAAATCTTTGATCTGTAAGAAGTCTTGTTGACTTTAGTGGAATCATTTCTGAGCGTTTGGGCTCTTCGATATTACTCTTTACATGTTTTTACAGTTTCATGTTTTTATCCTGAGAGTCAAATGTCCTGGTAGCTTGCAGTCCTGCTGCATAGAATGTAATCCTGAATACAGGGCCTGATTCTTCTCTGCATTCCACTGGGGTAACTCCACTGAAGTCAGAGGCCAAGAATTTTATGGCTCCTAAGAATTACAGTATTCTAGCAGCACAAACAAATAGATTAAAAAGCCAAGAAGTCCATAAGGGAATGATCCTAGCTTTTCTACTTTGTTTTTGATTAATATTAAATTATAGCAAAGCCAGAAGCAACAATTCAGTTGAGATTGAGCAGGGCATTTACTCTAATAATGTGTTTGCTCATTATCAGCAGTGTCATTCAGTGAATAATGAAAGAAGAACTGCAATGCATTTTGGTAATTAGGACTCCAAATACACATGCAGACATCAAACATCATTTTACTTGATGCATCCAGTGGCAGAAGCAAGCACTATAGATTATATACAGACAGTTAATAAAGTGTAGAAACAGCTTTAGGGATTTTCTGGATGGAAAGTGTTATGTAAATACACAATAAATGTCAAGATCCGAATTGTATACACTGAAAAAGTTGTAATGGTTTGTGTGAAATTCACTCCCACTCCATACAAAGCCATATTATTCAGACTTTGTGTGAGGAACTCAGCAGGATTTAGATGAACATAATCCTGCCCCCACTAACCCATTGGCTGGAATAGCAGTGGTTGCAATTCACTCATAGTGAGGAGAGGGTGGTATGAATGCGTCTGGTGTAAATTCTCCTATTGGACCAACAGAAGTTGGTCCAGTAAAAGATATTACTTCACCCACTTGTCTCTCTAATATTCTTGGACCAACACGGCTACACCACCACTGTATACAACTGATTTAATCAGCCATCACTGGAATCACATATCCAGTGACTCTCACAGCTCACTCCCACCCCCGACCTATTTGGAGGGGACACAGAGCCCAATTCTGAGCACATCTAGGGCTTCATCTAATGTCCATTGAAGTCTTTCTATTGACTTCATATTCTGTTGAATTAAAGCCATATGATACAGAGGCAGCCCTGTGTGACTGTGTCAACTGTGCCTTCCACTAGAGGACTACGCAGAGCATATGCCCCTCCATGTTGTGGTGAATTTCCTCCTCAATGCTTTAGGATATCTTAAAAAGCACTGCAAAAAAGTTCGAGGACCTAACTGAGTACTGCTCAGGAATAATCTTATTGAAGGCAGGGGAGAACGGGCTGCATGGATTATGCAGGGTTTGAAGACAGAACTGTGGCCTGCAGTGTTGAAGGGGAAAGAGGGATGGGGGTAGACTTGAGGGGAACCTTTGTCGCATCCGGCAGTATTTACCATAGGAAAAGGCAGTCCAGTCCTGCACTCTTACTCAAGGAAAACTCCCACTGAATTCAGTGTTTTGACTAAATAAGTTCTGAATAAAAACCAAATACCGGTCTTGGGATAAGGTGGATCTAGAAATAAGTACAGTGGAGTAACAGACTAGTGTAAAATTGGTTTACGTGAGAGGATAATCAGACCTTCTTGTGTTTGCTTAAAAGGAAAACAGCAAACTGAAGCTAGGGTGGTTAGTTTGTTTTTTGCATTTCTATACCAAATCAGATGTTAACCGCCTTTAAAAACTTTTTTTTTTTTTTTAAAGCAAGTTTCACTTTAGTTCTGACCGTCCCTGATAAGTCTTTCTTGTTAAAGCTAAATGAAAGGACTCTCCCCTCCCCCCCACTTCCTTTTCTTTGTAAACGCTCACTCATAGCCATGCACCAAATGGAGCTAGGCTGCATGTTAAAAGAGAAATTAAATAAATAAATGTGATATTTGCAGATTTTATCTCATCAGGATTCCTCACTAATATTCTGCAATTTGTCTTGTAAACTGAGATGCTGTAATTAATTATCCACCAAGTACTTTACCCTTTAGTAGGATGGGGGTAGAAGGTTAAGTGACGGCTTTTGGAATTTTGAATGTATGTGATTTGGGGCTGGATATCTGTGAAAACAAAGAGAAAAGAGCTATTGAATGTGTGTCCAGTGTGACATATAAACAAACAATATAGGTAGATAGGGACCTTCTACCCTGAGGGTCTGCACTGTAGTAGGGTATATAATTTTGTAACTCCTTACCTAATTATTTACAAGATATAAGGAAGGACATAGGACTTAAATGAATCCTACAGATGTTAATGCCTCACAGAACAATATTAAAGCAAGCTTTGGCTGTGACACAAATCATCCATTCAGACTGATGCACCTTCAACCCCATACCTAATATCTGACATCCTATATGGTCTTGCCAAAACAACAGCAAGGGAAAACAGCATGAATTACAGACACAACGACAGTTTCTGTCTTTGCTTACAGCTATGCACCCATTGACTCTATGAGGCTACAAAGGTGTGTATGAAGGCAAAATCTGGCCAGTAATAACACAAATAGCTTCTGCCACTGCTGTGAATGTCTTTGTGGTGGTTGGCATCACAAAACAAGTTTTTAAAAGTCTTGTACTTTAAGAAAAAAAAATGCTATAAATCTAAAGATGAAAGAAGTACTGTTTTAAAAGTGTTGCTTTACCCTGGGATGTATGGGGCCCAATTCTGATTCACACCAGAATCACTCTAATGATTTAATTGAAAATCCTGATTTATTCTGGAGTCAGCAAGATCAGAACTAGGACCTATAGTTCTTATGGCTGTTCCCTGCATATATACATACACCTATCTGTATGTTTCTGCATATGTATATCCAAGAGCAAATTTTTTTTACATCTGATAGCCAAATCCTTAAAAGCAGATTTTTCATGTAAATACCGACTCAGTCCTAAAGACCATTGTGTGATTAGCACTGCCATAAATGCAGAAATGTATAATGCTGAGCATTGGAATGCATTTCACGGTCCTATTCATTTCATTGGGCTAGAGAATATAAAAAGATTGGCAGACCAAAGGTTAAAGAATTGTTGACCTTTAGTTACACTTCAACAGTAAAAACAAACAAACAAACAAACAATTGAAGTCATTACCCAGCTTTTATGCACTAACATTGAACTCTGTTCCATGCTAACACTCAATTGTAAGCACTGCAAAGGGCAGACAAAGGCACCAGACAATATAAACTGAAATATTAGCCTGTACTTAACTAGAAAACTGGTGAGCACTGCCAAATATTGACAAGCCTGAACGCGTACAGCTTTTAGCTGATAGGTGGTTAAAGGAAAGCTCAGATAAGGTTACCACTCAAATACTTAAAGTTAAACACATGCTTAAGGGTATTGCTGGATCTGGGCCAGAATTCTCAGCACCTTGCAGGACTGAGGCCTAGATCCTTGACATGTCACATATGGGTTTACTTTGTTTTCCATTTAATATTGCACAATATGGCTTCTTCCTGCAGACACCTTTGGTTATAGGGATAATTGAACCTTTGATTCAGGAAGTAAGGAAGGCATCTGTATTCCTTCCAGAACATTCAGGGCTTGATTCTGCCATGCTTACTTACACTGATTAGGACCTTACCCCGTAAGTAGTCCTATTCATTTAAAGGAACTCAACATGTTTAAGGATATCAGCATCGAGTCCTTAGTATTCTTGGACTGCATAGATATAAAGAGAGAATACTGAATATGAAACCTGAGGAATTTTTCTTCTAACTCCTTTGTGTCTGAAAGATATTAAATCAGGTTAATTACTTAACCATTTTTAAATTTTCTTTATGCAATGAACAAATTACTTTATCTGGACTCTTTCTCTTTGGGGAAATATATGGTGAGTATTTGGGCTATGTATGCTATAACACTTCCCTCAGCATCCTTTATTCTAATGGTGTTAGTAATACCTGATCCATTAATCAAAAGTGATAATTAAAACAGCTAGGAGTTAATGCTAGCATGACAAGTTTACCAAACACAATATATTTGACAAGACCCAGGTCAGGACTAAAGAGCTTTTCTTGGTTAAATTAACAAAAAAGCAACAAAGTAAAAGCAAAAACTTTGCAACCATTTATGAACTTTAAATGACGTTTTTGTTACAAGAAACCTAAAAGTGAAGCTGTGGTTTTGGATGGAGGAATTAGGGGTTTTAGGTGACATTATAAAGCAGATTAAAGCTGAGAATTCATGTCTGCAAAATTGATTTCTAACTACAAAACACCTAGCTCTAGGTGTTAGAGTTTTCCATTTTCAGGCTGACTCACGCAACTTTAATGGACCGATTCTTCACCAAGTTAATGTATTGGGCCACATGGCTTTGATAGGAGTATGTTTAATGGTTAGAGTCCTCCCTTGACCCACACCAGGCTTGTGTGGGACCAGAGTTCAGACTCCATGCATGGCTCTCCTGTACAGTAAAAGTGTGGAGCTTAAAACTGTGCTGAGGGCCTTGCGATAGTCTTCTGTACAATGGGAGAATTTCACATTAAGGCTCATCACTCTGCTGGACAAAAAATTAATACAGGAGCTCAGCTTGCATGCACACGCACTCCCGTTCTCTACAGGATGCAACATGTGCTCCCCTCACAGGTCCAGCTCTGCTGATTTGTGTGGATGATGATGGGGCCATGCACCTTTGCCCTTCCTCACCCTCTCTAGGGGGGTGGCGGAGTGGCAGAGACACTAGACTCATGTTGTCCTTTGTGCTTTCCAAGCACGAGGACTGTGCACAGCACTTTGGTGTTGGGAGAGAGGGGCAATTCCTTGTCTGTTTGTGTGCATATACGGAGCCAAGCACAATTAAGCCCTGAACCTCAGTGGCCTCAGTCCTGCTTCTGCTGAACTCAGATCTTTCACCATCAACTTCAATGGGAGCGGGATTGGGCCTGCTGTGTTTTGTTTTCCTTGTCTATAAATTGGTGGTGATAATATGCTCCTGGCTTAATGTAGTTTTATTTAACTAGCTTTTTGAAATCCTTGGGTGGTAAGCGCTATAGAAGTACAGAGTACTTTTTAATCATTTGCTTACTGTTACCTTGTGTAATAGCTTACCTCAACTCACTGTGCTGTTCAGGTTATGTTCATCATAAACACAGTTTGACAAAACTGGGTAAACTTTTGCATTGCCAAAGTTTTAGGAAGGATTTTCAGATTTCCTATGGAAATTTTGCCAGATTAAAAATGTATTTCTCTTGGATCTGTTCCATCTTTTCTATTATTTTCACTACTGTATAGCTATTGACATGACAGTTGACTTCTTACACCAGATAAAGGCAAAGGCACACAGATAGGCACATATGCCAGTGATGACTTGGAAGAGTTATTAATTAATCAGCCAAGTTTATGAGTCTGATTTGTTTCCTTAATAAATCTTTATTTCTTCTTTAGTGAGATAATTTAGAAAACTATATAGACTAACCAATGTATTTAACTACTCATGTTGCCACTGGAAAATCATGAAAGACATTTTTTTTCTTAAAGTTACGGATTATAGTCTGGAGAAGCAGAATAATTTTCCTCTTCCCAGTAGGCTAGGATAAAGCAGTCTTAAGGGGAAAATAGTGCAGACATTTGGAAATAGGAAATGCAGTCCATTTGGCCTGTAAAACATAGTTTAACTTCTCTTTTCCCTAGAATGCACTAATATAAGTCCATTTCAACACAGAATTTTTGGACTCTACATACTTTCAACTTCTGAGATTTTTTCCATTTGAAGTGGCCTTTACATCAGCTTAGTTCTTTTAAAATATCACTTACGGTCAACTTGTATAATAGTTTACTTGGAATCATTTTTGGAACTTTTTTTTTTTAAAGAGAAAAAAGTTCAGACTGTTTTCTTTATTTTTCACTAAAAATATTTCCTCAAAAAGCATTGGCATGGATGTGTAAAAATTGCTGCTGTCTTTCCAATGTCAATAGTACAAATGCTTTTTTAAAAAGACAAACGTATTTCAGGTCATCATTCTGTTTCTTCTGTGTTTAAAAATCATTGACAAAATACAAAAGTTTCAGAATCATGTTCAGTATATGACAATCTGTGCATATACAATTAATCACATTTGTGTGTTTATAAGCTGTTTTATCAACTTTTTGTTTTTGTTTTTTAAATGAGAGATAGTCTCTCTCTCTCATGCAGAAAAAAATCCCATTTCTCAATCCAGTTTTGTCTTTTTTTAAAAAGTATTCTTCCCCAACAGTTACCTTACTGGTGATATATGGGATACCAATGTATTTCTTAGAATTTGTAAAGGAACCAATTCTAGTTATCTCCATGTACCATTATAATAGTTCATTATTGATGCCGGAAGGCATCCTTATTGAGGAAAACACTTATAGTGAGGCACATTCTTAAGTGTTTTCCTGAACTGGAGCCTCTGTGAGATGCTCAGTGTCTCCCAGGAAGTGCTGAGCACTTTCAAAGTCCATTAAAATCAATGGGGTTTGAGAAAGCATTCATTACCTACCAAACTCAAACTCTAGGCCTAGAGTGCTAGTCAATATCACGAAGGATGGGTAAACTTCAAAATTCACAGGTTTGGTTTAGATAAGCCTCCAAGTGTTTGCTTTGTATGGGGACTGGAAATCTTACAAGGTCGGTGTTTTCTGGCAAGACTTGTAGATTTCTGCCCCCTTTTCTTCCATGGTTTAGCAAAGCCCAAATGCTATGACAACCGCCTTTCAGTACTTCCCTTTCTGGTCCTAAAGAAAACTGAGAAATGCAGAAACATAGTACTTTTGTTCAATATTATATCAATCACATTTTAAGGTCCTCAGAAGAGTTTCAGTTTTCATTGAGAGTTTCTATTTAATCCAAATCAGTTTGCCCATCCATAATTATCTTATCTGTCATCTAACAAACATGACATTCCCTAACTGTTGAAAATATCCTGCATGAAAACAGTGCATTAGTGTAGCCATATCATTAGTGTATCCATATCATGCTGCAGACCACCCTGAAAGATAGGTCATATCACAGACCATTTGTCCTCTCAAGCTTCCAGTCCCTCAGGTTGCCTCCCTGGACCAATGGTGATCTCTAGACAACAGTATGAGAACCACGGCATTAGAGGCTTTTACTGACAAAGCAGTACAGAGGGCAATGCCTTGTGATTCAAATCATTATCCTTTTGTCATTACTATTATTGATCTTTTAAGTGTTGTAGGAGAAACAAAACAATGACAGTTTCTGTCCTGTAAGAGACACAAAACAATGACAGTTTCTGTCCCAAATTAGGAGCAGATTTTTAAAAGTATGTAGGTGTTGCTTTCTTCAGTGTTTCAAGGCCTAAATGCCATTTTCAAAAGTAACTTAGGCCTCAAAATGCTGAGTGGAGCAACACTTAAATACCTTTAAAAATCTGGGCCTCAAAATCTAAGAGTCAGATATGAAAAGATAGGATCCCCTGTGAAAGCCTGAGAAAAACTTGGATTTTTCCCCCTTCATTCAGATAATTTCCAGTGAGTACCTGCAGAGTAAGATTCTACTAAACCTGAATGAGCATAGTAGAATAAGGCCTACACCTATTATTGATGGTCACTTTCAGTGGACATTATGGATGAAGTGAGTCTTTAGGAGGGACTTGAATGCTTAGTGGGTAACAGTGGCTTGGCTAGATGGAGAGATTTTTTTCGATGCAGAGGTCAAGGTGTGGAAATAGGCATGGAGATGGGATTGAGAGAAGAGAATGAATAGGACTTCAGAACTAGCAGGAAGGTATGAGACAAAAGATAAAACCAAAGATGTAAAATGGATTGGATTTGGTCAGGAACTTCAAGACTAGGTCAAGGAGTTGACGCAATTTAAAAGAGGAAGTTTACTTTTAATGGAACTGTCAAAGGGTACCTGGGCTCCTAGTGTGATGCCGTAGCTCACACAGTGAACTTGATCCTTGGACGCACAAGCAGAGGAGTATCAGGTGGATGTAAAGAGATGGTAGTTCCTTTGTATATGGCATTAGTGAGACCATTACTGGATACTATGGTCAATTGTGGTGTCTACACTCCACAAAGAATGTTGAAAAATTGCAGAGGGTTCAGAAAACAGTTAGAGGAATTATATTTGGTTTGCAAAACATGCCTTACTGCAAGAGACTAAAGGATCTTAATCTCTTTAATTTATCCAAAAGAAGGTGACTTGATCAAGGTCTACAAGTACCTACACATGGGGGAGAGTTTTCTGATACATCTTCAGTCTAGCAGAAAAAGGCATAATGAGAGCTAATGGTTGGAAGCTGAAACTGGACAAATTCAGATTAGAAATGAGGCACAAACTTTTAAACAGTGAATATGGTTAACCACTGCAAAAATTTACTTAGGCATGTGGTGAATTCTTCATCACCTGAAGTCTTTAAATCGAGATAAGATATGTTTTGAAAACATGTTATAGCTCATACAGAATTATGAGCTTGATGTAGAAATACATGGTGAGGTTGTTTAGTCTGTGATATTCAGGAAGCCAGACTAGATGATCATAGTGGTCCCTTCTGGCCATCTCTAGATCTATTAATCTCTCATTTTAGAATAAAGAAATGTGGGATCATTTGATGAATCCCAAAGTCAATATTGCAAAGGAACAATCTAAAGAAGGGGCTAGGACTCTTTACATGTCATGAGGGAGAAGGATCGATGCAGTAGTGTGAACTGTTACATTTGGTCTCACCGTATTCCGGACAGAAGGGAAAGGAGGAGAGTCATTAATAGTCTTTCAGAAGAGTAAATTATGATTTTCCAGTTAGCCTGAATAAGCTGGTAATTGCTGAGCCCTTTATTCTTTATTACTTGTGTTCCATGTTATAAACTAGAAAAGGTAGAACATTTGGGGCAGTTTAAAGGCCAGCTCTTCAGGTGGTATAAATCAGGGTTGCTCTATCAACTTCAATACAACAATGCCAATTTTCATAAGCTTAGGATCTGGCCCATTTTGTCCAGTAGAGCTAGCTGAATAATTAAATACAAATAATATTTGTTGTAAATCTTGGCATTTTTCATTAGTATTTTTTTTTCATTATTTGACCAGCAGTATTGCGTAGTAAGAAAGGAAGTCACCAAAACTCAGAAGTTAGGATCTACATCCAAATGACAAACTGTTTACATTTCAAAGCCCTCGGGACTAGAATTTGGTTTGGCATAGAGGTGTAGAAGGGTCATCTCATTGCTGGTATGCCCCTGTGGAATCAAAGAAATAAGCATTACATTTATTAATAGAATGCTTGGCCTGAAACTGGTCATGGAAGGCCTGGCCTGAAGTTGTAGCCTGAAACTGAAATAGAAGCCCCAGGCTAAACCATTAACAGAATGCCTCAACTGAAATTAGGATAAAGATGTTAAAATCCCACAAGAGGTCTTTGAACCACACCCAAGAGGCAAGTCTCTGTTATGAGCCTTAAGCCTTATTGAAGTCTGAACAGACTTCAACTGTTTTGATAAGTACCAGTACCTGCCCCCTTTGTCTTACTGGCCCCATAGAGACTTACTCCATACAAATTAGCATTTGAACAAGTATTGTGTCACCACCCATCTTCGGGTGTTAGCCAGGGTCCCTGAAAACCTGATTGTATAATCAAGTGACTCATTGGGCGTTCCTGTGAGGGCATCTGGTGTGCCCCACTGTGCATTGTGATTGTCTTTCCTGTTAAGTATAAATTGTTAATCAAATTCCACTATACGATCAACATGTAAATGAACCTAAGCAACCCCTATATAAGTCTTTTGTATCTGGTAGCCAGGTGAAGTACATTTGCCCAGCATCCAGACATGCTGCTTGACTTCCCTATAGCCACCTGGGTTTTCCCTCTGGCTATAGTATTCCCCATAGCTATGGTTATGTGATTGTGTGTGTGTCACAATTAAAGCTGCACCCGATCCAACTCTAAAATGTAGCAGTGTGATTCTTTTCCACGACACCCCTTCTTGGTTGGGAGTAGTGTAGCAGCTCTTTCTTTTCTCATGCCCTCTGTTGATAGTCACTCCAGTCCTATGATGGTCCACCTCTTCTCATGACTTAGCTCTCTAGTCAGGTCACACTTTAGTTCCACCCATGCCAGGGTAACAGTGCAAAAAGTAATACCAAGACTTTGTGTTAGGTCTCTGGCCCCAGTGGTCCTTATACTTCTTTCTCCTGATGGTGAGTTGTCTTTTTCCCTTTATATCAGGTGGCTTCACACCACTTTCTCAGAAGCTGATAGGGGAACCCAGGCCCAGCTATTACACTGGATTCCAGTCCAGGAACCCTAAGACAGGCAGCCAAGGTTTGCTGTATCAGACACCTTGCTGCTGCCTTCCTGGACTCCTTCCTACCATTAACCTTTCCTCGGGCCTTTCCCCGCACCACTTCCTGGGCTCTTTGTAGCAAGCAACTCCTTAAGGGCCTCTCCCAGAGGTATGGCTTCTGGTCTTGTTTCAGGATCAGTCACAGGTGCTTGTTCCAATCCTGTGTTTTCCAAGTATCTCCATTTTCTAGTGAGCAGAGATTAACTGCAGAGATCTTCCCCCTCTCTCCCAGCAGCCCTCCAAACTCCAATCCAAATGCCCTGTAGGCTTTATGGTAACTGCCTCCAGCTTCATCCTGGCGCAAGACAACCTATCTCTGTCCCCAGGCTTCACTGCCACTGGCTTGTCAGGCTTCCTCCTGGCTCAGAACCTCCAGTTTTAGTTCCAAGCATTAGGCCTTCCAAGTTTGTCTAGGGCATTAGACCAAACAAAAAAAACAGCCAGCTACTTCTCATCTAGGCTTCCTCCTTGCGACAGTGGCAGAGCTGCCTGAGGAAGGCCATGTTCTTTCCTTTATGAAGATCCAGCTCCTTCCCATCTGTGTTTGATCACCTGTTATGTCTGACACCTCTCCAGGTACCACTCAGTAGCCTAATTGGGCTCAAACTCATGTTAACCCAGAATAAAGTCAGCTGTAGTGAGACACATTCCAAGGCAGTACTGGACACTGACACAGGTCATTTGCTCCAGCTTCATAACCTTTTCTAATTAACTGCAGATGTTGCTAAGCTTTGACTTTTTTTTTTTTTTTTTTTTTTTTTTTTTTGGTTAAGTTTTAATTTACTATTTAGGTGATCACTGCATTTGATGGCTTTTGAACATACCACCAGCCTTAGATCAGAATTACGTCTATTAATTCGTACAATTGTAGTTGAAAAGACTGAGGGAACCAGGATATTAATTGCAGAACCTCTGGCCCTAAAGCAGTTACTAAAACCAACATATGAGACAAGCAGCAGTTCATCCAGCTTAGCAAATAAGACTCATTTTGTTTGTGGGCTGACATTGTGACTATTGTGTGAACCTACTGAGATTTTTTGCTGGTGGACAATAGCTGATACAAGTGGGGTGTCTGAAGTTAGTTTCTGGAACATCTGTTTTGAGATCCAGAAAAAACAAACACAAAACCAACAACAGTAGCTCCAAATAAAGATCTTAATGCTCATAAATGCTTCATTTCCCCTGCCCCCAAGTCATTCTAGGCTGAGAAAGAGGTCTGTTTTTGGTCACTTACACTGGGGTGGAGAACTACCACATCAATATTTTTATTCAATTCCCAGTCATCCTAACAGTTCTGTATTAAAAACTAGTGAAGACCTTTATGCAGATAATTTTAAATACTAATATGTTGTAGCAGCTTCTCTCTTTGTATCAAAGATCTGCAGTTTACTAAAGGATTGCCTGCACTGCTGTGTTAGTTGAGGTACAACCCGAGTGTTGCCCCATATCTATCCACACACAGAAGTCTCTAGCTTGAATGGTGCTTTAAATTTGAGCTAGCTGGCCCAACAGGGAACACAGGTCTTTAAAGCTCGAGTGCTGCTGACACTC
Source organism: Emydura macquarii macquarii (assembly GCF_026122565.2). NCBI lineage: Eukaryota > Metazoa > Chordata > Testudines > Chelidae > Emydura > Emydura macquarii. The sequence continues at coordinate 23,145,194 of NW_027132813.1, read as the reverse complement.
TAACTACTAATGCAGTGCGAATGCAGCTACACTGCACTGCTCATCCAATCACCCTGAGCTGCTCAAGTGATTTGCAGCATGACCCCTCAAGCTGAGCTAACTGGAAAGGAGATAAGGCAAGTCAACAGCTCAGTGAAGACAAGCCCTTAGACCCAAAAATACAGCAAAACCTCAGAAGCAAATGTTTTTGGTTTTTTAACAAATCAGTAATAATCATGTGTGATGATTTCTGTGGTGGAAGTCTGCTCCTGCTGTTAAATTCTAAAGGCAAAGGGTGACTTTATTGAAGACAGATGGGAGTTGGGTGTCTAACTGCCATTTACACCCTTGAAACCAGTCACCCACCTCCCAAATCTTTAGGTGGTATAAATAGGCATAGCTCCATTGATGTAAGTGGGGCTATATTAATGTACACCAGCTGGCTCTAACTTTTGAATATTCAAGGCCCAAACAACTGATGAGGTCCCTGACTGCAGTGGAACTAAAGGCAAAACGCACCTACCTCCAGTACACTGAAAATATGCGATCTGCAGTGGCTACCTGCACATTAGCGTGTTGGATGGCCTGGAATAGTGCAGGGTCTGGGGATGAGGTGCAAAAGAAAGCCAATAGTTTCACACAGTTGTGGATCAAGAGACCATTCATCCTATGGCACTGAAATACTCACTGTGACTACTGCACCCTGACGTAGTACAGAGAAACTCAGCATCTTGGCTTCCTTCACTCCTAGACTCCAGTGGATCTTCCACATGCATAGACTGGATGCTCAAGGGGAGGATTGGACTCTTACTGTTACTGGTAGTGAATCTGAAATACATTCAATGTGTTGTATTGCATAGTCTGGCTTTATGGTCCTTAGTCACCACTGCTTTGAGTAGAGACATTAACATCTATTAAAGTGGGTGTAAAACTCTACCAAATCAGCAGGGTAGCCTTTTATGTACATTCTAGGTTAATTTAGGAGAGGTGTAAATGACTATACAAAGTGCAAGGCAGTGGAGAATCGGGCCCATAAATTCTACTCATGCAAACGTAACAATCTTAGTAAAATGCAAGACAGAGAATCAGACTTTATACTCACATATAGTTTACCATTTTTAATGATAGGTTATGGATAATTTCTTCTGTTGTACTTTGAGTAGTAATTCAGGAATTAGACAGTCCTGATCCCAAATACTTTCCTTTTCCTTGTTTGTATTTATTATTTATTACTGTTATATAAAGAGAGATAAAGAGATTATGTGCGTTTTAGACCATGTGACCAAACAAAATATTTCTTTACATATCCTGCAGAATACTTATGCTTTGTAGGGTTTCACTTTCCTCTCAAAAGTGCAAATCAGGGGTGACAATGGTTAAAAAAATGGCATGAGAGGAGAATGTATCTCATTTTTTATAATGTTTGCCAGCCTTAGCCTCCAACCTTACCACATTGTTAGAATCGAAACAAATACCAATACAACACTGTTTTGTGTCAAATCTCAAACTGCTAATACAAAAAGAGTGTAATTTATCAGATCCAAAGGAAAACACTATCTGACAGTGACCAAAGTACCACTATTCATTACATATCTAAAGGCTATTGATCAATAGGCAACACTATGCTCTTTTGTTCAATAGGTTCAAGCTTAACTGATTTTCATGGCTGCTTGAATGCTTTTATGACTCAAAAGGCATGATCCACACAGTGCTTTGTCACTGATTTGCACACAATCTAGTAAAGTGACAGTAATAAATCACAAGAAGCATTAATAAATCACCAGCAAACAAACTGGCACATCAGCAGTAATGTGGAAAATCCACAGCATTATTCCCCAAAATACTTCGGTGAGTAAACATACTAAGCATAGAGTGTTAGCTGACAGCTGCAAATTTATCGTTTCCTAGGTTTTCCAGTTCTCAAATCCCAGTTCTATGTTTTTTAAGGGACAATTTCACACAATATAAGGAAAAGAAGAAAGGAGGTGGGGATAAGCCGGGGGGGGAGGGGGGGGGGGGAAGAGATCAAAAAAGTTTAAGCAGACTAAACTTAGAAAGGCAAGAAGAGAGTCTAATTTGGTGATTCTTATGCTATTAAAATTGTGTTTCAGGGCTGACTACTATAGCAATGCATACTTGATAAACACCTACGGTAGCTAGATTATAATGGTGGCACTTTTCAGCAGCAGTGTCCCTAAAAACAAGATCTTTGATAGTAAACCTGACCACAGGGTGTCTAAGTTAATCACTCAGTATGTTTAAGTACATATGAGGACTGGTAATAAATTTAACCATTAGCAAACTAGAATCCCATTGTCGTAAGCCAGACACAAATGTATGCCATCAAACACAGAATTTAGCAGTCCTTTGCTTATCAATGAAGTGTGAGTTTAATGAAGGTTGGGAATTTTAAGGGGTCTAAGGGAGTTAGGTGCCTAACCCCCTTTGAAAGTCTATGGGAGTTGGGTGCCTCCTTTGAAAATCGCAGCCCCTGAGTATACATACAAGAATGCACTCATTTGGACTATATCTTCTCTACAAAAGAAAGTGTGTTTTTAAACTCTAGTTAGCTAACTTGAGGTAAAATCTTAGTGAAGGCAAAGCAGTTTGTAGTTTTCACAAGATAGCAGGCCAAGGTAAACTCTAGGATCCCCCTGAGTCTTTTTTCATAGGGAAGCTAAGGCCTCGTTGGAAGGTATAGTGAGGAAATAACACATGGATATTATAAATTCAGTCACTCTCTATCCTTGTGCTTTAATCTATCTTTGTTACTTCTATAGCCCCTATCACCATGATATCTGAGCACCTCACAATCTTAATGTATTTATCCTCACAGCAACCCTGTCAAGTAGGGAAGTACTATATAACAGTAACAAAAATCCATTCATTTTAAATATAATAGCAGGACATCTCTTACATGCCTGGAAGTTAAAATGTTGCATAGAAATACCAAATTTCTGATCCATATTCTCTGGAATTTGAAAATCTGACAGATTTTTAATCAGAAATCCTTCTCCACAGAATGATAGGCACATAGTGGGGCAGAGGAGAAAGTGGAATCTTAATATGTGCATATAATATTTACACTTCTAGCACCAGCATCTATTTCCTCAGGACCTTTCAACAAAACACGGAATTCCTTCTTCTATAATGACAGACCTTCTCTCAAGCAGCATAGTTTGGGTCACTTTGACAAGATCCTGAATTTTTAAAATCTGAAATGTTCAGATTCATTTCTTTCACTTCCAGTTCCTGGCCAAGATTAAAAATGGAAGTGTCAGAATGTTAAGAGGAAGTTAGTTCCTTTGGAATTTCTGACCATTACCAAAATAATTCTGAAAGTGTTGCAAAAAAGCTTGTTCTTGCAAGGTTTTCAGACCTGTTCTACAGATCTTAGTAGTTCTGATATGGTTCCCACGGATATTAATCCAAACCTTTCGATGCTTAAGTGACCTCTGTGGGGTTCTCAATCACTTTTGATGTGACTACTTGCAGAAATATATGTTCATTTGAACTGTAATGGGCAGATGCATGTTTTTGAACTGTAATGGGCAGATGCATGTTTGCACAAGTTTTTGCATCTTTTCCTTTCCACAAATATTCTCGTGAACAACATTTCACGTATATTAATGGCTATGAAAAGCACATAAAAAGGGTGATGGATGCTGTCAAAGTGAATTCATGCCTTTTATCTACACAAACATTAGTGAATGCAACTTGACAGTACTCACTCTGTATCATTTGTATCCTTTAGTCTATCTTAAGACAATAAAACTTGAACTTCGGAGAATGCAGCAAAGAGAAGGGGTAATATAGTATAGTATATGGATATACTGACTTAAAAGAACAAAGAAGTAGGGTAACCAGACCCCCTGTGCAAAGATATCATAGAAGCCCATTTATTAACTGACAAAGGTATTTAAAAAAAGAACCTTTCCATTTGCTGCCATTCTTGACCAGTTAAAGGAGAACAGAACTGTAATCATGAGTTTCCATGTCTGTGACAATTTGCAAGGGTTCCTAGAATTGTGAATTGCTAAGTTATCTTGCTCAGCCTCAGCAAGTGGGAGTTTTGCTGCTGTTCAGCTATGTGACAACTCCCTGACACATCAGCTTGTCTGCTTTGCCAGCAAACTCTTCAGGAGTTTCTCAGTCCAAGTTTTGCCTTGCAGGGAACAAACAGTGAGCTCCCAACTCCTGAGTTCCCCAGAACACTCCCTGCAGTGTCCAGCCTCTTTACGGAACTCTCACAGAAGTTAAATTCTTTGCTCCTTTAAAGAGACAACACACAGCAGCATGTTATCGCAACTGGGGTTAACACACCCTTCCCGTCAATCAGTGTGCTGAATTGGTTTATATTAATAGTAAAACACATTAAACAAAAAGGACACAGGATTAAGTAATACCAAGTATAAGGAATAAAAAAAGAAAGAGTTAAGTGCAAACAAAAATAAAAACATACTTTTAAGGCTAACACATGATTTAACAAATTAGACTCTCTCTTATTCAAATAAGTGTTTCTCACCAAGTCTCTTTCCCAGCAGGACTGACCAGACACTGTCCAGAAATCTTCACAGATCTCAAAGTTCTTGGTTCCTTTCTCACTTCAGGTAGAGAACAACATAGGGGGTCACTCCCCCTCTCTTTATAGGCCAGTAAACCTTTGAAATGCATTCTCAGGTAAAGTTCCTTTTCTCCTGCTGGGAAGAAATGCCATATGGTACGGTGAAGACTTTATGTTGCTTCCTCACCCATTGGTGATTATTGATATATCCTCTTCTTGTTAGCTTGATGGCTTTGTTTACCTTTTATATAAATGTATTTCCAATGTCTCTCAATTTACCTTGGAGACACACTCAGGCTGAACCACATTCCTTTGCCTAAAGTGGGATACTTTATGTCCTGCCAGGCATACATTTTAAGAGCATAATTTCAACACATTTGTAATTTGCATGTTACATGTACACATACTACACAATAATATTAAATATTAATGAGTTATGAGTTTTCCAGTAATACATTACATAATAGCATGACAACAGTGTGCCAGCTGGCACTGGGTTCCTCATAAGGGCACAGTGTCCTTAATGAAATCATCAGTATTTTTCCTTTGAGTCATCTAGGAAAATTACACTTAGGCTATATACCAGAGATGGCAATGTCAGGAAAGCCATCAAGCTGCAGCTAAGAGTCTCAGAGAGAGGAATATTTACATCAAGAACCACTGACAGCTGTTAAAGTATCCTAATGCCCCCTCCCCCTCACCACACAAGCACAGGGCTTTTGAGTGGGGTCATAGCAGCAACAAAATGTTCCCAGGAGTTTTCATATCACACTGGCAAATATTCCAAAACCCTTTTCATGTGTTGCATATGTTACAAAGAACCCCTTTTCACGGCTGGACTAGGTTTGTAGAACACTATTTGGAGGAGTTAAAGGTTGAGATATTAGTGAGGGACCTAAAGTCAATTTGAGCAACTCTGTAGGTCAAGTCTATGCCTGCTATATAAATATTATGAACTCAAAGGAGGTTCTGCAGTTGTGAATTTCATTTGAATTTGATCCAATGGACTTTACATTGTCAAAATCTTGTGCAAAAGTAAAAGCATTTTGTTTCACCAAATGTGAGATATTTGTCCAATTTTTTGGTGCAAACTCATTATTTTCATAGTCCGAAAGCAAAATTACTTTGTTTGGTCCTTTTCACAACAACAAACAACCCTGAGCAACTATACCATGAACAAAGCAAACCAGGGGATGGAAGCCAGATGCTGTGACCACCATATTCCTGTCACATGACTTTAGAGCAATAATGTCTCTGGTTTTGATCCATAAGGGTTTGTGTACTTTAAATGTGATTTTGCCTCTAAGATAGAGATGGGCTTGAGGGCCATATTGTCTTTTGTTCCCCAGTTAGATACAGGAGAAGGCATATAATTATATAATATAATTCAAATAATATAATATATTCACTGACATGACTGCAAATTTTATAGGCACTCTTACAGAGGCCCTCTGGACATTTGTCCCATAATACATATTGATTTGATATGCTTTATTTGTTAGTGCCTGTATATTTATATAGGCCACAGGCTTACAGCCTTTTTTAAACACTTGTTTTTATGCATTTAAAAAAAACAAAAACAAAAAAAGATAAGGCTTACTCTCACCTTCACAGGATTTATCCCTTACACAGGGCATTCGTTTAGGGACACGAATGGTAATCTCCCTCCTGACCCCCACACTTCCCGATTCTCTTTTTTCTTTTAATGTAAGTTTTAAATAGTAATAGATTTCTTTACCCTCTACATTCAGAGCCGCAACATCTTCTACTCAGGCCCAAATTACCAAAGGAAACAAAACCTTTTCCTCCTAGGCAGAAGGCAGAACAGGAATGATGTCTAATATAAGCAATGCCAATATCACTTCTGAGCCTTGACTCTGTTTCAATATTTCTCTTTAATTTTTCCCCCTGATATGCTTGCTCACGATCTCACATCCTTGCCAAGGTTTGCTGTGGAGAGCGAGAGTGTTGCTGCTCATGTGGGAAAGATTCACATCCAGAACATGTTTGTAGCAAGTGGATTTTTCCTTTCTGATCTTCCATTCCCCCTCCACTATCCAGTATGAAACTGTGTGTTCTTTAATGGTGAAATTCACCCCATGCAGAGAGGCCAACACAAAGCTTGCCATGTCATTTAAGCCCTACAGTTGAACTATACCTGCGGGAATTATGGGGGGAAGGGGGATGAGAAGAGGGCAGCAGGGGTTCTGGGAGGATCAGCGATGCAGGGGAACCCCTGAGCTACAGCACTGTCTGTTGGGGTCTGTGCTGACTACAGTTAGGCCAGGTTAGGTTGGAATGGGGTCTATTGAATCCACACGTACACAGACGTATTGGACAAGAATTCCCACATAAGGGGCACAGATGGGTTACAGCTACCATTGCAGTCAATAGCTTAGAAATAAACCTAAACAGCAGCTGCAAACGGGTAATAGCCACATGCCTTTTCACAGATCGTATGAATGTGCATTCCTTCCCCCACCAACCCATTTAGTTCTCTGCACAATATCCTTGTCTACAGAGGGGTGAATTTCACTTTGAGTGAGAAATGGTTTTCACCACGGAAAACACAGTTGTCAGGATTCCCCCTGCAAAAAACAGTGGGTTTTTTGTGTTTATATGGACTAGCAGCAAAATCAGATTTTGCTGGTTTGTTCTTACAGGCAAGCTTCTGAACTTTTGCACTTTGGTCCCACTGCAAACATGGTCCTTCACCTGTCCTAATATGTTGCATACCTTGCTTGGATAGTCAAGACAATTCTTTATCATTTCCATCTGGTTGTCAGATATATAGCGTAGAGAGCTCAGTCCTACAACATACTGATCATTTCTGACCCATAACTTTAAGTTCATGGAGTAGCCTTCAATGACTAGACTACAATAGGAATTACAATTAAATATTTGCTTAAGTACTTTGCTGGATCAGCACCAGAGGGTAGGCCCTTGGAAGATCGAGATTGTAGTATGTAACAGAGGAATTTTTTTAATTTAAAAAAATGTTTATGACATGTCAGAAAAGGTTTTTAAAATGAGGCTGAATTTCAGGGTTTCATATGGAGTTCAAGTTTGACGTTTTTCCCTTCCCCTCCCCCTCCCCCCACACTACACACAATTTTGCTTAGTTGAACAAATCTGACATACTTTAAAAATACCCCCCCCCCCAGCTTTATACATAAATTATATATTTTTGGGCACCAAACCCAATATACCTCAAAGAGGCCTGATTTTCAAAGGGCGGGTGCTCAGCATTATTTCTGAAAATAATGTCCTGCTAAGGTATCAGTCTGGAAAAATCACTAGTGGCTTTTGAAAGCCTTGCCCAACATGAATTACATGATTTTTTTGTCGTTGCATCATAACTAAAGTCACTGAAAATATTTGGTTCAGGAATGGCAAGCTGGGCTCAGAAACTAAATGTTAATTCTGGAAACAAAACAAAAAAACAAAAAAAGACTTGTAGTTGCAAACAGATCCTCTCTTGAGAAAAGTCCTGTTTCTTGCAAATTAGCACACAAACTACCATGTAGATGGATTCTGCTTGTTCCTTACATGATTGCAACGTATGCCCCAATTAAGTTTTTCATTCAAGTGACTAATTAAGTTGATAGGCCACATTCTACTCATGTGAAAATCAACATAAATACTGTTGACTTTAACTGAACAGTGCTGATCCACACTAGCTGAGGATCTGGCCAGACATTTATTGATAAAACTATTTATGAATCCACTTCATGTCTCAGTTAGCGGTTCTCAACTTTTTCGAGCGTGGGGACCCCTTTTCAACCTCCAAACATTTTGCAGACCACATGCTACTAGTTGTTTTTTACACTCTGTTTTTAATTGAAATCTAACATAATAACAAAGAAATAATATGCACTCAGTAATAATTTATTTGGTGAGGGTGTTATTTTTCTTTTCCGCGGACTCCCTGTAGTAGTCTTGTGGACCACCAGGGGTCCGCGGAACACAGGTTGGGAACCGCTGGTCTTGGTTGTCTAGTGAATATCTAACTGCAGTAAATCTTTAATACGAAGTGAAGCAGAAATACAGTACTATCCCCTTTGCATGGAACAAGCATAATATGTTGCTGGAAAAAATCAAATCACCACATGTATTAGTAATTCATTCAGTTGTTTTTCTTTTAAGCATTAAAACGAGAAGTAAGGGCCAGAAAATTAATTTTGTTTTTATGGCCTCCTTCAGTGCACCGAACATGTGCTGTAAAATATAATGCAGCAAAACAGTTGAACTGACCCTCTTGTTTGGCCATTTGGCAAGGTCATCCAAACAAAAAGATGGAAAATGAAAACCCAAACATTGCCAGAATGTCAGTCAGGCAGCTACTTCTAAATAATGAGACTTCTGTTGTTCTATTCTAGGATGTGTTTAAAATCTGTTTGTGACACAGTATGAGTGGGCCAGCACTGTGTGAATGTCAGTGAATTATGGAAAGGTTTAAAGAACATGCTCTTGGAAGCAGTAAGTGCTGAGCTCTTTTGTGTTTGCTTTGGAAGCTGGAATTGTGGTAGGTGTTTCCCATTTTTAGCATTCACCCCTTTATTATTTTTGGTATGTACATTTTAAATAATTAAAAAAAAAATCTAGCTGTAATTTGTTATCTTTTCACATACACTTTTTGGCCTTGCCAAAACATTTATTCTACCCTATTCTCTTTCTGCAATAAACATTCTTGTATATTTGAAATTTCAGCAATGATGTTTAAAGCTCAAAAATGTTAGAGGTTTAATTTGAATTAGCACCTTGCAAAACAGGGCTGGAAATCTTCATAGATTCTGCTTTGTTGCAAGAATACTGGTACATCCGACTTCTTGCTGGGGTGAAAATAAACACAAGGAACAGCCTTCCTTGCAGTATCAAAGCCATTCTAATCCAGCCCACAATGAACATTTGAGTTTTGCCATTGATATCAACGAAAGCAGAATTTGGCTCTTAAATCCCCTACCAATCCTCCATAACCTCTCAATTCCCGACCCCACAAATTGACAGATCTTGTTTTTAATCTGTCTGCACTGCTTATAGAATACAATTAGATATGCAGTGATTGTGCAAAATTATACATACATGTGGATGTCTATAGATCATATCTGATGGTGATAAACAGTGGTGATGACAGCTGCATTGGAGGGATAAAATGAATATTCAGTTGCTTCATATGTTGCTGTGGAGAGAAGGTGAGGTGGGCCATATCATGGTAGGATCAGTGGCAGGAACTCACACAACTAACTGTGGAGTGCTACATTTGGAAGCTGACAAGTCTTCAGTGGAGAGATGTTTATCTTTTAATTTTCGCAGCCTCAGATTTATATGTCAAACCAATAGATGCAATAAAATCATCTGACATTAATTCTCTTTTAATTTATTCATCTTCTGAAAATAAATTAAAATCCAATATGGCTTTGAGACATAGATACACAATAAACTTTGGCCAAGTATAACACTTAGCTTTTCAAGGCACATTGTCATTTAAGTTATTTTCTGCATTCAAAAACTGGAATTAGAGTTGAGAGAATATGGTGCATTTGATTTACATGTAAAAACAAACAAATGACTACAAATACGGTTACTGGTCAGCCAGCTTCCTAACCTCCTCCTGAGCACCTCGGGCTAGGATGTAAGTGGTTTTTCCACACATGTGCAGGGTCAGAGAGGAAATGAGAATCTGTGCAAAGCCTGCACATAACTGCAATTCCTGCATTATGGGAAGCAGGATGCCCAAAGGGAGAGGGGAAGAAGTGAGGCCATGACCTCTTCCCAGTGGCCCAGGGAGTGGGTTGAGCATATAAGGGCAGCAATCTGCTCAATCCCCCAGGCCCAAAGAGCAATCCCGGCAGAGACACCGTGGGACACAATTTCTCCAGTGCTCCCCCTGGGCTGGGGTGGTTACAAAGTGATAATCCAACCTGTTGGTTGTAAATGCTAACCCCGCCCCATGTTAGATTGCACTCTCTTTCTAGCCCATTTCAGATGCTAGTGCAAAAATGGGCCAGACCCCCAGCTGATGTTAATAGAGCTATGTGAGGATGATGACTGTGTAGGATTGGACCTGATTATTTCTTTGCAATGGAGATAGAAATAAAGACACTGCTAACTTCTTAATACCTTTTACTTCTAAATTAAAAGAAACAGAGTTTGGGGTAGCACTGATTGTTAATTGCGAACATTGATTTTTCAGAGGCACACAGACTAGCTCTTAATAGTTTATATTGTCCCTAATTATAACCGCTAATACTACAGGATTGACTTGTTAACACAGCTAACTCACTGGCAGCATTCACATTAATTTTCACATCTTACTGTGCAATAGCAGTGCTATTTATTAGCTAGACAGCCCAATTTTAGCTATGTTATAGGAACAGAGTGTGCATTACACAACAGAGCAAGGGTATACCTGCAGCTGGCCATTTCTATATTTATGGCTGTCTGACAGCTGTAATGAATGGCAAATGGAGAGTTTGTTTTTTCTTTGGCTTAGTAATTATTTTTTCATAATTTAAAACTAAAAGTGAAGCTGGACACCTGGCATTAATTACAGGTTTTAAATATCTTTATGGCTCTTGCCTTGGTGCCCTGGAGAAACAGAACAGATTCTCAGGGCAGCACACAGGAAAGAAATTGTTAGCCAATCACAACCTTCGCTGGAAAACTTGACTGGAAAAGCCCATATTACATTACAGTTTAATTTGTAATCACATCCAGTCCTTTTCACTTCATGTTTCAAGTACCACAGCCTTTCATTGTATGGACGTATGTGCAAGTTGGGCCACTTACCATGTGTTCTAAACAGAAGAAGGACTCCAGATCAAATGTTTTGCAAACTTTATAATAATGTGGTGAACTTCAAAGTCTAATAAAGTAACCAGCTGCTTGTTGTAGCTTTTGCTCTCACAGTTGTCATCCATTTACGGTTAACTTGCAGAATCCCCACCCCCATTTTGCCTGCATGAGTTGCAATCATAAGACAAAAAAACCAACAGAAGGCTGATAAAAGTTGAGGGAGAAATGGTGTCCATAATGTGAATTCATAACTATAGATACTCTGAAGTCCTTAAATGATAATTGTATAAATAAGATAGTTAAGCACTGATAAGAAAGGAGGATGAGAAAGATAGGAGGAGGATAAAGATTATGATTTCTCCAGAAACAGACTAAGCAGGTAACAGACACACAGATGAGGGGTATGCAAGTGGAAAATGAAAATTTACAATCAAGGAATGATCAGAGCAAAAAAATAGTTTGCAATAAACCTGAAGAGATTAACAGTGTGTTTAGAGGAATGGACCCACTGTATAGTACAATGGTCACTTTTGATTCAAGACTATGCTGTTTTGTGGCACCATGAGGAAATTTTGGATCTATAATGGATGCAATGACACCAAACTGATGTGAAGGAGAAATAATGACTTACTGAACTTGATAAACAACTTTCCTTAGGTTGTGCAATCATGTATATCCATAGGGTCTCTTCTGCACAGTGAAGGGAAAAGAAGTCCGCAGAAAAAAGCCATGGCGGCCTCTAGTTTTCAAGGAAGACATGTACAGAGACAAAGGCATAGGAGGAGCTGCACTAGGTAGCATGCTCCATCCCACATTGTGAGGTTGCTGTTCCATGCTCTGTGACTCCCTGTCAGAGTCAGAGTGCAGCAGGCAGCCTGTAGCCAATAGCAGAACAGGTCCTGATCCTGTTGGTTTGCCACAGCTGTGGATATTTGCAGGGAAGCCAGAAAAGGGTTTCCTCATGCTGCTGGCTAAGATCTCTAGGCTTTTCAACCCTATATCAACATAGAGCTCTGACTTCTCAACATTTGCTCTTTGCCTGCTGCTTGCTCTGGACCCCCCAATCCCACAGATTGGGGAGGGAATGCACAGACTCCATGGGACCACCAAAACTATGGAGCTTTGGCATTAAGGGCTTGTCTACATGGCAACATCCAGGAAAAGCTAAAGGTGTAAATTTGAAGTAGATTAATTAAATCATATTAAATCCCTGTGTGGATATTGTTATTCAGAGTGAGAGGACTTAATTTGGTTATTCTTCATTCATGTGAAGTTTAGCTGATGCTTTAGTATTGTATTTCATTTAAATTACAAAAACTCAACAAAAACAAAAAAAAACCCACACAACAAACTCCTAGAATAGTCTGTAAATTGACATTCCAGGGCTTAAATATCTGGCAAAAAGTTAACCACTACAACCTTTTAAAAAAAAATCCTACCATCTATAAACATTCTAACTATAGATTCCAATACATCCTAGGTATTCAGGGTCTAATATTAGGGATGCAGAACATGCATTCTGATAACCTTTCTAAGGGAATGTACTGACAGGCCAAAGCAAGCCCTGTTCAATCTTGTAACATAGCTTGACATGAAGCCTATGTATTATCTTATAGGTGAGCAAGTAGCAATGATTATAGTTAAAGTTGCCTAATGCTTTCCATTGGAAGCCCCTGAATACAGCTGCATATAACTTTGCCAAACTTTAACCATGTTGGCTGAAATTTTCTATGCTTGCTCTGTTTCAGACTGAATTTTTTGGAAAATCTTCAGCAAAAGTGGTTCAGTAGTTGCTGACAGCAATGTTATGAAAAATAATTTTTCCATTGTTACATTCCCGAACCCATTTCTTTGAAGCACGCTAGTGCTTTGTGGACAACGGATAAAATCTGGCAGGGGAAGAGTCCTAGCATCAGAGATAGGAAAGCATGCTGTCCCTGTGAAAATTCAGCCTGATTTATCCAAGCAGTCTCCGATAACTGACATTTGCAAATAGTCAATAGAGTTTGCTAGAGGCTAGCTATCAAAATCTCTGAACAGTCAGTCTGCCCTGAGCATGTTCCCAGCCTCACAAAACTCCCTATATACCAAATGTATTGAATGCATGCAGCACCCAAAAGCCAAATACATATTAGGATTAGGGTTGTCAATTTTGGTTGGACATATTCCTGCAGGTTTCACCACATGAAATAATCTATAATTAAAGATTAATCTTCATTTCCTGGAGACTCCAGGACAATCCTGGAGGAGTGGCAATCCCAATAGAATTAGCACTCTTAGATACTTTGCAGACCTTATTGTTGAGCAAGGCCTCATACAGCTACTGTAAGAGGAAGGCAGATACTATTCTTCTACCTTACTAAAGGGATAAATAAAGTTGCACCAGATCACTTCCAGCAGAGCTCTGGGTAGAACTCAAATGATATCTTGGCCACCTTTGAAGTAAATCACAAAGCTCCCAAGTCTCCAATGGCTGACGAAAGTCTTTGCCATGTTGCCTTTCAGAATGAATTTGCTACATCTGTGTGTTTGGTTGTATTAAATTACTAGACTGTATTCCCCTCCCGATCCAGAATAGGGGGATTCCCTATTCCCAATATTTCTCTGCTGTCTAACATACAGTTGTAGAAGCCACAGGCAGAGCATCCATCACATTCTCTGTAGTGGCTGATTCCACAGAAAATAGTTTAATACTACCATCAGAATCACTCAGTCATGATCATACAATCATTTGGAAATAGTAAACATTAAAAACCAATTCCCGAAATCTATATCTATCTTATTTGGTTGCAACATTATTACCCATCAGAAGTAGCTCTATTAGGTTTATGCTCTGTGTACTTAGCCTTGTAGTTTCAGTTTTAATGAAGGGCGGTTTACCAGTAACTGTTCTAACTGGATTTCAGTTTTGATCCATATATAATACACAATTACAGTTTTAGTACATATCTTCATCTCAGAGATTTCTATCTCATTACAGTACATGGGATCAGTATCTTTTTTCATTCGCTTCTGTTTCAAAAATATCACATTAAAGTTTCTTTCTGGTGTGCCTACAGCATAGCACTTTGTGAGATTTTTGATAGACTGGGTATAATTGAGGCTAATCACAATTTAATGAGTGGAAACTGTGGTTTCAACACATCATGAACAGGAGGAATTCTTATTCTTTTGTTAAATATGTTTTTGTGGGTTTGATTAAATCTGTGCCAAATTACCTGAAATAATATGTGGTTATTAAACAAATCAGCCTCTGATGTGGAAAGTGCATTGTTCTTCTGGATTCTATCTGCCAGGGGTCTTTTTCCCCCAGAGGATAAGTAGTAATTGATATCTGACAACAAAGTTTTATATATGTTTTCTCTTGGATGGTGACAGAAGAGACTGAAAGCTGTCACAAAATTGTGCATCTTACATATAGCTGGTGTGTCAAATAATAAAATGTTCTAAAAAAGGCGTTTTCAGGTCTTTGGACAGGCTTCTCGTGCAGTTAGTTCTAATATGTTGATAAAGACTATGAGGTGCAAAATTCTATTATAGTTTAGTGATATTGCATTGTAGAAAATTTGCATGGAAAGGGGCATCTCATTTCAATCTCCTTCTCCTTTGATTGTTTCTCCAGTTGTTTTTACTTTAAAACAACAGTTTCTTTAAAAAGTGATATTAATAGTTCATTATTGTTGAGTGACTTCATGTCACAGAACACCAGTTTTATACATGAGGTCAGGTAATGGCCCTTTGGCAAAAATCCTTCAATTCCCATTGGTTGTAAATCAAAACTACTGTCAACTTTCTCTCCTCCTTCCCCCACACATATTGTTAGGGTGTTGCTTTGTACAGTCTTTTAAATGTACAAATACCCACTTTTCTTGGTTACAGCTGACAGATGAGCATGAATCCTACTCTTCAGGTTTTTGCGGTTATTTAATTATAGGATCTTTGAATTCCCAAGGGTAATACCATTGTAAGTGTAATACATAGAGGAATTCTATACTTAACTATACATTACTTAGGGCAGACTAACGTATGTCTAGGCTAACCATTGATCCTAAACAAAGGGGCCCACTTCTCTTTTCATTCAAAATGCGTATAAATCTGGATGGATTTCACTGACATCCATAGATTTAAACCTATGTATAATGGGTGTAAGTGAAAGGAGAACCAGGCCCCAAAGCCCAAATTTTCATCTGTTATACCAACAAAACTCTGGAATAATTCCAATGACATCAGTCATTGAATCAGATTTACATCTGTAAAGAGCAGCAAAATTTGCCTTATTGGAGTTTGACTGCTTGACAAAATTATGTGTAAATGCATTGCTTGTCTGTCAGCTTTTGGGGGGGGTTTTGTGACATTTCCCATAGGAAGTATCCATTTTAACAGAGTCAATACCTTTCCTATACCCTTGTCAATCTGGATGGCCAAGCAAGATTTACAGTCAGCAAATTAAGATGTAAAAGAAGAAGCTAATCAGGACCTCTCCAGGTAGTTTCTTTCCACAACCAATATACAATACTTAATTTCCTACCAGGATATTATGGCATCTACTGAGATTTCAAAGTCTGATTAGTTTCAGAGTCTTGGGTTTTTAAAAACCTGTAATTCTAAAAACAGATATAAACATTACAACCATCCATTGCCTCAGGTTTCTGGAGAAACCTGGTTACTGAAGTCCCTTTGGGGAAAGAATGGGACCCTTTAGATTCTTACTGATAAAGGTATGAATAACATTCTCATAAAAGCTCAAAGATTGCCCAGATATACACATTTAAAATAATTATGGTGATTAAATAGAGCTGCAAACAGCTATAGCTCCAGGCAACACCAGCTAAATGTAAAGAGAAAACATCTTCAGCATATGTTTGTGATTTATGTAATTATATGCTTCTACAAGCTACACACCATTCACTGGCAAAGAGTCATCTCTTCATTCATTACAATTTAGCAACAGTAAGTAACACACTTCATCTGTTTGAGAAGCTCCACTTAATAATGGCACCGAGGCTGTATGCAACACCACCGTGAAATAAATGTGAAAAAATACAACATAATTTTGTTGAAAGTGTAAAAATAGCATTTCTGGACCTACCTCTTGTGTCAATCAGGAATGAGTCCATTGGAGTCAATCATGTTACAACCAATGCACAACCCAGTTCAAGTGTGATCAGAAAGGCCTAAGGTGTGTAAGTAGGCACGCATGTGTCATTTGATCTACTTACTCCATTATTCAACAGGTAACATTGTACAACAGAGCTGGTCAAAATGATATAAACAAAACTGTTTTTGCATACTCAGTGGCCTCCCCCCCAACTTTTCCCCCCTCCCATTCTCCTTCCCCCCCAAAAAAACACCCGCTTTAACAAAATCGGAAAAAAACAAAAACAAAAAAAGTCTTTTGTTTTTAGTTTATTGTTCTACCTACCCCCACCATCACCCTTTTTCAGAGGCAAAATATAAAAAGAAAAAAATGGGTATAGTCAAAAATGAAAGAAGGGAACGAAGGGAAAGAAAGCAGGAAAATGGAAAAAAAGCAAAGAAGAAAAGGTGAAAAGTTTTAAAAGCAAAAGTTTTCTATAGATATTCACAAAAAATGTTGACAATGAAAAATTATTCCTTTTCCTAACCTATGGAACAAAAGTAGCTTTAACATTTTCCACAATTATGTTTTGACCAGCTGTTCTGAAGAGCAAAGAAGCTATTGCAAATTTGAATGACAGCCATAAATAATCTGGGAAGTGAAAGAAATGTCATCTAGCTAACTGTAATTTTCAGTCTTTCTGAACTGTGATCACTGAGGCTGTTTAACTGCACATCCAAATGACTAATCTGCATGTGTAACTAGTGAAGCATTCTGTCTGTTGTGTTTGGTCTCTTTTTCCCACCAATCAATGAGAAGAAAGAATATGACTGTGCAATTATTTTTAGTCACTTGGAATTGGATGTATTTGACATTCTATCTACAATATGGGTATGTTTTTATAAAAACAGCAGAATGTTGTCCCCACTAATTATCTGTGTGCATACACAATTTGTTTGGTGAATTTGCAAGCTATACATTTGCAAAAATAGGTAAACTGTTTGCACAATTATTACTTCCTTATGGGAAATTATCTGTTTATTCTTGAGAACAGCAATTTTTCTGGTAATATTTACAAATTAAACTCTACCAGTATTGAAACTCTACTGGACTGTATTACTTAGACCTTGTTTGAGGCAAGCTTCCACTGACAAGTAGAAGAGAATTCAGTGAGACTATTACAAGAGTAAAAGCTGACCAAAAAACTGAGGAACTACCTCATATGTTATTTACTACCCCTATGTTATTTAAAAACACAAGCATAGGATTTACCCCCTGCCTGATTTCAGATCTATAGTCTGAAAAACAAACCACACTTAACATCTGTTAAGAGTTTAAAAATAAAACTGGATAGACAAGCCAGATAATGCTTTCATATTTCAATATGTCTGTGCTAGATTCTGATAAACATTCACTGATTACCACTTCACGAGTAGTGCCACTATAGTCCATGGAACTACTTGGGGAGTAAAGAACTATTATGGAGAAGTGCATCAAGATCTGGTCCTCTACATTTATTATTTTCTTTATGGTTTCAGCTAAATTAGGTTTCCAGCTGCTATTGATTTTCTGTTTTGTTGCAAAGCTCATTTTGTTTGAATGAAAAGAGTAAAACTAACTGCAAGATGTAGTTTAAATAGCAGAAATGAGGGTACAAGTAAGACGAGTCACGTTTGTTTAAGGAAAAGGAGCTGTGATCAAAAGCAATTGTGCTTGCAAAATTATATATATTTTACATTAAGTCTGATATTTTGCATATACAATTGCTTCTCCATTTAGGCAAGTGATTGCATGTACAGCTATTTCTTCTTTTAAATTACCTGAGATGCCAAGTTTGCAGCTATTAAAATATTTTAAATATTAAAATAACATGCACAATTGCCCTTGATATAGTGTCTCAGTGTGCAGTTTAAAGACAATCTTTTAAAAGTTCTATCCTGTATCTGTATCCTGTAGTTTGTGACTGAGTCCCTTCTGCCCCCACATTTCTGGGGAGCCAAAAAAAAAGTACAATGAAGTTAGTCTAGAACATTGTGTCCTTTCTAAAATGCAGTGTGTATGCCTGTTTTGTTACATTTCCTCTTATTCATATTATAATTTACCTGTTGGCTCATTACTAAGTTCCTTCCCCAGCCTTGGCTCAAAGCAAGAGGGAGAAAGATTCAGCTTAGGACAGGCAGCAGGTTACTCATTTCAAGATCCAGCCAGAAGGGAGATCCATAATCCCCAAGGAGTACAGGAAAATGATGTAATATCCTGAAGTCAGAGGTCCAGGCTCAGCATGGAGCCAGAGGTTGCATGAGAACAGGAGCAGTGGGCTGAAGACAGAGGCTTGGGAACTGTCCTGAATGCAGGTATCAGAAGTCTGAGAGAGGGCGAAGACACACCCCAGTGCTCACAGGAGACAAGCAGCGTAGGCAGGCAGGATGGTGTAGGGGTTACAAGACTCAGCTATATCCCTTTACGGTGCTAGCCTTAGAGAGTTGAATTAGACACTCTTGTTTTGATCCTGACGGTTGTTGTTACTGCTGAAATTTTGGGGTTAAATCCTGCCCTCAGATTGTAAACGTTTTGGTGTAGAGACTGTTTCTTGTTCTACGTTTGTGCACCACTTAGTGCACTGGGGTTCTGGTCCACGACTAGAGTTCCTACGTGCTATGATAATACCAATAAATGAAGGCAAGGCCAAAACTCCCACTGATCTCAATGAGGCCAGGATGTCACCCTTAGTATGTGGAATATTCACACCTTTTATTTCGCCAGCCCTTATAAAACACTAATTCAAAATCTGACTGGTGGAGAACCCACCAAAGGCTGGGGTCTAGCATTCAGGATGCCTACAGTGCTCACCTGTGGGCTCAGGCTTCATCGATCATGGCTACCAGACACCTAGAGGGATCTGGTATACACAGCATTCATGGCGACACCCTGTCGCAGGTCAGCTACAAGATGAAAGTCTTCCTGGTTCTCAAAACTTGTAACAAAAATTGTAGTTTGGGCTGTGGTTTTCAGAAGAGCTAAGAGACTTAGGTGCTTGACTCATAGGATAGGTCTACAAAAGATACACAGCAGAGAGTCTCAGAGCCTGGGTCAACTGACTTAGGCTTGCGCTGTGGGGCTAAAAATAGCATTGTAGACATTTGTTCTCAGGTTGGGGGGGTGGGACTGAGGAGGTTTTCAGAGCCCAGCCTTCATCTTGAGCCCTCTACGCTGCTATTTTTAAGCCTTGGCACACGAACTTCCCAAGCCCAAGTCAGTTGTCTCAGGGTTTGAGACTTGCTGCCGTGAGGCCTTTTTTGTTGGCTGTGTATGTAAGGAGAGCTTTTGATAGACCAGTAAAAGGGCCAGGGCCCACTTGATAGCAACAAATATGATAGTCAATATTACACTAAGAGCAGCTGCAATCGGTAGGCCTTTCTGCAGGCCTGAGCAGCCTTGGCATGACTAAGCCAGGAGGGAAAGGAGCCTCTTGCTCAACCTTTGTCTGACCCTATATGCCTCCCTGACGCTCTGGTGCATTTGCTGAGATCTGTGTTTCAGGAAAAGACCAATAAGCTTAGTTATACATGCCTTCTGGGAGATGTTTGTCTGGGCCTCAGGATATGCAGATTCTGTAGGAACACATCTACTTAATTAAGTACTCTGGCGACCTTAGGTCTAGCTTTTGAAACTGTTGGCCCAACAAGTTTCTCTCTTTTTTGGTGTGTTATTGTCTACTAACGAGGATAAATGAGGGAGGGGGGAGGTTTGGACTCTTTGGGATCTCTTCTTGGACACACTTCAGGATTCTCCAATGACAGCTGGAAGATCAGGCCCATGGGAAAGCCGTTCCACTTGAAAGCCACCCCCAACTTCAGTAATTATTGAGGATTGGGGCTGTTTTACTGACCTATTGTGGATGTATGTAAGTGCTTGAGACTAGATAAAGTATAGCTTTACAGTAAGAGCATTCTTGTGTTAAACTGTTTTTATCAGTCCATCTATTGGCTGGACGGTCATGTCTCCATTTGATTTATTTCCTGACACCACCTCACAGAGAATAAAGTTACCAAGAGCTTTGGTGTTGGCAGAACCCCGGGTAACATGTAGACGTACCTTTAGGGTCCTATGAAAATCCCAGCCAAAAATATTAAGTGTTTTGAAAATATCATGCTCAGCATCAGCTCTAAAAGGTACCTAACATATTAGGACACCGTAAATTAGGGGGCTTGAAAGTGCGAACCAACTCTGCTTTTGGTTAACTTGAGGTATAGTTAAGGAAATCTTGGTTACGAAAGAGGACAGTGCGCTTATTACTTACCAGTCTTCTTGATGTCTCTGGTACAGGGGTCCTGACAGTGGACGGGGTGGGATCAGTAAGAAGATTATGTGACCCCCGCAGGTGCCACCTTGAAGGGACCCTTCTAGATTGGGCGACAGGAGGCTAATTAGAGGAACTGGAGAGCAAATTTGCAGAGGGTTTCTCTCGCCCCATACAGTTCACCAGTGCTCCACCTATGGGCAGAAGTCAGTTGAAGTGCTAGGAGTAGGAGCTCACAGACCCTAGATGATGCCACCATTTTCTTATTGGAAATCAACTGGGGAACCAATTTCCAGGAGTTTCCAATTTCCATGATCAGTCCGAAATACAGTCTGTTGCCCTGTAGGATACATTGCCAGGGTTGGCTCTGCAGTGAATGCAGTGGGAATACTGAGGGGATTGGTACTTAGTTTATTTTAGAAGTCTGACTTCTCCTTTTTGGGTTTGGCCTATAATTACATTTTGCATAAATCTCCAGAGACTTTATAATCAGGATCTTTTTATAAACTAAAAAAGTAGACAAAATTAAAAAAGGCATTTTTTTTATTCTGGGTGAGGGAGAGCAGGTGTTTGGCTCAGAGTGATGTACTCTCTTGCTAGTTCAGTAGTGTACAGGGAGGTAAGCAGCAGTGTCCCCTATGGCAAAAACAAATACCTTTTAGAAAGATGAGACCTGGAGAGGAGTTGAATTGGGTATCTACCCTCTTGATCTAATTTATTACAACAAGGACATGGAGTGACATGTTGAGTGCAAGAATGACTTGCAGCTGATAAAAGCTTAACTGCAGTCCTATTGGTTTAGGCAGAAGGAAGTTTATCATGACATATCTGATTGGTCACCAACCTGAAGGATTCTGTTAAGAGTCTTTGGCAGGCGAGGTTGAAGCCATGCATTTTGCAAACATAGGCCCATTCTCCATTGCCTTTGCCTAAGTGTGCAGCTAAAGTGGAGAAATGTCAGGAGCCTTGGCCATTCATTTTGTGCCCTTCACAATGAGAAGGCACAATTGTAGTTCCTATGATTGGGGAAGTGCAGATATTGCTTCTACTTTGTGTCCCCACAGACACAAGTCACCTTAGAAAGGCTAGAAAAGAGAAGGGGAGGAGGCAGGGTCATGGGCAATTCCTCTTTGCAGACAGGGGCACAAAGCCTGCACCTGCCAGCATGCAAGATCAGCTATGACATCTGATGGGCAGTGCATCGTGCTCAATGATCCAGTACACGCGTGCCTGGCTGTGGAATTATGGCCACATCTTCCTGAAGCAGTGCTGCTCTTCACCAATTCCTCCTCAGGATAGCAATGCTAATAGGCACAACCTAGCCCACAGGGAGCTAAATTCTGCCCTCCCTTATACCTAGCTCACTTAACTCATTTCCAGGCCTGTACTGAAGCCAGGCATTGTATCCTCCAGTGCTGTGAGCTGCTTGCAGCGTTGTCAGAAAAAAGGCCCCTGCCTCAGGTGCAGAATGCATTTAAAGGTATGCCTACCACCACTGAAAAAGGCAGTCTACAATCTTTGGGGCATTACATAAATCCTAAGGGTGGGGGCAAAAACTGAAGTGGGTTTGAGGGAATCTGAAAGATTGAGTCTAAATTGGTGTAAGGTGCCGAGGAGGCTGAAAGAAGATGCAAGTGCCCCAGTTTAGAGTCTCCTTTGAATTTGAGCCAAAGGCTTCTTTTGTGTGACTGAACCTTATGTTTGAGTCAGTAAACACCTTAAACATGAAACAAACCATGATACCCACACGTAACTATTGATCACAGAGCAAACTGTTCGCCTTTCAGATACTTGGTGCACCCACTCCAACCCCGCTTCCCCCCAATCAAACCAAGTGAACTCATCACTTGATCTTCTCTTAAGATTCCTTTTGTATAGCCAGGACTTCTGTCTTAACTTTATAGAGCTAAAATGTCATGGCCATAGGATCTAATTTATACCACCAGCACTGATCACCCCAATGCTCCAGCCTTAGCCAATGATTAATTACTTAAGGATCACACAGAACGTCGAAAATGTATATTTTCCTGTCAGCACTAAGCACTATTGATATTACTTGTTGCGCCAGTTCTTCAGCTGGTGTAATCAGTAAACATGCTGATTTATACCAGTGTGGAGCTCTACCATTGAGTCCACTCATGGGCCTTACTGGAATTATGAT
This sequence comes from Emydura macquarii macquarii, assembly GCF_026122565.2. Classification (NCBI taxonomy): domain Eukaryota; kingdom Metazoa; phylum Chordata; order Testudines; family Chelidae; genus Emydura; species Emydura macquarii. The sequence continues at coordinate 23,122,318 of NW_027132813.1, read as the reverse complement.
ATCAGACAGATAATGCAACACATGATAGAGGATTGTCCAGATACCAAGTCTGAAGGCAGGGCGGGAAATCACCTGGATGTTTAAGGCAGGGGTACACACTGACTTACTCTTGCAAATTCTGCAATGAAGCTTTTTTCTATCTGTGACCTAAGCTAAATTAATAAGTTAATGGTCTAGTTATGGGTCTAAACATTCCATTTTATGTGGCTAAGACTCAGCCTAGGGCAACATGTTGCACACAGGAGGAATTTAGCCTTTGACCTGATTCAACACTAAAATTCTCCAGTTTTGCTTTACTGTGTGAGACTTCACACAGCTCTAATTGTTAATGCCCTGAGGAAGAAGGCTAAGGGTGCTGGGGAGTTGGCAGGTGCAAAAAACCAAAACACATGGAGCACCTCCTTAGATTACACTGCACCCCCCCCCCCGAAACAATATTAAAGTAGTAATACACACCTTTAGGGGGAAATTTTTAAAGGCACAAAGGCAATTTGTACCTCAGTCCTATTTGTGTTTTTTAATGTCCCCACTTTGTCTCAAGTAAACAAAATCCTTGAAGACAAAGACCATTATAGTGCGCTGTTTGAGAAGTTAATCACATGGCTCATGATATCATTAGAGTAAATCATTCTCAAATTGTGTTCTAATCAGGCTCTTATGACCACACCCATTACTATGGTATCTGGATTGATTAAATGCAGCCAGTCAGCTACAGTATGGAATATCACTGTCATTATCCAGACTCTGACAGCAGCAATAGAACTTCACAGGTGTTAGCCCAGATAAATCTCTAGTATAACTTTTTACATGAACAGGGGTTGTGCCAGCTTCTACAAGGGTTGAATTGGGCCCAAATAAGCAGCCAACATTCATGAGATCTATTAGTGATACTGTATAGTCTATTTTTTTTTTTTTTTTAAAGTATGTACTAAAATGTTTCCTTCTCTGTCTTTCATGTTTCATTTCAATCATCTCACCAGTTGCAGCTGTGTTCTTTTTGATGTCATGGTTGAGGGGATTATTTTCATCTGACATATATGAGAATAGGGAAGGGTAGGGGATTCCCAGCAACAATCAATACGACTAAAAAGGAAAGTTTACTAACTAGAAACATTATTAGAACTGGAATATAAAGATAACATTGAAGTGGAATAATTTGGGAGCACTTGTATTTACAGCAAACGCTATCGTAAGTGTCTGAAATGATGTAATAATATCATGCCCTGTAATGTTAGGATGCATTAGTCCAAGCAGTATTACAGGCTATAATATACATGCTCTTTTATATATATATATATTACAAAACTGCAGAAAAATTAATTTTAAAAATGTCCATATTAATAGGCTATTGTTTCAGGATTTAATTAAAAAAAAACCTAAGCATTCCAGCTGTATTTTTTCATCATATGCGAACAGGTTTTTTAGGACTATTACTAAGAAAATATCAGCTCTGAAATGCAATGCAAGGAAGGTCATGTGAGTAGACAATTTTTTGTTTTCACTTTCTCTTGCACCCAGAAAAGTCTATCTCCCAGGTTCATTGTAAAATCCTGTTTTTTATGAAGTTTTCAAGCAGGAGGGAATGAGATAAAGGAAGGTCAAGGGATTTGTCTAATTTCCAACTATGAATCAGTAGGGATTAGGAAAGACATTCCTACTACTGCTGTTTTAAATGCACTGGACGGCTGCTTCAAAGCCCTCCCCAAAAGGCTAAACTCTGCTTTATATTCCACAGGACTGCCCTAAAGGTCCTTTATCAATGCTTGGATTCTCCACCAGACAGCATGAACAATGGAATAAGACAGTTTTCAGTCATGTTGTTCACTTTTTACACATTGGGTGATTTAATTTGCAATTTCACTCAAACCGTGAGAGAGGTTGGTTTTTGTTTGCTCCATAAGAAGCAAAACAAAATCATTAGAAAGAAATCTAACAGGAATGTGCATTTGTGTTATTTTAAAGTGCCCCCAAAAGTAAATTTTAGGACAAATAAAGTGGTAGTGATCATCTAAAAATCTGAGGAGTCAGGATACTTATGGGACACAGATAAACACTTACTGCTTTTAATATCCTTCACCATTCTCCTTTAGTTGAGATCTCCTTGCAAGGCTATTGATGATTTGAACTTCACAGATTGAAATATGCCTATTACAGTATTTAGATCATAATTGTTTATTAGTTGATCCTTAGATCTTCAAAACATAATGGGAAGGCAATTTATGGGGCGAGAGCAAATGCTAATTTAGTTACATGCTGCCTAGAGTACAAAGAGCTATATTTATTAACAAGAGCTATGTTTTTACATAATTTCTCACATTTATGTCATCCAGAAATATGGTGGATGTGGATTGTCTTAGTAGACTTGGGAAGTAGCTAGATGAAGAGAGAGACAAAAACCAATCCAAAAAGACATATAATGTCCTAATACAAAATGTACTGCATATTGATCTATGGATGCAGGCACCCAAGCATGATTGAGCTCCATGAAAATCCCTCTTCTGATTTCTTTTAGCTTAGACATTCAACTCATTTCAGTCAATCCAACTCAAGGGATAAAAGGAAACATGCAGCTGAGGTCATATTCTTCTAACTAGTTTATTCTTTCAACTTACACCTTCCCATGAAGCTCTCTTCACTGAGAACTGATTCTAGAAGTAGAAACGCACAGACAGCAAAGTTTAAACAAAACAAAACAAAAAAAAGCCACACCACAGAACCTGCAGGGATGTTTGTATCTCCTTGTATTTTGCCAGTGTATATTTATGGCTTAACGTATCTAAAACTAGTTATTTGAGTATCTAAAGGGGTTTAATCTCTTAAAAATCTTCATTAGTTTTAAGGCTCAGGATCTGCACCACAGACAATACAGCTGAATTCTCTTCTGCCTCAGGTCACCAGAGCTATTTCTGTCTCAAGACTTGAATCTGGGAATTTAGGGTTAGGACCCTCAAAGCAGTAAAAGTAGCCAGGTATGGTAATATTTCTCAGCAAAGCCAAGCCCTGCAGACTTAATATAATTACACATGTGGAATTTGGTTATGAACTTTGATTTTCTCCCCCCCTTTCCACCCCTCTCCCCCAAATAAGTGTCAAATCTCCCACAAGTAATTGGTTAAAATCAAAGTTTCAGAGCTGGGGGGGAGGGGGGGGGAAATAAAATAACAAAAAATCCCTGCCTTCTGGCTGGCAGAACAAGCCAGAAAATATGGTTTGTGACTTAATGGAGCAAAATATATTATTTTTAGTTTAGTTTTACAGAGGAACAGTCATTTGACACCCCTCTCCGATCTTTTTTTTTTTTTTTTTTTTTTTTTAAACCTTTAAATGCAAATTTTGTCATTAAGTTCAATGCCCATGGAATGGGATCTATCTGAGGAAATACCCAGGCGCACAAAAATGCAGGATCCTTTGAAATCGAAGAACTTCTGGACCAAAAAATATACTGCATGACCTTCATGTGTTATAACAAAACACAGATTGGTAAATTTTGTGAATTGATGGAGATATTTCCATTGAAGTCAAATGGGTCCTAAGAGAATTTTCCAAGAATGTCATGTAAAGTGAAAACAACATCTAAATGGCCATCTAGCATTTTCACAGTTCTCATTGTGGGACACACCATGGAAAAAGCTGGGATAGAACTCAGATCTTCTTGTATGAGCCCCAATCATCTGAACTAAAAAGAAAATCTCCATTAGCTGTTGGAAGTGCAGAGACAATGACACGGTTGAACAGCTTTGATTATACATCCGTTAGCCAGTTTATTACAGTCAAATGATTGGTCATCACGTTGTCAGGTATTTAGATCATGAAGTATAATTTTACCATCTTTGCTCTGCTGGAGACACTAGCAGCTTGTAGTCTAGTAAAGTTTTACTCCTGATTTACTGCTGTCTTGTATCAGACTTATGACAAAGTTAAAGAAATGTAGCTGTGGAACCCATTCCAATATTATTGGAACATTGCATCTAACTTTATAATGCGCTAATCATTTGCAGACAGAATTTCTGTCTTTGTTTATAATGCCAAGGAAGTGGCTGTCTTCTCATGGGACACAGCCCATCTGTTAGACAGCCAGACAAGATCAGAAACAGAGCTGTTTTGTTAGATTAAAGAAGGCAAGACCTTATTTTCTAGCAATGTTTTTTATGTCCACTAGAAGTAATTGACATCGCCTTACCAAATTCTCTCAGCAGAACCAAAAACATGCCAGAAAACTTACTATACCTGTTAAGCTACTATATATATATATATATATATACACACACACACACACACACAGTATAATTAAGCATACTTTGACAGATTGAACTAGCCCATAGAATCTGCTAACATTCAATTTCAACATGAATGTGTTATAAAAAAATTGACCTCATTAATTAAAACAGTTACAAAACACAGCTGGACAGAATTTTAAAACATAAGTTCATCCACATCAAGACTTGTCCAATTAATGGAAGATGCCCTTTGCTACAATTGGGTTTCTATAACACAGAAGCTGTGCAATAGGAGAGCAGAACCACAGTGAAGCTCCAAGGCACTGCTCTCAGAAGGGATCAACTCCTTCCTTTTCTGGAGGGAGCAGGCATCCTGGGAGAGAAAGGATGGTCCAACCATTAAAAGCATCTCTGGAGTCCCAGGCTAACAAAGTTCAATTACTCGCACTACCAGACTTCCCGTGTAACATTGGACAAGTTGTTTAGACTGTCTGGCCTGGGTGGACAAAAGGAGTTAGGCATCTAAGTCCCAGTTTCGGGACCATTGTGATGCACAGAAGTAAAAGCCTGATGTGATGTGGACAGGATTCATCCTAAGAGCCTGGCTCTGCAGAATATTGAAGCATACTGCAGAAGCCTTTACACAATTTAACTTGATTGACAATCTGATCAGAAGAAATCTAGGATCTGAATAACAGAGGGTGGTACAAATGAGAACTAAAGTCTCTGAGCAGAGTCATCTAGTAGAATCCTGCATTACATTTGCCTGCACTGTTTCAGAAATCAGCCAGCAAGACCGAGGAACCTGATTTATGAAGAAAGATTAACAAACCCAAAAATGCAAAGCTAAATGGATACTTAAGGGAAGGAAAGTGATAACTAACTTCGTACATAGTATTTGAAAGATGAAGACACCAGTGATCCACGGAAAGAGGGCTGGTGCTACAAGCAATAGTGGGATTAAATTAGGAAAGATAAATTTTAGGATGAATATAGGGAGATATTCCTTCTCTATTGGACTGTATAATAGTCTTGCAAAGTAGATGGTGGGGGACTCATTTGGGACAACTAAAACAAGACTGGACAAAGCATTAGAATACACACCATAGGGAAGAATCCAGCGCTGGGAGGGAGATGGGTTAGGTCAGTAACTCTCAACCCATAGGGCATGATCCTCAGGAGGTGATGCCTGCTGATGGTACTGTACTTGCTAGAAAATAAAGATCTGAACCCTGTCATTGCTAGGACCCAGTAGGAAACAGGGAAAGATGACACAAGGAGCAACTTGTTCCTTCTCTTCTTCCTCCTGCTGCTACCTATCCTGTGCTCCATTCCCCTCCAGTCCCTAAAAGAACAAGAGACAGTGCAGCTGTCTCTTTCTCTTACCCACTCAGCACTCAGTTAAACATGGTCCTTGATCATCTGAGTTCAAGTCATGTGATGAAAAAATATGCCCAAATGTGCCCTGAGAAGAAGGCGCGCAGCCGGTGCCTGACAAGCCCGAGGAGACAGTCAGACAAGCCAATGTTCAGCAAGAAATGGGTGCGCAACTTCCCTGATCAGTGAGCTAGCACTTGCCATTAAAGGCCTCACAGACCAGGCTCAAATTGAGACCGAGAAGAAGTGTCTGTCAATGCAGGGAGAGAGTTGTACCACAGCACACACTGTACTGGACAGTGGGGACATAGGAGAAGAAAACAGAGCAAGAGGAATTGTGATTACCCATGCTAGCCAGCAAAAATCTTCAGAACGCACAATTTTTACAACTCCTCCCTCCACCCCATGTACCCACCCAAGCAGTCACAGCACAGATCCTCTTCCCCCTCTCCCCCCCCCCCCCCCATACACACACACTATTCGGGGAAAACCTGTAATGTGCACTACTGTAGCACTGGGAAGCAACACTTTTATAAAGGCCAACATACAATCTTCCTAGCCATGGCTCCTTTCTTCAACACGATGCCCACTTTTTGCATGGTACAGTAGTGGTGTGTGTTACTGCAGTGCCCTGCTGTCCTTAATGCAGTTCAAGCACAAGCAGGTGCATGTAATAGCGCCTTTATTTAAGGCAGGCTTCATGTTTATTCAGGACGCACAGTGCAACTTCCATCCTTTTTAGCTGTTGTGCACTTCACTGGTGATTTGATGACTGGGCCCACAGACAAATGATGGCATATTGAGAGCACTTGTGGAATACCTGTGACGTAGCTTTTGAAGGGTGGTCAAATGTTTGACATGGAGACTGCTGCCAGGCAATCAAATGTGCATCTGACGCCATTTTTCAGAGATCTGAAAGGAGAGTTTATTCTTTAGTGTTTGGTACTACATATAGACTGGCGTGTTCATCTCCAAAGCATACTGATAACACTCTATATTTTGGGTATCAGTTAGGATTGAAGCCATCCTAGAAAGATACACTACATAATAGAGTTGGCACAGAGTGAGCAGTTGTCTTCAGCCACAAATACTTTTTGAATCAGGGCTTCAGCATCGCTCTCATCACAAAACCTACTCTAAGGAATGTTATCCATATCTAACATGTTCCATTGAAAAACACACTGGATCTTTTGCAAAATCTGGCTCAAGGCCCATTTCCACTCAGTGGTTGGAAAAGAGTGGATTTCCTTTTATTAAGAAAAGAGGTAGAAAGCTACTTCCCCATGCAAAAGCTGTTCAGCTCTCTCTGATGAAGGAGATGTATTCCAGTGTGGGATTTAGGGTTTCATTTGTAAATAGTTCAAGTTTATCTAGTTTTCCACATGCTAAAAAGGGCATCAATGTGAACTGCTGTTTCCTTAATATAAAGAATATAGTTGGACACATACATATTCTGTTTAATGTATAAAATAGCTGGGTAGAAATTTTGCAAAAAAAGTTTGTCCTGTGAATTTAGCTCTTTTTTCTGCTCACAAGTTGTCTGCAATCAGGATTTATTATGGATTTCTTCCTTATAACTTATTGTTAGTCAGATATTTTATGCAAACAAATGTCACCTTATTCATTGTGTACAAACCGCTATTTAATACTAAAAGGAATGTTTAATCATGTTTACCATTTGATAGATTCAAGCTGTGTAATTGGTTGTCTAAGTCACATGGTATTGTGTATGTTCCCTCAGTGTTTCTGCTCCTGATGATTTTCATATGGTCATAAAATAAATTGTTTTGTAATTAAGTAACTCTTGGCTCATGGGATTAAAATTCATTTTTCAGCAACATTCATACTAACAAAACTTCACTGACAAATGTATGTTAGAAGGGAGTATGAACACATTCGAAGCAAAGTTCTATTTAGAAGGTGCCAAAATATTCAAATATTTCCCCCTCACTGTTTTACCAGCCTTGATAAGTCTTTTTGCATCAGCTCCCCAACTATCCTGTACAGTCACTATATTTATTTGAATGTGACTGTAAGTAATGTGTTTTATATAAATATAAATTTGCACATAATGTAATTTCAGTGAAAACTGAACGTATACATTCACAGCATAATTTGCCTATAAATATTTCCAGGGGCAGCTGTTTGTCTGCCAACTGTAGACAATAAATTTGTTGTTTCTACTCTTCTAGGAAAGCCGTTCTCTCTAGAACAAACTTCACACTATGTGTTTGCCACCCATTTCAAGGCTGCTACACCAATGGAAAAGAATGTGTTAAATGTAGCATTATCATGCAGGTCAGGCAGGGCAGCCTGGTACACATTTTCCCACAATCTCTGCTCATTAACATCTAGTTCCCCCATTGTGCAGATTTTTGGCTCTGTTCCACCAGTCAGAGAAGAAAAATGTTTACAACATGCAAACGTGGAGGGGGAGAGGGGGAAAGAGAGCTTTGAAATGTTAGTCCTTTGGAATGAAAAGTTTCATAAGGGGAAGGTAAGTCAAAGGTTACTAATGGGATATCTACAACACCTGCCTTTTAGTGGAGGTTTTCATAAACAAGCTTTACTTAAGTACAGCTTGCCCCAGACAAAAATATCAACCATATATCCCTGGCTAACCTGATGAGCCTAAAATCTAGAAACAAAGGTCAGGTTTTCAATAGCCTAGCATATCCTCCCATCTTCCTGTAATGCTAAAAAGAAATTGTCCAGCTCGCCATGTTAGACACATTGCTTTTTCACACCCAAGGCCACAGGCAGTATCAATGGCGTGCCCAGATTCAGTGGGAGAGACTGGGAAAGAGGGGAAGCTAAATCTAGCATCACTCTAGTAGAGACCCCTTGTGTATGAGCAAGGAATCACAGCGACAGATGAGAAAGTTGTGTTACCTTAGGTTTCCTGGTGCAGCTGAATGGCTTCTACACCACACACTGCTTTTAGTTACAGTGAGCAAATTTCATCATCCATCATCATCTCATGTTAAGTCACCACCCCTCATTCATTTTTCCTCTGAAATTAATTGCAGAATATTTTTAAGATGTTTTGCCTGGCATCTACAGAAGCAGAAGAGCAGGAGTGAAATCTACCTGGGTGACATACATCCCTTATGGCTGTGATACCCAAGCACCTCCCCATTTTTAATAGTTTTTATCCTCAACCACCAACCATGAAGTAGGGAAGTATTATCCTCATTTTACAACTGGGGAGCTGAGGCCTGGGGTAGGTTAAGTGATTCATCCAAGGGCAAATAATTTCTCTGTGACTGAGTCAGGAATGGAACTCATTTCTCCTCAGACTTGATCCAGCACCTGATTCACTGGACCAACCTTTTTATCTTATGAAGCATTACAGGGGCTTCCGAAAAGACTTCCATTTTAATATAGCTAGCCGGTTGAAGCAGAAAGCGGACCAGAGAGAGGGCCAGGTTTGGTGTTTGGATCACGTCAAAATCATGACGTTTGATCCAGACTTTGAAACTTTGTTTCATCTCCATTTATATTGCAACCAAGGTTACTTACTGAAAGTGGCTGTGCAAGCATGAAGTTCAGTGAATAGAGTGATTTTTCCTTGAGTATAAAGGTTATAAAAAGGAGCTAGCCCCCCCACTTGCATTCCTGTTCTCAAACACTTCTAGTTTCTGATCAATGGTATCCAACAGAGGGGCCTAAGCAAGAGCTGCATTATTTAACAGTCACCAAGTTAAGATTTTTTGTTTGTTTTAAACACGCTTCTTGTAAGTTCCATCTATTAAGGATGAACGAATAAAAGGATGGCTACTGCAGCAGGTACATCAGATTGTTATGGGGGAGCATTTCAAACAGTAAGGAAAATATTGTTCCTGGCCAAGATGTTCAAGAATTATCACTGGTTTTGAGCGCCTAACTTGATACACTTTTAAAGCAGCCTGAGCTGTGGTGGATGAGTGTTCAGAATGATACGGGGGGGAGGGGGGGGGGGAAAGATCCCATGTGTCTCTCTAATGGAGCACTGAATCACTTTAGAAAAATCTTGGACTCTGTTTAATCACAGACTCCCTAGCATTATGTTAACCACAGAAGTAGCAGGGCTGAGTGCTTGCGGCCATGTATTTACAAACCTGTTACTAATTTAGTGGGAGGAAACACACAAGGTGACATTTTTAGAAGTGTTTAAGTGATTGAGGTGCTTCTAAAAACTTTACTCAAACTTCATTTTAAAAAAAATATGAAGTTCCCCTGGTAATTGTAAACACAGGACTTGATCCTATTTTCAGAAATGCAGGTATTACAACTTGATAAATCTGATTTTTCCAACTACCCAGCCCACAGATCAAATTACAATCTCGCCCATTTGAGCAAGTAGCAGTTTGAAGAGAGGTAATATATTAAGACAATGGACCAACACATGCCTTTAATGTAGTTTAGAATGTGCAGTAACCTTTTGTTTTATATGAAAAATATGCATCTGGGCACTGGGGTAAACACAAAGCATGTACTCTGCATGCCTTGTAAATGCAATCTAAGTGAATTTGTAGATATACTAGAAGCTGGACAGGGTCTGTAGTAAACTATTTGCTTTTTAAAAAATATCTATATTTTCAAATGGGAGAATTTAAAGTTCAACTGGAGAATTTCAAAAAGTTTACAGTAAGCCTGGCTCAGACCTTACCCAAGACTTCCAACAGCATAACTTTGCTGAATTCATTGGAGCTACTCCTGCTTGTTATTGGTGGGAGATCAGAATCATGCCCATTTAAAATAGCGCGCACATGCATGTTTAGTGCCAGGGGAAACCCTTTGAAGTGCAGACTCTGCTTTTGGTTACATAATTACATGTTATGCAGAGTTTGAATTCCTATTTTCGCATTCCTTCCCTGCCTCCCATACCAGCCATGACTTTTACTCTCTCTCCAGGCCACTGCATCTTTTCCTCCTGGTATTACCATTACAGGCTGCTCACTGCATTTCTTTTGTTCCAGATTAAAGAGAGTGTGCAGATCTGTTTGAACTTTTTACTTTTTGACCGTAAGAGCAGTAGGACTTTCAGTTCAGAGGATATCTCCATCCAGGGTGACGTGTTCATGGTAACTTCAGCAGTGTGATGAAAGGATCACTAAAGGAACCCAAGTCCTGGCTCTGCTCAAAACTATTTTGTAGGTCTCTTGAAATTTGAGACTATTTCACAAAGGATGGCTGCATCCTGCCCTAATTCAATCCCAATGAAATCACTGGAATCACATGGACTAAGACAGCACAGGATTTGGTACGAACATCATCAATCTCATTGGCCCAAACTAACTTTTTAAAGGTTTTCCCCAACCTTTAGATAACAGAAAGAATGATAAAGAGGTAATTTTTTCAGAACTCTAGCTTAATTGCACAGACCAAAAATAACTCCCATGCAGAGTGCTAATACCAAGCCTTTGCACCACTCAAGTCTCACTTTCAAACAGTAGGATTTAAAAGGGTGGATAGAACTTGAGCTGGTTCACACAGCACGGTGAATTTCACCCATGGTGGAAACTGATTAAAAACAACCTGTTCCATGGATTGCTGAAGGCCAGACATTACTCATTAAACAACCAAAGCCGCAATCAACATAGTAGTTACCCCAGCTAAGAAGTGGCTACTAATGGGAAATGGAAAATTATTTCAACATGTATTGATCTGGATAGATTATTTCCATTCAGTAACCACTGTTTTTATTTATATATATATATTTTGCACTGGTGGTGTAAAGCTGTTGAAATGGACTTAGAAGGAATACAAGTATGTGGCTAAGATGCTCAATACCAAAGCACAAAGGCTAGGCTTTTCATAAGGGCCAAAGGGAGTTAAGCACCTAGCTTCCTTCGGCCAAAAATACCAGTCAAAGCACATTGAAAGCATGTTAGCTGTAATGGCCACTCTTTTCTGGCCTCAAGAATGCTGTGGTCAACAAGACAGTGAACAGACTTATCATAAATAGTGATGATATGTTTTGCTCCAACTACATGCAAAACTGGTCACAACTTTAGGGATAAAGATCACATAGCACAACCCTTATGCTAGGTGTTAGCAGCAAAGAGGGTCAGGGTCCAATTTTTTTTTAACAGTTCCTTCTGAAAACTAAACACCAGATCCCCATTCCAGAAACCTGGGAGACTGTATGTAGATCCCCTGGACACTCTTGATAGGCAATACTTCCCCACTTGCAAGCCTTGAGTCCAGGGGTTTAAAAAACAAAGAGAAATTAGGTAGGACAACAGAATAAACTTTGGAAAGCCATCTGTTAATTATTTAACAATATATTTTACGTTAGATTCCCCTTTCATTTACCTACAAGGATAAGAGCATTTATTACTCTCAGCTTTAAAACTTAACTGAATTTTGGCCAAAACATGCCAACTGTCACATAACCAAAGCAAGGCCTGGCCCATTAAATCATTTCCCCTTGCTCACCAACAGAGTCCAGCCAAGACATTCCTCTCGCAATGAGCCACTGTCCATCTCAAGCAGTACTGGGACACTTTTTTTTTTTTTGGCCATTCATCAACAGATGTCAACATTTAGCTCCCTAATCCCTAGGACTTCAGGCCTGGTTAGGGCTTACAAGAGCAGTCAACTCGCTGACCACTGGAATAGAGCCATATCTACTTACATAGTGCAAAACAAGACTGCATAATAGTGTACAGAACAAGTAGAAGAAAACCGTAACTAATTAAAACAGAGAGGAACTGAAGAACACAGAATATAATTAATCTAATTAGAAATGTAGGTGGGGACACTAGGGCTAAAAATGAAAAATGGTCTGAGACTGTAATGAATGATGTGCCAGACAAGAATGGACTTTTGGGACAAACATGCCAAGCTGTTTGCTTGGCCAGTCTCTTTGGTGGTGAATGCAAAATTCCTCACTTCTGGTTTGAAGCTACATCCTGAGGTAGGAACCATTGTCTGCTGATTACCAGTTCTTGGAGTCTCCAGATCAATGGCCTAAGCTGCATAAAAAAAAGACTGAACTATTCCACTATTATTCTGCTGTAAGGCGGATATGAACTCATAACCACAAAGAAACCCTGTGTGGGGTTTGAAGGTCTGACTCCTACTAGAGCCCTTAGTGAGCTTGGGAAGTGATTTCTGGAAAGCTTATTAGCACAGGTGTAGGTTTTTACTATTTTTAATATGTTTTCTCTGTAATGCTTTCACCCGAAGGATAATATGCTTGCTTATAAAGGGATATGGTGAGAATTTATAACTGGTGGCAATTATAATGGTCCCTAGTCTTTGAAGAAAAAGCAAAGCACAGATGCTAGCGTGTTTAGAGTGGCTTACTAGGGACACCACTGTGTAAGCAAGGAACTTGTTCAGCCTGGAAAAACTCCAGTCAGGAGGGAGACAGACATGTGTCTGCCCAAGGGAAGGGACAGCTGAGGAGCTGGGAGCCTAGAGTAGGCATCCTTGACAGATCACTGAGGGGGAAATTCAGGTGCAGTTGTCCTGAACTGTGAAAGTCAGGAGCCTCTAATTCATTTTGGGAATGGGAAGTTCAGGTAGTTACTCAATTTTGAGCAAGTACAGAATTGAAAAGTGTTTTATGACCCCTTCAATTTTCACAGTTTCTGAGGCTTTGACATCTGTTATAGTTCCATAGATTTCCTATGGAACAAACTATTAGTGATTCCTGGCCCCTGCTGTATCTGTGTGATTAACTTCAGCCTGTCCTTAGCCAGGATAATATTAAAGAATGACTCATAAAAGTTGCATTTTGTAATCCATTCCCATAATGGTTTGCAGCACACAAAAAATAGTACTATATTATTTATGACAACCTTGAATAACAAAACCAATCAGTCTATGGGCTAAGACATAACCCCGTTGTCTAGAATGTAAAAAAAAAAACCCCAAAACAAAAAACCCAAAGATGCTAAAATATATATATTTTATATATATACACACAACTCAGTGTGCCTCTGATACAGCAGCACATTTTAGGTAACCTTTCCCCCACTCCCTGTATTTCAGACATTTTTAATGGATTTTAAATTCAGTGCAAGACTAGGGTGTGTTATCTTGCTCTTCCATTGCTCGCTTGGTATGAACTAGCGGACAAAGTATATAATATGAAAAGTGAAGTAAAAAAGTATAAGTAAAGTAATTATGGTTTCTTTGTCCCACTGGAAGGTCTGAGCCCAGAAGTCTTCTCAAAGGGACTATGAATAACAAACATTAGCTACATAGGGTAATGGCAGATTCTGTGCTAAATACACTTACTATCCAATGGGCTCAGTCATGAGCCCTGTTATAGTTTCTTTGTTCCTGCACCACAAGTAAGTCCCTGCTATAGGTCTCCCCAGGTGAAAATTACTGTAGTAATCTGGTTTGCACAGGTGTAAACATTACTACACCATCTTCCCCATGGTCCCGAGGACCTGAGCTTTGTTGAGATCCAGCCCACCACTGTGGAATGAACTCCCACAGGAACCAAAGCCATCACCACCTTCTGCTCCAAGTGCAAAGCTCATTTCTTTTACCTTGCCTTCTCCAATATAAACATATAGCAACAAGACACGCTGCTGAAAGAACAAACACATGACAGATTTTAGTCATGTTGCTTATTGCACTCTTGGAAGGCGCTCAGACTCAATAATGATCACAGTGTAAGAACATGTGCACAATGCACTAGAAGTCATGACTGGAATAATCTTAGGCAGGTGAAGCTCTGGCCACAATGTGCTGCTTTTCAGCAATCTAACTGGCAGATATGGCTACAACCAGCCCTGTGTAGCTAGATCAGCCTCAGGGCTATTCCAACACTATGCCAGGTAACAGCAGCCATGCACTCAACGCTTTCTGAAAAAAATCAGGCCCCCATAAAATGTTATAAAGTGGGCATGTCAAAATTGAGGCACCAAAGTAACTAGTTAACTTTGAAAATCTGGGCCATTGACCCATGCCCTTAATACATGTAAAGTCACAACAAAAAAATTCCTAGCTGACCTTTTATGATACTATTGATTTATTTAGTTTTGATTTCTTTTTCTGTATTGGTATTAAAGAGTAAATTTTAATGATTCATGGATTACAAAGGCGCCAAAATAAAACTACTATCTGTTGTGTTCAGTAATGTATTCTTACTGTCATTAACATAAACCCGTGAGTACCGTAACAATGTTTTGGAAGCGTAACAGCCCCCCCTTAATTTTTTTTAAATGATGCTTACGCTTTGACAACTGCACAACTAAAACAAGTGAAGCATAAAAGGGTGTGTATCAGCGTCAATGTCAGATGTTTTTTAGGCTTGAAAATAAAAGCAGAGCTGCATTAAGTTCAAACATTGGTATTAGATGAAAAAGAGGAATAGTGTCCCCCCCCCCCCCTTGCTTTTCTGGAGACAGACATTTGTCGAAGAATGTAAAATTCAATTCCCTGGGGAATACCAAAGGCTTTTGGCAGACACTCTGAAACTTAAGATGAGTCTTTTCTGTAAGAATGAACATTAGAAGGAAAAAAGAAGAGGGGGCATAATTACTTTCAATGTTTATATGGCCATGGCTTCTTGATTCTGAAAGAGTATCTGACTCTACAAGGACTGGAATTAATCTAATTTTATAGAACTGCCAGGTGAAGTAAAACTACTCTTAATTATTCTGTGAGTCTTTATTTGTACATCATAATTCTCCTCAGAATAGTAATGGGAAAGAGCCCTCAAGATTATAAAGACATGTACAGTAACTTTTTTCCTTGTATTTGTGCTGTTCAATCTCTATACAACTTAACAATATTAGCTTTATACCTAGAAAGATGAGTAATGATCCGAACACCAGGGTGGGGAAATATTTCACCACCATCCCTCCCTCCAAACACCATTTAACAAACACGTTCCAGTTAAAGCTGAACAGACTGAAGAAAAACTACTGTGGCAGGCAGCACAATACTTAAATAGGCATAAACCACACAGGTGCTTAGGAAATGGAGTAATCAGACTCAGAAGAATAGATGTTGCTATGCATGACAATGCTATAATCAGTTCAGTGTAATGATATTCCAAAGCCAAAACCTAACCACCCTAAGGAGCTGTAGATTAGCAATGTTCTTATATTTACTGGACATATGTATTCTTTGCTGGAAGGATCATACAATTCTTTTAAAAAGTGTGTTTTCAACTGAAGGAAATTCCACACATGTATCAGAACCTCAAAAAGTTGCAAGATTCTAATAATCACGCCTCTCCCAGAGTTCTGTTTCATATTAATAATTGAAGAACCAGCATAGCCATCCCTATCTCACCTTGTGCTTCCCAAGGTGGCCTGCTGATATCCCTCTCTTTTACTGGATGACCTGGATCTTTTAAAGTGTACAGAACTTCAGCTCTATATATATTTAAATGAACCGATATGGGTTTGTTTGCACATTGGACATACAGGTACTTAGCTGACAATATTTACAATTTCAGTCTATTGAGTACATCAACAGAAGATGGAATAAACTAACTGGTCACATCTGTCATCTGTTACCAATTGGAAAAATCCACAGGGACCAAGCTAGGACTGGAACTGCAGTTCCAATATGCTACCACAAAATATCAGGAACTATGCAGAAAAAAAAGAAAACATTTCACACTGTCATGATATTCCAGGTCAGTTTTCTCATCTCTGCTCTGCAGTCACATATGCCTATAGAAATTGTAAAGAAGACATTTCACCTTTGAAAGAAAGTCTGATAAAAAAGATTCTAGAACTACAGAAACCCTCGAGTAGGTGACTCAAGGGATTGGTAAACAGGATACTAAAGTTTTTTAAATCTAGGTAACCAGTTTATATCTAACCCAGCTCAGTAGTGATAAAGTAGCTACCATCTGATCTGGTTTGATGGCATTTGTGAAATCATTTGTTGGTCTCAGATCATTTCCCAATGAATAGATGGCCACATGACCAAAAAAAGTGTCACTATAATTGACATTAGAAGGGAATAATCAAAAAGATTTGTTAAAAAAGTCTGGGTTTGGTTCTGTGGTATTAATAACCCTTTGTGCAAGTGATCTC
Source organism: Emydura macquarii macquarii (assembly GCF_026122565.2). Taxonomy (NCBI): domain Eukaryota; kingdom Metazoa; phylum Chordata; order Testudines; family Chelidae; genus Emydura; species Emydura macquarii. The sequence continues at coordinate 23,105,718 of NW_027132813.1, read as the reverse complement.
TCTTTTTGGTGCAGTGTTTGTAAAGAAGCATTCTTGTGAATGAATGTGACTTCATTTTGGGGGAATATGAGTGAATATTGAACTATCATGGAAAAAAATATGAGCTGCCATCTTGAAATCTCTGATCTATGAACATGCAGAGAAGTTTCTATCATCCCTATGAGGACCTGGAAACATTACCATATAACTATGTGCTCATACACCAAGATTAATTGATAAACAATTGGTACACACTTAAAGTGAATAATCGTTGCTGAAATGGGTTCCCATAAACTGCTCATTGCATAGTGTAAAATAAGAAACAAGCTAGTAAATGAGCGAAAATCTTGGGATAAACTGAAAAGTCTGAACAAAAGAGGTCTCAATTTGTCAAATAATTCACAACAAATAATTCAGCCACTTGTAACTGGGGCCAACTGACACAGTTGTTGGTATTTTCAGCAGAGAAAGGGTTTGATCAAGAGGGCAGCTGTGGTAAGCAAACAGTGACTGTAACTGGTGAGCAGAGTTTTGATAATTCTGGAACTGTAGTTCCAGCACTACCATTTTCTGGGGCGCATTTCTGAATAAGAAATAGAATGGCTATTGGATGTCTCAGAGTGTGCCACTAATAGTACATCAGTGAATACCAGAGAAGAAAATAAGAGGTATTTCTGATTGTAGCCCATCTTTAATATCAATATAAGAAAGAAGAATCAGATATGTTTTCTGTTGTTCTCTCTGACCAGCTATAGAAATCTTTTGCTTTTGGCCTGAAAATTGTAATACTGCTGTACAATTTTTAGTTGCCAGAATAATGGCATTTTAGTGCATGTAACATGGTTGAATATGCAGGCTACTCAGATAGCAAACACATGCCTATTTAATCTACCAAGAGGACCACCACCAAGAGGAGGAGGAGAAGAAGAAAAGAGTTTATTTCACAGACCCTGATGACTTTACAGGCCTATCAGTTTATTCTAGTTACATAATCAGGGTTACTACACCAGGGATCCATATATTTATCAGTTAATCTGACAGTTATCTGTCCCAAAGCCATGGAAGGTAATTAACGAGAGATAGTCAGGCATGGCTTCAGGCAGTAATTTAATACTGCCCTAAATCTCTGCATGAGCAAACCCACTAGCCAAAGGGAAATGCATACTGTACAAGGACATTTGTGTTCTCAAACATGATACCCCACGGAGTTTTCAGATGAAGCACTTTTCCAGTGATTAAATAATGAAATTCAAATGTACTGAGTTAATGTTATAGGAGAATGGTTAGTGTAGTGCATAGAGGAAAACAAGTTTCCCAATGAATAAAAAAAATCAGAATAAAAGTCAAATACTTAATGGTTAAGCCCTTCTTCGGTCACTCAAAGTCCCATTGTCCTTTGCTGATCCAGCTGGAAGATAAATGAAGTCGCCGCTCTTATTAAATGATTATTATAAAAATAATGTTGTGCTTTCTCTACATTCTAGAATAATTAGACCCATAAGCAATATCATTTGAGCTGATACTTTGACAAGAGGCGCTTTCCGTACTGCTTTGGTATGTAACAGTTTTCTCCCTCAGGGATAGCTTGGGGATGCGTTGTGCCTTCCCAGAACTCATAGTCATGCAGTGATAACACTCACATTGCACCAGCTCTTAGAATGATGCTTCCTTGCTCTGCAGACCTGTGGGGCGGTGGGAGGGAAGGTCAGGGTCAGGCCTACATCCTCTCTTCCCCTTTTAGGGTGTTTTGCACCCTAGCAAGGAAAGCTGGAGTAGTAGATTTTATTTTCAAATATGCTACACCTGTTTGAGACACAAAGTGGAGTCGTCTTCAGGACCAGCCTTAGATCCAGTGAAGAATTTGTATTCTCTTTAGTATACTTTACCCATATATTTGTAATTATACACAATTCCAGAGTCTGTTAAATGATCCATCTTGTACACTCACATCAATCAAGCAGGGTTTAAAAATATTTCTGTATGAAAATGTTGGAATTAACCTAAAGTCACAGGGTAAAAGTTTTCAACTATGTCTTCTTACTCCACTGATACCAATATAATTTGTGTAAAAAGTTATCCAGATTTACCTCAATAAAAAAGAAAACCAAAATATGCTTCTATCTAGTGGCATACTCAGATGAGTTTTCCAAATGATTACTGATTTTGAGTAGTAGGTTTCAAGTGTTCATCCTGAGATACCATAAAGGGGCCCCAGTTTTCAGAAGTGTTGGGCACCTACTGCCTGAAGATCAGACATCTTTATGGTACCCAAACATTAAGATACCCAATTCACAAAACACCCTAATGCACAATATATACATTTTAATTTAATGTAGAAAGTTTGGTGACAAGAGTGCTCAGTTATTTAGCCTCATATGGAAGGACATTAGAAACTGTGACGGACATTGTGAAATGGAACTAGGTGAAGAAAAACATTTTTTGTTGGCTAGCTTATTTCATTAATATTTGACTAGGTAGGCCCTAGGTAAAGGTCAGTTTCAATAGATTTCTATTATTCAGTAATAGCAGCAATGCTAATAAGCAGCAACCAACAAGATAAAGAGTATGTTTTTAAGCAATACTCATGTCAAATGCATGTTTTTGTTGTAGATATGTATATCTGTTTTGTTTTTATACCATGTACCAGACTGAGGACTCACCTATTGCAAAAAAACACACGTGCTTTAAAATATGAACTAGAGTCTGCAAAGGACGAGAGAGGAAGAGAGTACTTTCTCACAGCAACCATCTCCTTAGAAATATGAAAAGGAAAACTGGATGAAAACAGTTTTTCCCTGCTGATCGTTGCACATTATAGCCAGTTGTTATTGATTGCAAAATTACCACTTTAGAGCTAACAGTTTCCTGGCTCTGCCACATTTAAATAGCCAGCTACAAAAAGGCATCCTGGGAAAATGTTTCTACAAGAGATTAACCCTGCAATGGGGCAGGAACTCACCAGGGAAGGTATTTCTGATAAGAGTCTTTTTGTTGTTATGCCTACCACCACAACTCAATTCCCTTTCATGCATCCAAAGTGGGGTTCAAATCCTCTCCATTCCAAAGCAAAGTTATTTGATTTGTTCTTGTTTTAACAATGAGAAACATCAGATATATTTTCTGGAATACTCCTTGGAAGAACAAAATGAGACAAGGAAATATTAGACCCAAACCTGAACTCCAGCTTTCATGCTACTGTGATATTTCTTACTCCAGTTCTTTAGGCCTCAAGTAATTCCTTCAGATAAAGCAGGGAAGATTCAATACAAATATGAAGAAAGTAAAAAAGGAAAAACAAAAGAACCCAGCAAAGTGAAAGGTTGTGTGTGTTTGTTTTGAGCAAGGCAAAAGGCACAAGACTAGTTTTATATTTTCTGGTTCTCTTTATTGGCAAGGATGATAAGGGAAGAGTGTTTGTTCTTTATTTAGTTGGGCCAGATGTTCAAGTAGTTAGTGTGGTGGCTGCTAGCCTGCTGACACATGAGAGAAACCAAGTGGGGAACTCCAGAGCTGAAAGTGAGAAGCTGTGTGCCTGTGGACTAGAACAGGCTCACGGTCTCTAACACAAACTGATCAGTGGGCTTCTTCCCTGGCAAAAGCAAGCTTATCTGAGCGTCATAGCAGTTTGAACCCTGGCTGGGCCACCACTTACATGACAGGTGCCATCTTGACTAACAGCAGAGATTGAACTGGGGGCCTCCAGAGTTAAAAACCTCAGAGCTTGAGTTAAACAGCCAGGCTCTAAAGTGGTGAGCTGTAACAGACTCTCAGCCTCTGTGGACTGGGCACAACTCAGTGGCTTACGTCAGCACCCACAAGTCATGCATTAAAGGGTTTTCAGGATACATTTCTACAGCTGCAAGATCAGGAGCTCAATTCTGCTCTCATTGAAGTCAATGGCAAAGTTCCCATTAACTTCAGTGAGCTAAGAGTGAGGCCCTGTTTGTTATGACGCATATTTTACGAACAAGCCAAAGCTACGAGAATTAATAGCAGTGTGAGGTTTAAATTGATGAGTGTCTTAAAATACTGAAACAAGCTATAGCAAACAAATGTGAAAGGGATTGTCCATGATCTTTCATGATTTAGCTTCATAATGCTTTTCTACCTGGAAAGTTGGAGCTGCTGCCACTTAAAATTAAGTTATATCCTGTATTTTTCATACACCTATTCTTTTCCTCCTTGTGAACAGGTGGTCAGCCTGATGCTCAAAAATGCAAAGTTCAATGGTTGGCCACATTGCATTCTCAGCCTGCAGTTCAGTCCCTGCATTGTGCTTGGAGGCAGAGGCAGGCCAAGTGACTTGTCAAAGATCACACAGGAAATCTGTGGCAGAGCAGAGAATCACTCTCCCTAAATCCTAGGCTAGTGCCCTAACCAGCAAACCATCCTTTCTCTCTGCCAAGCTGGGTCTCAAGGACATGTTAGATCTGGGTGGAATTCCACAACAGTGTGTATAGCTAGTTTATCTACAGCAGACCTGGCATTACCCAAGCAAATGGTCATGCAAAAGAAATGCATGTTAGCTGCTGGACATTGGACACTGGACACAATTTTCCCCCCCCACTAAGAAACCGTGTTTTAGCTGTATTTCTGGAAGCAAGAAATACCAGCGATCTTGCCAATCTCCCTTTGTTTGGGTGTGATTTCCAGCTCTGTTTTCTGCCAAGAAATTCAGATAAGCTTTGGATTAGCATCCAAACTAAAAGCAAATTTCAAACCTTTTGAAGTTCTCTCCTCACTACTCTACAAGGCCTTGGTCCTACATTCAGATCCACTAGCATAGACCACACACCTGTGCAAAGGCATGTTCATGTGGCCGGGAGTCCACACTAGCAGATCCAAATGCAGAATCAGTATGTAAGTATCATATTTTGCACTGACACATAACATTAAAAACCAGCATCCAAAAGCATGTCTCTTTACATTTCCTTTAAAGATGGTTTTACGATTCTTTTTTCTATTCTGCCCTATATATGATGGGCCAATTCAAAGAATGCCTTTCCACAAACTTCTGTGGGCTTTAGATCAGGCCCTAAACACCCTTTATCAGAATGTAATATTTTAAGCCTGTGCAGCTATCTTTAGTTTAGCAGGGTTTTCACAGGCTGCATTTCACTTTCAAAGATCGAACACAAAATCAGACTGAACTGGCAAAATTAACTCTGGATAGCAGCCAAATCACACACTGACCACAAACAATATTAAATATTTAAAAATACAAAGCAACACAAAATAAATTCCATACTTATCTATTAAAATGCTAGGTTTTCCAGTTCCTAATGCTTATGTTAAAATTGCTACACTCAAGATCCTTAGTTTCTTAGATTAGTAAATAGCATCCTTCTCCATTTCTAAAGATTATTTTTAACCATTCTATATTTTAGGGTATGTATATGTAATGCTGAGCATTAGCCCCAGTTAACAGGACCATCATAGCTACATCTGTGTTTAATGAGCCTATATGCAACTATGCACATTCATTTTTCATGTTGCCAGTGTAATTTCAGGTGAGTTTAGCCCGAGCTCTGCACTGAACTCCATGCAAGTAGGCCCTGTTCCCATGCAAAGCCATGCAGAAATCTTACATGCAGAGGGGTACTGCAAAGCCCTGCTCAAATCAATAGACTCCGTGCAGGGGACTGCCAGTGAAGGTCTTTGCAGAGTTAAGGCTTTTGTGCCCCCAAGAGTTGGTTTTTTGTTTTTCCCTGTGCCTTGCAAACTGAACATAACATTGAGTATATAGAAAGCAGAGTTTTTTTTTTAAAAAAATGCAACCGTTTGGTTTGGTTTCTAATCTGACAGGGGATTTTGGTTCAGGGATTTTTTTTTCTAAATCATCACTGGTTCTTTCAAAGCTTTACATTGCTGGAGATGGGGAGAGGATAATTTACAGTAACAACAAACAGTTGCTCCCGCTCATTGTGTCAGCTGCTGATTTTGAAAGCTTGTTCTGTCTTCCCCATCTCTAAGGTTGACATCAGCCACACGGTGAGCTTTAAAAATGACAAAACTTTAAGCTTGCACTCATTTTATAGCTACAATATTTAAAAGCCCAGCCATCTTACTTCTTTAATTCTTCTGGAAATAAATATTTCCATCTACTCCATCCCAACCAATCTAAGCAAGAAATCTTACAGGATACATAAGGGAAAATGTCACAGCAATTCTAGCTAACACTGCTTTTTGTATCACAGATACATTTTGGTCTCAAAGTGAGCAATCAGGGCCATCCCAATGGAACATGGAGCTCAAGGAACACCAGAACATGGGGGTCCCTATGACTCCAACCCCCACACAGTGGTCATTCCCTCTAGCCTAACCCCCATTTGGAATGGTACTTAGCAGGGTTCCCTCCTTTCACAGGCAAACAGGAGAGCAGCACAGTCCCTCCCAATCTCCCTCCTAACTAGAAGGGCCTCCTCAGGAGCAGTAGAGATAGTAGCAAAGGGGCCTTTGGTACTTACCCCTGAAACCAGGATGCATCTGCTTGGGTGATGATCATATTGGTCCCTTCTGACCTTAGAGTCTATGAGTGATTGCCTTTGGCCTGTAGTGCCCTTTTCCAACCATACATTTCTCCAGAGGCAGTAATGGGAGGACTCCCCTGTGGAGATGAATGGAGCAGTTCACAGAGGTATTGTGTCACACTGTGAATGCTAGCCCCTTCCTTTGCACCCCTTCATGGCATGATGTCACACTGCAGCACCCTGCCTCAGTTTCCCCACTTTTCAAGACTCTTTCTCAATCAAAACACTCAAACCCTTCTGATTCAGCCACATCCCTCCTTGGCACTAGGGTTATTAAAATAACCAAACATTTCCGAACTCCATAGTGCCCATCTTTCCCACTGGGGGGTGTCTTCCAGGCTTTCCCTGTCCAGTCTTTTCCCTGAATACTTACAGTTCCCCAGCAGCCTCCATAATCTTCCTCAGGTCCCACCTGATACCTCAGGGATGCCTCCCGGAACACACTTTCTCTCAATTACTATACTATCCCTCAGCATGTTCCTCTTCCCCCCACCCTTATAGCTTCCTACTCCTCTATACAGAGGAATCAGTTCTTGATGCCCAGCTGGTTCTACTAATTAAACCTCTCACCCCATCCCAGATGTGGCAGGCAGGGTTAATTGGAAGGGGCTGACCAGCTCCAGCCTCTAGCTCTTAAAAGGGTAGGCCACCCCATCACACAGGCTTTCTGCAGACTCAGGTAGACATCACTGCAGTTATGCTCAGTTCACATTTTCAAGCTTTACTTCACAAGCACATGCGCAAGATGCTTACTTTCTTTCTAAATGAAAGGCAGGCTCCACTGGCCTATAGTGCTTATGCTTTTTTCCAGCCCTGGGGCTGGATTTCCAGAAAGTGCTGAGCATCTGCCCTATGCTTAAACATGCTTCACCTTCTCCATGTCATATCCCTGTGCACGGGCCTACTGCAGTCACAGCCCTTAGACTCCCCTGACCACAAGAACTATTCCTGGCTCACAATGCTGCCAGATGCCCTGGAGAAGTTGGGAAGTGGATGGGACTATGCCTTGCCCCCTCTATACTTAACAGTAAAATGGGTATTTCCTTTAAGGTACAGTTCAGCCCTTCACCTTGCTGTGTCTCATTTTACTCTGTTGTCAAATGACTGTTTTGAGACTGTCAGTTGCATAAACTAGTATAAACTAGTAGTAAGTAGTCGAACGAGGCACTAAACCCAACAAGGTAAATGTTTCAATTGCAAGTCAAGTTCAAAATCCTGCTACAGATTTTAGCAAATAGATCGTCATCAAGGGAGAAAGAAGCTAACTGACAAAATGGTATTACTATGGTGACATTGTGGTTTCTGTATATAAGTAACGTATGTGTATCTTATTAGAATGAAAACTGCAGTGTGTCCAGATACTTCCTCAGTTGTTGCTTCATATATCTGGAACATGTTAAAAAGTCATATTCCGTTCTAAGTGATGCATTGTACGTGTATCCTGAATGATACTCTGCACATATAAGATTAATGCATACTCAGTTTTGGTTTTTCAAAAGGACACGTGCCCCATCTGCGTGCTACCTCGCCCAGTGCACACAAATCTATTGGGGTTGTGTGTGTGCATTTCCAGTAATGACTGAATGTGTTTTGGCTGCCTGGGAACTCCAAGCTCTAATTCAGGTTAGAAATGACGATTTCTACCCCTTCTGTCCAGGCTCCTTGGCAGTTTTTATAAACACCCATTATACTTGAAAGAGTCAGAGCTGCTACTCACTGAGCTTGATCCTCCGCTCTGTTTCAGCAGCTTTACACTAGCTTACCTCCATTGAAGTCAACAGTGTAAAACTGATGCGACATAGTGGTACTCTAGCCACTGGTGTTTCTGTAAATCAATTAGCACACTGAGAGTTCCCCCTTTCCTTTAGGCATTGCTCACATGATGTTAATTCCTGGCCCTATTGAAATCAATGACAAACTTCTCTTGATTTCAATAGTGCTGGGATTTCACCCCAGGCTCAGGATTTGACCTCATATTTCAAGACCATAGGTATAAACACTGAGAACACATATTCCATAACTACACATTTTTCTACAAAAGAAGCACTAGAAAATTAGCATTATATAACACACAAACACACTACATCCCAGTGTTTTACTCCCTATGAAGAGTTCTACTTTTCTGTTCAAGGAGAAATTGAAGGATACAATTGTTTAGTGACTTGAATCTGAAGGTGTTTGGCTCTGACTTGGCCTCAAACCTGAATCCTAGATTAAACTTGTTTAGACTGAGACCAGAAAGTGCGCATTCTCGCCTTGCCCTTCTCTAGTGTACACTGGTCAAAGGATCTCACAGTGCAGTAATATATGTTCCTCTTAGGCCGTGATCCAGCTTCCATACAAATAAAGGGAAAGATTCACTGATTTCATTGAGGGAGTGGATTGGGACTTTAAGCCCAGATCCTCAAAGGTGTTTAGGTATTTAAACTCCATTGAAATCAGTGGAAGTTAGTCTCCTAATCTTTGTGGATCAGGGCCATAGTGACTTCTGGAATTGTACCCAAAAGACTAATGCCATAAAAATCTACTATATATTTTTCTTAAATGTACCCCTCTTCCCCACAACAATGTTCATACATGCACACACACTGAAAGCTGCGAAGCATGCATTCAATGCCTTATCCTTGTAGGTTTTCCATACATTTAGCCAGCACAGTTAATCTACCCCTCAATAAAGTACACTGGAAAATATTCCTCTAATGATGAGCAACAAGAAGAAAGAGCAAAACTGCTAAAGACATTGCAAGTCTATTGTTATTATTTATTTTTCCCTTTCAACAGTTTTATTACTTCCGTGTTATTTAAGTGCAAGCTGCCTTAATAAAGGCAGAAAGTAATAAAGCGCTTTAGTAATACCTGCAAACATTTAACATTAAGTTGGCAGAAACAATCCATTTTTAATAACAGTCTGTCTTGGTAACCTTGTATTCTGACCTTGTATTCACCAAGGTGAAAGGTGAAGATTAAATCTTCTCCACCTTTCTGAATGCAGCTGCTGTGCACACAGACTTTAATTGATGTGAGACCCAGCTTTGTAACTCAAGACCTTCTCCCGCCTGCAGCACTGAAAACATGCAATTCAAGGCTCAGTTTCAGCTGATAACTGGTCCCTCTCAGCTGATGGTCTGGACAGGAGAATGAAGTCTTTGTCATTATCTATCCTCCATCAAGATAGCTCTTTTTCATAACTCTGGTATTCAGGTCAGGCCTATAATGATGGCCTCTCAGCAAGAAACATGATGAAGTGAAACAAAAATAAAAAGGGGATAAACTTAATTCACTGCTGAACAAAGCTGTTAGAAGGAAGCAGGGCACTGGCCTGCTCACACTGAATGTTGTGGGTTTTTTTTTTATCTGCACAGCCCATTATTCATTATTTTTAATTCCTATACAAAATAAACATTTCCATCCATTCATTGCACTATACGGTTTCCAACAGCAATTTCTCTTCTCTCCCCATGTACTGTTGGAACATCAGTACATCTCAAGAGCTTATTTGGGTCCTAGTATAATGGGACTTCTGGTTGGTGTCTTTGTGGGAACCGAATCTGGGACCTCTGGGCTTTACTGCTTGAACTAAAGTACCCAGTCTGTTATAATGAAGCTAGCAAAAAATTCTTCAAAGGAAAAGTAATGATATTTTGGATCCAATCCTGGAAGTGCTTAGATGGGGAAGTGCCTCTGAAATCAAAGGGGCCAAATTCAGATGTTATGTGTAAAGTGGTGTAAGTTAGTCCTTCTTACACAAATTTAAATGTCCTTAAACTTACACCAACTCTACTGCTGTATAAGGGTGTCTAAATTAGGGAAAGGAGGGAGTAATATATACCACTTTACATTTCACATCTGAATTGGAATAACAAATAAGGAGTGTTTCCAGGATCGGGCTCTTAGCATCTTTTCGAGGACCCACATATTGCCATGCATGATGATCCACTTGCAGAGCAGCATCGCTAGCACATGTCAGCCAAATGTGCATTGCTGAGTTTAGATTCATATTCTTGATGAAGAACCAGCATGTGATATACACATTGGACTTATTATTTCAAAACTAAAAAAAAGAAAAAAAAAGAGGGGGTTTGATATATTCTGCCAATGTTGAAAATTGTGCAAGAGTATTCCCACAATACCACATTAGCGCTTTATATGCAGGACTATAAAGTTATCATGTATAATATTCTGCATGATCTAAAAAAATCTGTAAAAAAAAGCAAGGGGAAAAAAAAGCAAATGAGAGCTTTTCTTTTGCTTTCAGCTTAGTCTTTTTTATGAATGTCCTGGCAGCTCCACTTATTTTAGAGTAGTCTGGCCTCTTTTGTCCTTTGGTTTTAATTCCAGCACTTGGTAAAATTTAGGTTTTCAATCACCGGGTAAGTTCACACTGGCCAGCTCCCAAATTATCACAGTGAATGTTTTCACCCTCCTGCTAGCAAAGGTGATGAGAATGTGTGTGCCATGTGGTTTGTATAATTCCCAAAAGTCTGTGTAATTAGATAGCCTCATGGTTAAAGGCTCATGTAGTATAAACTGTGCTTGAGCTAGGAAGACATTTCTGATGAGTCTCAAACCACTCTAGTAATCCCTAGAGACTCCAGATGTTTTCACAGAGCTGCATTACCAAAGAGTCATCAGCTACTATAGGCTTAGTGCAGGCAGTTTAGAAGTGCTGTTTTTTTCTGAATGGAATGTTTTTATGTGGAAAGTACAGAACCTTTTAAAAGAAATGATCCAGTTCGGATCCCTTTTAATATACTACTAGCTGAAAGCCCGTGCTGTTGCATGGGTGTAATTCATAAAGTCATATGTGTAAAAAAGCCAAAAACTAGATGGTAACAGATTGTGAATCCCAGTGATGATATTCAAAACAAAAAGAGCTCTCAGCCATCGCTTTACCTGACTCAACAGACATTTTAGGCTTCAGAACGATGTGTGGCGTTATTGTGTATGCTATTTGTACTGTTCTATGGGTGGTTGTGTTGATTTATGTGGGCAGTGTGTTGTGCTGGGAGAGTTGTGTTGGTTTGTGCATGTAGCAAAGGTGGGGTGCATGTTGTGTGGAGGGGCTGTGTGTGTTGGGTGTCACTGTATCTGGCTGTGTTGTGTTGATTTTGTCTAGGGGAATTTATGCTGGGAGATTTGTGTCATTGTGCAGGTGGCGAATGAAGAGTGTGTGCTGAAGTGAGGGGCTATGTGTGTTTGAGTTATTGCATATACTGGTTATGTTGGTGAGTGGGTGGCTATGGCACAGTCTTCCTCATAAAACCAATGAAATTGTTGCATGCAAATTAGCTGTAGAGAGCAATGGTGGTGACTGGTTGAGTCACCTCTGATATTACAGTGGTCTAGGATTCTTGGCGTGGCATCGATACATGCCTTACAGTAGCTGTACAGCACATGGCTGTAATTGGTAAAGTCAAAATGGCTGAAAACTTAAAAACTGGATGGTTACAGATCATGAAACCCAGGAATGAATCAATTTGGAGATATTCTGAATAAAAAGAGCTCTCAACCATGCTTGCGGTGCTTCCTTCATGTCACACTGACTCAACAAACATTTTAGGCTTCAGAATGATTCATAGAGTGATTTTCTGGGAATCCTGTTATATAGCAAAACGTCTCTAAAGAGGGGAATTTAAAATTGACCTTTGGACAGCAGAAGATGAAACATATGAGATCAGAGAACAATACCGCATAAGGATATTGGACACTTGCAGAAAAATACCAAGGAGCATGTGCCTAAATTTTCAATGGTTGTGGGGACATTATTGTGTTTTGGTAATTCTCTTGCTTAATATTTATATATTTTTTCAAATGGTGTCAGGATCTATAATTCTTTATGGAAGAATCCCTTACACTGATCATTTTTGCATATTTCAGGGAAAAAGAAAAAGCGATACACCATAAACATTGGGTGGGAAAAGGGCTTAACTGTCAGGCTCTGAGTCACATACAGATAGAAATAATGATAATACAGAGAGTTGAAGACTACTTGAGTCATTTTTGTATTTCCTGTTATCCCGCTGTGTAATGTACAGTAATTGTTGAGGTGCTGCAGCATGGTCAACCGAGAAAAGAAATGGTGATGGAGTGAGAAATTTAGCACCAGTTAACTAGCTCTGAATTACTTACCTGAGTCATTGTTGCGTAAGCTAGTGTCTGTATAAAGAAAACAGGAGGAGGAGTAAAGGGCAAAATAAGACAACAGTCAGGATTTATGGAAGGGTAACAGCATATTGCTGGCATTCTGTCTAGCACAAAAGGCAGTTTGAGTTGCAAAGCAGGATGATGAAGGTTGGGCTACTCCAATGCACAGCTTACTGCTTCTTTGTGCTGAGCTACTTTATGTCTGGATTCTGATGCCCATTAGGATTTGTGGATGATACTGCACATACATTGACCCGCTTCAGGGCAAGATGAGACCCCTAAATCAAATCCCATGGCCTTTGGGACACGCTAGGTATCCAAGCATATGAACTGACTATATCTAGGTGCTATGAAGGGATTCTGCATGGCTTCATGTGCATGAAGAAAAAACTCCATTTCCTCTTTCTTTCCCTTGGGCAACAGCACGTCACAGGGTGGGATTTATCTCGCAGCGGGTCTTATGTTTTTGTGGTGTGTAAAATTAGAAAGAACTGACTCATTCATTGCTCTCCTACTTCTCACCCTAAATGTGCCCGTCTTTTGTTTATTTGTTAATTGAAAACAGGATATTACATTTGAGAGAGGGAAAAAAAGTTATTTTGAAAAAGTAAATACCATCCCCCCCTCGCCCCAGACAATCTGCTTTTGACCACAGAAATGTTCAATGTAATTTGTGGTCATTGTTTTTAACATTCTAATTGTATTAAAATACAATTAAAGAGAGCTACACTTCTGATTTCCATGGACTTGCTCAACCCTATTTCTCTGATAGGATTCCAGGCCAGACTCCACCATTGACTCTCTGTGTGAACGTGGGCAAATTACTTAGGCTCAGTTTTGAAAAGTGGTCTGTAATTTTGGGCACCTCAATTTTTATGGTGTCCAAAGTTAAACATGTATTTCCAAATACTGGCTTCAACTTGGAGTTGTAGGTACCTCTCACTGCTGAAAACCAGGGCTTAGCTATGTAAAGTTGGGCACCAAACACTAAGACACTTGACACTTTTAAAAAAACGTGAGTCTTAACCCCTCTGGTGCTTCTGTTTCCCCACCTGTGAAATGGGTTTATCGACTTTCATAAAGTGCTTTGGGATCCACGGATGGTAAAGCACTAATGTAGTGTATAGGAATGAGGTAGTATCCCTTTAAATAGCTTGTGAGCCCTCTAGTGGCTCTCACTGGTTTCTATGCTTTAGAACCACCCAAAAACCTGTCAGAGTGGCTGTGTATATAAATAACTAGGCCTTGCATGTTGTGTATAGTTTGTAAACATGGTTATTTGGACCCCACTATTCCTGCATATTAAGTTTGCTGTGTAAAGAACAAAACACACAACAACTGTCAAGGAGTATACAATCCTGTGTCATCTCTTTGGCTAACTCAGTGTAGATTGGCAGACTACTGGCAGATCTTATAGGCCTCCAGGAAGAAGAGAATTGTAAGGTCAAACTTGAAGGAAGTATCATAATGATAAGGAGGTTACAGTCATAGAGACCTGTCTGGAAAAAGCACAAAGACAGGTATGGGAGATAGGGGCAATAAGGGTGGTCAATTGTGCTATTTAGGAAAAGGATACTGGAACAGTTAGGCAATGAGTGGAATCTAGGTTTCACCCATCTGTGTTGTATGAGGTGCCTGGAATTAGATCAGACTTGAGCTCAGCAAAATCTACACTTGCAGATCCTTCACGGAGAAAATTCTATCTCCTAGATCCTGTGAAAGTTAGAATGGGTTCAGGCAAAGCATCCCAAATGAACTGAGCTGAAAGTAAGAATATCTTCCATAGAACTTGTCTGTACAGTGCTTAAGACAAGGCGGGTATTGAGAATCATAGAAATGTAGGACAGGAAGGGACTGCGAGATGTTATCTAGTCCATCCTCTGTGCTGAAGCAGGACCAAGTAAATCTAGACCATCCTGACACGTGTTTGTCTAACCTGTTCTTAAAAACTTCCAGTGATGGGATTCCATAACCTCCCTTGGAAGCCAATTCCAGAGCTTAACTAACCTTATGGTTAGGAAAATTTTTCTAATATCTAACCTAAATCTCCCTTCCTGAAGATTAAACTGAATACTTCTTGATCACTGTCAGTGGATATGGAGAACAATTGATCATGTCCTTTTTATAACAATCCTTAACATATTTGAATGCTGTTATCAGGTTCTCCCCCAGTCTTCTTTTCTCAAGACTAAACATGGCCAGTTTTTTTAACCCTTCCTCATAGGTCAGGTTTTCTAAATCTTTTATCATTTTTGCTGCTTTCCGTCATGCTTGATTAGGATTCCTAAGTGCCACCATACTATAAATAATATAATTGCTTGCCTTTATTTTGCATATTCAAATAGTCACATGTGTAGGTTTGTGCTAGCTGTGCACAAAATGGTTTCATGCCTACATTTGTGGGAAGAATCACTAGTACCCACAAATGAGGGCAAGCAAAATAGAAGGCCATTTAGAGGTTGGCTATAAAAGTGGCCCTCTGTTTCACTGTGAAATAAAATTTGACAGTTTGTCAAAGATGACATAAAATCTCACAAGCAAAGAAGGAGTAATACATTTTTGCTGTATCAAATTAATTTGGACCCAAGCTTAATCTATGATGCGATATAGCGAGATGCAAACTAAACTCTCTTCTATGAGGAAGGTGATATCTGCATCAGACACTCTTGCCTCTCAGCTCTTCATTGACTTAAAAATGTAGTTTGACTGCCTTATTCAGAAAAAGACTTTGGCATGAAACGGCATCTTTGTAAGAGGATTAGCAAAATTACATTCTTTTAATGACTGGCTAGATGTTTGCTCTTACCGCTAACATTCCTTGGCTCTTATTGTTAATTATCAGTGCAAATGCTCTCTATGAATTTTTTTTTTTAAATTGTGTGTAATCCATCATTTCATCCAGGTTTTCTTGAAGATTCCCATATGAAATTATCTGATAATTGGTTTTCCTAGGGACCCATTCAGCTAAAGCCCCAACCCCACAGGGGTGGAGGACACCTTGACCACACAGCTGCAGGAAAGTCCCATCACTACTCATGCTGACAAGGTGCCATTGCCACTGGCCCAGGAGAACTAAAAACTTTCCTGGCTAGTTAATGCCCACCTTTATACTCCAGTGAAGGTTGACACAAAGTCTCTCTCCTGTAGTCATCAATGGAATATGACCAATTTGCAGCAGCCAACTGATGATACTTAGGGAGCTCACTGATAGAGGTGGCCTGATTTTCAAAAGCGCTGCACATCTAGCAGTTCCCAATGAGATCTCCTCTGGGTGCCCAGCAATTTGGAAAATTAAGCCAACTATTTATGTCTCTAAAGATGGATTTATGAGCCTGACTTTTGAAAATCTTGTCCCAAGATTAATTTGGCTTAGTCCTCTGTTGCAAGATAGGAAAAAAAAAACCTGCCCTTTTAAAAGTGCCTAGATGAGGATTTATAATTCAGAAAAAGGCTCTGAAGAAACATTTGTCAGGCTAGTGTGTACACTGCAGGTTTATATAATAGAATTAATTGCAAGGGCTCTGCTGGAATGATTTCATTCAAGAGGGTTATTCGAGGTATTGAAAGAGGGATTTCACAGCTGAACGAAAAAGGATTTTTCCTGAGACTGGTGTAAGAAAAACACATTTAAATTTCTTAATACAGTCCTTCTGCCTCAGGGGGGCTATTGTTTTCATGTCTTGAGATTGAGCAGATACCTTTATTCACAAATCTATTCAGGAATATCTTGAAAACATTCAGTGCCTTCCTAACACAGGTGTTTAACATCTACAGGTGGCAAAGGAGTACATTTACTTGTTAAAATGTGAGCCTATCGAGTTACAAGAGTTACACAGAGTTGTGTCACATCCCTACAAAGGTGGGGATGTAAAATAAACAGAAGAGGTGTTTCTAGCATGCAAGGAGGATTTGGGCCTTTAACAGGTGAGATTGAAGAAAAATTAGAAAAGGTCAGAGGGTGAAAACAGAAAAGGTCAGAGGTCAGTCACTGAACAAGGAAAATAAGTTTGGGGGCCTTCATTTCACCATTCAGGTCTTTATTTCCAAATGCTAATGGTGACCCTTAATATGTAAGTGATTCTTTTAAAATGCAGATTTTATGCTGCAGTTTTGAAGTATTGTATATATTATTTTATTCTAAAGTATGTTGAAGCAGACATTGTTATGGTTTCTACTGCTAAATATTAACACCTCTGGGAGTCCATTTCCTCCTACCAATGTTCTCTCATCCTCCGTCTTTCTCGGAGAAGGTCATTTTTACTTCTCATTGCTTCTTTTATGATTGCTTTTAATAGAGATCCTAGTTATTTGGAGAAAACCAAAACCATTTTGCATTCTCAGGATTTTGTCCGAATGCTCTAACACCCAACTACTGCATAGCATAATAACAACAATATTGTTGATATCCAGCAACAGAAAGGGTGAAATCTCTGTCTCAACATACTTTATAATAATGTTTAGAAAACAGTGTGTGATTCCATATGGCTACCTCTCTCACTGATGGCTTCTTGGCCGGTAAGCTTTGCTGGTGATTGGAGAGCTAGACTTAACAGACAGGAACAAATTACATGGCCACAGATGCAATAGCACGTCTGATGTGCTGAGAAAAGGAACAGGTGGGATGAAGGTCCCCAGGCTCTGACCAAGACTGCAGCAAATAAACAACAGTAGATAGTGTGACATGTGGAAAGAGTGTGAGGCAGTACAGTTTGACATCTTTGCCATAAGGACTAGCTGGGCCAACTGACAGCTTGCATCTTTTCCCCCTCACAGCTGCAGTTGCCATATTGTATGTATTCTTTCCTTAAAATTCTGCTGAATATTCAATTTGCAAACACAGTAATCTGAGAGCAAAGCAAGAGGTACATTTTTAGTGCATGCAGGAAATGTAGACACAAATTCTGATACTGTTACACCATTAATATCTTCCTCACCACATAGAAACTTTACCCATTGTTATCTGGACCTTCATTAGATACATGCAAATACATTTTCTAGTATATTCATTTCCCAGAGCTCTGTGTATGTGCCAATGTGTAAAGTATTTATTTGTCTACTGCTTCTTAGGCTATAATTTTCTCCAGGAGGAAAGAAAGGTTAAACCACACTTTTAAACTAGTAGCCCAAAGTGTTATTATGGTCATGGTCACACTAAAACTATAAGAAACCAAGTTATCCCTGCAGTGTGATTTAAAAAAAAACCCAACATAATTATGATTGTCTTTTGGTAGCAAGGTAGGTAATTATACTCTGTATTTGTGCCACTTGTAATTCTACACAATTTGTTCCAAATCTGTTATTTGACAAGAGTAGGAAAGGAAAACCAGAGGTGGATAGTTAAGGGAGTGTCTTGGGAACTGTCAAAAGGTAAATAAAAGTGATGAATCCCTATCCCATAACCCTGAGCCAAACTTCAGAAACTGGGCAATGTTAAACATGGGATTCTTGCCGAGCAGTGAGCCACCCATAATACCATGAAGAGCCAACTTGCTTAGAAGAAAACAGCATTGCAACAAAACCGAAGGAAACACAGTCTCAGTGTGCAGAAAGTATATTTATAGTTAACTTTTGCTAGGAGGGCACAAATTCATTATTTAACAAATTCTGGTTGGAGGCAAGGGGGGAATAAGTATTTTAGGAGCTTTACTCTCCTAACATGGATTTTCTTTAAAGGATTCCAAACATTAAAATAAATAAATAAATAAAGTCCACAAATCTCAAGGGTTTAAGTTACATTATAATGTTAGACATGACATAAAACATCGACAGTTCCTTTAAAAAAAAAAAAAGCTTTTGAAAGAGAAGATAACCGGTGTCGTATTACTAGTAAGAATTCTGCAGCTAGCACATTTTTAAGGTAAATTGCCTTGGAATGAAAAACAATGCACATACTGTATTGATACATTATTACCCTGTGTGACTTTGTTTATAACATTTATCTTTACATTCCCCAAAGAGAAAGAGAGCTTGTAGCACTTTTAATATGTACTTTATGATGAGTGCATATTAAATAAACTTGGGAGGTTGGTTCAAGATCCTTTAACTTCAGTATATGTCTTTCTTAGCAAAGCATTGAAAATGCCAGCTGGAAAAGGGGTTTGAATAAATCCATTACCAGCCTAAATGCAGAAATGCATATTCAATTTCTTACTGGGCAGGGACAAATATTCAATAAGGGCCAAATGCATCCGGGCTGCACCATGCCTCAGTTTTAGATTGCATAAGTGACTACCCAAAGTTCCCGGGTCACAGAGCCTAAAGCAGCCTTCCTTCATGAGAATGATATGCTATTTCCATGAGGAAGAGGATGGTAGAAATCTGTGAAACAGCATAAGCTCTAGCTCTAGTTCTCCCCTGCTCAACATCCCTCTGCCCAGAGCTGAGCAACCATTCCCTGTTGTGTGTGTCTATTGTTGGGGGAGCACCCTTAGATGCAAAGGCAGAGACAGGTTTTGTGCTAAAAAAAAATCAAATAATATTAGAATACAGCCCTTCCCTTTGTCCTTTGTAATATAATTGGTTGTAGACATGGTTATTGAGTTAAAATACATTGATATTTAGGCACACAAGTGGTCCACATTGGGTACTGCCCCTTCTGATCTGGTTTGATGGTTCTTGTACGACCTAGGAAAAAAAGTAATTTTGGTAGCAAAATTCCAGGACCTCAGAAGACTGCTATGCATGTATTTTATATGTCAAGTGAGAAACAATTTCCCATACCCCATGTACATCTTACTTAATGTATGAACTGGTTTTAAAGCCATCAGCATTCCAGTGCACCATTCTCCCATGTTACTTGCAGTGGCAGATCAGGGATAGACACTTAAGCATACCAATAGGACTCCAAGCTGAGCAATCACAATTCATATTTTTCTGTTTTCTTGCCTCAAGTCTGCTAAGAGTGACTGGAACCATCAGCACCATGAAAGGGGATCACAATGATACAGTAAATTATGGTACTTTGAGTCTACAGCTCGATTACTCAATATAGTTTCAAAATAATCACTTTTCAGTGTCAGGCAATGAATCTTAAATCCTGTAGGCAGAAACAAACAATGCAAATGAACAAAGACCTGACATTATCCAGTTAGAAGACTCTTTAGCCTCAAAAAAAGATGTTGGGGTTTTGGTTGATGAAACAAAAAGTTTAAAATGTTGATGAAAATCTGAAAAGTTTCAACAAACAATCGAACAATCTTCATGAGAAATTCCCCATATAATCAAAAAGCTGTTTTTCATTAACAAAAAAAGTTATGATGAAATGTTTTCAACAAGTTCTACTAACCGTGACTGAAATCATATTTCTCTCAGAGGGGGAGAATTTACACTTTTATGTCAACCTGCAAATCCAACAATGGAGAAAATGGTAAATATCTATCTAGTTTAGTACATCACCATATAAATATAATAAAACAAGGAAGAGAGGGAACTTGCATCAACTTCTGAATGTTTTTGCAAAGTAAAGCTAAAAAGACCTGCAATCCCCTCAGGCTAGGAAACTTTTTATTTCTAGAAATATTAAAGTGCTATTAGGTGAGCTCTTTTCTCTGAACTAGGTTTTCCAATTTCCTACCTTAACGGACATGCTGTCAAGATAATGATACTTTCTAATAGTTCCTCTGTGAATTACAGATACCATCTTGGATTAATTAAACAGTGTGCTTTAATAAACCAATTTACTTTACGCTGTTAATTCTGTTAGTTTCTTTTGCATTTTGTTCCTCTTAAATGGTGTAACTGGTTTGGTCAGTCTTATTTTTGTTTCAGGTCAGTTTCTAGCCAGTGTCACTTTCCAGTAATGGTGCCTTAGCACAACCTTGTTATTTTGGGCTTTCCAGCACTGAGGAGAAGTGTTTACAATAAAGGAACACGACCAACTTGAAAATCACATTTCTGTCTGGAAGTTTTGTGCCTACTAGAGTAACATGCAACACCTAAGATGACTAAATTAAGCCTTTAGGCTCAAATAGCTGAGCCATGCCAGGAGGAGCACCGAGAGGCAGTAAATTATTGCAGCCCTGAAAAGCTTGCAGCTTACTTACCACCTTGTGCCCAACAGCACTTTGTGCCAATATCACAGTTTCCTCTGTATATTCATTCAGTTAGCTACACTGTTTTCCCTTGCTAGAAATACCCTTTTATCAAGGTTTTAGCTGTGCCTATCGGGCATAGTCCTATGTTGTGGGGAGTGCAGGGTACATTGTCCCTGTGGATACTCTTTAGCATAGAGGCAGAATACATAGCAGAGGATCCAGGCATGAAGAAGCAAAGCTCCCACTGACACTCCCCTGTAGTTTACTATTCCTCCCCCTGTGCAGCCAGCTGACTCTAATAGCCATTACATTCATGAGGTGGAACCATGACCCTACCTTCTTCTCAGCCCCCCTCTTTCCAGGATCATGAACCATGTGTGGAGTAAGGAGAGGTAGCCTCTCCACTCCCTGGACTCTAAGGGCACACATGGGAAGGCCCCTTATAACTTACTCCCTTGAGCTCCCATGTAAGAACGAGGCAGAAGATGAACTCAAGAGAGCAGCTGATTAAAACCATCAGGAAATACCATTTAAAGGGGAATGCTATCAGAAATGGGAATGTTTTGAAATGAGTCAGTTCTAAAAAAAAAAAAAAAAAACCATCAAGTTTAAAGAAAAAATGTTTTTATTGAAATGTAATAATAATAATAATAATAATAATAGTGAAACACCTCTAGATCATACAATGCTGGCTAGCTTAAATCTAAACTGTATGCTGTTTAGGGCAGAGACCATGCTTATCTGGGATTCTGAATAAATAACAATACATTAATGCACAATAAAATACATATTTTAAATATATACATATGTATATATAATATATATTTACACTACCTATATTTTAGTCTTAAATTATCATTTTTGGCAGTGTTGCTTTAAAGCAAATCTTAAAGCAAAAACAGATTTTCTGGATTGTATCATATTTAATCCCACTGAAGTCAGTGCAGTTACACCAGGGACGCACATAGCCTGATGTTGTTTACAAAGATTTGCAAGGCATTTGGAGCAAAATTTGGCCCTTAAGTCAATGGGAGATGTATTTGCATTTTGGAGGAATGTAGAATTTGAGTCTTAATTTTGCCTTAAATCAGTATTTGAAACTCATATTGGAAAATGGTGAATGATGCCATTAAACGCAGTAACCTCAATACTGGCCTTAAACAGCTTATCCTTTTAGATAAACGGTTCAGGGTTAGAATTCTTCTACTATCTCTTTTGTGCAAGCTCCCTGTTAAAGATCAAAGCTGAAACATATAAAACAGTTAATTGCAATCTGTTATTTTATGCCAAAGCAAACAGTAATTATAGATTTCAGACAGATACCAGCATACAGTAAGCCTGCTGTGATTTTGAACATCGGTACACAAATAGCCAGATGTCCAAGTCCCAGAATTAGGACACATAACATTAACAGTTATGCTCTAACACAGAGAGCCCCAATGGAGGATTTACATTTCCTAGTTCTATGCAGTCACCCACATTTTCTAAAATTGGGGTTTCTATATGGCTCACATTCAAGGTGTACCTCTTGCACATGTAGTTGTAATTTCAGAACTGTATATATCTTAGTTAAGGGCCTCTATGGACTTACACCCACACCCACACGCACCCTACCTATGAAGGAATGATACATTCATGTTTATGTTGATGATTCTTTCCCTCCCCACCCCCCAAGAATATACTCTAAATACTCTCTAAGGATTTCTTCTCCCCTTGACACACACATGAATCTCCCATTAGTGTCAATTTAAGTTATGTCTGCATATCATGGGGAGAATAGACCCCTAAATAATTCATTACAACGTAAATTAGCTTCCCTTGATGAATAGCCGCTATCAACATTTGTGGAACATCAACATCTCTAAGCATTTTTAGAAACTAAGCAACAAGTTCAATTCTTAGAGCTGTCCTTTCAAGAATTCCCTTGTCAGGGATTTTAACTTGCCAGAAAAATGTAGGCAGCCCTGATGCCATAGGATTTTCTACTGTAGCATTTTAAAAATTACTGATACTAAATTGGAAAAATTACTGAAAAAAGGCAATCAATGTGGCTACATTTTGGCTTGATTTTACTTCATTAATAATTGAAATCAAGTAGGTCTGGATTGCTCAAGGGACTGTTAATGGGATTCAGAGCCTTTCACTTCTAGGTCACCAGTTCAAAACCAGCCCCGCTTAGAAGTGAGTGAAAGTCACTATTATCTATCTGAAGACTGTTCAATGGCTCATGTGAAATAAGTCAGAAGTCTCTGTTTCTCTTGTTAGGCCCTGATTCAAGAAAGCCCGTAAGCATGTGCTTAATAATAAACAGATGCCAAAGTCCTTTTGAATTTAGCTGGACTTACGCATCTGCTTACAGTTAAGCATGTACTTAAATGCTTTGGTGAACAGGGATGGACTTAAACACATCTTAAGAGGTTTGTTGAACCAGGCCTAAGTGTCTACATCACACACACAACAAACCCAAAAAAACCTCCCCATCCAACCCTTGCTGATGGTCTCAACAGGGATGCCAAAGACTGAACAAGTATAGATACTGAGCTGCTTTCTTAGTCATAGAACAATTCCCTTCAAATTTATGCATATTAGCAGGACAGAAATGTGCACTTCTGCTACCATGGCATATTTGTTCTGTGTATGTAATTAAATAAATTTTCACTGGCCTAGTCTGTCACCCTGATATCTTTCACGAGCACTAAATGCAAAGCATTTTGTACCCCCTTAACTGAACTTTTAGGTGTTTCACTCTTCAGGTATTCATGTAGTCCAAAAAATTTGCAACATTATAAAAAAACAACAGCATCATCCACTGTTTAAATTTATAGTGAAGTTTATTTGGTATAAAGTAAAGCTTTTAAAACTAAAAAGCTGTTTTGCGGTTTATTCATAATGTAGGCACCGTCTATACTTAAAGCAATTTGGAATGGCAAATGTAGGTCTTTAAACTCAACAACTGGAGCAGTCATCTGACCTGCTAGAGCAAATAACTTCTAAAATTACCAGTGGATCAAATTTTGTTTTGCTTCTTTTAAATTGAATTGTATTATGGGACTTCTCCATGGTACACTGATCATTGTTTTGCACAATCAAGGTTAACTGCTGTGAAATGCAAGCTCCTGTTTCAAACCATTGCAGGCTGAGACAACCACCATTTTAACACCACATCTGTGATTCTAGCAAAATAAGTTGAACTTTATCAGATTTCTCTCTCCTCCCCCCACCGCCCCTTAGAGGTCTGTCTGGGTGATGGCTAATTGTACAACATAGACATGTCTCCTCATTCTGGAGTGACAGTGAGGACTACAGGACAGATTCTGATCTCAGTTACACAGTGCATCAATTGAAGTCAATAGAGTGATTTTGGATTTATGTCATGTAAATGAGATCAAAATCTAGCCCAGTATTTGTTAAATTTTCGGGTGCTTTTTCACTTGAATAACAAAAAGTTAACTGGTCTTCAAATTGGTGCATAATGAAAAGATCACACCCAGTTTCCTGAGACCTAACCAACAGAGTTTCAAATGTCTAATCTCAGGAGATTTCTCTCCCACAGAATTTTGGATAAGTTTCCAATAAAGATTCTTAGCTAAAATGAAAGAAACCATCGAACTCTTTTAGATTTGTCCATTACTAGTGGAAGATCAACTTCAAAACAGTCAGTGCTAATTGTTTGGATGAATTAATGCTTTTTCAACCAGCAGGAATGACCAGAGATGATGAATCTGTCAACTCACTCATGAAAACTATAATATCGTGGGGATATTCCCTCCACATTTCTGACCAAGATTTTAGAATAACGACAGAAAATTACCTCTAAAGAGCTTTTTCCTCAGCCAGGTGAATGCTGGGTTAGGGCTTTGGTAGATTAGTGATGCCATGTGGATACTTCCCATGTGTAAAGTGAAGTATACTTGTAAGTGTTTGCAGGTTCAGGATCTTGATCCATAAATTCCTGATTGGTAGTAAATAATGTATCTGATATAGTCATCCTTTGTTCCCCTTTCACAAAAAACTCACAGCAGCTTTGGATTGATGAAACTGCATTCATTACTTGTAATTGTTCAAACAACACTTTATACAAATGTATTTCAATGGAAGGGTAGTTTAGAAACGACTCACTTCATCTGTATCTTGGATTACTTACTATTTATTATTAGTTTTTTGTGGTGCATGATTGATCACCCTAGTCACATAATATAGAACAACTCAGAATTCATGACAATAAAACCTGCTCTCGCAGATGTTTTTGGAAACCCAAGCAGATACCATGCTAATGGCTGAACTGAAAAACAATTCGAATTCAGGGGAGAACTTGTGAGCAATTTCCCCCATTTTTCACACAGCTCTATGCACCTCACTATTGGGTCCCAGTGCCTTTATTGAAGTAGCTCCCTGTAAATAGGGACAAGATGCCATGCTCTGGGGCACCTCATATTGGAAGTATAACTCAGAGCCATGTCTCTACTCCTTTGTCCTGTTCAGGAATGTTCCTGTCCAGCTGCTTGTGGCTATGTCTACTTCAGGCTGCCATGGCTGTTAGACCCAGAAGCTACAGGGAATTGCCAGTACCACCTAAGGTATAATGATGAAAAATAAAAACTTGGAGCTGCCTTTAAACTGACTGTCCCTCTTCTCCTTACACATGGGGAAAACTGCATCTGACATAGCAACACTGCTTACAAAATCAATACCAGAACCTACTTTGTTCCAAACCTCTAATGTAATCCAGGCACTTGTTGTACCACAACAAAAGGGGACATTCTCAGGGCTTGAGAGCTTTATATTCATTCACATCATTCTGAATACCCTGAAAGAAAAGAGAGAATGGAAATAGATTTTTGATAAAGGAAACACCTGTTTTTCATTTTCCTGTAACACCACGGCACTTAAATGAGGCTAATGAAATGACAGCGTAATTGGGGACAAAAGTTTAAATTCAGGTTAGCAATTGGAGTCAGACTGACAACAAGTAGGGGAAACACAAGTTTGGTTCAATCTAATTTTGAATGCTTCTTAAGTGTAAGAACTTGATGGGAGAGCATCACCCTCTAAGCACAGAAATGTGGTATTGTGTATTACAGCTTCCTACTAGGATTTTTAGTGCCTTATGTTATTAAGTGATATATTGCACTCACCTACATTGTTACTGTTATTTGTGTTACATTGGTGCCCAGAGGCCCCAGGTGAGAATGGAGACTCACTAGATGAGGCACTGTACATACATATAGTAAGAGAGAGTCTCTGCCCCAAAGCCTACATAGAAAAGACAGGAAAATATGAGACACAGAGACTTGTCCAAGCTCAAACCACAGGTCAGTGGCAAGGAATAGACCCAGTTCTCCTGACTTTCAGGCCAGTGCCTTAGCCAATAGCCAGGCTGCCTCTTTAATAGTAATATACTAATTTCTTTTGAGCTACATGCAGGCCCTAGACCAAAATCAAAGTTGTTAGGCTTGATGCGGAGGACTCTCCAGGAAGCTTGGGAACAGAAGAATCCTTTTAGCTTGTGGAGTGGCAACAGGGCTGCTTTTCAGCTTCTATCACAGCGCTGATACTGCAGCTCTTTAAGCCCCTATGGTAACTCCAGCGTTGCAATGGCCAATGGATCAGTGCAACATGGATCAACCACTTTGGGAGGGGCAGGAGCCACCATGGAACTGGGCTTTGTGGTGTGCAGGAAGTGAGGAGACACCCAGAGGATTTTCAAATCCTGAAGAGCAAAACAATACTGATTTCATTTCATCCCTGTCCTCTGCAGCTGAGGAGAAAGGGGCAAAGACTAGAGAATGACAAATACATCTTTAATTGTAAACAGCTTTGGTTCCGACTGGGAATATTGTGTATGACATTAGTTGGAAACAAACCAATTGTGGCTGCTTCTCTTAGAAAGGTCAAGTTCAATAAATGCAAAACTCCAGGGAACACCTGTCAACAGTCTCATTTCAGACCTTTTCTTCCGTTTCCTTCTCCCAAGAAGTCTAGAGACCCCACATCCTTACCTGAGATGTTTTCAGTAGTGTTTCACCAGACCCGATTGGAGAGGGACTTCTCTTGTAAGAAAGTTCTGTGGGGAAGGCCAGCTGGAGTGGAGAAACTTTAGTCGACGAAGTAAAACCAGTGCCACTGGAAGTAAAATCACTAAAAATAATTTTTGTCAGGTATGAGGGCACGTAAGGAAAAGAGCCAGCCTATTAGAGTTTTCATTTTATTTGAACTATTAAATGCTTTAACAAACAATATTTTGCAAACCAACACTTGTAGCTTTTAGCTGACAGCCAGCGCCTAGAGTGAAATTTCCCACTTTCATCTGGTACCAGCAGCTTTTCCATGTCCATTTTCATGTAAACAGAGGTCAGAGCTGCAAACAGGTATGGGGAAAATTTGTAAAAGGTGTTATTTTTGAAATTCTTGCCTTATTTTTGCCAGATGGATGTCCATTTCCAAGGAAATGGAAACTGCAGAGGGAACTGGCCACAGGAGCTGAGACTCAGAAAGGTGCCTTAGTTTCATGAATCCAGAGCCAAATTCTATTCTCATTTACATCAGTATGAAACTAGAGTACAGTAAGTCCCTTGAAATCTATGGAGTCACATCAGTGTAAAGCCAGTGTGAGAGCAGACTCAGGCTCCATTCTCCATTATCTCTGAAACATTTCCATAAAAGCTGTCTTTTCAAAGAAGTCAGGGCCATTTTGTTTTAGCCATTACTTTTTGTTTCCAGATGTCTCTTCATGTCCTGGTTCTGGAGTTGGAACCAGGATTAAAAACTGGTAGTGATAGAAATCTTGAAAGAAAGTCTCATTACACAAGATTTCTAGACCAACTCTGAAGACTTATCCAAAGCCCATTTAAGTCAATTATAGACTCATAGACTTTAAAGTCAGAAGAGACCATTATGGTCATCTAATCTGACCTCCTGCACAATGTAGGCCACAGAACCTCACCCACCCACTCCTGTAATAGACCCCTAACCTATGACTGAGTTACTGAAGTCCTCAAATAATGGTTTAAGGACTTCAATATACAGAGAATCCACTAGCAAGTGACCCATGCCCCATGCTGCAGAGGAAGGTGAGAAATTGACAAATTGGTTTTGGGTCAAGCCTTTAGTTCAGACATATTCAGTTTGGATATACTTAAGATAAGCATCCATACTTCTGCAGCCAAACAGATTATCTTATTATTAGAAAAATGTGCCACACTGTATCTGTGTATGGCTCTTGTGAAGGGTATGGTTTTACTATCCATCCATCCATCCTTTAGTTTTCTATAGCACCTTAAGAGCAAGAGAGTGCACTGTAAAATAGAACTCTGACTGATTTATTCATGCACTGATTTATAGTGGCACGTGAGGCCTGAATTTCTTGTAGAGCCCTGACCCTACTCTCATTTAACTCAACAACAGAGCTCCCGTTGTTTTAAATGGTGCAGGATTAGGCCCTTGCACAGTTTCAAATAGGAGAGACTTCAATGAAGGCAGTAGAGTTAGGCCAGTGTAAACCCAATACAAGAGGGGCCTGATTCTGATTTCACACATATAGAAGTCCACTGATTACAGGAGAATTACTCCTGGCTGACATCAGTGCAAGTGAGAATAGGACCAGGCCTTAGATCTGTTCTATTGCCTTAATTGCTGTTTCTTTGCAAACAGAAAGAAATGACATGGAAGTTAGCACAGCAAGGAGGTAAGACTCTATGAAGCCATTCATAGGTTACTTGAATATCTGTACTTTAATAGCAAAGTAGAACAGAACAATGGCTGCTAAACTGTAGCACAATATTGATTGCTAATTAGTTTACTATTTTGGCTGAAATGCCTTCCAGCACTCTAAGTCAATTTTTAATCCGTATAAACAGCCAAGGAATGCTGTATCGCAAAAACATGTAATTACAGGGGATTATGTTACACCTCCAGCATTTTGGCAAAAGAATTCAATGGCAAAAGATAAAAAGGTAGCACCAAAGTCTTTTTTGATTTTGTACTAACAGTGAAATTGCTAGTTATCACTACAATGCATTCATTGTTCAGCCTCTTGGCTCCTGTTCTTCCGATTCAGAGATATTGGCTCTAAAATAAACACACACACAAAATTAACTTCCTACATTCTCCTTTACTTTGCTCATATCAGTTCTGAGATAGACTATCTAGCAAAGGCAATATGAATTCTGAAAAGTTACAACTGTAGCAAAAGTAAATTCCAACAGGACTAACAGTGATACTGTAGGTAACACAACTAGCTTCACTACTGTTGTTTAAAATAAAAAGGGTACAGTAAAAAAAATATAGTGGGCTTCCTGCTTCTGCCAAGAATTAAGTGGCTGTTTTGTGCATTATCTGTGGGGTAAAGTACAGCAGTCTGAAGTACTGCCACACTTTCAAGTACTGTAGTTCTTTTAGACAGATCTCTATATAAATTAAAAAAGCCTGCCCGTAAGCATTCATCATTTCTTCTGAAGGGAGACAGCTTTCTGAAGAATCCATTAAATCATATGAGACTCTATTCACAGAGATACAGACAAACAGGAAAATACACACGATTTAATTTCATTTTACTTGTTCATTGGGATTCACTCACTTGGGATAGATTGGCTCAAATCTTTATTCTTTAATAAATAAATATTATTTAATACATGATCTCAAATTCTTTATTTTTAGGCCCATACCCTGCAGTCTTTGCTCAGGCAAACTCGCAGTCAAGTCAATGGAAGTTTTGTCCACTGAAGGATTGTAAGATCAGAGCCCAAGCATTTTTGAAGTTTTATCCAGCTCTGCAGCTGGACTGACAAAGTCCTAAGGGCTCAAGCAATTTGTTTAGGATGCCAATGGCAAACATTTAATAAGAGAAAATCCGTGGGACACCTGTGAGGCTCTGGTTTGGAGTCTCTTCCCACTCACACCAGTGTCACTCAGGAGTAATGCTGTTGAAGTCAATGGAATTATAATGGTTTAAAACTGGTGTGAGAGGAGAATCCTGACTTCTGGGTTTAAGCTTGTATGGAGGAGATGTTAGCTTACCCAGGAGGATGGAACACTCTGCAGCAAT
This sequence comes from Emydura macquarii macquarii, assembly GCF_026122565.2. Classification (NCBI taxonomy): domain Eukaryota; kingdom Metazoa; phylum Chordata; order Testudines; family Chelidae; genus Emydura; species Emydura macquarii. Next base: position 23,075,989 of record NW_027132813.1, on the reverse strand, counting down.
CCTTTTCTAAGCTACATGCATCCATTCAGCCCTCTCAGCAAGCCAGGTGGCCACAATATGAGGCCTTTGGGAGAGGGGTATCCAAAAAGGGGGAAAGCCCTCCATTGAAGGATAATAAAAAAGGAACTTCCTTTCCCTCTTGTTGTCTCTCTCAAACCAATTTCTTTGTTTTAACATTCTAACGACATAATTTCCCCTCAGTTCCAGCTACAAGTCTGCCTAGATTCACAGTGAACCAGTCAGTTAATGATCCTTCTGAAATATAGCTCAGTCAGTTCTTTCAGAGTCTGAGCACTTTGTTCTAACTACTACCACGGCCCCACACGCATATTGTTTTGCATTTACTAACCTGTTTCTTCAGGGTGCAAATTTGTATCCTTTTCTTCAGGGTGCATATTTGGAGCTAACTGAACCTCCCCCCACCCACCTCGTGGAATTTGTTTATCCTGATTCATACCCATTCCTTCTTGAAAGTTCTACTGGGTCTTTGCAAAAAGTAGGAAACCTATTTTGAAACTATCCTAGACGTAATCTGTGACAGTTATCAATGTGCTCTGTTGTCTTTTAAGTTGCCTGCGGCTGGGCTGCTAGTTGCTCCTGTAGACCCAATACAAACATGATCTTTTACGCCCTTCATTCCAGCTTGCTTGAACGTCTTGAATTCAGAACGATGGGCTCCTGTCTCACATATTCTTCCCCCATACCTCCCAGAGGACCCTCAAACATTGAAACATCAGGGTATGGGCCAGATCTTCAGAACTGCTCAGTACTCACAGTACTGGGGCCAGATTTTCAATATAAACCAGCTCCTTTTTAAGTGCTTATGTAAGGGTCAGATTTTTGAAGTTGACTCAGCACCCAGCAGCTCCCATTGTGGCACTTATGGCCAGGTTTTCAAATGAGTTCAGCATGGAATATGCTGACCGCTTATAGAAATCTGACCTTATGTTGTTAAAGCATTTGTCGACCTTCTATTTATTGTAACCAAAACCAAAGAAAAAGAAAACCTTCAAAATAATGGTTTTAAAAGTACAGGATTTCTGGTGCGGATGTTTTAAATCCAAGTCTTCTTTAGCTTTGGCAATTGCATGAGCTTTTTCACTTCATTTTCCTGACATACTGCCAATCGAACCATAAGTATGTATAGCAAAGTGAATTAAAGAGCGCCTTTCTTGCCAGAAAAAGTGACATCTGCTGTTATGAAGATAACATGGTATTTCCGATGATAAAAAAATTAAAATCCCAATCTCATTTGCTGTCATCAAGACCAGGAAAACAGAAATAAACACAGTGTGCTGTCTTCACTGGAAAAACCTACTTCATTTAGGGTCTGATTGTGCTTCCATCAACTTTAGTGGGTACAGGATCATGCCCTTTATATGCTGCTTGTCACACAAGATTTACTTTTGAATGCTAAAATACTTGTAGTATTAAACATGTTGGATTCAAACCAGTGATCAAGAGGACAAAGGCTCTCTTCCCACTGAGTCATCCAGTTCCCCAGTTAAAAAGTGGCTTTCTTGATTGTCAGGTCTTTTGTTTTGTAGATAATCCCATCACTTTTCCAGGTGAAATTCATCCCTGTGAAACCACAGAAAGCCTAAATGCCACTTGACCCTCGTTTATGCACAAAAATTGTACCAGTGTAAGTAATTTTTTTTCAGTCAATTTAGTTTAAGTGCTACAAATCCCTGGCTTCTTCAATTAGTTTACATGGGTTTATATTGATTTAAATTAAGGCAGTAAATTGATTAGAAAGATTTTTTTTTTTTTTTAAATATTTAGTTAAACTGGTGAAACTTTTGTGTATAAAGAAGGCCTTCAGAGTCACTTAAATCCTGGAAATACAGCTTACGTGGCGCATAGGCCTTGTGCTGCACAGGAGTGAATTCCACTCTTTATGAAAAAACGCAGGATAGGGACTGTATGTATTTGTGCCTTGTGCAGCATTGTACAGTATGTTTAATACATATGAATGAGAATCATAAGATGCTAGAATCTAGCTATACTGTTGACGAGTATGAGGACCAGGATCAGTAGGCTAGCGTTAAAATCTGTGGTCAGTCGGACTCAGAGGCCAACAAAATAACAGTAGGGATCTGGGTAGCGTATTAGCAGGACATCCGAACAGACATGATGGGGTTTTTTATGGAAGCATTTGACTTCAGGCTCAGGACAGAATTTGGCCCAATATATTTAAAATCAGAGAAAGCTGCTTTCCTGAATTCGTGTGTATTTTATATTTTTCTTTTCTTGGCATTTGAAACGCAAACTTTCCTTCTGTTATTAGTTACATTCCAGTCCTGTTCTTTGAAAGGAAAAACATTGTGGGGAGAACATAGTGCCTTGATTGACTCTGGATACTACAAGTGAAAAGAACTGGGACAAGCTGAGCAACAGTCAGGGCTAGATATGAATTAAACACATTTCAAAGAGAAACTCAGGCTATACCAACTATACTTTGAAGCCACCTATCAATTTGATATATATTTCGTTCCAGTGCCACCATATTGGTATTTATCATATGAATTATTAGAAGACACATTTTGCCAGCAAGAAAAAAAATATTCCAACAAGAAACACATTTGTCTTGGCTAGTCCAGAACCTTCAGCTGTTTGTGTTCAAGGAATAGAGCTATTTAGCATGGGCCAGATCTTCAAGTCTTTACTCAGCTTGTATTCGGTCCTTACTCAGGGAAACTTTCCTATTGACTTCAGTGAATGTTTTTCCTGAGTGAAGAATGAATTTAAACAGAAAACCCAATCCCTGAAATCCTACACAAGTAATTTTACTCAGACATGTAATCCCATGAGAGCCAACGAGACTACTTACATAGTAGTCAGAACTATTTGTGGAGCCAAAGCTCAGGATTTGGTCCTTTGTTAGATTAGCATCCAAGAAAAAAATGTATAACAATCTTTAGCAGCCTTTTCCTACTAATAGAAAAAAGACATGTAGTTTTTCAATTATTAAAAAAAATGGAAACCAAAACAACTATTTGACTATTAAAAATAGTTACCATGGCATCTCTGTGAATAGGCAGGAACAAACAAACAAATAAACAAAAAGATCCTGGTTTGCTCATGTGAAAATTGTAGAATTTCTGTAATTTATTGTAATTTTGTCAAACCATTCTCTAAAGTGCACATACATTGCTATTTCTATTCCTAGACTCTGTGGTTAAGTTGCCACTAGCCAAGTTTCCAAAATAAAATATGAAGTTCCCACAACACAGGAAAGTGTCCAGTAACATTCTGTGGAATAGCTCGAGCATGAACTAGTCAATAAAAAAATAATTTATTGCTCGTTAGGTAAAAGAAGAGTGATAGCAAGCCCCGGTGGTGGCGGGGATCAGAACACTGCTGCTAGGGGATTGCCCATATGCTAACAGAAGGGTGCTATAGTAAAATTGAAGCAACTTTAAATCAAAATTTCACAATTGGCAGTACATCAAGCTGCGACATTTTGTTAGACACAATCTCTAACGGTCTAATGGTGAAATCCTAACCCCATAGAAGTCAATGGCAAAACTCCCACTGAGGCAGGATTTCAACCTACTATAAAATAATCAACCTCCCAATCCCAGCCAGCAGTTTGGACTCTAGGCACCAACCCATTAGCCATAAAACTTGCCTGTACTACGGAGTAGCAGTCACAAACATGTGCTCAGCACGGCTGGGGGAAAGGTTGCTGTGGAGATGTTTGTAAGCAGTGGCATTGGGATGATTACAAGGGAGAATGGCTCCTCTTTCAAGCCAACGTCAATGATGAGCAGCAGTGATGTGAAAAGAGATGACAAAAAGTACACGATGGTATTTCAGACACAGTTTTGGTGGTAGACCAAATTTCCATCTTCCAGTACCTGCAGACCTTAAAACAACTCTGTTCACAGGGGAAATGAGCCCAACTCAGTGCCCTCAGATCTGAATACACCAGCATCAGAGGCAGGAGAGCTTTGTAATCTGGACCCCAGTGTCACAGCTGACTCATGTATAATCAATCATTCCAAACTCTATATCCAAACACCTCTCAACTTTCGGGAGATTTTACTTCAGGATCAAATTATGCAGCTCCTGGCAAGCTCTAATTCAGAGATGCCCACACGTTGCCCCCTCTTCTTTATGAGTGTGCCCCTGAATTGAGCCAATCCTCACATACTGACTCAAGCTCTTTCACCTCTGAGTGCAGTAGCAGGGGAAACAGGCGAAAGGAGAAATGAAATTTCCAGAGAATTACCAGAGAATATAGAAAAAATTGCAGAGCTTCCTTATCTGTATTAACATCACACTCCATTGACAGCACAGCAACAACTTGATCCTAATATTCACAAATCATAGCCATTAAAAAAGGGCTTTTAGGAAGGTCCCTATAAAGCCCCAGTGCTGCATAATGATCCCCTAGCAAGACATCTGTGCCTGTGAAGAGTCTTATTGGCCAAAGCTATGTAGCCATAAGCACGCAGCACTCTTTATGGAATGCCCACTTAGGACAGAGAGTGATGTATCCTGACACAACTACTAAAATGTCCGAATGCCTAAAAGATGACCGCTAGCAGGGACATTGTCTCCACCTTCCCTGATGGCTCACAGGCCCCATTCATCAAAACATTGTGGTCCTGTTAGACTCTTTCTGAAGCTTGGATAACCAGGTAGAATCAGTATCTGAAAAATTCTGCCTTTCACCCCTAGCTAGCTTGGAAACTTCATCCCTTCCTCCCAGATGAAAACCTGGCTACAATGATCTATGTATTTGTCACCTCCAGGATAGATTATAATTCACTGTATCTGAAGCTAAATGTGAAGACAACTCTCAGGCTCCAGCTGGTAGAGAATGCAGCTGCTTGTCTTCTCAATGGCTCAGGCCGCTGTGAGCACATCAGACCCATTAGTTCTCAGTCAACTTCTGGTGCCAGGTCAAGGTCTTGGTCCTTATTTCCAAGGAAATTAATGGATCAAGCCTGAGCTACATCAAAGACTGAATTCTGATCTATGAATGACTGTGACAGCTGTGCTCCTCTGGGTTAATGCAGATCACAAAGACCAGGATAGCGCACATAAGAGGTGAGGACAAAGCATTCTCAGTTGAGGGGTCCTGCTATGGCACAAACTTCTAGAGGAGTGTAGGTAAATCCAGATTATGACTGTTAAGAAATGTTGCAAGACCTTCCTCTTTGAAAGACCTTTACACCATAAGAATCACACAAAACTGACACCCCCAAAAAACACCAACAGGTTTTTTTAAAAATTAAGTAAGTCCTAAAACAACCACAAAAAACATTAATAAAATCTTTAAAAAAAAACCAAAACCAAAACACAAACCCTATTCCAAACAGAGATTTTCCCCTAAAAAGGGAGAAGTACCAGAGACTCCATAAAATTCAGCAGGGACTTCATTATTGCTATTCATTTTACATGGAAGACGTTCAGATACTATGGTGATTGGTGGCCCTTAGATAGATAGATAAGATGAGTAAAATCATGCAAAACGCTAATAAAATACAGCTCACCTGATCTGGGGATACATTATAAACCTGAACCTCAGGTCACGTTCTCTGAAATATTTGTTTATGTGGAGGAACATTTTACTATGGCTTGAATTTAAACACTGTTCTAATCTTTGAATCACAGTGAATGTTGTAAAGTTATGGAATTCTTTGGGCCTGGTTTTAATGTCACTTACATAGTGGTAAATCAGGAATAGCTACATTGAAGTCAATGGAGTTTCACAAATGTAAAATTAATGGGGGTGAGATTAAAATCTAGCCCTTTATTTCAGCATTGCAATGAATCTATTTTGTCAAGAATTTAAGTTTAAGAAATGTAGAATTATATTTCTTTTTTAAAAAATCAGATGTTCACTTCTAATGAAAAAACCTACACATTGTATTTTTTGTATATTTGATTTGCAAACTGTCTGACTTCAGATTTCCATATATTTTCATACTGTCAACATCTATGTTATAATTTGGTGGCTTGAAATGATAGCGTGTTTTTGCAGCACACTGTCCAATAGATTTTTTTCTGGTTCAATAACTGTAGATTACACAGCATTCAGTCAGATGAACATTACTGAAATTGACCTGATATTAGATATCCAAAGCATATGATTGCAGACTTGTTGGTTTTGATCATAAATATGCTGCCTTCATTTTAAGAATGCAGTTCATTCATGGGGTGAAATCACTCCTGTTTAAAATTAATTTGTTTATATTATATTTAAAACTAAATATAGAATATCTACAAGGGGAGGATAGCATGTTTACATTTCAGAAAAACAGACATTTGAAGGGAAGAAGGTGAGTAGCTATAAATAATGTGGATGATGAGTACTACATGAAAGAGATAGCACATCCAAATTTTTACCAAAGCTGACTCGTTTCATGGAAATGTTACTGTACACACTTTAATCTATTATCATCGGTATGGCCAGATCTTGCAATAAGGTAAAATTCCCGTTGAAGTCCGTGGGAGTTTCGTTTGAGTGAAGATAGCAGGAGAGGGTCTATACATCATTTCACATGGTATTAGAGCAGCAGAACAGCAACTTAAAGACATTTCAATAGACATAGTACCTCTTTTGTGACTGCACAAGAGCAGATAGTGCAATCGGCTTGTCATGTCACTAGTGCAGTGGAGATGATAGTCTAATTCCACCTGTTTTGTAACTTACTGACATTTCTTTCATCCATAACAGGGATGCAATGCCTACCTGAGACTTGATCTGCTCACATCTTTCTTTGATGTTCTTCACTCTGCATCAGGGATCAGAGTGTCAGCAGACATGCCACTGGTATGAATGATTTGTAGCAACAGGTGAAAGTCTTTAAATGAGTATTTATACAGCCTTTCAAGGACTCTGTAACAGCTATGCTTGATCGTATTCCATGTGTACTTTCCATTGTGTTGCTGTTTATACAAGTCATGGCCTGGTCACATTTCATGCAAGTTGAACTATTCAGTGAATTTCGCACGCTGATCCTGTAAAACTGGTCTAGTGTGGATGGTGCATCTTTTGAGTTTTCATCACTCAGTAATGGACAGATGCACTTCAGTGTAAGACAAACTAAAAATACAACATTAGTTCAAGGCTCTCCATGAATCTGCCTCTGCCTGCATCTCATATCACCTCCTGTGCTTTATAATGAGCTCCACACTGTAATTACCTTCATGCCCCTTTGCCTTCTTCTCCCACTTGTGACTCTTTCTGGAACTGTTCCTGCACCTGGAGCTGCTATCCCTTCTAATGTGACTTCACTTTCCTCCTTCAAATCCCTCCTCAAAGTCCATCTCTTTTGGGGCCATGTTATTCCATGGATTTTTTAAGCACAGCTTGCCACGGATGGCATTATCTAGCATTCCACCACTGATCTGTCACCACTGCCGTTTGGGCAATTTAAATAAAAACCTTTCAACCACCCCCAAAAAGTCACTATTTCAGCATACCTCTAGTGACAGTAACCCTAACTGTGCAAACAATCAAGCAAAACAAATCAAAGACAAAAATTGCAAACTCCTATAAAACAAGAAAACAAACCAATTGCAATAACTGTAAAGTGCTAAGAAATATATTGTACATAAAATATAATGCCAACAATTAAAAATAAATGAGTGGCAATTTTGAGAGTATGAAAATAAACTGCAGTGATTCTATAGAATATTGCACATATAATTCCAGAACATGTTTTTTCTTCTTTCCCCCCTCTCCTTTTCTTGTTTTGTTAGGGCCAAACAAAGAGTCTCAGTGAATACAAACTACAGAATCTTTCATAGACTCCAAGATCAGAAGGAACCAATATGATCATCTAGTCTGATATCCTGCACTACGCAGGCCACATAACCTCACCCCATCCACTCCTGTAATAGACTCCTAACCTATGACTGAGTTATTAAAGTCCTCAAATCATGGTTTAAAGACTTTAAGGTACAGAGAATCCACCAGCAAGTGAGCTGTGGCCCATGCTACAGAGGAAGGTGAAAAAACCCCAGCGTCTTTGTCAATCTGCCCTGGGGAAAATTCCTTCCTGACCCCAAATACGGTAATCAGTTAAACCCTGGGCAAGACTCACTAGCCAGACACACAAAAAAGAATTCTCTTTAATCTCCTCTCTCTTATGTGAGTAAGTGGTATAGTACACATGATGCACATAGAATAACAGACTAGGCTCTTTTACCAGAGTGGGGAGTAGTTTTCTACTTTTAAACTAATATTGATATCTTATATTTAGTGGATAAAATTGAAAAACAGGTGAAAAATAAATACCTGCCCAAAACTAGAGGCAGCAGGGTCCAGTCGATAACTCCCTGGACTGGGTGTCAGGAGATCTGGGTTTTAATCCTGGCTCTGCTCCAGCCTGTTGCATGACTATGCACAAGTCATTTCCCCTGCTGTGGGTTTCTATAAAGTACTTTATAAAATATTTACACTGTTTTTTTAATTAACTTCTCCAGTAACCCTAATATGTACATGAAGGTGCAGAAATGCACTCTGCAGCTCATGTTAATATCCCTTAGCATGTCAAGAATGAATGTATTCAGGTGTATTTAAGGAATAACTAGCTTCAGATTTAATTTGCAAATGACTAGTGATGGGTATCCTTAAAGGCTCATTGCCAATGAAACATGAGAGGGAGAAACGGTTGTTTTCAACAATGTGCATCTGCAACAACAACATTCTCAAAGCACTGGCATCAAGGGGCATTTGATGTGAACAAAGTGACATGAAAGGGTTAATTGGTAGAGTGCCTCTGTCTGCCATACATCAAGGCAGTAATGTCTGCTTGTAATACTTGGTGATTTTAAGACAGACTGCCAGCACTGCTGTTTGTGGATTTGTCATCTTTTTGTTTGTTCAGTAACTTTCATGTGACAAGTTAGTATTTTCCTAAAAACAACTCCTACCCTCTTTGTTCTGCTGCTCTAAGGAAGAAAAAGTGCCCTAGCTGGATGGTGCTGGTTGGAAAATGGTTTTGTTTTTTTCCTGTGGGCATTTTTTGACTTTTAGTTGAAAACAAAACAACAACAACAACAAAACCAAACTCTTTTTTGTTTTCAGCTGAATTTTTGGTTTTCAGTTTTCTCCTGAAGAACCTAGTTTCTGAGGAAAGGAGACACTTTCTGGAAAGAAAATTGTTTTGCTGAAAACCTAATATTCCATTAAAAAAAAGGTTTAGACAGAATAATTTCAACCAGTCCTCCTCAGGTCCTTTATCCATAGAAGGTCAAATCCTGATGCCACTGAAATCTGTGGCAAAACTTCCAACGACTTCACTAGGAACTGAATGTGGTTTGCATTGCATGATTTAATTTCACAGGACTTCACTTATCCAAAGCTGCTATTGAATTTAGCATCTGTTGTTAAAGCACCTTTGGATGGATTCTGCAGCCAGTTCCTGAGAGGTAGTGACATTTCAGCCAGGGATAAAGTAACCCATTTCTATCAGTATCTTACAGGATTGTTATGTGGTGTGATGAGTACCCCACTGAGGCAATTGGGATGAGTAGAGACTCTATGTATGTGTGACCCAAGGACCTCTGGATGCCAGCTGGCAGAGGGATCAGGGATGCATGAGGGTTACAGGGATCCCCCGGATCTGGTATTTAGATAATAGTTTACCAAAAAGCATGAAAAGTCTTTTCTGAAAGTCTGTGTCATATGGATCAGCATAATGATTATGTATATGGTAGCTGATCGGCAAGTGATGGGATTTGTCCTTTAGTTAAAGCTTAGCTTGTGTGGTTAGGAGTAATGTTAGTGTGGTATAAGATTGACAGGTGCGTATTGGCTTATTATAGCAACAAATGATTTAGTATAGATTAAGGCTGGAACTCAAGGCCTAGAAATAGGTTGACATGAGGAGTTGACCAATGGATAACCTTGTGCTGTTACAGTAAATAATTTCGTTAAGGGCCTATGTTTGGGAAAAATGTATCACGCCGTGTCAGTTAAAACTGTAAGATCCCAATTAAAAGGGATTATAACATTTGAGGGATTTTTTGTAGAAATAGGGTGTTAGCAATAGCATAACCTCAAGTTTTTATGGTGATTAATTGATGTCAATGTTCATGAGCAGACGAGGAAATAAAAGATTGAGCCTATGAAAAACTGGGCATCCCAAAGTTTGTGGGGTATGGACGTACAAACAAGGGAAAGAGGTGAGCCTTTTGTTCATATATATAAACCTCAGTGGGCATTATAAAAAGCACCATGTGTCTGTGCTGGGGGGGAATGCTTCAGGAGATGCTGAACTGATCACCACCTGATGATCATCCATATTCCAGTGTTCCCCACATGGAGATGTGAGAAATGCAAGTATTCATGCTACACATTCTGTATTATCCCACTTTCTTCTGTTATGGGTCAATGATTGTGGTATTGTTTATCTGCTTAGTGAAATTATTAATAAATGGGTGTGTGATTACTTGTGACTGTTCCCTGTGTGTTCCTAGGGTCTCTCACTCTAATGATATTCCTACTGGTGATACTCACCTTGTTGCTCTCAATACTGTAGCCAATCAGGAGACTGAAACCTCATCAGCCATCACCACAGAATAAGGCATAAGCCCTACCTCCATTAAATCCTATCAATTCGTCTATAAAAGACTATGATATATATTGGAAATTATGTTCTTAAGGCCTTGAAGTCAAAGACAGATCCACCCAGGATATGTCTACACTCACGGCTGGCCCATGCCAGCTGACTCAGGCTCACAGGGCTTGAGCTAAAGGGCTGTTTAATTGGGGAATAGATGTTTGGGGTTAGCCTGGCCCCCAAGCTCTGAGATCCCATGAGATGGGAGGGTCTTTGCAGTGTAGACATACCCTCCAAGGTAGCATGCCTTCAGGCAGGTTCCACCAGACGGGTGAGAGACACTGATATCCCTGGTTGATAGTTGTGTGTCTGACAATGGGAGTCTGTTTGCATACTGAGGCAAATGCTAATGAAGAGATTGCCTGGGAATTAAAAAGAAAAAATTAAGAGGAAGAGGTGAATAGTAGTGGGAGAGGGAACCCTGTTTACAGGTAAACAACTGAGGACTGGTCTAATATATCTAAGGGTGCAGAAAGACACCCTGACATCCTTCATCTGGGGAGAAAAACTTCCGGTCTAATGAAAGGAGGGTCTTAGCAATCCTTGTTGAAAAATGCTGAAGTTTGGGTTGAGTTACTATAATTGCACAGAGAGGTTCCCTTTGCAGCCACTTAAAGTCATGTAACTTCTGTGTAATCTGAATGTGTAATTTGCTTACCTTAAATATCATATTCTAAGAAACCTTGTATTCTAAAGTAATGCTAAACCTCTTCATTGCTGTATTCCTTTATGCTAAATAAATCTGTGCCATAATCAGTGTGTCTCCACAAGCATTTTCTTGCACGATTCTCATAGCGAAATTTGTTTCATAAGAGATATTTGGTCATTGAAGCCTCTTTATTCCCCGAGACAAATCTGTTTGGTGTCAGTGACCTCTGGTGAAACTGCACAACATTGGCACTACTACAATTTGAGCCAAGTGTTGTGATTGATTATGGAACAAGACTTCCAAAACTGTGCAACTTGATCCCCAATACTAAAAATATCAGGATCCCAGTGACCTCAGTGAAACAGCAGGGGCTGGAAAGGCACTGAAGAAATTCAAGGGGAGGCTCACCTCTGTGTGTTTAAAATTAAATCTCACAAAGATTTTCTCACTACTACAGATGATCCCTCTGACATCCTCACACGAGCAATGCCAGTTTGCAGGATCTGGGCCTTAAGTTGCAGGAGATAGTCACTGAAAAGGGATGGAATCTGTAAGAGATTCCTAGTCTGAAATCTAGTCTGAGACACTTACTCTAACCCTTGGCAAGTTTCTTAACCTCTCTGTGCCTCCATCAACCCAGTTATAAAATGGGCCTGATGCTGCCACTCTGACTCTTGGTGATTAGTCCTACTCGAGTGAGTGGGACATCTTGCTGAGTAAGGTATTACTCCAAGTAAGTAACGGTGCCAGAATCTGGTGCTTAAACAGTATCTTGCTATTAACAAGATGCTGCAGCAATGCTGTGCTCTTACAATAAATTACAGAAAACTAAAATGTTATCTACGTCTACATTTTGGGTTTAAGAATAAAAATTTGTCACGTTTTATGTATAAATAGAGGTCCTGTTTCAAGAAAGTACTTAAGCACATGCTGAATTTTAAGCATGTGTGGAAAACCACCCCTACTCAGCTAGCTTTCAGCACCTGCTTGAGTCTATTGATATCAATGGGACTTATACTCATGAGCTGAGTCAAGGCCTGAGTGCTTGTGGGAGCAGTCAGTCCTATATTTATGGCTGAGCAGGTGCAGCACAGCCAGTGGAAGTGATGGCTTCCCCATATAGCTCTGCCACTGTCTCCTTCTTAGCATACGTGCAATGTGCCTCAGGTGGCACGTGACCAGGATTCATCATCCAATTTGCCCGCTGGTTGGATCATTAGCTTTCCTGGCTCGGATGTGTACTGATAGGGAGTGCGACGTGAACGCTGATCCATGCCCCCCGCCCTGCCCTGGCACTGTGACTCAAAACAGACCTGGAAGGACCACCTATAGGTGCAGAAGGGGAGTTTAATCTCTAAGTCTATCCAAGCCTCATCTCCTATGTTGAGACCACCGATAGGGTGGCAGTTGTGGGGTAGTTTTTAAGTGGACACCTCTCCACTGGGAACTGGAATGCAGATCACCAATCACACAATTTTTCAAGCAATATAATGATATTGAACAGAAATGAGACCACCACACTGTTTGGCAATCAGTCTTGCGCTTTCTGTGATGTCACAGAAATCCCTCTTGTAACGGAGAAGCATTCTAAAATTATGATCATTCTGAACATGTGCAAGAAATGTATTCCACGCAATGACAGCGCAAAGCACACATCCACTGTGACATGAAATACAAAGAACAAAAGACTTGCTGTGCTGGTTCCAATAACGTACATACAATATTAATTGGATCAGAGTTAAAAATAATACACTATGCTATCTTTGGATCGGAGCAATGCCTTTTGGGTAGTACAAAGTGGTGGTATAGTGAGGCTGATCATAACGTGATTTAGTTTTGGGTGGGAACTAATGCGGGGGGGGGTCTACTGGAACATTCATAAAAACAAAATTCTTTAATTAGCACAAAAGCTTTTTTAGATTTATAATCAGTTTCAGATCTTAACACTCATTCCTCACTGTGACCAATTAAAAATACAGTTTGGGAAGTTAAGAGTCATGCGTGTATTTGGATGTAAAGATGATGTTTGGATTAGGATTAATAAACCCATTTATCACTTAGGGAAATGGTTCTCAAATGTATTTGACCATGCCCTCCTTCTTTGTGTCTGTAGTAGCTTACACACCCCTTCTTCACCCACCACTCTGGGTGCTCAGCCAGCAGCCATCACTCTCTGGCCCCCCAGTTCTGTAGGCAGAGGGGTGGGGCTGCTGACCAGGCACCCAGCTCTGAAGTCAGCGCTGCTGCCAACAACAGGGCAGAAGCAAGGGTTGCAATACCATGCCATGCCACCCTTACTTCTCCACTGCTACTGGTAGCAGTGCCGCCTTCAGAGCTGGGTGACTGGCTAGCAGCTGCTGCTCTCTGACTGTCCAACTCTGAATGTGCACATTATGTTCCCTGCCCCCAAAGCGTCTCACGCCTCCCCCCTAGAATACATTCTGCATCCCCGCCAGCAGGCACAACCCCTGGTTTGAGAACCTCTGATTTCAGGCACAGTCTTGCAAACACTTATGCACATGAATAAATGGGAGTACTCATGTGAGTAAAATGAGTCATGTGAATGTGAGATGACCACAAACTTAGCAAACCCACCACGGCATCTTCAGAGCTGGAAGCATGAGTCTACAGCTCTACTTAAGAGCAAGACTGACGAGGTGAGAGCTGCAACACACTCACTTCCTCTGCTGATCAGGCAATAGTACAGAAGTAGAGGTGTCATACACATAGATTAGTGGGTATCACATGTTTTGCAAGATTGTGTAGTTAGCGTGTGGGGTTTAATCTATACTTAGTACTGCATAATCAGCTTTTCCTTGCAAACTCTGATCTCTCACTGAAAAATATTTGAGGTCAGCTCCACAGGTGGGGTAAAACTGTTTGATTTCAATAGAACTGTATCAGATTTCTCCAACCAAGCATTTTGCCCAGTCTTTCGCCCTAAATGCTGAGAGAATTAAGATTCCCTCTCAGAAATAGAGTCAAATAAAAATTGAAGACAAACAAGGTATACATTCAATTGATCAGCAATTAGTATAAAAATGTCAAGCAATTATAAAGTATATACACACATACACTTATACTATTTACACATCTATAGCATCCTAACAAAGCACTAGCCACCCATTAAAATGCAGATGTCATGAGTCCACTCTCTGGCTCAGTATCAGTGGATTTCCTGCATGTAGAGATCTGTTTTAGATATTTCCTTTAAAAGACGTGCTTCATTGTTTTAAAGCATAGTCTGAGAATGCTTCTCCCTGGGATGAGTCATTAGCATATGGCCAATGATATCTGACAGCCCTACTTAACTTATCCTCTGCGGGTTCCCCTTTAGTCACGAGAACGACCTTATCATAAAGTTTGTAGATTTTAAACTTTGTCATGTGGCCAGAGATTTTATCCATTCATCACCATCCTGTATCACCCCACTGAAGGAGAGATGTGAAGAGTGATGGCCTGGTCCAGCCTGTCATTCAGTCTTCCCAGAATAAATGAGTGACTCTTCTCATAGCCAGTTTTCCTTCTGTTTCCCACCCCCGTACACACTCTGATGCAGAATCCAGGACAAGGAAGGCAACCTTACTCTACCGAATCCTTTTCCCCTAGTGAAAGAGAGATGAAGGTGGTGAGAGATTAGGAAAGGCCCCTCAGGCCCAACTCTTGCCTCCTTTCATTTGCCTTTATATCACAGATCTGAGCCAATAAGCCCTTGAGAAAGGAGCTGCTCTCGAATCCTGTTTTCACTGACAAGGTTGAAGCTAGATAACTTTATAGAGCTGATCCAAAAGAATAATGATAAAAAAAAAATGTTTGCACTTTAAAAAAAAAAAATTTACCTCAGTGACCTTGGTGCTTTGTAGAAGTCTAAAACCTTCCAAGCACTGTCATACCCACTGTTGTATCCTAGAAGACAGTGTAGGTCTTTTTAGAGCAGACGGAACATAAAAATCCTACATAACAAATGTTCCTTTGCAGGCTGAGTTCACCTCCATACCTGCTGATCACTGAGTGGAGCATGAGCAAAAGCTGCTAAAAGAGTAGCTTACTCAAATTTACAGCAGATGTTATAAGACAATCTGATCCCGTTTCTAGATCCAACTGTGGCAGCAAATGCTGTGACTTGGAAACAACCTAGAGAAATTCTAACTCCGTGGCAGTGTCATTTGAATCCTTTTTAAAACAATGTTTGCTTTAAGATGAGCATGTGGGTGACAAGGGGTGGAGGAAGGAGAGGGAGGAGATGAATATGACATTTCCATTTCTTAGTTTGGGAGGCATGGAAGGAATAGGGGACTCAAAGTTTGGAAATTGGCAAGGAATTAGGCCAAGAATGGCTTGGTGGAATCATTTATTTTGCAGTGGTCAGCAGTGGGGAAATGAAGTGGGTCAAATCCAATCACTGGTGATACAGTGGCATGAATTTGACTAGGAATCTTTATTCTTAGGGGCAGAGTCAACCTCAAAGATGAATTGGTGAAGAGCAACCAAGTAGCACTAAGTCCAGCTTGACTGGGTGGCAAGATAGTCCCTTTGGGGATTCCAGTCTCTCTGATTCCATGGTAAGACTTGGTAGTGCTTGAGGAATTCACATTTGTTACTGGATTGGTGAAGTCTAATTATAGAACATACAACCAGTTTGGGGTATCCGCCCAGCTTCTTGACAGTCTGCCCTAAGGTTGGCACTCACAGCCATGAGGGACTTCAGACAGTGTGACAATGGCCTGTCGTGTTTTAAAAAGTATCAAGTCTAGAGGAGAGAACTGAGGATTAATACAAGAGTCCAAAACTCTTGGGTTCTAATCCTGGCTTTGCCACTGATTTGCTGTGTAACTCTAGGCAAGTCACTTTACCTCTCCTCTGTAAAATGGGGATAATAATGCCCTCTCCTCGCAGTAGTTTAGAGAGAATTAATTAGGAGGAGTCAGTACAGTGCTCTGAGTATGAGAAATACAAAGTATCTTGGTAAGAATTGCCAATTCTGATATACATAGGGAGAGTGCGCCCCCCCCCCCTTCTGCAGGTATGAGGGCCTGCACTGACCAGATGGGTTTGAGAATGAGAGAAACTCAAAGGGAAGGTCAGACAGAGACTCCAGCTTATAGCAATTGCAAAAGCAGTTCCAGCAAAGGACATTGGTGATGTCCTCAGATGTTTTCCTGAGCTTTTACTTTGGCCATTTCTCTCCCCTGTACTGATTGGATGGTTAAGCCTGCACAGTCACTCCACTTTAGCCTCATCCGTGACCACTCACCATCCCTGCTTTCCCTCCCTCCTGGTCTAGCGCACTTCAGTGTCTCTTCTTCCTCTCTTTCTGTTTCTCTAGTCCCCTCTCTAGCAAAATCCTCCCCTGCATCATAAAAAAAACCAAAACCACATCCAAATAAAAATGCATGGAACTAACATGATGTTGCAAAAACATCATGTGGTTCACTCTCCTTGTATGTTCTATTCCTTTCCTCCAACCATTGTCTGGCTTGTCTATTTAGACAGTAAGTAGAGCTGTGCAGAGAATGCAAATTCCATTTCATTGAATATTTGAGATTTCAAGATTTGTTTTTGTTTCCATTGGGAACAAAATCTGAAAAAATTTCAAAATTCTATGCAAAAGAAAATTTGGGGAAAAAATAGTTTCAAATCAGTGTTTGTGACAAACCTGAAGCATTTCATTTTGACTTTATTTTATAATATTTACTAGAATACAACATTTAAAAAATTCAAAACAAAAGTGGTTTTAAAATGAAAAATTGAAACTTTTCATTCTAACAATGTCAAAATGGAACATTTCATTATCAGAACTTATTCCCCCTTCCTTCAGTCCCCTCCCCACACTTCTAAACAGCATTTCAGTGAAATCAGCAGGATTTCACAAAGCAGTTCTATGTTAACAGAACTGTACTTTCCAACAGGAGACCATTCCTTCAAAGTTTTTCCACCAACAATAAGTGTTAGCTTGTGGGGAGAGGGACCGTTTCTCACTCTGTGGGTATGTCTACACTGATGGCGGCAAAGTCGCCGCCGTTAGATCGAGCTATCTGGATCGATTGAGCGGTCAATGAAGACCCACTCAATCGATCCAGAAGTCGACTCGGGTAAGCCATCCCCTCAAGTGGCGTAGCGCTGCGTCAACGGGAACGTGGTTGCCGTCTGCACAGTGCAGTGAAGACAGCGCGCAGAAGGGAAGCACAGCAGTCGACAGGAGTTATGCAAGCTACTCTGCATAGCTTGCGTAACTCCCGTCGACTGCTGCTGAATCGCCAGGTCAGTGTAGACCAGGGCTGAGACTCACTGCCATAGGGCTTTTTGTTTTGTTTTGCTTTTTTGTGTACTGATGTACTGTGAGTCTAAGTTACTAACCCTGACAATTCATGTCAAACCCATGCTTTGGGAATGAGTTCTGATTTAAAGAAGACTTTCCAGCAGTCACAGACTGGGGCATGGGCTATCAGGCCTAGTGGGTGGAACCATGGTGGTCAGGAACCAGGAGTCAGAAACAGAGCAGGGGAAGAACAACACAAGAAACAAGGCAGGACCAGGTGGGAAGCTAGGAGCAAGTCAGACACAGGCCCAATTACATTACATTTGCAAACGTAAATATTGAGCAGGCACTAGCTAAGGCCTATTGCTGGGCTTAAGAGCCATCCTGGTAATACCACTCAGCCAACCAAGCAATCTGGCAATTAGTGGTTTCAGCCACAGTTAGCTAGCTGGTCCCAGGCCCAGCTGCAGATCCTCATTCCTGGACACCAACATCCATAATATTTTGACTTTGTCTGCACTAAGAAAACTGAGACCTCTAATTCTTCAAGAGTGTAGCTTCTTTAGTGGTAGCAATGAGTCAATCTCTGGTGTAAACAGAGCTCAGAGATTTTTGGTATGGTGTCATCCAGACCTGGTGCAAGTAAGGCTAGATTATCCCTGTCTACATCGCAGCCTCCATCTTTGCTACGCATGATCAAGCTGTGTCCATAGAGAATTACTGGCCCTCCACTTTTCCAAGTGTAGATAGGAGCAGAGAATCCTGCATGCTTAAAGCCCTTTAATGGTATTAAAAGGGGCATAAAGGATGGGCTTTCCTGATAATGTGCTCATTGACCCAATAGGCAAGTAAATAACATTTGCAAAATGCTCAGTTAGAAAGAGAAAAACCAAAGCGTCCTCTACCCTTCTTGTCTAATCTAAATAATTCTGTTAATGATGTTTGCAAGGGCTGGCTAAATGGCAAACACAACTTTGACAGATTCTTGGTTCCCTATTGTTCTGAACCGTAGATCTAGGATACCAAAGGTGTTACCAGCTTCCCTTGACCAACAAGGTATAACTACAGTGGTCTGGATGAGGAGTGAAAGAAACAAAGTATAACAAATGAAGAGCAAAGTACTCAGCAGGATATGTGGAAAGAAAACTGTAGCATAACAGCTTGATTCATTCAAGCAAAGTCGTACAGGTCTAATGCAAAGGTGGATGTTTGAATCTATAAGAAAAACAACTTATGGCACAACTGGTTTTTGTTTTCTCTGTTTAGACATCCATCCGTCTTCACAACATCTTTGAAACCTTCTTTACAAGGAAGACAGGTTGCACCAAAGCAAATAATACTGGAGCTGTTGACAAATAGGATGCAGTCAGGAATTTTTAATCAAGAGATCATGTTTGCTGGAGTGACACTTCACATCTTTCCTAGGAAATAATTCAACTATCTTCATTTATTCTCCCATTGGAAGTGAGGGTTGCTGATGTGATAGCCTCCTGAAATGATGCAATGGCAAAGAATTCATGCTTTTCTCTATTTTAATGTATAGGTTATAGCTCATTACAGGAAAGAAACAGGTTTCCAAGTCTGGTAAACTGACCTTTTGATGACCAGCGTTAACAATGTTTGTTTATCAAATGCAAACCTATTGTATATGTCTGTGATGACACATACAGTGATCACTGTTAAAAAGGCAATATTATAAACTACAAACACAGCTTCTACTATCACAAAATAAATTTTGTTTGTTCATGAGACGATTTTTCTTTTTGTGATTAAAATGAATCTCAGTTCAGCTGTGGGCATGAAATTTGCTTTCTATAACAGTTGTGTGACTAACAGTTCACTGGCACAAATGTTCATTACAAGTAAATAAAATATGCAGAAACATGGTTGAAATGAAATTCAGTGCAGAAGTCACAGAAGCGTTCACAAATATTTTTCTGACTATTCACTGAGAAATAGCCATGGAAACGTCGGCTGACTGAAGGATGGAACACAAAACTTTCTAGTGCTACATCTGAGAGCTAAGAGCCACATTTTACTTTTGGCATCTAACATCCTTGTTTGAGAGTGTACATACCTGCCAAAAATTACTTTAGCAATACTCTTCCAGCCAGGAAATAACCTATTCCTTGAGTCCAGTCTTTCCTGGTGGTTTGAAAACTGGGACATTTCATTACAGATTCAATAGAGCTTTTGCTTTGGGTGACGAGACTATTTATGCTACCTTGATGTGATTTAACACAGTGTTGTAGAAGGATGCCCATTTTGGAAAAGTGACTCAAGTAAGGGGTGAAATTGCTCTTAACAGTAACTACTATTACTACTACTAAAGTTTAGCACTTATATATCACTATATACTTTCCAAGGGATGTTAAAACATTAACTTACTGATATTGTGTCTCGGAATCCCTTGAAGCTATCACTGAATGAAGAAATGTCCAATTTTGTGGTCTCTAATGAAATGATTTTTCCATTTAGGAATTAGTACTCTGGAGTACGAAACACTTTACCAGGAAGAGGAAGACACAGCCTTTGGGATTTCTCCTCCTTGCTATAAAGGCTAGCTTTGCCTGTATGTTTGTGGCAGGAGAGCAAAATTCCATCCCCTGAGTTAGCACTGAGTGCTTGGGGTGGAAAACACACATTTTGGTAATATACTACTTAGAAAGAGAAAAAGTTTAGGAATGGATTAATAGACATTTGTGTTAACTTTCTAGTCCTTGGTTGATAACAAAAATATTTAGTAATATAGGCAGAAGAATCTTAGCATCGAGATGCTCTTGAATTTAGCATCTATAAATCCCCATATAAATAAAAAAGCCTTTTAAATGCATTTTGTGCAATTACACTAATTCAGACTCTGAATCCAACAAATGGAAGATTTTTTAGATACTTTTGCTCTTCCTTTACTGCTTCTCCATAATTAATCATTAAAAGTGTTTTCCTTTGTTCACTCCCCCTGTTATTTTCAGTTTTTAAGACAGGAAAGATGATCTTCTAGTTAAAGCACTAGACCGGGACTCAGGAGATCTGGTTTCAATTCCCAACTCTGGCACAGACTTCCTATATGGCATTGGTCAAGTCATTTAATAGTAATTAATAATACCTCTCTCCCACTCTTGGTCTGTCTTGTTTATTTAGAATGAAAATTCTTCAGGGCAGAAACTGCCTCTTACTATTCATTTATACAGCACCTAGTATAAAAAGGTCCCAACCTTGGCTGGGTCCTTCAGTACTACTGCAATATAATAAATACAAATACTAAATAAATAATAGCCAGTATTTCCCTTACAAATGTCTTCTCTAACAGGTCCTGCGACACTTCATCACAAAGCTGACACCTTCTACAGGTACCAACTTGAAAATGGTTGTCTCATGCCTATAGTCAGTGTTTGCTTTTGATCACTTGAGCAGTGTGTCTTGTGCCAGGAGACAATAAAAAAAAACTTGTCCCTCTCTGAAGGTAACTCCTGTTATCACAGAGAACAATTCCCACCTGCCACTGTGACCTACATCAGGAAACTTGATCCTAGTATGATCTTCTGTTTAGGGCCCTAATGGGCACTTAAGTTAGTGGCACTGAAAGCAGAGGTCTGAAACATCTGGGTAGATTACTTTAATGTGTTGAGCAGCAGTGCCAACTTGCAAAAACATTTGTCGCATCACGGTTTCCCTAGCTATGCAAAACAGGCTTTGTATTTGTATGCTTTGAGATGGTTTCTAGAGTCCAAATCAAACTATTCCTTTAAAGAATGGCAGAAGTAGAGCAGGTACCTCATAAAAGGGATACATTTTCTTAGTTCTGTTTTGATTTTTAGTATTATACATTATAGTAGCTCTCTGTGCCCAAAGTTGAAGAGATTTTTTTTCCTTTAAATAAAGCTTTCTCCTTGCTACTGTCAGTGGCGTACTGTGGGTCTCCGGAGCCTGGGGGCCAAGCTTGCATTTCCCCCCCCCGCCCTCCCCCAGACCTCATGCCCCCACTGCGCAGGGCAGCAGTGGTCCCCTGTAGGGGGCGGGGCGATAGACATGCTGCTTACCTCCTCCCCCTCCTGCTTGGGAGACTTTCTGTGGCTCATTGCAGCAGTGGAGCCTGACTCTGGCTGGGCTCTGCCGCCCCTGCCCCCTCGCACTTGCCACACCTGCCTCTCTTGCTCCAGCCCTGCAGCCGGCTTGGGAGGGGTGGCCTCACCCCCCAGGTTACCCCTCAGAGCCTCCTGTGCCCCAGCCCCCTGCACATCATGAAGGGCGGCCTGGGGCCTCCCTGCAGGCTGGCGCCCAGGGGCCTGGCCCCCGCCATCCCTCGGTACACCACTGGCTTCTGCCTGTACATTCCTAGCCATTTTATAATTCAGGCTATGACACATGCTATCTGGAAGCAATGGCCACAGTACTGGTATGCCTGCCAATGTGCCCTCACTTATGTAAAAGAACAAACCCTCCACTGTTTCCTGAGCGCCATATGTCAATACAATAAAATCACTGTCTTCTGTATTCAAGCTTTACATTTGTTTATGATTAGTGTTTACTTCTTGCTGTTAAACTAAAAATGTATGTGCTTTTTCTTGAACTAAAATACTTTTTCTACCTCCCCACCCCTCCCCACCAGCCCCAAGCAAGGAAATGTGTAGTCAGAAGAGGAAAGTTCTCTAGTTATCTGCACAGTTTTAAAAACAAATCTTATGTTTCTTTTTAAAAATATAAGTAATTTGGTTATAATTTTCATAGGTAAGTATTGGCATAACCCTACTTGTTTGCATGTGTAGGCCTAACCATAAAAATCCAGGTTAGTGTTATGAAAGCCCTGATCTAGGAAAGTAACTGAGCACATGCTTAACTTTAAGCATGTCCCATTTGCTAAATTGAGGCCCTAGCGAATTGAGCATGAAGCTGGAAGTTAAAAGACCTAGATTCAACTCCCCCTTCTCTCACTAACTTGCCTTGTGATCTTGGGCAAGTCACTTCTTCTCTGCACACCTGTGACCCCAGCAGTAAAAGGGAGATAACCTCATGTCACCACTTTTTTAAAGCGCTTTGCAAGATGGGAATGCTACAGATGTGTAAAGTATTTTTAGGGGGAGTAAAGGCATTTAGAGGTGCATTAGAGCTTGTGGGGGACCGGGCTTTACATTTGATGGAGAGAAATGTTCACCTTAAAGGAGAGCAGGTATATTGTTAATTACCCTCCTGTAGGATTTCTGCCATGGCAGGTTGGCTTTATAATTTCACTGGGGTCCACATGAGCCCATCTGGCAGAAGCAGCTGAAGGGGATGCACTGAAAGCTCCCATCCCCTGGTTAACCCCTTCCTTCACTTTGCCTCCTGGATCCTCCACCTGATGGAGGGAAGATGATAGAAATGTAATGCATCTGGTTCTTTTCTTGCTCACATCAGTTTTACTCCTTCTTCAGTGGAATTAGTCCAGGTGTAAATGAAAGGAGAATCAGGCTCAGTGGGGTTTATAACACGCTTAATCCTGTAACGAATTCTTTCTTTATGCTCTAGAAAGGGTGCAGAACTGTCAACACCTGCCCCTGATGATAACCTATCCGCCATTATACTCCTACTACAACAATCATAAAACGTTTTCTGTAGTTTCCCATGGGGTGATAAGTCCAGTCTCCCTCTAAGTGTTATCATTAGGTCCGCCTAGGTTCAAGATGAAGATATCTGCCAGGTTCCACCCACCCACACAATATACACTTTGTCCAATGTGCCATAGCGCAATGCTAGGTACAATACATTTAAGTAAATATTTGGATACTTAAGTAACCATGCTGAAAGGTGCCCCTATCTTTATTAGCTATATCACATTGTAATGAAATGTGTAAATCACCTGGGTGTTCTATCTCTGGAAACATTCCCTCCTGTTAGCAGTCTTGGAAATAATTTTCAGTTTGTGAGCTGGAATAAAGTTAAAGAGAAGTAAAACAAAGTCCTTTCTACCAGCTATAGTATTAAATTATTTGTTGGTGCAAGGAAGACTGCTAAAAGGTAAGAAGTCAAAAGCAGTTTCATATGAAAAATCAGGCAGGTAGGAGGCCTGACTGGTTTTTTAATATAGATATAATCTTTATCATGAAGGAACAAAGTCCTTCATTTCCTGTTGATGATGATCATATGATACCAGTGCAATTTAAGTAATCACAGCCAAATATTGACTGTTTGTGGAGCACCTTTAAATCTTGAACTATTTGCCTATGAAGTAGTTATCTAAAAAAAGTTTAAGCTGCACCTGCTATGCAGATACAAACCTTTACGCAGAGAAAAGGGGAGCTGTGTATCAGAAACATCCTGAGCAGTTGTCTCTTTCAATGCTGTTTACCTCTGCTGCCAAGGAGAGGTTGATTCACTGCCTCAAAAAAAATCAATGCTGTGAGGAAAAATTGCCTAGACATGACTGAGAAGCCAATACTGAATTACTGAATTTCTCTTCTTCCCGCCCAGCTGCTGAAAGAAATTGTTAACTTATTAACTGACTGGGTCAGGCAGGTGGGACAGAAAAAAAAAGTTGACATTTTATAGTGAGTAATAAAATATCAAATATTTACTTCTAGAAATGATAAATAAAACTAGCTATGGGTGTGACTCAAGCGGATTTCACCTTTAACTCCTACCACCTTGTCTTCTGTCTGAGCGTGTGCTGGCCATTAAGTTAAGATCAAATCAAGGAAGATTAGAAAGGATTCACACTGGTCATGAAATCTACAAATATAATAGATGAAAATATGTAGCATTCTTGCCGATATGAGTGTTACAAGTAAGGCACAATGGGCATTTCTCTTTCTGTTTTCAGTCATGTACAACATGGACCATACTCGTTGTTGGATGTTTCTATACCTTAGAATGTCAGTTTGGCTTCCTTGCCTTTAAAAGTCACTACTGCTTTGATTTCCAACTGCATTTCCAGGGTTTCATAGTTTATAATTTACTCACTCTACCAAATAAAAGTGTTAATGGCTTGTTTATTGAATCCCTATATAAAACCTTTCAGGCTGTTTAGTGGGTAATTAGGTGGGTAAAATTTTCAAAATTTAGACACCTATATACCTTTGTGGATGTGGGCCCTAATGGGATTTTAAGTGCCTAAGTGAGTTAGACACCTCACTCTCATGGAAATGATTTCTTAAATTTTAATACTTATTGCCTCTTCTACATATTTGCAAACATATTAAAATGCAACTATTAAAACATATTCAGATAATATTATTTTGTTTAAATAATACTTTTCTAAGGAACTTTGCAATACAAACATTAGTCTTGGACATTTTTTACCCAAGACATTTTAACATTCTATTTGATTCCAAAGAAATGTATTGGTGTGACAAGTTATGTAAAGTGATAGCCAAGTCTAAAAAGGAGAAAACGGAAATATCTGTCAGAGGTTGATGCAATTTACCTGATTCTCTACTGATCTGCATTTTGTATAGGCAATTACATGAGTGCAAAGTGTGTATAAAAGGTTTGTTGAGTTTTACACCCACTTTGCACAGGTATAAATGGCTACACAAGGCATAAGGCAGAATGATTTTATCCACTATACAATATTTAGAGGTTATGTGACTTGCCAAAGTCATATAGTAAGTCAGTGGTAGAGTGGGGAATAGAACCCAGGAGTATCAACTCCATGCTCTCCCCATGATCTCATCATTAATAATACTTGTTTTCTGGGTTGATGCTGGGAGATAGTATTTCCTAATACTGAATGTTGCTATTATGATAGACTGCATTTGCACTTAATGGTGGGGCACGTTTTCCAAGGGTTTAATATTATAATGCCTAAATCAGATCAGAAGTATAAAATGAAGAGGCGTGAACATGAGTATTCACTAACTTATCAACACATTTGGTAGTGAAAAGGGCATGCACTATACAATCTAGGCTACCTGACTCACCAAAAAGTCCCATGATGGGATAAAACAATATAACACAGTGGATGACAAAGTTACCCCACGCACCCAAACTAAAATCAGGTACTTCATGGGCAATCAGATATCCAAAATTTTCCGCAGACCTACAGTAGCTGAGGATCAACTCATAGTGTGTAAGGGGAGTAATATATCTGGGATATTTGCAGATAAGTCACTATCTGTACTATTCCTAGAAGAAGGAGACATGTCCAAGGCGTTGAGCTCAAATAATGGAAAGACAGAACAGCAGACATGGTGTTGTTTTGATGTGATGAGCGGAGCTCTCCCCTCTGTTAGATTTTGGCTAATTCAAACAACATTATAAAAATCCATCACTAGCAGCTACTTCAGTGACTGGATCAACTGACTGCTGTGCTCAATACATAGTTGCTACTTTTCAAAAAAACATCAAAGATGAGGACAGGAAAATAGTGCCATTGAAGAAGCTTTCAACATACTAGTAAGGATTGTTCTAATAAAATAAAAGTATTAGTTTGGAAAGAAAGAGAAATATTTCCCTTTAATTTCCCAAGATGACCTATAAGATATCGCTTCCCACCCTGCAACCCCCATGTGACAACTGGGATGAAGTTTCTACAGGATGAAGTTACAGATGGAAACTGCAGTAGAATTGTAATTAATAAACACTTACAAACTTAATTCAATATCACATGACCCTCTTTATTTTGGAGAAGATTTGTGTCAAGCTGCCCTGCAGTGGCTCAAGAGCGTGAGTACCAACCTGAGGCCAGACTGTTAAGAACCAAGACACAGACCCCAATTTGGCTGTGAGTTCTATGCTTAGATTTCACCAACCAATTATCAAGTGTAAACTCCTCAGGCACTGTAACAGCCTTCATATGGAGTCACAGACAGCCCTTTTGGGTACGCTGATCTGTCTTGCCACCCAGGTGAGCCTACCTTTGTGAGATATGGTCCCTTTCACCACAAATCATAACAATATTCAGGTTACTTCCAGTGCCAAAGGACCAGTCGCTTACCCCAACTCAATTGTACCTTAGATCTCACACCAAAGACAATGCTTGTGGGCAATCCTATAATAAACTATATACAGATTTATTATAGGAAAAGGAAGTGAGAGTTATTTAAAAGGTTAAAGTGGGGTAAACATAAATGTACAAATGAGTTACACTCTTAAGTTTCCAAAGTAATAAAAGCTTCTGTGATAAGCAAGCTCCTTATGTCCTTTAGGGCTAATCCAGGTTAATCACTGGGGATCTTTTACTTATGCCTAGTAATCCTTGCCACCCAAAGTCCAAGCAGCATAAAGATACAGCTTCTCCTTGTTAAGGTTTTTATTCCCTTCTCCCCTTCTGCTTTGATCTGCAAACTCAGCTGATGGGAAGAATTCACTTGCAAGACTCATCTTCATGGGGGGAGGGGACAGAGTAAACAACAAAGTCTTTTGTCCTCTTTAACATCCCACTCTAGTCCGTCTGGTGTCTATGGGCCTTCCTCATTGGCCAGGACATAACACCTTCTGTTGAAGATCAGCGCTCGACACTAGTTAATGTTTCTCTCCTGTCTGGCAATTTACACAGTTAAAGAGGCTTACAATGGAAACACTCAGCTATTACCTTATAATATGGGATACAGATGTTTTATAAGCAAGATAAATGCATGCAGCAATCTATGAGCATCCCTTAAAGTCTAACAACTAAACACATTCGTATAATTCTAACACCTATTTTAACAATACTAACACACAGGTGAGCCATACCGAATTCAGTCTATGTAAGTATTCAGCTGAGGCATGGGTTTCGTGGTGTGAGCTGGCACCTGATCTACCAAGATCACATTTTGACTGGGAAGTTTATTAACCATGAATATCAAATTCCTATTCTTGTCTTTTTTATGTATGTCATGCATGCTGTTTGGCTCATTGTATAGGGGCAAATCCTGAAGCACTTTTGCAAAGGGTATTGTCAGGGGGAGTTTAGGATGCTCAGAGCCTAATAAGATGTTCTCAGCACCTAGCAGGATTTGCCCCTATGTGTTTAATCAATTCAGGACCTCACTGAAGTCAATGGAATTTTTATTTGACTAAGAATGGAGTAAAAAACTGAAATAGGCAATCCCACGGAGAACAATATATGGGGCCAGTGAATTATAAGGAAATAATTCCATCGGTAGTGACATCATAAATCACAGGAGAAGCGCCTAATGCCCAACATTGAAATAATCCTATGTAATATGCAGAGTCAGACACTTTATTTTCCTTTTACAATTAATTAAATCAGGACTCTTTTTAAATTTCAGAACGTTTAACACTCTTAAATATTACCACAGAAACTATTTAAGAAATAATTAAAGCTGTGAACGTTGGTGTAGAAGAGTAAAAGTGATTCTATTTTCATCACTTCCAGAGTCAGTGTTTTAAAGCTTTTGTGGATTTATTTAAAAACTGTTCCTAGAACACTCATGTCACTGACATACCTGTCAGAATGTATCAAACTGATGGACTATGAATTTCTGATGTTGGAACAATTGGTTATTTTTTCTTCCTTGGTAATATATACTTTCCTGTGCAATTTTTGCCATCATATTATAAAGCAGTGTATACTAAGATATTGTTAATTTTTACAAAATGCACTTAGCGCAGTGCTAACAGCACACATCTCTAAACATCAGATAATTCAACAGCTTGATTTATATTTTTATGTCATGGGGCACTTCTGTTGAAGTTCACAATAAAACCATGTATTCCCTGAATTGCCAGTGAGCACTGAAAATAAGTGGAAATTCGGGGCTAAATTCTACCCTCAGTTACATTATTGTAAATCTAGAGTAACTCCACTGACTTCAGTTCAGATACTGTAAATTTATACTACTATAACTGGGCATAGACTTTGATTCATAGCGTTGATCTAGCTTGGGAACAGCAAGACCCAGACTAATAAAGCCTGCTTAAAGGGTCATGAGTTAAAAAATAGATAAGCGTTTAGGACATGTTTGCCAAAATCGGTTTATTTATTTATTAAACAAAAAAAAAAAATGTGTGCCTCTTTTTCTAATGCACCCATCACACACATCATATTCTACAGGACGCTGAATAAAACCACAACTGCTGTGAATTCCTTTTGAATAGAACATCTTCCCACATTAAAAAAACCCTTGGGCCAAACTTTCAAGGTTGGCAACTAAATGTAATCCACAAAGTGTACATTCACAGATAAAGGTTTTGCTTGCATAAGTGAACACTTACATACTTTTTCAACATAGCTGTCCATTCTGGCTCTGCACTTTGTGTCCTATATACTAGTATGTCCAAGAGAAACAGTTCTTGGGACTAAGTCATTGGGGCAAATTCATTCCTGGTGTAGCTCCACTGGAAGTAATAGAAGCATACAATGGATACACTTAGCTATTTGTCTACTACGTGTTTATAAAAAAGCCTTCTGCATACACAGAGGGCTATATCAATAAATAATGATAACATACACAATTCCATTTTGCATGAGCTAAAGCAGGTGTTGCTGGTGCAATTTTGGTTCCAACGTTGGAAATTTAACTACAGTTGTAAATGATCAAAGTAAAAGTTGGGGAATCCATTCTAAAGGTCTGAGTGAATTTATTGAATTGAATTGTGCTGAGGATATAATTTAGTGATATGTCTTAACACAAACAGTTCAAGTGTCACTTTCACTACTAAATGTAGTTCTAATAACGTCCCACCCAGATTTCTAAAATACACCAGTAATCCAACAGATGGGCCCCATCTCCTTAAGATTCTCAGCTAATAATTTTATTTCCCCATATTTTGACAAAAGTTTGCTTTGCATGGTTTAATCCAAGCAAAGCAGTCTATGTAGGTACACCCAGCAGGCTCTGCTTCCTATTGCCACATTTTTTAATATTCACTATATTTCATCTTTTGATGCAGTCCGAATGAGCGCATATTGGAACACCACAGAACCAGACTCAGAGGAATGTAGTCCTGAAATACAACATAGAACAGGAGAGCATTGTATTACAGCCTCTGTTAATGTTTTAATGGTTGAGAGATTTCCAACATGTTGGCAATGTCAGGACAAACCAATTTAATAAATTATTAACACTAATCAAACATTTTTATGATGGAAGTCAAAACTTTCTTGGCAGTTAAGGTTAATTCTGTTGAAGTTTGACAAAGATGTTACTGTTTGATGAAAGCCATGTTTCAACTATAGCCTGCTTTATATCACATCTTTGCATTTCACTGAGAAGAAATGGTTAAACAACAGTGTCTTAAATAGAGAACTTGAAGATACTAATGTGCATGGAAAGAGCAGGGGCTGATGAATGGCAGTGAAGTATACATTGATTATACTGTATATAATATACATGCCATTTTTTTGGAGTAGAAAAGAGAAAGACAGAATGTCATCGGTATGAGATGAAACTCAGGCTGTCAAGGGATTTTGTTAAATCACTATTCAAAAATCAAAGAAATTCAGACATTTGACCACAGCAGTAGAGTGGCCCATCAAAAGGCTCGCCATTTTCTGATGCCTGGAAGAAACACAACTGTAGACAAGGAAAATATTTTAAAAGCTCACTTTTGTTGAAGAGATAAGAAGGAACAACAACACTGCACAAACTGCATGCTTCACCTCCCACTAATCCAGCCTTCCCAGTTAGCTTAATTCCAGCACAGAACAAGCTAATGAGGGCTACAGCTTCCTCCATGGCAGCCACAGTCTATATATCATCAATCCATGAAGAGGGGCATGTTTTCCAGCATCAGCTACCAAACCAGGATCTAGTCATGTATCTCTGTGTTATCAGCGCAAGACTCCATTCTACTGAACTGCAGTCATGTAAAATGTGCAGTTCCCGAGGTATCCAGTAAACTGAGTCTCATCCACAAAGCTCTCTCTGCTCTCCTCTCCACTCACACAGAAATCAGCATCTACTCCTCTCTTCAGGGACATTATTTTTTCTCTCTCTGACAAATGATGCCATCTTGGAAACTTCTGGCTGAGAACCAAGAAAAACATAGTTCATACTAAAGCCAGTGCTAATTATTTTAGTCAAATGAAACTATTAGTGATGAGCAGAAATATGTATTTTATTTAATTTTTGAAAACGTATCATGGATAAGAAATAAAGTGATCCAGACGTGCCTGTTTCCAACAGAAGATGCTTTTTTTTTTGGGTTCTCAAACGTTCATCAGCTAATGAAGACGGTTACTGAATAATAGTACACAGTATTTTGTGTTTATATGGCACCTTATGTGCCACTGAATTTCCAAGTGCTTTGCAAATGAGGTGCCCAGTCCTGCAATTCACTTCCCAGAGGCGCACTGCTGCCTATGGACCCACTGAAGTCAATGGGGGCTCCAGGCAGGTGCACTGGTGTGCCTCTGTGCAGAGAGTCGCAGGACTGGGCCTTTATTTAGCATCATTGAAATGCATTCACCACAGTGGGAAAGAACAATAGCTAGGCACAACAGAGGGGAAAAGTTTGGTCATTAGATACCTGGTGACTGAACTAAAATACATGTAAGTCACTGGAGAGGCTCTTTGATTTTAGTGGGTTTCTGATCAGGCCTTTGGTGAATCCCCTGCTGTTACAGAAAGGGCCCAAACCTCAAACTGGTGTAATTTGACTTAGCTCCATTTAAGTCTGCTGTGAATAGATCATCTCGAAGTCAGTGATTTAAACCACCAAACACAGTGGTGGATGAAGTATTCACAGCAGACAAGTTGTTTGATTCATAAACAAACTTTGATTTTTTAAATTTATGTATTAGTTCTTCAAAAATGTTCTACAAATATTTCATATAAAAACAACTTAGAGGATAAATTGTTCACCGCAGCCAGTGTTTGGAGTATTGCTCCTTGTGCTTTGCAACCAATGAGCTAAAGCACACAATATTGATTCTGCTCTTTGATTGGATGACAAGCTTTCAGAAGCAGGAAAAGAAATGAACGAGCCACTCGTTGTATGGACATTTGCTCAAACATATTCATACCACCATTCAGGATTTCCTCTTTCTATGGGACGTTCTTCGAGACAAAACGTCATACACACGAATATTAATGAAAAACAAATAGAAAGATTCAGAAGTGATTTCACAGCCTTTATTAGATGAATTCTCATGATTCTCCCTCCCCTTTATTTACCCAGATTTCTTCTTATGTAATACTCTGAAACTTCTATAAGAGATCCAGTTTTCTGAAGTGCTGAGTGATCTTAATTTTTATTTGGTCATCTGGGTTTAAGATCAGAAGTTTGGTTCAGTTCAGTTGGAATAAGACCCCAAAAGTTTGAATGTTTATTCAAAACTTAACCAAACTTACCTGGATAGAAATTATCATGGAAATCTCAGAAGTACAGGCTTTCTTCTTGACATTTCTAATAATTCCTGGTTCTGGACTGGTAAGCAAAACAACAATGGGCAAATCTTGTTCTCATTAAGCCAATGAAATTTTGACACCAACTTCAACTGTACCTAAATAATTTGATAATTCTGCTGGTGGGTCCAAGTGATTAACATATATGGAGATATAGATGCTTTACACATGCAATTTTTGGAACGACAGAAACTTTGGGTATTATTTTATTTGCTTCTTCACATTTTAAAAATACATCCAGATTGGAGTTCCACCATTTATTTACACGCCGAAAAAAAGGAAGGTGTATTTTTCTTTGTGAGTGCAGATTGTGCCTGCAAACGGGAGACAGTTGGAAATTCAGACCCAAACATGAACGCCTCAGATCTGCATTCTGAGCCTGAATCTCAGGTTCACTACTGCAAGCGATCTTCTGCAGCTTTGATCCATTGCTTCTTTCTAGTGAAGGATTTCTGGAGAGGGAAACCTTAGGTCAAAATATTTGCCACACAAACGTTGGGAAATTTCAAATTAGTGCCTGGATCTGATCAGATCAAAATCCTGCATCTGAATACCCTAAAACTTGAGGGAGTTCATAGCTGAATACAAACATGGCACTGTAGCATGGGCTCAATTTTTATTTTTGAGTAATTTAGATGTTGGGAGAACTATTTATTGTCCACACCCATCTGTACTCCACAGCAAGCTTGGGCAGATACTAGGGTGATCAGCTGTTCCGATTTTATAAGGACGGTCCTGATGTTTGGGGCTTTGTCTTATATAAGTTCCTATTTCCCTCCTCCCCCCCACTGTCCTAAGTTTTCACATTTGCTATCGGATCACCCTAGCAGATACAGGACAAGCAAATGTTGCCTTGGAAAGCCAAACACAATACAAAAACCCGCTTCACTGCTTTAAATGAGTTGCCTGAGTTTTGGTAGTTGCAACAGTTTTATACTGAAAAGTTCCAGAGGGGTAGCCGTGTTAGTCTGTATACAGCAAAAACAATGAGAGTCCTGTAGCACTCTCGTAGTTTTATACTGGCAACTCCACTATATGGGATGTTAAAATCAAACTTCTGATTCCAAAACCAGGCTGCTCAACTGTAGGGCTACCTTCCTTACATTCAACTCTATGCCTGAGAGTCTGATCACTCACTGTTTCCTAAAGCTCCATCTGTACAGAATTGTTGTTACTGGTATCAGCTCGGCAAATAAAGCCTGTCCTTGTTACACTAAATCTGAAAACAAATGCTGCTTAATTTAAATATGTCAGCTCTTGAATCATAATAAATCAAGCTGTTTTTGTCTGCATTGTGTAGTTCAGAGAAGCCTCTAACCCTGTTTACATGAAAGTTCACTTGCCCCCTTTGCAAAACAATGCTGTTTCTCTCCCAACTCTACAAGTTTTTTCCTGATTAGCTTCTCTTCCCACCTATCTCTATCTGGCTACTTTCCCAAGGGCAGCCAAGAAGCAAAACTCAGTGTTGTTCTATGAATGTCTTATAAGAATTAGTTTCATGTGACAGCCAATTCGCCTTCTCCTGTCAACGATAGAGGGTTGATGCACTCTGCTGGCTTTGAACTTGAAAACCTCTCTCTCTCCTCAACCCACAGGGCCAGCTGCTGAATAATTAACACTTCACAGAACCAAGCAGAGTACATATATTTTTTTGCTTTGATATGAACACTACAGTTAACTTGCTTGTTTGAAGTTTCAAGCTAGGAAATTCTCAAAATCATTAAAAAGTTTTTACAGTCTTGGGAGCTTTAAAAAAAGAAAGGAAGGAAGAAGAGCTTGTAATTGTCAGCTCTGAAAAATTTTAGTTTTTCACTAAAACAAACCATGCCAAATAAACCTACAAGAGAGTCCTTAACTTAGCTTGCCTGAAGCTAGCTACAGTTTCTCTAAATCAAAGCAGAGCATCAGCTAACAGTTGCAGTATGTTAGTTCCTGGATGGGCTACTTTATGAAGAATTATAAAGTGACACAGCAGTCTGGTTGGAAAAAACATCACGCTTTGATGTTTTTAACCACAGTCTTCAAGAGGACCAACAGGGGGTTTTATTGCAACCTCTGTAAAAAAAAAAATTTTTTTTTTTTGCACTGTTAGATGCAGGACTGTTATCTTTCAGTCACTCTGTAAGGCTGACTTATTTACAGACTGAATGGCTCTGTTTATAGGCCTATATCAGAGAACAAACAGCGCAAGTGTGACTTCCTAGTATCTGAAATGTGATCCCCTTCCTCCCTGGGGGTGTGCATGGGAAGGGGAGAAGGAGGAATCTTGTGAATTTCCTTCTTTTTGATGATCTTTTCTCTGGCACTCCAGATGACATGTATCCCTAAAATACAGCAATGAAAAAAGTGCCGAATTCCTGAAGTGATTAATCAGGCAAAACTCCTATAGAAGTCAATAGGAATTTGCCTGGGTAAGAGCTGAGTGAGTATCTCAAGATTTGGCCCATTAACCTGGGGGGGGAAGGAGGAGAGGGAAACCAAGTCCAAATTAAACTTCTTCCATTACAAGCTATGCATTAAAGCCCCTAATTGTTCCTACCCCATTATGTTATAGGTGTACTCAGACATAGCATGGGAACTGTATACAATACAGCTCATAACATTTCAATAGTGACATTAAAGAGGCACTGACAACTTTATCATATTGGCTTACATATCACAATGAGAGCTGTCTTAGAAAATACTAAGGTCCTGATTCTGATATTCTTACTCAACTTGAGCAGTATTTTATCCAGGAGTAGTCTCACTGAAATCAATGGGACTGGTCCCAGAATACGATATTACTCAAGGGGAGTAAGGATAGCAGAACTGAGCTCAAAGATAGGTTGTGAACAAAGGGTCTGCTTATGTTACCACAGGTTATTACAAATGAAAAAATTAAAAAAAACTGTCACTGTTTATGGTATTTGTTTACATTTTGATTTTCCTTTGTCTTGGACAATGAAAATCAGTGCAGTCAGTTTCTCTTTCAGATTCTTAGTGTTGGAGTGTTTGGGTTAAAAATACCACAGGGGAATGTTTGTTTATTTTACAACAATTCTTTTCTTTGGAATTTTTAATTTTAAGTGTGGGAATATTTTTATAAGTCTCTCATTTTAAAAACTTGTTTTTAAAAGCCTGAAATTTTGGGACAAGCCGACATTAAAAGTTTCCCTTTAAAGGCATAAAATATTGTTAATTACACAGACATTTTTGGCTACTTTTTGAAAAGTGAATGGAATACATCTGAATGGTACTGGGTTAGCAGCCTTAGACATGAAGACCTTTGTATGGACACTGAATGGTTATAGCACAACACTGGCACGTCTCTGGATCTGGCGAGGGAATGGAAAAGTATGGACCTATAGCTGCATCTATAGCATGTTCTTCTGCAGATGCTATACGTGCGCACGAGAGAGAGACTGGCAGTGCAAGCTTTCTCAATCTTTCCCACCAATGAGCGTGACTTTCTACTGTTTTGCACCTAGTGTACTACTTTATACCTGTGCAAAGTGAAGGTAAAATATTCCCACAGCTGCAAGTGAGTGCAGAATTCTGACTTGATAGCATTTTACACCCACTTTCTGCAGGTGGACACAATACCAGTTGCTGTGTAAGACAATGGAGAATCAAGCCCAAGTGTGCCTCATCTGGAACAACCGGCCTTTCTCTACCAGGGGAGAATTAAGTCTCCATTAGTGATTAAAAGGTTCTCAGGTTCAGTTTGGCTAAGCACTTGGAAGTTTGGGTACCTATCTGAACCTATTCCAAACTCAGTGAACATCCTGAGTGAGGCCCTTCCCTGGCACTTCCTTCCTTACTCTGGTTTTCTTCTCCTTTTTGGTGACAGCAGCATTCTTCCCAGAGTGTTTGATCTTATTGTGGGGGCCTCAGAACCTTTACCCTCCTCCCCAACACTGGCAGTATTCTCCTAGAAGAGGCCATGCAAGTCTTCTTGGGGAACTCTCAGCACTCTCTTACCACCTTCGGTGCTTGCCTTGTGGAAAGCATTGGTTTACGTCCTTTTCTGAGTAATACGAGGTGATGATGTGAGCTTCTGCTGACCTTTTGGAATTTCATAACTCAGGGGCTTCTTTGGTAGAGATGACTTAGGCTGCACAGTTTCCCATATGAGTTAAGGCCTGTGGAGTATCATTATTCAAGAAGCCCCAGATAATAGAAAATTCAGTGTTCTCCACTCCTACCAAAGCAGTGAGGGAGGAGACAAACAAAACCTTCACAAAGCTCTGAAATGACTGAATTCAGTTTGGTTCCAGGACCGTGCAAAGATTTGGGGTTGTTCTCATTTTAACTGATCTATTTTCTCCATCCTTAGCCTTTCAATCTCTTGGCCTTTTCTGAGGCTACAAATTAATGTCAGCTTTATTGGCAATGAAGACCCATGTTCACTAGGAACTAGACTGGCACTACCATTTTATTTTACATAGACCACCATACAACTATCAGATGGTAATAGCATTCAGACACCACCTTTGTGCGTTAAAGCTGAGCTGGTGCACAAGCATATTTTCCATGCTGAAGTTCACTCTAATTTTTAATATTTCACAAATCTGCAATTAGTTTCCAAATTGTGTTTTATTTCTTGTAAGTTGCACTGCCGTTTTGCAGTCAATTTTTTTCAAACTTTGAAAATATTTTCCATTTCAAATATGGATTTGAGGGAATGCGGAAAGAAGGGAGTGGGCTGATTGCTATAACTTGCAAAACTGAAGTACATGGTGATTCCCCCACCTCCACACACACACATCTTTTTCGAAAAGTGATAAAAAGATAATAGCTTCACCCGCTGAAGTCAATGAGACTCTTTCCACTTCAAAGGGCACTTGCTCAGGCTTCAAATGTGTTAGCATCTCTTTACCATATGTACTAAGTTTTTCCTACAGCTGTGTAACAGAATGTTATATAAGGATGGGTGAACCCTTTCAGACTAACAAAGGAGCTGGCTTGAATCCTGGCCCAAAGTTCATACAAACATTTTTTGAAGTTGAAATAAGTTTGGTAAACCTTTCTTTCTTAAGCTTTCATGTGCCTCTGCGTGTCCCAGTTTCTGTTGTACTTTCGGCCCTTGCTCCTCTGAACCATGTGGCTGGAAAAGTGGAGAATGGAGTGTGAATAGCCAAGCCAAGCACATGGTTCCCGAGACAGTCTGCCTGCTCAGATAAGTCTTGGGTAGCACATACAGCAATGGTCCTTGATTCTGCTCCAAAAAGGAGCGGCCTGTGCTCCCCTAGCACCAGCTGCTGGATGGAAACATATGCACAGCAGGCCTAGCCATGTGGTCTAGCCACACTCCCAAGGACAGCACCCTCCTCCTATCCTCAGGGCATATATGTGCTGTTAGGTACATTATCTGGCCTCCGGTCTACCCTTCAGGGGAGAGCTACAACCATATCAGTATTTTACCAAATTTTCAGCTCCCTGCATGTTCCTTCCCCTCTGATGCACCCACCCACATTAGGGCAAGAATTCCGCCATCTAGGAAAGGTACTTATATAATCCCCATCACCACAATAACTGAGCACCTCACAATCTTTAATGTGGTCCTCACCACATTAAATTTTCACAACACCTCTGCGATCATCCCCATTTTACAGATGGGGAACTGAGGCACAGAGAGGCTAAAGCCCTGATCCTCAAAGGTATTTTAGGCACTTAGCTCCCATTGAAATCAATAGGAGTTAGTTGCCTAAGTACCTTTGAGGATTTGGCCCTAAGTGACTTGCCTAAGGCCACCCAGGATGTCTGTGGCAGAGCAGGGAACTGAACCCAAGTCTCCCAAATCCCAAACCACTGCCCTAACCACTTGAGAGAGGCTGAGCCCACACTAGTCCTCACTGGTTTCCTGATTGAAACCAATCAGTCCTAAAAATCCCACAAGGAAACTCAGTTTCACAGAAGCTCCAGCCTGATTTCCAGACTAATGGGGTTAGGTACATGTAGCTAACAATCAAAACTGAATGACAGAGGAGTTCAGGATCAAATGTAAAAAAATGAATAAATCAGATGAACATTTAAATTGTATCTCTCTGAACATTTGGCTTCACTCAACCCTATTCTTACAGTTAATAGTATCTTGTGAGGGGAACTAGGTGGCACAATGAGTTCACACACAACTTTTAATCTTCTACAGATTTGCAGCCAAATTCTCCTTAGGTCACATCTCCTCCTAGCCCATGGTGGGCATTTGTCCTTAACTCAAACAGCTAATAACTTGGCATCATCATCCTCAGCCTACTCTCAAGATTCAGTAAGGACTCAGTCCTAGTGCAGCAGGGTGAAGTTTGTGAGTTCAGTTTGCAGAGGAGCTTTACTGGCTAATTGGTGTGAGGGAGGCTGAACACAGCCTGTCTGCACTCTTCTCTTAGTCCCGCCCTTTCATCCACACCATCCACACACTTTTTTTTTTTTTAGAGCCTATTCCTGCAGTCTTGAGAAGGAAGCACCACAAAGCAAAGCCCATCTATAAACATATCTCACATGATTATAATGTTCTAGAAACACAACGTATAATTTTCTTTTTTGTATGATTTCATGGGTTATATTGCACTGTGAAATTCAGTAATGACACAGATAGAGAGCCCAGGACTTTAGGGTTGTTCCTGGAATTCAGATGCCAGCAATGTATTTTGTGTTCTCATCTGCATGTCCCGTTTCCAGCTTGCAGCTGTGTTTCCTAGCAGTGCTGGGGTTGGCACACAGAGCCCACCAAAGCAAAGCAGCTGGCTGTAGCAATTAGGGCAGTGGACTAGAAGTCAAAAGACTTAAGTTGAATTCCCAGCTCTGCCACTGACTTGCTCTTGTGCTTTTAACAAGTCTACCTGCCTCTGTTTCCCTTCTCACCACTCATCTACCTCGATTGTAAGCACTTCGGTGCAGGTACTCTCTTCCTATGTGTTTGCACTGTGCACAATGAGGCCCTGATCTGTGACTGGGAACTCCCTGGCTGTGCCACAGTACAAAAATTAATTGGCAACACTCCAAAAGGCCTCCAGTGTTTGTATATTCATTGAGCTCTTTGCCTTGTGCAAGTAAAACAAAAACTGTAGCAAGGTTTTCCCAGTTGTAGTCATCTTATTATTATTACTAACATGTTAAAGTGATAATTCATAGGCTAAAATCATTTATTTAATTTGCAAAGTTATTACATATTTTGAAAATCTGAGAGAGGGACATTCCTTTTATATATCACTCATGGAAAATAAGAGATCGTCATATACATGCTAGCCTGTTCTGCTGGGCTGAGTTTTAATAATGATTAATATTATTGAAAAGGAGCTTAATGTTGCTGCAGTCATATCCACCTATGAAGTGTCACTTTGACATCCTTTGTCACAGGCATTCATTGCAACTTTCACACACTGTAAACTAAAGAATATTTACAGATGCAATTAGTGTTAAATAAATGTCTAAAGAACTCCTTGAGGATTTAGCAATTAGTGGGCAGCATGGTATGGCCTTTGTATTTACCACTTATGACAAAAACTGCCTCCCTGTATTGCACAAATTACATACCAGCGTAACCACTGTTCTGTCAGGAAGGGCTTGGTTGTGTTGCAGAGAGCAGCTTTTAGTTCTGAAAAACTCTTACCCCTCCCCCCCATATTTATTAAAAGAGAAAGTAACAGGGATTAGGTAGTGAGGGTAGATCTATGAATAGGATAGCATTTCACATTGATAATTAAACCACTGCCTTTGTGAAACAAATCCAGGACTCAAAGAGAACTTTGATATTTAAAGCTCCCTAGCTAAATTCAAAATCTCTGGTTGAGAAAAAAAAAAAGTATATATATATATATATATATATATACACATATAGGACATTTGGCCGATGACCTGACTGGAAGAAGCCTTAGTCCTTTCATCTCGTATACTCCCTGGTTTACAGCGTTTGAAGGTTGTCACACATATTCACTACAAAAGATGCAAATGTGACTCTTAAGAGAAGGGTTTTTGTGTAATAACTGCTTAGTATATTGAATATCTTTACAAGCAGGAGCATGTGTTTTATTTGTTTGTAGAATACCACACACACCTATGGCACAGTGCAAATAATATGGAACAATGATTTACCCTTTGATGTATGTACTGACCATTCACTAACATTATGGGAAATTACATGCCCACACATTGAGGGGGAGGATAGACTCCTGAACCTTTACAGTTAGCATAACATTAGTAATTAAAGTGGGTCCAAATTATCTTCTGACATAAAGCTTGTCCAAGTGCAGCCCAGAAAGGAAGGAAGTTTTACGAAGTTTGGCTTAACATGTTGATTCAGTCACTAAGAACTAATCTGTAAGTACAACCAAGGCATTTAAGAATTATGTTCAGATTTCTGCAGCAAGCATTTGTCATGGAAGCACCAACAAAGTGAGTGCTGATACAAACGTGGGGGAGCTTTAAGTCTTCATTACATTGTCCCCTCAACTCTGTTGAAGTGAAACTCTGCTTAGGCAGGTCACTAGAAAAGCACCCTAGTTACAAAGAAGCTCATTGTAGTTGGGAACCAAGGAAAGCCGTTTTGTGGTGGGACACAATAAAGGTGGGGTATGAAGCGATCCAGTCGAAGCAGTACTTCTCCCATGAAAAGCACAAAGGAAGACTATTTACTTTCAAGGGAGCAGGACTTCAGAGTTGCAGTTTCTTTAAAAAAACATATAAAGCAGCTGCAGGGAAGTTGCTATTTTGTTATTCACTTGTTGTATCCTATGAAGATTGTTTTAAAGGTACCCGTGTGGATCTGCAGTCACAGCCTTTAAAAAATACCAATCTCAGAGTGATGGTGCCACCTTCTTGTCAAATAGGATAGTAGCAATTTCTGAGTGTGTTGAGACTTACCAGCGAATACTAGTGTCTGCCTTTGCTGAGTCCGGCATGGATTTCAGGCCAGTAGCACCAAAGGCATTTAGTTTGGACTCTGAAGCTGATGTGGACTGGTCCCACAATCTAATGTCCCCTGGCAACCAATCTTTCCTATGTTTCCTGAGTTGCAGTACAAAGACAAATCAATCAGCTTGTTTTCACTTCTATAACATGCTGTATATACAAATTCTGACTTCCTTGACAACAGAGGGACAAATGGGTGCAAAGATACCATTTTTATAACTCATGGAAATTATTTTTAATTAATTTAATTTGACCACACAGGGAACAGAAAATTCAACAAGAGAATATTATTTTTCTGTTTTCAGAGGGTTTTTTTATTCCGAAAATGAGTTTACTTTATTGCTTGGTTTGATGTAGAGAAATTAATTCTCCTGGCATCTTTTCTCAGCCAGAGAGAAAATGTTTCTTTCATAGAGGTAATTTCAGAGCTATATAAGCCTAAAGCAGGAATTAAAAAAAATAATTTCTTATGGCTCATTTAAAAATATTTTATAGTATTTAGATTTGTTAGAATTTAGTATCTGAGGGGCTATAATATTTTGCAACAATAATGGTCCCCATCACAATAGTATCTCAGCACCATCAAACTCATTTCACACAGGCCACCAGATAACTTAAAAACAAAAACACACACAAAACCACGCAGATTCATGTGCCTCTCCACTTCTAGTCTCCACCTGGATTAGATGTAGAAGTGTTAAAAGGTTAAGGCAGTTCTTTATCTATTTGTATTCTGAATAGAAGTAGAAAGTATGATAGAAATTTCATTATGAAAAAACATGTTCTTAGAGGATTTCCAGTCCAGTTTTTCAGATGCTAGAGAATCAGATGATTCAGATAAACATATCTGTATGCTCATCAGAAACAAACTTTTGAACATTTCAAGGTTTGCTCATCTCTGCTATCTTGTGGTTAGAAACGGAATGGCAATAATTCCAGAGGGTATGGCCCCTTAAATTAATCAATTTATCTGGAACTCCTGATTTCATGCGTTTAAGGAATAAAGAAAAGTGAAGAAAAAATGGAAGAACTGGAACTGGAAAAATCTGCATGTTGCAGTTAGCATCTTTATATAGATACACAAAAATGTATGTTGCAATGGGGGAAAAAGGTCGATTAATAAAGTAGTATTATGAATAATGTTAAATCTGTTTCTCTTCCTGGTGTTATCCCCAATTAGTCAAGATATGCAGTTCACCTAGATCAATGGCTTTTATAGAAGCCAACTCCCACTTGTAATGAATTACCTGCCTCTTGCTACCAGAACCCAGTGAGGAATGCAACTGGATGAGAAATGTGTTACATACACAAGGGATAAATTTGTGGGAGCAAGTAGGGAGGAGCATACTGAAGGGAGTTATAAAGGGGAGAAAAAAGATCTCAGGACAAAACGAAATTTTACCTTGGAGATAAAAAGGTGATTTTTTTAAACTCCAGAATAATGCCAGATGTTAAGTCCAGAAGCATGATTATATTTCATACCCTCTTCATCAGTTTCCAGGACTTAAGGCTCCACTTATCCCAGTTGCTTAAGCATATGCCTAACTTTAAGCATGTAATTAGTTCCAATGACTTCACATTTTATTGTGTTTCTTTGGCTTCAATTACTCATCCATTGACTTTTAAAGGAATTTTGCTTGAGTAAGCAGGACAGGATGGGGCCCTAATGACAGCTAGATTAGCCACAGTATTGGTAGCCCAAGAAAACTCATGCAGTTCATGTCAAGGGTGAATTTCATGCCCACCGTGTTACTGAGAAAGCATAGCATTGATGGAATTTTTACATGGATCCTAACAAACAGCACATGTGGTTTGCCTATTAATTAGTCTTTAAAATCCTATTTCTCATCCAAATCTGCCATTTTGCCCATTGCAAAAATCTTAGTGCATTTTCATTTTTGGGGTGATGTCCCTGAGTATAGTTAATTACTGGGAAATCTCACCTCAGTACTCAGCAGATTGCTTAAGTTGAAGCCTGCTGCATCCTCCCTGTTTCTTTCTTTCCTTTTCCTTCTTTTAAAGTATCAGTTTCAGGGAAGACTGGGCAGTCTTTCAAAATTCACTGTCAGCATATTGTACAAACAGGAAGCAGCACTGCAGAAACAAGTCATTAAAAAGTCTGCAGACCAACCTGAAGTCATTTGAAAATCAGGATTTTCCCACCAAAACCGGAATATTCTACATCCCACATAGCTTTATATCCTTACAGAAGTGAAATGTGTATCTCATGAAACCATCCCAGTGAGTGGCATTATAAATGAACACATATTTTCTCACTGCACTTTCCTAGGTGTCTCTCTCTCACACACACACACACAAACTGTACCTCAAGGAAGAGAGAGAGGAAAAACTGAACAAAATCCATTCACAAAACTGTTGCAAGCATTCTTTACTTGTTGGGAACGTTTCCAACAAGGAAAGCACCTTGTAATAAATCATCTGTCCTGCCTCACCTTCGGGCTTTACAGTTTTTTTCAGCCTCATACCTTGAGATGACATTATGAGGGAGACAGCGGAAAGTCACAATTGATTCATTTCTCAACAAGCTAATGTGGAATCCCGATGATAAGAGTGCCAGTTAAAGGTAGCCCAAGGGTAAAAACTCTGAACAACCAAAGTTCTTATTAACTGACAAAGGTACTACTTAAAATGCAGAACCAAAATTCCAAGTACCACTGTCAGCACACTTATTTTAAAGGAAGATTAACTTTTATTTATGCCTCCTATCATGTAAAAGAGTTGAAAACAGCAGATTCTAAATCTATTAAAGTCAACTGAATGGCAAAGTTCTTTCACTTTTACTGTTCTACTTGGTTTTTTTTTAACGAACGAACTAAGTAACTAACTAAACATTCACCATCTTGTAATCTCAATGTGTTAGTCATCTCAATGCAGCATAAGTATGCACAACTGGCTATGTTTTTAACATCTGTTTTTCATTTGCTTAACAGGAAACCAGCACAATTTCCATGATAAAGGAGGATTCTGGTATTATACTCTCATTTATCTGTCATGTGTACACTTGGCAGCATTTGATCTTTATTCTCTTGACTCTTAGAAATAATCTATGAATTATTGCTTTTTGACAATGCAAACAAATAAGGCTATCTATAAATAAACCATGGAAAGGACAGAGTGAAGGTCTGCTCAGTGCTCACACAGGGACTGCCTAGGGGCTAGCACTGGTTTATTTTTTGGCCGTAGCACCGGATCAGAAGGTCACTTTCCTGTGCGAGTGATGTGAGAGTCCTTTTGTGTAAGCCTGAGTGAGGGGAACATAG
Organism: Emydura macquarii macquarii; assembly: GCF_026122565.2. Taxonomy (NCBI): domain Eukaryota; kingdom Metazoa; phylum Chordata; order Testudines; family Chelidae; genus Emydura; species Emydura macquarii. The sequence continues at coordinate 23,032,055 of NW_027132813.1, read as the reverse complement.
TCCCTCACACAAAGCATGTCTGAAGAAATTCGCTGCCTTTTTTTATTTTATTCTTAGAGCATATTGTCTGACACCACAAAGAAGAATGACCACTGATTTAAAAAGTATGGTGGCAGGGCGGACACATGAATTGCACTCTTGTCACTCTTACTGAATGTGCATTGACACTGAAAGCTCCATTTCTGTGACTATGCAATAAGGAATTTTGAAAGTTGAGAGATAATAGCACAGCGAGTGCTGTAGTAATGGCAACTCTGAATATCTTTTTCATAGATGGTCAGAGAGTTCACTTTCAAATCATTTTTCTTCTGAGGAAGGAGAAGGATTCTCATAAAATGAGTGGAACTATTTTTATTCTTACCAAAAAAGTCCATTTTGAAAACCCATGTTAAGAGAAATCTACTAACATAGTATTTTAAAAATAAATTGGAACCATGTTAAGACTGAATCTGATTTTTTTCAGATCACACTGGAGTTATTTGATGAGATTCTCACTTGCAGCCTCATTAAGGTGTTTTATTGTTTTGTTTTGAGGAGTGTCACTTTTATGTAGTATTCTACCACAGATATTCCAATGCAATTTTTGCTCAATCCAACTCCCATGGAAGTCAGTAGCAAGTCTCCCATTGACATCTGTGGATTTCCTAATCAAATGCATTCTAATGAAATGTAATGTTTTCCCCCCAAATATCTCTTTTTATAGCTGGCAGTGTTTTCAATCATGCCAGTTTGAATTTCTCTACTGTATCACAATTAAAGAATCAAGAATGCCAAATAAGGGCCTGATCCTACAAACAACTGGGATATTCAAAGGAGCCCAAGGGAGTTAGAAACACAGGTACCATTGAAAGTCAGTGGGACTTATGTCCCTAAGTTACTTAGGCCCTTTTGAAAAATCCCACCGTGCATGCATAGCTTTACGCATTCAAGCACTCACAAGAGGACTTCTTGTCCCATTGCACTTATCTCAGAGGGGGGACACCTGGATCCAGTCCAGTGAATATTTAATGATTTATACAAAGTGGAACAGCTTCAAAAGGAGACAGCCATCCCAGAATATCCAATAGGCTGGTCACAAGGGCATCTAAGAAGAGTGAGATGCTCATTCAAGTCCCTGCTCCAGAGTAGAGATTCAAACGTAGCTTTGTCTCATCCCTGGTGAGAGCCTAAGCCACTGGGCTACCAGGGGTGGGAGCATCACCGCCTCTGTTTTTGTGAATGGTACCTACGTCCCCTTTTTAACCTTTCATTTCCAAACTTCCTTTGCTTTTATATTTAAAAAAAAAAGTCAAAAATGCCCAAAATTGAAACAAAACATTTTCAGAATGTTCATTTTCAGGACATCCCCAATTTGCAGGATCAAGGATGTAGCACTTTGTGCTTGGAAAAATGCTGCTATATTCAGATCTCCTAAGTGTCCTGTTCCAGGGCCTACTGGAGCTAATGGAAAGCCTCCCACCCAAAGTCTTAGCCACCGCCTGGTGGAATAGTGATCTATTCTAGTCTTATAGCATGCAGTCCTGCTGTCATTGAAGTCAGAGGAAGCCTTTAATGGAAGCTGGATCAGTCCCATACCATATTTATTAACATGGTATCGCAGTGTCTCTTTGGGTCACATAAGTGAATAATAAATGTTAGAGCTACATTTACAAAACTAAGTGCAACAGGCGAGCCTCCAAAAATGTTCATTCACCTATTGTGTCCTGTATTTTAATGTTCAAATTTGGTAATGAATGCACAAACAAGGATTGGGCCAACAGTCACTATATTTTTATGGATAAATCTATTTATAATCACCTTACGTTAACTTGCCTCCTTATTTAAGATATATACATATAAAGCAATTTTTGTCCAAATCGATCAGCTCCAGATTAGCCAAGCTATAGCAACTGAACTTTTTAAAGCAAAGACTTGATATTGGAGGTGATACATTAAAAGGGAAAAAAATGCAATCACAAAAAGCCTTACATTTTGCAACCACTCTAAAAATAGAAAAATAAAAGTTCAGTCAGCTGGAGCCATTTCTAATAGAAGAAATGTGTGTCCTTCCTCAGGGAATGTCCAAAGGTAGGGCTGGGAGCTCTCATACTTTATTTATGCTTTTGTTAACAAAGAACAAATAGTGGAGAAAGGAAGAATTTTAAGAATTGACAATATTTCTTTTTTTCAGCCTGTTATCCTCACTCCTGGTCTCTTATTCAGATGATGAGCCCGCTGAAGTCTTCTGTGAATAACTGCTCTGGTCACACTCTAGCCAACACTCAGTGTTGCAAGACAGAAATGAAGAAAACATTTATCCATACAGGTGGATCTTGAAGTTTGTGCCCTGATCACGTCAAATATTCCTTGTTTCTTCAGAAATGAATCTAGCAAATAGTAAGTACCAAGTGCAATTAGTGAGGGCTTCAGAAGTGTCTTAAAAAGCTTTGTAAAAGGGCCAGAAATGTTCAGAAAGGAAAAACAAGTGGAGACGATTTATATTTAACATCCGTTAATAGTTTAAAGCTGAAAAATTGGAAAAGGCAGGATAAGAGGAAAAAGTAAAACTGGGAATCTATAGCAGGAGGAAGAAATGCTTATTAAAAATAAAACTGTCCAAGAATTTTCCATCAAAATGATTTTTTGGCAATAAACACATTTTTTGCTAAAGCAGTATCTTCCGGGGAAATAGGGATTTTGCCAAAAAAAATTGTTTTTCCATCAGGAAAATATAAATGAAATATTTCAGCTTGGATCAAGCCGACCTGAGTGAAACATTTCTGTTTGTCGAACCAAACTGAAACATTTCATTTTGGGTCAATTCGACAGTAATCTGTATCTGCCTGAGCTGTAGCTCATGGGAGTTGCAACTTTAGTGCCTCATGCCCTCCTCCCTTTTATGGGCTGGCTCCCGACTGCATGATGTGTGTCTGAATTTATATAGTGTATCCTAGAAGTTCCATGATTACAGAAGGTACGTCTACACTGCAATGTAAGCCCAGGGTTAGTGGGACTTGAGTCAGCTGATTTGTGTTAGGGAGGCCTGGGCTTGAGCATCTACATTGTATTTTAGTCTTACATTAAGACTTTTCTAACCCATGCTCGAACCTAAGACTCTGGCCTCCATGCTGCTGTGCACAGACCTGAGTCAAAGTAACCCTGTCCCAGAGTCCCTAGTGTCCCTGCCCCAAAATGTAGCCACTCTAGCCTTGGGACCATGATGCACTGTGGGAAAACTTTATTGCCCACTCTGCACATTACAGGAAGTTTGAAGCAGCTCACTTTTGCAAAAGGATTAATCAGTTCACTCTCCATTGCGAACCCCTCTCTGATAGTGGCTCTCTCATAGTGTGCTTGCAGACCAGTGATCAGAAGAGAATGGGTTTTCTCTGACCTGAGCTGCTGCCATTTGCAAAGGTGGGATGGCTTCAATTTCCAATAGCATGGACTGCAGATTGTTGGAATAGAGAGAAATAAGGAAGTGATCCCATGGAATTGTGGGATACTTCTGGCTGATTCCCAACACCTGAGTCAAGTGGGGCTGCAGCTACACTGCAAAGCAATAGGTCCCACCTTAATTTGAACTTGGATCCTCCAAATGTGCAGGGTCCTAGGACCCTGGGTTCAAGTGCTGGGTTAGCGCAATTGCAGCGTATACACAAGGGAGCATACCCAAAGTGTCACAGGAAAAATAATCTGGCTGGGGAGCCTGAACCATAGAGAAAGAATTCTAATACACTTCAGACTTCAAAAAAATTCATTCTCTCTGCTCACAGGTTTCAGTCATTTCAGAATCTTCCATTTTCAGCTCTCAGAGTATAGTCCATGAGTCAAGAAGATAAGTAATGTCTGCTATACAGGGGGATGCTTACAGTTGGATTATTCAGTCCTAACCCAAGCAACCGTATTGGGCCTTAAAAATAAAAAGGAAGAGAAAATTAGATTTAAGTAGAATTGTGCAAGTAATTCACAGCTGAAGAGCTCTGTTTGGGAAAAACTAAAGGATCCATAAATAGAGGATTTTAAAGTCCTATTGTGTGTGTGCGCCTCGGTTTGCCCCATATTTTTAATCATGTATTTTGGTGATGGGACTCGGATGCGTTGCAGAGGCCACTAGAGGGCAGATGGGCCTTCCCCAGCTACACATACACAAACAATGGCCAGGACCCCCTGCCCTCGGTCAACCAGCTGCAACAGGTTCTAACAGGTTGCGGCAGGCGAAGACAGGAGTGAGGTAGACACCTTGCCCGGGAAGGAGACAAAGGACTGGGAGGGACATGGGGATGGCTCAGGGAGGAGGTGAATGGCTGGAAGGGCTGTCCCCATAAGGGGGCTCGGGAGCAGGGCCTGAGAATGGGCTCTGAGTCTCCCTAGTTGGTTGCTGCTGTAACTTCTAATTAATCTGCTAACAAAGTCTTTCTATGCTGTGATTCTAAGAACTAATAAACCCTTCTGATTTCCACGCTGGCTGTGAATTGCTTCTGACTGCAAGGCAGGGCGCATGGCCCCTTTGGGGGCGGGTAGGAGCTCCCCAGAGTCCCATCCAGGGGGACTCAGAGAGGGAGCTCAAGTGGAGGAGGGGTGCTGAGCGCTCCGAGGCCAGATTCAGGAGGTGACTGCACTAGTGTTTGTGGGGGAGGGGAGAAGGAGAGGCAGGGGCAGACTCCAAGCACTAGAGTCCTGACTGGCTTCGCTTCCAGAGCCCTGTTCCTGTGGGACTTCGTCACACTTAACCCTCACCTTCCTAGTCACATATGCCCCCTGTGCATTGATGTTCAGGTAGCCCCAGAAGAGTTGGGCTCTGTTATTAGAGGGATCTCCATGGTTGTGGAGCTGTATTTGGAGTTTCATGGGGTTAAACTAGTTTTAAGGGGATATTGATTTAAGGTACAGCAACAGATATTGGGAATCCATTCAATAGTTTATTTGTTTTTACTTTTTTTCAATAGTTTAATAAAGTAAGCTATTGATGTGTGTGTGTACATATGTAGATTACATATATGTAGTCTACTTTGTTAAATTGAAAATATTAGAACCTGGAATAAAAATGGAAACCTGGAATGATATAATCATTTTTATTATCACTGTCCCAATATGATGTCTCTGTCCACTGTGGAAGTGGTTATTCTTAAATTCAAGGTAAGCATTACATCAAGTGTTACAGACGTGTGTTAGTGTATATATGTGTGTGTGTGCATGCACACCTGTATATATGTATGTGTATGCACACACACTCCAAAACCAGGGCAGTGTGCATGTGGCTCACAGACAGGCTTTCCTGCCATCTAACTATGGCAACACATGAATCATGACTCCAGAAGAAATTTCTGCTGCAGACTGCTGGAAAATGCTATGAAAGTAAACAGAACCTTCTACAGTTCTTCTGCATTTTCATCTCTGCATGCCTTTTGACAGCCTTCTGTAGAAGGTTCTGTTTACTTTCACAGACTAAGGAAGTTTATTTTACATTTACATTTATTTTGTTTTAATCACACTAGGACTAAAAAGAAATAATTTATTAATATACATTATACACACAGATATCTGATTGATTCCTTTCCATGTTTTGCACCTGATTCAGTAAGACACCTGAAAAAGAACTCTGCAGATTGTGGTCATTCATCTAAGTGATCAAATAACATTGGCTCCTTCTTCACATATAAGTCAGCTATGAATTATAAAATGACCATTGAGAGAAATATTGGGCAGAAGTATAAGAATTAGCAGCACTAACTGGAAGAAAATACGTCTCAGATCCTCTGCTAGTACAAATGAAGTCTAATGTTGCTGCACCCATGTACACAAGCTGGCCCCAAATGTAAAATAAATAAATAAATAAATAATTCTACCACTCTTTTTAGCAATGTGCATAAGTCCGGAATTCACAGTATAATGGGGGAAGGAGACATACTGGACACAGACCAAAAAATCTGTTTGATCTGAACAAAGTACATATTGTTGATCCTTGCATCTCATTCCAAACTAAAGCTAGAAACCGCAGGCCAGTAAAGTGGGATTCCTACAACTTAGAGACTGCGAGCGGATCTATCTATCTATCTAGACAACAGGTATTTAGGAGGGAAAATGACAGCCCTGACATCTTACTCTTCACATACATCTGTTTGGATGCACAGAGGAATTGATCAGGCTTAGTACAATAAAAGAAAACATAGGTGCAAGAATTAGATTTGCACTTCTCTGTCAAACTGAGAATAAATTACATCTATTCACATAAATAGTTCTCTGATCCACACCCACCCACACACCCTCACACACCCACAATTACAACTATACTGACCCTCTACCTAAACAAGGATCTGTTCCAAAAGCCTCAGTAGTGCTGCCACCATGAGTAGAAAATACAAGAAAGCTAATGACGGTAGCCATCAGAATGGGAAATATTGTCTTTCATAATGTCAGACAAAGATACTCGTTCTGAAATAAATGCAAAAGAAACTCCAACAATAGGCATTTTATTTTATTTATTTGTTTTTAGATATTCATTTGTTAGGAGACACACATAGTTATAGAGTTTCAGGCCAGAAGGGACCATCGGATCATGTAGTCTGACCCCCTATATCACACAGGCCCCCAACACCACTCAGCACCCGCACACTAAACCCAGCAATCAAAATTAGACCAAAATATTGCAGCTGACAGGAGAGGAGACTATTGTGTGTCACTGGAAGAGAATTGATGGGAGCGAGGTATACCAGTGCCTGCAGGCCCTGCAATGGTGGGAAATGACGAAGCGAGATATACCCAAATAATCCTGGAAAGTGACCAGCACCCACACACTGCAGAGGAAGGTGAAAAATCCATGCAATTATGTTGCCAAATTATTGTTTTTAAATGTTATTAAATACTGAGTACACTAGCAACATTGTGCATTCATCAGAGTAGGCTGTCTTTGGTTGGCCTCTCATGATGTCTCACACAAAAATGGGCCAAGAGCAAAATGCCAGATATAAATACCTCAGAACTTTGGGAAAATACCAATATAAAATTTGTAGCCGAGGCCTTTATCCCACTAAATTCAAGCTACTGGGAGTCTGTCACTTATGCAGCTGACTCATCTATCCCAGAATATTTTGCTTTTGTAGAAATGCTGAATAATCTCCCTCACACAAATACATGCAGGGCACAAATGCTGCAGTTATGCCAGGCGGAACCAAAGTGAGGCTCTTGAATATATCCATTCATATCCACACTTATGTAGGAAGAATAATATGAGGGAGGGAGGGGGGGGGGAAGAAGACGTATCTTCAGTTTTGGTTTACCATGATTTAAACAGAGGTTACATTTAATGCTGTCAATTCTTGACTTTGGTTCTGATTGCTTTATGATGTCAGAAAGTTGCCCCAAAAGGGCAACTGAAGATTCCCCTGACACAGGGAAATCCTCAGAATGTGCAAAGTTGGCTGTGTGCCACCTTTCTTCCCATAAAAGTTGGGGAAGGGGATGTGAGGGATTTCCTAAAGGAATGAGGGGATGCAGGAAAACACAGTGATCTTCAGTTCACCACTGCAGCTAGGTTACTTAAAGTAGACATTGGGCTGCTCTAAGTTATTCTGGAGTGTTCTGGGGTCAAGGACAGCCTAAGATTGATAGAGCAGAAAGGTGGCATTTAGCCAGCCTTCTCCCACAATAACACCTCAGAGCAGCTAAAGATTGAGTGGCCTACTTCTGTTTTGGGATGGGCTTGAGCTAAACAGTTCGGACCTGGATCCAAAACTCCCTCAAAGTTCTGGGCATATTCAAATCCAGAGCACTGGTTCAGAGTAAAATACTTTCATACGTTAGATAGTGTTAAAACCAGCTAAATGCTACCTGCAAGTATAGCAGTTATTTCCCTTAGGGTACATCTACACTGAATGAAAGGATCCTTGGCATGGCTGCAGCTGGCCTGCATCAGTTAGCTTGGGCCCACAGGTCTCAGGCAGCAGGACTAAAATTGCAGTGTAGACGTTCAGGTTTGGGCTGAAGCCCAGGCTCTGGACCCTCCCCCTCATGGAGTCCCAGGGTCCGGGCTCCAGCCCAAGCCCAAATATCTACACTGCAATTTTTAGCCCCACAGCCTGAGCCCTGTGGGCTCAAGTCAGCTGACCTGGGCTATCTGTGGGTGTTTAATTGCAGTATAGATGTACTGTTAGTGGCTTTATGGATGTGGAGGACAACTTTACTGTGTACAGTGGTTCTCTCTTTTCACATCTTTGGACTCTCATATACTATGCCAGAAATTCCAACCTCAACACCCCATTTGTCCACTTCTCCCATAAATATTTCCATGTCATCTTCTATGCTTTTCCCCATGCAAATCATGCCTTTCCTGAGCTGGCCTGCAAGGTCACTAAATTCTCTGCATTTAAATCCATTCTGAAGGCCCACTTTTAGTGTGACACCGACAAGAAACCAGCCAGTTAATTGGGGCACATGTACTGTGTGGTATGTATATAGAACCAGAGGGTCCATTAGTCTGATCTGTATTGGCATTTCCAATAGCTGTACATGTTAAACTTGGTGACAATGGCTTTTGTGGCAGCAGACTGACAACAATAAACTTTGATTAATCCAGAACTTCACCATGGGAAACACAGTGTTTATCTTACTTGATAATACAAGTACTCCTGTTAGAATTTTAAGGGTTGGGTTACATACATGCTTGTACTTGTGACTGTGAGTCAAAATAATACATACAGGGTGCAATTTAGCCCTAAAGAATATAGTCACAATTCCCATTGATTCAAACGGCGTTATAGTCACTTCTCCCAGAGCTGAATTTGGTCCACAGTGTGCAGAAATACATTTTGGCTGTTAGTCTTTACTGACATATCAGATACTAACAAAGCAGTTTCTATTAATTATTAAAAGGAAAATCTTTTGAATGCCTCTCCCACATAGGTTTTTGCCATTCTTTTTGGCACATAATTGAATGGATTGCATAACTGGAACTATCTTTTTGTAGTTGCCGACTGAATTCCTGGTTACTTATGTTTTCACTTTTGGATTAGACAAAAGTTCAAACAGAGTTCCACTCTGACAATCAGTCAACACACAGCATGCTCCTGTGAAGGTGAGCGAGAAGGGTAAGGAAAAGTACCCCTAGAACTGTACATGAAAATAATGGCAAGAGAGAGAGAGTTTGCAGAGTCTGCCAGAGGTGACTGGTGAGTGCTGTGGTGCATTTGCACTTTAACCTGAAATGTGGGCAGCAGACAGCTAGTTAGTTGGATCACTTCTGTCATCAGGTAGTCTCTGACTCACAGGCCTGGACTTGATGAAATACCTTTCTCAGTGAACTTTGGTTTCCTCTTGCAAATTTTAAAAATGTAAAACTATTTTATAGAGCAGAAACTTACAGGCTGTTTTCCTAGCTCTAGAAGCTGTTCTCTTTGACGTGGTTCTTTTCTGATCTAGGAACCTCATTCCCAACTGCCTTGCTCCTTACGTAGTCATTTTCACCTCTGTGAAGTCAATGCAATGCGGCTAGCTATAAAAGGCTACCAAATCAGAATGACACCATTGGTGGCATGACTATACAACGTACAAGGTTGTGGAGAATCAGGAACTAGAACTACACATCTGGGCCACTGTATACTTGTGCTTTTGGAGGTGAGTATATTTTATATTGTGTTCTTTACATGGAAGCTTTGTAGGCCCATGACCAATCAATGGAACACGAGTCATTTTGGGGAAACAATGTCTTTGTGCAGGTTGTCATCTCTGGCAAAAGTGTATATCTGGTTAGTGAGGAGACTAGAATCTACAGACCAATCTCTTCTCATTTGCACCACAGTAAGAGCCTGATACAAAGGCTATTGAAGATCTTCAGTCGGTCCTTGTTTAGGCCCTAAATCCGGAGTGTAACAGTTGGGATTAATGGAGTAATACTGTATACAGCTGATGTAAGTGAAAAGAGTATCAGGCCCCAAATCCTTAAAACCTTGTTTCTCAGATTTTTCCTGCCAAAAGTGAGTAAACTCTTCGATCTAAAAAATAAAGATCACACCTATTACTTTAGTACATACTTCACTGTGGAAGAAGGGGATCAATCGGGAAGCTCACATTTTGGGTCTGAGTTGATCCTTTGACTGTGAGTTGAACAGTCCTCCCTATATTGTTATAGCCCATTCCCACAAAGGTAAGAATAAATTATCATTTTTCACAGTGCAAAGAGGTAAATAGTGGTGTCCCCTAAGGATATGTACTGGGACCAGTGCTGTTCAATGTATTCATAAATGATCTGGAAAAAGGGGTAGGTGAGGTGGCAAAGTCTGCAGATGATACAAAATTACTCAAGATAGTTAAATCCAAAGCTGACTGCATAGAGTTAAAAAGAGATCTCACAAAACTGGGTAACTGGATGACAAAATGTCAGCTGAAATTCAGTGTTACTAAATGCAAAGTAATGCATACTGGAAAACCTAATGTCAACTATACATACAAAATGACAGGGTCTAAATTAGCTGTTACCAGTCAAGAAAGAGATCTTGGAGTCATCATGGATAATTTTCTGAAAACATCTGCTTAATGTGCAGCGGCAGTCAAAAAAGCTAAGAGCATGTTACGAACCACTAGGAATGGGATAGAAAATATCATAATGCCACTACATAAATCCATGATATGCCTATACTTTGAATACTGTGTGCAGTTCTGGTCACCCCATCTCAAAAAAGAAATATTAGGATTGCACAAAGTATAGAGAAGGACAACAAAACTGATTAGGAGTAGGTGTGAGGGGATCCCCTGGTGTGCAACCTGGAACTGTGGGACTTCTGAGCCCCTTAACTCTCCAGCCTGGGCTACCTCTCACAATGCCTTGCTAGTGACAAGCAGCAAACCCCTCCAGGTGCTGTATCACTCAGCATAACAGCATGTGGAGCCCCACACCCAGCTAGATCACATGAATGTTTACCTGGGTTGCCTCTCACACTGTGATACTGTTAGCAAGCTACAAACTTCTGACAGGCACTGCATTTACACAGAAATCCACAGGCAGGGACACCCACAACTGAGTAACATGAATGCTTTCCCCAGCCACTCATGAACCAACAGTAGAGAAATTCCACATAATTCCCCCCAGCTCCCCAGCACTGCACACCAGAACTGTACCGTCTTGCACTCGTCAGAAGCCTGGCCAGTGTACATTCATTACCCAGTCTGCCCCTCCCTCAATGTGAAGAGGACATACACTAGCCTGTGTAAACTGAGCTAAGCACTTCAACCAAAACACACAGTTTTAGGTAAAATATATAAAACAAACAGATTTAACAACTCCAGAAAGAGAGATTTTAAGTGATTATAAGTGATAGATCAGAATTGGTCACTTAAGAAACAAAAATAATTTTGCAGTCTAAGTTTTATACACTTTGCTTTGTATCAAACAGTGTCTCATCCTGACAGATGGTAGAAGCAGGTTGCAGATCCTTAATACACAGGCTTAGACACTCCTCCTGCCCGGGATACCCTCTCTGGTTCAAGCCTATGTCCTCCAGATGTGTTTCCAAATATTGAGTTGTGGAGGGGAATGAGGCCAATTGATTATGTCACTTCCCCTCTTTTATAGTTTCTTCCAGCTTGCTGGAAAGATCTATGCTTGTGACATAGGAGGTCGTCCCCCCCCCCCATCCCCCTCCTCCCCCATTGATCAAGCAGTGTCCATTGTCTATATGCTCTCTTTGGAAAGCCTTCATTGTATACAGTCTCTGACATAGTGGATTCTTTCCTTGATGGGTGTTGGCGAGCCATTAATGCTGTCTGACTACTCCATTGTTATACCTGAAAGGCTGGTGGTGGTTGTTCCCAACCTCACAACATGTTTCAGTAACACACACACAGCAAAAATTCATAACTTCTTGTACAATGATAGAACATACAATCCAACAAGATATTAATGTTCAACAGATCAATCCTTTTAAAATGATACCTCACAAGGCAGGCATTGTACCAAATGTGTCATAATTATATGACAGTGCTGAATATGGGGGTTCCAGGGTACTGCTTTGAGGCACAATGCCACAGTAGAGAACAGTTTCCATATGAGGAGAGATTAAACAGACTGGGACTGTTCAATTTAGAAAAAGGATGGCTAAAGAGGATTATGATAGAGGACTATACAATCATGAATGGTATGCAGAAAAAGTGTTATTTAGCCCTGCACATAACACATGAACCAGGAATCACCCAATGAAATTAATACGCAGCAAGTTTAAAACAAGCATAAGGAAGTAATTTTTCACACAGCATTCAGTCAATCTGTGGAACTCGTTGCCAGAGGCTGTTGTGAAGGCCAAAAACACAAGAGGGATCAAAAAAAATTAGATAAGTTCCTGGAGGATAGGTCCATCAGTGGCTATTAGTCAAGATGGTCAGGGTGGACAGGGTGTCCCTAAATCTCAGACTGCAGAAATTTGGACTGGACAAGAGGTGAAGGATCACTCAATAATTGCCCTGTTCTGTTCATTCACTCTGAAACATCTAGCCCTGGCCATTGGCCAGTCTTATTTTATTATGTTCACAACCACAACAGCATCCTCCCTCAAACACACATGTCCAGGCTCTCTGGCCTTTGGAAAGACTTCACTGCAGAGCTCACCAGATCTTCATCTCTTTATTCATCTCTGAGCTGAGTAGCTGCTTGTTCAAAAGCACATTTGCTTCTGAAGCTTCTTAATCAAATGTGGATCATGACCTGGCAGGGAAACCTAACTATAGGGATTTGGTGTGTGGACTGGGTACTAGATTGAAAAGTTGGCACCTGGGGAATCTTGGAGGAGGTAGGGAGAAAGGGTGACCTCTTGAGTGCAGGAAAAGATAAAGAGAGTAGGAGAGAAAATTTTAGATGATATGAAGCATAGGTCCAGAAGGAGAAGTGAGGACTTATACAGATCCTTGTTTGGCTCAATTCTCATTAATATTCCTTTTAAAGCTGTAGGGGCTCTCAGAAGTTTCCCTTTTTTCCACTGTCCCCGTGGCAACATGTGAAAATAACATATAATTTCTGTTGATTGCTGATCTGATCCTACTGAAATAATAATAATTTCTAGCACTTTTAATAATGCTTTTCTCAAAGCAATTTAAAAAGTTGGGCAAACTTCATAATGCTTCTTTTATAGATGGAAAAGTTCAGATGTTAATTGGCTTGATCAAACTCTCACATTGGAACAGTACACAGATCTCCTGGCTCCCAGTCAACTATCCTATTGCCTAGACCACATGGCCCATCCGTTCTTTGTATTCCCACATACGCTATATACACAATCTCCTTTACATTTGTTGGCTGGTGGTGTGCACATGCATGCATGTGCACACACAGACACAGACTCTTCTCAATTTACACATACTCATTTGCAAAACAAAGGATGTTAGTGATGATTCATTGAGATGAATAAAAGCAGTGACATGAACCCTTCAAAAGGAAATCAGTGTATATTGTGATAGGTTTAAACAACTCTCCCCATATCCCTTTGTGTAATGGCTTGAAATTATTTGAAAATGTCAGTGGCTTCATTTAAAAAACAAAAACTGCTTTTCCCATATATGGAAAATATCAGATTACATAGATTTTGGCGGTGTTTGATAGAATTTAGTTTTTTTAAAAACATCAGATGAATATTTTATGAGATTTTAATTTCTCGATACTGACGTATATTGAGTTTGGATTTATTAGGATAATTATATTTGTTTAATGCTTCACTGTCACTGACAAGGACATGAAGACTTGGTAGATGATGCATAGTCTGTTATAGTAAGATTTATTCATTGTATTTATTTATTTTCTCTGGAAAAAATGTTTTAGATATCTACATTGATTTGCCTGCTGCAAATAATATGTTTCTGTACAAGGAAGCATATGGCGGTGAATTCCTCCCCTTTCTGTGTAACTTCACTGAATCTGTAAAAATTACATATATTATATGTATAAATTTTTCCAAACAGGTTGTGACACACCTTGTTCTTTAATTTGGCCTGTGACATATTATACTATGATTTATGTTTCATTATGTGATGTAATTTGACTTAAATTGCCTTCAGAGTTAATTTTTTTTCTTTAAGTGAACGTGGTGCTATTCAGCAGTGAAAGGTACGGGTGGATGGACAATCTTCAAGCCTAGAGTGCGCTGTTTATTCCTGAAATTAGTATAGCCAAGCATACAGCAGTGCAAACATTTTCACATTCACAGAATGACCAAAGTTCAAAACATAGTTTTCCATGCTCAGTTCATTTAGTCCTTGGCATCTTCATTGATAAAGTCATCAAAGACGTCAACTGTGACGTTCTGATGTGAACATCAGGGAATAGACTAAAATCACCTATTCATTTTACATAGGCTACCAAACAAACAGTCATCCAATGGGAACAATTTCTGAACCCTGTTCACCTGGGCCAAAATTGAGCATGTGACTTAGAGGCAGCACCATATCACATTACTAATCCTCTAAACTGCAATTATTCTCTGACCTCCAGCTCTCCATCTACCTATCTAACTCCTGGGCACACAGCAGTGTTCTAAAGCCAGCCTTCTTTCCAAAGGTTGCAAAGTGACCCCTCTCTCTGGGATCTGCTTGTGTGCTGAAGAAGGCCTAGATTCTTTTCTCCTCTTCTTCACAAATAATATTTTGGGTACCTTGAAGTTCTTTCTTCTTTCTTAATATGAAACTGATATGGAATCAAAGGCTTAATTAGCAGCAGAAAGCATTTTAAAGTAGTTGTATAGCTCTGTGAAATTAGTAATCCGGAAATGTATACAAAAGAGGTGTATTTTGAGGTAAGAGGAGTGGAGCGTATTTCCAAGGCATTCTATTGCAAACGGTCCCCAACCAATCACAGTAGTACTGTCCCCTCTAAATCCTCTAACCAGGGTCCTAAGCTTAGGTTCCACTCTGAAGAAACCCAACAAAAATGGCAACATGGACTTGGGTACTTCAAATCAAATTTATTCAGTTTACAAGTAACACCATAGTTTTTCTAATGTGCAAATTCAATACCAGGATCTAAAAGCCAAGCTGTAGTCTTTGTGATTTGCATGTCCATCACCAGTCTTCAGGTCAGAGATTAAGAAAAAATGGCAAAGTAACCAATTAAGTCTCCTGCAAACAGAACTACTGCCCTCTTTTTCCTATTCCCTGACAATGGCCATCAAAAGGTTGCTGCCACTGAAATTAGAACCCAGAGCATTGGGCACATGGAGATAGTGCAAAAAACCACTTTCACAGTGTGCCTCATGGAAAAACTCCTATTGATTTCAGAGGCCTTTCAGGACCCCAAGGAAACTATACTATCCCTTCAGGATATAATCTCTCCTTCATGTTCCCTTGGATTGCATGAATGGTGAATGTCTTTTATAGGCACTGAGCAAAGAAAACAAGCTCAGTACAGTAAAACAAAAAACATGCACCACCATTTCCAACTATTCTTTTAAAATATATAATGGATTTTCCCCAAGCATCCTACATAAGGGGCTTGATTTTTTCTGCAACCTTGCACTCGTGTGGTCATTTACACTTGTGCAAAGTGAGTGTCAAACATTACCACTTGATTTGGTAGCATTTTGAGACTACTTTGCACTCACTTTGAACAGGTGTAAATGACTATGCAAGGTAAAAGATGTTTGAGAATGAGGCCCATATCGTTTGCATTACTGCTTTTCTAGGTCTCAGATGATCCCTAAAGATCTATGAAATTCTGTCTCGGTGTTTATGTGCAGGCTAGGAATGATGTGCAAGGTACACAACAACCTGAAGTACCAACAACAGAAATAAAAATATTTATCAAGGAAATTATATATGAAATAGTCTCAGATTGAAGTGTTGTGCCAAATATTCAAAACAGGTACATGCTCACGTAAATTCTCATGATTAGGTGTGCAAAACCCTCATTGTACAGAGTGCAAGTCGGTGTTGTGCACTCAATGACAATACACTCACTCACAGTATAGGTACTGAGGGGTTTGTGTGTCTGAAAGTGGACTGAACTTAGATGTACACCTGTTTAAAATTTAGGACCCCGATATCTTTAAAAATCCATATTGGGGTTGCTAATACCTTTGCATATGAAAAGGAAAAGAATTTACTTATTTCCATTTATGCTTTCTTTGCTTTTTTTTTAAATTCCACTTGGTATGAACAATAAACATAGACTTGTCAACAGCACTCTTGCCTCTAGTCAGTGGCATCTCAGTTTCACTTTCCAGTTTTCATGTAGCAGCAAAATATTTCATGGACAGATTCTGATAATCTTGCTCACATTCAGTAATTCTCTATTGTACAGGCAGATCCAGTGAAGACAGTGGGAATGTTGATGGCATAATGTGCTACTAAACTGCAATAAGAATAACAGAATCTGACCGTCGTGTTTAGTTTGCAGATTCTGGAGGGAGATGTTTAAAATCTAAACAAAAATGTTTTTGTTTCTATTTATTTAAATAATTTCTGTTAATAACAGGGCTGTACAAAATGTTAATGAAAACCTGAAATTTGAGGTCTCATCTTGATTACACAAACACTTATTCAGTTTTGCACAACACCTGATAGATTTCACATTTTTCTTTCACAAATAAATCTGTTTATTTTTCCTGAACCTTCATATTTAAAGAAAAAATTAAGTAAAAAACTGCCACATTTGCAAGCATTCTGAAAAATACAAAATTTTAGGGCCAGGAAATAGCTGTTTAAATTTCCACATTTTTATTGCAAAACTTCATGAAATTCTATCCTATCTCCATCTTTATACCACTCCTTTCTCCATCTTTATACCACTCCTTTCTTAGGCCTAGATCCTCAAAGATATTTAGGATCCTAAATTGATTTCAATTGATTAATTTCAATGGGAGTTAAGAGACAAAATGCCTTTGAGGGTCTGGGCCTGAGTACCCTAAAGACATTCCTTAAGTGACATTAGCTTTTCTAATTTTTCCAGATCTAAATTTTGGGCCCTAAATTACATGTCTCCTATAGCTCCTCTTTTAGCAAGATTTTTTTGGCACATAAGAAAAAGGAGTGATCATCAACTTCCATGGGAACAGGACTGGGCCCAAAAGCAGGTATTCCTTAGATCCTGATTCTGCAATAGGCCTTTGTGTTGGCAAAAATGTCCCCACTTGCAGATCTGAAGGCAAAATCAGGGCCTTAGGCCTTAATCTTACAAAGACACACACACTTCACCTTGCGTGTAGTTCCATTGGACTTGATTCACCATCTCCTTACAATTTGTGTAGTCGTCATTTACATCAGTGCACAGGTGGTGCAAACTTGATACAAAATAGAATGGTGATGATTTACAGCCATTTGGCACTGGTGTAAATGACTACACAAGTTTCAGAGAAATGGACAGTCTGACCCATTTACTTGACTGGGACTGTACATACATCTTTATAGGATTAGAAACTTTGTTTATAAGCTTCTTTGGGCATGGAACATAGATTCTGTACAGATACATAAGAAAACACATTTCAGATCAGAATCTATTTCAAATCAGGATCTCTGAGTGCTTGTGTAATACCATTAATAATAATTAATAATATTGCAGGCTCAGCCACTGAAAAATCTGTTTTATCTCCAAGGTATGGTAAAAATCCTTTATGGCATTACAGCACAACAGGATCACAAAGTTTCTCTGGGTCAGCAGTTATACTGATAAGGCTATTTTCAGGTGGACTCAGGCCATATATTTTAAACTATTATTTTTAGGGGTTTATCCCATGGCTATAAAAATTCATTCAGCCTGAAACCTGGCACATAAAGCTCTGGCATAGGAATGTTAAAGGTTGTTGGCTTTTAGATCTTTAAAAAAAGAAAAAAAATATCAGTGTGACTATTTTTGTCAAACATGTGCAAAGAAAACCAGTAGGCATCCCCATTTGAATTTTTTATGTGTGTGTGCTTGTATAACTCAAACAGACTTTGATTTAAACCACGATATTTTCCAGGCCCTCAAGTCTTTCATTTGAATGAGGGTCTTTTGGAATTTGTGTTTTAAAATTAAAATGGCCAAGTTGCAAATATTTGAAAAGCACAAAAACAGACCTTGTGCTTGGACAATAACCTTTTGTTTATAACATTTTTTATTGCAGGTATCCATATTATTTTATATATCTATATATGAGTTTATACTAGAGATTGAAATAATACCAAGGGTAAGAATGAATTCCCATTAAATTCTGGAGTTAGTCTCCGATTGACTTCAATTGGAAGAGGATAAATCACATTCTAGACTGTGATGTTTAGTTTTATTCATTAACTAATATGATTCTTTTTAGGTCCCGATTCAGCAAGGTATTTGAGCCTGTGGCTAACTTGAGGCACATGAGAAATCTCACTGGCTTTATCAGGATTAACTATTCACTTGCTTGAAGTTTGGCAATTGTTCAAATACATTGCTAAATCAGGGCCAAAATGAGCTTTAGTGTGAATTCCTTCTTTAATTGATGTTTTAAGCTATCGTATCAGGAAAATAATGGGCATTTTAGCCAACTGTAAAAAATTAATGGATATGTATAAACAAATCTTTAAATAACATTACAAGGAAGCAACTAGACAGAAAAGAAGAAAATGTAACAGATGAGAAGCTGTCCTTTTTATTTTACTTCACTGAGCACTTTGCCCAAAATACCTCAGGTTAATATTGAACCATTGGCCTTATATTTGAATTTCCTGGCTTTTGTTGGTGTGTGTCACAAATTTAACTTTGCTTAAAAATAGGTTTTGGTCTTATTCTTTTAATGTATTTAACATGTATTCCCTTTGGTTTCATTAAGAAGCAACATTTGAAACAGTATAAATCCTGGGAGTTTTACTACCTGATTAAAAACATATTCCTGCTTCATATGCTGATGGGAAACCCATTTCTCAAAGGGTTAATTAACAGTCTTTACACATTCTGTATTTAGCTCAGGATACCAAGCCAAAAACATAAATAACGTTTCAGACGGAAACAGGAGGTGCAGATGGTTTTTAGCTTTGGTTCTTAGTGCATTTTAAGCAGGCCAGATATATGTACTGTATAAAACCGAAACAATGACTCAGTAACCATATTTAATGTACAGTTATATTTAAAGTGTTCTTCCCTTTTGCAACTTTATATCTTTTAGGTTTTTGTAAAAACCATAAAACTTGCCACAGTAAATGTCAGTGCAAATACCTTGGAACGGGGGAGTGTTACTGCTATGGGTTTTGTAACTCAGAGAGAGACAAATGGCAAGATATGAAACCACATTGGCATGTATGGAATAGATAGTCATCTGACAGCCATGAAATTAAACAGTGAGGACAACAGAAATTAGCACTTTGATTTACCGGGTCTCCATTTACAAAGCAAACACCATGTCAATTAACAATAATTTGGGATTAGCTCTAATTGAAACAAAACTATAGGATGAGATTATCAGCGTCAAAAAAATTAGAAAACATCTTAGTCTTTTCAAGATGCAGACTTTGAATTGTGGTTTTATAAAAGCACAAACAAGATTCTTATCCCCAACTCATGAATAATCCTTACTCACACAAATATTCTATGGAGTCCAATAGCAAAGGAACCTGGTAAAGGCAAATTCACCCAACATTAACTGGGATAGTTTAATGAACCATTCAGTGAAGGACTACTTATTGGATTAAAGCATATGCAGGTTTGGACTTGAATGCCTTCTTACTATGGGATAGTGGATATGAAAGAAGCATGATCTGAATGGATGAGGGAGCCAGAAACTCTCTCACTTTTGTTATTAGCTACCCTAGTTCTGATAAATGAGTACTGTGGCCTTGGGCAAATCAGGTAATTTGTGCCTCACTTTCCCTATCTATGAAATGGGGTTAATACTTACCTAATCCACAAGAGCACTGTGAAGATTAGCTAATTAATGTTTGTGAAGTGTTTCGCAAAATGATACATTTTATGCATATTTTTCATCATCACTTAAGACTGATTTAATACATTTTGGAAGTAAAAATTGTGATTTAACATCTACCAGATCCTGGCACTGGACTTGGATTTAAATGACAATTATTCTAAGAAAAAATAATTTTATGTAGCACCTTTCAGATTACTGAAATCTCAAAGTGCTTTACAAAGCAAGGAGCTAAATGGTGGCAGTGCTAATTGTGACAGCAAAAGAGGGCTCATTTCAATTCAGAATCATGCAAGAAAGGAGGCTATATATCCTTCCAGCGACGTTCTCTACATTCACACCAGAGGGCCACATCCATATTTCCTTTGCAGAAGAAAGCTTTCTCAGGTCCATGCAGAGCACAGAGATACTGGATCAGGCCTTGTGTAGCAAGTGGAGCATCATACAACTTTTACCAGTAAAATTATACACACAGCCTTGGTCGTTAACCCCAGATTTTATTGAGAGAAAGACAGGTGGTCTGAACTCTGAGGTTATTCCTCTCCTTTTGATAAGTATGATGTGATTTTCAAATATAACTCCCAGCCTTCAGTGACAAGCAGAGGTGGTTCTTCTAATGCTTCCCCTTGAACATGGCACCTCTAGTAGTTTGGCAACCCTTACAGATTAACTGCAGGTCCCACCACTAGGTCTGGGCCTAGGACTCGGTTGGTGACTTGAAGTGACAGCTGTGGTCCAGCTGTGAGCATGGTGACAACTGAATCATATTAGTAACTGTTAAAATTATAGATCCATAGATTCCAACACTGAAGAGACCATTGTGACCATCTAGTCCGACTTCCCACTTAACATAGGCCATAGAATGTGTCCAAAATAATTACTTGAGAATATCTTTTAGAAAAAAAGATTCTATCTTGATTTAAAAATTGTCAGTGATAGAAAATCTACCACCACCCTGAATGAATTAACCCAATGGTTAATTGTCCTCGCTGTTAAAAATGTATGACTTATTTCCAGTCTGAATTTGACTTGCTTCAGCTTCCAACGATTGGCTCATGCTATGCCTTTGTCCACTAGGACTGAAGAGCCCAGTATTAAATATTTCTTCCCCATGTAGATACTTACAGACTGTGAGCAAGCTACCCCTGAACCTTGTCTTTGTTAAACTAAATACATTGAACTTCTTGAGTCCATTACTGTAAGGCCTGTTTTCTAAATCTTTAATATTCTCGTGGCTCTTCCTCAAAGAGGAAGGCTCGAACCTTCTCCCATTTACCAATGCCTTTTTTGAATTATGCACCCCAGAACTGGACACACTATTTCTAATAGTGGTTATACCAGTGCCAAATACAAAGATAAAATAAGCATCTCTGAAAAATACGAAGCAGCTTTCACCAAAATTAAACCAACAAGGTTTAAAGTTTCAGGATTAGAGTTTCAAGAGCGACTAAGTGACTTAGAAGCATGTCTCACTGATATTCAATGGGGTTTGTGCTCCTAAATCACTTAGATGCTTTTGAAAATTCCATCCATTCAGATTATATGGTTAATCACTTGTCAGGATCATGACACTAAAGTGAGAGAGATGCTATAGCTGCTTAAGATGCTAATGGGTGACCATTATTGGTCACTTCTTCATATATTTTCTATTTTTTTCTGTGGTCATTATGAAATAATTAATATTTTGTTCTCTAAGATCATGGCCTAGCAACTCTGCATATTGTACACCATACAAAATAAAGGCCAGATCGCCAGCTGGCATAAAAAAACATAGCTCCATTGACTTCAGTGGAACCACACCAACTGCACCAGCTGTAGATCTGGCCCCAAATGTCTTAAACTAATATAGTACACTGACCATACAATGAACTTTGATACTGAGAATGAAACGACTCCAAAGGCTTCATAACCAGAACAAGGGAAACCATGGAGAGGTCAAAGGGAAAAAACAAAGGGAGGGAGAAGACAGGGAAAAAATCAGAGTACTAAGGGAGGATTCTTCCTTTGCCTCTCAACTTCTGAAGGAGATGAGAGCAAAGGAGAGCAAAAGGGAAAGGGGTGGGAGGTGGCGGGTGAAGGGTGGATGAATGAAAGTCCCTTAGTGAGTTTTGGCAGATGCAAAAGGAAACATTTGTGAACACTCAGGAGAAAAGCTGAACTTCTTTGCAGGAAGGGGAGTGTAATCTGTGAGATGTCCATTTTTAAACAGACTAGAAACAATGTCAGTGACAGATGGAATAATAAGCTATTATGTACACGATTGCTTAACAAAGGTGGTTAAGGGGTGACTTGACCACAGTCTAAGAGTGCCTATATCGGGAACAAATATTTAATAACAGGTTTTCCAATCTAGCAGAGAAATGTACAACCCGATCCAATGGCTGGAAGCCAGATAAATTCAGACTGGAAATAAGGTGTGCATTTTCAATGGAGAGAATAATTAACTATCTGAACAATTTAGCAAAAGCGGTAGTGGATTCTCCATCACTGACAATTTTTAAATCAAGATTGGATATTTTTCTAAAAGATCTGGCATTATTTTGGGTAAGTCCTAAGGCCTGTGTTATATACAGGAGGTCAGACTACATGATCACAATGGTCCCTTCTGATCTTAGAATCTATGACTCCACGACTTTATGTGACATAATCATTCGCAGTCAAAAATCAAATTTCCACACTCACATGGAAAAAGCCACTAATGCAGTAATCTCTGCAAAGGAATTCCCAAAAAGATGCCTGGTAGAGGCACTTATTTTAGACCCTCATTCAGCAATTCATCTATACTAACAAAGCACTTAGGCATGTGCTTAAGTTCCATTGGGACTTAGATCCATATGGATTTAACATATATGTTGTATTTAAGCTCATGCCTATAGTTAAGCATGTGCCCAAATGCTTTGCTGAATAGGGATGACCATAAGAAAGTGCTTAAATACTTTGCTGTATTAACCAATACTTAGTTTCCCTCAGAGGAAGCGCAACATGAAAACAGAGTTGAACCCAGTCAGCAGAGCACTAGTGCTGTTAGCTGGAAAGACAATATATGTGAAAAACATTTATTGTTAATGAAGAGGGCTGAAAAAGGCACATAGAACAAAAAGAGGAGGAAAAAAGGAAAGGGGAATAGGAGGGGAGGCAAAAAAATTGGAGGTGAGTGAAAAAAGGAGAAGGTATAGCATGGATTGGAGACAGAATGTGAGTGCAAAATGGTGCAAGACAAAAAAAGAGGGAGGGGGAACTGGGAAGTATAAAAGAAAAGAAAAATGGGAGTTAAGCATTGTCCTCCTTCATCTTTCTCATCTTAATCCTTTATTTTATTTCCCCTATTTTGTCTCTCAAAATTTCTCTCTCAATTTTCTCACATACTGCACACCCTAGAAGGAGCTAAGCCTCTCTATTCCCTTACCTGTTTTGCTTCACAAGCTGTTGGAAGGTACTCAGATGCTCCCAACCTATGTTGCCCTGTTGAGCCTATCAATATAAATATATGCATATTTATTTAAGATCATAGTATGGATATTTCATCAAGAAACATCCTTAATTCTAGGGGGGGCTAGTACTACCCAACAAACCTTATTCATGTCATACTTTGTCTGAACCATGCAAATTACAGCTAATTTTGAAGTGATGTTTGTGGAGAAAAACTGGGATTACAAAAGTTTATCCACAGTATGCATGTTAATGGGCCACAATTCAGAGACCCTTAGATGTCCAGTTTATACATTAAACTTTATATTTGGTTTAATGGTGACAGGGTGATTTTTTACCCTTATTATTACCACTCCCATTTCCCTCTGTTTTTGATCTCCTTGTCTTACCTGTTTGCTTAAACTCTTTTGTTTCCTACATCCCAGGAAAACCTGTCTGACAGCCTCAACAGGGGCAGACCGAACTCTGCACTGTTTTTGTCACAGCAACAAAAGTCATCTGGCCATCTGCAACCTGCTAGCATTTTTTTTTCTAGTCCGGGGCTTGAATCCAAAAGATACAAAGATCTTTCCTTCCTCCACATTGACTCTTTCTGATCAGTCCTAGAGATACCTGTGCCTAGCATAAGATGGAAGAGGATGCGGGTTATATCATTATGCAATGTAAGTGATTAGTCTTGGAAATCAGATACTTAACAGGGTAGAAGTAAGTCTTCCAAGGTAATTAGCACATCTTCATCCTGTAGGCAGAAAGGCCCAGATTCACAAAGGTATTTAGGCACCTAACCTCAAAATGTAGGCATCTAAATCCAGATTTAGGTGCCTAAATCCCAGTTCTACACTCCACTGCAATTCACAAATTCCCACTAAACTCTGTAGCTGCCTAAACTCACCCAAATCTTATTTTTCAGGGTAAAATTTCCCTAGGTGCCCACATTTCTCCCTCCTGAGCATGGGCACTGCTGCCTCCTGCTAGGCATCTGGACATCAGTCTCCTACCGACGCCTCAGAGAGATTCACAGAAGGAGGAGGTGGTGGTGGTGCCACCTTATAACTTTTAACCTAATGGTTAGAGCCCTCACTTGGGCTGTGGAAGACCAGAGTTCAATTATCCCCTCTCTGTTTGAAGGGGAGAAAGAATTTGAACAGGAATCTCTCACCACTCAAGAGAGTGTGCTCTAACCACCGACCTATGGCTCTCATGTGGGGGTCTCTCATTCTCTCCTGTAGAAGCTGTTCTAGTCTGGATAATTAAAGAGTGATTGGAACAGGAGGGCTGACCCTGGGTTTTCCATCTCTAAGGTGGGTGCCCTAACCAGCAGTCTACAGAGTCATTCTGTTCCCCTTGTCCCCTGCCGCCCTGCCTCTCTCCTTGGCTCAATGATGCTTTAAGTATCTGAAGCTGTTTCACTGTGTATTAGTAAAAACAAAAATGAAGAAAATAAGTTCAAAATGGATTGTGCTATGTTTTTTTGGCTTTCCAATGGACAAATAAACAAAAAACAGCTACTCCATTCAAACACATGTTATGCACTTATCCTAACTTATGCATGTGTGCCAAGAACATTTTCTACTATACAATTCCTTTTCTGTGTATAACTATATATTTCATTTTGCCTAGAAATAACCTCACAGCATCATACAGTAGAAAAACAAAGGCCAAGAAATGTAACTACTCACAAATCAACACTGCCGCATAGGCATGCAATCCAGCACTCATGGTGATTGGGAAATCCGAGTCTATTTTTAATGTCATATTTGTTCACTAACTGTTGCTTCATAACCATGATAAACAGTATAATTTGTGGTTCCTAAAGAAAAAAAGAAAAAGAAACTGACTCTGTCAATACCATATGTTTGCAGTCTTATAGGAGCCCAGAAAGGAACATGTGTATCCATGAAATTAAACAAACAAATGAGATGTCTTCAGAGTTTTCACTCATGCGACCCTGTGATATTATCTTTTTGTAATCAGTAAAACAAGAAGGTGCTGGATTCAAAGCTTCTTGGTTAGTTCGTAAACTCCCTCTTGTTGCCATAAGCATATTTTGTTTATTTAAAATTCTAAATAGCAAAATACAGAGTATGTCTTATGAAGATGCAACTTCAACAATATATTTGATTAGTTGTACACATTATATTTACACTGGAACTCTACTGCTCAGAAAAACATGCAAAGCTGAAGCAGAAATCTGAAACACTACTTTCTCGTTCTGTTTACAGAGGGCTTCTGAGTGGATATATGCTTATTTTCTTCAGGAATACATCCTGGTGCCCAAACAGATGGAATGTGGAATTGCAATTGGCAGGCAAAGTAGAATACATAATAGAAATGTCTATACATACATTTATTTACTGCAATTGTATTTGTCATTGTGTAATCCACCCTATCCCATTGGGTAGCCCTTAGCTTATGTAAAAGAGGTCTGAATCCTTCAGTTATGGTGACTTTAACCTTACTTTGGGACATTTACACTCTGGGTGCCACCATGCCTGTGAGAATACTTTCAATATTGTCACTTCTTTGCTGAGCAGTAGCAGACCCATGGAATGTTTCTCATTGGAAGAGAAATCAGTTATGCGAAGTCTGGGTGTTTTCTGAGTATAAATATACACCAGTGCTTGAACAGACATGGTCAAATAGTACATAGGCAATCCTCTCATTCAGTAACCACCAGTCTTCTTTGAGAGGAGACTCGATCACATCACTTTACTGAATGGCTGATGTGTGTCAGCAGGGTCCACAAGGACAGATAGATAGAGTATGACAAGCTAGTGCAGGGAATAGTCACATCCCAGCTGGTCACAAACTAAATATTCGTGTAGAAAAACCTTTGCCTTAGCCAAAGCACCAATACCAGGTTCCCAGGGAGCATCTTTGCTGCAAGGACTGACTCTAGTTATAGAGAAGATTAAGGCGGAAAACAAACCCTTCTGCTGAAGAAAGTACGTCACAAACCTGACAACAGTGCAGCATTTTTTCAATGGCTGAACAATGGCTTGAAAGCTAAGAAAACTGTGGCTACGTCTACACTTGGAACTAGGGGTGTGATTCCCAGCTCTAGTAGACGTACGCATGCTAGCTCCCATCAAGCTAGTGTGCTAAAAATAGTAGTGTAGCCTTGGTAGCATGGGCTAGCCATCATGAGTACAAACTTGCCTGGACCCTGTGGTTATTTGCTCAAGCAGCTAAGCCTGTACTGCCACTCACTGCTGCCATGCTACCATGGCATCAAGCTAGCCTGAATATGTCCGTGCATTCTTACCTCCAAGTGTGGACATAGCCTATGTGTAACATCTCTACCTGGTTACTCCTGACACAGTGATGTAAAATATGTCCTACAGAATGATATTAAGAATCATGGACGTAACCGCTGGAGAGGTATATGTCTCCCCATCTTTCTATTATTCTCTTGTGGATGTTTCCCTTAGAGCAGCTGCAGGCTTTGTGTATTCTCACTCCAGATCTCCCCCCCAAATTAGGGGTGAACTGAATGTGGCAGGAATAGGAAGATGGAAAGACAAGGGAATTATTAATAAAGTCAACCATACAATCAGCTCATGAAGGAAACAATAAGACACCTCCTTATCTCCAACCCCCACAGTTGCCCTTCCCAGTCCCTAATACCAGAGGTCTTAGCATGTAGTCTTTTGTAAGCATAATTAACAGTTTTGGAATCCCTACTTTCCTTCGGGAAAATTGGGTAGCCCCATGTTCAGTGAAAGGGCTCGTGAGTCTTAAATAATAATAGAAATACATGCAATAGGATAACATACTGCAGCAAGAGGACAATCTGTTTATATAACCCACTTCACAAAAAATAGGCTGTGAAGAAATTCATCCCCTTACAGTAACTTGAAGGCTCATGGATAAAATCTCAACCCCATGGCTTCTATTTGATTCCAACTCAAATCGAAATACTATAAGAGTAGTCCCAGCACTTCGCCTCAGTGGATGTTCTCTTTTTTGGCAGCTCAGGCTCAGTTCCAGTTCCTATACACTACATTGCAATGCTGGAGCAGATTGTGGAGAGGTTTGGATGACAAGGTAGCAATCTGTAGGATCATTTGTCTTCTCTGAAGGGAAAAGAGTTCTGGCTGAATGCCTAGCAGAATATTATAAGCAGCTGTAACTGAGCCCAGTTGATTCAGGACGATATGCATATGGAGATGTGTGGAATTCTATAAGTTCTGTTAAAGTTCTTATCTCCTTTTCCCAGATAGAGTCTCTATTTCATATTCCTTTGACTTCATTTTTCCCTTCCTGTTCCCCGTGGTAGTGTCACATGCCAATGATAAAGAATCACAGAAAGAATAATTTTCTTCCAACACTGAACAAGAAACATTCTTACTGTAAGGAAAACAATATTTCATTTTTAGTCTGTATTTCTCACTTTTTGTTTCATCGCTGAACTTCTGTGTCAAACCTTCCCTATTCCCTTCCTGACTAGAAGTGGGCAAAATTTTTCAGATGAATTGGTTTTTTTTTTTTCTGAAAAATGCACATTGGGTTGACTCAAAACTATCTGTGAATTTGACATGAATTTGCAAAATAGTTTCAGCCAAAAAGTAATTTGCATTGAATGATGCAGTGGTCCTGTAGAAAAAAATAGAATATGATCACGTAATTATAGACTGTACCACAATGCCTATGCCCAGCAACCTTAATTTTGGCATTTCCTAACTTGTGAGTGCTTGACTTTCCAATGTTAATAATGTTCTTTTAATGTGGATTTTTATTCTGTGTTCAGTGGAAACCCTGTTGCACGGCCTGTCATCCTAATTATTGTCTCAACTCAGAGAAGAGGCTATTAAACAAAAGTCTGAAAAGACTTTAAGTGGAATAAAATACTGTGTGGAACAAAAATGAGAGCCAAAATGAAAGCTATGCACTCTAAAGTCCTCCTGATCTCCTGTTTTGAGAGCTTAGGTAGGATTTAAGTAAACACATAAATCTTGGGCTGCCAGGATTGAATTTTACTCTGAATATTATTTGGTAACTTCTATATTAAAAGATCAGAGCTTAAAATTGCTCACTTATTTAACACCTGGTGAAATACAACTTAGCTGCTCAGAATGCATCTCTATTAAGCAGAATGTTACTAATTCTGTAATGATTATGCAGAAGTCCTTACCATTCACAATCATTAAACTCAACTGTCTCCAAGATTTAGTCTGTCCTAAGGGAGAGTAAGGGCAACCCATTAAATGGAGAACACAGTACTACTAATAATTTGTATTTTCATATTCCCTTTTATCCAAGGAATTCCAAGTACGTCACAAACATTAACTAAGTTGTAGAATGTAGAATGGAAGGTAAGTATTAGTGTAGTTATTTTAGAGATAAGTAAGTGAGTGGCCAGAACATGATCACTGTTATAATGGTGTAAACCTGAAGTAGCTTGGATATTAAGTACAGTAACCCTGCACCTTCCCCATTCTGCCACAGGATGGATATACAGAATTCAGAAACACTCAGTACCTTGCAGGACCAGGCCATAAGCAATTTGCCCATGATCACCCAAGGCTCACTCATGTCATTTAGGTACCAATCAAACCCTAAGGGAGTTCCAGGAAGAGTAGTGCCTATGGAAAAATGGACACCACTTGGATCTGCCTGGCATGAAATGACGGCCACATCACAGGTAGCGCAGAGGCTGCAATTGGGACCAGCTGCCGTATGAACCTACAAGAAGGGATGAGCATCAGCATGGTATTTGGTCTTCAATGAAAGCAATGAATATGATTGTATAAGGATTCTTAGTCAATACAAAATAACAAAGATGGATTCAAACCCAAGGTTCACATACAAGCACCTCTGAACTTTAGAGATGTTTAAGATCTGAGCCCAGATCCAGCTCTGAATGTCAACAAATTACCCTTACTTGGAGAATAACCCCCTCCCCCTGCTTCCCTGATCCAAACACCTTTGAACTTCAGGTTTTTTAAACTCCAGGAGCTGATCTGAATCCACAGCTTGGGCCTGTCCCTGCAGAAGCCTGGCTAATTCTACATATCTGACATTTTTTCTGTGGTTGATGTGTTTTGCTTTCTAGCTAGTTCCTTTGCAGTGACAGTGGAAACCAATAATTATGTAATTCTCACAATCAAAGGGAAAAAATCTTGTCTGATCTATTTTACAGTATTGACCCAAATTAAAAGGCCGTTGGATTTATGTGAAGAAAGGTGAGGTTTGGGGGCGAGAAGGGGGTTGTGCCTGACAATAAAAATTCAATCGTTATTTTGGAGTCAGAGAAACTGGTCCCACAAGTAAACTGTGAGGGCTCAAACATGCAGTTTGTACTGTAATTACTAGTTACACACTATAAGCATAAGGATGAACCGGTTGCTACAACGGCCCAGCATTCTTGTAGTCATGCTCAAGTAGCAACAAGCATTTTGCATGCAGCAGGGAAAGGCCTGGGAAGCAAGTCTCCCCAGTACAATTCCAAGATGGCTTTATGTATCAGTTAATAGGAGGAGCTGAAGTATTTTTTTCATCCTCCAAGATTGAATTAGCCCATGCCTTTGTCATGTGATACTGTGAAGAGCATTCATCCATCCAAAACACCAAGGCTTTAGAACTATGTTTTCTATGATTCTGAAATTCAAATCTCCTGGCTGAAACTGCAGTCTCACAGCTGTCAGCCTACTGAATTCTTTCTTTTCTAGGATTTCTAATCAGAGAGCAGTATTAACCATCAAGAAGCCGTCAGAATTTGTTTCTGAATCAAGACCCTTAATGTCACGCAGAATATGTAAACAGACAGCTGGGAAAGGTCATTTTTCAGTGTTTCACTGTGTTTTAGTTGGACAAATCCAATTGAATTTAATGGAAGTCACAGAGATAGGCATGCTAGTTTAGATTAGATATGACCCCTCCACAAACCCTCCCAAATCTACATCCCTTTTAAGAACCAGACTCAAATGAAATGTTCTTGTGGTCCTGGAATTTCTGAAGAAGTGTTTTGTTCTGTTTTTCTGTCCCCCTCTTTTAGCTAGGATGGGAAACAAAGTAACTTTATGCTCAAAGTAATGAGGACAATGCCTCTCCAACCTAATTTTTCAGTCTTAAGAAGTTTGGGTAGTTGTGATAAGCTTTGGATAAATATCTGCAGCTTTGTTGCTTTTTTGAACCAAATTCCAAACTAGGTTTGGCACATTTACTAATGTTTGCTCTCCTTTCCCCATGAGGGGATGGATTAAGTCCTACAATGCATAGTTGCCAGTGCACCACCCTGTGCAAAGGTTCTTTGTTTGCAGAAGGTAATGCTCTTCTTGGTACTAGATTCATGTTTTTCTTGTGGTTAGGAAGCAGCAAGTGCCAGACTATGTCTTGGGCTAAGGGCCCAAGAGACAGAAGCTTCTTGTACACATGTTTCACCCTGTAGAAAACCTGTAGAGGGTTTGAGATCCATCAGATCTTTGGGTACCTACTAAAATACTAAAGATTTCCCTGTAGAACATCTTCTAATACAGTTCTTCTCCAACAGGCGGACTTCAATTTGGCCTAGATCCCCTTTGCCCTGTCCATGCAAATGCTTGGACATCTTTATCAGGACACTGGTAGGATGACCACACCCATTGGTGAAAACAATTCTAGTTTCCATATTATATTCAAGCCCAAAAGCAGATTGACAATGATAATGAAAATTTAAGGACTTGGGACACAGCCAGATTTGCTCCAGCAGCACCTTATCAATTACCTTGAATAAAAGCAGGCATTTTAGAGACAAAGATTGTCAACGTTAATAGATTGCCTCTTGAGCCAGAGTTTAAATAACCATTTCTTTGAGGGATGCTGGTGCCCTGTCCTCCTTTGGGGAAGAACTCCAGCCCATTTGATTTTAGTAGCCATGGGGAGTATGGGTTCATCTCACATGGAGCAGAACAAAACTACCCCAGCTTATTGAGAAGCCTAGTGATTTGAACCATACAAATCACAGCTGCATCTGATATGCCTCTTTTAGACATAAATGTTCTAGACTGACAGACATGATTAATTCCACCTGAATATGTTCCTAAATTCATCACAGCAAAAAAATACTTGGCTTTTTTTCCCTGGAGACTGCAACTCAGATTCACCAAGTTATACCCCTCCCACACACTCACCAGACCCACTGGCTCAGGCTTTGCAGATGCCATCATGTAGAAGGAGAAGACCTTCTTCACCTGTAGGACAGACATAGGAAAGTATTTCTCTATGTATTTGAGGAAAGTATTTTCTATATGCCTCAATGTGACAGAGCATCATTCCGCTTCCGTCTCTTTTCTAGCCACAAACCACTCAGAGGCCTTTTTCTGGTTAAACACCTTGTACAATATATTTACACTGTTCTCTCCCCCATCCTTGCAAACTGCAGCTCTGCATTTACAATAGCGTACTCTCCTTAGCTCACTCAGCCAAGGATTGGGGAGATAGAAGTTATCTTCCACCTGAAAGATCTCTCCTGCTTTCACTCTCAAAAACCTGCCAGTCTATCTCTTCCCCCCGATCGAGTCCTTCCTGTGCCTTTTCTACTCTTTGGGTTCTCCTCAGGCCATCCCAATCTATCAATTAGGCAGAGCTTTGTCCTTCTGGTTTACCACAGGGTGATTTAATTGGTGATCCAGTGATCAGAGTGCTGGCACAGTTGCTATTGCCCAGCACTCTATCACACTCAATCATACAGTCTCAGAATATCATGACTTCCACTGGTGTGTCAGCCTCCCCACAAACAGGATATTTTACTCATCTCTGATCATCTGTGCATCCTGGTTACCTGCAAGAACAATGTATATGAAGAGGACATTTAGGAGCCATATTACAGAGGCTGAGTGGACAACATATCTTAACGTCACATCAGCCCACGAACAGAATGGTTCTCCAGCTGTTGAGTACCGTCCCTAGGAGTCATGAAAATCTGAACAGGGTCCCTCAGACTCTCGGGAGGACCAATCATATAGGCCCACTGATCCCAAAGGAGCCAACATGAGCAGCTCTGACTTCAGACTGGAGGAAATGAAGGTCAGACTGTGACATTTGTCAATGCAATTAACAATCTAAAACTAAGATCCAAACTCATGCATAATGGTATTACACCATATATTTGCATTCCAACACCATACCAAGCATTTACCTGTAAATAGATCTATGAAAGGCAAGCAGTAAAAAAGGAAAGGGAGAGAAGTAACAGAAAGCCATCCGCTTAGGAGATCTGAGTGGGTAGAACTGCATTATGCAGTTTTTTCCTTCAATGAAATAGTCAAGAATGAGGTAGAAATGTGTGGAATAACAACATTTGACTAGTGTGCACCTATGCACTCTTATTATCTTAATAAAGCAATCATGGTGTATAGAAATGTAGTTACTTGAACAGGATAAAATTAGATATGCCAACTTACTTGACACTATTTTCTTTTTTCAACCCATTAGCAGCTAGCCACTTTCCATAAATACCAGTTCTCCAATTAATTTTGACATTATTTTAGCTTGCCAGACATTTCTGGTGAGGCAGTTGCTATCTCATAATAGCTATCAGCCCAGTATCCAGTAATGTCCCTTTTTAAAATGTCATCATTTATTGGTTTTATCATTCAAAACTGTGTTGTGGAACCTAATCCTATGAGGCACCAAATACCCTCAACTCTCACTAGCTTGACTGAGTCAATGAAGCTCGGCACCTTGCATGATTGGGCCTATTATGTTACTGATGATGCAATATAACACAACATAATATGACCTGAAGACTACAGTTTAAAGAGGGACACAAATAACTTTGATTTACAAAGATACTGTTGTAGGCACTTGAGTAAATCTTCAGTCTGTGGAAACTGGTAAACCTTTGTGGTTTACCACTAATTTAATCATTTTAGAATTGTTCAGCAATTTTCTAGACCAACCCAGGCAGGAATGAGTGTGCTGAACCACAGAAGGTGAGTGGGTGGAGTGAGAGACGCATTAGTTTCCTATATCTAGGAATCTCCCTAAGGCTGTTGCTTTTGCATCTCAGCGAAATACTGGAAGAATTAATATTTTTGTAGTATTTCAGCAGGAATCCCTCAAAGCCACTCATTCTCATAAAAACATAAGAACAGCCATACTGAGTCAGACCAATGGTCCATCTAGCCCAGTATCCTGTCTTCCCACAATGGCCAAGGCCAGTTGCTTCAAAGGGAATGAATAGAACAGGTAATCATCAAATGATTCTCATGGCATTTCACTACGAGACAAGAAAGTGGTTCTTTAGAGACCTGAAAACCAGGAAAAGAATACTTGGTTTTGGGTCCTTGAAGAGGAAAACTGGATGTGGGCCCTTCTTTGGCACACCTAAGGCTTTCCATAGCTGACGGCTGTTCTTGGCAAACTGACCCAATTTTTTTTTTTTTTTTTTTTTTTTTTAATTTGTGACCTTAATGACTAGCAGATGTGAAATCACTAAAAATCCTAATTTGTGTCACCTTCAATAAAAGTGAAATGCCCCTTCACAGCTCACATAAAGTGTGTTAAAGTGTTCTTTTAGAGGTTCAACATGATGCAAATAATAGACTAGTGTCTATTTTTATCATTTAAAAAAAAAAACCTAGCCAAATATATATATATATATTACACAATCTCCTTATAAGA
The DNA here is from genome assembly GCF_026122565.2 of Emydura macquarii macquarii. NCBI lineage: Eukaryota > Metazoa > Chordata > Testudines > Chelidae > Emydura > Emydura macquarii. The sequence goes on along the minus strand of NW_027132813.1, from coordinate 22,998,201 downwards.
CTAGTCTAGTAAAAAAATATAGGGAGGGGCAGGAGTAGACCTGACTTTACAAATACATAAGTAGATCCAAAAGCAGTTACTTACTAGCAGCTGAGACCATTGGGCCATATGGAGGCTGGTCCCATTGCTAGTGTACAAGGTAGGAGAGGATACTTCCCAGCTTCATACACCATAAAAAATCCTAAATAAGATAGGCAGCCACAATATGACTAGTTGCTCAGGCCTGGCTATCTAAACTGGAAGGGGGCGGAGTGAAGCTGAGGCTCTTCCCTCCCCATTGGCTAGAAGAGCTGGCTGGCTGGGGACGGGGAGCTGTGTACCGCCTAAGGATGATGTGCATTGCCTCACAGCCGCCAGGAGAAGGGCTGGCTGAATCATAATTATTCCTGGACACTCTTGCTGCACCATGGTCCCTCCACACAACTTCCAGCAGGGTGTAGTCCATTGTGTTTTGTTAATCCTTTAGGCATTGCCCAATCAATTCTACTGTATTTCTATTGCAGCAAAGCACTAAACTCCATGTATTCAAAATGTATTTAATATTGAGAAGATCCAATCTGTACATTTTTCTCTAGTCACTTTTATATTTAGATGATAATGATGCTTCTTTCTACAGTCTTGCAGCCAGGAAATAGCTATAAGATTGAGCCATCTACATGCATTTGCATGGTGACTTTTTAATATCACTACATTCTTCTGTAACGTACATTGTTTTACTAGTCAAACCAAATGGGTTTGAGAGCTTTCAGCAAATCTGCAGAGGGATCTGCTTTTTGAATATAATAACCAAATTGCTCATCAGAATGTCTACATCACATTTCTGTTGAAATTGGAAAGTTAGTTGAAACAAGAAGTAAAATAATCTCTGGGCTGCACACAATACTCCCCCTGTGGAGCCTGACATTTGAAATTAGGTTGTGCTCTGAAAATAGTCAAATACTGAGGCAGAGTTTCTGAGGCATAGGCTATAACAGTAGATGTAAAGAAAGCCACTTACGTTGTGATTAAGTAATGTGTAATTAAATGCTACTAAACTGATGGCTCATTGGGAAGGATTTGTAAAGCCACTGTACAATATTGACTTTCCTGTGACTGCTAAAGTCAATCTATAAACTTTAATTATTTACAAGTTTAGTGAATTACAAATATCTATCTTTTATAATACAATGGATGAAGTTTCTCATACAGTCCACCAGTTTAAGTGGATATGTTAAAAGCTACATCTGGAAAGGATTGTTCATGGGCTGTGGAGCTTTCTACTGGACCAACGCCAGCCTTATTCAGCAAGGATCAAAAACTAATAGCTGTCTGCTGGCCCATGTTACACGAGTTGCTGGCCTCGGTGTTCTGCAGCCAAGGGTTGGATGGAAATGAGAACTGAACTAGTCTCATCTCTATGTAATTCTTCCAGAGCAGAACACAGACACATTGACAGGGGATTGCAGAGCTGGTTGTATGACTGCTTCTGGTGCTGTGCCTGTTCTATGGATAAACAGAGGACCAAAGTCTCCAGGCACTCAGATATGCTGACAATGAAAATAGTATAAGAACATGAACAGACTAGGGTATGTCCATCCGTCATCTTAAATGACAACACGATTCACTTTACATCTGTTTTAAAGAAGACAAAAGTTGTGTTGGTAGAAGCTTGCTCATTACTTGGGTGCTGCCTGATAAGTTGAGGAAACTATGCATCCAGTTCTGTTTGAAGTACCAGGCACTGTGTGTCTGATTGTACTGTCTGGGACACTGGTTATATACAAATGTAACGCCCTAGATTTTATTAAAGATACTCCTGATTTACACCAATAGAGTTAGGCTTGTGTGGCCTTTCCAAAGTGCCAACATTCCCAGCAACATTGACACTCCACACAAAGTGGGATGTGGAAAATACCAGTGAAGGGCTTAAACTTCTGCTTTCCTCCTTCTCCATTAGTTATTTCACTTTAAGATTCTCATACCTATTCCACAGTCCACAGTGCTTTACAAAGAAGTTCAAACATGCTCTGGTGATCTAGATTTGTGGATGAGTTAGTTTTAGTTTGATTCTTATATGTTTCTCTTCTCAAAAAACAAATAACGTTCCTACAATCTCTTGTGATACAGTGTGTTGGAGCTCTTTCATCAGTCTCTCAGTCGCTCTGATTGCTTTCACTACCTATGCAGAAGCCCCTGTTTCAATGAAGATTGTTTAACATTCTTTTGTGACCATTTCTAAACATTTGCAACTAAATGTAACCATTACAGGATCTTAGAGCCCTAATTTAGCACCATAATGCATTGATTCTCTGGTCCTATGACCTTGAGTCACAGATGGGGATTTAGAGATCTGCCAGATGTTTGGTGTCTTTGTCTGAGAAGTGGGGAGATCTCCTCACTACTGAAGAGTAAGGTTGGGAAAAGTGGAATTTCAAGCATTTGGCAACGTTCATGTAAGTGAAGCGCTTTGGACTGTATGACACAATACCAGTCAACAGAAATAAGTGCACTTCGATAATTTTTCTGTTTTGTGTGGCTTAAAATGTCAATCATCTTCTGAACACGGAGGCCCCAGTTCAAGAAAGTATTCCTGTACAGCAAGGGTGATTATGAAGATGCTTAATTTTAAGCACATGCTGAAGTGCTTTCCTGGATAAAGATGGACTGAAACATGTGGTTAAGTGCTTTTCTGAACCAGAGCCAAAACTGAGCTAAATGAATATAGCTGAATAAAAAAAGAAAGTCAAAAATATAATGCACTCCCATTCATATAGTGTCTTGTTTAGATATACCGAAACATTTTTCATATACAGACTGTATTCTAGCTACCTTCTTCAATGCAGATGTAAACATCCTGTTTAGAAAATCATGCTTTTGGATAACATGCAAGTTTCCAAAGCTCTGTGCTACTGTGAAGGTGGTGCTGCGCAGAACAAAGCTATATTTATAATAAAAAACAACAACAACAAAAAGAGTCCAGTAAGCAATTGTTTCACAATGTTGTCTAAAAAGCTAGAACAATTAAACAACTACAGATGTGTCAAATGAGGTAGGAAAATCATGAGACACTTCCAAATGAGTAGGTGGAGGGTGTGATGAGACCATATCCTGCAATATATGAATCTCAGATTCTTTGGCATGCAATTTTTTTTTTTTTTTAAAAGAAAAATATCCTGGAGAATCGAGAGGGTTTCAAATTCAGCAGTATAAAATAGTCTTCTATTTCTGATGTGGTGCTTTTGGATTAGACTGGGAATACAGTGTATAAAAAAAGAACAGAATATACTTTGTAAAGATAAAGGGCCAAATTCTGATTTCAGCCGCACTGATGTAAAAAGAAGAGTAAGTCCATAAAGATAATGGGACAGATTGTCTAAGTGTAGGACCTGGGTGGGGAGAAGGGAAGGTGGTTTTAATTTATCTTTGCATTTTAGAACACTCTTTGATTGTTTTAAATTATGCCAGTTTGTAGTAACCTTCCCAGGCTGTTACACCTGTGTAGAATAATGCACTCCAGACACGTTCTCTCCTTTTCCTCAACTGAGAGATTATGCGACAGCCACTCCTGTCTTCACTGCAGCCCATTCATACTGCTGGAGTGGGGTGGATTCTGTACCAGATTTTGTAACCACAGAATTATAGAGTACATGGGGCCCTGATTATAGCACACAATTATGCTATACCATGTGAGCAATTTTGGATTATAGTAGAGTTGGGAAAAAAGATAGTAGGGTTGAACTAGAAAGGAAAAAATCTCTTACTGCACATCATAGAGTCAATTCTCGTAAAAGATCATAAAGCAGCTCCCCAATAGAAGATGCACCAGACATTCAGCAGATACTGCATTTACACTTAACCTATCATGTTGGTTTGTCAGATGTAACAATAATTATATATAGGAGTGGGAGGAGGAGAGGAAGAGCAAGAACAAGAGAGAAAGTACTTGATTTCACATAGTGAAACCTTTTAGAAAACTGACTATTAGTAACTGGTGCTATTGTTTTCTTAAAAGGGACACTATTAAGACAGGCAGACCCCAAAATATGACCTACTTTTCTTCTCATATCTATTTGCAAAGTACATGAACTCTTTATATATGCGTGGGGTTTTCCCCCAGAACAATTCACACAAAAGTCTCCACAAACAAAATAAAAAAATAATCAGTGTTATAAGCTCAGCATTGAAGAACATTATTATGGTGCAACAACAAACTAGTGTGAGCATGCAGTGGAGGAGTGGGGAGAATTAAGGGAAATCAATTTCAATTTCAACTGTCCAAGGGGTCCTTAAAAGAGGAAGAGACAGCAATTGTCAACATTGTGAAAAGTTTTTCTCTAGACAGAGGCCTACACAGAACACCTTTAAGCTTCATGTAACCCTAGAGAAAAGAGACAATGGCCAAAACAAGGGCTACCATCAGAGACAAAATTCTCACTATCCTGAACTGGCATGAGAAATAAATGTCAGTGTGAAAAGTTGCTGTTGGGTGAGTGTGTTTTCCTTTCCCACCAGCCCATGGTCACAGGCTCAGCGGATCAATGGAGCTGCAGATCTCTGAGAAATACCACAGCAAGAGGAAAAATTATATGCCTGGTTTTCTAAACTTTTATGTATTTAGTATTGGACTCCCTCAAAGAGAATGTTTTGTCAAAAATGCTTTATAAGACCAGTAGAGCCTGAGGAATAAGGCGTTCACTGCTTCAAATATTTTATTTTTAATGAGTTCCCCTCCTCCCCTTTTTTGCTGTGTAACTAGATATTCTAAGAATCTGTGGGCACATTAAAAGATTTCCTACTTAACTTTTTAGCAAAATAGGCGTGTGGATAAACAATCAAAAAGATGGGAGCGAAATGGCACATGATAAATCCATATGATGGATTCATATTAAACTTATGGCAAAACAGCTCTTTTCTGAATTATGCTGTATAAAGTGATATTCCTTAGAAGGTTAATTGTCAACAGTTATTTACTATTACCATACATGTGGTGAAAATATAATGTAACAAAGTTATCAGGGCATAGGATGAGAGGAATTATACAAACACTTAATTTAGCTTTTAGTCATCAATATTCGGTCACCTTTTATAATATAGTAAGTGGGGGGGGGGGGGTCTTAGTATTTAAGAAATCATCTTCACCTATACAGCAGTTTATAAGAGAAGGGTAGGGGGTAGGGAAATCTAAAATTGGACCCTACCCTGGAATACTGAAGTCAATGGGAGTTTTGCCATTGACTTCAATGGAAAAGGAATCATTTCCCCTAATGCTGAAAGGATAGGTGAATGATCGTGTCTAAACTGTAGGCACCACGTATGACCTTACTGATAGACGGAACTAAATATTCCATGACAAAGACAGCTCAGTTACAAATCCAGTTTATCCATAAAAGCAGACATTTCAAACACAACCCATTTAGAAACAAAATATTTAAGTTATCGTCTAACATGAAGATTGTGGCATCATCTGCAAACTGGATTCTCAATGAAGTGACTTTATTTATTCAGTTAGTCTCTCTGATTCACCAACCTAAAGGCAGGCTTGCTGCATGAAAAGGATCTGTACTCTAACAGCATTCTCTTTCAATGTGTCGAGAATTGGGCCCTTATCCAGTTCCATTTTCTAGTGTAAAGTAAATGTTGTAGCACACTGATCATATTTCAAATAAAAATAAATCACAGATCTGGCAATGTTTCAAAACACCAGTGATCAGACTGACACTTGTTCTAGACATACCATTTTATTATTATCTTTTTGGGAATTATTCAATTTGGTTTTTTGGTTTTTTTCTTTTTTCATTATCTGATCAAATAATCTAGAGCTGAGTGAATTATCAATGAATATCTTTGAATATGGACATGTTCTTAATAAAACATTGGTGAATAATTCCTTTTTAATTCACCCACCTCTAATTTTAATTGTGGGACTTATACATTAGAAAGACTACAAGTTACATAAATACTGTAAACAGACAGTTGTAGCACCAATCTCATACTTGCAGCACTAGCCAAAATTTGTAATACTATTCAGTACAAAAATTCTGTCACCATTAATGTATTCATTAAGCTGCCATATGAAAGTGGTGCAGCTGAGTTAGTGTGTCACACAGAGGCTCTAACTAAGCTTGTGAATCTGGCCCCAAATCTTCCATTTCCAATATCGCCCAGGCCTGTATCACTTGAGCTAAAGGAAAATCTGTAACTACTGTTGCATTTAGGCTTATGTCCTTTAGGTCGGCCAGCCACTAGACAATGACCTGATTTCACACACTTGAGAAGTTCTTACATACTTGCCTGAATGTTGGAAGATGGTACAATACTCAGGCTCTTCTGAGCTGGGCTGGATTTGGTCTAGGCTATGTGTCCTATCATTAAGTCTCTAAACCACCTACTTACCTGACCTGAGCCCCTTTTGTGCTAATGCCTTCTGGTCGATTGTTGTTGCTGTTACTTTCTTATTATTAATGAGCTCTAGACACAAGCCTGTGAGTTCTGCTATTTACTGGATCCCTTTAACTATTAACGAGCTAGCAATTAGTTCTCACAAGACTGTGAACTAAAATACAGAAACTATGGCATAACTGATATCTGGGACCAGGAAGGAATTTTCTCCAGAATCAGACTGGCAGCGGTCCTGGGGGAGTTTCACCTTCCATGGCAGCATGGGGCACGGGTCACTTGCAGGTTTAAACTAGTATAAATGGTGGATTCTCTGTAACTTGAAGTCTCTAAATCAACAATTCTCAAAGTGTGGGTCGCCAGGACAGAAAGCTCCAGCCAGGAGCTCTGGTGTTGGCTGTGGGGCTGAAGCCCCAGCCTGTAGCTTCACGGGTGGCAGGGGCCTGAAGCTCCAGCCCACTGCTCAGGGAGCTGCGCGGGGCTAAAGTCCGGAGCTCTGTGGCAGCAGGTGCTGACACCCAGAGCCGCAGCAGGGGCTGAAGGCCCAGCCAGGAGTGGGCAGCAGGGGGCAAAAGCCCGAGGCTGAGCCCTCAGCTGGGCAGGTTGAGCAATTTAGTTTGAGGGGTCCCTTGTGATGTAGGGCTGCACAATTGTCCTGATTTCCACCCCCTGCAGGCCTTGTGTATCACTTCCTGTACTGAGGCTCTTCCTGTACACAAGCATCTGTGTTTACCTAGCAGTCCACTCAGCACATGTTGTGTTGAAACCAGTTTGAAAAGTTGCTGTAGAAATAATTTTAGTAATGGATCATTTTCTGAAGGAAAGTGGAGGAAAGAGAGTACTGGACGGGAGTCAATTGCCACTTGCAGCAAAAGAAGGGCTGACAACGAAGATCCAAACAGCACTAAAAAAAAACCCAAAAAAACCCCAAGAAACCACAAATACTATCCAAAATATTTGGAATATGGATTTACATGGACTGGTTTTCAGGAGGATCCATGGCCACTGTATGTGGTGTGTGGTGAAGTTCTGGCAAAGGAGAGCTTAAAATCATCTAAAATGTTGCGGGACTTCCTGATACCGCACAATTGTCTTCAAACAAAATCATCTGATTTTTTTTCAGTGAAAGCTGGGAGTGCTAAAGGGCCAGAAAATTGTACTGAGAATGGCAGCTACAGCACATGAGAAAGCCTTTGAGGCATCTTTTGCTGTTTCACACTGGATAGCTAAAACTGGGAAACCACACACTATTGGAGAAACTTTTTTTTCTGTCATGTGTCAAGAAAGTGTTTTTGAAAATGGTGGGGTAAGGTGCAGCAACTCAATTTGGTTTGATTCCCCTTTGTAATGACGCTGTTGCCATGCTAGGCATATTCAAAGTATGGCAAATGGCATGATTGAACCAAAAATCAAGCAAAGTCCTTTTTTTCCCCATTCAGCTTGATGAAACAATGGATGTGTTGGGTGCTGCTCAGATGTTGACGTACATAAAATTTGAAAATGACAAAAAACGCCAAGAGGAATTTCTGTTCTGCTGGCCGTTACCACAGTGTGCTATAGGGGACCAGCTCTTCCCATTTTGGGATGCTTTTATCTCTGATTCTAGCTGGGAATGGCAGCGCTGTGTAGGAATTTACCATGATGGTGCTGGAAAAAACAGTGGGCTAATCACCTGAGTGCAGGCTGTTGCACTGCAAGCAATTTGGATTCACTGTATTATACACTGGCCATCCCCAGTTGCAAAAAAATGCCATCCATTATAAAACAAGTTCTCAATGAAGTGATTTGCACAGTCATTTTCATTAAGAGTAGCTCTACAAGTGTATGTCTGTTTGGAGTTTTGTGTGCTGAGATGGGAGCTGAGCACCATCAGTTACTTTACCACTCAGAAGTTTTGGGGAAAGGTTCTCAATCGTTTGTTCTCAGAGAGGAAGTGAGCATTTTTCTTTCAGACAGATTCCCCACTGGCCAAAAGGTTTGCAGACATCAAGTGGCTTGCTTTGGTAGCTTACCTGGCAGACATTTTTGAATGCCTAAATGCGTTAATTACCTCACTTCAAAAGTGAGACATCTTTTCTCTCAATGAGAAAATCAAAAGTTGGATAAGAAACTTTCTTTGTGGTATGTTCATGTGGACAATGGCAGGTTTGAAGCATTTCTTTTACTGGATGACTTTTTGGATGAAAATACCTTGCCAAAGCATGACTTGCGCTCCATTATCATCAGCCATCTGGAAAGCCTTAAACAGCAGTTTCAAGAGTACTTCCCCAAAAAGGACCGGGAAACAGAGGCATGGATTAGAAATCCCTTTAATGCAGAAGCAACTGCAAGTGTTATGTCACTTATAGTGAAAGAAATGTTAATGGACCTTTCCTCTGATGAAACCTTGATGTTGAGATTTTCTGAGCAACCTCTTGCTAACTTCTGGATTTCTGTGCAAGAAGAATATCCAGAGCTGTCATCTGCAGCTTTGAAAGCGTTCATGCCATTTTCATCCACCTACCAGTGTGAAGCAAGCTTTTCAGCACTGACTTTACCAAAAAAACAAATACAGGGCCAGTCTCACTGTTGAAAATGACCTCCATCTTTACCTCAACCACACAGAGCCCTGCTTCAGGGATTGTGTTCATCAATACAAGCTCACCTCCTGTCATTAGTTGCATATTTATTTTATTTTTTACTGCTAGATATAAAGATTGTCTTGTGATTATTTTGTGAATTAAAATAGTTAGTGGCTTCTTTTTGTAGATACGGCCTTGTAATGCATTTTTTTTTACTGGAAATACTAACTATTCTGAGTAACACAGGGCACTGGGATTATGTAGTAATTTTTCTTGTCAGAAGGGGTTTGCGGTGCAATGAAGTTAGAGAACCGCTGCTTTAAATCATGATTTGAGGACTTCAATAACTCAGCCAGAAAGGGTTTATTACAGGAGTGGGTAGGTGAGGTTCTGTGGCTTGCAATGTACAGGAAGTCAGATTAGATGACCATGATGGTCCCTTCTGACAAAGTCTATGAGTCTATGAAGATAATTCAGGCTAACATCTAGAAATAGAAGATTCTAAATTTCAGATAGGACAGAATTTGGGGCATGTTTCCTCACCTTTCATGATTTTCTAGCCAGATTCTTGGAAACAGAAATTGTGAAAATAATGAAGTAAAATGTGAGTCAAAATAGGAACATTTTTCAGATGTAGTCAGCTGCCACAGGAGGTGTTCCCAGGAACGTTATGAATGAAAAATGACATTTTGTTATGTATATATAGCTAAATGTTACAGATGGAGTTGTTCTGTTGGCTGAGAAAGTGACATAACTTTTTGATCTAAAATAAACAGAAATCTGCACGAAAGATCTGGTCAGAAAATGGTAAGCATTTTCCATGAACAATTTGGAAAGAACTGAAAAGTGGAGTGGGGGAGGATGGAGGGTGATGGTAAAAATGTTTAGTTTGAGATTTTTCTGCCAAAAAGATTGAAAATTTCTTTAAAAACAAAAAACAAAAAACTTTCTACAAAATATTTTTATTTTGAAAATAGGCCATTTTTTGTTGAAAACAATGTTTTTTGAATTAAAGAAATCCAGCCAGCTCTACTATGATGGGTATAGTAGACATTGGATTAAGGCAAAATTGAAGCAATGGGGAGGAAAATGTTTCAAAAGCACAACACAAAATATGAACGATACATTTTAGTGTGTAGGGAAAATGCATGGTCTTTATATTGGAAAAGGGAGCTCTAATGTATAATAATAATGACTTCAGAACATGTCTTTTGGCCATATATCCCATTGCCTGGCTCATTTTCAACCTTTCAACTGAGACAATAGTTTTCCACAACTGATGTTACATTAATAACAGTAAAATTACATTATAATATATAAGTATATTCATTTTATGTCTGACTTCCCTTCAGCAGTCTGTCAGCAGGAGCTCAGGTAAAGTTTATGATTATTTCTCCCTTTAAACCACAAGGGACTCATGGAGTTGTAATTAAAGTCATGTATTTTCCTGAATGTACCATACAAAATATGCTAAGTATTTGACCATATACTGAAGGCTGATCATTTTGATCAAAGAAATGGAGAAATAGCACTAACAGAGGAAGAGAGAGTACTAGAACTCATTGGAAAGACAGAGTATTCATGTTATAATTTATACAAAAGAAAGACTCTGTGTCTGGCTGCATAATGTATTTAACAACACACTGGCCACAGAGAAGAGAAGGAGTAGCGCAATTTTCTTGATTTTAATTCACTATTTTGCACACTGCTCCCCCTGTTTGAGCAAAGATCACTTATTTATTTAAGTCTATTTTAATGTAATTTTGTGCTTGTATGGGTTTTTTCTTCTTGAATTTTTTAGGTGTGGGTGCATCACCCATCCACAATGCAGCTGGGTTTCATAATAAACTGTTTTGTTTTATCTTTTCCTAAATTCTTGTCAATCAAATGCAAATAGAAAATATGAAAAGTACATTTTTATTGCAATTCACAGGATTTAATTGCCCTGTTCTCACTAACATTAGTTGAAATTGTGTAGCTAAATCACCACAAAAAGTATTGAATTTTTACCCCCAAAAATATTTTGCCTAGCTAAAAAAAAAACAGGCACTGATTTAAATATTTGTTATGAAATGTATGGGGTTAAACAACCATAAGAATAACAAATTCTGCATATATTTGGAGATGCTCACTCTTCTTTCAAGATCTTCTTAATTTGAGGAAGCTCATATAAATTGGAAATATTAATGCTTTATGTTAATAAAGTGTTTTATTCCTTTTCAGTAACCAACAAAATCAGAGGAGGATTTGATAAAAAAAAAAGGATGATTTCAACAAATATATGAATAAATCTCATAAAGGTTGACCAATATGGGCTTTTAAATGTGATTCTAGATAAACAGGCCCGTCTGTGTTTCTAAATATGAATCTAGATAATTTGGCCCAAATCTGGGCTAGATTTGGGCCAAACTATCTAATCTGATTGGCTAACCAGAAATGATAAAATACTGTAGAAAATTACTCAAATCTTTGCTTGTTCCTCAGACTGAACCCAAATCAAATGTTTTATGAAATTTTGAAACAAACCTTTTTGTTTGTTTCATTCTCTTTTATTACATGCTAACTTCCTGTTAGCACGAGCAGAAATTTCAAATTATTTTAGGCCTATTCTGCAATTGTTTCACTGAAGAAAAAGGCTCATTGATTTGGATAGGAGTTTAAGTGTTGCTGGAGTAAGGATCACAGAATTTGTGTCTGTGCTAGAGGGCTGGATGTTTCATCTGAGGGCACTAAAAATGCAACTGACAAAATCTTCTCTTTGCTCTCCTGAACAGGACACAAGTTGATTAGAACACTGAGATTCTATAGGTTTTGGGTTTTTTTTTTTTAAATTAAAATATATTTACATCCTTTCAGAATGAAAAGATGGAAAATGTTATATACGGTATGCCACTTAGTACTGTGAGAGAAGTATCTGAGTATTCTAGGTAAAGAAGAACAGATTGTTGTCTTAACGTCCACTAAGGAGGAAACCTGTGGTTGAACAGAGTTTATTACAAAATAAAAGTTAGAAATGCAATCCTCAGGAGATTAGAAATGGGATGCAGAGCCTTTCACATTAAGGTCACCGGTTCAAATACACCACTAACAGAAAGTCATTACCAACTCATGGTCTGTGTGAAATGAATTGGTGGTCTCAGTCCAATTCCTAATGGATAGGAATCAACACCACTAAAACCATTGCCATAATTGGCACCTTTGTTGCAAGTCACAATTAACAAGCCAATGACTGAATTGGGCACAGAGACAGAACAATCCTTTCACCAGGAGAGGCGGTACCTCAAAAAAAAGAAAAGGCTAGTAAGACTTGTGGTAAGCTTGTCTCTGCTGGAAGTTGCTGTTTGCATTCCTAACTAGTAATCAAGATAGAAAATATCTGGGTTGGATTCCTTCTGACCCATCTAAGTGTCATGATGCCCAAATAAATTCTGGATAAACAAGCTATTCTTAACTCTTTCCTCAGGGTAGTGATTTCTCTATTACTTAAAGAAAAGAAAAGACCACATAATCACCTCCATATGTAGCATCTCGCTCTTCTCCATGATATCTTTAAATGTTAACTTCCACATCAGGAAAAGTACTCCGTTTACAATTTGATGGAAATAGGATGAATAATTTACACAGTATAGCAGCTCGTATGCTCAAAATGTTTTACAAACATTAATAGAACCACACAACACCCCTGCAAGGTATGTAACATAGTCTCCGTTTCTTGTGTAGTTTTTGACTCCACCAGTATAGAATTTGCTGTAGAATTCACCTCTTGCCACCGAAACATGCTTTAGAACCTCCAGTTTTATTTAAATAAAAATTGACTTTCTAACCTTACCTGGGGTTGCAAAGACAGCCTCGAAAATGTAAACTGATGCCTGTCTAAGTCTGCAAAGAGCCTGAAACATGCTCTGAGAGGTATGAATGGCCCCAGTCATCTCACACAGGGCCCTATGGACTCTGATTGCATGGCCATGAAATCTAGCATTTTTCAAAATAATACAAAATTCAGCTTTGTTGCTGCAGAATTTACTATTTTGCTGTCACCAAGTAGCCAGCATTTTGTTTTCTGTCTCTCTGTTCTGCTGTAATCTACCAGCACCTGCCTCTTGCTCTCCACCTTACTCCACAAAGGGAAAGTAATTGCATTACAGGGCATGCTCTAAAAAGGCAGGCAGGAGATTAGAAGACAGGCTGGAGAAAGGAGCTCCTGCCAACAAGCTACTAAAGAGCTGCCCAGAGACAACAGCCCAGGAGGGGATGAACTGACCATCAGGCTGGAGAGCCTGCAGAGATCCAGGGGCAGGTATGAAGCAATTCAGGGCACTGCTTATCTAGCTCAAAGGCCCTGAGCTGGAACCCAATGGAATGGGCAGGCTTGGGTTCCCCTACTAATCCCCTGATGTTTTCAGATTCCTGGGAACCAGGAACAGACTCACAACCCTGCTAGGCTATGTGAGTCCTGGGGTTGTGCCATGCTTGACCAGAGACTGATGCCCCACCTCACAATCGCCCACAAGTGGAGCCAGCTTTTCAAAAGAGCTCAGTTCACATTTAGGCAATGAACTAAGGCGATTTACAAAATGTTCAGCACCCAGCAGCTCCCTTTGTGACACTTATGGTCAGATTTTTAAAAGAGGTAAGTATGCCAACGTATTGTTTTCTATGTGAAAATCTGGCCATTTATGGTGCAGACTTCTTTTGAAAAGCTAGCCCAAAAGGGAGCTGCTTGATGCTGAATGCTTAAAATTCTCACCCTAAACATTGCTGGTTCTGCAGTACCTACCTTTACGTTCCCCATCTCAAAATCCCTAATGCCTCAGACTTTCAAACTATAAAAGTGCCAGAGGCTTGGCAAGGTAAACCTGACTCATTTCAGTTCATGAAGCTTTTTGAAAGTTAACAGGGAGACTTAAAATTCCACATACACCTACATCTAAAATAATGCATCAAAATGTCATCTATAAGGCAGTCAGTCTTACAGGGAATATTGAGTTTAAAATATATTTAATAGCACTAATTTCTGAGACAGCTTTACCAGTACAATTTACACAACCCTTCTGAATCTTGTCATCAGGACACAGTGTCTCTTAGACATCAGCTGTGTAGAGGGAGATTCTTTCTTACAGAGAAAAACTTTCTCTGAGAGAAAAATCATTAGGTGAGAGAAATATAAACAATCTGGTCATGGTCATTGTCTTCTTTTTTTGGCTGAAAAGAGTAACTTCCTGGATTCAGAAATATGTTGTTGATCAACACGTTGTTTCAAACTGGAACACTGGAAACTGCTACAATTAGGAATTTTAAACAGGCCTGTTAGCAAATGCAGCTGATTTAGTTCAATTTTAATGTTAAGAAAATATATTTTAACAATTACACAATGGCTGGCTATTGGAATCTCTTCAATGTGGGGAATGTGTTCACTAATAGAAATGATACCAAGTGCGTGACCCAGATAAACTGGAGAAAAAAAGAATCTTTGCATGAGGCATCATCTTTTGGTCATGTGTTTGTACAAAGCCTAGCCTGAGATCCTGATTCGAGCCCCTAAGTACTAACACAATGAATGATACCAAGACATTGTTGATCTAGAGTTGGGGTCATTGTCACACCTTCCTCATATTTGGGATTAGAAGGAAAAATATGGGTTTATGTAATTACAATTAATTATTTGTATTAGAATAGTACCTGAGACCCCAGCTGAAATCAGGGACCCTTTGTACTATGCACTGTACATACATGAAAAATAATCCCTGCTCTGAAGAATTTACAGTCTAAATAAACAAGATTGACAAAAGGTTAGGGGAAACAGACACAGAAGTTGGCATGTGTGATTTAAATGCTGAGGTAATAGAAGCCCAGATACACAAAGGGACTGAGGCGTTGTGATTCTGAGCATTGCAACACCTAAATTTGCCCAGAAAATCACTGGAACAACACTGCAATCTACAAAGCCTGAATTAAGCACTAAGTCTCCCTTTACAATGAATGGGAAGAAATGGGCACGTAAGAATGCAATCGAGCATCCTAGACAGGAAGCCATCTAAGCTAGCCAATGGGAGATACCAATGAGAAGGTGTGTCCTAAGCTGTGCCCCTCTGAGAGTGGGGTATCAAAGTCCAGGGAGGCACCATAACCAGCTCCTTTCCTGGAGTAAGGTAGCATAGCTGCCTAAGTTTGTTTCTTGTCAGAATAAGCGAAGGTGCCTGCCTCATTCTACAGAAAATGGCTGGAGAGGAGGTGCTACCATCACCACCACCAGTACCCACCCATAAAATTTAGGCCAGTGGATAGAACACTCCCATTGGATGGAGGAGACACAGGTTCAGTTCTACCCTCTGCCTGGTGGGAAGGAAAAATTTGAACAGGGGTCTCCCGTAAGTCTCAGGAGAGTGCTCTAACCAACTAGCTATGGGATATTCTGATGTGGGGCTCTGTGAGGAGACACACCCTCACACTGACAGAGAGGAGACTAATGAGCTCTTCTGGACCTGTTCAACACCAATGAGGTGTACCTGCAAGACTTGTTCTGCCTGGACCGGGGGAGCTTAAAAGAGAACCTGCCAAAAGTAGGGACTGTGAACCAGAAGAGGGCTGCCCTGCTTCAGACAGTCTTGCCGAGAGGGAGACAGCACCAAGCTTCACCACTCCCAAAGCTGCATGACCCAGCCTGGTGGTTTGGGCATCTACATGGGAGCAGAAGACCCAGGGTACAGCTCCCCTGCTGCAATGGCACTTTTTTGGTGATTCCTGTGATATACCGTAGGACTGGAAATATTTGCTATACATTTATTTTCACTGTGTTTGCAGATGTTTTTTTAAAAATGCTGAAAATAAAAGAACAGGGCAAAACTCATCCCATTGCAGTGGGCCAATGGAGTCTTTTATAACACTTAAATCCTGCATGTACACCATGTTAATGGTATGTCTGACTCACGGTCTTTCACCTTGTGTGGTTGATGCCAAAATACCATGAAAATTCAATAAAAGATTATTTTCTGGGGGTTTTTTAATCTGTTTTGATTTTTGAACTCCTCTTGCCCACCAGTACATCTCAACTCCTTCCTGTAGTTTCAGAAGTTCTTCATCTCCCTCTCCTAGGCCTGGAGGGAGGAGCTGCTAATGAGATCCTCCTCTTCTACCCAATCAAGCCTAGGAAGCAGAAGCAGGGAGTTTCATGCATCCTTCACCCTCACTTTCTTCCTTTTCAGGTCTGGGTTGCCCCTTCCCCTTTCCAGCCCTGCAACAGAGAATAAACTGACAGGACGGAGGTGAGTCATTCTAAATGGCCGGGCTCTTTCTGCTCACTTCTTTCCCTCTTCCTCTCCCCTCCTGTGAGAATGGTGTTGGTTGCTCCCTCTCCCAACCCAAAAAATCCTCTGAGTTCCCAAGGAGAGGGGAAAGAACAACTCTGTCATTGGCTCCCATGATGCCCTATGACACTTCAAGCAGAAGGGGAGAATAACTCCAGGCCCACAGAGAAGAAAAGGGGCACGAGGCACCCAAATCCAGATCATCTCTCGTGATGCACCGCGGCAGCTCAGGCAGGCAGAGATTAACGTCGAACTAACCCAAAACAAAATGTTTAGATTCAATTTGAGAATGCAAAATGTTTTGATTCGGCTCAATGCAACCCAAAGCAAAATATACAGGAGCCTGGGGAAGCCGTCAAGGGCTACCCCCCTCACCATTTCCAGGGAAATGGCCCAGAGCTTCTAGCCCCTGGGGAGTGGGGTCCAGCTGCCCTGGCTTCTCACCCTCCCCCCACCTCCCACCCCACCTGCTCTTGCCGGGAGCCAGACAGCCTTGTCAAGAAATTAACAAGGATGCCCAGGTTGCAGGCAGGAGTGGGTGGCTTCTGCCATCCCTGCTCACAGCCGGGAGCTGGGGTCCAGACACTCAGGCCTTTTTTGCCCCGCTGCCAGCTGGTTTTCTTGTTAGCCCTGAAATTGACAAGAGTGATAGATAACTACCGATGTAAGGGAATGTAGCATCTACGTTGGCATGTGCGATTTAAATGCTGAGGTAATAGAAGCTCGGATACACAAAGGGACTGAGGCATTGTGATTCTGAGATATAGTGTCTACATCTTCAGTGGCCAGACCACTGAAGATCCCTCCATAATTGGCTGGCAACCTGAAGGAGGCACCTGGGATGAGAAAAGGATATAATACCACAGCCTGCCACTTGGAGGTGCTCCAGAGGTGAGTGCCCCATTACAAAGGCTTGTGCTGACTACTGCCTCAGTTGGTCCCTTTTATTTAATTAGCCATCAGATTTCAGGATGCCTAGTAGGCCAGTGTATGTCTGTCCTGCTATGAAGGAGGAGGCAGCCTTGATGGTGATCTCTTTCTCCCAGTTCATCCTCAGTTGGCTGGGGGGAGAGTAACCTTGCCCTGCTCTCTCTGCATGGCTCCTCGCCCTGACCTCTTAAAGATACAGTGACAGGATTTCCTTCCATGAACCATTCATTCCAGGGCCTCTTCCTCTCTATACATATCCCCATTATGGGCTTATATCTTGATTGATCTATCTAGATAGGACCTTTCAAACCCTTAGGATCAAGTCATGTGATGGGGAAGGCTGATTATCAGACCTTATTACCCTTAAGGGCAGACTACCCTGTCATAATCCCCTAAAACTATGCTGAGCCAGGATCAATATAATAGAATCAGAAATGTAGGCGTGGAAGGGACCTCAAGCAGTCAAGTCCAGCCCCCTGCACTGAGGCAGGATCAATTAAACCTAGACCATCCCTCATAGGTGTTGGTCTAACCTGTTCTTAAAAAAACTCCAGTGATGGGGATTCTACAACCTTCCTTGGAAGCCTAATCCAGAGCTTAACTACATTGAGAGTTAGAAAGTTTTTTCCTAATATCTAACCTAAATTTCCTTGGCTTCAGATTAAGCCAGTTGTTTCTTGTCCTTCCTCCAGTGGACATGGAGAACAATCGATTACAGTCCTCTTCATAACAGTCCTTAACTTAAGCCTGTTATTGGATCCCCTGCCAGCCAAAGCTCAGAGGGAAGAGTATAACTAACTGAATTTCTGGAAATTCGTTCTGTAAGCACTAGAACTGGGCAAAATGTTCTTGGTAAATAGTTAGTTCACTGAAGAATGCAGTTCAGGTCACGAACCTGTTTGTGAATTTGTGTTGAATTTGGCAGATAGTTTTATCTGGGGATGGAGGGGAATGGGGGAAATAATTTCCAAAAAAGTAAAAATATTTTGTTTCACCTTTTTAGAAGCTAAAACATTTAGACTCCTCATTTCAGAATAACACTTTGTTTAGAAATTTAGCAAGATTTAACCAAAAAAACCCAAAATGGAGTAAAACCACCTGAAAATGAAGGAAAACATTTTGTTTTGGGTTGAACTAAATCTTTCATTCAACCCAAAATGAAATGTATCAGATTTTTTGATTTGGCCACTGATTTTTTTCAGTTCATAGAATCATAGAAGATAAGTGTTGGAAGGGACCTCAGGAGGTCATCTAATCCAACCACCTGTTCAAAGCAGAACTAACCCCAGCTAAATCATCCCAGCCAAGGATTTGTCAAGCCACAGCTTAAAAACCTCTAAGGATGGAGATTCAACCACCTCTGTAGGTAACCCATTCCAGTGCTTCAGCACCCTCCTACTGAAAAGGTTTTTCCTAATATCCAACCTCAACCTCACCCCCATGCAACTTGAGACCATTGCTCCTAGTTCTGCCATCTATCACCACTGAAAACAGACTAATTCCAGCCTCCCTGGAACCCCTTTTCAGGTAGTTAAAGGCTGTTATCAAATTCCCCTTCATTCTTCTCTTCTGCAGGCTAAAGAAGCCTAATTCCCTCAGCCTCTCCCCGTAAGTCATGTGCTCCAGCCCCATAAACATTTTTGTTGCCCTCTGCTGGACTCTTTCCAATTTGTCCACATCCTTTCTGTAGCGGGGGGCCCAAAACTGGACACAGTACTCCAAATGAGATCTCACCAGTGCTGAATAGAGGGGAATAATCACTTCCCTCAATCTGCTGGCAATGCTCCTACTAATGCAGCCCAATATGCCATTAGCCTTCTTGGCAACCAGGGCACACTGTTGACTCATATCCAACTTCTTGTCCACTGTAACCCTCAGGTCCTTTTCTGCAGAACTGCTGCCTAGCCAGTCGGTTCCCAGTCTGTAGCCGTGCATGAGATTCTTCTGTACTAAGCGCACAACTCTGCACGTGTCCTTGTTAAACCTCATCAGATTTCTTTTGGCTCAATCCTCTAATTTGTCTAGGTCACTCTGTATCCTAACACCTTCCCTCCAGTGTATCTACCATTCCCCCCCATCTTAGTGTCATCTGCAAACTTGCTGAGGATGCAATCCACCCCATCCTTCAGATCATTAATGAAGATATTGAACAAAACAGATATTCACCCAGCTCTGGTAACACCCCCAGTTTTCTATCCAGGTACTGTCCAGGCATAATTCTGTTTAGTTTATGAGATCTGGTAAGATTCCATCCTAATATGATAATTGTGTAGGTTACAGAACTCGATCTTCTCTACTGCATCTGTATTTGTCACTATTGTACTGATGAAAAAACAGCCAGGGTTCTTTCTTTAGTAACCATGTTTTAGTACAAGTAGTATTAATGTATAATACTAGTATTATGGTAGCATCTAAAGGCTCCATTGTGCAAATTGAGTCTTGGTCCATGACTAGGCCTCCTAGATGTTATGGCAATGCAAATAATAATAGTTACTATTATAGTACAATTATACACTGAGGGACAGTCCATGCTCTAAAAAGTTTATAATCTAAATAGACAAGAAAGTATAGCATGGGGGAAAGGAAATACTATCCCTAATTAACAGATGAGTAAGTGAGGCACAGAGAGCTTGTGAGATCTTTGGTAAGCAACCTAATCTATGGAACAAATGGGACCTGAACCTAGATCTTCTGAAACCCAGTTCAATGCCTTACCTGGAAGACTATCCCTCTTCTACTCCTATGTAATCTGTCTTCAGACACCATTTACCAGCTGGCATTTGGCTGCATGAACTGTAATTCCTAACAAATTCTTCACTGGTATGAACACAAATGCAAACAGAGTCTTTAATCATATTGACAGAAAAAGGAAAATATACTAGGCAACTAATTTAGCCCCTCCCTTTCAGAAGAGACATCTCCCAGGTGACAATACAGACACAAATTTTTAGGAATTTTTTTCACCTTCTTTAGTCATCGTCCAAAAGCTCATTAGAATCTTGCCTGAATTCAGCTTAGCATAAAAATATTCCACTTCTCCAAGCCTGAGTGGAATTTTACCTACTGCATTGCATGAATGTCCTTGATGAGCTAGTACTTCATGGGGAATGATACCAGGGAGGAGAATATGACTCTTCATTCTACCCAAAGGACCATAAAGAAACACATTTTAATATTTTGAAATCCTTCCTGGATTCCATTAGAGAAGTATATGCTGCTAAGCCTCATTATGTCAGGATGAGTATCTTACTGTTCAAATGGAGATAATAAAGAATACTTCAGACCCTGCCATACCAGTTTCTCAAAGATGATCATTAAATCAGTTCTCCTTTCCTCTTTCATACACAAGAGGTAGATTCTCCTCTTTCATACACAAGAGGTAGATTCCTAGTCAAATATTAACTTTTGGTGTCTCCTGAAATGTACATGGAGGGACATATCCCTCAGCTGATATAATTTGGGGTAGCTCCATTAAAAACAATGGAACATATACACAGGCTGAGTAACTGGCCCCAAGTCAAAAATGGTTGGATAATTAGAGCATTCACACTTGGGGAAAGATTATTTGAACTGAAACTTTGAATCTCATATTTCTTGACGTTTGCCCAGCACTACTGTGCACTCTCCTCTCCCCCAATATATTGGTTAGAGTTACAAAATCTATCAGTACAACCATCTGAGTGAGATAAAAATAGCTCAATCAAAATTAATTTGTCAGTATTGTATTGTGAAATGCATGCATGAAACTTATGTGTAAGCTCCTCACTGCTGAAACAATATGGAAATACTGCTCAAGATACTCAGTCTGCCATATGTCACATGGTTTTAACGTAAGATTTACTTATTTATAAAAGACATGATTCTGCCATTCATATTCACAGAAGTAGTCATTACTCATGCGAGTGGTCTCATTGAGTTCTGTAAAACTACTCAGACGGATCATTATGGCAGAATTGGGCCTGATAAAGGCATGACTACTAATATGCTGGAGTCCATTTTGATTTTCTTTACTGTCAGTGATAGAAGGTTTTAACATGGGAATAAGCCATGCTGTTCAGATCTGGATTCTGATCCATTTGTGAACTTCCCCAGAAGTTGTATGCACTGCTCTGCTTTGGCTCGATCTTACAGAGATGGGCTGGAGTACTGAAACTTAGGTGTTGATTTGTCAAAAAAAATGCAAAAGCAAATTACCCACCTCCCCCATGCATTTAAATTAATACAACAAATATTATTACTGGGAAGCAAGCTGCCATTCCCACCCTAGTTAACAAATGGCTCCCTCAACGGCTTCTCACAGGGGCAGGATTGGGCCCATAGAGACAACGTTAAGAAACTTAGACATTTGTTTCTTTTGTTGCTGATAATCTGTGATTGGTTAGGTGCATTAGCTAAGGACTAACCTTATCCATATCACATGCTGTACTTGCATTTCTGATCTCTGTTCCCTTTCTCAGAAATTAAAGAACAACTGTATGGTGAAAATCTTCTACCAAGACTCAGAGCCGATTAACATATTTTATATATATTAGTTTTGACTAGAAGCAGCTAAATATCTTGGACCAGCCTTTCCTTTGTTATTGAAGGAAATGACATGAGGGAATGGTACCTTTGTGCTTTGATGCACTTTCCCAGAGGGGAAAGTGTACTTCAGACAGAAATAATAGTTTCATTTTATGTCATTTTGATATGTACATAAATGTCTTTTACTGTGATAATGTCTGGCCAAGGGCTTCTCTGTAGTTTTAGATTGCCTATGACTTGAAATAGACATGAAGAATGGCAAATTAACACTCATGGGCCATGTTCTGCATGCTGTCTAGACTAGCTGGTGCAACACATTTGTTTAGGAATGACAGCATTTGAAAATAAAGGCTGTCCTTAGTTATGTGGTTCGCACTGTGTGGGGAAGCCATGGAGAAGAGCAGAGTGGGACAGACCACATGGTTGGTGCTGGAAATTCAAATGCTTAGGATATTTCTTTTGATGCAAGAGAGTTCTGATTTCATCACCCAGGAGACTAGCGTCTCAACCCCACATAAATGGAGATCAAGGAGAATCTTTTCCATTGACCTTCCTACAAACCTTGGATGAGGCTCCGTGGAGCAGAGCACCTCTAAGAAGCACAACATGCAACTTGTCGCCCAGGTGAAGTAGAGCTGAGCCAGCTTTAAAGCCATCTTTGTACCCTCCTGAGTGGGCTGGAAAAATCCCTGGCATAATTTAGATAGCTTCTCGGGCCTGTCTAAATTACAGTAACCTCCCTTGGTTGCCCCATCCTTGATGCCACAGCACTGTCCTTGGGCTGCACCAGAACTTGCAAGGGGATCCTCAGAAGTTAGTTTAAAGTGGTCTTTGCAACACCTGCACTAAGAGAAATCCTCCCTAGACAGAACAGGAGATTTTCAGACACCTTTATATTACTCTGGCTCTTTTACCTGGCATAAAGGAGGCTGGAGTGGGGGGTGGGGATCTTACCCCTTAATTCTATTTAACCTACAATGCACTCTCTTTCTTATGATTAGTTTGAAGACTCGTTCTATTTTCTGTGTAAACATGTTGAGCCAAATCCTGAAATCCTTAGTCTCCCTTTATTTATTTATTCTCTAAACTCAGCCCCTATTTCAGGCAAACTGTGTAAGAAATTCAGGATTTGGCTTTTTATTAATAAAACCTGAGATCTTTACTCAGTGTTTAATCAGTGCTTACTCAGGGAAACTTTTTCTGCATTGAATAATTTTTTGAGGCTTTGGCACGTTAATAATATTCCCAATAATTACTGTTCCATCTTTGGAAGGATTTATTTTTGAGGCAGAAGAAATAAGTGGGTCACAAAATACTGTATATAATAAGTAGGACGTCAGCAAGAATACCAAGAACTCATTGTGCTAATACACAGCAGAACCAAAGAGAAAAATCACATGAGTGAAAGTGGACAAACAGCTGCTTTTAGGCACCTAACTTTTTCACAAAGTCATGTTATATGGTTATTCTACTAACCACTGATCTTGTGGTTCCTTCTAGGTCCAATTTCATTAGAAAACAGTTTAAGAAAAAGAGTCATCCTTCCCTAAGAAAATGCCAAAGCATCCATCTAATCTGAGAATAATATTTTCAACTTGGTGGCAACTAGGGTGACCATATTTCCCAAAGGGAAATGAGGCTAGCCTGAGCCCTCTTCCACTCTACATAGGGCTGGCCTGAGCTGCTTGCCTAAGGCCTCATCCCACCCATGTGCAGGGCTGGCATCGCTGCTTGCTTAGGCCCTGCAAGCCCCTTACCCAAGGCTGGGGTTGGCGTCGCTGTTCCCCCTATTCTGCCTGCCTCCCGCCTGAGCCCTGCCTCCCCACCCCTGTGCAGGGTTGGCATCACTGCTTTCCACCTCCTCTCTGCATGTTCCTCCACACCCCATTTTTTTGACAAAAGTGGACATTTGTCCCAATTACTCTTGCCAACTTGATCAGTTACACAGATGACCAATTTTGCCAAAAATGTTGGGACAGCCGGGACAGGGCTTTAAAAAAAGGGACTGTCCCGGTTAAAACAGGCTGTATGGTCACCCTAATGGCAACAAAAATTTAAGGTATAAAGATATACTCTGAAGAGATATGGAAAGCCTGAGGAGAGTTATAGTGAGCACAAATAATACAGCTGAGCATTCTGGGTGTACCTTTCAGATGAAGCAAGACTGTCAATAACAGTTATGACCTAGTGAAAGGGAACTAAAACTGAGCACACGAAAGCTGAGGTTGAATCAGAAATAATTAGGCAATAAAAGGTGACAAACAAAATTTTTAGAAACACTTACATAATTTAGGCGCTGAAGTCCCACTTTCAAAGTCATCACTGGCAGTCAATGGGCCTTCAGCTTCAGCTTCTTTGGAAAATTTTCCACAGAGGCACTTCTGAAAATATGACGTTGTGTCTTTTCAACGGAGTGGGTTGAAGCCCCACTAGTTTTCACGAAAACCAAACGGTAGAAAGCAAACAAGAATATGCTGCTGGAGACACCTCTGCATTGGCCGGGGGAAGGGCAAGAGCAGGCTCATGTCTCCAATGTTTTCTATTACACTGTCTCTTGCACAAATGGAGTTTTGTGCTATTAGATATTTGGTTATTTTGATTGGCTCGGTAGTGCCTCCACTACCAGTTATTTTTGCTGTGACTTCAAATTCCCTGTCCTATAACTAGACTGCCAGACCTCCCTTTTTTGTCCTATGACTATAGGGGTGTTAATGGGCCACTTTACCTTGAATGGTCCCTCAGAATATGTGCTAACTATCTGTCCGATCTTGTATTCAGTTGTGACACTTTTAGTACCTTTCCCAGAACTGAAGAAGAGCTCTGTATTATCTCGAAATCTTGTCTCTCACCAGCAGAAGTTGGTCAAATAAAAGATATTACCTCACCCATCTTGTGTCTCTAATATCCTGGAACTGATATGGCTACAACACTGCATACCTTTACATATGTCAGTTAGCCTCAGTGATTTATGTTTCCTCCTGTTTTTAGCCAGTGGAGGAATCAACACTTTTTGAATTACAAACTTGCATTTGTTTGTGTTTGGAACACAGTCAAACATCATCGGCCATCATCAAGCCTTTAGCAACTGTGAGTTACTGTAGCCAACTGTCATGTACATCTGAGAGCAAAACTTCAGTTCACAGTTCATTCATTAAGTTCCAGTCAATTGAAAGGTTTGAGTCCAATCAGGTGATGTCACAGGAACTGAGTCTAGAAGATTTCATGCCCTAAGACTTCACCTGAGCTCTCAACAGACAAAACAGTCATCTATGTTGCTGACATTGAAATCTGGAGCTGTATTTCTTTTCAGTTGTTTTTCTTTCTTTCTCCTACCAAAGTGAGTCAGTTGTCAGAGCACATAGTCTTTGCTTTCCTAATATATGACAAAGACTTCTCCAAAGTCTCTCTCTTTAGGAAAGTTTTCATTAAAGAAGATAAAATAGACTAAAATATGATTATATCACACAAATTACTTCATAAACCAGTTTTGTAGTGGTAGAGTTAGTCTGAACTACATTTCTGAGTGAAGAAAATTTCCATTCAAGCTAGGTTTTCAAATGAAACTGTATTGGATTTAAGTCCCACAAGAAAAAGGGAAGTGGCTTTACAGTCTAGCAAGGAATTAATTGTATACATAACTCACTGCATAAGAATGTATGGTTTATCTGTCCCATATAATTATTAGGGGATGGGCTTTGAACCAAACCCAGTCCTCTTCTGAAGTTGAAAAAAGGTTTTTTGTTTTGTTTTGTTTTTTTGTTTCAGCCAAGAGCAGAAGCCTAAGTATCAACATGCATTATTGTGACAGACTTTTCTCATGGTGTCCTTATGCTGGCAGCAAGAAGTGAGCATGGAAATCTCATAAAAAGTCTGATCTTGCAACACTTCCAGACTTATTTCCAGACCAAAGAGGCTTGGATAGGTTTTGGTTAAGCAGCATAACTTTTGGATGCTTATCCAAACTGAACAGTCTTTCTGAGCGTTTTGAGGTTCAGCATTCGGTAACTAGCCATTTGAGGAGCTGTTGAAGACAGCATGCAATTGACAAAAGCCTTCCACATATCTCTGTGTTTTCAGTTTATTCTGCAGTGTCAGTAACATTCTCAACCCTGCATGTTGAGAGTCAGCTTCCCTTCTGATATTGTAGGAATTTGAGGAAAGGTGTCACGGTCAACTAATAAATGTTGTCCTGTCCTTTCAGACATTTACTCACTTATAACAATGGTGAAATGCAGACCTGGCTCACAGGTGTAATAAAAGCTTTTCTATGTTGTTTTGATATTGCATGTTTAAAACTATTATTCAATTATTATTTATTCAATTCTGAAATGTATTTTATGTGCATTTTTATAGTCATTTCAATCATTGAAAGTGTTTGAGCTACAGAAAGGCGGTTTGGAATTCCATAATGAATAGGATTCTCTTTCCTAGAAAATTGCCTACCTCATCCAGAGAAGAAGGCATTTTGGATGTGATTGGGCTCTAAAATTTTCAGAATGGATTGACACACAATTATTTAGTTCAGGTGTTTCAGTACAGATCAGTCCTTTTAAAAAATTCCTCCTTTCTTGTAGGTAGAAGGGTCTTTTTTAGGTGGAGGAAGCATTTTTTGTTTTTTTAACAGGAACTCTGTTACAATTCTGTCTCATAGA
The DNA here is from genome assembly GCF_026122565.2 of Emydura macquarii macquarii. Taxonomy (NCBI): domain Eukaryota; kingdom Metazoa; phylum Chordata; order Testudines; family Chelidae; genus Emydura; species Emydura macquarii. The sequence continues at coordinate 22,971,855 of NW_027132813.1, read as the reverse complement.
ATAATAGAAATGTAGGACTGAAAGGTACATGAAGAAGTCATTGAGTTCAGCTCTCTGCACTGAGACAGGACTAAGCGAATTTAGATCATCCCCAACAGGTGTCCAATTTGTTCTTAAAAGCCTCCAATGTTGGGGATTCCACAATCTTCCTTGGAATCTTATCCCAGAGCTTTACTACCCTTATAATTAGAAAGTTTACCTAATAGCTAATCTGAATCTCACTTGCTGCAGACTAAGCCTATTACTTCTTGTACTACCTTCAATGGACGTGAAGAATAATTGATCACCATCCCTTTTTATAACAACCCTTAACGTTTGAAGTCTTATCAAGTCTCCTCTCATTTTATTCATCTGTTTAGATTGTAAGGTCTTTGGGGCAGGGAGTGTTTGTGCAGCACCTAGCACAGTGTGGACCTGATCTCGGTTGGGGTCCCTATCATAAAAGAAGTTTATAATAATTATTCTTCAGTGGAATTCACCCTGGAGTACAAGAGCTGAGACTATAGCTGCAATACTTGGTTACTACTAACAGATGTGTAGTCAGCAAATACATACGCATCCACACACTTGAAATGAATGACAAGAAGATGAGAGTGATGACTGGTATGAATGATACTCTGTGTTACTTTAAAAATTGCACCCAAAGCTTACGTACTTAGGAAACTGAGGGGGGCATTATTCTACATCTCCTCTTTGTGAGAGAGGGGACAGACACCGCACAGGAATAAGAAAAGTTTGTGTTAAAATGAGAACCCTGGTCCAGGTAAGAACTTTTCTAAGGTCATAGGAACCTAGGAATTGCAGCACTGCTTCAGAGATGCAACCTCTTGGACAGGCTATGAAAGTGAGTAGTTCCAGGTATTTCAGAGAAAGGTGTAAGCCTCCCCAGAATGGACAACTGTGCAGTAATCTCTCTCTGGGGAAAGTTCCTTCCAACCCCAAGATATTAGCGGTTGGATTAGGAAGCATGATAATTATCATGCTTAGTAATATTCCACAGGTTAATTAAGCAATGAGTGGAAAAAACACTTTCTTATATCAATTTCAAATTTCTTGCCTTTTAGTTTCCACTTCATGCTTGTATTATGAAAAAGGATAAATAGGAGTGCCTGATTTTACCATCTCTATGCCGTTCATTATTTTATATACCTCTCTTGAGTTGCCTTTTATTCATCGAATTTTTAAATTTTTCTTCCTGTAAAAGCTGTTCCATGCCTCGATCCATTTGTGTCACCTATCTGTGGACCTCTTCTTTTTCTCCTCTATTCTTTGACAGGCAGTCACCACACCTGAACAGAGTGTTCGGCTTACCATTGGTTCATATAATGGAACTGATATTTGTTACATTATATTCTCTCTTGCGCTTGCTTTTTAAAAAAATACAAGCTAACATCTTATTTCCTTTCTTGACCTCCGTCGCATGCTGACCAGAGTTTTTCAGTGTGCTTCACACAATGAAACCTAGTTTTTTCACCCAAGTGTTTACAGTTCATTTTGAATCCAGCAATGTGTCTAAGCAGTGAAAATTGTTCTTGCTGCACCTCACACTTTGATTATGCTGGTCTGCATTCCTTACCTTTCGACTCCTGATTTATCTCCATTGCTCTCTTCCCCACGTCTTCTCCTTCCCCTGACTTTTTTTCCCCCACCCTGACTCTTCCTCAGCTTGTTTGCTGCTTCACACTGTGGACACATAGAACACAGTGGCGGCGACTAACTAAATATCTGCACAGTCCGAATGATTAAAAAATTAATGATTAGTCACATAAGAATCTCAGGAGCCTCACAGTGTCTTAGAATATTAGACACATTTTTTGTTCAAAGTCCAGCCCTTAGAGATCCTTGGATGAGAAGTGATGACGTGTCAAGGGGTAGTATCACTTGCTCTCAAACTTCCACCTGTATAGTGTGGTTTTCTAGCAGTCTCATGAATAGCTAGTCAAAGCACTGTTTACTGAAAACAAGGTAGTTAATAAATGTAATCCTTTCTTCTTCTGTTTGCAGAACTGCTGTTCATGCTGCGTAGTCAGTCAATGTGATATTAGGAATTTGCTATTTGAGCTGTGTGATTGATTACCTAAGGGTATGTCTACACTTCAAAATGGGCATGTGATTCACAGCTCGAGGAGACATATCCATGCTAGTTATGACAGCACAAGCAGTGGGAGGTGTTAGCTACCCTGAGTACATGCCAGTGATCTCCAACAGGCACGTACTGAGGGGCAGCTATGCCTCCCACTGCTCACATTACCCCAGCTGCATTCTAACTTTAGGATGCTAGTTTGATGACTATGTCTCCTTGAGCTGGGAATCACATCACCTTCTCAAAGTGTCGACATTTAGCTTGTCGATAGAACAAATTTCAGTATAGACCCCAAAATAAGCTTTTGCTTATAAATAAAGCTTTCGTTGGTTGAGAATAGTGTAATATAAGGAGTATGAAAACAACTAGTTCACGTTATTAGCCACATTAGTTTACATGCACCGTGTCTGTTAGCATAAGCACAGGTATAGCACAAGGACCAGAACTCAAACTGTTGTTTAGCTCCCAAGATGTGTTTGGTGCTTCACCAAATGGCGAATCTTCGTTGCCTCTCAGCAATAATGTGATATATATATATTCTTTGCAGGCTAACTACTAGGTGGAGAGATGAGATCAATCAGCTGACCAGGTGTCATTCTATTCATTGGAGGACAGCAGAACTATTCACAGTAGACAGTAGAGCTGTTTAAAGTATATATCAACTTTTTAATGAATAGTTTTTCACTTAAATTAATTTTTTGAGGAAATCTTTCATTTTGGTCAAATGGTTTTTTGATGGCAAATCAAAATGTGAAATATTGGGGTTTCATTTTTTGTCTTTCTCCCCATTCATTGTTTTCTTCACTTTTTCCTTGTGTGAAAAAGAAGAGAAAAGGCAAAAAGAAGAGAGAAGGGTGGGGGGCGAGAGGTGTGCACAATCCCCCCTCATTTTTGGTGGGTTCATTTTATTGACAATCCTGTTATATTACGTCACCCTGAAAATCTGGTCCTGCACTATAAAGTTGGGAATTTACAAGTGCTCAGGATTGATCTGTGACTCTGTTCCCAGTTAAGTCAATGGTGAAATTCAGTGGGAAGAGAGTTAGGTCAACACCAAGTACTTTTGAAAATCCCACCTTAGGTGTCTTCAGTTGGGTACCCAAAAACTAAGTTTACCAAAATGAATGGACATATCTGAAAACCTTGGCCTTAATGACTATATCAGGAGCTATGGGGACTCTGATAATCAGGCGCTAGCTTTCTAAAACACTCAAATTAGCGACCAATTTTTAAAAATACATCCCTTGGTTACTTTCACAAGGCCACACAGAAAGTCAATGACAGAGGCAGGAAAGGAATCCAGAACGCTAATGCTCCGGTCCCTTGCTCAGATTGGCAGACAACTTTCCTTCTTTCTACTTAGGCATATGCTTTTGATACTCTGCTTCTCAGTAAAAAGGGAAAATGTGTGATTAAGTTGACTAATTATGTTCTAAGTAGTAGCACTAAGCATAGAAGGTCACTTATAAATGAAAGTTAATACCTTTGTTGGTTATTATTGGCGGCACCAAGATGGAAACGTGACTCTCTGGCACATAGCAGGGTCAGGCTTGCTTTGACCTGGACCTGTCTCTGAACAAGCAGTTTCCAAGCATTGCCTATCATGCTTCTCATCAAACTGCCATAAAAGACAGAGAGGGAAAATTCTCAGAGCGTTTCAATAGGAAATAACACCAAGAATTCCCTTCCTTGCGGTATTTTCTCTACAACACAAAATGGCCCCTCTCCCTTACCAGGAAATTAACTCTCTTTTTTCATTTTAAGTACTCTCACTCCTGCTATTTATTGATTGATTTTTGTTTTCTTGACTTGACAAGATCAGGTTGGTCAAACCTGAACTGCCTGGATGTTGTTGACTGGATGGACTGCAGACCTTTTAAAACTCTTGTCATCTTGTCTTATAAATTACATTAATGAGAGTTATAAATCTTAGTGTTCTAAGGGTATAGTTATAAAATAAAAGCCACTACCTTGCAGGATGCTCTTAAAATGCAGTGCATATTTGGGAGCTAGTTTTTTGGAGTTTTTTTAAGAGTGAGGTCAGATTCTTTAAAGACACAGATGGACCAATTTTTCAAAGTCACTTTCAGGAAAGTGCAATGTAAATAGCAGATTGTACACATCTGTGGAGTTTTGCATATGTAGACAAAAGTGGTACATTTTCTGCACATATTTTAAAGGGAATTTGGAAAATTTAGCATCTAACCATATTTTCACAGATTAGAAATAATGCCAACTTTTACATAATACCACTTGAAACATATTACTACTCCTTCCCTCCCACCGCAAAGAAAAAAGTAAAAAGGGATACAAAAATTGAGTGCATCCAGAAAACCTTTATCAGAACCAGGACTAGAACTGGGGTTGCCTGACTTTGTGTTTTGACAAGCACAAGATATGCTTACGGCCACCTGAGTATAACAGCCTCTGAAGACTGACAGTGCTGACCCCTGAGACAATTACAAGGATTGGTGTGTGTCAGGTGACACCTCTCCTTCTGGGGCTGAGCATGTTGCCTCTGTAATTGATTCAAAGCCTACTGAAGTCTCTGGGGAGTCTTTCCTTGAACTTCAACAGAGTTTGGATTAGGCCCCATATCTCCACAAACTCAGGTGCAAAAATTGCAACCTGGGTTTGTGTACGCAGCATTTTGGAGCAAGCCTCCCAGCCTGGGTTGGTAGAGTAGGGCAAGTGGGGCTAGTGCTAGTGCTTTAAAAATAGCTGTATAGAGAGCATTTTGAAGTTGCGGTTTGGATTGGAGCATGGACTCCAAAGCCCACCCCTCTCACTAGATCTTCAGAGCCAGATATCCAGCCCAAGTCATAACCTCAAAGTGGTCTCTATACAGCTATTTTTAAAGCATTCACCTGAGCCGCTCCAGTCCATGAACCTCGGCTGGAAGTCTCACTCCAAAATTCTGTGTAGATGCTTTGTGGAGGCCCCAGTAAGGTACTTATGCATGGGGCTAGTCCCATTAGAGTGAATAGGACTACTCACATTCTTAAAGTTAAGCATGAGCTTAAGTAACCTGCTGAACCAGGGCCTGAGTGGGGAGAATCTAACATTTGCAGGGACCAATTGTTCAATAATTCCCTTCTGTACTTTCAACTCCACAGCAAGCAATTATCAAAGGGCTAAATGAAATGCTCATCAGATCACCGTGCCACGCAAGCCGATTTGTTGGGATTGCTTATCTCATAAACGACCATTACCCCTCAGATAAAACACACATACGGACAAAAATAGAAATGTGGAAAGCCAGCCTTTGGGGCCAGCTGGGGCATTTTTTGAAGTCTTGTCAGCCAATCCCAACCTACTGACAGGCTGCTAGTGTCAAAGCAGACTATAGTAAATTTATTTTCTTTCTTTGATATCATTGAGAAACAGATCAAGATATGCATCTTGGATCAAAGTGCTAGGCTGACTCTTTAGACCTCAGCATATCGTTAGCAGCCTGATAAATTGCAGATGGATCTTATTACAGACAGTGCCCCAAAAAGAAAAGTGACAGCAATGAAAATCAGATCTCTGTAAGAATAGTTGCACCCCACTGAAAATCACAATCTTAAAGCTTTCTGTGCATAGGCTGGATGTTACTGCAAAACTAATTTGTAATATAATTATAAACCAGCCCATTAATTTCCATGAAACCAGCCAAGCTGGCAAGAAATCTCATGTTGCCACTGTGGCCAATTAACAGAAAGCATTATCTTTTATTTTTTGACCTATTTTAATCAGACACAGCACAAGGAGCCACATCCTTATTATTATTATTGTATTAGTTATTTTACTTGGTTCTTATGCAGACTGAAGTCAATGGGAGCTTTGGCTGATTGAGGACTAAGAACAAACTTCAGCAGATTGACCAAGATTAATAATTTTAAGAATAGGTCAACTTCATCTCTGATGGAACTCTACTTATTTCAGTTTGAAGTTTGCCTAATATAAAATTTATTGCTGATTTTAAAAACATCTGAGTAGCTTTAGTTTTAAAAATACATGCACAAGTCAGCTAATAAACTTCCCACAATGGAAGCTGAGGAGTGCACGTGTTCCTCTTATGATGTTACTTGGAAGAGTTGGGATAATAATTGCTAAACAAAGGCACCTTAACTGTAATATTAAATTCCGTGGTCCTCGTTCTCAAAAGCACTACAGTCTATTTATACTACCAGAACAGAGCATAAAAGGACCTTAGGATATGTCTACATTGCAAAAAAAGTGTGTTCCTAATGTGGGTTAGCTAAACTCAGGCTCCCCTATAGGCTTTAACTCAAGGTGCTAATCTGAGTTAAAAACTGAGGTGCTATGGCTTCACTGCTATTTCAGCTTGAGTTAGCTAATATGGGTTAGCTAACCTGAGTTAAGAACATCTTCTCTCCCCCCCCCCCCAATACCTAGGGTGTGGATGCACTGATCAGATTTTCACTCTATGAAATATAATAGAACAATGCTTAGAAGGGCAACAACAACTATACATACATTTCACAGACTTTGAGAAGGCTTTTGGCAGTATTCACAGGATGGCATATTCTGCGGGCTTTTGGAATCCCTCTTTGTATAATTGACATCATTAAAAGCTTCTATTCCAACTTTACATATTGTGTTGGTCACAGTAAACTCAGTTTTGAAGTCAAAACAGGAGTTGGGCAGGGATGTGTTATGTCTGCAATCCTCTTTAGCGTTGCCATTGATTGGGTAATGCATTGTACAATAGAAGACATACCAAGAGGTTTTAGATGGACACCCTTCTCATCCCTTGAAGACCTGGACTTCGCAGATGATCTTGCTCTCTTATCACATACCCATCACCATATACAAGAGAAAACAACCTGACTCAACATATTCAGCCAGCAAATTGGACTGAAAATCAACTGCAATAAGACAGATATAATGACTTTAAATATTGCCTCACCATCACCAATATGGATAGAGGATTACATTCTTACTAATGTAGAAACATTCACATACCCGGGCAGTACCATCAGCCAGGATGGTAGAACAAGTCAGGATATTTGGAACAGAATCAATAAAGCCAGAAACACCTTTAGGAGCTTAAATACAGTCTGGAAATCATCAATATATATCATTAAAACTAAACGCAAGATTTGTCAGAGTTGTGTACTTTCAACACTACTTTATAGTGCAGAATGCTGGGGAATGGCAAAGTATGACATGTCCAAGCTGTCTTCATTTCATACAACCTGCCTCAGAAAAATTCTCCATATCTTTTGGCCCAGAACAATCTCAAATCAAGATCTATTTATACAGTGTAACAAAGAAAATGAGTACCATTATTACTAGAAGGCATTGGAAATGGATTGGTGACCTGCTCCAGATGGAAGCTGATTTCATTACCAGAATAGCAATAAGATTGACACCTGAAGGCAAGCAAAAACAAGGCCACCCGAAAACAACATGGCGAAGAGCTGTGGAAGCTGAGCTGAAAACCTGGGGCACAGCTGGGGAACCATTGAAAGACTTGCCAGAAACAGACAGGAGTGGAGGATCTTCACTGCTGCCCTAAATGCCGGAGGTATAATGGGGAACTAATTAATTAACTATGATCTGGGATGGAATCATATTTGGGGCAACTAGCTTCTCTCTCTGTTTGTGCCACCCTGGCTATGCTTCTATTTCTAGTGCCCTAGCTCAATCAGCTTCCAGCCCTAGTGTAGACATACCTTTAGAGTAGCTGAGAAACAGGATACATATATTGCAAAACATGTATACAGCTAAAATATTTCATAATCATAGCTGCAAGGGTTTTTTATATGTTTTCCATGACAGGTCTTCGTTTAAAATATATAATGCAACATTTTCAGATGGGTCCCTTAACTTGAAATGTTTCATGCTCACCTGTTGTGTGCTCGAAAATTACAACTGAAAGTCTGTCTCCATCTCCACTGTGGTGTGGGCATTTGTGTATTTAACAAATCAATTTGTGCTCGTATATGCCCGTGTCTGCATTCAAATATGGTGTAATATGCAAAAAAAAAAAATGTGGAGACTGGTTTAAAGCCAATTGAAAATATGTCCGTTAAAGTCTGCACTGTGATTTGTACACTTCTGGAGGAATACTCTGTAAAAATGAAAAGGTCCTTTGCTATTCTACCTCCTTACCTGATATTGAGTTTTGTTCCAAATCCAAACTTTGGACCAAGTTTGTCAAAAAATTTGAAAATACTTTGGTGGACTTGGATGGAGCTTTGGGCAAACCTGGGCCAAGTTTAAGTAAACATAGGCTGTTTTGATCAAAGTGGGATCTATTTTTAGCCTCATCAAGAAATTCTATTTTTTTGAACTACAAATGGGTGATTTGGGGTGAAATTGTCATTGTTTTGCGGTTTTGTTTGATCCCTGAAATGTAATGCTCAAGAGGTGCAAACCCATTCGAATCAAAATAAATAAAAGTTTGCATGAATACTTGCAACCAAAATGCATCAAGTTTTGCACATCTTCTAAGGCAGGGATTTTCAAAGGGAGTAAAATGTCCACATCTCACTGAAAGTCAATGGAAGACAGGTATCTTACTTTCTTAGATTTCTTTGAAATCCTCAACCTGTATCTTTGAGCATTCTAATTTAGACATTACACCACATTGTTTAATCACCCAGTTGAGACAAAGCAAAGTTTTCTATAAACTTGTTATAAAAAACGATCATTCCCCGCCCCCTCCAAAAAAAACCAAACCAAAACAAAACAAAACAAAATCCCAGTCAGTTTGGAGAGAAAAATTATTTTCTTCCATCCTCTGGATGCATATTTAAAAAAAAAAAAAAAAGATGTCACAGTCTGTAAAACTTGGTAAAATGTTCCTAGTGGAGTTCAAATCCACAAGGTATGCAAGAATTAACTCGGAGAAAAATCTTTTTTTGGAGAAAAATTCTTTCCTTGTTCATGCATAAGACTGAATAAAATGGGGCTTTTCTTTCAGCAGCAGCCTTTCCCATTTTCTTCTGTTTTGTTTTTCTCTTTCAGTGATGAAGAATGCACCAAGGGACAGATGAGTTAAGCTCGAATACCATATGTGTACGTGTGAATACTTCAGTATGTTCAGGAAAACAAGGCTTTCATAACTACTATACCAGTCTGATAAAGGTCCTTTTTTTTTTTTTTGGTGTTTGTTCTACAAGTACATTGTAAATGCTCTCTTTCATAAGTTCTCTGAGCAAGACATTGGAATTCCCATCTGTACAATACATTCTTTCATGTGTGTTCATCAAAATATGTTGAATGAGTTTCAGAAAGTTTGTTTTAAAGTTCTGGCCATGGAACATCATGTGACCACTGAGTCATTTTCTTCCAGCTGAGGGTACATTTTATCTTGCCAGACATTTCCATAGTTTGTGCAAGCAGTTCCTAAAGTCTGATTCAGCTACACATGATGTGGGCTGTCCATCTAAGTGCAGGGAAGGTTTAGGGTGTCATTTTCTTCTTCACACTGTGATTTTTAATCCTCTGAAGTGTTTCCTGAGTGCTAAACATATGCCTGTGGTGCTTTATTTCTGGCAACTGGCATTTAAAAGAGACTAGGAGCAGTTTGTTGATTAACAATAAAATATATCATGAGGGTCTTCAAAGAGCGCTTAATGATTGTAAGTAAGGTGGAAGGAAAAAATGTTTCTTAAGATGCATTTTTTATGTTAATATTTTAATGGCATACTTTTATGAGAGGTTTCTTGAAGTAAAACATCTACCTCATATTTAATAGTATTTGTTGCACACATCCACCCATCAAATGCACACAGACAGCTCTGTCAACCAAATAAAATAAACAAGCCAGCCAACTGCAAATGTCAAGCAAATGCACCAATAACACTGAAAAATCTAGCGCTAAACTATAGTTGTCTGAAGAATTACAGTGGATTCTTGTTAGTGCCGGATTGAGACACGCACATTACATTTTGGTTACTATAGCATTAATAACCTGATAAGTTTGCAGTGGATGACCTGGGCCGAATTCTGATCTCAGCTAAACCCTGTTAGATTGGCTGATCAGAATCTGACCCATTTTCTCCAACAGTTTGGTTTAAACATGACCACAGGCAGTGGGGACACGGTCTATTAACTCTGATTGAGTTGTACAGGTAAGGATTGGTGGATCTGATATTCATTTGAGTTACAAGAGCATAAGAAAAGTCCTACTAGATCAGACCAGTGGTCCATCTTGCCCAATACCCTGTCTTCTGACAGTGGCCAATGCCAGGTGCTTCAGAGGAAATGAACAGAGCAGGTATTCATCAAGTGATCCATGCCCTGTTGCCCATTCCCAGTTTCTGGCAAACAGAGGCTAGGGACACTTCAGAGCATGATTTTGTATCCCTGCCCATCATGGCTAATAGCCATTGATGGATCTATCCTCCATGAACTAATCTAGTTTTTTTGGAAACCAGTTACAGTCTTGGCCTTCACAACATCCTCTGGCAAGGAGTTCCAAGGATGACTGTGTGTTGTGTGAAGAAATACTTCCTTTTGTTCATTTTAAACCTGCTGCCTATTAATTTCATTTGGTAACCCCTGGTTCTTGTGTTATGAGAAGGCGTAAATAACACTTCCTTATTTACTTTCTCCATACCAGTCATAACTTTATAGACCATATGCCCCCTTAGTCGTCTCTTTTTCCAAGGTGAAAAGCCCCAGTCTTGTTAATCTCTCCTTATATGGAAGCTGTTCCATACCCCTAATCATTTTTATTGCCCTTTTCTGTATTTTTTCCAATTCCAATATATCTTTTTTGAGAGGGGGCGACCAGATCTGCATGCAGTATTCAAGATACCATGGATTTATAAAGAGGTAATATGTTTTCTGTCTTATTATCTATCCCTTTCCCAATGATTCCCAACATTCTATTAGCTTTTTTTGACTGCCACTACATATTGAGTGGATGTTTTCAGAGAACTGTCCATATTGACTCCAAGATCTTGTCCTTGATTGGTAACAAGAATATAGCCACTTTAAGGCCATTTTCAAAGTTACAGGAATTAAATTTCCCTATTTGTCTTTACTGTTTGCCTTATTACCTCAGGGAATTTTCCTTGTCAGCTTTATATTTTTGTCTAGAATCTACTGGTGTGATTGCTCAGAGCCTAAAACTGTGTATGTTCAATTGAATCCTTACCACATCTGTCTACATAGCAGAACAGAGCACTTGGTAAACTACTTCAGAAGGGTTTGAAGATTCTGGTGATGTTTCAGAGGCTTCACTAAGCCTCTGCTACTTTAAAACTTCTCTAGGAATCAGAGACGAAAAAAGGTCTGTTGGGTGATCTAGACTTTTTCCCTTGTCTATGCAGATTAGTTCCTATGATATATTTTCTTGTGCTTTGCTTGAGACATTTTAAAACTGTACTGGACAATGCGGCTTCCTCCGCTTCCTTTGAAAGACTATTCAGTAGTCTAACAGATCTCATTTTCAGGATGTTTTTCCTGATATTAAATATAAGTTTCCCTTTCTTAATTTCATCCTATTACTGCTGGTTATACTCCCTTCCCTTAATTTCAACTATTGTTTTTCAAAGGAAATATAACAAAGTCTTTCTAATTAAAAGGAAGCCTGTCTTATGCAAACAACGAAGATTAATGTTTGCTCTGCTTCTAGGAACCAGGGGATTAATTTTTGTGAAAAAACAAAACAAAACACATACCCATCTCTCATTTTTTGCCAAACCTAAACAGAATTCAGACCCTAAACATTTCTAGTTCTCTTCTAGTTCTAGAATCTAGTTTTCAAGTGGGTTGTAAATCTGACAAAACATATTCTGCTGTCCATCCTTGCTAACAGACCAATGCAATATGCATTTTACAAAGGCGGCTTGCTCCAAAGCCCCTTGAAGGCAATGGGACTTTTTCCATCGATCTCTTTGGAGTTTGTATAAGGATCCCAATACACATGAAGACAGAACTGTACTGTACCAACAGTACAAAAGGTAAATTACTTAGGAATGTCTATTAATATTTTAAATATACCTTCTGTATCTTTTACTTCCTCTCTGAAAGTGCCTGTGATGAAATCATGTGTATTTGAAATTTGCATGGCAAGATAATCTTACAAGTATTTTCACCGGTTGCTTTATAAGAACTTAACTTGTAACAGCATGCAGAGAGGAGCAGCAATTTTCTTGACAGAGAATTTATTTTCCAGATGGCTCCAATAACAAGGTTTAACCTGTTGGCTGCAGTAGTTCTACATACAGTAACATGATTAGATCTTCCAAATATTATTTAAATTAAAGATAAATACCCTTGTATTCATATTCTCTCTCTCTCTCTCTCCCTCTCAATCTAGTTAGATAGTTATCTGGTCAATTTTGTTCCACAGGAAATTCCCAAAGGAAAGTACTGTACTATACCAGCATTCCACCTCTCTTGCATAAAGTTCAGCCCCAAATGCATTCCAACATACCCTCTCTGACCAAGCATGTGCTTTCTCTCTCAATGAGTTAGTTCTGAGTCTCCTGTTCTTATAGCTGATTTGGCATTCAGAAAAGATTGTCAGTTTTTTCATCCAAGCAAAACATGCTGATGTATTGGCACTGAGATAACATCTCACAGCTTTGCTCAGGGATGTATACTAAACCTTCTAAGCCAGGCATGAAGACATACACACCCATATTTGACATATGGACTTCATCCCTTGCTTGGTCTCTCTCTCCCTGAGCTATGCACAGACAAACTCCCATGTTCATGGTAAAGCTTTACTGGTGCAGTTGAAAGTCAGCAAACTAGAGATAATGCTGCCTTTCTTTCCAGCCAGAAATGCTCGTTTCCTGCTTAAATGCAGACCTTTGATGGTGGTTCACTGGTAGAACTTGCCTTAGGTAAAAGAAACATAATTATGCAATTTTCAACTAGACTATTTTTCTCCTTAAAGAGAGATGAAAACCAAACAACACAATCCTACCTCCTTAGGAGTGTTCACTTGTGCATTAACATTACTTTATAGCTTTACTCTCATTTATATTTAAAAAGAAATGTAGTTTTGAGTATATTTACACAAAACAAGTGGACAACAATCTAGGGAGGTGTTGTCAATGTTCCCTATACCAATTTCATATTGCTGTCAGCAAGTCAGAGGCTTAAGATATAAAAATTATTTTAAAATGTACTACATCGTGTTGTAAAGTTTACACACACATGCACATGCACCCACAGTAATTAGGGCCATATAAGCATCCAGAAAGGAATGTTAATAGTCCAGCATGCAGTGCTGAATAGAAATTAACATGGTAGTTTAAATCTTGATGATTCATTAATAAAGTAAACACTAAATATGTGGGAAGTACCAATTAGTTCATCTCCCAGGGCTCTGCTTTGCCCATAAAGAGACTGTTCTGTCATAGTATTCCTCAGTTTGATACATTATTTTAGGAAATTGATTTATACTTCTATCCCCCACTACTATACATATCTTGCCTTTGAACACTGGCAATGATGTTAGTCATATGTTTACTACCAGCTCCAACCGGTGGATTACACTGAGGTCTGCCTCTGAACTTTCAAAATGAAGCTCAGTACACACATCAGGCTCTGTTGCCCTTACTCACTGCTCGGGTATCTCTACTGCATGTACCAAACCTCTGTGCAGTGCCAGCAACTTCAGGATGTTCTAATCAGTTATCTGAACTTTTTTACGTTCCCTAATGGATTGCCATTACACACCCTGGGCTCCATTCAACCCTGATGCAACTCTATTACTGTCAGTGAATTTAGCCCAGCATCTTCCAGTAGATGGCCTGGTTGTTTTGAAGTCCTCGAGATAAATAGCACCATTAATCACAGGAAAAACAGAATGCTCAAGAGAATGTCCACATTTATTATAGGAAAAAAACCAGACTCTGTAAATCAAAGGGTTTTGTTTTTATTTTGTTGAAGTGGAATATTGCATTCTGTCAGAGGATTTCTTTCTTAAACGCTATTGAACCGTCTTTTGGCATTAATGACAATAGATGTTATCTTGCAGTATGAGCGTGGGTACAGCCACTTTTGAAAGAGGAATTAAATTACAAGAAAGAGTTCATGACTGAACAACTAATTCCAATGGGAAAACTGTATCAGAAATTACACTTCAGCTGTGCTAAGCTTTTTTACAGATGTGTGTACTATAATAAAACTAATTAAATAGCTAGGATAAGACATCCTTACTTCCCACACTACAAGCCTGATACTCTGTTGCCTTCTATAGTCATTCCCGCATGTACAGTGTAGCTCTAAAATGCTACTAAATCAGAATGCCTGATTTTTGCACCCATTTTGCACAGCTGCAAATGACAAGTTCAGGGCAATGGAGAATCAGACAGCAGCAGGGATAGTTGACTGAGAATGAGTAAATGTGGTGAGCTGATTCTCATTTACACTCAAGACCCTTATACGGCTCTGGCCATGGAGAGCAGCCTTATTATGATTGTAAATTGCAGCTTGGTGTTTTCCTAGTAAATAATAATCAGCTCCTACGCCCATCCTACAGTTGGGTAACTTGACCTCACCCTACTGACAGATTTAATTCTAGTGTAAAGCATTCAGATAAGAGAGAATGGAGTATGTTTTGACTGTAAAATCAAAGCATAATTCCCAGGTAGCAGAGTTCTCTTTATATTGCTGTCATGGTGTCCCAACAACATCTCATTCAAACTGCCATCCCTGCATAGCTTGATATGTGAGGAGAGAAATGAGCAATGTTGACTATGAATTTGCAACTGACTTTGCATTGTTCTACAGTAAAAACAAAATTATTTTGTCACAAAAGCACTGTATGTACAAATACGTTTCATTTGACAGGAGCAAATTATGTACCGGTGCTTCTCATCCTTCTATTTTCAGCTTGTTCCAAGACTTCTATTATGGAAAGGATTGGCGGGGTGATCAAGGAGAAAGAATGTCATATGCCATTCCTACTGATAAATAAGTAACATGCGTTATCTTGTTACTAAATCATGTTTTAAAATAATATATTCTGAAGGATTTGAGAAACCCCATACAAGCCTTTTGAACTGTCTAGGATTAATTTTGATTTTGGGTAGAAGGTCTGATGCTTTTTTAGTTCAAAGGTTCTCTCTCTCTCTCTCTCTCTCTCTCTCTCTCTCACACACACACACACACACACACACAGCCCCAGCCCCAGCCCCAGAATTACTTTTTCTCTCGGATCTTTGAAATTGCTGAGCTATGTATAGGTTATTGCAGGCTGTCACTACTAAATACCATGTGACAGGATGTTCTCTTCTTGATGTAAATGGGAACTAAGCATGTGAAATATGGGACAAAGATACCCTAAATTTTTGTAATGGTCAAGGGCAACTTCCTTTGAATTCAGATTTGGGGAGCAATTGTGGGAAGGGAACATGTTTTCAGAGTCTATTTCCATGAAGTTTAGTTTATATGTGACAGTTATGTGCATTTCAAATAATGAAGCTGAAAATATGGATTAACAATCACACCATTTCTAATCATCAATACAATGAAAATAAAAATTTCTCCATAGGTTTAGAGAAAACTTGTCTCACTAAAATCAGTATTGCCTTCAAATTTCACAGAATTTTGAATAATCATCTTAAATTACCCCTGGGGTATTCCTTTTTGAATAAGAGAAACTAAGAAACACACTGAATTAATGAAAAAGAGACCAAATGGGGAACAGCTATTTGAAAAGCAGCAACTGTTGAAATAGTTCTGAGCTGGTGTATGATAAATGGTATATAAACTTGCAATGCAACACCATCTCACAAAAAGTCATTATCACTCTTGGGTGTATATACACAGTAGAGAAATGTCATTTAAAAACAGGAATAGAATTGGATGAAATTTTTTGGATTAAACTTTTTTCACTGAAAAATACAGATTCAGGTCAACTGAAACATTTTGAAAATGTTTGACAAATTGTTTCAGCTGAAAAAAAATTCTGAAAAAACAAATGTTTTGATTTTTCAATTCAAAATGCCTTGTTGTTCAAAAATCTTACCTTGATTTTATTTTAAAAAGTTTTTAAAAAGAACTGAAGTAAAACATTTCACTGAGGGTCTCACAAAATGTTTTATTCAACCTAAACAAAAATTGGTCAATGTTTACATTTCACTTTAAAATTGAAAAGGATTTTGTTTTGGATGAACCCCAAACAATTTTCTCCTGATTTTTCATTTTGGCCAACAAACGAAAATCTTGGTTATTTGTACAGCTCTGCTAAGGAGGTTATAAAGCTTCTTGCCAGCATCCAGATGTCACCACATCTAGAATATTGTATTAATATAAATTCTGGTCCCTGCATTATATATGGACCTCCAGCGCACCATTTACTCTGTCTGTATATGATGAAAATACAGCAAAGTTTTAAAAAAACTTGATGATTTGAGGGAAACCTTTTCTTTTCTTTTTTTTTTTTTTTAAAGGAATACTAACTGTCTGTAGGAAGAGAGACAAGAATTTCTAATTGAAATCTGTTTGGCAGGAATGGATTGTATTGTATTTATAATGTAGTCTGTGCTTTGTGGACCACATTTCAAACAAGTGTCTATCCATACATTGACAAGATTTGTGGGCTTATTCATTTGTGCATGCAAATTGGTATTTGCATGTACAAAATAGGTAACTGCACTTCTAACCACCCATTTGCATTAATCTATTTTACAGACAAATATAAAGTTTTTGTTCATGCAACAACATTTGCAGAAAACATGTAAAGGCTTTATCAAGATGTGTCTTGCATGCTTTTTTGCTCTGACGTACTATTTGCTCTGTATCTTGTATGTACTATATGTGGACTCTGTGTCATCTGTCAGAATATTTTTCTTCACAGATATATTAGCTTCAGTTGTGGATATTTAAGAAAAGAGTTGTATGTGGTATAGCTAATATCAGGCATAATGTATACCTATACAAAGATCATATAATATATTATACATCGAGATGTCTTATTTAATACAAAATCAAAGGAAGTTGGTTGCATGAATCCAAAGCTGAATTTAGCCAATTAATTTTAACAAAGCATTTGCATCAGATATAATCTAATCCAAACCCTATTGTGTAGAATTTTAATAGAATGCTTAGAAGAAACTTTAATGTTAACATTTCCATTGGAAATGTTTTCAACAATCAGCACAGCTCAGAATAATTTACATTTTATATGGAAAAAGGCTCTGGGGACATTTGCAGTTTAATACTATGAGACTCATTTCAATGTGTCCATTAACCCATTGCAACTATTTCAGCACTCTCCTTATGTGTACCATTATATACCAAACACACACAGGCACACAGAGATACCTTTTTCTTTCTTCCTTTATTTGAATAATAATACTGAAGATTTTCTTTTACTGTGTATGTTCATAAAAAGTAATGGAATACTGCATTCTTATTAGTGGTAGATTTAGTAAATTAAGTGGCTACATAAAAACATCTATTTCTCATTGCCTATAACATACAGTCTAAACAGTCATATATTATTATTATTGGAAGAAAGCCAAAACTGTATAGTTCATTTTCTCATACAAGAACCTTTGCCTTCACCTCAGAAAATCTAATATAGGATTTTTATATGTAATTTAACTTTACAGCTCTGAAGCATTTAAAGCAGGACAATGCCAACTACGATTTCAACAGCACAGTGGCCATGACTCAGCCTGTAAATGAATCTTTGCTTAATGAAGGCTTTATGACTGATATAACTTACTAGAGAAACAATGTAATGACGAAAAATAGACTAATGCTATAAGCATATAACTGGTAGAGCTGTGTGGGAACCTGATTTTTCGTTTCACAGGAAATTCCAGGATTTGGATGTTTTTTCTGTTAAAGAATGAAAGGAAAGCTTTTTTTTTCTCTTTTTTTCTAAATTTTCCTTGGAACAAACTTCTGAAAAAAATTGTTTTGGGTTGATTAAAAAGTTTTGTTCAGATTTTAACTTTTTAAAATTTGTATGTTGTAATACAAATTTTTTAAAAACTGAAACAATAGGTCATTTTGAAATGGAAAATAAAAACATTCCATTCCATTTTTTCTAAAAGATTTCATTGAAGTCAACACAAAAAACATATTAGCAGAAAATTTCCACCCAGCTCTAATAACTATTCATGTTCAGAAATATGATTCTTGTTCATATATGCATGTTCACAACTAACTTTCTGCGGTTTAGTTCCTGTCTTTTGCTGCTTGGTAGATGGGTTAACATTACCTACATAACTTTTCTATGAGATAGCTCATGCTGTGCCTTTTCTCAAGTGCCAGATACATTATTTAGGAGACAAGTGGCCAATCCAAAACACACACTTTTCTTTTTAAACTCAATATTGTAGTAGCAGCTTTATAAATAAATAAAGGGAAAGTTTTGTTTTAAGTAAGAGCTTAGTTCAAATGTTTGTGAAGCATTTTGTCAATTGGTAATCTCGGATAAGTGAATCTGAGATGTACTGTGTAAAAGTAATAGCCAACAAATTTAGGTTCTAAAGGTTGACTCCTAAATCCATATTTAGCCACCTAAATAAGTGGCTTTATTTTCAGAGGTGCTCACCAATCTGCAACTACTATTGACTTTAGACACCCAAATGTTCAAATGTTGGCCATTTTACAGGACTCACCCATAAAGGGGTTGCTAGGAGGGGAACGTAGTACTGAATTTGCTTGATGTGAACACCGCATACATTGAAAAGGAATGGATTTAAATGGGGTTTGGAGTCAAGACACATTAGCCAAGCAGTCAGGGGGTGACTGTATCAGAACAGTTTGTGTCTTAATAATGAATGGCAGGACTGTTTTAACAAAATATGCAGGGATAACTGTGCCATATACATGTGCCTGCGTAGCCCAAAGGCTGGCTATCCTCTCACAAACCACCTCAATAAAAACAATAATTAGCATTTTTCATTAAATAAAGGAAACATACTGTGTTCTCATTTTAAACCCTGTAAATAAGATACCTTTAATTGGACTGGTTTACAAATTAAAATTACAAGCTTTCAATCCCCCTGAGTAGAAGAAATAATAAGGATGATGACATATGATTAGAGAAAGGCCACTCTATGCCAAGAATTTTGATCTACAAGCAATTATTTAAAAAGATAGCAGAAGGCAGCTGTATAAGCTGAAAGAGATGAGATAATTATTAGAGGAATAACAGTAGAGCAGGGAACTGCTTCTACGAAAGGAATCGCAGTGTTGATTTATAGGTTTGACATACAAATAATGAATGAATGCAGGATGGTGAAATAAGAATTCCAGATTGTTTTTAAAATTTTACTTTCAATGACGCACGAGCTACAACAGGCCCATCTCATTACACGAATACAGAAGTGTGGGTTATTATACAAAATTAAGTGATCAAGCAAGAATTTGGGCCAAGCCCTGACCTGCTTATCGGAATGGGGTGTTGATCTAGAACCTTGAAAAGGCCACAATGCCATATAATATATGACTTGTGGTCAAATGCCTCAAAGTCCAGGCACGAGAGAGATATCAGGTCTTAAAGGGTGATTATGTGGCCCACATATTCCATTTATAAAGAGTCAGTACATAAACAAGCATGTGAATGAAATCCACAATCTTGATGAACATTGCCCTATCCTACCCAGCAAACCAAAATGCCTTTTGATTCCAAGTTTTAGCATCACCAGAATCATCATTTGAGAGGCAGTGCGAGAGAGAAACAAGGTGGAAAAGGGTAAACAGTCTCTCAGCTTGCTGAAGAGCTATGGCAAGGCTAATAAATAACCTGGCTAGAACTTTTCAGAACTCATTAGTACTCTTCCCTAATAAACGACTTGAGGTTCTATTGTTCTTCTCTAGAGCCTGCATGTGTCTCTTCCTCAGCACATCTGCTGTCCAGCTATATAGAAAGGAGGACAGGAAACACTTGATATGGTTTTAAATCAGGGCAAAACTTTATCAGTAGATGTCCGGGAGATAAAAGTGTAGTGTGCAGGTAACTCCATGTTCATTCAATAACTGACCAGGGGGCTTCTGCCAGCTCCCCCTCTTTTTTCATCTAGATCTCCCAATCAACCCATTGCTAGGACTTTACCTTCCACCCCTCCTCATAGGAGGGCTAAAGTGGGCTATAAGGAAGGGAGGTTGGCTCCCTGCCATACCATTCATAGGAGCCCAGAACCCCATCCCCTGTTCCATTCCTTTAACCAACACCTCCTTTTAAGCCATTTATCTTGTCACTGTATTCCTTCCCTATGGAGTACCTGCACTGGACATCTGCCCCACACTTACATAATGAGTTGCAACATATAGCCTAATTCCCTTCCCTAGTCACCATACAACCCCCCACTGAACCCGCTGCAGAGAAGGTGACCACTCAACTTAGGGTCCTGACCACACCTGCTGTTTTGCCACCTCAAGGGGAGGGAGGGTGGGTGCTGCCTCACCTGCTCCACAGAAAACAGGATTCTCACGCCCAGGCTTGCCCCTTTTCAGCCCCTCTGCCCTGCCAGTCCCAGGGGCTGAGTCAGTGTCACCATGCTGACCCACACCCTCCTTTTGCCGCAGCTTCTGACCTCTCTTTCCCGTCTCCACCACCTGTAAAGCATTGTTCCCTTTCCCTTGGGAAGCTGGACAACACCCCTCCCACCTACCCCCACTTAAAGGTGCAGTGCAGTCATCCTGCTGTTGCAAGTAGTAAGAGAAACAGCCAGCAATTAAAGCTAGGACTTTCACACAGCGATACAGAGGCCATTCAGTAATCTACTGGACTAGGTAGGTGCTGCTATCTTTAACTTATTGTGCTGTGCATAGCTATAATGATATGCATGCTTCTGGAGGCCCAATCCAACATGGGACTGTGACTAAGAGAAGGGCTGTAGATTTAGGGTTTGATTGTGAACACTGCAGGTTGGGTGTGTTGCCATATATAAGCATCGAATAAAAAGTGGTGAGCATGAGAGGGAAGGCAGGAGAACCTGAGAATGCATCAATGAGAGTGCTGCTGTATAACTATCACGTTACCCTGGGCTATCAGGAAGAGAGGCCTAAGAAAGGAACACTTAGCTAAGCACCTCACCAGCATAATGGGGACACTGCTTAAAGCCATATCTCCTGAGACATGGCCTTTGTCCTCACCTACTTTCTACCCTGTATAATTAGAAAAAGGGTGCACTATGGTGAGTGAAGCTTGAAACCTAATACCACACTTGGCCAGATCCTGAACATCCTTACCCCGCACATTGCTCACTCTTGTCCATAGTCCATTTGCCTTCCAGAGGACAATCTGCAGGACAGGAGTAAGATAACACACAGGACTAGAAGCTTAAAAGAAAGGGCCCTGACAGTGAAATTCAACTGTGTGCAGAGGGCCAGAACAAAGCCAACACACCTCTTTAAGTCCCACCAAAACGTCATTTTGCAGACGTAGGCAGAACTAAGCAATGCATAGCGAAGCCCTGTAAATCCACGGATATCCACTTTATACACACAGATATCTGCATCCGTGCAGGGGCGTGCATGGGTGGGGAGGGGGCAAGAAGGGGCCTGGGCCCTCCAATAATCATCAGGGGCACAGAACTCCTCTGGGGCTGGAGAGAAGTAAAGGCAAGCCATGGGGATGTGGGGGAAAGCAAGCTCCACCCAGAGATGGAGATGGGGAGTCACTCAGGGAAAAGCGAGTTCCTGCTGGGGAGGAGGGTGTCACAGAATGTGCCCCCCACCAAAAGTGTCAAAGTTAAATTTCTGTGCATGCCGGTGGATGCAAATATTCGCAGATCATTTCTGCAGATGCGGATACAAATTTTGTATCCACACAGGGCTCTAGTGAATTGGCCTGTTCTGGCCTTCTGAATCTCACCCTCAGTACATGAGACTATCTATTTCATGCCCTTACTTGTCCCCATGTATAAATTTCACTTATTGCATTGGAGCACAATAACTGTGAGAACCCTTCTGCACACCTTGCAATGGCTGACAGGATCAAGGCCTTACTATCCATGCATTTCAGTATAACTTTTTATCTGCTAGCTAGTACACCTCAGCTCTTTTTCAGCTACAAATCAGCAGCCTTCTTTCCTTTTTGTTTTATGTATAGTGGATGATACCATGAGAGCGCCCAGGGTTTTGTCAGATGCCATCTTCCCAGGATTTGAAGTCTCAATCACAGCTATTATCATGGTGGGGGATTGTGAATTGTCTTACACTTTCACTGGAATAAAATAAAAGTTTTGTTAAACTTGAAAACAACATCTGCTGCCTCTAACCATCTAACTGGAGGACTCTTGTTTTGTATTTAAAGCTGCTGACAGAAATCAGATGACCAGCACAGCACTAGCATAACACTATGACCTCTGAATACCCTACATTAATGTTGCTACTTCTAAAGCTTCCTTATGCTGTATAATAGTATAGTATTGTAGAGGATATAATAGTATAGTATTGTACTCTTTAGTGTCTTAGAAATTCCCTGCAAATCAAGTGAGCAATCCTGTGTAATGCTTTCCTTTCTCAAGGCAAAATTTAAACAACATGAGACAGCCACATGCATATTTTCTCCTCTCCTCCCCCCTTCCCACGTCACAAATATGTCAGTTACAATGCTAGGGACTGTGCAGTTACATGCTCACTTTTAGTTTGTATATTGAACAAATTCAAATAATTTGGTTTCTTAGTATGAGGATTAGGATTTTTATGGCAGCTACAGGCATGGTTTTTGCTTATGTAAGTTTAGTTACCTTGTATTTCTGCCAAGAAAGTGGCATGTTTTTCTCATTCTGGTTTAGTTTTGGCTACCACATGTGGGCGTGCTGTACATTTTGTTGTAGATACCATATCTGTTTTTCTTTCCTGTTTATGTGTTGACAATATCTGAAGGGACCAAGAAATCAGAGCTTACAAATGTCTGAAAGCTCAAGTAACTCTTTTCATAATTATGGCCAAAAACACTGATGTCCCTAGACAGAGAAACTACATGGTTAGTGTTACCAAACTTCCAATTTGAAATTCAGTTTTGCAGTGCATGCAGTGAAAGGACAGAGAAATAGGTTAGAGAAAAATTCTGAATGGTTGTTCTAATGCTCTACACACTTAACAAGGCTGTCCTTAGACTTGCAAATTCAGCTCAGGATACACCTTTCCCTCCAATCCTGGGCTGGGCAGTTTGAGCAGAGCTTCTCCGTTTTGTTGAGATATGCCTGTTAATCACCACCGACTAGAGACAAGAGAGAGAGACCAGAAAACTCATTTTCACTAGGATTTAAATTCAGCTCTCTCTCTCGAGATGAAAAGCTCTCTCATTAACATACTCCATCATCAAGATTATTAGATTATTCAACTTGCAGGTTGAAACATGGTAGAAACAACACACGTTAGGGTACAAAAATGAATAGCAGTGCAGGAAACATGAAATGCTTTCTTAATTTATTATGAATATATGTTGAATACCAGCAATAATCTCAGCTAACAAATTTTATTGTGAATTACAATTAATGTGGTCACCCAGGCACATGTTATGTTTAATGGAACTTTTTACTAACGGACCCTTTTCTAACATGGCCATTCTTACAGAATCACAGAAATTAGAAATAGAAAAGAGGGAAAATCCAGCCCATCTCCTAGCCCATGCAGAACTATTCTACTATGGCATGTTGCCTAGGGCTTTGTTCAGTATAGGTTTAAAAGGTCTGAGCAATGGAGCTTCTACCCCTTCCCTAAGGAGGCTATTCTACAGCCAAATACAGCTCAATATAAAGAAGTTTTTCCTGATACACTGCCTAAAGTTTTGCTTCCTAAATTCCATATCATTACTCCTTGTCCTACTCCTAGACTCTCTGGTAAGAAAGCAGACTGGAGGGTAATATTCCCGTGTAGTCACACCAGAGGGACAATTACTTCTTCAACATGATACCATTTTATATGTAGCTTGAAACGTCACTGGACTTTTTTGTATCCATATTATTTAGCAAACATGTTGAATTTGCTGTCCAGTGTCATCCCCTGTGGTCTTTCAGCATCACTGCTTCCTAGGTTTCTCCCTCCAATTGAATACATGATGTTTCAGTATATCTTTCTCTACCTGACATTTTTCCATGATGAAACTCATTTTATTTTCTTCCCATATTTCTATCCTCTAAGACGCTTTATGTTATGTCATTGTTATGACTGGACTTCACCCTCTCCCAATTTATTATTATCTGCTAATCTAATGAGTTAGTTCTTCCATATCAATAATGAAGACATTAATGTGACAGCTTCTAATACTGAACCCTGTGCTGCTCCACTGGGCATCCTCTGTCCCACAGCTTGTTACAGTTCCATTTATCACGCTCCTGTGTTTAGAGTCTTTTAGCCAGTTTTCAGCCCACATGACCTTGACTTTATCTGAGCCCATTGGAATTAATTTTTCATGTAAGATTTCATAAGGTGCCTTCAAATACACTGCTAAAATCCCCAGATATTCTATCCACCGTAACCTTTTCATCCATTAATATTGTAATTTTATTTTAAAAATAATCAATCTTGGGCATGATCCTGCAGCCTTTACTTATACATAGCTCAAACTAACATGGGGCCTGGTATTTAAGCATGTGAGTCGTCCTATTGATTTCAAGAAAGAAATCATACATGCAGAACATATTACAAGTAGAAGGCTACTAAGATCCTATTGCTCCTACTGAAACAAAGACTACCAGTGTGAGTATATAAAGCTATTTTCCTAACCCGGCTTTACTTATATGTCAAATGTTTTAGAATGGATCAAATATTTGCCATGGTAAAAGGGAACATTAAAAATGCTGCATTCTATTGGACCAGTGGTCTAACCAGTCTTAAAAAGAAAGAACAATTATTCTGTGCAGGACAGATATAAAATTGTGTCCAAAACTAGAGAATGGCCTTATTGAAGATCAAAACCTTAGGCGTTTAATGTACTTTTAGTTTCCTTTAATGTCTTTTAGCAGTTAAACAAGAAGGACAGCGAGCATCATATGAAAAGTCAGCACTTCACAGACCACCACTAGTCTATAAGCCATAGTATAAGAAGCTGTGCTCCAGAGAAGAGTTCTCTCTCTAATTCCCCATGCAATACATTAGAATCCAGGTAACAACTAACTGATTCAGTTGTAGGTATCTGTTTCTAAAGAAGATCAAACCTAAAATTTACACCAATGTAAAAATGAGCCCTCATCAGAAAAAGCATAAAATCATTTATTTTATATATATATATATGAAAGTCTGTTTATTCTAGTTCTCAAATATATTTACTAATTATATACCAGATCAGACTGCAGCCTACAACCACGAAGTAATCATATGCTACTTCTGACTACAACATACCGATTACAATAGGGGGACCTGAATGAGAGAAGTTATCTCCTCTGGGAAACTTGGTGAAGGTGGAAATGAAAGGGATATGTTAAGTAGAAACAGATATCTAAAAATTCTTGCAAGGACTGGATTGTGTCCAGTATTTTCCACTAAGAGGTTAAGAAGTAGCTAGCAGCCTTGAAAGGCACATATACTGACAGTATACGAGTTTTCATGATTTCTTCAAGATCTTTTGGGCAATTCTTAGGTCTTCAGAGCTCCTTTCTCTCATCTATAAACACTGTTCTTGGAGAAGTATTACATAAATATATTGTTATAAATAACACAACCATAATTTTTATGTTTAAATACATTTACAAACATTAAGGGATTAATCCTCACAATACCCATTCAAGGTAGGTATTAGTAAGCAATGGTTGCCTCCATGGTAGAGTCTCCACTGATCTGGAAAGGACATCCAGGGTTTAATTATTAGGTCTTTTGTGATTCATATATCAGGGTTGCAGGGGAATCTACATGGCATCTAAAAGATGGGAGAAGAAAGCATTGTTTCAATAGCAGTTTTCATAGGCATTGGTTGTGGCTAGAGATGATTAGGAATTTTCTGTTTAAATGTTTTCCTGTTGGAAAATGCAATTTTTACAAAACTCAAGATTTTCCATGGAAAAAGTTTAGATTTTGCCAAAAAAAAAATATATATATATATATATATATATATATTGACTTTCCATCAGGAAAATCAAAAGCAATATTTTGTTCCAGATTGGGTCAATTGGTATTGAAATATTTCCATTCTTTGACCTGAATCCAAATGTTTTATTTTGGGTCAATTCAACATTAATCCGTGTTCACCTGAGCAGTTAAAATACTTCCTGGAAGTTGTAGTTTGGGTGCCTCTTACCTTCACAGTCCTCTATGGGTACACTTGGCACAATTCAATTTTCATTTTTATATAAATGCACCAGATAATGAGCATTTATTTTAAAGCATTTTTAAAAGATTTTTTTATAGATTTACATTTTCACATTTACAGTTTCAGGAAGTCCTGGTGGATGTCAAACAATTTCAGCTGATGTTCAAAAAATTAAAGCTTTATAACCGTTAAAATATAAATTGTCAACCTCATGTCAAAATATACAAAGTAAATATCCTTAAATCAACAATTCATACTAGTTTTTACTATTAATTTGCTAGTCCATTTCAATCAAGACTAATTTAAAAGTCTGAACCACTGGACTGTGTTTCTAAGAAGTTCTCAGGCAGCAGTTTT
Source organism: Emydura macquarii macquarii (assembly GCF_026122565.2). NCBI lineage: Eukaryota > Metazoa > Chordata > Testudines > Chelidae > Emydura > Emydura macquarii. The sequence goes on along the minus strand of NW_027132813.1, from coordinate 22,945,267 downwards.
CTTTGCCTATCTTTAAATTTTGATTATTAGTGATAGAAATATTTTTTCATTGTTTGTACATATATGAAAAAATCAACATTTACCATTAAAAAACCTAATCCTTCCAAGCCTATCTGTGGGCCAGGCTCCTTGACTGAACTACTTCTCTCATGATGCACTATGATCTGCCTGGTAGTTGAACTGCTCTGGTGCATTTTGGGAGATATAGTCCAGATGGAGTCTGTCCCTTAGAAGCGAGTGGGGGTATGAGGCATATGAAATGCAACTCTCATAAGGTACCGCAACATTGATAGTGAACTGTGATCACTGGAAAACCAAGCCAAAATGAAATACTTTCACACTTCTGAATCAACATTTTTCAGAAGTTTTATTTTTCAACTTTCTATCTTGATTTAGGATAAAACCAGTTTTGAAATACTAGAATTTCCCCAGGACAGAAATTCTTATTTTCAACCACCTCTAATTGTGGGTTTCTGGCTCTTTTGAATCATACTGATGTCATCACTCAAATACACAAATATTCAAATACAAATTCTGCTACACATGTGAAAATGACCATGATTTTCATAGGTTTCTAACTTGGCCCAAACTGTGTAGATTTTCATGAGAACAGTGAAAGGCACCTATTTGACCTCAGGACTATCTCCCCTGCCAAATTTCAACTTTCTACTCCAAATAACAGAAGTCCCACACCTGTTCAGAAAAAGTTTGATTTAAAAAAAAGAATGTTTTCAAAACTACTCCCCCCACCACTAACCCTTTTACCCACTTTTGCTGAAACTTTAAAAAAAAATTAGCCTTTGGCAAATTATAACCATTTGAGCTGAAATTTTACACAAATTGTCTATAAGTTATAAACAATTGAAAGAGAGTAATAAAAGGAAACTGTTGGGCCACCTTATCTATTAGTGTTGCTGTATGGCCTACCTGTACCATAGCATACACATGCAGCCTAATTATTAGTTTCCACTGACTTCCACCAGTAGATACTTCCACAAGTAGATACAGTAGATACTGAACTGCAAGTCCCTGGTGATGGGACAATGTGGTTAGCTTCCAAGAGCTCTTACTAAGGAGGAGGAGGGAGGCATTGGAGTTGGTCAGCACAGCCCAAAAAGTGGGTCGGTCCAGTTAGGGAGTGATTGGTGCCAGAGCATCAAAGAGATGCACTGATACATTGCTTCCCCGGGACAATCTTCATCAAGCACATTATGAGTGCTCTACATCTGTATCTATGTAAATAGTTACATCATACGCTGCCAATATGTGGTGCCTATTAATATGTAACATAGTTCCTGGGTTTTGTAGGACCAATGAAATAATGTTGTGCATTGCAAATGGTGTCCTCTGTGCAGATCTTAACAGAAAATAGAGAACAGCAGCAGGAGCTGAGAGCCATTTTTTGTGTTGGAAATGATGTCATGCAGTACAAATTGTGTACACTTTTAGAGATCACTGAAGAAATGTAATGTGTTAGTAAAGAGAGCAGTACTGTTCATTTTAACAGTGATAGTGTCTCATTAATTCTCAGAAGTCAGAACTTTTGCAGAACCCACTCATTTCATAACATTTTTCTCTAACCTTGTCCTGAATCCAAGCCCAGTTTGTGATGTGCTGATTACAGTAATTATTCTGTCTTTTTACTCCCATGTTGCATAAGGTGTGTTTAAAGCATTTATCGACAGAAGAACAATTATGACTGGAGAGCTTAAGGCACACTTTTCTGGTTGATGTGGTTGCTATGGGGTGATTTATTTTACAGTTAGTGCTTTGGGTGTTCACACATTTTGTAGGTTTGAAAAAAAATAATTACATAGAATTACCAGCACCTTGTCCTAAAGCAATAGCTAGGCCAAAAAAAATAGCTGAAGAAAATGCCATTGTCCTGAATACCATTATTTAATTAGGTAATGACAACATGCTGTCTGTGTGGTAGTTTACATCACTTGACCTTCATTATTCTAAAACATCCCCAACTATCATTATAACCCTGTTTCCGTTACACATGCCCAACATATCCTTAAGCATCTGTATAAATATCAAATCACTCCCCAATCTTTGGAACTAATTTAAACATTTTTCGACAGTTTAGGTTTTTTACTGCCAAAAGACTGACACATGCTTGCCACATAACTACTGTTATAATGCTCTGGTCATGACTTGAACTTACCACATACAATTTGATAGCATATTTTCATTTTCCATATTTTTAGAATGGTTTGAGAATAAAGTATTTTGATTACTTTTCTCTCTTTAGAGGTTTGTTTTGCCTAAATCCCTGAAAGTTTGGATGCTTATCTGAACTGGATGAATATTCTTCACTTCCTATCCTAAACTTTTAGGTAGACTTTCTGTGCCCTAATAAAACAGCCACCACATTTCCTCCCTTGAGACAGTTAATTAATCCCTGTACATAGTTTGTGTAACAGTTTGTGAAGCACTTTGGGATTCTCCAAGATGAAACACACTATGTAATTAGAACTAGTCGGGAATTTTTAATTAAACATTTTTTCTATTGGAAAACGCTGATTCAGCAAAACTGAAACAGTTTGTGGTAAAGGGTCAGTTTTTGACTAATTTCCTCTTTTTGAAAAACAAATTGAAAAGCATTTAGAAGTTGTTGAAAATGACAGGGTTCAACAGTTTCAAAACAAAAAATTCCAGTTTTCTGGTTCAAAATCACTTTTCATTTCAAAAGTGAAGCTAATTATGGTGAAAATGTAAAAAGGTCAAAATCAAAATGAAATGTTTTGATTGAACCGAACCAAGCGTTTTTTGTTTGTTTGTTTTGGTTTTCTTGTTTGTTTTTTTCCCCAGTATTTGCAAATATGCAAATTGTCATTTTGTCCCAATTCAGGACAGAAACATTTTTCCAAATCACAAAATTTTTTCCTGGGATGGGGAAAAAAAACTCATTTCCTGCCTTGTTCTTTATATATTTTAATCAACCTAAAACTTTAAGGCTTTTTCCCCTGTTTCTAATCATATCCCTATTTCCTCCCAGCTAGTCAAATTATATTCATCTTTAAATCTAATCCAGTTTTTTCTGACCCTGCCCTTCTTCTTCTTAACCTTAACTATTGACCTCAACAGACATCCTCCACCAGTGAATTTTCCCTTGTCCCAAAGATGCTATTGATCACTCACAGCTGGCCCTATGTCCATCTCATTTCCTTTTCTTAATATGCCTCCTACCTCCAATAAGATCAATCTGATTTAGAAGTGGGGAAACTGGGCTACATTTGGAGTTCTTATGTTTCCTAAGCAGTTTACATCCCGTCTTCACTGACCAACTCAGGTGCAGCATTGTCTGGACCAGTGGTTCCCAACCTACGGCCCGCAGACACCCTCCCACTGGCTGCAGAAGGCAGCCGCTGCCTAAGTACCCAGATGGAGCGTGTTGCCAGTGCAGGCTACTTGTTGCAGCCAAGGGGATGGGAGATCAGCGCTTCCCTCCCCTTGGCTGTAGCAGGGAACCCGGCAAAATGCTCCGTGTAGGTCCCTAGGTGCTGGGATCTCTGCTGGAGCCAAAGGGAGGAGAGAACTGATCTTCCAACCCCCTGGCTGCAGAAGGCAGCCACTGCCTAGGGACCACAGTGGAGCGCACGGTTTCCCTGCTCCAGCCAGGGGGATGGGAGATCCTCCTCGCAATGGGGCGGGGGGGCGGAGGGGATAGAGGGCTGCTGGCGGAGATTGGTGGCCCTTCAGGGTTGTAAAAATTATATTGTGGCCCTTGAGCCAAAAAGGTTGGGGACCACTGGTCTAGACTCTTCCTCAGCAATAACGGATGGTGAACACAACATATTTCTTACAAGGCAAAGGGAGGAAAGGATCTAAAAAGGCTTCAAGCAGTGCTCAAATGAAGGCTCTTAAGATCTCTCAGGGGGCATTAGATAGGAACGTCAAGATCTGAGTTTCAAAAAGGTTGGGGATTTCATATGCAAACTTCTAAAGGAGCAGCCTAAGGCATCAAAAGAGGCTTCTAGTCAAAAGAAATAAATGCAAGATTCTTTAAACAGCAAATCTTATCCTCAGGGTTGAGTTACACAGGCAATCCTTAAAAGGAAACAGTATCACATATTCTTACTGTCTGAAAGCAAAGGAAGATGCATAACAGAGGATTCAGGTTATTTACAAGGTGACTTCTGAAACTAGAAAAATCTCTGATCTCTTTTTTAAAATTTTATTTAAGGAAAATGGATTTCAGCCTGTCTTGGTCCATGAAACACTCCTTTAAAGATTTTACTGATACTATTTTATTGGGCTGGTTTGAAGTAATAGCATGCCATTGGACTAGAACTGTCTGAACTTAAATATTGCACACAGCTGGATGCTGTCAGTGCTGGGGGTGATGATTAGGGGGCTGCAAACAAACAATCCCCTTCAAATATTTACAGGCACCCTGGCATGCTTCCAAATTTATTTTTTATAAAATTTGCTAAGAAAGTAGGGCTCTGGTCTCTCCCATTTGCTGGCATTACATATCTCACCCTTTAAATATGCTGCTTTAAAATGTATTATGATTTCATTTGAGCCTTCTTTCTATGAGAGATAAGCAATGGCTTCGTTGCTGAAATCTTCCTGGCAGGATGATTAGACAGGCATTCTATTGTACAAGAGACTCTGGGAAAAAAAAAAATTAGCAAACCAAGATCCCTTTTCCGCTCTTCTTTAGTAATTAAAATCTTACATCTTAACTAGTGCTAGTTAAAAAACAAACGCAGACATATTTCTGCAAAAATAGTTCCCCAGAATTATTTGGAATTTTTCAATTGGTTATAGTCATACAAGAGATGCGACTGATCCAGAATGCCAAGTGTCTCCCCTAGCATGCACAAACTTTGGATTTGAATGCTGATATGAATTTTGCCACTTTGAGTTCCCTGTATAACGGCCTGTACCAGTGGCTCTTATCACAATAATCCACAAGACTGGGAAAGTTTGAATTTGGATCTGAATCCAGATCCAAATGTGCATCTTGTTTCCTGCTCATACAGTGTATCAGTTAAAGAAAGCAGAATGATGAACAGTGCTGTAGTGCTTTGCCAGATTAGAAAGAGAAATGTCAGGCGACAAGATTATGCAATTAATAAAACAAGAAATCTACTATCTAAAAAAATTCCTGCATTTTATAAAGTTGATATGAATACAATTGTAAGCAATTTGGAATTCTTCTGGAGCACAACAGAAAGCTAAGCAAAAAGTGTATAGGCCTTATTTTCATTTACACTAAAGACCCTTTGCACCAGTCTGGTGGGGGTAAAGGAGCCTTAGAACAAGTATAATCACCTTAATGCCCGTTTATAATGGCAGAGCAGTGTAAAGGGGCCTTAGTGTAAATGAGAATCAAACCCTTTGTGTCCAGACAAAGCTACACTTTGCAGTCTATTTTACATGTCACTATGTTACTGCAGCAGTTTCCTTTACAGCACTTTCTGATAGTTGATGCGATTCAGTGATTAAATGAGGGCTAACATGTGATGGTGCAATTCTATTGAAGAATTTGGCCCTAATTTATTACACCAGCAGAGAATTCAGTATATAATGTGCTGTTTCTGCCATCCAACTATTTTTTTTCCCATTCCCTCCCTTTTTCAGACAGAGGTGTTGAGAAGTTTGGCTATGAAAGAAACATGTACACTCACATCATTCAAACATGTGTGCCTTTTCTCCAGCACAAATGTGAAACACAAGTCTATTCTGTAGTCCAAATGTTGGGTAATCACTTGTAAGTGCAGTCATCCCCTGAATTGAAAGCTATGATGCACATTCAGGTATTATTTTCAGTAGTACAATACGGTAATATCTTTGACTGATCTCTTACCTACATGTTCCTAATCAGGACTTTGGAACAACTAAAGTAAAGACAGTACATAAAGAATCAAACCCAAGATTTACATAAGAAGCCATGCATGCTAAGACAGGATACTTTAGAGCATAAATTTGTTTGCTTTTTTCTTTAATAGTGAGCCTTAGTGCATTCATTAAAGATTGGCAGGAACACATAATGGATACATATCAAACAAATGATTTCTGGCTCAAATGAAGTTCATTCACTGTCAAAAAAAAAAAAAAAGACAGATAAATCCTCAGGCTTTATTTATTTATTTTTTTTAACAGAACATATCAATAGAAATCATGTGGGGGAAATGGCAAATTCAAGCCTCGCATTAAAATAATTGCTGTTGAAAAATAAAATAAAATAAATAAATGAATAAAGTCTACAGCGGCAAAAGTCGGCAAGTTCACACTGACAAGGACTTGTTGGTTATGTCAGGAGATAATATTTGATATATTTTGTTGAAATTCAGCATGTGGGTCTTTTCTTATCCTAGGAATCCCAGGGTAATGGAACTACAAGCTGACATGTACAGGTGTGCAATTTTGTTTGATCTCTGATTTTTTCAAAAGTACAGTGGTAAACGTAGACATTTAAAAATTGTGGTTAAGGCTACAAACCCCCACAGTGCCCATTCGCCCTTACCTCGTTTTCTGAGTTGGTAGAATAAACATTTAAGTACACTTTAAGTACAGTCTGAACTTATTTCACCTTCTTAGAGATGCATTGTCTTGCAACACTTTCCTCCAGCTGTGTTCAGGTTACACTGCTTGATTAATTAATGCTTTTAACTAGTGGCTCCATGAGTCATGAATGTGAAATTGTTTTCATACTAATGTTTCCTTGCTCACTGTTGTTCTTTTCCTGCTTCCTTTACATCTGACCTGAACTAGTCTCATTTAATGTTCCACCCTACATTATCCAAAGCAGAATGGGTTTTTGTTTTTCTAAACATCAAGAGCAATTCCAACAGCATACAGATTCCCATGAAGGGGTTTATGTGGACCAAATAAATACTACCACTCATGGTGGACTGGTTCAGTGAGGGGGAAAGAAAAGAAAATAGCTGAGAGGTGTGGTGTGTTTTTCTTTTGATTTTAGTTTAGAATTTAGTAAAAGTGGTGTGGGAAGAGGCAGGAGAATGCTACTCTAGCTCTCACTTTAAAGAAACTGATCTGACAATACATTCCATGCAGAAAACTAATCTATCTGCCTGCACTTTGAAGTGTACTTTCCAAAGTAACTTAGTGTTCTAGGAACGCCAGTTTATGCAGTTGGATGTGAATTCACGGGAAATGACTTCTGGATTAAAATCACACCTAAATGTCCATATTAAATTGAAGACCAAGCTTTCTGCAACCATATGTGTATAATTTGAGTGCCAGTCTGCATAGATCTTTGACAAACTAAAACTCTCATGATGTAGAAATCTTCGGATATCTTCTGACCAATCCTGGGTTTTTAGTATAATGTTTTCCCTGTAAAATATTAAATTACACTGGGTTGTTTGAAATCTCCCATTGTAAAACAGTAGTTATGAAAACATCCCACTGAGCAGAAATGAGTGAGAATGCATATAATATGCCTCTGCTGGATTTGCTGCCATGGATACCCAAAGATGCCAAATATTTTTAGCTTTTCCAGAAAGCTTCACTGCTCACATTCATAAATTTCCTGGTATTTTCTCTTAAACCAAGGTTCAGTCTTTTGGCAGAAGACCTTGTGTCTGAACCAAAGACAATATAAGAAGTGGATAAATGGAATATTATCAAAGGAAGTCTGCAAAGTGTACATCTCAGGAAAGTTAAAGATGGCAATGGGTTTTCATAGACAACAGACAATAAAATGACTAAGACTAAAATAAGGTTCTGATCTGAAACATAAAAAATGTTATCTTCTTTCTCCTCAACAGTTCAATTCCCTGTGCATATTCAGAGGCTTCTATTACTGACTTTTTTCTATTTTTGACTTAATTCGGGCTCTTACCCAGGTTTTAGTCCGACCCCTCCTACCATCTACACAGAAAAAAAATCTGACCTCGGTTTGCATGTATTTTAAGCCTGGACTATTTTACTCAGTAAGGGATATAAATTAGAGCCCTGGCTCTGGGTTAACTCAGGTTTAACTCACTTTGCAGTGAGGGCACAGTAAATCACTTGTGCGCCTATAGTCCTCCAATCCTTTCCCACAATTCCCCTCAAAGGACAGACAAGTTATCCTGCAACTGACTAGGAAAGAATCCTAGCGTGTCTCAGTGCAAAGAACCACAGGTTATATACCCAGACATGCAGTGAGTGCAGAAATAGTGACAAAACAGTAACATAGGTTGGGCTTTGCTGTAGGGAAGTACAGTGCAATGAAGACATATGCTTAGTGACTATGTCATTTTTTATTGCTTTTTATTCCTTTTTTTGATTTGCAGAGCCACCACAGCTAAGAGAATGTGGGCTGGATTCTATTCCTCGTGCATCATCAACAACCCCATTAGCTAAATTCCAAATTAGTTACTCTGGGACAAATTTACTGAGGCAATGGATCCACATGGGCGCCATTGAGGGCGTAATCTGAAGACATTTGCACAAATGTCACTCAGGACATAATTTACCTTCATAATGTTTGTTACTGTTAGATTATGTGCAAAATCTGCAACTTTTTCCCTTGTAAATTGAGCATAGTTGAGAAGAAACTCATCAAGACACAATAAACATGGAACTCCACCAAAGCCTTTTTGGCAGAGTAAAACCACACTTTATAAATCCCCAGTCTAATTTAGCAACACATGCAATGAACTGTGGGAAAGGAGAATTTCTCCTGTCCTGGCATGCATTGCTGATGCAAAATGCAAGTTATCTTAACAGTAATTTCTTTATTATGACTAAAACTTTGCATGTATCAAGCCCATGAATTTAAAAGGCATAACATTCATATTGAAAGCTCATATAAGTATTTTTCATGAAAACCAATTAATAGAACTGGCCTTTTCATTATTTTTGTGACTATTTTCATTAGCAGATATGCCACAGGCACAGAACTTAATAGAATAGAACTAACTTACAGTGGTTTGCCCTGTTGATTTGTTTCAACAGAAAGTATTGGTATGTAGGTGCAGATTAAAACACTACTTTGATCCCAAGGCAAGACAAATATGGTAAGGAAATAGTATTTAAGATCAACACATGTGATCAATATTATCTCACAGACAAGATTTCTCTGTTAGGGAGTATTAGGTCTAGACTTGTGAAAAAACAAGGTGATTTTGATTCAAAAGGCTGTGGGGGGGAAGAACATTTTTTGTTTATGTACATGTGAATTCGCACCCTCTGAGCTTTGCTTTGAGCTTGGAGATTGAATGAAAAATGAAAAAAACAAAACACCATGTTTCATTTGGTTCTAAGTAGAAAACTGGTGAAATTGTTGAGCTCTGCATGGTGACCATCTGAAACCATAAACAGAGATCTCTTCACCAAGACTACCTCCCCAATGGCCCCCTCTCACAAAAGGCCTCATTCTGTACCACAAAAAGTCAATGATAGCGGAACAGATCGTAAAGACAGAAAATAAAGGCGTTGACCCGCTGAACTCTTGGACGGCGTGTGGAGTTGGCCATAAGATGGAAACTGAGCCCTTGCTCATCTGAACCTCGTCCCTCATTTCATGGACAGCTTTGGGTATTTCTGTGGCTCTTTAGCAAATGAGGGCTTGGTAAAGTCAGTTTCTGACTTGGTTAGAAACCTAATATTACTCCCATTCAAAATCTCGCTTGCTGAAGCAGGAACATTTTTTTCAGACAGACAGAGAAGCCAAACTCTCCAAGTTTCCATTCCCTAATTTTTTATGGGCTCAAGTCCTGGTGGTATAAGAATGATTGTCTGGCTTCCACAGTACAGAAGCAGGAAGCAGATTTCTGCAGAGCAAAAGTTAACTAAAAAAGGGCAGACTCCTGAAAATAAAGTGGAAGAGTAAATTAATTCCAGAGAAAAACACTGGGCCTAATTCTGATCTTTTTTACACTAGTGTAAATCAGGAATAGAGTTATACAATTAGAGCCTGACTCACCACTCTGTTACTCATTTTGCATCAATCTGGCTTCATTGTAGCCACTGAGTTACACTGGTGTAAAACTGAAATAATGCTGCACTGAATCAGGCCTTTATACAGCAAATGAGTGTAAAACTGTTGGTGAGGTCATAATCAGAACCACTGGCCCTAATTCTTCTGTCTGTTAAACCAGTGTAACTCAGGTGTATTTCCACGGACTTCAGTAGAGTTACCCTGGTATAAAACAATGCAAGTGAAAGCAGAATCAAACCCACTGTTCTAAAGGGGACATGGGACTTTTTTTTACGGTTGGTTTTTTTTTTTTTTTACGTCATTAGAGCTTTGTCATGGATAAAATCCACCAAGATAGACAGGTTTCTTTTTAAATAAGAAAAGTAGCACTAGCCACATGATCAATCTCATTTTGGACCCTGAAGCAATTTAGATGGGACACTACGAATATAAACCATTTGCAGCAGTTTTTGGTTTTTTTCTTTTTTTTAGGATGAAAATAATGTAGTGTGGTGGGCGATCCCTCTCTGCTAGGTTGTTCTAAACATACAGACTTTAGGGAGCTGGCCAGATGAACTCTTGGAGGGAGGGAGGAGTTGGCTGGAATCACTCAGGAATCACTCCAACAGAGAGATCTATCCCAGCACCTTTATTAGCATGGATGGAGCTCCAGAACCACTGAAAAGAACTGTCAGCAGGAGTGTGGCATAAATCTCAGATGCCTAAAAGGAACTCTATCTCCATCAGCTGCAGACAGTCTCAACTGCCCCTCCAGCCTTGGCTCCTTAATCTCAAGGGACCTTATACTCAAGCATGACCTGTCCCCCCAGTCCTGAGTTCAAGTTCTGTTTGGGCTTGTTTCTTGGTCCCTACAGCAACAGCACATGCCTTCTACTGTAGCCTGCACAGTCCCTTTTCAAACAGCATCCCTCTACTCTAATCAGAGAACAGCTGGCAGCAGGAAAGAGAGCAGGATTTTTTGGTCAGCGCTTTAGCCGACTGTAGCCGGGAGGGGTGGTCCCCCTCTGAGGAGGACGCAGAGAGGGAGCCAGACCCACCCTGGATGACAGAGGCCTGCCCCAGGGAAACACCAGACTGGAAGCAAGGGGGCGGGTCTAGGCCTTTAAAGGCCCCCGTGGCCCCACCTGACCGGAAGCTGGGGGGCGGAGCTAGGCCTTTAAGAGCCAGGCCAGCGAGCTCAGTTGGTGGGAGGTGGCTGAAGGGGAAGGATGTGTCTCCTCTAGAGCTCCTAGCCAAGGCTGGGCTGAGAGGGAGTGGCTGGCCTTAAACCCAGCCTGGGGATTGACCGAGGCCTCCCCCAGGTACCCTACGGCCTGGGAGTTGGAGGGACTGCTAGAGACCCCCTCGGCCTGGGGGCCGGAAGAAGGCCCGTCGGGGCTCCCTGCGGACTATGAGCCGGAGGAGAACCCCCCGGAGACACCCGGGGCTTGGGAGCCAGAACCAGACCTGCCAGAGCAGTGCCGAGCCTGGGACCCCGAGGATCTACCGGCTCTGCCCGAGGTGTGGGGACCGCAGGACCTGGAGGAGCTACCCCTCGAAGATGAGCCCATGGAGCTACCCGAGCTGCCGCCCGTGGACAACGAGGGCCTAGCAGGTCTACCCCACCTCAGCGACCCAGAGGAGGCAGGTACCGGGGGTTTCGGGGAGGAAGAAGCCCAGGGATCGCCACACATTAGTGGCTGAGTCAGGGGCAACCCGGGCAGCGTGTTGCGGCCGGAGCCCCGCCGACCCGGTGGCAAACGCCATTGCCACTGACAGGGCCCTGGGCTGGGACGCAGTGGAGACAGGCGGGCCTGCATCCCCCTCCCCCCTTCCCTATCCTCCGTGAGGAAGCCTTCCCCGCCGTGCCGTTCCCGAGAGTGGCTTGCTCACGTGCCAGCCCTGCCTGAGGGTCTGGCTTTGGACTACTACCTGGCCAGCCCTGCCTGAGGGCCTGGCCATAGACTCTTTGCTTTGCTGGCCCGACCTGAGGGCCTGGTGGATAAACCGCTTGCCCTGAAAGGGGCACAAGACTGCTCCCGGTGGGAGGTAGCCGGGAGGGGTGGTCCCCCTCTGAGGAGGACCCAGAGAGGGAAAGCCCAGATGCTGCTCCCTGGTTCCAAGGGCACGTCCACACCGACCACAGCTCTGGTGGACGGAGGCAAGCTCTTCCACTCTGCCTACCCAGCCAGGACTCTGGGGGTAAGACCAGCCTGCATAGCACTGCTGCTGTTCTATGAAGTAGAGGCTCCGCAGTAGGTATACAAATTATCTTTTGACAACTATTGCTAAAATTTATACCATAGAGTAGTTGCAATCTAAACAGCAAAGCAAAGCAAATCCAAAAAAAAAAAAAGTGTTATGACTGAATATTGAAGCCAACAAAAGCTCAGGAGTCTCCACTGCCATATACCTTCTACAGTCATTTACAGCTATGCAAAGTGAATTTAACATGCTGCCTCTCTGACGCAGCTAGTATTATCTACCCATTTTGCACAGGGGTAAAAGGCTGTGGTGAATTAGATCCAAGATGTTTTTCTTGAAGCTGCAGATCTGAGATTGCTGCTCCCATGCTCCTAGCAAGCACATCTCACAGCTAGAACATACACAATGTTTACTTTTGGATTAATATTTAACCTGCCTAAGGTATGAATGGAAAGTTTTTTTGATAAATGAATGGAATAGCCCAATTATACATAATACACAGACAGCTGCAAGCATAACCATGTTGACTGGCCTTGTTTAATAACCTCAGTACAAACTAGACAAGGTCCCTTCCCATCATTCCTGGTTAATAAACAAACAGAGAGTGACCTTCTTTTCTTCAAATTCAAGAATGAATATAATGAACAAAATAGTTTCTTGCCCAGATCTCAATCAGTGACTTTTTTCTTGAACTAAAAGTCTGATTCAGCTCCCAACAATCCTAGCTCTCAATATTTATCTGTGTGTTTTTCATAACTTTCAGTTTTGCTTTCTCTAATATCCATTTATGACAGAAGACCAATGCACTGTAGATTGATGAGGTTCATATTTTTGTATGTATGTTTGTATGTATTTTGGCTCATTGTATTTCTCTCATGTGCTGAGACCCAAATTCTAAGCACAGCTTAAATGAATAAGTATCTAGCTGGCTAGCCTAAATCCAGAATAACTGGGCCAGGTGCTGTGAAGATCAGCAGAAGAAAAGGAATTTTAATCCTCTAGGCTATTGGGTGGCTATGCAACTGTTCTGCAGAGACTACCTCATTAGGAACAGTCCCCATGTAGAGCTGATGACAGGAAGATCTGATATAGCTTCATTGCACCTCATGTTCTCCATAGGGAGTTTATGCAGAGCAAGACTTTGCTGCCGAGTTCTTGCATCCTTTCTGTATGGGTCCACAGCATTCAGCCATCTCCTATTGTGCAGTGGAACTGGACTGCATTCATGGAGAAGAGGACTGGATTTTCCCCTAAAGACATCATGTTCTTGTAATAGAGATATGCTGTGGTGTTGTATCCATCTTGGTCCCAGGTCATTAGAGAGACAAGGTGAGTGCGGTTATATCACTTCTGATTACCTCACCCCCCTTGTGTCATTTAATAGAGAGACAGATTAGTCCCATCAAGAAGATGGACTAAGTGTAGGAGGGGCATGTGGGGGTGGAAAATTTTGAGGCTCATCTCGCTGCTTTTCCTCTGAATTTTTCCTTCAGGAATATGGGATTTATCCGGATACAAAAATCAAGAGATCCAGACCTTGCTGACCTCAGGGGCTCTACTGGAGCCAAAGGACTATCTGTGTAGAGGTCCACTGACCTCCTCACAAGATCCTTGGCAGCATGGATTCATTGGAGCCATAATCACACACAAGCACATGCCCCTGAACCCTCCAATGAAGAGAGCTGCATTTCCTGAGAGTAGACAGACTCAGCAATTCAGTTTTCCTACAGACCTGAGGAGGGAATAAGTTGTACCTCCAGCTGCCTCCTCACCATAAAGAGAGTCCTTAGACTCACAGACCATTTGAGTGAGGAGTCAGAGTAGGTTGGTGTCAAGGAGATGGGAGAGTGTCCACTATCTTCCATGTGGGAAAGGAGGAAATCTCCATCCTTAACTTCAGCTCGTTCCTAGGAAAAGCCTGGACAAACAGGTGCAACCTGAGGAATGTCATCCAGGGAATCAAACCAAATTCTGGGCCTGATTGCCTGATTAATGCGCTTTGATTAGTCCAATTCAAAAGTGGACTAGATTAAAGCACATTAATAACTTGTTAATGCACATCAGCAGAGTCAACACAGACAGTTAATCCATGGCAGGCTAATGCAGGGTAGATTCACACCCCAGTTTTCTGAAACTGAATTGTTCAGGTAGATAAGCCCTCAAGTTTCAGTAATGTGAGCATTTTGACACCGTACAGATTGCTGCCATGTCATCTGTGCACACCTCATAAGCAGCCATGTATCCATTGTGCATCCATCGCATGGTGTACTTGTTCATATGTTCCATATTTAAAAGTGTTAGTAAAAACTAATCCAGTGAACTCAACCTAAAGGCCATAAAAAGAGAAAACCCTAAGAAGGGATTAAAAGACAACTTCATCAAGTGCACTCATTTAGTCTAAACGCTGACAGAGCAACATAATGTGACCGAAAAGGTTTGTACTTATGCTCAGTCTCTCTCGTCTCCTGCAGAGACATCGGGATCAGTTTTACATTAGTTCTGAGAGTGACTAGTTCCAAGATCACCTATATTTAAATCCATATAAATTATCTGTATCTATTACACGTTAAATGAAACAAAGACACCAACATATACTAGCCATCAAATGGCATCCCTAAAGGGTTGTGCTAATCTATTGGTCTGAAATTTCATGGGAAAAATAGCTTCAAAGAAAGTTGCAACCTTCTCACTGCTCAAAAGTTTCATGTTTGCAAAACATTGGCTTTGGCACTGAAGTTAGCAAAGTTCAGAATGTTGATCTTTAACTTTATCTGAATGAAAACAACCATTCTGTGGCATTCATTTTTTAAAAAAATAGGAGAATTTTGGAGTGAAATAAGGATTATTTTGCATTCAAAAGCATTTCTATTTTTGAGCTTTTAAGGCATCCTAGTGACATCTCCTTAATTACTAGTATCCAGAAAAAATCCTCTAGAAAAACAACATTCTGACAGAGGAGTTGCTGAGAATGTTCCTGATGTTTTGAAGGGAAATTGGGTGAGCTAGTGAATAGAGCATTGGACTGGCATATGGGAGACTACTGGCCCGCTGGGTGACACTGAGCTGATCATGAAAAGTCCCTGTACCTCAGTTTCCCCATCCATAAAATGAGAAGAATCATCTATTTTGTCAAGTGTTTTGAGATCTACAGGTGAAAAATTCTAAATGAGTAGTAACATTGTGTTACTAAACAGTCTAAAATAATGCTTCTACTCATTATCATCATTGGTACCTAATTATACAGTGATGTGCGTTTCAGAAATCTGTAGATAGTAATCTTGTAAGTAGAATTAGTTTTCTACCAAATGTTCAGAAAATCCACATCTAAGAAGTAAAAGTCACAAATTAATCATAAATTGGAAAAATGGATCCTGATTTTTTTTTTTTTTTTTTTTTTTTTAAAAAAAAGCAAAAGAAACATAGCAGCAAAAATACGTAGAAATTGGAATTGTTGCATTTTGTTCCTGGACTGAAGTAACTCTTCTTGCTTAGCTCACGAGCCCCAATTCCACAGCAGTGTTCCCAGTAATATTCAGAGCTAAGGTGCTCTGGGATGACATGATTACAGCTCCTTTTTATAACTGGAACACGACTCTTCCCTGGCATGGATATCTAAGCATACCTTTTCAGTTCAATCAGTACAGTTTTAAATGAAAAAGAGCAGGTTTTTTATTTGCTGAGAGACAGAAGAAAGTTGTCCAAAGCCAGCAATTGATGTTGAGAAGATATGCCATATGGCCCGTACTGTAAAAATGTTGTTCTAATTTGCTGCTCTCTGAAGTACCAAATTCAGAACCCTCCTCTGACCACTCAAAACTCAAAAAAAAAAAAAAAAAAAAAAGTTAGAGTGGGATATGGCTCCTTGATGCTGAGGATACACACTTGCATTTGTTAACTCTGCTTCTGGTTATTAACAATGTATTTTATCAGCGTGTATGGAGTCTATAATATTATGAATAATCATCTCAGGGGAAAATAAAACCAGTATGGACCTGTTTTCCACCACATCAGACACTCAAGTCTTGTAATCTATCAGAGACTAGGTGCTGACATCTTTCTATCAAGCCTGGAGAAGATAAATACGATTTCTGAAAAAGACCATTTCCGTGCATGATGTTCTAAAGATCTTTTAGTGCTCCATTACAAAAATTAATGTTGCATGAACAAACGCAGTCCTGGTAAATGGGCAGTGACTGTCCCTTCCACTGCTATCACTGAAGCATATCGACAGATAATTTAGTCTTTGATGGAAGGCAGCTGCTGAATCCGCTCCCCTTGCAATGACTCACAATATAACATTACTAGGAAAAAAGTAGTCACATTTTCTTGCGACAACACCTGGAGCAGCATATATGTAATATAGTGAAAAGAGGTGAGGTAACACTGGAAGTTGTAATTACAGTGTTCAAATGAATATGAAGTCTTGAAATGCCTGAAGATGGAGTTTTAAAATAAGTTATAGGAAATTGCATATATATGATTTAATGCACAAAATATGAGAAGGTAAGGTAAGCTATGACTGGGCAGGCTACTCTATGGGTGGGTCCACTGGAGCATAGACAGAGGTTGGAAATGAATGAATCTCTGCAGATACACTTGAACCTTCTTTAAACTATGAAAACTAGGTATGTTTAGCAAATGCACTAGCTAACACGGGCTAATTAACATGCTGCTAAATATCACTTAGCCACATGTTAGACAAAAACAGTTGTTTTTTAAAAGCATGGTTTGGAGATTTGAGTTTAATTAATTCAAGTCACCAACTGGAACTATTGAACAGTTTCCTTCCACTGACACACACACACTCTCTTTCTCTCACACAAACACAGGTTCTCATCAATGTTTACTTCTTTTGCTTCCTCTATCGCCCCTCCCCCATTACGCTATAGGAGGAGTGGCCACCTTCTTAATTGGAGGTCTTGGTGGTCTTGTTTAGGAGGGAAGGACTACTCATGGGAAGAGAGGAGAATAAGAAAGGCTGATGTGAGCTTCCCAACCCACATTTGAACATTTGTGAGTCTGGACTTAGATTTGCAAGGATGTGATTTGGAAGCATGTTGAATCTCACACCCAAGTCTTGGACTGGGTGGGCTTGAGGGTCAGAGTGAATATTGCGCACAACTCTCATCTATTCTTTGTTTAATACACAGACACAAGTTAAATTAATGTTTACCCTGAGCAGCAAACTAAACCTCATCATCTTTAAAATTATCAAAAAGCAGTAATGATTATTCAGGTCTCATTCAGATAGAGGCAGCTGGACCTGGAATTTAGAACTCTGTCTACTGAATCCACATCACAAACCTTTCCCAGAGGAATATGAACAACCTTGAAAGCTTTACAGCTACATATTTCAGTACATAGTTTCACATAATCTTGTGGCTACTTTAAAAATTCTGCCTTCTTTGTGTGATTTTTACTGTTAGTTGCTATGCATTTGCAAATTCCACAATCTTTTCCATAACATTTTGTGCAACTTTTCACTGGTTTGTGTGACAATTATTTGAAAACTACAGACGTGAGAGGCATATTGGTGTTTTTCTGAACCCAGTGTAGATCCAAAATTAACTTGTTTCACTTTCAGTAAAAATATTTCCACTGAATAGCCTAAATAGCATCCAAACATCCATGAGTAATAAGATAGAATAAGTACTTAGTAGCCAAAAATACATTTACATTTGCTAACATTACAGAAAGCCTCCACAATCCATTCTTATGTTTTCTATAGTATATTATGTCGCTGCCAATGCCTGCGCCTGCTAAGTTGTATTCATATACACAATGTATAATAGAGTTACTTCTGCATGCTTTTTTACAAAAAAATGAGTTTACAGTAAATGGAAAATTTCTAAAATGATTTTGATAAAAAATGTCAAAAATATTGTGGAAACATTAATGAAAAATGGGGCCATTTTGAACCATGTAAAATGGAAACAACTTTGAAATTTCATTAAACTATTTCCCCATTTTTCTACCATGTCTATGTGCATATGTTCCTGGCTGGGGTCAGAGTGGGATACTTCCCAGAGCTTATTAGAATACTCTGAGGCAAACCCGGTAGGTGTGATATTCAAACATATTTGACACATAGTTATTGTGTGACTAAAGCCACATTATTCAACCATGTTGTTTAATGGAGTATGTCATGAATAAATTTGAAAAAAACCAACAAGGTTACACTTGTAGCATAAGTCTGACCCTAATAAACACCAATAGAGAATGATATTCCTTACAATTGGATGCTACTTCTATTTACGATGAGCACACTTACATGCCTAAGTCTAACATTTAGTGCCACAAAATCACCATTCAGCTGTTGCTTAACCCTGCAGGCACCTAAACCTTGTAGACATTAAAGTCCCCTACATTTCAGCTACCTAAGTCCTGACACCACTGTGCAGCTCGGCTCCTATCTCATGCCCCCCTGCACCATTACCACCACCACCTGTCTTGCCTGCTGAGCCCAATCCAGTAGACCTGCTCTGAGCACATGTAACCAGCCCCTCTCCCCAAGAGACAGGAAGAAGATATGAGAGTGAAATCATTGTTCCACCCTGAGGCAGAGAAGAGACTTGAACCTAGGTCTCCTACATAGTAAGTGATACTCACACCACAGAGCTAATGGGTAAATGACTGACCTGACTTAAGGTACCTAACCCAGGAGAGGAATCATGGCTCTGAATGGCTACAGGTGCCTAAGTTCCTTGGAGTGGCAGGGCTTTGGCCACACCCATCTCCTTAGCATTTCCTATTGGGGAGCATAAATAGTACTCTGCTCAGCTTGCAGACTTCTGTGAATCCCTTTTCAGGTGCCTAATTCCACTAGGTGGCAGGACATCTAAAAGTTAGGTGCCGCAATACCTAAATCCTTGTGAATCTAGCCCTTATTGCATTGGCTTGTAAGTGTTGCTTCTCTCCCCTCTTCTAGCAGTTCAGATATTGATGCTCACCACCCCAAATGTCTGAAAGCACCTACATTCATAACCGAGCCGAATGCACCTGGGAGTAAATCTCTTATGGATAAAGTAGAATTATCACATACTTTGAAATATGTGTTAACAATGTTAAATATGCTAAACAATCTGTTCCACCTTGTATTTAACTGTGACGCTCTGAGTAAGTTTCCCAGACCTGAAGAAGAGCTCTGTGTAAGCTCAAAAGCTTGCCTCTCAAACCAACAGCAGTTGGTCCGATAAAAGATATTACCTCACCCACCTTGTCTCTCTAATATCCTGGGACTGACACAGCTACACTGCACGCTCATACCTCACAGTCATACTATGTTCACCGCTACAACTGGTGAGCACCTGTGGCTTATTAGCCATGTACTTTGTTGTAGATACTGATGCTGCCAGGTTCAAAATAGCCTTGTAAAACCCATGTGGCTTCATTTTACAGGATGATTTTGACCCCCAAGGCAACCATCCTGCTTTTCTAATGGCTAATGTAAAGGCTTATGTGATTTCTTCCTGCTCCTTTAAAAGCTGGCATTTTTCTAGAAGACATATAGAAACAAATCAGGTTTTATAGGGACATTTAGGCTTATTTACAGTGATATTTTTCTGGTATTGGAGAAACAAGACATAGGGTCAACTTGCTGTGAAACTTTCACCAGCTAACATATCTAGGCTTTCCCATCCATTAGCATAGGTCCTCCTGGTTCCAATTGCCCTTTTTTCCCCCAGACTATAAAACCAACTGTCTCCCTCTGCCTTTCCTTTTCTTCCTCACGGAGGCCATCTCTACACTGCAGCACTAATTCGAATTAGCTTAATTCGACTTTCAGCAGCAGATTTATATAAATCACAGCAGACTGTACACACTACGCTGTTTGCGCTGGTCTCTTGCGTTCACACTGGCCAACCTTAAGTCAAATTAGAAAGCAGTGCAATGTGGGTAGCTATCCCAGAGTGCATCTAGCCATGGTGGCTGTTGTGACGAGTGTCATCGTCCCAGGATGCAGCGCTGTTCACCCCTTACCTCCCCCCAGATAAACAGGAAAAGGATTTTCCAGCCTTTTTTTTACTCCCTGCGATCGCCATTGCTGCAGAGACATGGAGCCAGCTCAGCTCTGCACTATAATTGTGAGCATGACAAATACATTGAGGCTTATCATGAAGTACTTTAGAAACAGAGCAAGAAGGCGAAGCAGAAACAACACCTATGCCAGCGTGGCTGCCCTGCTACATGCCATTGAGCAGAACAATTCATGGTTGCTGCAGGCTGTAACGTGTCACCTGTATTCCGAGGAACGCAGGTTCTGGTGCAGGGAAACAAGCACAGACTGGTGGGACCGCATCGTTATGCAGCTGTGGGATGATGATCAGTGGCTGCAAAACTTTCATATGCGAAAGGCAACTTTCCTCGAACTGTGCTTGGAGCTGGCCCCGTCCCTGAAGTACGTGAACACTCACTTGAGACAAGCTGTGACGGTGGAGAAGAGAGTTGCCATTGCTCTCTGGAAGCTGGCAACCCCTGACTGTTACCGCTCGGTTGGGAATCAATTTGGAGTCGATAAATCCACAGTGGGCATTGCCGTGCACCAAGTGTGCAGTGCCATAAATAGACTTGTACTACGAAGGCTAGTGACATTGGGAAATGTGCAGGACATAGTGGATGGATTTGTCGTGATGGGCTTCCCAAACTGCAGGGGGCGGGATTGATGGGACGCACATCCCTATTTTAGGGCCTGCACACCTGGCGACCGAGTACATAAACTGCAAGGGGTACTTTTCAATGGTCCTGCAGGGGCTTGTGGATCAGAGGGATCATTTCACCAACATCTATGTGGGGTAGTCTGGGAAGGTGCATGATGCTCGTGCATTTTGTAACTCAGGGCTGTTCTATAAGATGCACGGAACCTTCTTCCGTGACCAAAAAATTCAGATCTGGGGTGTGGAAATGCCCACAGTGATCTTGGGGGATCCTGCTTACCCCTTGCTCCCTTGGCTAATGAAGCCGTACACTGGTCACCTTGACAGTGACAAGGAGTGTTTTAATAACAAGTTAATCAGTTGCAGAATGGTTGTAGAATGTGCATTTGGGCGTTTGAAGGGTAGATGGAGGAGTCTCCTCACTAGGCTGGACATGAGTGAGAAGTTCCTCCCTTCTGTGATATCTGCGTGCTGTGTTCTTCATAATGTGTGTGAAGCGAAGGGGGAAGTGGCTAGCTGTGCTCTCTGGAGTAACCTCTAATTAATAGCCTGTTTGTAGTGTTTACTTACAATCATTATTTGGTTCCTCATTTCTGCCCATGTGCTTTGAACTACAGTACGAAAAAGGATGGAGAAGAGGGACATGCAAATAGCATCAAGCCAACTCTGAGTACTCTCCTAAACCTGGACCGAAGTTTGTATGGGGAATAAAACCAGATTCCACCTGATTTCAGATGAGATCCACATGAATCTTTCACACAGCCCTATTCTCTAATCAGACTGTGCCAGACTTGTTCTCTCTTGCATTGGTTAGATCCAGTCCTGTACCCAGGGCACTTAGGCCATGACTGTCCCTCAAGAGCATGTATAGCCAATAAAATCAGGGAGGAAATCATTAAAACATTTATTTGAATGGTAAAATGAACAGTTTTATAACCACGCGGTAAAGAGATTTATCACAATGTACACACTGTTGTGCAATAACACACTTCTATAATAGATGTCTTGGGGATTTAAACCCTCAGGCTTGTATCTAAATGCACTTAAACATTTACCATTAAACCTCACATGGTCCATGATGGCAGTTTTTAGATTGAAAACGAATGATATTCTAAATTCCACAGGCCCAGTCCAGAAAATTGTATTGCATTGGATCTACCAATACACATACACAAAAATGTGTGCACACGCAGCGACATCCATACATGTATATTGCATCACACAGGGCAGATTGTCTACCCCGATCTGCTCAACAACACAGAGCAGAGAACATGCAGTCAAAACTGTAGAAAGTTCTCTGAATGTCTGACGCTCTTACTCGCTCTTACTTATTCTGAGTCTCTTTACTTGCCATTCCCGACACCTGGGTTTTATCAGGAAAAGGAGAGTTATTTTGTGGGAGGGGAAGTGGTAGTGATGGGGAGCTGCTGGCTGCTGTAAATGACACTGGGGTGGAGCAGTGAATTAGGGAGCTCAGCCTCCTCTGCTCTGCTGTGCCCAGCTGGGTGGGGCAAAGAATCTGTCCTCTCAGTGTTTAGCTTGCAGGGGAAGTCATCAGATGTAGCTTTCACTGATCCTGGCCCCATTTGTTAAAAGAATGTAGTTCTGCTGGGTAAGAGAACCTTCTGCAGATATGCTAGATATCTCTTAGAAAAAGGACTGAACATAATGAGGAGCATTGAAAATAGTAATCAAACTTCCTGAAGCAAGACATTTGGTTTTAGTGGATGAAAGCAAGTTTCTTCTTCTTCTTAAAAATATGTATTACAAATGTTGTAAGGAATGTAAAAACAAAATGTAGCACATCATGTAAGTTGCCTGACTAAAATGTTTGCAGAGGGCTGGGAAATGGCATGCCACATAGTCCTTACATATTTTTGAGAGGTCCAGGAAAGGCTGGCAAATATGAGAGACTTTGAGTATCTGTAATTAGGTTGTTAGGACACATTTGTTTCCCTTGTTGCTGGCTATCAGTGCTAGATGCAGTGCTCCACATTTTGCTTCCAGAAGCATTAAAGCAGAAAGCAGCAGTGCTGGCCAAGCATTAGGAAGATGCAGCCATTGTAGTGAAACTTCTTTTACTTATAGATTTGCATGCCCCAACTCTCCCCATATAGGGACAGAGAGAGAGAGAGAAATCTCAAAAACTAAGAAGTTTGTGGTGTCCAAAATTACTGTTATTAATCATGTTTATCATGGTAGTGCCTAAGGACCAGCCAAGAATAGGGCCCCATCGTACTAGGCACTATACAAACACAGATGCCCCTTTCCCTGATGAGCTTACAATCTAAAAAGACAAAACAGGCAGAGGGGTGAGGGTAGCCGCAGAAGACAGAGTGAGCAATGTGATGGCAGCAAACGGCATATTAGTTCTATTTTCATTAGGAGGGGGATCAGCTAAATGGAAAGAATAGAAAAAGGAGGGGGGCAGGGGAGAAAATGGAAAGAGGTGCAGATGTGGAGTGAAGTTGAGGTAAAGAGACTGAGGGAGTGGGAAGAAGAGGGTTAGAGCAAGCAGCCCAACAACACAGAGCAGAGAACGTGCAGTCAAAACTGTAGAAAGTTCTCTGAATGTCTGAAGGCCCCAGCTTTGGCTGCTTCTGCAGCTGCAGCTGTGCCTACTGGCTGGAGTCTCTGGCTGGTTCCTCCCTGTAATTTTTCTCTATGGCTATATAGGTGGTGGTGGGGCTGGAGAGGAACCACCTGGGTCCTAGTGCCCAGAAAGTGGGGCAGGACTTCCAAAGAACAAGCGGTATCAGTGATTCCAGTAGGTGACACACTTCCTCTCTGAATCAGTGCTCCACTGTGCTGTTGGTGGTGTAGAAATGAAGACCTGGCCAGCCACTTGATCTCAAGAAACTTTTGTGAGAGTAGAAGTGTTAAACTCAGAGGCATGGACAATTGTAAACTTGAGATATTACTCTATACAGTGCTTACCTAAGTGCCCCCTGGAATTTCAATTAGATACGGTATTGTCTTTCACGTCACTTCACCAATGTGTAATATTGCTGTGCTCAACTACAAACTGTTGCATTGTCCAACAGATATGCCTTCAGTTTCATGGCACATGAAGTGATCTCTGTCCAAAGGGCCTGATCCAAAGCCCACTGAAATCAGTGGAAAGACTCCCATTGGCTTCAATGCACTTCAGATGACATTCACAGTTTCTCTCTCAATCTATTAAATGTATAATCTGCTTGGGGTCATTTGGAATGAAATATTGCTTTCTTTTGCAAGTGCTACAAAGAACTGTCAGCCTACTTCACTGAAGAGATCATGCACATTTGTGAAGGCTTGCCAAATTGCACGGATCCGCGTCCCCTATACCAGCGAACAAACAGCCCAGATGCATTCCTGGACTTCAGGACATTCACTCCTCAAGAACTACTGGACTCCCTGTAGAAATCTTGATCCAAGACCTGTTAATCTGACCCAGATCCTTTCTGGCTGGTGAAAGAAAGATAAGTACAGGATTTTGAACCTATCTTAAAGATGTTCAATGGCCTGGGCCCAACTGTGATGATCTCGGGAATCTATATATACAGCTTATGAATTCTGTGTAATGTTGGGGACTCTTGGTGTGTAACTGTATCAGGCTGCAGACTCCATTTTGACTGTCAAGTTCTTTACTTTCTCTGTCGTCCTAGAATTCCAAAGGCTGATGGCAATGCGATGACTTAGAGGGTCATGGACTTAAGGGCTCGCCCACTTAAATGGAACTGCTCTAACCAAGAGGCTGGCTCCTACCCAGGAGAACCAATTATCAGTGCAGTCACTTGGTTAGGAACTGGGATCACCTAGAGGCTGATTGAGGACACACCTGGGAGTGGGAAGTTACAAAGAAGGGCAGAAGCTGTTCTATTTGAGGGCTGGCCATTTTCATGAGCTCAAGCTGAGGGAAGCTGCTCCAGGAGACTGATGAGTAGGGCTGCTGATTTGTCACAACGCTCTGATCAAAAATCACGGCACAATCACAGTAAATTTACCATGTAAAAGTCACGGTTTTAGTGACTGCTCTGATTTTTTATTTAAAATGCCCTGCATCAAACACCTGCAGCAGCACCCTCCTCTCCTAATCTTGGCCTGGGTGGGGAGAGGAGGGGATTGCTGGGTGGGAGACAGCACTGGAGAGTGAGCCCACTTTGTACTCATCCCAGGCAGTGGCAGCTCCTGTGTCCCCCAGGGCTGGGCCCGGCTCTTTGCTCCAGGCATTGCAGCCTAGAGTGCCAGGTTGCAGCACCAGGTTTGCCCCCTCTCCCGCCCCTCCCACACCATGATGGAAGGACAGATGGCCAAACCTGAGTGGTGATGCAGTCCTGCATGACAGGTTGCAATGCTGGAAGTGGGGAGCTGGGCCCAGCCCACGTGATAGGAGCTGCAGGGAACTGCTGCTGGGAGGTGAGTCACAGATGCAGCAAAACAAAACGCAATCACAGTATCCATTACTTTTTGACCTTTGTGACAAACCTATGGCCTTACTGATGAGACAGGGAAGAACCCTGCCTACCTGAACTCAGAGAGCCCCACAGAAGCTCCCAGGGAAGGGTGAGCTAGATTGATGTGCGTTGCATTCACGATGTTTGTTGTGTTCTACATGAGCTGAACTCTCTGTGCTTTATGTTCATAAAAAAGCAATGGAGTTTTAGAACCTTGTGCAATGTCTGTCTGTGTGTATTAAGCCTCTACACCTACCACTGCACCCTTGAGGAGATAAACCAGAAAGCTGACACGTTTGGGTGGAGTTCTGGAGAGGATGAGTTTAAGCTATGGGGGAAGCCTGAGGGGGACAGCACTAGTTCCAGGGACCGTGAAGTGAGCTGCAGGGTCTAAACTCTGTACCCTGAGAGCATGCCTACGAGTCCTAACAAAGTGACAGTGCCTGGGCTCTGTTCAGACTTGAGAGGGATCCAGCAGCTGGAAGCCCTCACAGCAGCCTGCATGGCCAAGAGGAAGCACTCGAACAGAGCTGTGACATCAGCATATCTAAAAGATAACTAAAGCTCAGGGATGAAGGTCGTGATGGACAATTCCACGCCTCTGGCACAATAGAATTTACTATCATAACAGTACAGCAAAGTACCATAGACAGAGCTTCTCAGAGGCTAGTTAGAGACTACGGAATGAACCAGGAGCTAAGGACCATCACAGATCTCACCACCTTCTGCTCCAAGTGCAAGACTCACTTCTTCATCGTGCCTTCACTATCAATCACAGAGCATGTATTTAAAAAAAGACTTCCAAAACACTACACTGCCCTGCACACACAATTCTCTCTCCTTGGGGAGAGGATGAGAAAAAGAACAAACCACCTGTGAGAGATGGTAGTCCCACCACTTAATGCACTGCAGGAAGGTGCTCAGTTTCTACAGTTGTGAGGGTGCTATTAGAAGCTATCTAGCAGGGGTGGCCAAACTATGGCTTGGGAGCCGCATGCGGCTCTTTTACAGTTAAAGAGCAGCTCATGGCATCCCTTATGCCCCCCCATTCTCCGCCTACCAGATTGGGGTGGGGAGCTTGCAGCAGGGTGGTGGGGCTAGAGGATTTTGCCCAGTGGGGAGAATGGTCTCAGGGGGTCAGTAAGTTTGGCCACCCCTGCTATACAGAATACAGTAGGTTGGTATAATCTGAATTTTGTTCTACTGCATCAGAAGCAACTGATTAACTTGAGATAATTCCCAAATTAGGGATGGCATTGATGCATCTTGCTGCCAAAATATGCATGTTGCTGACTATATAAAAATATGTTACACTCTACTTTGTGGTTAAACTGAAATCTTTTTTGTTTTTAATTGGACCATGACTTTCTTCATTCCTAAGCTGTGACCTGCTAAGACATGTTCTTTCCATAGAAACAAAAAGATCATTATACCCACACAAATAGATTTTAAATTTCAACAGAATCATTTTTTACTTGCTGAGTGTCTCATTTAATACAAACACTATCCCACTAGTGATTTGGAAACACTATTCTCCCGTCTTTTACCAAAATACTACTTTTATACAGGTGCTAACCTGCAATATCCATTGCAGTGTTTCTCAATGCTTTTCTGTCACCATTCAAGCCCAGGGTTTGAGCAATCATGGTTTCATTCAAATTCAATGGTTTCACATGACTTTTTAAAGTCTATGACTGACATAACTGAACTCCCATGGCTAATTAGTCTGTCCCAGTCATTACTTCAATGAGACATGTAATAAATTTCCATTATATGTTTCAGTAAGAAAGCTGAAGTCCACAGACAGATTACCCTAGATTAATGTATAACAAAGAAATTAATCGATTCTGCACATGGAACAGGAAAAGGAGCATTTCTAATTGTCCAACATTATTGGTCCCATGAAAAGTGCATACCCCCAGAACATTTCCTATACTTTGAAACATAGGGCACGTCCTAATAAACCAACCTTATGGGAGATGTATGTTATTACTGAGATTGATAGCTATATCTAGATATCTGAATTATATATTGTATTACACTTCTCAATTTCTGTCTAATTTTGTTATGAATAAACTTTGCTCATGTTCCTGAGTAAACAATCACCAGCGTGGTTAAATTATAATAAGTACTAGAAATGTGGCATCACCAACCCAACCAAATAAATATCAATGTGTATTTAAGCAACTCTAAAACAGCACATTTGTCCCTCTCCAATCTGTTCTGATTAAGAGTAGGAAAAATCTGCTAAAAAATCTCCCCACTTGCGCACATGAACCACTCCCCCACCCTCCAAGGTTTGATGCTTTCTGAAGCTCCTGTCCCAAAAAATCCTACAGAGTGAGATCTCTTTGAGGTTTTAAGAGCACTAGACAGTTTTCAGCTCATGCTTCCACACAGGTCTATAAATCCAAATTAATGCTCACCACCAGCTCTAATTTGGCCCCAGGGAATGTCAACAGACTGGACTTCCTGCTGGGAAGGTGTAGTAAAATGATATGGTGGGACTTTCAAAAGTACTCATCATTGGCCTAGCTCTGTTCCTATGAATTCAATGAGAGCTGTAAGAATCAATAATCATTTTGGAAAATGTGATGATTTTCTTGGGCTAATTTTAGCAGCTTTGGTCTCTTGTCTGTTCTCAGCTAGCTGTGAGAAAAAACAATGCACTTACAGAGCATCATGAAACTGACCACAAAAGTGCAGACTCAATGATAAATCAAACAGATCAAAGGCAGGCAGAGGAAACAGAATACCTTCAAAAGAGACTCCCTTATTGTTGAGAGGGTAAATCATATAGTGCTTCACCGTATCCCACGGAAAAATGAGCAACTATAGTGAGATAAAATCATTGGGTCAATTCTCTCCTCAAACACATGCATCCAAAGAGAATTTGGCCAGAAGTGTAGCTATTAGAGGCTAGAGCTACTCATAGACTACAGAAGTTGAATTAAAGTAATGGGGACTTATTCTCTGTTCATTACTCAGGTTTCACACTATTGTAATTCCAGTGATGTAAACTAAACTATTCCTGATTTACACTGGTATGAGAAGATAATGAGGTGTTTATCTGGGATGCTGCGGACCATGAGGACTGCAATTTGCCTCTCTCGTAAATTTATTTTGAAACCTTTTCCTGACCAATTTGCTTCGGGCTATGGCTACATTGGAGAGCTTGCATCGGCACAGCTGCACCAATGAAGCTGTGCCTCTGTAAGCTCTCCAGGGTAGCCACTCTATGCCAACGGGAAAGAACTCTCCTGTCAACTTAATTACTCCACCACTAATGAGCAGAGGTAGCTGGGTCGGCAAGAGAAGCTCTCCCGCCGACATAGCGTTGTCCACACTGGCGCTTACGTCAATGTCACTTATGTTGCGTAGGGGGGTGGCTTATTCACACCCCTGAGCATCCTAAGTTATACCATCATAAGCGGTAGTGTAGACATAGCCTTGCAAGTTGATCTGATTAGAGATGACCAACAAATTATGACAAATAATTTATTCACCAAAAGATGCAGTTTCAGTCAACCTGAAACTATTTGTGACTTCATGTTGAGTTTGCCAATACTTTTCACTGAACTGAAAAATGAAAATGGTTACATAATATGACAGTGGTGAGGGCACTCATCTGTGATGTAGAAGGCCTGGGTTCAATGTACTTGGATCTACGTCTTATAGGAGACTCCCATAGCCAGTAAGCTAAGTGTCTCTCTGTCTCAGCTGTTCCACTTCATATTGCTAGTAGCCATTGAACCAGGAACTTGAGTCTCCCACCTCTCAGAGGAGTGCCCTAACAACTGGGCTATAGAGTCATTCTCACACTCTTTCCCTCGCCCAATCACTATTCATAGTAGCAATTTGTAGTCACTATTCCTCCCCTCCCTGCATTCTGTAACTTTGCTTTTGTTAAAATGACCAAAATTAAAGCAAAGAAGCAAACAGGAAACAGAGCTGAGTCAAACAAAACATTTCATCTGACCTGCCTCACAATGTTTCCCAACTTTTTAATTTACTGAAAGTTTTGAAAAAATTTGATTTTGGTTTGACTAAAAATTATTTTTTCTTCAATTTTTCAGAATTGCCAGCCAATCAAAAAGCCATTACCTGCTTATCTCTATACCTAATATACCTCCAAGGTGGAATGACATTGTCCCCATACATGGTGTCTATGCCATAACAATGCCATAACAACTAATTGGCTGCCATAAATCATATTCATTGACATCTTGGAAAGGTATCATGAAAAAAATAAGCTTGTTTTTTTAACTTCATAAAGTTTAACCTGTGTTTGAAATTTTGCTTGGGCAGAAGAGATTTAATGCTAGGCTTTAAGTTGTAAGGATTCAGTTGGATATTTCACATTACATGATACATGACAAGCCCTGAAATAACCCAGACCATTCTAACCTGATTACTCCAAGGTTAAAATGTATTCCTGCAGAGGATTAACATCTGCTTGTAATCATAATGAGATATTCTCTCAGAACTTGTTGATTATCACTTTCAAGGAGAAGAAAGACCTAGGTTTGTTTTAAGCAAATCTGCTAATTATAGTGCTGTCATGAATAGCAAGATTGTTGAATAGGGTTTTAATCATCTGCCTCTGGGCCAAGTTTATTTATTTATTTTTGTCCTGCACTGAATAAATAAATACTCCTGGATACATACAGGGCTAAAATTTCAGAAGAGTCATCTCTCTTTTGCAACCCACAAAAGTAACCTCTGCAAAATGTATTTCTGCAAATACCTAACTGCAGGCACAAATCAGATGATTCAAAACACAGTTACTTAGATTTATGTTTACAATTTATTTTGCATGTGCAAAAAAGTGGGTTCAAACTGTCTAAGGGGCAGCATTATTTCTGTGGTCTTTGCACCTACAGTAAAATTGTGCTTCAAAAATGTAGGTGCAAATTTTGTGCATGCTAGCTGTACTCACACAAACTGTTGTCAAGTCTCAGCCTTTTTAACAATGTACCATTTGAGAAGGTATAATCAAGACTACATCTTAGACAATATACCCATGTAGAGATGTGAGGGGGAGTGATAAACCCCCTGCACTCCTGCATGGGCTTCATGGCCTTGCGTCTAGGCACACAGAAGTTGGACTATTTGTTCACTGGGTGGAGGGGGGCAGGAAATGGCAACACTTTGGTTCCACCCCTGCTACTCACTGGCCAAAGCAGCTTGAACCAGAGCCGCGTGTGGAACGGGAATGAGGATAGTAATGTACTGATGGTCTAGACCAGCAGTAAGCTACTGTTTTACAGGAGCCCAGAAAAAGACGCATGTTTGGAATTGTTCCTCAGAAGTGTCCTCTGAGTCACAATGCCTTCTAAGGCTACTCCTGGTATCATGCAGCCTGCACACCACACCTTGCTCAAAGTTGTTCCTGAAACCACAATGTAGCTTTTATTAATATGGGATCTTTGGGCTTGATCCTGTAAAGTATGTGAGTAACTTTACTCAGCTGAGTAGTTTCATCACAGTCATTTGGATTATTCATCTGAATGAAGTTACTCATGTGTTGTTTGCGGTGTTGTAGTTGTGTTGTTCTAAGGATGTGAAAGAGACAAAGTGGGTGAGCTAATACCTTTTATTAGGCCAGCTTCCGTTGGTGGAAAAAAGCTTTCCCAAACCTGAAGAAGAGCTCTGTGTAAGAATGAAAGCTTGTCTCTTTCATCAACAGAAGTTGCTCCCATAAAAGATATTACCACACCCACCTTGTCTACTCACATGTCAGTGTTTGCAGGAACTGGGCTCTTGAAATGGTCTATAATTGTTCATGTGTTTGTTTATTCATTGCTTTCTATTTACACATAAAGTTTAAAAACTATCTTTTAATGGGCTTATTGTGGATTTGTATTGCAAAGAATAATACACTCTCTTTCCCTCACATTCTTGGCGGCCAAGATTCTATTACTCTATAAGATGTTTCACATTATTTAAAAAAATTGGATTTCCACATTTTAAGGAATTATAGGATCATTTTGTAAATTGGATTAGAATGAAGAGGCTTAACA
Organism: Emydura macquarii macquarii; assembly: GCF_026122565.2. Classification (NCBI taxonomy): domain Eukaryota; kingdom Metazoa; phylum Chordata; order Testudines; family Chelidae; genus Emydura; species Emydura macquarii. The sequence goes on along the minus strand of NW_027132813.1, from coordinate 22,914,060 downwards.
TTTTTTAGTAGTTTTATACAATATAAAGACATCATTGTAGGATTCTATGGGCAAATTGAATGTTTACATTGAACTTCTCTGACCACCCAGAAAGGACCTTGACCAAAGTGTTAAGCAGTAGCTTGTACATACAGAATAACTCTGATCGCTTTTCAATTGCTTCAATGAGATGTAATGCTGTATTACTCGAGTTACAAAATTGTAACCTGCATAATTGTAATGCTGCAGCCCTCACCAGAAAAACATAAAGCTTCAGTTAAATTTGCTGATGTACATGCTATATATTTTTATTTTCAACTTCAGTAAGGGTCCCCTCCATCCCTACAATATATTACTCAGTGTATTTAGCCAACAGTTATCTGAAAGCCTTGGGCTGCATTAATCTGCTGAGCTGACTCATTTAATTGTAAAACAAGTTTGAAGATCAATGCATGATAAGTTCCATACACAAGAATCTTTTCAACCAAGGCATAAGTACAGAGCAATAACAAACTGATTTACTTTGACCAAGAATAACATGCAGATGTTACATCTGCAGTTTCAACTGCACTGCAGCTAAATGAGCAGAACACAGATTTATGAGTGTTTAAACTCTTACTCTTATGATCAATGTCAGAGACTTAGCATGATATCCTTTTACGCAACTACTCTAATATTACTTATAAAAGTTTAACTAGCAAGTGAGTAAGAGAAGATTTCCAACTGTTTTACCATTGGAAACTGTATGACTCTTCTTGTAGCTGGCACCAAAAAAAAAAAAAAAAAGTCAAACAAACCAAACCACAACGTTAGAAGCTTCAGGATTGAAAGGAAATCCTTTTGCCATTTACATTAGTAAAAATTAGTTTTAAAGGCCTCTAGAAACTTTGTCAAGACTAAGTGTTAGTCAAACCAAAAAGCTGTAAGCCCACATCTCTCTATTTTCTTTTATGGTATCAACTTTAAGTTTTATGTGCCCACCCTGTTAACATCAATTAATGCTGACTAAACTAAAACTAGCTAAACTTTAATATTGTCTTTGTTTAGCCCTTTGTATGCAAACACTTACATGCTAAACACTTTTAAAGGTCTTCAATTTTGCTGAGTAAATATTGACTATTAAGATGAAAGATAGTCATACCTGTGTTTTAATTACCTTAATTTTAAATAATTGCCTTTATCTCTTACTTATCTCTTTCTATTGTTTGAGGTGTCAGAAAATGAGATGTTTTTAGAACAGGTGGAGTTTGACCTTTAACTTTTCGACTCTTGAATTTCTTCTTGATTGGTAATTAAGTGAAATTAAGGGGAAACCGGAGAGACATAGTTATGTTTTTAAGGAACCACACTGTCCACGTGTACTTTTCCAGAACACAAATTGGTAAGGACACAATTCTTCCATAGGACTATGTCTTTTATTTCCAGGAAAATGGTATGTAAAACATGATAACACTGACAAGAACCTGCATACGAATCCTGGGGTCTCATTCTACAACTCCACGAAAGTTTATGGATTTTGAGAGTATTAAACTCCTCACAGAGGTACCCAGTACCTGGCAAGAGTGGGCCTAGATTCCCTGTTCCTGGTACAATGTGAGGGGGAAACATCCAAACAGTTAGTTCAGACAAGAATCCAAAAGTCCAAATGCTAATCTGAATCTTACCCTCAACCTCGTGAATTTGGACTACTGGGAATCTATTCTGTAGTACTGACTCAGGTCCAAGTCTCACCGAACTCCGGGGGAATTATATCTTAAACCGTACTACAGGGATAAGGCCCTCCACTTAGAAAAAGATTCTTTGACAACCTTTTCTGTATTGTCAGAATAGTCTTTCTCACAGTATATTTCAGCACAGCTGGAACTAGAAAGTGCAGAGCTGAATTGAAAATTAAAAGTAATGAAGGGACAGAATTATCTGCACTTTGGGTTTTAGGCTGGGTTTGGGAGCAAGGCTCAGCTTGCGTCTTATTTTTTCCAACTGATTCCCTACCCCTAGTGTTTATGAATTCATCTTATTACTTTGTAAAAGTATACATGTTCCTCTTATGGTCCAATTTCTATTACTCGTACGTACATTGAGTAATACATTAATTCTTTAAATAGAAACTAATGTAAAGTACCATTCAACAGGAGTATGGCAGACAGAATCTAGCCTTTTAAAAGTACTACACCACTGCAAAAAATAAAAGAATCTATGGAGCCTGGTATTTGAAATACTGCTGTTGACCTCCATTTTATTTAATAATATATTTACTATGCAGAAATGGGCTAAAGAAATTCTATTTACTCAAGGTTACAGGACACACTTTAAAAAACAAGGTACATCATGTAGCATGTCATAATGACGTGAATAACTGATCTGGGGGAAAATTCTCTACTATCATAATATGGAAGGAATCGTATCTGTGAAGAATGTAAAAATATGCCCCTTATGAGGGGCAACCCCGCTCCCTGCACTGCTACACACATCTTCAAAGTAATCTTCAGTTGCTCCTGCGTTGGGCATGAACAACTGTGCTTATCCTAAATGGCTGCTGAGCACCAATATTTTTGTACAAGAGTGACTGGCAAAGTTCACGCCTTTTCCACTAATCCAATTATTGATCACAGGTCACAATCTGGAACAGGGACCCATTGTGCTGGGTGCCAGAAATGCTCAGGTGTTGGGGAAAACTTCCGAAAAAGACATCCTCACCTGCAATATCTCTTTGTGCACTTGCTGCCATGCACAACCACCATCTGGTAGTTATTCAAACTACTTTTACCTTACTGTACGTTAGCAAATAGAAATAATTTCTTTGGTAAACAACAACAGAATCAAGTGCCACAGTCATAAGTAATGGCAACAAGCACCCATCTCCTCAACAAGAAATCTAAAGAGAGAGCAGGGAATGTTCCTTCAAAGGAACAGAGAAAAAAAATCAAGAATGACAGATCACATTGCAGAAATTAAATAATCTATTCAATTTGACTGGCAAGTGAATAGGAGACCAAAATCAGAGGCCAGCTGAAGATAAATCAAATCCTTCCACTCCAATATCAGCTCTTGAACAATCAAATAATTTCTTTGCAGGACAAAATTTTGGATCTTGAAATCACATATAGAAATAACCTAAGGATCTTAGTTTTTCCCTTACAATGTGAAACATTTCTGTAAAGTATTGCTAATCTTAATTTATCTTCAGGTTTCAGTTTCGATAACAAGCACAAAGAATGCAAACTAGCTAGAGCTGAAACTTTGGAGCATCCAGTTCCTGAAACATATAAACAAAAAAAAATGTTGTAAAGGCAAATGGTCTAAATTATTGGATAATGTTCACTCCTCATTCTCTACCCCTAACCATTAACAAGTAAGGATACTCCACAGTGCTTAATTTGTAATGAAAGAGATGCGGGGGCTCAACCAATTAGGTGCCAGGGCTCAAGACATTTTTTTACTTTCATAACTGACATGGCAAGTCTAGAGGAACTATAAACTGCCAAGCCTAGAGGTGCTGAGGCTCAGCCCAGGCAAGCCCTGGCACAAATTAAGCACGGATATTCCAAAACTGTAAGGATGTATGGGGAGATTTTGAAAGGGACTAATGGCAGTTCTGTACCCGATTTCTACTTACTTTCATTGGAAGTCAGGTGCCTCATTGCAATTAGTGCCTTTGAAAATCCCATATTTAATGAAGAAAAAATGAGGCAAAGATGTTAGCAAGGAAAGATAAAAACATTTAATGAACTCTTCCCCCATGTCTTTTCATAGAAGTATGTGAGTTTTGTGTTCTTGAAAGGTTCTGGACTGACAGTCCTGGTAAAAGGAGTCCTCTATGCACAAAAAAGTGCAGTTTGGTCTACATGCTATTCTGAACAGCTTGGATAAGCTACATCAACCTTGACGTGTATGGCCCATATCAGTCTCCAGGCCCATTCAGTCCTTGGCTTGTCTACTTACTATGCCCACAAAGTTGCCTAGTAGGGTCAGCTGTGGTGACAATTTCTTATATTAATTTATATTGATTTCTTATATATCTGATTTCTTATATGCATCCAATTAGCATTCTCCAGAGATTTTGAATGTTATATCTCAACTCCTCTGTGAAATGTGTACTGACTATCATACTGGCTAGTTATTTTAACAAAGTATTTGATCTTCTCCTAGATAGGTATGGGGTAGTAAGAACTTCAAAACATGCTATATGATTTCTATGAAAATAGTATTTCTGTTAAGGTGACCTCAGGAATTATGCTGGCAAGTTCAGTAAATGCACCCATGGATCAAATCTGTGCAAGCAAATGTGGGGTTTTACACATGTCAATGGAGGAATTTTGCAAGTGTATTAATATAGCCCCCTTCAAAATTTGCTCCATGGAGGCTAAATAACTGAATAGGGAGAGCTCATACTGTACATTTTATTATCCAGCGGATAAAATATATCAATATAGCTGTCAGTGCCATCAATTTATCCAATAGTGCTCATATTAATATAGAGATAATAGACATATGCACAGGCACCTTTAGATGATATATGCATGTATCTCTCCAACATGAGAATGTCAGACAGTTTTTCACTCTAAGAAATAAAAATATCCTTACACCATGATGAAGCATGAATCCAAAACTATTCTGTGTGTAGGCTAAGGTATTCGAATAAAATTAAGCTTTACTTCTATAATCAACAATACTCTACTGACTTTAACAGAGCTAGGCCAATTTAAACCAGATGAGGATACGGCCCACAGTGTGGAAATACCCATATTTGGTTTGCTGCATTACTCAAGTGAGCTATTATGCCACTTGTCTAAGAAACTTAATCAGGAGAAATTACTACATTAATGTCTTCCTTTCCTGTCTCAATATGTTTAACTGCACAGTTAACTGCATCAACTGCCTGATGTGATAACATGGTATCGAGGTTGTAGGATGGCAGATCACTTCTTTGTTTGTTGAACTTTATTGGTATGGCACAGAATGACAACAAATGGATATGGCATGAAGTTTTACATCAACTCGGCATATAAAAGCTAAAAAACAAAAATGCCATCTCAGAACTGATTTCCTTTACAGCAGCGCTGATAACAAAATTTTAAAATAGCAGTATACATGTTAAAATTTGAATTTGCTTTTAAAGAGAAATTCCTGGATTTTTCCAATTCAGATGTCAGCCCCCTTGCTTCTTTTTTTTTAAAACGACAAGTTAAACATTTGCATTCTCTTTTAGGAGAACACTCTGATGCCTTGTTTGGTCAGTTTGAAAGAGAACATTGTTTCGAGCAAAGGCAAGCCCTGACCTGACTCGGGCAGTGACCTGACATAAATAAAGGAGTAGCAACTAGCAATAGTGCAACAAACACTTACAAAGGGGGAGGAGGGGTCTTGATGGAAATGAGAGAACTGTTTTATACAACTCTCTAAACCCTAATCAATGGAAACATTTTGTGTGTTGTTTCTGAGAAATCAATGCTAAAAGCCTTGGCTACAGACCACACCTTTTATTGATGCCATATTGTCTCAAAGGCACTACCACTGGGAAAATAAACTAGTCTTGCTTGCCTTAATTATAAAGATATATTTCTAGAAGCAGGAACCTGGTCATCCCATCCTTAGGAGTTTAAAAGCAAGAGAAACACTCACCCATACACCCATACTTAACGCTACCTGCAGTGACACACTGAAGAGAAAAATTGAAAAAATGGAATATGCCTTTAAAATCAGTTTAATCTAATCCAGAACCACAAATACTATTATGCACCAATCATAATTGTATAGTTATTGCACAGTGTCACGACAGCGTAGAGTTGGGTGCCTTAACTGTATTTCCTTCCCTTAACTTGTTTGGATTTCTTTTAAGTTTAAGTTTAACTCTGAATTTCCTGGGTTTGTACATACTTCCTAAATGTATCATTCTAGACATGGCAAATGATAACTGAAGGTGTTAGTCCCAGATCAAGAAAAAACAGATCTAAAAATAGCTTTTTAATTGTGATTTTGAGATAATTTTAATAAGTTTTAAAGGGACTACAAAATATTTCACATCCAAAAATACACTATAAATATATAAATTAATGGTTTCCTATACATTTTAATGCAGTATAACAAAAACAGCTAAATATCTATAGTTAAATGACTAGGGGTATATCAACAATATTAACAAGTGATAACCAAGCCAGTTTTCTATTAATTTATTATCAGTACTACAGTAACACCTATTGGTCCAAAGTGTTGGATATTATACAGATACATAATGAAAGACAGTCCCTGACCTGAGGAGCTTACAACCTAATTGTATTTACTAGCCTCCAGTCATCTGATTGCCCTAAGGCCACAATTTATTATCCAAACACAAAAAACTCATGAAGTAACTCAAAACAAAGCTATTCCCCCGGACCAAAGCAGGCTGCAGTCCCCAGATGCTTTTTTCCCCCTTGTTTAAAGTCTCTTCCTTTAGGCTACAGTTGAGTCATTGACAGGCAGGTAGCCCATAACCCTTTCTTGTGTTTTTTACCCTGTCACATAGGCAAAGAGATTTTCAAAGATACATTGAGTAAGGATATTAAAAAATATCCCCTTCTCTGGATATTTACAACTTTAACAGTTCCACTCTACTTGGCAGTGGTGAGGCCTCAGCTGAGTACTGTGTCCTGTTTTGGGCACCACACTTTAAAAAAGACATGGACAAACTGGAGAGGATCCAGAGGAGAGCAACAAAAATGAGAAGTTTAGAAAATCTGACCTTTGGGGAAAGGTTAAAAGAATTGGCCATGTTTAGGCTTACAGAAGAGAAAGCTGGGAGGAACAAGGTAGAGTGTAGTTTTCAAAAACACTCATCTGCTGGCAGAAATAGAAGTTTTAACAATGACTTCAACGAAAGGAGTTAGGCCAATGTGGAGCACTTTTGACAATCCCACCCTGACATTATAAATAATATTTGACATGACTATTGTTATTGTGTAGTAATATTTTTTTTCCAAATACAATTATATGGACATCTTTTGTCAAGACTTTAGTTTAAGAACAATACTTAGGGTGCCATTAATCTGATCATGGGCCATGACAAATATTATTGTTAATGTGATTTCATAACAATGATTAATCATTTGACTTAGGGAGGCTGTTGTCTTAGCAAATGTAATAACTATAATAAAAATAATATGAGGTAGTACAAAGAATGACCTGTTGTTCACAGAAATGAAACCAACAAGAGGACAAATTGGTAGAATATACAGTATCTGGTCAACAATCCTCAGTGCTGATAGACTGAGCAAATACTGCTCTATATCCATGCTAATGAACAACTAGAAGGTAAAACATTCTCCAACTGTTTGTATTTCAGCACTGAATTGGCTATTTGGTAGTGGCAAAAGATCACTTGGGCCCTAGTCTTGCAATCAGATCTGCATGGATAGGTGATTGTTCCCTCATGGAGCCTCATAGAAGTCCCATCACACAGATCTATTTAAAGATCAGGTATATAGGCAGCACGTTTGCTTCATATTCCAATTTACAACAAACCTCATTGCAAAGGTTTGGTGAAATCCTGGCTCCATTGAAATCAATAGCAAAGCTCCTATTGACTTCTTTGAGGCCAGAGTTTCACCACTTAATGCCAAATTGTATGTTTTATAATCAAGAAAAACTAAATGGGAGTTTTGTTCAATGAAAGACAGTCCCGTTAACTTGAATTCATTGAAGTAAAGAAAAACCATTGCAATGTTTATAATAAAATGACTTTTAGTCTTCTGATAGTTGGTTTTCAGTGTCTGTTCAGCAACTAAAACACAGACTATAGAGGGAAAGCAGCAAAACTGACTTTACATAAAGAGCTTTCAAATGAAAAGCAAACATACTGGAAAAAATAGAGAACTATTTTTAATTACAATCATTTTGGTGTTACATGCAACTACTGACAGTACAAAAATATCAGGTAAAAATGTGATTTTTAATTTGACACTTTTACAGTGTCCTTTTAAGAACTGTAGAATATATCCCCTTGTGGCTGTACAAACCATTTGGAATCTCAAACTGGTCTAAACTCATCCTGAGTGTCACATCAATATGGTCCTCCTTCTTAGCTCAATTTAGATAAACCCTTTAATATGCCCATTTGGCCATCTGTATTCATTCTAATCTCACAAAATCCCACTTGGCAAACAGCAGCAATAGAGAGAATGTAAACCTGCCACAATCAACGAGGACTTTACTTATTGGTTAATCTTCAACCTGTATAAACAAACACAATTTGATCTCTGACCATTGTTGAAAACTGGAAGTTTCATGGCATTATTTAACCAACTGTGTTTGTTTTAAAGGATTACCTCATTCTGTTCCCTTTTCTGTTCACCCCCATTTGCTACAACTTCTTTTCGCCATAGTCTGCATGGCCTTTTTCATTACTCTAAATTTACCCTTGATCAATTCCACCAAAGGGTGGTATTCAAATTTGATCCTACAAGGCATTGCTCATGGGCCTTTGATTTAAATAGCCGACCATGCAGGCACAGGAGTCAGCCTATGGGCTACATACTGAAGGATCAGGACCTTTGTCTCTACATCAGTCAAGTTCACACAAGTTCACACCCGCAACTGCAAAGTATTTCAAATTATTTATTCATTTAAATCTTTTTGCAATGAAATGATCAGAGACTGAGTAAGGCTGAGTCCATCTTCACTTTCCTCCCCCCAAATCTCAGACAAACTATTTAGGTAATCTCAAATGCACTTATTTGTTACAATGAAACATGGTGTTAAATATGAAACGTTACATGTCAAAAGCACATGAGCAACTATTGGACAGGAAAAACGCTATTTGGCCCTAAAAGCCTTCAGTCGATACTATTGATACTTTGATTGCTTTACTTAGCAATTTATTCTAGGATGTGTACTACCTGAGATAAAATATTTCTGTTGAAACTACTATTTACCCCTAATATTTTTGCTTATTTTACTCCTGTTTTCAACCTTTCACCAAGATGGACTATTTTTCATTGCATTTTGTCAATCTCCTTCCTAATTATAAATGATACACATGCTTGAAATGAGAAATCATCTAAAATTATCACCCTATCCTTCATTTTTCCAGGTCAATTCTATCCTACATATGGAAATGTAAACACAATATTCTAGATGAGCTCTAACTACAATGTGCTGTGTATATCAAGATCATTTTATTTGGATTGCATTTTGCTACAGCCCAACCTCCTAGGCTTTTTCCTTCTCCCACCTCTCTTTTTTTTATCTGTACATTGGGCTGATGGCATCAAGAGTTTTTCTGCAACCAGAATTCTTTTTTTCTGATCAGTACACTGCACGACTGTCCCATTTAATACATAATCTCTATTCTAGGTGCTTATATTACATATGCCTACTTTAAATTGCATCTTTTTTTTTTTTCTATTTTCACCCAAACACTATTTGCATATCTATGATATATTATGAACAAAAGACGCCATGAAACTAAATCCAAAGCTATCTGATCTTTTGTCAGAGAAGTTACCATTTATATTTATAGTTCTTAATTTCCTAGTTTTGTGGCAGCTTTTTAACTAGCAGTATATTATACTTTTCCATATCATTCATGACTTCATTTGTTATCTAATAACCTTCAATTGATGTTGTCAATGTTTTGGAAATCAAAGTGTATAACAGGCTCTGCATGTCTCCAATCCTCCAAGCATTGGTATCCTTGAAAAGTTGCTTCTTAGCCATACTGGCTATTTTTATTCAAACTATTTCAAAGTGATCCTCCAAAAACTGAATCAACTATGCTCCCTGATAATGTAAAATGTTTTTACAACTGATGACAAGCTAAGTCTGTAACTGGTTTAATTTTGTAACCACTTGCTGTAAATCTTCCTTAATATTTTTATTTTTATTTATATTTTCCCCCACTCCCCAGGCCCTTGAAAATTGAACTATAACCAGAGAACTGTTAAAAATAAGAGATGGGACAACATAAAACCCTAGATCCTAACATACCCCAAATATAATTGGAATTCAAATTCAGATGTGAACTTTGTGGCTTGGGTCCATGCTATGGCTCTTTAAAATGTGAACCTCATGTCTACTTCAGACTTCAGTTGTTAAAATACTAGGTGCATTCCTATGCTCCTTTACTTAGGCAAAACCCCACTTTTGACTCCATTGGGACTTCTGTATGATTAATGAACAGAGGATCAGACCCCAAGTTGTGATCAATCAGTTCCATAAGTTCTTCAGCCTTGTTTATAATACTTGTCTCATAGCAACAAATTAGGAAAAGAATAACCTTTTGATCATTTTAACTACTTAGTGTACCCCTTATGCAAGCTGTTGCCAGCAGCAAAAAGGGTCAGGCTCAGTTATCTTGGAATTCCTTCTGAAAACATAACAAATAACACCAGCTCAAGCCCAGAAGCCTGGGAAAATTAAATACCTTCCTGGGCACCCTTGAGAGGCAATACTTCCCCCACACAAGGAATGAATCCATTGTAAACTCTTTTGGGAGGAAAAGAGAAACAGAATAAACTTGGGAAAGCCAGTAATAATTAATCAATAATATGTTTATATCTGTTAATTAAGACTCAAACCCTTCCCCCACCCCCAAATCTTGGCCATAGTATGAAACTCAATCCTCCATTCATGGCTGTATGCATCCAACACGGTGGTATGTTTCTGTAATAGCCAATTCTCTCCCCCATCCTTTGCTGCACCCCTATTCATTGTTTGTTGTCCAGGATTTCTAGAGATCAAGTTTGGGAAGATCAATCAACAGTCCCTAAGGAAAGTGCTGCCCCAGAAGTTCTTCTACCTATCTCAGTAGTAGAGATTGATTGTTAGGTAGGAAACCCTAACTAAAATTCTACTCCATCTGCCAGCTCTACACTGTTTTTTGAAAAATTTTCAGAGAGCATCAGTAATATATAGGACCCAATATATAGTCTTTCCTACCAGAGACATACTCTCCCTCCCTCTAAATAAAAATTCTCACACACCCCCCCTTTAGCTGGGCTTTGCTACCCAACGCACCAGACTGTGATTTTGTTTACAGTGACCCCTAAGTCCAAGCAAAATGGGTGCAGTTCTTTCTTGCCCTTTCATTACTTGACAGGGATAATAATATTTTATTGCTCCCAAACATAAAACTTAACTGAATTTTGACCAAAAATGCCCCCAAACTGTCACATAACAGAAATGCTAATCAGGCCTGGTCCATTTGGTAACTTCCCCTTGCTCACCAACAGATGTTGGCAGAGTGCTCCCTCCTTTATGCAGCTTCTGTTCATCTGGAATTCTCAGGCAGCTTTGCACTAAAACTGGGTGAACTTTTCTGCAAAAATAGTTTATTCACCAAAATAAAATGCACTTTTAGTCGATTCAAAACTTTTTACAAATTTGCTGTGAATGTGCTGAATAGTTTGTGCCCCCGTGTTTTTTATGGGGACAGGAGCACCACTGTCAGGACAGTTGGAGGCGGGGAAGCTGCTCTCCTTATGATTTTCAGATTATATGATATGGTAATCTTCTGGGATGTGGAGATCTGTGTCCCATCCCTCCCCCCCCTCCATGTGGAAAAGAAGAAATTTGAACTTCCACATTCCAGGACTGTGCCCTGGACAGTTAGCTAGAGGATATTCTGGTGCAGCTGTCTCTCCTGTTGAAACTGTTCCACTTTGTATAAATAATTAAATAGGCCAGTGGTTTCCAACCTTTTCGCTGCTGCAGCACACCTGAAGCTCCAGGGGTCTTCTCCCCACCCCCAGTTGGTGGCGGCAGGAGGGGAGCGGAGAGGGCAGAAGAGCCAAACCATTGTTCAGACAGGAGGGGAGGAGGGAAGAGAGGGAGATTGAACTCTAAGTGGTTGCTCCACCCTTGGAGGAGGTGTGGCAGTGAGGCAGACGGCCAATCAGAAGGTGGCTCTACCCCTCCCTTGTTCTCACATGTATTTTTTCAAAAAATTCCGTGACACACCTGTTCGGGCCTGACAGCGCACCACTGTGCCATGGCACACTGGTTGGGAAACACTGAACTAGGCAAAGGCGCAGGGACTTGAACTTGGATCTTCTACAGCCTCACAGAGCACCCTTGCCACCAGTCTATAAAGCCATTCTCACCCTTTTTTTCTGGTTCCAAGACAATTCGTAGTCATTTTTTATGACTATGACTAGTCATTAGAGCTGGGAAAGAGGTTTTTTCAATTCATTTACATTTTTTGCAAATTTCTGATTTGATTTGACCCTAACCAACTTTTTGGAACTACAAGAGAACCAAAATCTCTCTTCTCCCAGTGTCAATAGCAAGCTCCCTACTCTAGGGCTTCATGTCCCAGGGTTTACATTAGTAAATCAGCTTTAAAATGTAATCTGGCTCTTTAGATCTACATTAGGTTTTACAAAGCTATTAATATGTAAATTATTAACACATTATAATTCAGTTCTGGGCTTTCCGAAGCCAAATTTTCTTATCTATAGAACTATTTCTTGAATTACCTTAACTCATTTTCAAAAGCTTGCATAGCATCTCAATATAACTTGACTGCAGTAAAACACAACAAGTGACTTTCAGACAATACAAATTTGGGGCTATATTCCCAAAGGATTTAGGTGCCTAACCATAACTTTAGACACCTAAATCTCAGAATCAAGCCTCACTGGGTGTCACAAAGGCCATTGCCAAGCCCTGTAGGTGTCTAACCTCACTTGGTGCCTAGGTTTTTGCATTAAATGTTACCTAGATACCTATGATTTTGTCTCTGTGCATGCGCAGTGCAACCTCACTTGAGTGGTCCAGATGCCTAAGCCCCAGTGAGATATACAAACTGGGGGAAGATAGGTGTTCCTCTGCTTAACTCACCTGTGTGGGTGACAGACAGAAAGACTCAGCAAGCATGAGAATGACTCTGCACCCTGCTGGTTAGAACACTTACTCAGGATGTGAGAGACCCAAGAGCCAGCCCTCTGCTCCAATGATTTTTACTTATTTATCCAGAGTGGAACAGCTTCAACAGAAGAGATTGAGGGAGCCTCATATCAGAATATCCCATCGCCCAATGGTTTGGGCACTCACCTGAGAGATGACAACACCTGCTTCAAATCCCATCCCACCCCCCCTTAGGTGGGTGAGGGATGAGGAGCTCTTTCCATAACCCAAATGAATATCCTAACCCCTGACAATATTATGAGCACTAAATGGAGACATGCAAGACAGTCATTACAAAAGCTAAAGCTACTCAGAATTCAGCGGTGTATTTTTGTTTTGTTTTTACAAATTCAGCAGGTCCTATTGTTGCCGATTTTTTTGTTAAATTGTGTGATTTTTTTTAGGGAAAAATGGGCCCCAAATGAGCCATTTTTTAATGCGAAATTAAGCAAAAGTTGTCTAAGCAAAGATGGATTTTTACAATAAAGACATTCAAAAATTCAAACTTCTTACATGTTTTTATGTGAAAATACCCATTTCAGTGAAATTGTCAATTAATACTTGGAGGAGTGCAAAATTTCATAGTCTACGTTTTCAAAAGCTTGGTTGTCTCAAACTCTGGGTGCCCAGCTTAACTCTGTAAAAGGGTCTGATTTTCACAAAATGCAGAGCTCTTGTCCTTTAAAAATCAGGCTCCTTTAAGGTGTCTCAGAGTGGGCACTCAAAATCATTAATCACTTGTGAAAATGGAGGCCTGTGTAAACTTTATAGATGCCTAGTGCTCTGTTTGTGTTGCCAACTTTTATGATTTTATGGTGAGTCTCATGATATGTGATATTTTCCTGAAAGGGGTAGCTCCAGGAATCATGGGATTATATGAGAATCTCAGTTGTCATGCAAAAACAAAATAAAACAAACAAACAAAAAAAAACCAAAAACCCCAAGCACTCATGGCTGAAAAGAAAAGTAGTTAGAAAACATGACCTGAATGTGCTCTAAAAGCTCAAAAATAGGCAAATAAAAATAACTCAAATTTTATTTAATCTCATGAATTTGAAGGCAATTTCATGATTTTGGGAGGCCTGACTCCTCATTATTGAATGGTTGGGATTTGGAGTACTATATATTATTTTTAACACTAGTCATCTCTAATTTCTTGTAGCACCTAGATGTTCCTTGTCATACAAATATTGCCACAGTCCAACCTTGCTTCACCTGTGAGATCAGGGGACTAATTCTGCAACATCTAGCTGAAATAAACAATCCATTCATTAAGATTTCTCTGTCACTTGAGCGCCTTTGTTTTTATGCCTGCTACAGCACCATTTCATTTAAATTTTGTCCTTTACCTTTCCTGCCACTATAACCAAGGTTTCAGTATAGCTCAGTGTGTGGTTGTATGCCTTTGGGCCATAGTAGGTCTCAGTCATTTTAGTAAAAGACCAGATTCATTCTGAAGCTGTCAAAATGTGTTGTATCATATCACTCCACAGTGGCCTATTTTGTTTCACCATGCATGTGTAAATATTCCTAATGAGAATCAAAAGGAGAAAAAGTTCCATAATATGGACCTGAAACAATGTTCATATACAGAAATGCATATTAAAACTGCTGTACAATTATTATTGCACTTATGCTAGCCACTAATTTGTTATTGTTATTAATTTAGGTAATTTGCCATATTTTTAAAGTACCTAAAGTTCTTAGGCTGCCTTTTTCACTATTATTCTGGACATTTCATTTCAAAACTAACATTTATTGTTATTGTTAGAGGTCAAAAAAGCATCAGACATTTGCTGAAGTGAGGATTTTAATCCTTCTCTTTAAAACAAAAAAACAAAATTAAACTAAAACAATTGTAATAAGAATGTTCAAGAGAAAATCTCCTGAGTAAAGTAACCAGCTTCAGCACATTTTTCTCCTAGTATATTGACCCCTAAAAAATAAAGCTTCTAATGGAGAGTCTGGATGAAGCTTATTTACATTGCAGTGATATTAGTGCTTAAATGTTTTACAGTCCTTAGCACAATGGGGCCCTGATTTCTTCTGAGAGTTTTTAGTTGCTATCATAATAGCAGCAGTTAGTGTGCTGCTCTACATGTGACATTTTACACAAAGTATTTAATGATATCATTTGCATATTTGCAAATAATTTGCATGTATCCATAAACTTCAGGTTATGGTCAACACATCCTTCCTCAAGTACTGGTAGGTGTAGGCCATAGAGCTAGCTGCACAAGACTTGGCAACTAGGAGTGGGTAGCTGGGAGGATGACCAGTGCTGCAGGGGTTGGTGGGTAAGTGTGAGAAGACATGAGGGTGCTGGGTAGATGGGTGGGTGCTGAAGAGTGCTAGGGAGTCTAAGATAGATGAATGTGTGAGTGCGGGAGGGTGTCTGGAAGGTGCTATGGCATTCTGGGGTGCTGAAGTGTGTTGGGAGAGAAGCTGGGGGTGGTTTTATGGGCAGAAGTTAAGAGTCAAGTGGTGGGCTGGGTGAAGCTGTTAGGGGGAAGCTAGAGGCTGTAGGGACCTGATGACATTTGGGAAACAGGGCTGTTTATCTTGGAGAAAGCTTTGTGACAGTGAAGTTGGGGGAACCTCAAGCCGCCACTAGACATCTTCTCTCCCCACCTATTGCTGCTGCTGTTGCCTGTTCTTCTTCCCAGCTGCTCCTTTCCTGCTAGGATTGAGCATGAGGAGCCAGAGAGGCCACTTGGAGATTGGCAGAGAAGGGACCATAGCAATCTCTGGTGGCTGGCAGCAATAATTACAGAAAATTTCTGCAACCCAGCTGGATGCTGGGCTACAGCAATGGATGACTGGGCTGCTTGGCGGGTGGTAGCCCTACAAATGCAGGCTTTATGCCATCTGCCTGCATGTTGTAAAAAGCTATATGCCCCAAAAAGATACCTAAATTGAAGAATAATTATTGTGCAGAGTCTAGAAAAGCTTCATTCAATCAGAGTTGTGAGTCCAACCTGATAATTTGTGGATGTCTCTTTTTCTGTGACAGGTCTACTTTAAATCTTTGTTGAAAGAAATAAACAGAAAGATGATTAAAGCCATTGAAGTTGATCCTGCAGGCTGTTCATTTCCATAGGAGTTACACTCATGGAGAATTTGCTGAGTCAGACCTTTCCTTACCAGAATGAGGTGAGGAACACACAGATTAGCAATACTGGGCCAAATTGGCAAGTGATGTTTATGAGGGAGTGAAGGAGTAAGGGGAAGGAGTGGTGTAAAAGCTACCTGGGCAGCAAGTGGGTGTGTGAGTGAGTTTAAGTACATCTAATGGAGTCAAAGTTGGCATAACATACAGAAGGACCTAGAAGAAGGTACAATTGCAAAGGGCAAGTCTTAAACCACACCTTCTCCAATATAACTACACAGCAGTATGTATTGTTGTGTGACCTCACAGTCTCCTTCTGGGTGAATTAGCACACACAGGCAGAGTCCCTGGAGTGAGGGCACAGGCATGAGCTCAATAAACAGAATGTGTATTTACTACTGGAAGAGGGGACAGAGACATCTCCCTACCTCCTGCTGGTGCTGCAGACTTCACCTCTGCTTTTCCTCTAGGCAGGAAGCAGACTTCACCTCAGCTTTCTAAGATCAAGGTCCTTCTTCTTTGAGGGCAGTCACACCCTTTAGGGTCTGTCTGTGGTAGATGCCCCACACCCTCAGACCCAGTAGCCAGCACAGTAACTGCTGCACTGCCCCTCCTTTTGAAAAAGATGTGTCCTTGAGTCCACAAAACAAATGATCAAAAGGAAGAACTATGAAAATATCATCTTTATGTCCAACTGGTAGCCCAGCCTTTCTCACAGGTAAACCACCCTTCAAAAGGAAATGTCATTTTTGTCAGAATTCTGGGTGCTAACAATTTCCTGGCCTCATAGTCAGCACAGGATGGACACCCATTGTTCAGCAGCTATTTTCCCATCCTGGCCAGTAATGCCTGGCTGATACCCAGCTGCTGTGAACTCCTCTACCCCAGAATGTCTCTCACCTGGTCATATGTAACATAGCATTTGCAACACCTGCATTACTAACTAAGGGCAATGGTATGATTCTTAGGTCTGTTCTTTGAACCCTGATTATTTGGCTATTTGTCGGTTTCTCACCTTTCTTATTTACTATTCCTTACTCTCAAAAACAAGGCAAAAACTCAATTAATTTAATGCCATGCTATGCAATCTGATGTTCAATTAGCACTTCTGAGATCTTCAGAGAGGCATAATTGTGAGGCAAAGAATCAACAGTGGTCTCTTATTATCATTACATGTGCAGGGAGAGAGAAAGAGAGAGAGAGAGCTGTATATGTATATTAATACATGCAGAATATTGCAGATGTAGATCCTTATGTCCCAAACCAGCAAAAGCTTGTATACAACAGGGAGCTGTTAAACAGAACTGAAGTAAGGGAAAAGTACATTAAAACTCCCTATGATGGTTTAAAGCATTTCCTTAAAGCAAGAAATAGCTCCCATAGTGTCATCAGTGTATCATTTATAAAAGTGTTAGGTAATTCCAAAGTGGAAATAAAAGAACTGATCTTTCATAAACTGGCAACTCTGCTGACCATAAAAACAATTACTAAATGAAAAGGCATTACAGTTTAATACCAAATCATCTAGTCAGATCAGTGCCTGTGTGGGTGGTTCTTGGATTATGCATTTGCTAAAAAATGTTTTGGAGCAGTTAAGCTACAGGGATATCGTGCATCATATCCTTTTGTCCTCATGTGTTTTTTCCTTTTAAAAAAAATAAAATTCAGTCTGGTCTCTGAGTTCAGAATTGCAGCACCTGCCTCTCTGATTGTCTGTTAAAGAAATATCTATCAGATACCTGTGGAGATTACTTTGCCACTATTCAGTTAGAGCTAGATTCCACTACCCTTACTCACACTGAGTAGTGATTGACACCTCAGATAGTCCCATTGATTTCAGTGAGACGATTTATGGAGTGAGTTACTACCCAGAGTGAGTAAATTGTATCAGAATCTGGCCTTGAGCAGAGGCTTGAACTGCAACTTTCCAATATGTATTTGTATTATGAAACCCCCTACCCCAAAGTTGGTGGTGATCATTCCTAGGGTTTTGATTTGGCTGAGCATAGAAACAGGATATCTGTCAAAGTTCAGATATCTGAACCCCCTTTAAAATTGGAGGGTATTCAGGTCTGGGGTTTTGGCTTGGGCCTATCTCTGGTTCAAATCCTAATTATTTTGCTGCTTACAAACTGGTGCATCGCTAGCTAGATAAGGGAAGGGCATAGCTAATTAATATAGTGGTTGGTGTTCCAGTACGCCAACTATTTCAGAGGTACATGGCATGGAACATGGACTTGGATTCAGTTTTGCAGCCGTGTGCTAATAAATTAGCATATTAAAATGTTAACTGTAGAACAAAATGCTAGAACCACAGTGAACTGGAAAATTCCTCAAACCTTCCTAGTTAGATTTATCCAGAGCTTAATTTGTAAGGAAAGAGATGCCAGGGTTCAAGCAGTTTTTATATTTTCATAACTGACCCAGCAAGCCCAGAGGTGCCCAGACTATGAACTGCCGAGCCTAGAGGTGCCAGGGCTGAGCCCTGGCACAAATTAAGCACTGGGTTTATCACTACATTTCCTGCCTTTTCTTTTCTTCATTTCTATTTGCCTGTTTATTCTCCCTATCTTCTGGTCATTCTTTCATTCCTTCAGTGTGGAGTTCTAGCAAATCTCAGTCAGAGGACCCTCACATTACTCCCTTTGTCCTTCCAGCTTTCATTATCCTGACTGAAGGCAATTTGTACCTTGCCAGACTGAAAGCCAAGGCTCTAAACACAGCTCTTCTGTGTAGCAAGAAATTATCACCTTCCTGTCCCTGATTAATCTGTTTTGTTTTAAAACTGATTTAACCTGTGATCTTAAATCAGGCCTTGACTTGGTCTCCAATATGTAGGTGCTTTTAATCATGACTGCAGTTGCACCTATTTAGATGTGCAAAGACTTAATTTTCAGGTGCAGTTAGATAGTTAGGCTTCTAAACAGATCCATTTGGCAATCTCCTAAGGATCTACCCACACCCTGCCCCAGGAAGTAGTATCACCTGTGTAAAATCTTGCACATCATTGTGATATGCTTAGCCAGACCAAGGCATTAAAGGGGTTGGATGGATGAGTGAGTTAAGCAGGTCACAATCTGGTCTTTATTCAGTTTAATTTCTGAAACAGTCAGTTTCTAGTCAATTTCTGTTTCTGACTCTCATGCATTAGCACCAGCCTGTAATACTTAGATTGCAAAATGCATTGAGAAAATGTTGTTTGTTTAGAATTAAAAAAAATTGTGGAAACATTTTCCTGGTTTCAGATTTTCCAAAAGGTTATTTTCATAAAGATTAAAATCTGGGATAAAATTTGCCCTGGCAGGATCCCTTTAAAGTTTCCATTTGAAATGCAGATTTAGTACAAGTATTCATTTGAATTTTTTTCCTACTTTGTGCTGGAGAGAAATCTGCTTAATATTGAATCAGAAACAGACATTTAATGTAGTTTGTTTTGTCTTGGTGAGAGTCTCTGTAATTAATTAAATATGATGGTGTCTTCCACTATGAAATATGTTCTCTGAGCTCACTCAAAGGGGAGTGAACACTATTCAATGGCTAAAGTGCCATTAACAAAATACCTTGAATGTTTGAATGGGAAGAATAGCATTAATAAGCATATGGGGAAAGGTATGCAAACTATTAATTGGAAGCAGCCTCAATTAGAAGTCCAGATTCAAATTTCCCTGAACTCTGGGGAAATTTGGATCCAGAGCCTGATTTTGCAACTAAGGCTTCTCTGAACCACAGGAAGAAGCCAAGGGTAGCTGGAGACTTTGAGGAAGTTCTGGATGTGGATCCAAATCCATAGCCAGCCTTTGCAATTCAATTCCATTTCTATAGTGAAATCCTGGCCCCCTTGAAGTCAGTGAGGGCTTTGTCATTAATTTCAATGAAGTTAGGCTTTCACAATCTTGTCTCTCTGTTAGGTAAATTTAGATGACTGTACTGGGGAAAGATGAGGGTTGTAAATATGATTTAGACAATTCTAGATCAGTGTCCAGGGGACAACCTACATTTTTTCGAAAGGTTAATTAAACATAATAGAGAACAAAGTGCTGTTGATGCAGAAGACTTGAGGCTACAGGAATGTGTAATCTTCTATAGGTTGGTTGATTGTTGTTGTTGTGGATTTTTTGTTTTGTTTTTTCACCAGTTAGCATGACCCTGAAATATTAATGATAATTTTAACAAATAAATGCATCTCACTGTGGTGACATCCATTTGCCTGTGCTGAGCATTTGTATGTCATTCGACAATTGTTTCAGGCCGTGTAACATCACATTTTACAAGATTCTATTATCTTTACAGCAGTTTGTATGGAGATGGAATAAAATTTTAGCTCAATCCCCGGGGCAGGTCCTTCTAGTGTGTGTCTAGTCAATGTTAAGTGTCTGATGAGACTGATGCTCTTTCCTTTGAAAGAATTCCACAATTAAATCTCTCAAGTAGTTTTTCCTGATACTCCAAATTCACCTTTTTCTTTTTTATCAGTTGAACTTTGTTATATGCCTTGTACCATCCTCTCTGTCTTCGGTATGTATATAGAGGCAATTGCAATAATGTATAGCCATTGCTACAGTAACTGTATAACGCACATTGTAATACATATTCAAATATATTAACTATATATTTTACTAAAATCAAAATCTGCCCTTCATGATGCTTGTGCATAAATTAATAGGTGCACGTATATCTAAGGGCAGAATTTTATTCCAAAGTGCAGGAAATGTTACTCTGAAAACAATACAACTAAATGATAAATATCTAACAGCACTTAAAGGCATCTAATTCTGCTTTGAATGTGCTACCTGTTGCAGTCTGGACTGAGGCAATGGAAGCTGCATGCATTTAGATGCCAGGAGGAGGGGGAAGGTTTAAAGAACACAGTCCATTCTTCTGATAATGTTTTTAAAATTTTCAGTTACTTAAGGAATTCACATTCACTTCATATTTCTTTAAAAATGGTAAGCGTCAACATCTCCCATAAATTCATTATTAAATGTTGTGGCTATTACCCATGAAATTATTACCATTAACACCAAGAAAGCCAAAGACCAAGATCCTTTTTAATGATCAGCTTGTGGCACACGTTGACTCAGAACTGACTTTGGAGCTCTATGTAGAATCATGCTTTTCGGAGACTTCCCCACTGCAGTATCCTGTTTACACAATGTACTTCTTTTAATCATTTCAGGACTACACTGGATTTATTTTCACATCATTCTTTGCCATGAAATTTATAGTTTATAAACAACTTTAAACTATGTTTGCCCTTGACAAGGTCAGCTAGGGCAAGCAACCCATCAGCCACACCTCCAGCTATAAAGTAGCTCAGATGTGTCATCTGACTTGAACCAATAAATAATAAGGATTGATGAAAGCAGCACTTACAGGAACTTTCAAAATACATTCTATTTTCAGAATCTCTTTAATGGCCATCCATAAAAAAAGAATATGAAAGAAATTATTTTTTTAGCAGTGTA
The DNA here is from genome assembly GCF_026122565.2 of Emydura macquarii macquarii. Taxonomy (NCBI): domain Eukaryota; kingdom Metazoa; phylum Chordata; order Testudines; family Chelidae; genus Emydura; species Emydura macquarii. The sequence goes on along the minus strand of NW_027132813.1, from coordinate 22,892,625 downwards.
TATTCAGCTGAATTTTAGAGTCTACCTAATACTAACAAAAAAAAAAAAAAAAGTTGTGCTGCTGTGACTGAAACCAATGTGACTTTTGCACATGAACAGTGCTGTTATATGCATGAAGACATGTATATTAAAGTTCTGAAGAGTATTTGCATGATGCAGCCAAATACATGTGGATGTTTGGCATAATGAAGACTTTTCATTTGTCTTTCACCACCAGGAAAATGAAGTTCTGCTCCCTATATTTGGAACCTTTTAGTCATTTCTTCTTTATTCAAAATGATAGCTACAACTGGGATCAGAAAAGCATGTAGAAATTAGTAGTAACTAGGGAACAAATCCTGTTCCCAATTCCCAGGGTGGGAAGTTTGGCATATTTGAGAGTGGGGCAGAGGTAGGAAGGTATTTATCCCTTCCAGGCTGCCTCAGAGATGGATTAGCCTCCTCCACACTTTGCATAGGTCATTGAATCCATATAGTGGAGATGCCACCAGCTTCCACCATCCTCTTTTGGTGAAGGTCAGTTCAAGGGATGCCATGAATCAACCCTTCCTTTAGCCACACTTTTTTGTACACACAGATAATTTGTATGTTGAAACATGAGTGCACAAAAGTGGAAGCCAGATCGGGAGCCTCTTGGACAGTGTGACCCTAAATATATATTACATTAAAAAAAAACTACATTCAAAGAATGCTAAAGTTGCAAAGTGAAGCACTCAAAAGTTAAGAAATGCCAGAATTAACCTTAATTCAGTCCCCTTGTGCATGTGAATTATGAGCCAATCTTTAATTATGTGATCACATATGATTTTTAACACAGGACCCTTGCCTCATTCACAGCAATTTCCTTCTCTTGGTGCCTGTGTCCAACCCCACAGCAGTCGCAGTAGTGAAGAAGAAAAAGTGCAGGGAAATCCTGGTTAGCCCCTTCAGCCCTGGCCTAGATGGGGCATCCACAGTCCAGCTGCATTGAGGAGGGAGCGCACATAGTTTAGATGGAATCTTTGAAGAATTAAGCTTCTAAACTCTAAAAGTCTCTACGGAGCATTTGCAAGCTGAGATGTTTCAGAGGTTCATAACTTGACTCCATCAGTACAACTTTTCACAGGGACCACAAAAGGCACATCCCTGGCACCGGGGTGACACCTCCACCCCAGCCAAATTGATTGATGTGAAGATGAGAAGTGCAGAATTTATGTGGAGTTGGAAGTTGCATAATGAATAATTGAGCTACAGATGGCCTATGTGGGGCTGAGGGGACACAACATAAATTAACTGAAATTTTGGGGTTTGGAAGGACGCTCCCAGTATCATCAGGAAGTGCTATATATACAAATGTGTCATTTGGTCACAGTTGGCTCTTCGAGCAGGAGCACCTACTGTGGGGCCCAAAACTGCATTTCTCACTTCACATTTGAAAGAACTGACAGTACTGTAATTGTCACATAAACACTGGGAGTAGGAAAGGGGAGTGACAAAATAAGAAGATGGATTGAAATCCACAGTTAGTGCTTAAAAAAAAATCTCTTAGGGGGTGGGATTCTAACTCATGATTGTGGAACTTTTGGAGTTAGCAACAGTGAAGTTATAAACAAGAAGCAGGAAGGAATAATAATGGAAAGGGTCAGTCTACCTTAACGGTAGGTGTTACTCCCTGATCCATCTATAATACAAGCAAAACAAATCCCATTCACATTCAACGCTGTTGGGAGCGGACTGCAGGGCAAGTACTTTGACTGTGAGGTCAGTGGAAATGCACTACTCTCATTGGTCAGCAGCACCTCAGAGCTACTGACCTTACCAGTGTGGTAATGCTGATGAGCTCATCTCTCCAGGATGTTCTGTCAGGACCAATCCCTGCTTCTCAGAGTCATAGGTTCAGGCTGGACCAAGAAGAGGATCAGTCAGCAAGCCCTTGATCACTAATGATATAGAAATATTGAGAGCAGGAGAACAGGAAATGTCAGCAAAACACATGACTTCCAATTTGGTCATGGAGGGAGTCTCTGGCATATTCTTAGAAGAGGTTTATGGAAGGGACTATCCAGATTGGAATCAAACCAAATTTCAAAATTGCTCCCAAACTGGAAATCCTGCATTTTGGCCAGCTCTGGATGGAATTGTTCTGCTTCCCTCTCTTGACTTCTTCAATCTGAAAGCTCTTCAGGGCAGGGAAAGATTGTATTTGTGTTGTGAAAGCACAGAGCACATTCAAGTCTCTCTCCACCTGAGATATAAGGATTTAATCCATATCCTGCATGTCTGGCTTCAGAGCAAGGGAAAGATGTCCAACTCCATCACCTCCCCTTCCTATATTCCTCCCTTCCAGGCCTTGGAATGCAGATGAATTTCTATATTGCCCTCACCATGTTCAAAACACTTGCAGCTCTGCGTTAAGACAGCTCCTGTAATCAAATCTCATGCTACAGGGCTTCAGTTGTCCATCTGCAGGGGAAGGAATTCCCCCCCCCCCCCCAAAATGCACAGTGGGTCAGGTGCATTATGGGGGAGTTTTTTTGGGGGGTTTTGCCTGCTTCCGATGCACCAGGTACAAACCACAGCTGGAGATAGGCACCAGATGAGATAGACCAGTGCTCTGAGGAGGTAGAGTGAATCCTCTGTTACTAGAAGCTTAACTAGTGATTCTTGATTAGGGTCAAACATCACCAGATTTGGAGTTGGGAAGGAATTTTCCTTCAGGTTAGACTGGCAGGGGTCTCGGGCCTTTTCCCCTTCCTCTGCTGCATGGACCGGATCCCCTGTTTGGACCATCTGGATGTATCTTTCTCCTCTCCCCCAGCCAATTCCCTGTTATTGCATTGGCCTTAGGCACGGCTTGCACATGGTATCTCCTGTTCTTCCAGTGACCACAACAATTTGGCCTTCAGAGGATTTGTAAGTGATTGGAGAATTAATTCTGATTCAGTCAAATAAAATTCATTGGGAAAGATTCAGAAGCAAGTCATATTTTATTTCTTGTTATTTATAAGGTGGGATACAGAGAGAGTGAGGGACTTACCTGAGGTAACCCAGCTATTCAGTGTTAGAGGTGGGAACAGAATCCAGGAGTCCTGACTCTGAGAGCCTCAGAGATGGAGCATTATCAGCAGGAGGAAAAAAATGTTCAGGCTCAAGAGAGGAGGAGTCAGAAGGGAGGGACAGACACTGGTTATCGGGAAAGTTGGAAGCATTAACCAATCCCAGTGTGGGAGGAATTGTGGAGTCTTGATCTCTCCTTCCTCCTCTTAAGAGGAACAAAGTTGCTCAGACTCACCAAAACACAAATTATTCAGTACATATTTTCAAAATTCATACCTTAAAATGTGATGAAAACGTCAATGAGATAATCAATAATTTCATGTTAGGTCATATTTTGGTTAAATTATGTGACCATGCCTCTCAATTGCCTTTAGTTGAGTCGCTAACAATTTGTGTGTGTGTGATCCAAAATCATTCCTCATGCTTTCTAAAGGAATAGCTTTATCAGTGGCTCTTATTTTCATATAAAGTTATTTGAGTGATTCAAGTTAAAATAGTCCAAAACTTTGTACAGAATGATTAATAGATCAGAGGCTGGAGAGTATGTAACTATAGTCAGAGCTCCACAAGCAACAGCCAGTAGATGCAAGCTGAAATTCCTAGTGTACCCTAGGGGTTAAAACACACACAGCTTTCAAGATAAGGCATCTGCTTGCAGTTCCTGTAGTCATTAAGAACACATCCTGCCCTGACAAAAAAATTGCTCCTCTCCCTTTTCTCTGTTTCACCATCAGACTGTTCTCACCCAAGGAGAAATCCCAGAATCATTACAGAGGCAAAAGCAATCTTTCGCTAAAGAATAATGTAAAACAAGTGAACAAAGAGCTTGGAGATAAACAGAGGGCAGGAATAGACAAAGCCAGATGATAAACATAAATAAATAGTGACCTGAGTGCTTAAGACTCCCTTATAAATCAGTTCAAACAGCATCTATGTGTGCTATTCATAAGTTTAACATCCTAAATGGCATGAACTTATTACAGCTCTGCTTTTGCTTCACCTTCTCCATCAATACCTCACTCTATCCTATATACATTATCTTCATGGGCAAGGTCTCACTGTGATTCTAGTGAATACACAGTAAATAATGTCTCAATCCAGTTTCAATAAATTTATTTCAACCCTGGGATAACACCCAATTAACGGTTACTTTAGAGATTATTCAGTATAATTTTCAAATAAAAGCTATCATAGTGGATTATAAATAAGACAGAGGATAGCTTTGAGAGAGGCACATACACAGAGACTACTAGACCAATAATATGGGAGTTAGAAGATAGATCAGGATTATTACTGCATCAGATGTTCCCAGCTGCATGTCATCATAGAACTTCATATTTGCTACCACCCCGATATTGAGCTGATCTAATCAGGACATTGTTGTACAGGCAGTTCTTTGTGTTCATATGGAATGGATTGTAACTGACCCACTTTATATAAGAAGTACACCTTATTTTCATCCGAGATCAGCAGCCTTCTTTCTGAAGAAAAGTACTTTTCTTCCACTCCACCCAGCAGTCTGATTTATTGTTCCGACTCATATTTCAGTTTTCAGTGTTTCATCTGGATTCTTTTTTTAGCTATGTACCAAACTGAAATTTGTCCCGAGTCAAATTGCATGACTTGGCACAGAATTTTATTGCAGGTGGGAACTCATGGATAATGTTACAGATATTTTATCATTTAGATGGACCACTGTTTTCCAAAATGAGCAAGGAAATCTATGGGGAAGGAGGATAAAGCACACGGCATCATTTTTCTTGTATAATAAGAGATAGTTTAACAATCCGTCCATGTGTGTATGGTTTCTTTTGTCAAGATGACTGAAAAGCACTCAATCCACCCTTTTCAGGAACAATATTGTGTTATCAAACTATTCCCACCATTCTGCTTTGGGATTTGGATGGAGTAAGTACTACAGAAATGACTTAATAGCTAACGTACATGAACAGAAGGGGGATATTAAAAAGAGAGGAGGCAAATCCACTAATGAGGTAACAGAGCAGTGAAGATAAGTTTCAACTGAGCGATTGGTATTACTTTCTGCATTATTTTCACATCTTTGTGCATTGTGTTAAGGTAATAAATTAAAGGCGTACAACTTATTTCCTGATAGTAAATAAATCAGGAGTTTTACTATATTAATACAGTAAAACAGGGGCAGATTCTCAGCTGGTGCAAATCGGTACCACCCCCATTGAAATCAATGGAACTACACAGATTGACACAAGCTAAGGATCTGGCCCTATGTCCTATATATATATATATTTGAAATTAAAATATTTATGAAAAAGTAATATTACAGTATTATACTATAATGTGACCGGCTAATATGTATGGGGACCCACTGCCCTATGGATTCGAGACAGCTCAGCTGCATGTCATACAGTCTCTACTACTCACAGTTAATACTGATTGTTGTTTAGGTCAAGTGGCAGCATGATCCTGTGCTTTTAAAGCAGGAGGACCTGAGATCTGTCCTTGCTGTGCCTATAAATTCTAAATAGGCATGGTAGGTAGCATAGTGAGACTCATGAAGTCCTACTGTAGTTGGCCATGAATTCATTAAAACATAATTAGCACTGTTTCAATTAAAAAACTTTTTTAAAAGGAATTATTTTTACATTGATCATGAATGATGCATTTTTATTTCAGACAAACTGTTGTGCTGGCATAGGAAAGAGATGTCTGGAATTTGTGGTTGCCTCTTAAAAACCCCGTTTTAAAACTTGACTTCCCTGTAAATTTCTCTAATGAGTGGTAGGAGGAGGGAGGAAGGGATATTGAGGAAGGATAACTACCTTTCCCAAACCACTAGTCAGATAAAAATGATGACCTGATACAAACCTTCTACCAACATTCCAAATGAAATTAACCACTTTCGAGATTCCAAAAGGCATCCACTTTGTCTAACATTTTTTTTGTTACTAAAGCCCTTTTTGTCTTCATTCAGGAACCAGATGTCCCAAAATCCTCAAAAGGAGGTATTTCTGGCATGGTCAAATTAGGAACTACTGGAGATCTCTGAAGAAAAACTGATCTTGTGTAATTTCCAAACAAAGATGAGTACTCAAACTTTTGGATTCTTCTCAAGACTTAGAGATTCACTTATCAACAGCAGACTAGCAGAAGCAAATCCTAAAAAAAATTTAACAATGGCTGAAATAATCTAGATTTATTTCTAAAAAACTGTTTCTCAGTTACAAGATCTGTAGCAAATAAGCTGTCAGCGAAATTTATACTGTATGAGCTACCTCACTAAGCATTTCTCTCGATTTGAAAAAGAGCCTAAATAAATTATGTACTCTATTAAATGCAAGGCCTGTATAGTGTCAAAGTTATGTTTCACTAATGAGTTATTACTTGAGAACATCTCAAGCAATTATTTCTTCCCTGGATTAACATTCTGAATGCTTTGCTTATTGAACACAATCATATTTCTCAGATGGAAACTGACTCTCTCTGAAACCAAAAGCATTTCAATGTCATCCAATCTGAGATTGAGAAGGACTCCCCTCCCACCCCAGCCCCCAGTCTCCCAGCAATAGATCTATCACCTTAACAAGTATTCAAAAATAGGTCATCTCTGGCTCTGAAGTTTTTCATAACAGATACGTATGACTAACATGTTTGTTCTATCCCTGCGGGTGTAGAAAAAAGAAAGTATAAAATGTGATCAAAATGACTCATCAGCTGCCTGTACACTAAATTTAATTAAAATGAAACAATTTATTGAGATATTGTACATCAGTGTCAAAATATAAGGGTCAGCTGTTACACAGCTTCTTGAATATATGAATATAGTAAGGCTAGCCACTGAAGATTTATTGTTTGACTTCATCTCCAGTGTGTTCATTCCTTGAAACATGTGGGAACAGGAAAATGGGGGTGGATTTCATGTGTGGTCACTTGTCTTTTATGCAGATCACATGGGGAAAAAAGTTTCTATTTTGTGCTCTATATATATCAGATCGGGAGAAGATTCAACAAGTGAAGTAGGAATGAGTGTATCTGACATAGATTTGACCCAGAAGTTCCAGTGTCCATTAGCTCTGATTGACTCTGGAGGAATTACGCTGTGTGGTCAAATATAATTATTCAATCAGAGGAATTAAAGTAATGTTCCAGGCAAATTCAAGCATAGACACTAACCTTGTTGCCATAAAATATGTACCCGCACATGCAAGCATGTATTTGTGCATGCAGACTGATTAAATTGGGTAATAACGTGCATTTACCCATTAGGGATGCACAAATTAGTATCTTGTGCTTTCTGTTTGAAAACATATCTATGTTTTCCTTGATAAATCTTGGCCAATGGTCTGATCCTGTTGGGGGGGGGGGGAGGAGGGGGGGGGGACGGACTTTGCCAGCAGTTGAGGGTAGACAGTACTTTTCAGAAGGCACTCAGCACATCACAGAATCAGGCCCTAAAACAGGGAGTTCTTGTTGGAGTTTCTACAGTGAAACCACTGATGGGTGTGATGATGAAACGAGTTGAGTGAGTCCACAGGTCTGTTCACTGTCCAAAGGGAAAGCGCTGTAACTGTGAGCTTGCATATAACAACCTATTTAGCTTTCAGCAAATGAATGTGTTCTATCTAATAAGATTTTCTTTCTCCCTCTGATGGTTAAATGCTTCCCCTATTACTAAAGTGTGAAATGATCTGGAGTGCTAGTGTTTGCATTAAATAGTTACTCGCATAGGCCTTGGAAAAATGATGGCTTCTGGCAAAATTCACTGGAGGAAAAAATAAATACATTCCAGATTCAGATTTTACTTAAGGCATTACTGTTCAGTGAGCAGTAGTTTGGGCAAACTCTTACTTCCACTTTTCCCCTGCAAGAAAATAGGCAATGACTAGTAAATGAGTTGGAAATTATTACTATAATTAACGTGTCTTCAAAGCAGCCAGTGGAAATTGTGCATGCAGCAACAAACTAATGAAGCTCCAGTTGCACAAAAACAAAAGGGCACAACAACCTGCAAAACGCAGAGTGGGAGCTGCTTCAGAGAAGTTCCCAAATATTGAAAACAGGCTTTGAAGGGGATAGTAACAATACCATCCCATACTGCACAGTTTTATTGTCTCGGCTGTGAAATCTCCCAGTAATGAATGTCTGGTGTTGTCAGCACACGTGGAGGCATTTGGAAATCCTCACAGAAGAGAGAAGACAGAAGGTCTGGGTGAGGGGGAGAGAAGGGGACAGGAGAAATGAAGCCAAAAGAGGATATTGGCATTATGAAGAGAGGTTTGTTTGGCCAAAACCTAATTTATTGTGTAAATAATCATTCAGCTAGTGCACACTAATTACAGATAAAATGCACTAATAACAGAGTGGATCTTTTTTAACTGATATGACCCAGTTCTGCTGTTTAGGTTTTCTCTAAAAGGGTACAGAAAATTTGTTGTGGGTTTCACAACAGCATTTCAACCAAATTATTGCCAGTATATAATAGCCCATTTCCCAGTTTTCAGTTTGTTTGGTTTTGCAGCATAAGGGGGGGAAATCTGTATAGAGACTTTCTGTTCCACCGACAAATATGGAATTTTGAAATGGTCCAGTTTTATACACTGACACATTTTAAATTAGGAAGTAGTAGCAGTTAAAAAACAAAGGCATAATATGGAGAGGTTCTATGCAAGTGCCCACTCACGTATTTCTGCCATGACACCTGCCACATCAGAAGACTTGGCAGAATTATTTTTATTTTTTATAAGTTTGATGAATAATATCAATCTTTATTTTTAAGCATTTTTAATTTTTGTCAATCAAAATTTTCACAGTTGTGGGAAATTATGGGTGGGTCAGATAATATCTATTTAATGACAATAAAAAATGTCAAAATTCAAAAAGTTAAATCTTTATAAATCAGTAAAGCACAATTGTCAATGTCATGTCAAAATATACAGAGTAAATATCATTAAATAAAACTCTAAGTCCTCAAGCAGCATTTTTCTTACACTGCCTATCTGTAAATTTAAATGATTATTGATGGAAATATTTTGTCAGTTTGTGCATGAAATCAACATTTGACAAAAATCTAATCTTTCCACATCTACATATCAGTCCTAATTTGCAGCATCCCTGTTATTGGACCTGATTCAAACTCCACTGAAGTAAATATGAGTTTTTCAGCTGATTTCAATTGGCTTTGGATCAAATCTATTATGGGCTTTTCCTCAATAAACACTTTATCAGTTGTGCCGAACTTTGTGGATGTTTTTGTGATGTTGATTAAACAACCCACTAAGGATGTGCATGGTGTGCGAGCTTTGAGTGTGCATTGGAGGGTTGGCAAAATTTAATCATTGGACTATTTTAGCCCTTCTTTCTAGTCTCAAGGTCCTACACACTGCTGGAAACTTAACATTCCACCATTCCTGCCAAAGGATTTCCTGCCCTGCAGGGTGAATTCTATTGAATAACACTAAGTTCCTGTGAAAATATACTCTCTTCCTGCATAAGAAGGCCTAAGTTAACCAAATGAGTTAATCATTACAAATCAGTTGTTTATCTCTGTTCCTTCCACATTTAACTGAAGATTTGGTTAAGTAAAATTTTTTGATCAAACCTGACCAAGCCTTTCCACTGTATCATTTGCAATAATCACAGTGGCAATGAGCTAACTAGAATTATCCATTTATGCATGATGTATTTTGAATAGTGACAGATGAATTCGATTTTCTGCAAAATTATGTTGTGGATATTCAGGCCACTGAGGAGAGTGCTAATTATGCCTTAATTTTGGCTACAAACTTCTATTATTTACTGCAGTGAAAGAACTCCAGATTTGACTTGGCTTTGACATGCTTTTTTCTTTCACAAGTTCTAGTGTCCTATTCAAATGGACTGAGCACATACATTCACAGGGCTTCCCATTACAGTCCAGTTTATCCATGAGAGTGATCTGCAAATATCATGTTCCAATGAGATGGCATGTACAGCCAGCGTTTGCTCAACCATCCCATGTAACAAAGAATATAGAATTCCATCTGTTAACTGCATCTGAAGTTTGCATTGGGATATACTGCATTCATCTTTTAAATGTCTCTGAAGTTGCTTTTACAGATCTGAAATATTTCTTCCTTTGGAAGTGACGGTGCATACATCTTTCTTTTACTCCAGGGTATTGCGCAAGATAAGATGTATGAAGCAGGGGATATTTACAAAGCTAACATTTGCTATGGCCAGTTTGCACTACATGAAATCTTTCTGCCATGTCTGGGATGCTAAAAAATATATAGTCTTCTGGCAAACATTTAATGTCCTCAAAATGAAATGGCGCTAAAGAAAAAAAAAAAAAGGCAAAATGGGTCCTTCAGCAAGCAAAATCATGTTATATTTACAATCCTAGAATTTGACATCTGCAAATGGAAAATATTTTCAAAGGTAAAAACCATAGACTGGATTTTCAGAAGTGCTCAGCATTTGCCTAACAAACTCTCATTGATTTCAGTGAAAGCAGAGTTAGGCTGACAATGACTAAAAATTCCACCCGTAATTTTACAAGGTGTACTAAGATCTACCAGAGATAAAACTTTTTAGGATTCATAGGCCGAGATTAGATAATTTTTAAAATTATAACAAATATTTAGGAGGGAGGGTAAAATCAAGGTGGATGTTTTTTTGTTTGAAGCAGAAGGTCTCTAACTGATCAGCAAGTTTTCAGAACATCCACCCCGCTGGCCAATGAGCTAGCTATTAACTTCATAACAATTCTTTAGAGAAAACGCACAGGGGCTCCTAGGTCATCATTTAAATGTTAGCACAAAATATTTCAACTTCATTGCCACAATGGGAACTTTCTAATGAATCTGAAGGAGAAACTTATACGAATTGTAGTGTATTGTGAATTCATAGAGGAGAAATGGTCCCTATGAGTCCTAGACATTCCATTTTGAACAGGTGAAGTGGGGGAGCTGGAAGATGCACAAGTGAGGGCTTTTTTGGTGGCTGCATTAGGCGTAGGTATTAGAACAATTATTATTCAGTTGTATTACAGTAGATCCCCTGTCCCCCGAAACCCAATCAGATCACGGTTTCATTGTGCTAGGTACTGTACAAACACATAATAAAGGTCAGTCTGTAAGAGGTACTGTTATTTTTCATCTTTGAGAAAGAGGAATATGCCTTCTCTTAAAGATGTCAAACAAAGTTAGGATGCATACCTTAATAAACAGAACATATGCATGAATGTCTTGAACTAGATTAACGTGTCCAGAAAAGACAAGGTAAAATTTTCAAAAACACATAGGAAAGGATAATAATTGTTCTAATACCTACGCCTAATGCAGCCACAAAAGTCACTTAGGAATCTAAGCCCTACAATCAAAAGTGGTTTAGGCACAGATTTAAAAAAATATTTAGCCATTGCTCTGCTCAGCATTGCAAGGACTAAATGACTTGGGCATTTAGACCCAGATCCTCAAAGGCATTTAGACACCTAAATGACTAAATCACTTCTGAAAATTAGACTTAAGCTCCTAAATCACTTAGACCGAGCAATGTTGAGCAGAGCAATGCCTAAAAAGTTTTATAAATCTGGGCCAAAGTCACTTTTGAAAATGGTGCTTAACTTCTTAATTGATTTAAGTTGTAAACGTGCCCTTCTGGGGCAGCGTTGGGGGGTTCCCCTCTGAGTCCTTTCTAGAGGGGGACCGCTCTCCCTGACACTCCACTGGGGGGGGAGCCTAGTCCTTCGCCCCGGCCCTAGGCAGGGCGGGCGAGCCAATAGTCTTTCGCCCCGGCCCTAGGCAAGGCTGGTAAACAAGCAGTCTAGCGCCCAGCCCGTAGGCAGAGCTGGTAAAACAAGCAGTTTAGCGTCTGGGATGGTAAAGAGGGTAAGGTTCTCCCGGGGTGGCTGGGGAAGGGGGGAGGGGGACGCAGGCCCACCCGTCTCCACTGCATCCCAGCCCAGGGCCCTAGCAGTGGCAGGGGTACCTGTCACTGCATTGGCAGGGCTCCGGTTGCAACACACCAACCGGGTTGCCCCATACTCAGCCTCCGTTTAGGGCTGTCCCTGGGCTTCTTCCTCCCAGTACCCACAGGTACCTGATTCCTCCGGGTCGCTGGGATGTGGTAGTCCCATCAGGCCCTCCTCGTCCACCGGCGACAGCTCCAGCAACTCCATGGGCTCCTCCTCAGAGGGGAGTTCCTCCAGGTCCTCCGGCCCCCAGGCCGCCGGTAGGTTCTCCGGGTCCCAGGCTCGGTACTGCTCGGGTCTATCCTCCTCAGGTTCCCTGGCAGCAGGCAGCCTGGGAAGGTCCTCCTCTGGCCCCCAGGCAGTGGGTGACGCAGATGGGCTCCCCTCTGACTCCCAGGCAGCAGGGGACTCAGGTAGGTTCTTCACCAGTCCCCAGTCTGGGGTTAAGATGGGCCTTTCCCCTTCAGCATAGGCCTCAGGCCTGGTTCTAGCATGGAGCCTCAAGGGAGAGGCATCCTTCTCCCTCAGCCATCCCCGCCTGACTGAGCTTGCGGGCCGGGGTTTTAAAGGCCTGGCTCCGCCTCCCTGATTCCGGTCAGGTGGTGTCCGCCCGGCTTCTAATGGCCTGGCCCCGCCTCCCTGCTTCCAGTCAGGTGATCTTCTTCTGGGCTTTGACAGCCAGGGTGGGTTTGGTTCTCCCACTGGGTCCCTCTCAGAGGGGAACCATCCCTCCCGGCTACAAAGTGCTTTTGAAAATTTGACCCTTGGTTATATATTTACACAAATTTAAATCTATCTTAAAATAACAATGAAATATGGATTATTTAGAATACCTGCTAGAGATTATGAAATACTTCTAGTAAAGAAAATTCATTATAAATAGCTATTTTAAGGCACTTAAGACAATACAACCTAATCTAATACTCATAAATCCATAACACTTGCTATTCAGCCTATCTTTCATGTTTACTTGAGTTAAAGATACATACCACAATTGATCTCACTGATATAGAAACTGGTATAACCTGGGGATGAAATCAAACATGGATTGTAAACTTTAGCTCAGAATTTCTCAGCTCTGATCAATTTAAAAGAAGCATTTAAGGACAGTGGGACAAATGTGCCTATCTGTAAGTCTACTGACATCAAGCACGTTACACCAGGGAGAAATTTCATTCATTTCTAATATATGATCTTTCAGATCTCCTTGATGGAGGCAATAACCATCCCTAATGCTTATAGCACTACACATATTCAATAGTTAAGCTGAATTTTAAGTGGAGTTGTCATTTCAACTGAAAAATGTTCCACATTCCATGATGATACCCATTCAGGTTCCTGAGATATTTAGTTATTGGGCTCTTACCATGACATACAGGAAGACTAATAAACTTTGATAAACAAACTGTCATGTTTTGGGAAAAGAACATAGAGGACTGTCTAATATTTCAGTAATGAAATAATGGGAGCTAGTATCATTCTGTATGTGACACTGCTTTGACAGATTCTGCATGCTTAGTCTAAAGAATTACTGCCAGGTAAAAGCCATTAACTGAGATGTGAAAGTTGAATCTTTGATTATTTTTTTTAGTGTTTCAGTACTAAGGAAATAATTTCAATGACATGAATATTAATTGGTGATGTCCCTGCTAAAAACTATTCCATTTTGTTTAAAGATCCAATGGTTTAGAACAGAACTATGTCTAGTTATTAAGGCAGGGGATAGGGTGTCAGGCCTCTTGGTGTCTTTCACCCAGTTTGCCACGACTTAGGAACCTAGTGATTTTCTCTAACAACCTCTGTGTAATATCTCCATATACTAATTAGTATACCACAGTACATTAAATCACAGTGATGCTGCAGAGGTGTAATTCTAGTTTTGAGATTACTGCATAAAATGTGCTATAAGTAAAAAAAAATATTATTATTAGAGTTAAATATTTTAAAAGATATCTCATGAAACTCAAAGAACAGATGTTCTGAATTACAGCTATAACTTGCATTGTTACTGAGCTCCAGTGACAAAACTTAACTAAGGGGCAAATCATACTTCTCACTTCATGGGCATGGAGAGCCTTGAACACAGCAGAACGGATGCTATTCTATTTTTTACCACATAGGGAGATAAGATATAGAGGGCCCACACCTTTTTCATGTCTTTGGGGCACAATTCTGCAACCACAAGTCAGCATGTGGGGTTAGGGGGAGTTGGGATAGGATGGGATGGGAGAAGAGTGTAAGTAGACTAACAGTTATGACTATATATTGTTCCCCCTACCAGACTATGGTAGTGGTTGCAGAGCTGCTCTGCTGATATTCTACAACATGGGTGAAGATTTTATTTCCGATCTACAGCACCCGTGGCCTTTGACTAAGTCTAGTGACTTAGGCTTTGCCTGAAAAGATGATTTAGCTCTAAAATCAAGGGGTCAGATCATCATCTACTGTAAATTGATAGAGTTCCTCATCTGAGGTAAATCTTTGTAACTCCATTGAAGTCAGTGGATCTGGCCCATGGAGAGTTTTTGTCTTTGGATATTCAGTCAAGAAATATAGTAAACCCAATACACTTTTAATAATTCATTTAAAAGTTTTGACTAACTATAAACAAAGCTGTTCTCTCAACACCTCCTAAGAACATCCTGAAACTCTGCCTACAAAGAAAGTACGCAGTAAGATCTCAAACAATTAGAAAAATATTTTTCAACTGTTTGTACGCACTCCATTTAAACAGCACTACAACTCAGTTCAGTTCACAGATGTACATAGAGACTCCTATAAACCTTGAAGCCATCTATTTTTAAAGTTATCTGGGAGTACAGAAATATCTTGTATGTTCTCATCTGGGAATGTTTTTAGAAATGCCATCTATATGGGCAATGCAGAAGCACGCTGTCAAAAAATAAACAGCATATTTATGTAAGGCGATTAATTTCCCAAATGCAGTCCAGTCTGTGAATGAGGGGTAAACAAATGGGGCAACTGCCAGGGTAAATATTTATTTGGGAAGACAGGCAGCTATGGAACAAATAGAAGTTTGTCTTAAATGGTTAGTGTGTGCACTCTGCAGAAGAGGAACATGAATGGTTCTAAGCAAACATTCACTAGAGGTCTGCACAAAAACTACAAATATATCTGAACATTTTGAAGTCTTTGCTATGGTATTAATAACAGTTAAGCAACTTGAACACTATGACTATTTTTTAAAATATCCCCAAATCAAGCTTAGTATAAACTATCATTAAAACAACATTTTAATTTATTTTTCAGTGAAGTGGCATGCAATTTGACCTATAATAGCTGCATCTGAAGACCCAGTGAGTGAGAAGATGATACAATAAAAATGGTGGAAAAGCTATGAGTGATTAGGGAGCTAAGAATATCAATTATTGACTAGTAACTAGAGCTGCTTAACATTTTTGCTTAACATTCATGAAATTTAAAATTTTCTAAACAGGAAAAGTCTTGATGAAAAACTTTTGTGATGTCTTTTCCCTGATTTTTTTTTTTTTTTTGACCAATTGATTTAAATTTTTGAATTTCAAATTTTTGATGAAATTTTGAGTGTCCAAAGTCAACAGAAAAGACAGGAAAAAGTTTGGAAAAAAATTGTGTGAATAGTCTTTCTTGGTTTTTTTCAACCAGCTTTGCTAATCATAAGAGTAC
This sequence comes from Emydura macquarii macquarii, assembly GCF_026122565.2. NCBI lineage: Eukaryota > Metazoa > Chordata > Testudines > Chelidae > Emydura > Emydura macquarii. The sequence continues at coordinate 22,876,994 of NW_027132813.1, read as the reverse complement.
AAGAGTTAGAATGTGAAGCTCTTCAGATAAGGAAATAGTTTGATTACAGAGAGTGAATTCTATAACTTACAGTGACAATAATTGAATTCATGGTACTGCATTAACAAGTTAGAATTCTGACCGTGTGTGGTGTAGCAGCTGGTGTGTGCATATTTCATTGTCTCTCAGCTGGATGGAATGTCAGACCTGCTCAAGTGAGATGAAGTAAACGTCTGCGTGACAGAGTACAAAGAAGATATTGAACCAAGCTTAATCCTAAATGAAATCCTCCTTTAGCTTAAGTGGTAAGACTCAATGTTTTTAGAGCAGGAGTTCCTAAACTCTATCCTTAGCGATGACCACTGTTAAGAACTTCTAGTTAAAATGCACTGACTAGCTGACAACTGTGAAGTCCAATGTAGCCATAGCATGGTTACACTTAACATAAAATTTAAGCCAAAATATAAAGGAATATCATTAAAGGGCCTGATATTGCTGGGTGCTGAGTCCTCTAGAGGTACATCTACAATGCACACTAAGCCTGGGCTCTACTCAATTTTGAGCCCAAGTCTCACTTTCTTCCACACACAAATTAGTCTGACTCAAGTAAGCAAGCACTCAGTGCCCAGCTTCTAGAATCCAGCTGGATGGGGGATGGAAAGAAGCCTGAGTCCCACTGTCATTTTTGCAGCTTGGACGCAGCTGAAGGTCGGAAGGTATGCACAGTGCAGTATGGCTGCATCAGCATGACTGTGAAACCTGGGTTTAGCAATTGTAAACCCCTCAAGCTTGAAAACACCAATTCCACAAGCCCAGGTCCACAATGCAGATTAGACACATCCTAGGAGTTCAGCACACTCAGCATCTGGCAGGGCTGGGCATAAGACACATAATTATTTCCATAGACATTGAAACAACTCCACTGGAAATCCTGGACAATAACTGAGAATGAATGAAGTTGCTCTTCAGAACTTTTTGTGTAGTATGAGAGGAGAGAGCCACTGGGGGGTGAGGGGGTAAAGTTATACAGCTCGATGCATGATACTGCATTTATTCTTTCTAAAGATTTCAGCACTCAGCAGTCTCTTCTTATGGTACAGAATTCTCCTTTTGCTCCATTTCTTTGCAGTGCTTTAGTTTTAATGTAAATTGGATCCAGATGTTTTTCGGAACCTACCTACATTTTACAGTCCTATTCCTACTTTGATGTCTCCTGCCTTAGTGTATTTGATAAAGAGAGTACTTCCAAGATAAGTACCTTTGATGATAAAAAGATAACACTGCCAACAAATAATTCTTTCTGCAAACATATATTCCCAGTTTCAGAGCAACTGAGACTTAAAATACACGACTGCCACAAAGGGACAGTGAAACCACTTCCTGCATATGTGCAAAGATACACAAGTTTTTAAAAAGGCACAGTTGTGGTTCATTCTAAGGTACACTCCTCCCCCAGTTTTCCCATCCCTTATTGAAATGTCCTATGGGATGAAACCTCTAAGGGTTTAATGAAATTTAGTAGGGTTCTAGAGAGTTTGCTGTAAAAATTGATAGGATTTAATGGAGATTTGGTAGAGGGTTTTTTTGATCATCTACTAGAATCCTATAGAAGAGAGAGAATTCTTTATTACACTGTACTGAATGATTCAAAAATGGATAGAAAAGTTAGAATGTTTAATAAAATTCTATGGAACTTTTCTAGATGAGTAAATCTGTCCTCAAACCCACCATCTTTGCTGTGATTCCCATAAGAAATCGGACCATAAGACAACTATATTCCACGTAAAGATTGTCAGAATTTACTTTACCTAGTTATTATGACTACAACAGAAGTTTGAGACACATACGTTTACACAAGCAGCATGTATCTAGATTGTATTGCTCTCCCCACACCTTTTGAAGATCACTTATATCTTCTAGGGTCCTGATTCTGCTAACACCTATGCCCACATTTAACTTCACACACTATATGTAGTCCATTTGAAGTCCGTTGGATTACTCATAGTGTATTTGAATAAGCACATACATAGTTTGTTTCAGGAGCAGGTCAAAAGAGTTTAAACTTCCTATGACAGAAGCTGTGTCTTCATAAGTATTTATCCAGCATCTAATACAATGGGGACTCATCCTGATTTGAACCTCTTGGCCCTTCTATAAGTATTAAACAATTATAAATTAAAAATAGTACTGTTAACTGAGTGATTAAAGAAAAGCTGCACCTACCATATTTTACTCTGTACAAACACCTGAAACTTTCAAAAGGAAAGCAGCACTTTGGGGGCTGAATTAACCTGTGTGATTCATAGTGGTACTTTTTTTAAGTCTACTCCTGCCAACTTACTTTGCTGCAAAGACTTATCATTCATCCATGAACACCAAAATAAGAAATTATAAACCACTTCCAGCCTTACAGTTAAAGGAGTTCATCACCATAATCATTTCATGGAATGCGCATTGAATATATTTTTAGAAAATTAGGTCTTCACGTTATTTGTCTGCTGAAACTGAGTTTTGTAAAACTTGCAGGAGAGACTTCACCACAAGCCTCCCTGCACATACCTCTAATTGTTTGTGTCTCAAGTCTTGCTTAGAAGTGACATGTTACCCACTATTAGGTTTGCACTATTCCTGCAAGGGGATGGCTGCACCCTCAGCTCTCACCAGCTGGCAGGATCAGGCCTGCTAGAATGTTTTATTAAGCTGGCAGTATTTCTTTATAAAGAAAAACACTGAGAGCCACATTCTTGGTTGATATAGATCAGTGTCCCCTGTGAAGTCAATAGAGCCATGTGGATTTACAACAGCTCTGAACCTGGGCCTCAGTTTTGCTGCTGATGACATCAGGAAAAGTACCGATACTGGCTGAGTTCATACTTAAAAATCCCTATTTTATTGTAATATTTATTTTTCAAATGGCTTTTGACAGTTTCAAAGTTGTGCTTCTCACCAGCTGACGTTCCTAATTGCTGTGTGGGGTAAAATGAGCCATATAATCACAGACATTACTGATTATAAATGGCCATTTATTGTGTTGGTCATTCCTCTGTTCATGCAGGATTTTTCCCTCAGTGTATTGAAATAGTGCTTTGTCCTGTATAATTTGAAACGTGTCAGAAGGCAGAGCTTCCATCACATGCACTCCAATAAGGGATAAAGCAGAATCCTGCTCCCCTGCCCAAAAAGCATTTAGGAGATTAGCATGGGTAGGTATATAGCTCATGTGTTCAGGGTTGGCACAGGGTCTCGGGCTTATTCTTAATATGGGTGTGGTGTTATTGAATGACAGCTCATCAGAAACCAGATTTGTGTCTAGCCATTTCAGAATAACCCATTTATTAAACAAATTGATCCCAAAATCAACATCCAACTGTTTAAATAAACAAGCCCAGGCTGAACATATATGATTTCATTTTTACAATCATGGAGAGGGGAAAACCTCTTGGTTCATGGTCATTATTTTGTAACAACCTGCCTGTCACAGGCAATAAGTGAGGTACATGTGGCAGGTAATTGCACTGACGGCAGTTACAAATACTCTTTGGGGGTTATGATGATTGAGACTTGTTGACAGATGTCTGAAATGAGAACCATTTGGGGCACCGTTGTCCATTTAAAAGCTGTAAAAAAATGTCAAATGAGCTACCCTTTATGCAGAATGAAAATGATGCGGATAATTTGACAGCAATTAAAATATTAGAAAGGAGTGCAAAACCCCATGCAAATTGGTTATGTATGAAATATGGTTCATTCTACACTTATGTGAAAAAAAGCATATAATTATATTTCTCAAGGCATAAAGAAACTTACAGGCCACACAAAGTGACAAAAAAAATTTCTGAACCAATACTCAAGCATTAGGGGGCTACCCTGCTGTTGAGGTGCCATCTTATGTATGAGAGAGAAGAGGTTACTCATATGCAATGGCCTGAGTTTACATTTGATATCTGGGGTGAAATCAGTAGGGATTTTGCTATTGATTTCAATGGGGCCAGGATTTTATTCCTTACCTGAGGTTCAGGCCACTTCTGATATACATGCTAATGCACTTTAGAAGCCGTTTATACAGAAGTGCTGTAGTCTCTGACTTTCCTGCTGCAGGCTGACTGTAGTAATTATAGCTGTAATTGTAACTTTAAGTAAGTGCCAGCTGGTGTCAGCTGATGTGGCTCTATTGACCTTACTGAAGCTACACTGAAATATGCCAAGGGAGAATCTGGCCTTCATTGTTTTACTGTACAAGCTAATAATGCCAGAAAGGAAACAGCAGCAGGGCCAAAACCAGAAACTTGATCTATACTCATGGAAACCAGAGAGGTTTGTTTCTAGGGACCCAAATGGTTTGGTTGTCAGAAGGGATCCAGAACAAAAAGAAGCCCATTTTCCACTTCCAGTTTGGATGTAGCTGCAATCTGATCAGAACAACTGTTCTCATGAGATCTCCCCTAATCCACAGTGGTGGAAATCTCATAAAAGTCAGCTGATCTGACCTTTTCTCACCCTAGACCGAATCTCACAAGAACATTTCAAAAGATTTCAGTGCCACTGAATCTGAGCAGGGGTTGGATTAGATGACCTCCTGAGGTCCCTTCCAACACTAATCTTCTATGATTCTATGAATCCTACCTTAAAATGAACAGCACCTTGGCTTGTTGTAATCTGCACCATCCAAATCTACTTTATACTGCCAAGTGACTGATATGAGAAAGAGATAGAAGTCCTTGGTAGATATTTAGCTGAGTGTAACAATTCAGAGGAAAGCCCTACACTGTCAACCTCACTGTCTCATAAGTTTTTAGAGTCCCTTAGCTGAAAAATGGTTTCCATTTGGTTATATGATTATTTCTTAGCACAGTGGTTAGTCAGCTCCAGCTGTAAACAATGATGAAAAAGCTTAAACCAATTTAGGCCTTAGAAATTTGGAGGCTTGTATATCTATCAGTTGATTTTTAAAGCAGAATTCATTGGTGAATTAAGTTTATGGTATCTGCTTTAAACACACACACAACATAATATATACCGTTTAAAAGTTCTATTTACTGTCAGTTTGTAAAGGGTAATGTGCTAATGAAAATCCAAAATGAAGGAAGAAAGACTGTGTAAGAACAAACCAAAGATTCTCCCGTCCCATACCCAAGGTGGCCTTTGCGTATATATTAAATATGTTGACCAGGATTAATGATTACCCTTGGATAAAAATGTCTGGGAACTTCCTGAACTTTGCAGGAATGTTTTATTGAAAGTTTTTTCTTCAGTTGTACATCAGAGAAGTGTTCATAAACATGGGTTTAATGACATTTGTTTAATGAAATTTAGTGGGGAACACACACTTCACTCTGAACTTCAGTGCTTTTTGAAAGTCACAGATTTAAAAACAGTGAAGCAACAAATTATCAGGAGGTTGTAATTTAACTTGATGGGCCAGATTAAAATCTTTCCTTTCTCCATTTTTTCCACAGATTTGTTTTTACATTATAAAATATCTCTTTCAAACCCCAGAGTTACTTTTTTAGCTGAGGACTGATAGGAAAGAAGGCACAGAAAATATTCTTAGAAAAGAATATATTTGGGAAATGAGTTCAGTGTTACTACAAGCTACCCAGCTAGGAATACAGAGAATCTTATGTATGGGTTTTTTGCTTTACTGGCTTGAAAGGTCCCATGAATACAGAGAGGGAGTGGAAGAGCAAGACAGGGAGATCTACAAAGGTTCTCTTTGTACACTGCTTAGCATGTTGTGTTGCCAATAGAATAGCTTTGCTGGTTTTCTTTAGGTTAAAAGAGGGATGTAGTTTAAAGCTTTCATCTTAGTGTAATTAGGCATACTGAAATGTGTCACAAATCTGGGCCATCTAGGAACCTCATGTTTTGGGGAGGTTCCTTGGCCTGTGTTACGCAGAAGATGAAAGTAGATGATCATAATGGTCCCCTCTGGCTTTAAAATCTAGTAATCTTGTTGTCCCTATGCTACACACATGGCAAAAGAGAAACACCACATGAAAAGCCAAATGCTTTGTTATATCATTTTCAAAATAAAATGTTTCATATTTTTGGTTCAAATGACTTCAAAATTTCATTTAATTTTATTTGAGAAAAAATTTAAAATAGTCAAGGTCAAAACCTTTTGTTTCAAAAATGCTGAAAAACATTTAATTTTTCCTGAAATGAAAATTTGAATTTTGGATTCACCAAAAATTTCAAAGAAAGTTGCTTTTGGCTTGACCTGAAACAATTCTCCCAATTTTTTTTCAAACTGTAGTCATCTGAAAAATTAATTATTCACACTGCTTCATTTATGACTATGTCACACAGATGACCAGTTCCAAGCCTGCCCAATGAAAGGCTCTGGTACAGATGCACATTACCCAATTATCAACAATGACCTTCCAAAAAGTATGTTCAAATAGATGCATGATCTTCCTAAATCTGCAAAATTGGACAAAATATCTTGTGAGAACAAATGACCTCATGAAAAATCTGGCATTTCCATTCCTGATTAGAATGATCATGAAAACAGGCTTTGTATTGACATTTCAGCACTTTCAATTCTAGTGCCTATTGGACACTAGAAGTGAAAATATTCTACCCAGACATTTTAGAACTTGGAAAGCTTTTGGTTTAAGCTCAGTTCTAGAGTCAGAGTGGATGATGGTGTGTACACCCTGGCACAATGTATCTTATGATAATGGAGAGACAGGGCTTGGTGGTCACATACCCCTCTTCTTACATATATTTAAAAAAAAAATGAAATCCAGCAACAATACTGACTCTAAACAGTATTTTCACATGCAAGTCTTGATTATGGCTCAAAGGCCATGGCGTTCTGCGGAGTGAGTGCATAGGTTAAGTGCCCATACTCTGGGGCATTACATCTGCATACAAGCAGAGACGGGTATAATGCCCCCATGGCAGTTGTTACACCTTTTAAAAAGAAGCAGCATACAGGAACCCTAGCGGTGACAAAAGAAAGTGCTAGCAGCAGCATTAATGCTGCTTCTTGAGTACTTGCATTGGAAGATGGTGTTAGTAAAGGGATATTCGGGTGCTCTCCTTTAGCACACCCACACAGGGAGGTCCATATTTTGGGAGAGTATTTTAATTAATTCTTTCCTGATGAACTGGGGACAAGATATGATCATGGGATTTGTGACTCTCTTGTTAATTGCCACATAAATGAGTAGACTTGATACATCAGTGACATATTATTCATTTCTATTATCTTATTGTCTTTGACACTTAATAGGCTCCTCTTCATGTCTGTGGGAGTTAGGTCACTGATTTCTATAGGGCCTGGATGGGGCCTATCTTGTACGGTATATTGAATTACAGAGGTTGCCATTAAAAAAATCAACAGTGTTATCGAAAATACTGCAACTAATTCTCCTTCTACAGAAAGGAAGTGACTATGGCATCTCAACTACCACTGTGTGGTTACCATTGGCAAGCATATCTTTATAATGGCAGCCACTGTAAGTTCTTGAAGAGTGGAGAGAAACTTACAGGACCTGAAGAAGAGAAAGTCTCAAACTAATGCCTGATCTAAATATATGTGTGAAGTAAGAAGGTATTACATCCACTTATATCCGGGCTGAATTTGGTTCACTGCATTGAAAAGCCAGGGCAATGTCTTTGAATTTTAGCAAGAATCTGAAAATTCCTTTCTGCTGGAAGGAAACCATATTTCTCAGCTGTCTGTTCAGTACTATACAATAACACTCTTCCTTTGACTGGTTCCTGAAATTTAAATAAAGCTTGCAGAACGATCTCCGCTCCCAGCTGGCTGTGCTTTTGTATATTTTGATGAAATTCCAAGGGATAGATGCTTTAGCTAAAATTGAAAAAGACCATCTAGCCGAGGGCATGGATTAAGTGATTTGGTTGTTGCTATTCCCTCCAGCAAGAGGTCACTTGGATCTGTCTGAGAACAAGATTTCTACTTACTAACATGTATCTGAGTTTATCCTAATAGAATACATTTCACATTATTATTGGATTAAGATGGTTACCTTTTTCATGTTTTAGCAGATATAGCTCCTCTTTCACTTCAGAACTATTCTCTGCTCTAAGTTACGATGAACACAGAATGTTCACTAATTTATACATACTGATCCAGTTTCTAATGATAACAGTCTCTGAAATGATGGATTAATTTATTACGAATCCATAATATGTACATATATGTAGGCAGCCATGTAAGTCATATTAACCGTTTCCTAAATTATGAAATGATGGATCAAAAAGGTAAAAGGCTTGTTCAAGAGTCAGTATGTCCTACTAGAATCAATGTGGACTAAGTCAAGGGCCCAGGGCCCAAGTAAAGGTCATTTGGGTCAAAAACAATGAAATGAAATGAAACACTTGCTTCTTTCAAAATTCTTAATGAGTTTTTTTTTTAATCAAAACAAAGCAAATCTAAAATGTTCATTTCATATTGAAAATTTTCCTTTCACATTTTACATTTCCCTTTTGAACACTTTTCTCTCTTTTTCCACTGGTTCAAAATTGTTTCCATTCCAGAATTACCCATGAAATGAGATTGTAAAATACATTTTGTTTCAGGTTGATCGAAACACTTCATTTAGAGAAAATTGCACTTTCCATTCCCATTTTTAATGTAATTTTAAAAATATTCATATGTTATTATGTACAGCCATTGACAGAGGTGCTCAGGCCCTCCTATTCTTAGCTTCATGTACCTGACCACATGACTTTGGGAAGTCTCCTTTCCAACTTCTACAAAATCCACAAACTCAGATGTATGTACAAAAAGCCTTTTTTTTACATGCTACACCATCGTCAATTTTCAGTGTGATATTTTGTGAAAACTGAAAAGGGGGATGGGTGGAGAAGGGGAAGTGTTTCACAAGTCACAATACAAGAGAAGGTGAAAAATTTTCCACACAGAAAGATGTCACCAGTTTTGCTTTACGCTGCTATAAATGATTGACAGCAAGGTGAAAATATGCACCTATGAATAGAAGCTATGGCCCCAGTCCTGCAAACATACACGTGTAGTCCCATTGACTTGAACGAGACTACTCATATAAGTAGAGTTTCACAGGAGCATGTGTGTTTGCTAGATTGGGGCTTTTACCATGGGAGTCTTGCAAGAACAAAAAATAGATGAGAGGAATCTAATTATACCCAGTATTATCTTGTTTCCCCAGGAATTTCTCAGACACTACACACAAAGGTCTGCTTTACAAACATTTTCAAAATATGATTTGGGTTACATTCTGCCCATGAAGAATACATGATTTCCTTGTGGTCATGTGATTTATGGAGTGCCTAAAATGGAATCCTTTTCTGGAACAGTATAACAAAAGACCAATATTCAATCAGCTGAAAATGTGCTACTTTCTTGTGGTGTCTGAAAAACTTCTCTCAAGTTTAGGTTGTACGTTATAGGCACAGCTGTATAATTGACAGCCATATTGCCCCAGGGTTAGAGCAATGGGAGAAAATCTCATTGTAATACATTTTTAAATTTGGCACTTGATAAGAGGCCTGGCACTTGAAAGGCCTGGTCCATGAGATCCATAGAAAATATTGTGTTTTGATTTCATATGGACCCATGATTTGGGAAGATTAAACTAACACTGTTGTGCTGCTCATTATGATTCTTTAAATAAATAAAAAGCTTTAGAAAAAACATGTCACTAACTATAAATAAATAGGTGTTGAGATACCATGGGCTGGGGAAAAAGACGTGGAAAATTGTACACATCATGCAGTCATCCATGGATCCCGTTTGATTTCACTGTTGCTTTACAAATTATTTTTCTGCTAGTGAAATGGAATCCAGTAAACTAAAATATGTGCCAGAATAAAGCATGCTCTCTCTCTCTCGCTCGCTCTCTCTCTTTATATAGATATATGAGAAAGATGAGCTCTGAGATTTATAGCCATATAACAGAAAAATAATTTTTTCCAGTATCTCCTAAAAATTTCTGGTGGATCTGCAGTTGATTTCATAGCAGATGTTGAAGCAATAGCTCCATTTTTGTTTAGCCCACATCCTAAATTAGATCAGCTTTGTCTAATCTGCCTGAACTACTGAAAAACACTCTACTGAAAAGAGATTCATGGTCTTTTCTTTTTAAAAACTTTAAACTATATGTTATAAAAAAATAAGTTAAAAAGTTATGTAAGGTGTGGATGAGTCTCTTCCAATTTAGACACCAGAATAGCCAAGTGTCTGAATTTCTGCTAAAGCACCCTCTAATTCAAATATATTGGTGACCTCAGATTGACTTGCATACATTCGCATTAGAAATCACTTGTCCAGCCAACCTCAGAGGAACAGTAGTTGGTTACAGTAGTAGCCAGCTCTGGAGGAATGCAACTTTTCTACTACAATGCACAGAGCTGGATATAGATTTCTCTATTACACTAGATACTGCATCTTATACAGGAAACTAATTAGTTCTGGGTGTAAATGCATTGAAAAATACTTTAAACACAGCAAAAACAACAAAAGTTCTATGGCACTTTAAAGACTAACAAATTTAATTTTAGCAGGCATAAGCTTTTGTGAGTCTCAGCTTTTGTTGTTTTTGCTGTATACAGACTAACACGGCTACCCCTCTGGAACTTAAAATACAGAGATACGAAAGAAATTGCTATTCAGTAGAGAACCTCATACATATTTTTGGTTAATACACGGATCAGAAAATATCAAAAAAAAATTTTGTTCTGTGAGTAAGTACAGTTTGTAGCCATTATAGCATTCTGAAATAGTGATCCAAAGTAGAAATCCCCTGAACAACTTCATGCTTCATAGACATTTGTTTATACAAGCAAATGTAAGATGATCAAGTAGCACAGAATACTGGTATATTTAAGTTATAATTGTTTTTGCAGGGCCACATACAAGGAGGTAAATAGCATATAAATTAATAAACCCCATTGACTCAAGCTGTCATGTATTGATTCAAGGGCTATTTATCTAAAGCTTTACAGTCCAAGAAAAACAGTCAGTGCCATTATACTCCATGATTTCTGAAACAAAATGACCCATGAGTTGCTTAAGAAAATAAAAAGTTGTAGCTTTTAAGCAAAGGAAGCCACAATCAAAATGGAAACTGGCTTTCAGTGCTGAAAATAAGCACTGAATGTGTCATTTTTAATTTGGGCATACACCAAACAAAGAATAGGCAATATGCGCACTGTTTTTGATTGATATGGTTAATGGTTTTCTAGACATTAGATCATGGCAATGATATAGACAGGATTTTATGAAAACAGAATGAGTGAAAAACACACCCATCCCCAGCCAAATCCCTATGCAGTTTGTGAATGATCAGAAAAAGAGAAGAACAAATGAAAAAATCAAAAGAGTTAGAGATACTAGAGCTCAATTAAATTAGATCCCATTTCCCCACACCACCCCTTCTCACCAGCTGCAAGACATGGCCTCCAGTTAGAGGATTTATGTGGGATTACACTTCATCTTAATCAAAAGGCCAAGAAAAAGCACGAACTATCACATATTAGTATATTGTGAATATGCCAGTAGTCCATATGAGAAGTAATCCACAAACTCTTAGCTGACCTAAAAAGAAATAGAATCTCTCAGTCTGATGACACAGTAAGGAGCGTGCTGTCTTTTTGATGATTTCATTAAAGACCAGAAGAAACAAATTCCATTTCAGTGATTCTGTTTTCATAGAATCATAAATTTCTAGGACTGGACAAGACCTCGCAAGGTCATCTAATCCAGTCTCCTGCACTTATGGCAGGACCAAGCATTATCTAGACCATCCCTGATAGGTGTTTGTCTAACCTGCTCTTAAAAACCTCCAATGATAGAGAGTCCACAACTCTCCTAGGCAATTTATTTCAGTGCTTAACTACTTTGACAGTTAGAAAGATTTTCCTAATGTCCAACCTAAACCACCCTTGCTGCAATTTAAGCTCATTGCTTCTTGTCCTATCCTCAGAGGTTAAGGAGAACAATTTTTCTCCTTCCTCCTTGTAACCACCTTTTATGTACCTGAAAACTGTTATGTTCCCCCTCCGTCTTCTCTTCTCCAGTCTAAACAAACTCAATTTTTTCAATCTTCCCACATAGGTTATGTTTTCTAGACCTTTAATTATTTGTGTTGCTCTTCTCTGGAATTTCTCCAATTTGTCCACATCTTTCCTGAAATGTGGCACCCAGAACTGAACACAATGCTCAAGCTGAGGTCTAATCAGTGTGTGGTAGAGTGGAAGAATTACTTGTGTTGTGCTTACAACACTCCTGCTAATACATCCCAGAATGATGTTTGCAACAATGTTACACTGTTGACTAATATGTCCCCCAGATCCCTTTCTGAAGTACTCTGCTAGGGAGTCATTTCCCATTCTGTATGCGTGTAACTGATTGTGCCTTCCTAGATGGAGTACTCTCCATTTGTCCTTGTTGAATTTCACTGAAACACCCTCCTGGAAGAAGGTGCTTCATGAAAAGCCTTTAACTTTGAAACCCAGCCCTCCTCACCCCGTTAAACTGCCAGAACCTGGATTTATTAAGATGGAAAGCCCAATTTTCAGCCCAGGGTTTTGGAGAGAGGAAAGCATTGAAGGCTCCAGAGGTTTGGTGGATATTTATGTGGACATTCCTTTATGTAGCATTGTGTATTTCCATTTATGGGATAGGTCTTTGAGAAGATGAAGGACAACTGAAGCAATGTTTAAACATAAATTTGAATGTACAAAATTAATAATTCTAATGATTATTTGTTATTTATCTACTAATCTTATTAATTCCTAATGAATCATTAGGAAAAGCAGGTTCTACAAGTGTGTCTAGCCTTAGTAAATTCTAATATGTGGAAGATATGTTAAACATTTTGATTTTATTTATATAATAAAGACAAAATATGAAGTGTAAAAAAGTGATAACGAAAGCTAAAGACATCAGAGAAAAATCCATGGCTATCAGAGCTGAGGACAATAAAAATAAGTTTGTTTGTTTTTAGTATAGTATGGGCAAAAAAGACTGAGCACTGGGATAGGCTTTTAGTAGATGAGGATGGTAAAGCTGTTTATAATGGTGCCGAAGCAGCAAAAGTGTTCAATAAATATTTGTTTTGCAGTTGGAAAGAAGCAGGATGATGTACTCATATCTGGGCAAATTTATTTTTTTTTAGAATAGTCAGTTGACCAGAAAAATACTTTTTTGCAAATGCAAGTCAAATTCAGTAAATCGTTTCTTCCAAATATAAATATATAATTTTTTAGAAAGTCAAAACAGTTCATTTTAGCCATTTTGAAACAAAAACATTTTGACTTTTCATTTCAAAATGGCGTTTTGGTTCAAAATTCAGCTAAGGTAAAAAGCCCTCTAAAATGAGTCAAATGCAATGTTTCATGAACCCCAAAAATGAGGCTTTTTTTTTTTTCATTTCACCAAGAAAAAACTGAAAATTCAGCTTTGGTTCAAACCTAAACAAATTTTTATTTGGATTTTTTGTTTTGGCCCTACACTGGAAAAAAAAATTATTCACCTAGCTCAGCTCATATTACGAGAACGAATCCATGGGTAATTAAGGAAGATGTTAGACAATATTTACAAGGGATACAAAAATTTTAAAAGAGATGATTCAGATAACTTGCACCCAAGAGTCCAAAATGAGTAGGCTGAGGAAGTCTCTGGGCAGTTGATATTAATTTTTAATATTTCTTGGAATACTGGGCAAATTTGAGAAGACTGGAAAACTGCTAATGTTGTACCAATATTAAGTAAGAGTAAGCAGACTGATCTGGGTAACTATAGACCGGTTAGCCTCACATCAGTCCCAGGCAAGATAATAGAAAAGCTGATATATGCAAGGTGACTGTCAGCCCCTTACTAAAACTTGGTAGGTTTTTTGGTTGGCCCTCTCCCCTTGTCAGAAAAAAGGCTGAAGAGCAGTCAGGATCCTGGGAGTGATAGAGCCTCTGGCCAGTCAGAGAGCTCCAAACCAGGAGCAACCCGAAGTAGACAGCACTCCAAGTCAATCTGATTGACCAGGCAGCCTTCCTAAAGACTCAGTGACACGCAAGAGCCAGCAAGCTGGGCGATGGTCAGGGAGGGGAGACTGGCTGGGCAGGACCTCGCAAAGGGGAGTGTACAACAGCACTAGAAACAGGAAGGGCCTGTGGAGAGTGGCCTGAGGAATCAGAGACAATACCAGAGACCCCAGCTGAGGAGACCCAGTAGAACAGCAAGGAAGGGGTTGAGCTGTGGCAGCCCTTAAACCACCTCACCATACTTCCTTGAGACTAGCTGTGCAGACAGCCCTGACTCTCAGCGGCTGGGAGAGTTCCCAGCAGCCCCTGAGAGAAGGTGGTGAGCCCTGTGGGGTAACTGCAGCTGGTTTTGGGGAGGCTTCTCCAGTCCACCCCTGAGGCAGAGACCTGTGTGAGCTAAGCAAATCCCAGACAAAGGCAACACCACCTTGCAGTAGGCAGAGGGGGCCAGAGCTCTGAAGAGGACAAGGTTTTTTTCTGTCTTTTTTCTCCTTTCCTTTTCATTTGACCCTTGACTACAGGAGGTGAGAGGGTGACTGGACTTTCCCACTGCTGAGTACTCCTCCAATGCATTCACACACTTGGAGGTAGGTCTTCTTCATTCGCTGAAGCCTACTATGGAACAGCATCTAGTGATCTTTTAAAACAGAGTCTTTGTAGGGGAAGATTTTGGGGTTGCACAAAAAAGAAATAAAAAGAGGGAGTCTGGACACTGCAGTGATCATTTGTGCTGAACCCTAAGAGAAGTCATAGCCTCATGGCTCGGGCATTGTCCTCATCGCACCCCCTTACTGGGACTGTCAAACTGAAGAGCCAAATTTCACCACTTACACAACAGACAATTACTCTTTCAAGTGGGAGGTTTTGTATATATACATATAGAGGAAATAGTATATCTTTTCATTCAAGGATAGGAAGTAGTGTATGGATTGCTTTACTACACTTTAAAACCTTTAAACTGCTTAGTGTAGTTTGAAACCTGCTAACAAGTTTTCTCCCAGTTTTAGGTGGATCCTGAGAAAGATAAATCTGATCTACTTGATTTGGTGTTTTGTGTGTGAACCCTTTGTAACAGTTTAGTTCAAGACAAAGCTACTACAAATTAGGATATGTTACTTAGTGGGAATCTATCTAGTATCCAGGTGGCAGCACTCCACCTCATAGATGGATCTGACACAGGTAAGCGGAGCAACTGGGGAGGAGGTGATTTTTTTTTTAAGCTTCCTTGCCATAGTCTCCAGGGTTCAGGCTCAGTCCTAGAATCCCACGAGCAGCCGAGATGTCCCTCAAGAGGAAGGGCAGTTGGGTTGCAGCCTTAAACCCAATCCCAGAGTGTTCTGTGGACCCAGTCGGCAAGTCCCTTCTGGTATAGCCTCACTAGGTAGATCGGGGAAAGGAAGTCCCACTGAGTTATTAGTGTCCCACCCCTTCCCACAGGCAAGGAACCACACACAGCCCGTTCCTCTGGATAATGCCAGGGGCAGTGAGGGATGGTTGCTTCTCACCCCCCGAGATAACTTAGAGTGAGGTAGGGTCCCATTTTACCATACCCCTGCCCCTACCCACATTAAATATAGAATTTAACTGATAAAGAACTAAAGGATAGGAATATAAGCAAATGCCAGTCAAACTGGTTTTATGGAAAACAGGTCTTGTCAGTCAACCTCATTTCATTCTATGATTACAAGAACCAAGGACTGGATGCTGAAGTCAAGCCAATTTCAAGGTTTGGCACTAATTTTTAACAATGAGGTTTATTAACCAGTGGTGCACAGTACCAGATGATGGAGTCTCCATCTCCTGATGTCTTCAGATCAGGACTGGATGCTTTTCTGGAAGATATGCTTTAGCCAAGCAGAAATTATTGTGCTCAATATAGGGCTAACTGGTGAAGTGTAAGGGTATGTGATATACAGGTTAGACTAAATGATAAGGCTTAACCTTTAATTCTGTGAATAAATGTGCAGGATTGAGGCCTAGATTTTGAACTGTTCCTATATATAAGAAATGTTAACCTACTTTACGTTTTTATTGTACAAGACCTTTTCATTCTGAAGTTAGAACACTGACTGCTGATTTTGATTTATTTTTGGTGGGATGTCAACACAGCTGATCTAGACATGATCAGCCAAGAAAGTCCATAATCTTTCCTGAAAATTGCATTTGAAGTCCATGTTATTCAGACTTGTGCTGGAGGGAATGTGTGGGTCTGTACTGCCTTACTAGCCAAAGCTCATAGAAGCAAATACTAAACACGATAGAAAATAAATCTTTTTTAAAATTTCTACTGTACTTCCTGAGAACTTTAAAAAATAATTAAATCTCAAAACACTCCTTTGTGGTAGGCCATACATCTCCATTTTGCAGCTGGAGAAACTAAGGCACAGAGAGGTTAAATCATTTACTTAAGGTCACACAGTGGATCAGTCTCAGATTGAGAGTTATTGCTAGTTCTTTGCTTAACCATTAAACTACACTTGCTTGCTTAAATGGTGCTTGGAGGTATCCCTAAAGTTTTGTTGGGCTGGAGACAAAACGCAAGCTCCTTTAAGCAAAGGCTTGGTTGTTCACATGGACCATATGGAGCTAAAGATGATCTCTTTGTCTTGGAAACGCATCAGAAATCAGACAATGCATACAATTTAAAGAAATTTCTACTCTGGAAAAAAATCTGCTAACTTCTACAGGAAGGGACAATAGTACAAGCGGCTGTGGTCATGGTTCTGTGATGATTGGAGGGCACACAACAACTCTTTTCACTTTGCCCTTGCCAGCCCATCTGATGCTTTGTGTGTTCAGCACCCACCCTAATTTTATAGGAATTTTATATACAAGTTCATTTGACCTGAGAGGACACTGTGGTTCATTGTCACAATTTCCAGGTGAGGATTCAAATGAAGCTGTGGCCCTGTGAAGGCCATCTCTCTCTCACTAAATTCATATGATCTTTCATTTTCTCTAGGCTAATATGATCTCTTGCTTTCTCATCTATCCTTCCTGCCCATGCTAACTTTGTTTCCCATCTTGACCTTTTGGGTGGAAGCCTGGTCCCAATGAAGTCAGTGGGAATTTTGCCATTGACTTCAATGGGGCCAGCATTCACTTTTCATTTTCCAGTCTTTCCCCTTTCAGGACCATAGAACCCCCAATTGGTTCTTCCTTAATCTTTCTACTCTCTGACTAGCATTAAAGTGGCTTGTATTTTGTCCCCCCACATATAAAGAGCAACACATATACTTTCAGTTCACTTAAGTTTTGATTAGGGAAAAAGAAATGGCTATAAAATCTTCCTGAGGAAGAAAGAAGAAGGGACTCTCACCCCAGGATCCTCCATTTTCAATTCTCTCTTAGCTTTGCTCCTTAGCAGGCTTCATACATTTTTATATACTTGCACCTTTAAAACAAAATCATAGTTAAATGCATCACAGTGACCTCTGTCCTTTATATGATAGATGTTAAATATTGCTAAAGTTGGATGCATGCATATGTATCTTCAAATATACAATATATGTTTATCCTTCATTGAATTATTTGCCTTAGGGGCTTTTCTTCCCCCTATTTCCTCTCTCTCCTTTTTGTTTTACCCTATCTATTCTGCAATCTCCAATAACATTACCATGATAATCTAGCACCTATTACATCAGTATGTTTGTTTTCTTGTGGTGAGTGTTAATTGTTCCTTTTGTTATTTATGTTTTAGGCACATTCATTTATTGTGACTCAAAAGATGCTGGCCTGGCAGACTTGTTGAGACAAATGCTGCATGACAGATCAAGTTAAAGACATACAGAAAAACATGCCTTTTCTCCCTAATATTGCCAAGGTCACAAAAAATGAAAAGTGCCCTTCTCTTATTACTTTGAAGGAAGAAAACCTTCTAGGAAGACAAGCACTTATTTTGATTTATATGTTTTAAATCATACTAACTTTTAAATGAAAAACACTGATTTGGAATGCACTTGAGCAGGAAAAAAAAAAACCATCACAAATAAGATTTTCTCATTGGCAGCAACAGTGATCTAGACCTAATTTATACTATTTTTCACCTATAGGTGGTAAGAGTGGCTTTATGTACTGGCCTTTTGTCTATGTTCCTGGAGACCAGTGCTCACATCTTGTTAAGATCAATTTATTTTGGGGGAACTTAGCCTAATCCATAATGGATGCTGAATGTTATAAAACCACCACACATCATGGAACCATTCAGCATAATGAATAGTCTGGATGAGAGAGAGAGCCCCAGGCTTGAGTATTTGGAAGTCATATTCACTAGGAAAGGAAGCTCTCTCACTGCCTAACCATATTCTGTCTGGCTTTAACTTTCTCTTTCCATTTGCTAATCAGCAATATTCACCAAAATTATTCCATATTCCTACTCACTTGCCAGATTCTGCTTGTTTAATTATGAAAGAGCAGAATCTGACCCATTATATTATATTATATAACGGTGTCCTGGGACTTGTAGGTACAACAGAAATAGAAAAAACTAATAATAAAAAGTTTCCAGGCTTCTGTGCATAGAATTTAAAGGGGAAAAAAACATTCAACAGTAAAGAAGAAAGTGTGCGCCTTGCAGTTTGGACTGCATGAGACCTACACAGCATTAATACATTCTGAATATGTTTGCATCTCAGAATTAGGAGACTAAAGAGCTGAGATTAAGCATCATAACTTTTGAAAGCATCTGTCCTCACCTTAAAAACCTCTGATCTACATTTCTTCCTTCATGGAAGAAACCACTGTGCATGCCTGGAAATTGAAAGAATGGAGTCAGCTTTCAGGCCTCTTAGATGTTGGAGTGAAGAATAAAAATCAGAGGCCTGATTCTTTTCTGTTTCTTCACTCAGTTACACTGATGTAAAGCAGGAGTATCAAATGAAGCCAAGGGGAAGGGTGGTAACGCTAGTGTGAAGCCATGGTAAATGAGCCTGACCCTTAGGTTGCTTCCTTTCTATTACTTATTACTTTATTATTGAGCATGGAATCTCTCATATTGAGAAACACAATCTACAAGCCATTGGGCTAAATTTTGTCCATATGTTCTGAAGTCAACAGGAGTTGTGTAAACATAAAGACAAAAGGTGGGCCTGGAATCATACCTTTTCTTTTCAGATTTCCTCACATAGGCCCTCAGATTATTCCTTTTTCAATCAATGAGGAAGAAGAAAGGAGGTTTTTATTGTCAGGAGATACTAGGGCTGATTAGCCACTGAACAGTTTATTAGGGAATTATACTAGCGTGCAACTGGAGTAATGCAGAGGTGAAGTTGACCCACTATATTTTAATTAGAGATGTCTGATCCATGACATTCAGGCTTGAGTCTGTCTTGTGAAACCACCCACAGAAAAAGTTTCAGAATCTTTAGATTTAGGGCTCTGCATTGGCTCGTTTATTGAGCTACAATACAGAACTGTATGCAAAATACAATGTAATGTGCACACCAGGTTTAAAAGTGAATGCATAGTAGAGCTACTTGAAAATTTTTGAACTAAATGATCATAGTGGGGGTTGCTTTTTTTTTTGGACCAGTTTATATAAAAGTTGATAAAAAGATTTCCATAATTTTTAAACTAGTTTTAAACCACATTAAATATGTCAAACAACAAAATGTCACCCACAGAGATAGCCAAAAGTTCATTTGGGTGTGAGCCTTTCCTCAAAATGTCTTCAGACTTGGATAAATGGTCCCAGATCCAAATCAGCACTAGTTTTAGTTTTGCAACACTAAAGCCACCCCCAGTTTTGCTCATCTCTATTTCACTCTAAAGTGAGCAGTAAAGTTCTTTAGTATTTTTACTGTATATCCAATTTAACACCTGAAAATTAGTTATTGTTTATAATTCCCATAATTGAATAAAGAGTCTATATAATCATGACTCAGGCTATATCTACACTATAAAATCGGAGTGCATTTCCCCAGCTCATATACACATTGCAGCTCAACAAGAGGTAGCACAAATACAAATATCAGTGTAGCTGCAGTGGCATAGGCAGTAGCACAGCTTAGCCGTGCTAAGCAAAAACCTGCCTGAAACTGGTAGGTACATACTTGACTCATAGCATAGATAGCCTTCCATTGTCATAGGGTTCTTTTTTACAGAAAGCTACAGAGCTGAAGTATACCATTTGGGTGCACAGCACTACTTTATTTCAACATGTATGTCATTCTTTCTTCTGCTGACCCTTCACATTGAAGCATTTTCTGGACCAGAGTCAATCTACAATATCACAGGCTTCTGTAACTTTAACCACATATTTCCTGTAAACAAAATGGCCATATTATGTTATTAATTTTGTTAATCATTATGACAAAGTGACTCATCAGCCAGCATGCCTCCTCATGATTGGGCAGAGTGTTGTAAAGCCTTCCTTTCTATTACTGCATGGCCTTTCAGACCTATTGGTAGTTCACTTTGTCTTATGCCTCAACCCTCCATTCAGGTCACATTAAATCCCACCCTTTCTGTGGTAAACAAAGAGTCCAGAAAAACAATAGTTTGTTGATCCCAGGCTGGATCTTCAGTCTGACTCCAGACAATTGCCCTTACCCCTTGTATCATGTGTGTCTTCTGTACAGCCTTCCCAGTGGGCCCACAGGAGAAGCCGGGGCCTTCCTCTACTCTGGGTTCCAGTACAGGAAACCCATTGCAAGCAGCCAAGGCATGTCTACTCAGACCCCTTGCTGCCTCCCTGGAGCACTTCCTACTTTGGCCTATCTTCTTCCTGAGCTCAATATGTGTCTGAGTCTCTCTCGGGGTTTCCTATCTTAGGCATACAGCAAAGAGCTTCCTAGCACTTACTACCCCTATCTTTCTGTGCTGCAAGTGAGTTTTCATATCCCTTCAGGAGTTTTCCCATTCCCTGTACCACTCTCTATCAAAGTAGAAAACCCTGAGCCGAGCCGAGCCGAGCCGAGCCGAGCCTTGCCTGCCTGCCTGCCTCCCCCCCACCCAGATTTCCTTCCTTCTAACACCTGTGCCATACTTCTGACAAACACCAGCTTGGCCTAATATACAATTGGGCCTGGCCCTCCTTCCAGGCACCACCAAGTGGACTAATTAGGCCCTCACGCTCCTATTAACCTCCTGTTTGCTAGTGTTGACTTCGTATCTCTCATCACAATTATTTATAATTGATTTGTACCTGATGCTGCAAGGTACTGAAGCTCAGATCCACAAAAAGGCTTAGGTGTCTAAAGCCCAGATTTAGGCACCACTGGGATCCACAAAACCCCTGCTCAACTTCCAGCTAACTCTGTAGGCACCTGAACTCAGTCAGCACTTACATTTTTGGAGTAAAAGTCCTCTAGGTGCTTAAGTTTCCACCTCTGGGCATGTGCATTGCTGCCTCATGCATATTCCTGAACACCTATTTCACACCTAAATCCCAGAGTAACCCTTAAACCAGGTGAAGATAGGAGTTCCTCCCAGCTCTGTCATCTGTGAAGCCAAATCCAGTAGGCATGCTCTCAGCACTCCTAACTTTACACAAAATGGTGGAGGGGAGGCAGAGGAAAATGACCTTATAATATTTAGTCCATTAGTGAGGGTACTCACTTGCAATGTGGGAACATCCAGTTCAGTTTCTTCCCTCTGCCTGATGTGGAGAAGAGATCTGAATACAAGTTTGCCACCTCTTAGGTGAGTGCCTTAACTACTCAACTATGGGATATTCTGATGTGTGTCTTTTTCAATCTCTCCTGTTGAAGCTGTTCCACTTTGCATAACTAAGTAAATAATTAAATATGCATGGGACCAGAGAAAGAGTGAGAATAATTCTGCAGACCAGTTCTATAGTCCTGCAAGGTGGGAAACCCCCATTCCGATCTTTTCTCCTCATCAGACAGAACTGAACTAGAACTGCCCACATGCCAAGTGAGTTTGCTAGCACCTGGCCTATAGGTTATAAAGGAAGCCACCTCCTAAGGCTGTTGCCTGCTACTCTCTTGACACTCTCTGCCTGTTCTGTGTGGAGTTAGGCATGCACTGCCATTGTTTTTCAAGGAAATAACTTAGGTGTCTGATTACAGGAGAGGGTTCCTAGCTGTGGGTCCCATGCAGAGATAGGCACCTCTCTCCAGCTTGGACCTAGGTACTGATTTTGCAGGGAGGAACAGGACTTAAGACACACCTTTCTCATCATATCTGGCATAGTGACTCCCCACATAGCAGGCTAGCTTTTGTGGCTCCAGTTCTCAGATGCCTATCTTTCCCCATACATTGTATAGGGAGCCTAAGTGCATAACTCTGGGTTTGTGGATTCTGCTGAGTAGTGGAGCACCTAAAAGTGCTTTGTAATGCTGAGTATTGCAACATCTACTTCGCTTTGGGGTTCTGGGTCTGAATACTCTACTCCCCACTGATCCATGGTGGATATTCAGTGGCTCATAGGAGGCACTTTGCTATTGCAATATTGGATCCTTTGCACAAATAAAGTAAATTACATTTTACTGTAGTTCCTAAAACAGGGATAAATGAGAAGGTTGCAGAAGCAGTTGCCAGCTGAAAAAAATAAGGCTGTGATCTCAGAAAGGCTTATGTACATGCTGAATTTTCAACATTATAAGTAATCCTTTTGGAGTCAGTGGGGCTTCTCCCAGAGTGTTAAACAGATGTCTAAACCATTTGGAAGATCAGGCCCTAAGCTTGGTAACAATTGTGGTTTAAGGAAGAGCTTGTTGCCTTTGGGAAACTGAAGTTTGAAATTACATCAAATATTTATGTATCACTACGGAATTCTGTAAGAAGGATCAGTCAGTGCAACTGTTCTTACACTGCTATATTGTAAAGAATCTATGAAATAAAGGCACAGCATTAAAATATCCCATTTGTAAGAACAGTGTCCTGTTAAGCATTTTAATATCAAAGCAAGTAAAGCAGACTAGAACTAGCTCTAATAAGAGTGCCTACTAGCTCTTTTATGTTTTATTTCCAGCTGAGTAGTACTCAAAGGTGCAAAGTTCTACCTTGCCTGTTAAAATATTAATGAAATTAATACAACCCAAACCATTTCATTTAATTCCCAGTGTAGACTGGGGTAAAGGACTCAGTGCCAATGGAGTTTGACTTTGGGGAAGTAAGATCTGAATCAGATAGTTGGCAGTGAAACTGTTAAGACCCCACCATGGATTTTCAAGGGCTACAGAAAGCCTTTAGCTATCACCTTGTCTTATCCTTTCATTATATTTGGCCTGCTGAATGAGAATGACTTTACTTTGTGGTTTCCTGACTCAAGATAGTTTATGTCTGACTATCCTTTTTAAATTAAACATTTTGAATATCTTTATTATAAACATGCCAGAGTTTTTTGTTGTTGATGATGTTTTTCCGGATGGTTTTAGGTCAGCTTAATCCAAAATGATATTATCTAATATTTTGCATATGAAGAGCTTAAAAAGCTTTCCAACTAGCAGAGGTATTTTAAAGCAAGATCTTTTTTCTGTTAGTCATGCTGTACCTGCCCTAAGAATGTATTGTAACTGGCAGTTACGAACCACTGACCTCAAATTTAACCTCCTCCACAAATACGCACAGCAATTGATGTTTCTCCAGACAAGACATAACTATTCAACTATGAAGAGCAAAACATTTAGTCTGCTAATTGCTTTCCGTGCAAACTGCATAATTAAAGTTTTGTTCTGTAATTTTACAAGCAAAATAAAAAAAAACAAAAAACTGTTTGTAATCCAAACAACCGGCAAAAAAAAAAAAAAAAAAAAAAATTAAAGAGGTTGGAAAGAATAGAAAAATACAGAAAGTTTGGGGTTTTAAAAAAAATTGCTAACATGAGATTCAGTTACCTTAGCAGCATTTTCAAGTAATTATGAAGACAATGACAGTACAAACGTCTAGAGCACGAAATCTGTCCATTCATTTTAAAATTCTCCTCCTTTTTTTTGTGGTAATTATTAACAATATTCATAAGCATTGGGGCCAAATCCTGTGAGCCATACACATCATTTTCTTGGGCAAAAAGCCCATTGACGTCAGTGGGAGATTTGCCTGAACAAGGACAATGCAGGAATTAGCCCTTATTAACTGTGGATTTTGAGAACTAAAAATCCTATGGAATCAATCTGAGTTTGATTTTTAACTCAGATAACATTAACATTGTTTATCTAGTCTCGCTGAAAAGGCCTAAGTGGAAAACATTCAGATGCTTTGGGGAATTTCATGCCAAAATAACAAGTACTGAAACTGTATCTCATTTGTTCAAAGAGCACATTTGAACTGGATCATTTTTTTTTTAAATCATGGGCCAGATCCCCACCCCTGCTAGAGATAATTTGTGCTTCTCTAGTCATTCAGAGCAGCCCTAAATCTTCTAAAGGATCTCCTTTGTGTTAGGCAACTCTCCCGGGGTGGCATGAAGCTGGCACAAGGGCTCAGCCTGTCCCCTCACCACCACCTCCAGTAGAGGTCTCACCCCCATCCCACTGCTCCTGACCTAAAGCACAATCGGGATGGAGACATGGCTGACACAACCCTATGCTTGAGTGATCCAAGGCTATTGGAACTGCTGTTTAGGGCACCTGGCAACCAGGGCATGTTAGAGCTGGCTTGAATCTGCCCCAAGTTGTACCTTGGGATCAGACTGGGGCCCAAAAGCACCAAGGCAGAAGAGATGTAAAAGTGGCTTAAAGCTACATTTTTCCTTCCTCCACAAAATACCGTACAAAGCTGGTCTCCACCCCCAAAGTGGGTACCATATATTAAAATTAAGGTCTCAATCCCACTCCCATGGAAGTCAGTAGTAAAACAACCATTGGCTTCCAGAGGAGAGCGCGTATTAGACACTTTTGCTGCCGAATATTGCAGCGTATGAATTAGTTAACCCTTTCCTGACTGTCAGACACATTTGTTTATTTCATCGACAACTCTGCTGTGAAAACATACATTGTATTTAGTCAATTAAAGGCTGCCAAAAGAGCATGTTAACGCCCACTCCTCCACCAGGAAAGAACAAAATGATTAAATCCACTTTAGAATCAGAATAGAATAAAATGAATTGAAGTGTAATGTTTCATTTTAAAAATCACCAGTGGGCAATCATCAGTTTTATTGGTTAGAAGCTGGAACCATATTCCCAAAGTTTAATAAGTGTTAAGCACATTTGCACAATTGAAATGCAACCATATGTGAGTTCAAACAAATTGTGCTGGTTATGGGGAAAAGCTTCATATTTTATTGTTTAGAAAATATGACTTAATACACTTTTTCCAAGAAAAATGTTATTACTCTAAGAAAAGTGCAGCACTGCATAAAAGGCATTTTTAAACTGGAAACACTTAAGTTCATTTTGACTTCTGCCTCTGCCTGAACAACAAGAATGTAATGAAAATTATAAAGCAAATTTCCCATATGGTTTTAATGTGAATCATATTCTTCTCCATGTGCATTATTTTCAATCGCAAGTTAAGATGGTGAAAACTTGGCAAACCCTGTCTCTTTAAAACATTACCTGGTGTAACTGAAAAGGATAAAACAATCCTTGTTATTTGACTTCGTTTTTTCTCAGTTAATAGTTTGTATTGTTTATAGCCAAATAAAATAGTAAAATCATCAGGATAAGGAACTTGTCTTATTTGTTTATAATGACCCATGTTCTAAATGAAGAATAAAAAACAGGCCAGCCTACTCACACTGGAGTAGTGCCTTACTCCTTGATACTGTAGTTCCACTGATGCTAGCACCACTACAGGGGGACATGAACTGACATTTCCCATACCTAAGCTGAGCAAGCATGTCAGGAAGGAATAATCAGTATCACCATGTTTTAATGATGCTCACCAAAGGCCAATTGCTGGATCCACTGAAGCCAATGGCAAAATGCCCATTAATTTTGATGGAACCAAATTGGAATCCAATGGGGTTGTTCAAGGGGAAAGGTACTACTTGACATGAGTGAGAGTGTGTAAATTAGGCTCATGGACCTAGAGAAGGCAAATATTCAGCTTCTCTAGTAGCCCTTTATTATTAGCCCAGCTATGGCATATTGTTCTGCATTAGTAGGAGCATTGCCAGCAGATTGAGGGAAATGATTATTCCCTTCTATTCAGCACTCGTGAGGCTGCGTCTGGAGTATTGTGTCCAGTTTTGGGCCTTCCCACTACAGAAAGGATGTGGACAAATTGGAAAGAGTCCAGCAGAGTGCAACAAAAATGATTAAGGGGCCGGAGCACATGATTTATGAGGAAAGGCTAAGGAAACTAGGCTTGTTTAGTCAGCAGAGAGAAGAATGAGGGGGGATTTGATAGCAGCCTTTAACTACCTGAAAGGGGGTTCCAAGGAAGATGGAGCTAGACTGTTCTCAATGGTAGTAGATAACAGAACAAGGAGCAATGGTCTCAAGTTACAGGAAGTCTAGGCTGGATATTAGGAAAACCTTTTTCACTAGGAGGGTGGTGAAGCACTGGAATGGGCTACCTATGGAGGTGGTGGAATCTCCATCCTTAGAGGTTTTTAAGGTATGGCTTGACAAAGCCCTGGCTGGGATGATTTAGTTGGGGTTGGTCCTGCTTTGAACAGGGGGTTGGACTACATGACCTCCTGAGGTCCCTTTCAACCCTAATCTTCTATGATTCTAGGATACTAAA
Organism: Emydura macquarii macquarii; assembly: GCF_026122565.2. Classification (NCBI taxonomy): domain Eukaryota; kingdom Metazoa; phylum Chordata; order Testudines; family Chelidae; genus Emydura; species Emydura macquarii. The sequence goes on along the minus strand of NW_027132813.1, from coordinate 22,850,424 downwards.
TTTGTCAGGTTGCCCTTGAGTGACAGTAACATTTTTTGGAGAAGAATGTGGGGGAGGGAAATTTGATACCAGATAAAAGTATCTAAATAACTAACTGATTGGGGCCCCACCAAGATTTGTCTTATCAGCAAGATGTGAAGAAAAAATAGCAGCAATCCAGAATGATATTTGGATGGGTGTGGGGCCTCATTTAGAACAAGGCCTCAACCCAACTTCCTTTTTTGTGGATAGAAGTTTGGTTCCAGGATGAGCTTTTGCCATGTTAGAATCATTTCCCATTGAACTTATAAAAACAATTATAGTATGGTATTATTCAGTAATGGCTGAAAACACTTCAATAAAACTATTGCAAGTGGGAATGTGTGGGATGATTACTGAACAAATACTGTATTTTAATGAGGGCAGTGGGAACAGGCTCTGAAAGGTGAGTTGTACCATATTCATAGAAAAAAAAATAGTGCGAAATCCTGACCCTGCTCAAGTCAGTGGCAAAACTCTTATTGACTACAACTGGGTCAAGATTTCACCCACGTTATCTATAATAGAGGTTCAAAATCCTGCAGGAATACTATTTTATGTCAGAGACCTGCATTCCTTGCCATCGCCTGAAACTCCCAATGGCTTTATTTGGGATGTTCCAAGATTGGATATATTTCTAAAAGATATGATCTAGTTCAACCAGAAGTTATTTGGCTTGATACAGGAATAGTTGGAAAAAAATTTAAGGCCTGTGCTTTACATGAGGCTAAAATAAATGATCATAATCGTCTCTTCTGTCTTTAAAATCTATTAATCTATGAACACAGGACCAATCAATGAATTGTAGTGCTATGAATCATTACTGTAGGACCCAGTAAAATATTTTAAAATAAGCAAGCAGCTAGGGATTCCTGTGATTTTTAAATTCAGTACCAGAATCCCAAGGAGTCCACCAACATCCATCTCTTGGATGGCATTTGCACCGAAAGCTACAAATGATCCAATACGCACAAGACGACTTATCAGATTTAAAAACCCATCAACACTCTGACCCATCAGAATGTTGACTTACTCCCTGAACCTTCAAGAAGATCCATAGGGATGCAAGGGTCCACATATGCAGAGCTCCTGGCAGGACCAGACCCTTATTTGGTGCTATTGTATGAGATGTGTATCTAGTTAAGGAAATTGAAACATCCTTGAAAGGAGTGAGACTGGAAGGTTTCTGGAAAGTGTTTGGAGTGTTGCATTGTCATATATTCTTCTTCTTTGTGTTTTCTCGTCTTTTGCAGGGCTGTCATGAGAGGGATGGGAACAGAAGTTGCCCAGAGCCAGGAAAGAGCAGCCAGGATCAATATCTTTTCATGCTGCTCTCCCAAGGCCATGTGTTGGATCCACTGAAGTCACTAGCAAAGCTTTCATTAACAACAACAGAACCAGATTTCTTTTCTTAACAGCAAGTGCCATCCTCACTACAGGCCAGATATCAAGTGCTTACACTCATGACTGGAACCAGATTTTCAAAAAAGCCACTTCTATTTAGGCACTTACATAAGGAGCAGATTTTCAGAATTGCTCAGCACATAACAGCCCCTATAGTGCCACTTATGGCTGGATTTTCAAAAGAACCCACCACTAAGTGTGTTGAACTCTTTTGTAAATTTGGCCACTTACGTCCATAAACAGGAATGGAGCTAAATATGGCCCTATGTGTCTGTCTCTTTTGAGCTTTAATCTCAGGGTGGGGGAGAAAGAGAGGAGAGAGAGAGAAAGGAGAGGATCTGGTGAAAAAAAAATCGGAGGGGGATAGCTGGTGAATACCAGCAGGTGGTGATGAGGTCAGGGGACTTGTATATATTACCATAGACTTTAAGTTTTGGATGCATTTCTGCTCTTCTAGGTTATACTCCCATATTTGCCTTTCATTAATCCCCAGTAACAGTAAAACTGCATACTGATTTTAGAGATGATCAAAAATTAGTATTTCTCTTTTATGAAAATTCCAGTATTTCAACATTTGTTTTCCCTCCAAATCAGGATCAACAGTCAAAATATCAAAAATTTGCAGGGGAATCCAAAGTTCCACAACCTTTGAAAGATTAAAACATTTTGAGTTACTTCAACATTAAACAGTGTCTGACTGAACTGCTGTGGTGCCTCCCAATTCTGACCTATGGACTGGGGTCCCTGATCAGATTACAACTCCCATAATGCACTGTGGTCATGGGATTCCCAAGGTACACCACAGCAGATCACCCCAAGGGAAAACTGCAATGAATCATGAGAAATGTAATGTGGCCTTGCAGTTCCAGTGCATGGGGAAAATGGGGGTTTGAGGCACCTAAACTACAAACAAGAGGCCCAATAGGCTGACATTTTAATGTGAAGCTAACTCAAAACTACATATTTCATTTCAATTTTTCTATGATGGGAAGTTTAAAAAAATCTGCAAAATTATGCAAACCTGATAGGTTCCTGCAGAAGATTTTTGTTTTTTAGAAATCACATTTTCTACTGAAAAGCATCAACTAAAAATTTTTCATCAGTTCTAGTACGTTTTAATTTGGGGTTCAAGATCTGAGAGTTTGCTGATCATACAGATTTTGATTTGTTTGAGCAATGTAATCTATGTCCAAAAAGTTAATGCAAATAGAGGGGCAATGAGATATTATGATTATTATACATTTATCCATTATAATTTCATTCAAACACACTCCACACTAAGCCTGATTCTCTTTAATTTGACTAATTCCGCACTTGTTATAGGCCAGATTTTAAAAACATATTTGTTAGCATATGCTAGGTAACACTGGAGGTGAACTACTGACTCAGCAACTGTTGAGAAGCTGAAAGGTTTTGACTTTGTGGAATATTGGACCACATACTAGTGGGAGAGAGGGCTAGGTAAATTGGAAGGTCTGCATCTCACAGGTATGGGAGCTAATCTTCTAGTTGCAGCAGCCACAAAAGGGTTAAACTAACAATGCAGGGAGACAGTGCTAAGGAGAAAATGTGGTACTCAGCATACTCTGCATGTCATGAACAAATTGAACCCATGTGAAAAGAAGAAATTTTTCAATTACTTTTATACTATTTCTAGGAGACAGAGTAAAAAAAGCAAGAGGAATTGGAAATTCTCATTGATGAGAAGACATTTGATTTAATCGTATTACTGAAACCGGCTAGAATGATTCATATGTTTATAATGTTAAAATTATCAGTTATAACCTGTTCAGGAAGGATAGAGTGGGTGAAAAAGGGGTTTGGGGAGGCACTCTATATTAAAGACACCATAAATTGTTTTCAACTATTGATAACTCAGAAGTGCAGGATCTTAAATGCATATGGATCAGTGTGCTAATTAATAAAGCGCAGCAGTGGTTACTGGTGGGAGGTTGTTATAGCCCCCTGAATCACACCAGAACACAAGATAAGTTACTCCTTAAACACCTGTCTATAATGTGTAGCTTTTATATCTATGTTATGAGGGACTTAATTATGGGAGACATATGCTGGAGGTTTCATGCAGCCAGTAGTGAAACATCATTAGAGTTTCTAAAAGTAATAGATTATAATTTTCTAAAATGAAAAGGTATTGTACTCAAATGAGAACTAATTTGAACCTCATTATGATGGATAAATGTGTATTATTCATTGAATATTCAATATGGGCAGTCCCACCCAGTAATATATATACACTTGATTCTTCAAAAGGGCTAATTTCCCAAAGCTGAAAAAAAATATGAGTAAAGTTGATTTAGAGGAAACTATTAGACAGAAAACTATGCATGGATCTAGGGAGTTTGAAAGAACAATTTATTAGATGGCCAAAAAGCCAAGGTTCCTCAACCAAGAAAAGAGAATAACAAAAGCCTGTCTTAATTCAGTGGCAAAATAAAGGCAGCAGTCAAGAGGGGGGAAAAAAACAATAAATAAGTAGAAAGAGCGGAACTGAATAGAAATTAATATAAATTAGAAGTTATGAAGAGTAGAACATTGATAAGGGAAGCTAAAGACATCTGTAAAAAATCCATGGCTTGTAGGGATGAGGACAAATAAAAAGGTTTAAAAAAAAAGTATATTAATAACAAAAACAATATTAGCAATAGAATATGCCCACTGCTAGATGGAAATAGTAAAATTGTTAATAATGATACAGAAAAGTTCAAAAATATTGTTGTTCTCTATTTGGAATGAAGTAGAATGTTGTTCTTTTATCACATGAAGATGATGAAGTATTTTCCAGTCCATTAGTTACTAAGAAGGAAGTCAGGCAGCCAATTTATTACAGAGTCATAAAAAATTGGCTGCAGAGATCTCTGGCCCAATGATATTAATTCTTAATACATCATGGAACACTGGGGAAATTCCAAAAGACTGGAAGAGTGCTAATGTGCCCATAGTAAATGAAAGGGACGCAGGTAATCTGGGTAACTATGGGCTGGTTAGCCTGGCATAAGTCCTGCACATAATAGTAGTAAAGCTGATAAGGAATTCAACTGGTAAAGAATTAAAAAGGACAAAAATATAACTCATGGCTCTCACTATGGTTTTATAGAAAATGAATCTTATCAAACAAACCAGATTTCATTCTTTGATGAGATCACAAGTTTGGTTGATAAAAGGTAACTATGTTACTGTAGTATACTGGATGCCTTTCTTGAAAATATGCTTTAGCCAAATACAAGTTATACTTTAGTCAAAGACAAGTTATTGGGCTCAATATAAGAGTAACTGGGTGAAAGTTAATAGTCTGTTAATAGCCTGTGGGAGATCAGACTAGATGATTTAATGTTCCCTTCTGGACTTAATTCTATAAATTGAACATTGCACCTCACATCCTAATCAGGCCTAAAGCAGGAATAACTTCTCTGAACTCTGCAGGAGAGGAGAATCAGGCCCTGTATATATAATAAGTATTAATTTACAGACTGTGGTTTCGACTTTCAGCATCTGCTTCCTATTTTGAGAGTTCAAGTTTGCACCAGAAATTACAGGTGCTGATAATCAAGGATCTAAATGCCTAATGCTATGATTTTCAGCCACAGTTAATTGTGCTGAGAGGAAGCTGGTGGTATCCCTTTTAAAATAATGTAGTACTATGCACCCAAGTGCTTTAGAGTCAGACTCTATTTATAATAGGAATCACTTCACGCACAAGACCCTCCTCAGCAATGGGACATTTATAACTATATACACACTGCACAACATGGGTTTAATTAAAAGGGAAAGTGTAGAGTAACTACTTCACTTGAAAACACAGGAAAATTGTATGTAGCAAAACCCCAGCTGGCATTTGGCTTGGGCATTTTATTCATATGAAAGGTGAGAAGGAATCTTTAATGACTGCAATTAGTCAGTGACTAGAGTTTTACCTCTCATACAAAGGGCAAAGATGAGCTAAGTATATAAGATGTTAGCCTCATTTCTTTACTTCTGTGTATTTAACTCAGACACTTTAAGTTGTCTGAGCATCATTTATGGGGCTTAATCTATACTGTTGTCACAATTTTTCTGAAAGTTGTACTCTGTGGGAAAACACTGTGTGATGTTTTGCTTCCAAAAATATTCTACTTATGGTTACCCAGAAAAAGGAAAACCATTTTCAGTCACACACCTCTGTGCTGAAAAGCATCCTGCTCACATATGAACAATATTCACTGATTGTAGTTTACTTTATGCATTGTTTCAGATTATGTACAGTATTTCAAACTGATTTCAGAATAGGAGGCAATAGTGATAGCGTGATGGAGGCTTTTAATTCATTGGGCTCTGAAAAAAGAGCAGCTACCATAGCTGTGGTGGAGTCAGAACATTTTTGGAAAGCTTCAGAGAAGAATGAAAAACAGACAGTTTGCAAAACCAGGGTTTCTCTATTCCTCAGTTTGAGCAGAATCATATAGAAGCACCTTCGACACATTAAATTATAGTAAAATGGTCTGATCGTAAAAGCAAAGACAAAAGAAGTAGTATTTTAAACAGCCAGAACTGCTCTTCCCTATATACATTGAGTCCAGCAAGTTTCAGCACATGAAAACAGACAAATGGAGATTATAAAGAGAAAAAAGTAGTTATGCTGATCTTAATTTAAAAGTGTTGAATACTTTGTCTATTGTTTTTTATCCATGTTTGAGAATTACTTTTTCAGAATCTTTACATTTAAAATTTTATCCTTTTAAGTGAGCTGCAGAAATCCAAGATGACACCCCACATATCCAAGAGGGTCATTATTATATTAATGAAGGTTAAATTTGTTGATCTACGCTGTTGTTGGCTACTTTGGTCTCCAATTTTGCAGCAACAGATTGCTTTGTATCTGGTGATGGGTCAAAGGTCAAGCTAAACTCTAACCATGTGGAGCCTAATGATAGCTAAGGGAGAGTCATGATGGATGTAAAAATAGAATTAATGAATACAGGCTTTAATCACAAGTGACAAACTACATTTTTGATGTGTCAAGTTCAATATTAATTATTTTCAGCTGCTCTGAGTTTTCTTTTGTCTTAAAAGAAGCTGCAGCAATCTGCTGACATGTATGAAAAAGTTCAGGTGCAAAATGATTTTGGTTCAGCTTGCACATTTACAGGAAACCATCTACTACCCTTGGAACATTTAGTACTATGGCCTGTGGAAATATAAATCAAAGCATGATATTGCTCTTTTGCTAATTTTAGAATGTGCTGAATCTTTTAGTAGCATCATGGATTACAGGCTGGTATGAGTAGAGACTGGTTAGCATTGTGCATGTCGGGTAGTGTTTTCAGGCCAAAGGAGAAAGACACAGCACACCCGTTTTAAAGCTACTTCATGCCTAGTCTGGAATGTCTAACTAAATGGCTCAATGCCATAAACCAGCAACCTAAAGAAATGGCCAGCTTTTTTTCATGAAGGCCACATAAATGCCATCAGATGGTTTTTATGTTCGGTCAATACCACCTTAGCTTGATTTGAAACAGTGGCCTAATGCTCTTAAGGAATAAGGTGTTTATAAGACTATTAACAAACTTTGAGCCAACAGACCCCTTACATTAAAAAAAGAAAAAATTCAAACAATTTTACCATTTAACTTATCCACTCCATAGGCTGAGGTTTCAGAAAATACTTTTTATCAATATAGAGCACACGTATGCCTTTATGTAGATAGTATTAGGGGGCAAATTAGTTATTTTTGGAATAATAAAATATCTATATGCAGAAATTCCTTTAGAATTGTGTAGAAAAGTGGCACTGAAGTTGAAGAGACAATCTAGTAGTACCCACCTTGACAGATCCAGATATAACAGACTTACTTTACCAGCACCTCTTCCAAATCCCTATAATGTACTAGATGACCAATAGATTTAAAATACTATGTAGTTATAAAATACTACTATATTATGTAATCTATGGGCCATCCCTGATGAACCAGCATCCATGGCATCTAGACCATTCAGTTTAGAAACAGAATTTTTAAAACAGTACATTGATCCTAAATTTTTGTCTCATTGGTCAGTCTGTAATGAATACATGAAGTCTGAATTACAAATTAAATCTTTGAGGGCAATGAGTCAGATTGGGCAAATACTGCAAAGAGAACGGCATGTTTTCATTTGAATAAACACTTCAACTTGACAATATTTGCAACCTCTTTTACGCACTCGCCACAAACATTTGTCAGACTAAGTTTTTGTTCACAAGGATTAGAAAGAGAAAATCAATACTTGTGCTAAAAATGTGTTTGCATTACTCTGTGTGTTCATATGGTCATCTTAAAAGGTGGTCATCCAGTCAGGAAGAAGAAACAAAGCTATACAACTTGGGTGACAAATTGCAAACAGCAAACACCTGAAGCATACATTTCAACTATTTATTTATGAGCAATGCATCTGCACTAAATATTTGTTGGATAATTTTGAATAATGAATATTTTAAAAATGAAATCTTTTCACAAATACTTCACAAAATGGAAAGGGGCTAAATTTGCAACTTTCTTTCTTTATACGAATAGTTCAAACCTAGTAATAAATTGTCAAGCAGTTCAATGTTACATCCCAACAGAACTCGACTTACCAGCTTATTAGTTCAGAACTGAAATTTGAAAGTGTATTAAATAGACATAATCTATGAAATATTACATTGTTAATAATGCACTGATAGGGTAAGTAACTGGAAAATTGAGATTAATTCAAATCATTGATCTTCTGCAAGTGTGATTTCCAAAAAGATGATGATCATTCAATGTACTGTAATCTTCACATGTAAGGACATCTCTGTGTGCTACCATTCTACATAAAATATCTGAATGTTAATGTTCAATGCATGGTCATTGGAGAGTTCTGTGGTGAAAAGCAAACAAAAAATCAAAGCAATCAGTAAAATTATGCAAGAGAGTTGAAAATTCTGACTGTAAAATGAATGTGGACGTAATTAATTAGAAGTAGCTCATGTTGACATTTTATGGCATTGAGACACCACAGAGTCTGTAAAATTGCCTATAGCAAATTAAAGGAACAATAAAAATAGTCCTGGAAACAAAGGTTATAAAAATAATGGAAGTGAGAACTGATTCAGGAGAATGAAAAGAGTAAAGTACAATAATGAGAAACTCATAAACATTGTGCTCGTTGAGTTACTGCATATTCCTGTAGATCTGTGAAGAATCCAAATGTAACAACATTGTACTATGTAAATTCCTTCTGCAGCTATCTCCAAAGGAAATCAACATGAATCTTATTTTTTATTAAATTAATGTTATTAAAATTCATGAAGAGTTCACTTGGAGTTATAAACTGGCTATAACTGAGACATCACGCTTTGTTGCATAAATGTGTACATGTTTCCAGGGAGTGATCTTTGGGCTGACCTGTCAGAGGTATATTCAAGCCATTATTCTCTGACAGGCCTTTATTGAGGGAGAAAAATCTTCATAATAGCACAGAAGAATTTACTAGTCTGACATCTAGTTTAGCAGATTAATGTTGAATTTTCTTTGATCATGCTTGGTAACCATGTGCAGCAAGTCAAACCAATCAACAATCATTAATTAGCAGAACAATGAAGAGCAGAGGTTACTTAATTATGAATGGCACACTGATTATAAATTATTAGTCCACAGATAAAAGACTAGATCAGTGTGGAAACATTTGCAAAAATGGCATACATCGGCATTGAGCCACTATCCTGAAGCTTATCTAAAGTGAGTAGGAACCATGAAAGAAACTGGGCAGCCATCAGAAACCTTCATCTGGGGGAAAAGTAAAATGTGAATGGAAGATTACCTTTGAGATTGACACACACCAAGGCGCTGGTCCTACATAGGGATCTATGTAGGCAGCCTCCATATGCCAGTGCAGAAAAAGTTTATGTGCCTCTTTGTAGATGCTGATATATTTCAAAAGAGTCTGAGTTAACCAAAATGTGTAAATGATAAAAATAACCCTGTTGAGCTGGTTTTATATTTGTTAATATATTAAAATAATGGTACAATGCTACTCACACTACTAAAACTATACACAGACATTTAGGGCCAGATCCTAAGCTGGTGTTGCCTTATTGCAGACAACAGAGCTATGCTGATTTGCATCAAGAATCTGACCTCAGACCCGCTAGTGTTCTTACATTTAATTTCAAACATCCTGTGCTATCTAATGCACAGATAGAATTTTTTTTTTTGGAGGCATAACTTGTCTTATAAACTCAGTCTGGCAGAGTTATTCGGCTCCACCTTTGTAACTGTAAACCAGGGCTATGTTCCTACCTGTGTAATATTATTAAGAATGACTAAGCTTTAATTATTCCGGGAAATGAGGTGGATATAAAGCAGAATTAAGTGTTTATTTTAATAGAAAAAGTCTAAGGAAGTTATAGACATGTGCTGGCTTAAAACTATCACTTAAATAATTGCATGATTATACACTTGGAAATTGTTTGATGCAAAAATACTCCTTAATATCTACATAGTTTCTTGTGATTTTTCTAGTTTGAGTTGTATTTTATAACTAAATTTAAACAGATGTTCTGAAAAGGTCAAGGCCCTGATTTTTAAAAGCATTTTATTTTTTTCTTATCACTTCTCATGGGAGGGTGAAGAGTTCAGAGATGAACAACTCCTGACCATTCAGGGTAATGAAAAAATATAATAGTCGGGAGGCAGTTTGGTATTGTCAAATCCACAGCATGCATGAAGCCAAAAGCAAAAAAAAGCCGTTATAAGACAAACATCTTTGGGGAAGATATTTCTGCTTGTAAGTGGATCTTTAATTTAGCAGAAGGCATAATGAGATATAATGATTGAAAGCTGAAGCTAGACAAAATTCAAGCTAGAAAAAAAACACAATTTTGACACAGAGTAACTTATCATTGGAACACCTTATCTAGGGAAGTGGTGGGTGCTCCATCACTTATAGACTTTAAATCAAGACTGGATCTCTTTCTAAAAGATAACCAGATAACAGAAGTTATGTGCTTGGTGCAGAAATTATTGGGTGAGGTTCTTTGACTTGTGGTATGCAGGCTGTAAGTCTGCATGATCATAGTTGTCTCTTCTGCATTTAAAATGTATGAATCTTTGATCTTATTTGGAAGCCATTTCTGAAGCTATACTATCATGAGTTAATATTTACCATGGCCTACTTTGCCCACTCATCCTGATGCCCATATGGTTTGTAGATATCAGGATCTGAGAATAAACATTTCCTTTCATACCCCATTTTTATTTTTAGGTTTTTCTTCTCACTATTGAACTCATAGTATCTGTTGCAATTGTACTACAAGTACTTCCATTATTCTCGTCTTATAGTATAGTACTAAGCATAAATCAGATACCAATACTGTTTTTATGCATTAACCTCTCTGCACATATTACTGATGGAATTTATGCTATTTATTGGAATATCTGAAAATATTTAATATAAAAGGTTTTTTCCAGTTATAAATTATTTTTAGTTTCTTTTTATTTGTGGGTGCATGCATGACTAGCATATTTTAATAATTTTTGTTCTACATCATGCCAGCTTTTGTCTCCCATATTGGAGAAAATATATATTTACTGCTGTTGGATGATAGCAGTATTATTAGGGAGAGACATTTAATATTTGTATTTAACCACTTTGGGGGTGTTTACTCTTTTGCCCAGTACAAGACACAACACTGTAATTTAGTGTGTGTGTGTGTGTGTGTGTGTGTATATTTTACCAACTATCATTTATTTATTCATCCATCTGAATCAGATGCTTAGCTGAATCTTTATGCTGATTCGCCCCAGCTGAGGTTCTGCCCTAAGTTTGTCACGCAGCAACAAAACTGTCATACAATAAAATCAAAAGCACAAAACATTCAGAGTCACTTTAGGGAAACAATAAGACACAGGCAACTGTAAACCACAGTGCCAAGTTTCCCTGTGACCCAGGGAAACCTAGTGACTCTCAGTTAACCTGCCCCAGCTCCCCACTGACACAAGTAGATGGGGGATGGAAAGGAGGCAAATGATCCACAAAGCAAGGGACAACTGACAGGCTCCAAGCACAGGCTCAGAAAGATAGATCTTGCAACATGCCCTGCATGGTAAAGAACTCCAGTAGGCCCAAGTGCCTCTGACTGGAAAGAACCTGTCTAATCTTCAACAAACATAAGGATTGAAACCAGACTACCATGGATGGTCTTAACTGCAGAACAAAACTGAGCTTGCTTGTTTGTGCAGAAAAGCTTCGAAAATACTTCTTTCCCCCTATGTTTCTGACATTTGTGGGAAAGCTAAATAGAATGGCTGATGCTTTAAAATGGAAATATTGCCCTTGATATGCACTAATTGGTTTTGGTATTTAAAAAAAATAGATGTGCAATTGCCAGGATAGTTAATTTTATCAGAGAGTAAAGTTGTACACATGGCCTCCGCTTCCACATTCATCTTGGTTTTCCTGTAGCAATAAACACCATACTAAGGACCTATGGATTGTTATTGCGATAAACAAAATCAGGTGGCTCGATCCCTCTTCCTCGGTGGGCAGATGGAAGGAGAATCTAATAGAACCAAAGAATGAAAGAGTGCTGCCATCAAAGTCATCATTTATCATCTTTTATTAATCCTGCAGAAACATTTCTATGGGGCCTCCACAGCATTTGAGTTTTATTGTGCGAAAAGTTGTTCTTTGTGGAATCATTGCTTTCCAGGTCATGTGGAATAGATGGGGGTTCACTGGGTTTAGGAACGAAGCAACAGGCCACATTTATGAGATGGAAAACCCTACCTTGATCACTCTATTTCAATCTATCCAACTTGGTCTAATTCCTAAACTGCCTACCAGCATAGTATCTAAGCCCCACAATGGATGCATTCATAGAAAATTCTCTGCACGTGGAAGTTCACAGTTTCCTGTCTGCTTAATGGGCGTAGCCTTTGTAGAGGACTATTGCATCCTTTGCATTTAAGGTATTATTTTTGGTGGCTTAGGCTAAAGGCACTCTAATACCATTCATTTTAATGGGTTACGTTATTAATGTGTACTGTGCCACCATTCAGGCCTAACACGTGATTAGATTAAGTTAATATAAATATATAAAAATTTCAGTTGCAAAGTTCAGCCATGCTGAATAATAATGTCATCTGATAAAATGCATCAGAGGCATGGATGAGGTGAGTGAAGTATTACAAATTCAGTATGAACTACAAATGTATACACTGTAAGAAAACTTACTGGACCTGGCAACCCACATGTGATATTTCCTTGCTTTTGCTGGATTACAAGGAACATTTGATGTTACTTCAATAAAGATTTTTGTATTTAATTTTCTGTACAGTCAATTTAACTTAAACTGGCTCATACTTTTAGGTACTGAGCTTGGTCTCATCTGTTAGGAATACAGAAATAAATGAGGGTTTCTCAAAAACTAACTTTTCTTTCCAGAAATTCATATCTTGTTTATAATATTAGCTGCTGAAATTCCATTTTAAAAATAGCCTGCTAATTAAACATTATAAAACACTTCTTAGGTCTTCTTTCATTTGTATTTTAAGTAACATTTCAATTCAAATAATAAAAATTCTATACATCTGCAAGCATGGCATTTTCCTCTTAATCCAGATCCAAGTTATTGTTTTGTTCCTAGGGACAGTTTGGCCAAACTTTTCAAACTTGGTTGCCTACATTTAGGCATTTCAATCCTTATTTAAAAGACCCATCTAGGAAAGCCCTTTACTGCTGGTAAACTGACCTCATAAGAAATGTTAAGTTAGTATGTGCAGCACATCTACTGAAGCCAAGGAACTAACTTCAGATTCCCTTTGCCTTTGAAATTAACAACATTTTTAGTCTAAAATAAGAATAAATTGAGAAGTTCAGTGAAAGCAATAGAGAGAGGAAAGAACAAATTTGACAGCACAACACTTATACACATTTATATTTCTGCTGCATTGATCACCTATGGGATAATTATTAATTTAAAAAACATGAGAATACCAGGAAGTGCAGAGATGCACAAAATGTCCAGAGGAATAAAGTTATTTAAGCTTTGCCAAACCTCAGAAAAGTTTCTTGTTTAGGATAAACCTTCAAATCAATGTTGACTATCTTGTGATTCTTCTCCTTCTGTTTTTTTCTTTTCTTTTTCAAATGCAAAATAGAGTACTAGTGCAGGTGAAAGTCTTTGTGGCCTGGCTTGTAGATCTCTTACTTCATGAATACTCTTAAAATACCTAAAGCTATATTGATGTTAAGTCTTTGGGACCTAATTTCACTTTTAGTAATGATAGTTCTGGGTGCATATATTTTGGAGCTGCTTAAGGAGCATCCCGCTCCTCACACCCCAATACACATGGCAATACAAGTTCATACCTTTGATGTCATTGCAGATGCTCATTCAATTGATGAAATAAGACCATTCACACAATTGACAAATATGTGGCAAATGTTTAGCCAGGCTGAGTCTAAGTTTCCTTTATTGCATGTGAAATTTATGCACACTAAAAACCACAACCCATTTTTGTCTCTGCAGTTACATTTTGCATGCAAATCTTGCCGTTCATTCATACAACAGCAGCAGCGGCCAAAAAAAACCATTAATTACTTTGGAGGCTCACAATAAAAACTACATTTTCAAAAGCGACTAGTGGTATTGGTTGCCTCAATATTTGGTGTTCTCAACTTGAAACATTTTAATAGAGTCCAACTGCAACACTATGGATGCCCAGCCCTTTTTGAAAATCAGATCCCTTTATAGTGACTCAAGATGGGCACCCGAAAATTAAGGTGCCCAAATTTCCTAGTCACTTCTGAAAATGTAGATCAAAGTATTTAAACAAGCAAAGCTAAAAGTTTTTAAGCCTAGTATTTTGGGATACATAAATGGTTTCAATTGCTTGGTTTTAACATGTGCTTCTCAAGCCTCAGAGGGAAGCAAGGTTTATAACAAAGATAGCAGTTTTCTTATTTCTAGGTACCATATTACGGAGAACCTCAGTTCTCTGAAATCTCATAATTGCAACTTCCCTCCCATAAACTATTAAGAGTCACCGAATCAAATTTCACTCAGGTAGGGCTGCCACTGCTGCCACTTCATGTTTGTCTTAGCCATACAGAGGTCCTTACAGCCAGCCATTCTAGCAATTTTCAAAGGAAAGTCACCAGAGCTGTAAGAAGAGCCACTGAAGTAGCTACAGAAAGAGTTGTAGTTTCTGAGTGAGAAGACAGAAAAGGAAGCCATTAGGAAGGTTAGGGTGACAGTTGCAAGCGCTATTAATATCTGTGTGGGGAAAAAGCGTCATTGGAAGAAAGGGGCAGAGAAGATGGCAGGAATATAAATGAACCAGTGCAAAGGATGGTCTCAGGAGTCACATGTATGTCTTATATAAGAGGGGAATACGTCATAATATGGTATAAAGATTTTTATCAGCCTGAGACTGGAATGTTCTATTTATAAGAGACAAAGCCATAATTATGCAGGTTCTCCCAAATGAATGTTTCTAGAATTTTTGTACCACACTGTATGTATGTAGGTGCCACACCTGTTGCAGTAAAACTACGAGATATGTCTTAAAGAGTTTTAAAAATATTATTTGGAGTGTATCTTGTACTGCTTACAAGCCTAGGGTCAGGTGTGTTAATGACATGCACCCAAATGTGTAAGGTTCAGTAGAAGTGAAAAGTTTAAAAACTAATAAATGCATAATGCCTACAGAAATGATCTAAGATACATTTTAGATTGGGCAAAGCTAAGTGTTAATGTGGATTGTCTTGGGTCCTGCATCCAGGACTGGAAGCATTTGATGGGTTGCATTGGGAAGCAGATGATCTCCCTGCTTCATAATAGTACAAAAAGCTCCCCTGTCTGTCTGGTCCTATAGGACCTTGGGGATATCAGAATTTAGGACTGAAATTTTTATGTATGGAAAAGCTATTATTGGACAGGACTGAAAAATGACACATCCTGGACCTCAGTTAAGGTAAATTTCAGGAGGTGAGAATTCCACATTTGGGGAGGAAACATTTCTCTGTAGATTGTTTGGTTTTTGTTTTTAAATCAAACAAACAACCCACTCTTCCTCCCCAAAAAACATGACTACTTGATGCTGCAGAGGGATTAATGGGTTGGTGATGCAAATGTGGGCAGGTGATAAGTTTGTCACATGACTGAAATGTATCACATTGACATCACCTCCACAGAGAAAACTATAGTGCTATAAAACTCTATCCCTGGATTCTACCCCAAAAACCTTGAGGTTTGCATTCATGATTTGTGATGTCACAGAAGTCCTTGAAGGTGTATATATATACATATTATATATATATGAATTCAAGCTGAAAGTTCATAAAATCAAGGCACATAAGACAACATACTATCTAATTGCTTCATGGAAAAGAAGTGTGACTCCCAACATCAGGGCTGAGGTTGGTCTTTGGTGTTAGGCAGGAAAGACTCTTTTGGCATACACATATATATCCCTGCTGGGTTCAAAGGGAAACCCACAGTACAGTATGTTCAGGTGCCTCAGGCTTCTCACTGAAGAGAATAGATATTCTAGAATAAACCCTTTAATCTGAACAAGCAGTCAAATGAAATCATTTGGTTTTGTGTGAAACTGTCCCCGTGAAAGAGACTGTAAAATGGATAGCAATCTTAGGTGCAATTTTCCATTGCACATGTTTTTCAAAGATAAACATCTGATCAGAACTGTTTGCTATTAGTAAGTGAAAATAAGAAGCAGAGCTAATACTGTATCTGCCAGCAGCTCCCAGACCATTAACTATTGTTTATATCTCCTCATGTTCAGACATCAGACTGGAGTGATGGAAGATATAGTCATTAATTTGGGAGCCATTTCAAGATGTTCCCATAAACACTGAATCAGGATACTGGCAAGCTGCCTGAGAAAATTTGCTGCCAAGATTTTTTTTTCTTCAGTAGTGACATTTAAATACTGGTGTTATTTCTGCTTTCTAGTCCCTGCAATAGACCAAATGCAGATAGATCATCACAAAGCTTTTACAGAACCTGCTTTCAGGTTTTTATACTTCGCTCTGCAGCTACAGATGTTTCTTGCCTTTCTGTTACAACAAAAACTTTTAAAACTTCCATCATAAAACATTAAGTGCTCTGTTTCTGACTTCTATCACAATGACAGAATAGTCTAAAAAGGGAAAAATCTGTTTTTCTTTACTCTACTGAAGCCTATTAAAGTGACAGGTGAACTGCCAGAAACAATTAGACTAAAATGAGTTGTAAGACTTCACAGAAATACTTCTATCCTTTCTGACAAAATTGAATTTAAAGAATATATCCCACTTTACCAAAAAAAAAAAAACAAAAAAAAAACCCACAACCCATAAAAACAGATGATACAGTTTCCCATTATCCACCTCCACATCTTTAGAAAGACAAAAGGATGAGGGCCAATCAACAGTAAGAACAATAATAGATAACAGAATTAGTGTTAATAATGTTAAAAATAACTATGAATGAACTGAAAAAGAAAGAAAAAAAATCTTCTATAACTGTAATTAGATTGTGTAATTGATTAAGTAGAAGTGTTTTAATTTAAGATACAGAACTCAAAATTATTTCATGGAAGAATTATAAAAGTCAATTATCATGGGTCAAAATCCTCTGGTGAACAGTGAAAGCTATCATTGAACAGTACCATGCTGATTTACACCAGCTGAAGAGCTGACTCCTAGCCTGTAATCTTTACAGACATGAAAATTGCCTAGAGTTTGCATGATAAATGGAAATGCTAGATAATTAACAATTATGCTGCATGTTCCTGTGGTTACTTGGTAATGACACTTAGTGAGTCTAAAGCTATTGCCATGTGATAGGCATCATGGAACAGAAGATGGAAGTAACCAAGAGTAGTAGCCTGAAGACATTCCAAAAGAACCAAATCAGGCAAGGTAATTGAAATTTATAAACTTAAAGAGTAATTTTATTTCAAGGAAAATAAATATTGTCAATATTTCAACTATTACTGTGCTATTGTCAGGGATAACATCTTATATCACTTTGTTTTCAGTCCAGTGAGAGAAATAGAAGCTTTCATCCAGTTCCCCCAGTGGGAAGAAAGGCGCAAATCCTGAATCTGAGATCAAACTTCTTTGCCACCTAAAAAGGATATTTGCTGCTGCTTTTTAGGGAAAAAAAAGAATGAATTACAGAACTGACTTAACAATAAATGGACTTAACAAAGGGCCTTGAACAAGTCAATGTTTATGGCTCTAAATTTCAACCAGTTTAATATTTCTCTACAATACACAGCTTTACAAGTAAAATGTGAAAAACCAACAGTAGTGCTGCAGTTGTGTGTGTGAATAAAATGTACCGCAGCCCAATTCAAAAGGGATCAAGTAAATTATATTTTATAAAACAGTCAAAAGTGGATGGACTTCCTTCAGTCTCTTTCTGGATCAATTATACTTATAATTATACTTTTCTTTTACTTTCATACTTTTCTTTTATTGAAGACTATGATCCACCACCACCACCAACACAATTCTATCATATATCAGTACAATTCATGAAAGCTCATGGAATCAGCCGAGTCCTCTCCCTCTATTCTTTCAGCTCCCATGTCAATTGTTCAAAAAGGCTTCAAAGAATGCTCAAGGAACTCTGGTTGGATTAACTGTTTAGAGTACATCCAGGTTGATCGTTAGAAGCTACTGAATAAACACATTGATGTTCATAGAATCACAGAATCATAGGACTGGAAGGGATGTGAGAGGTCATCTAGTCCAGTCCTCTGCACATATGGCAGGACTAAGAATTATCAAGACCATCCCTGACAGGTCTTTCTCTAACCTGCTCTTAAAAATCTCCAATGATGGAGATTCCACAACTTCCCTAGGCAATTTATTCCAGTGCTTAATACCCTGACAATTAGGAAGATTTTCCTAACATCCAGCTTAAACCACTCTTGCTGCAATTTAAGCCCATTGCTTCTTGTCCTATCCTCAGAGGTTAAGAAGAATAATTTTTCTCCCTCCTCCTTGTAATAACCTTTTTATATACTTAAACTGTTATATCCCCTCTCATAGTCTTCTCTTCGCCAGACTAATCAACCCATTTTTTTCGATCTTCCCTCATAGGTCGTGTTTTCTAGACCTTTAATCATTTGTGCTGCTCTTCTCTGAACTTTCTCCAATTTTTCCACATCTTTCTTGAATTGTGGAGCCCAGAACTGGATACAATACTCCAGCTGAGGCCTAATTAGTGTGGAGTAGAGCACAAGAATTACTTTTCATGTCTTGCTTACAACACTCCTGCTAATACAGTCCAGAATGTTTGCTTTTTTTTTTTTTTTGCAATAGTGTGGCACTGTTGACTCATAGCTTGTGATCCACTATGAACCCCACATTCCTTTCTGCAGTACTCTTTCCTAGGGAGTCATTTCCCATTTTGTATATGTGGAAATGATTGTTCCTTCCTAAGTGGAGTACTTTAATTTGTCCTCACTGAATTTCATCCTATTTACTTCAGACCATTTCTCCAATTTGTCCAGATCATTTTCAATTTTAATCCTATCTTCCAAAGCACTTGCAACCCCTCCCACCTTGATATAGTCTGCAAACTTTATAAGTGTAATCTCTATGCCTTTATCTAAATCATTGATAAAGATATTGAAGAAAAACAGACCTACCACTGATCTCTGCAGGACCCCACTCGATATTTCCTTCCAGCTTGACTGTGAACCACAGATAACTACTTCCTGGGAATGGTTTTCCGACCAGTTATGCACCCATCTTATAATAGCGCCATCTAGGTTTTACATCCCTAATTTGTTTATGAGAAGGTCAAATAAGACAGTTTCAAAAGATTTACTGAAGTCAAGATCACATCTACTATTTCCTGCCTATCTCTAAGGCTTGTTACCCTGTCACACAATTTATTTTTTTCAAATCCATGCTGACTGTTACTTATCACCTTATTATCTTCTAGGTGTTTCCAAATTGATTACTTAATTATTTGCTCCATTATCTTTCTGGGTACTGAAGTTAAAGTGACTGGTCTGTAATTCCCCAGGTTATCCTTATTTCCCTTTTTATAAGTGCCATTTTCCAGTCCTCTGGAATCTCTCCCGTCTTCCATGACTTTCCAAAGATAATTGGTAATGGCTCAGCTATCTCCTCAGTCAACTCCTTGAGTATTCTAGGATGTATTTCATCAGGCCCTCGTGAGTTGAAGACATCTATCTTGTCTAAGTAATTTTTAACTTGTTCTTTCCCTATTTTAGCCTCACATCCTACCTCATTTTCACTGGCATTCACTTTGGAGACATCCAATCACCACTAACATTTCTGGTGAAAACTGAAAGAAAAAAGTCATTTAGCACTTTTGCCATTTCCACATTTTCTGTTATTGTTTCCCCCCCTTCACTGAGTAATGGGCATACCCTGTCCTTGTTCTTCCTTTTGCTTCTAATGTATTTGTAGAATGTTAAACTAGACTACGCTGTTGTTCTGCTAATTATAGTGCAAAAGTAGTTGGTCATGGTGATGGCTATTCTTTCACTTACACCTCCTTAATTTCCCTTTAGTCTGGAGAGTAAGTTTTACCTTTTGTAAACTATTTTGGTATGTTTGAGAACCAACCAGTATATTGCTTCAGTTCCAGGTTTAAATATTTTTTTCTTTTTTTAATGCCTATAGAAAATGTATTGATTAAATAGGAACAAATTTCACTGATGTGCACAGATGGCAGATAAAGCTACTTTGCAAGAACATGTTATGTGCTCAGAGCGATATGTCCAACTGTATGATTTGAACTCGGAACACTAAGAGAAAAACAGGGGTGAGTGTGTGTGTGTGTGTGTGTGTCCAGAACAAATTTAACAGAAAATTATACTTATTGCCAGCCAGCTACAGCAAAAGATAAAATACTTTCTCAGAGTGCTACAAACCATGTCCAAGTAGTTTGTCCTTCACCACTACATCCTGCTCTAGGCCAACAGTGAGGAATGTGGCAAGTGAAGATAGTTCTTACGTCTAGCAAGCACTGACAAAATAAGTGCTATGTAAGTATTAGGATATTCGTTGCTGGTGAGATCCAACCGTTGGCTTGCTCAACCTACACATAAAATTCAGAGGTGTCTGAACCTTTGCTTATTGCCCAGTTGAGAGTGCTATAAAAATAGCTTTGCCATATACATAACATAGATGTAACGTGCATTAGGGCTGCTATACTCAATTCTGTTACCTGATTATGTCTGTGAAATGAGTGCTATTGATATACTGGCAGGAAGACCTTTTGACATAGTACAAGCGGATTACAATCATACTGTAATCAAATACACCAGCAAGTGGCCAGAAATAACTTTTACTACCCAGCTTAGCTCCATAATTGTAATATCAAGTTCTTGGTAATAATTCTCAGTCATAACTATAGTACAAGTGAAATAGTCTCTCACAAAGGCCGTAGTCCACATCTGTAGAATATGAAGTATTTCTGAAGCTCAGAAATAGTAAACACAGACAGACATTCTTCTATTCATTTATCCTTAGGCCAATGGGAAATAGATTGTGTTAAGCAAGTTCTGAAAAACTGTTTATAAGGCAAACTGCTGACTAGAAGGAATGCCATGGATATCATTTGCCATAAAGTTTTTGCATAACTACACAGAAACCTGACTTGTAGCTACCCAGATATCTTCCACAGAATTGTCACATGGAAGGAGCATGCTGACAAGTTAAGTATTGATGATCTACAAAAAGTTAAGTCTGATAAAAATGGAACATGATTCAACCCAGCAGACCGTATTGGACTGTTCAAATAATGCAAAAACAAAGTCAAACTGTATGAAGATACACAGTTTTTCCAAATATCTAGAATTGCAATGAAGTTCCCTTGCAAAACTTTGTAAACCCAGGTTTATATTTTTTAAATGGCCACCAATTTTGAGTACCCAAATTGAAATGAAAGGACTTTTAAGCTATGACATTTTAATGTAGAAAATACCTTTAATTGTCCCATATCTGAATCATGTACCCTCCAGCCCTCAAGCAGGTATAATTTTGATGGGGGAGAAGGAGAAAACACTTCGCAGGCAGAGGCTTATTTTTAAAATAGTGGTTGTTTAAACTGCTCCGGATTTGGATTATTAGACTATGCCCAAGGAATTTGGATTAATGGGCAAGTGATGCAGTCAAAGGAATGCTAACAAAGGCACAAGCAAATTATAAATGTATTCATTTTGTGAGTCAGTGCAATTTTTCATTTGAAGAGCACATCGGTAACCAACA
The DNA here is from genome assembly GCF_026122565.2 of Emydura macquarii macquarii. Taxonomy (NCBI): domain Eukaryota; kingdom Metazoa; phylum Chordata; order Testudines; family Chelidae; genus Emydura; species Emydura macquarii. The sequence continues at coordinate 22,828,741 of NW_027132813.1, read as the reverse complement.
TCACACACCACCACATAAAACATAATGGAAGTGCTACCAAAAACTTAAAATAGATATCATACAAAACAAAACATGAGAAAGAATTGAGCCCAACAAGATTTTTTAAAAATTCTGTTTAATTAAAATAACTATATCTTAAGCAAAAAAGGAAAGCAATCAATTTTTATTGACCTTTGCGACTCAGTTCATGGCCCTTTGTGTTTTTGTTCTCTGTCCTCGTGTGTGTGTGTGTGTGTGTGTGTGTGGGTGGACACACATACTATATAGAGACACAGACACTAATATCATTGGTAGTCAGTGAATTATAATCTGTATGCCTCCCATTTTGCTGCAAAAATTGCCATGTTTCCACACGTTCTTGCAATGATCTGGCCACCCTTTTGCCACATCAGCTGTGTTACACTTTAGCACTGATTTGATCGGTTCAAAATTACTTTATCCTCTCATTTTCATGTCACATAACTCTCTCTATATTTTGTGTCCCATTTTTCAACTCTGCTTCCACTGCAAGACTTAATACTTTTTAAACAATTCTCTAAAAATATAATCAATACGCTAATAAAAGCCTACTAAGTGCAAAATCACAGATTTATAAAAGGCAGTCAACTGGTTGCAGCTTCAACTCACTAGATCTGCCTCATTTTTCTCTCTTTTCTAGTGTAAATCAGAAAACAGAGAATGAGTTTCCCTCCAACAATAACTAATTTCAACTATGCAACTTATTTTAAAACAATTTTATGTCCTAAACCTTACCCAGACTCACAATTTTTCCCAATCAGGATGAAGTTTAGAAGCCAGTGACTAAGCTGCTCCATCACAGCTGTCTTTGAACTCTTTGTAGTTGGATATCATTCCTAAAAATGAGGGGAATAATTCCAAACACAAAAAGAGGCCTGATTTTCTACTGCTGGAAAAAAAATACATCAACTGTCACAAATTCCCTAAGCTATACAGAGAGAGGTGAAATTTCAAAAGTCTATAAAAAGTAACGGGAGCGTTGCCATTTCAACAATCAAAAGAAATCAATCAATCAGCTGAATATATTTGAAAACTATGCACTAAAGATGTAGCAGAAATGAGCTAGGTGTTAACTTAAAAAATAATTAGTGGCCAACGTAAAGGGTTGTGACATGGTCTGAAATGTTTGGTAAAGCACTAATATTAGAATAACCCATAAGACAGTCCAGAAAGGGTTTTTCCTTAAAATTTCTGTACCACTATGGCAGCTGGATATTTATAATCGATGAACACTAGCTATTTTTGAGGACCTCCTAAAGAAAAGAGAAGATGAGTGTAGGAGTGCATGGCCATCCCTCCTTGTCAGTCTGTGGAAGAGGCCATGCCCCCTCGCTGTCGCACCTGTGTAGGCAGGTTCAAAGCAGGGAATTAGCTCTCTCTGGTGCCCAGGCCCTTAGGCAGGGCAGGGCAACCAAGCAGTCTATGGTCCCAGGCCCTCAGGTAGGACAGGGCAAATGAGTTGTCCGGGGTTCACAAGCAGGGGCAAGCACCAACCACAATTTAGGTACTCACAGGCAGGGGCGAGGACCAAACCCAGTCTAGGGGATCACAGGCAGGGATGAGCACCAAACACAGGCCTCCTGGCTTATTGAGGGGAGTCTACCATGCCAGGGGTGGAGTGGCAGGGGATAGGGGGACCCAGCCCCACCCTACTCCACCAAGTCCCAACCCAGGCCCCTAACAGTGGTGGAGCGTTCCACCACTGGGTCAGCAGGGCTCCAGACGAAATGCACCGACCAATGCTCAGGCAGGAGCAGAGCCCTACTGTAGTTGGCTATCCCTGGGCTACTTCCTCCCCTTCCCTCAGAGTGTACTTGCATCCAGGGGTCATCATCCACCTTCCTTGGTTAAGTCACCAGTAGCAGTCCCAGTAGCTCCTTGGCATCTGGGTTATTGGGCAGCTTAGGTGGATCAGCCGAGTCCTCAGTGCAGCCAGAGTCCTCTCTGGGTCCCCACTCCAGCAGCAGGCAAGAGCCCTCCTTAGCTGCCGGTGGATCTCTCCCAAATGAGCTGGAAGGCCCACCCTTTATACTTACTTCCTGTCCCACCCTTCTGCTTCTGGCATGGTAGGCATGGCCTTCCTGGCTCCACCCACCCAGGGGTGGCTGGTGCCCTCTCCTCATCAGTCTCAGAGGGAGCCTCATTGCTACAATGAGAAACTAAGAAAAGTAAGGCTGAGGTGTGGATGCAAAATGGAAAAACTCAGCATTAGTCATGTAAGTTTGGTTCACACTAATCTTTACATGGTGTTTATTCAGGCATTTTAGTAGCTCAGTGAGGCCTACAATGGCTAGGGATTATTGTCAAACCTTGACTAGTAACTTGATTTAGAGCCATACTGTCCCCTTCCACAGATAAGGTTATTCACTGGGACTAATCCCACTGGGAACAGATTTAGTTCAGAATTTTCTCCAAACTGTGTATTGGGAGAGGCAAGGTGGGTGAGGTAATATCTTTTATTGAACCTCTGTTGGTGAGAGAGACAAGTTAATAAAGGTGGTCCAATTAAATATGTTACCTCACTCACCTTGTCTCTTTAATATCCCAAGACCGACATGGCTACAACTACATTGGAAGAGGGCATTCTCCCTCCTATACCTGGTTGTGCAGAATGGGCAGAAGATTTGGCCCTTCAAATCTGTGTCCTGATTTTAAAATTTATGTAGCACCAAACAGATTTCAGTGATTTATGGCAGGTGGTCTTGAAGCAGGTTCAGTAAAATGGCTCAGGATGCCATAGCCCACCTAAAACCAGACCTATGGTATGGCTCTATCTGGTTTAAAACCTGATTTTGCAAAACCAGTTTTGAAACCATTAGAAAATTTCCCCAGCATAAACAAGCCCTGAAAAAGGCTCAGGGCACCTCCAGAATAGTAAAAAGCAAAGCGACATATTTAGATCTAACTGGAGATTTTGCCATGGATGTCCAATCAAGACACTCACTGGAGAGATTGTGCTAAACAGAGTTAGCATGATTCATGTACCATCAAGGACGTCTAATTATTGTCATCTAGGTTTAAAATTCAACACAAGGATTCTGGAAGCATTTATCAATAATTACTCAAGGGGAAAACAAATTATTTTTTGCTAAACAAAAAAACAACAAAACTTTTATTCCTGGGTTAACAATACCTGTTTAGGAATTGAAATAGCTATCAGGATTGTGTCAAAGGAATCCAACCAAAATAAAATAATAGAATTAGAACAGTGTTTGCCAAACCAGGAATATCAGCTGTGACTAATGGCTATTAAAGTTGAATAAAAAACAAAAAACAAAACAAAAAAACTGTAAACTCAGCAACATTATAAATCAAGATTTACTTTTTTTACTACTCATCTTCTTCAGTCACTCACTTAGTTCCTCTAACTCATTCACTCAGGGCTTGTCTTCACTTATCACGGAGATTCGGCAGCAGCGACCGGAGTTATGCCAGCTATGCAAAAAACTTGCATAACTCCCATCGACTTCTTTGCTTCTGTTCTGCGCGCTGTCTTCACTGAACTGCATTGACGGGAGCTGCGTTCCCGTCGCAGCACTATGCCACTTGAGAAGGTGGTCTTAATACGTCAATTTCTGGATCAACTGAGCGGGTCTTCATTGACCGCTCAGTCGATCCAGAGAAGTCAATCTGACGGTGGCGAATTTACTGCCGACAGTGAAGACATAGCTTCAGAAAACCTTTTACTTTTTGGCTTCTCAGATTTTCTCCAGGTCTTAAAAGACTCCAGCCTGATTTTTCAGCTTAGCTGTCAACAACAACTTTTAGCCCCGCAATGTGTTCCTTAATCTCTGCATACTCATGAAGACAGACATATGAGTATGATATTACAACACTGTGACAGACTCTTGCTAGATCCTAAGAAACTCCTGAGCTTCCTGCAAAACTCTAACTTTTAGTGTCAAATTTTCTATTGGCATTAATTGCATCTCCATTCTCTGTCTGTTGATCATTTTAGGATTTTGTGAGGGACCCATCACCATAGTATTTGAGTGTCCATATACTGAGGACACAAATGACTGAGCATAATATTATGCAATCATTTTAAGTCACTGTGAGAACCTGATTTGCAAGCATAATCAGATACTTCCATGTGCAAGTGAAAAAATTCTGGGTCCAAGTAACTGGAGGCCAAAAATTTCTCCAACAAATATTTATACCTGCAATTTGTGATACCAAAGGAAGGTCTCTTTCTGGAAAGCTGGCCCATTGATTGCATCTTAGCAATTATCATAATCAAAATAGGAAAAATAGTTGTGTGGCTTTAACTAGGTAACTTACAAAAATCACAGCAATTAGCGTTAGAAGTTATTTATATAGTGGATGAGTCCAACCCAAAACCTTGGTTCTGGAAACTCCTTAATTTGAGGGATGTCTCTATCAGAATGTCAATCTAGATCTAAATTTTGCATACAATCCTGATATTTATAATAGGCTGAACCAAAATCACAGATTCAAGCCTGGATCTATATGTATTGCTGGCATGAACCAGAGCAGCGTCCACCAATTTCAATAGGAGTTGTTCTCAGTTACACCGGGAATGTTATTGGTCCCCAGACTTTGCAGACTGGACTCATCTCTACACTTTTTAAGTCATCTAGTACATCTCCCTGTTAATGTAGGACTGGACAGATATTAGAAATCTACAGATTCCTCTGTCTTCTTGGATGTCTTCGATCCAAATTATAGTATAAACCCAGCCTTGATTAGCCTTTTTGACATAGCTAGACATGAACATAGCCATTTTACATTCTTCCTCTTAGTGGAAATGAATAGGACTTAAGTTACCATGGGGTTAAAAACATTTGATTATTTTTAACAGTAATAATGTTTAAAAAGTATTGTTTTATAGAACTTTACAGATGAAACATCGAAATCTGGTTGAACTCGTCTTCATCATTGCAACACCTTCCATATGGTTATCACTTGTGCAGCAAGGACTAGTTCTTTAATGTTCTTACCCAGATCCTTTTCATATTTATTAAATATGAGGTGTGGCGCAAGACTCAGTTACCTACCTTTCAACTATGGATTAAAGAGGTACTTGGGGAGTAATTTACTGTTCGGTTTCAGTAAAGTTATGAAGGTCTAGACCATAAAGGGCACAATCCTGCTCTGATTGAAGTCAATGGGAAAATTCTTGTCGACTTCAGTGGGAACAGGATCACAACAAAAGGTTATTTTAAAAGGGAGAATTTTACAGAGCAATAAAAAAAGATCTAGTATAAGATAAGACCCTTTCTTTTTTGAGAATCCCTCCCCTTCTCTTGCTCAGTCTGGCTTGTTGATTTAACATCAATATATTTGTGCACTTGCTTCTCACTATAAATTGGCATGGTTCTAAAACTAGTCTAATTATTTCTCATAATATTTTCGCTATTATACCTATGAAAATAACTATTTTATAATTGCTTATGGTAGGGCTTCTTTCTAAATAATAGTGCTAAGTTTTTCTTTTTGCAGTGCTGACTGGTCATTGGAGAAGAGCACCGATAGCTGTCCTTCTTTCCTTTAAATCCTGAGGATCTATGTTATCTGGATTCAGAACTTTTCCTGCCTCAAGAGAATGTCTAATCACTTCCATTCTTATCTGCAAAATATTTACCTCCTAATTGTACCATGAAATATGCCTTTTCTTAGGCAGCTCCATACTCTATAATTTCTTCATAACGACAGGAGCAAAATGCTAGTTTCTCAAATCGGTTATTTCCTCAGCCCCCGTCTCCACCTTTTTGCCCATTTATTAGGATCAGTTTTGTTTCTCACTCTCTGCCTAAGGCAAGTATATTTTGGAAACTCCACATTATTCACTAAAAATTCCTATGTAATTTGTAGTGAGCTATGCACGGTTTTCCCATATAAATTTCTCCTTTCTGTGGGATTTTTTGTGGCAGAGGGTGATTTAGCTTCACCCAAACAGAGGATATTTTATGTGTCTGTTATTGTAGAAAAGACACAAACATTTGAAATATTATCTTTATAAAAAATATTAAAAATTCCAAACCAGGTATTTGACATTTTGAAAACTGTCATTACTCTCTAATTTGTAGAAGTCTTTCATGTGACTCTATCAGGCTTGATGAACCATCATGTAGGCAGTATTTTCCACAATTGGATGAAGAAAAATATCTTGCTGTCTGATTAATTTGATAAAACTATATATTTTTTTAAAAAATGGGATTCACTTTGATCCTTGCCACCTCAAGTGGTTTGGGTCTTTGTTTTTCTTTTAAACTTCAAGCCACCTGAGTAACAAAGAGGAGCCATAACCTGGCTTGAGAATGCACCCCATGAAAACTCAAAGGCATGAGGTTTTTGTCTAGACTGGCAGGAAAAAAGGAATAGTGGCTCCTTTTAAGGGTCTGCCCCTCCTTTGGAGTTGGGAGAAAGTGGGTCTGGGTGTGTTGGAGAAGCATCACCTGAACTGGCAGGCTGGTTAGTGGGCTCATGTAAGCCATTGGTTCCCCTTCACCTGAGGGAGATTAGAAAACCCTGTCCCTTAGGTGGCTTTCCAACACCACCCCTCAGGCCTGAATGGAAATTCAGTTGCTGGGCTACAGGGATGAGATAACTCTGAGTTAGCGTGCATGGAAGAGCACACTCTAAGAAGTAAGGGAACAGGGTCATGAGTGACAGTATCTGGATCTGCAGATACACTGGGCCCGCAGGCAAATGGCTGGTTCCCCTGGAGATTCATAAATTGGCCTGGGAGGGGAAAAAATTCTGAGTTGGTATGGCAAGGGGGGCATACCCTGAGACCAACCAATGCCCCTCTTACTCTTTGGCAGCCAGGAAGCACCCACCCAAAATGATTATTGTACATCTGAGTGAAAACAATTTGAAATTTTATAAGGGGGTTGAAACAAGCATCCGGGCAAAGAGGTTTAGGGCAGATCCAGGACATTTTCCCCCAGCGGTGACTGGAAAATGGTCTAAAATGCTGCTGTGGGGGTATGGCAGGAAACTGCCACTTCTCCATGGGCTGACAAGGCCGGAAGATGTGTGGATTCGGAGGTCGCTGAATTTGACTGAGATCAGATTTCTAACTTGAGTTATTCAGGAAAGATAGGTACATCACTCTGACAGGGGAGAGGATATAGCTGAGGCTGATGTTAGGGAGGGAATTGTTAGCTCTCTGGAAACATGGCTTAGGGACCAGAGGGCAGGGGAGGGAAGGGAGAAGCAGCCAATCTAATTGCTGCACCTTTTTGTGGAAGGTGTCTAGTGCAGGTAATCATTCCACAGGGATTCTTGTTTGCTGATAAATCAGAACTGGAAGTGGATTTAGGAGACGTGATCCTCTACAGAAGCTAGGGAATGGGGTTGGGGCTCCTAATATCTGGTACAGTAAGGAGACAACCCCCTTTCCCCAGCTCCTTAACCCTCATTTGAGAGGAGGACAGTGGGGTCTCAGCAATGTAATGGGACCAGCTGTGGGGTAACTAAAGCCCTCCATCAGGTCAACACATTTAAAGAAGGAATCATGACCTGCATTCTCTGAGTTATTGCCAGAGAGTTCCCAGATGAGTTAAGTTCATACAACTGCAGCCTAATTAAATCACATTCCTTGCATCTTTGTCTTTCTTCTCATGTGCCCTGGACAATCTGAGCTTGGTTTTAGGATTGTGCTGTTTAACACAAAATCACATAGAAAACTCAATATGGATTTCATTTCTTACATGGGCTAAAACAAGTGTACTATAAAGAAAATCATCTTAGGAGTGTTCTGTTCCTACTTGATCCTTTTCCAACTGTTCTTCTGACCTCGCTGTGCAATAATGTCTGTGTAGTCAGGTAATGGATCTTTGGAATATGAAGGATCCCTTATACTTGGAAATTCTGCTACCACTACTTAATGCAATTTTAGTTGACTTGTTTGTCTACAAGTAAGACAAAAGACAATGAGAAAAAAATCTCCTCATAAAGTGCTCAAAAATTACAGTATATTTCAGCCTGGGATTTAACAAAAAACAGTTTAGATGGAATGTTGTCCCAGCAGCTGGCTAATAACCTTTTGAAAGAACGTAGATAGCCAGTCAATTTCAGCAAGTTAAATCCACACTAACTCAACTGATTTAATAAAATAATTGAAGCAAATGGGTTTACTCTGGCTTGTTTCTGAGATCAGAGTCTTGCACACAAATCTAACAACATTGGGGAGCAAATCCTATACTCAGTGGTGTGTGCAGATCTCCCACTGAAGTAAATATCAGCCATCTATTTGCATATTGGGACAGAATTCAGCACATGATTTTGATATAATGTTATACAATAAAAACTGAAAGCTCTGTCCTATGGGAAACTATCAATGAGAACCTGGTAGGCAAATATGAGTCAATTGGACTATAACCATCAATTTTGGAATCTATTGGAGGATAACTTTGTTCATCTACATAGTACCTATGCAGTAGCAGGAACACATTAACTAGAAGGTAACAGATTTAGTATAAAGTACTGTCAAATTAATATACAAACAGCATTCATTTGGATAATTTTCACACTGCATTATACCAAAATGTTTCATATGATTATTAAATAGATGTGCTATGAACATCATATCATTAACAGATAGTTTTGAAATTACACCTCTTACACAATGAGAGCTTGCTATATACTGCATGCGGCTTTCCTTTTTACAGGGGACACTCCAGAACCATGTTATTTGTCATGCGACGAGACTACTGGACGTATGGTTAATGTTTAACATAGTAAATGACAAATCTTTTTTAAAAATGCTAATCTCAAAATAATAGTAAATTTTACCTTCCAACTGATGAACAGAAAACAGTTCTTTAATTGTACAAAACAAGCTTTTAACTATGATATTCCTGGCATATGTTTTTGCATACATGTAGATGTGTTGGTATTGTAATGAATGAGCTGGCTGCCATAGATTTTAGGTGCCTTGGCATCCAGTGGAATCCACAGCCCTGAATTAAGAACCCAAGCCCCCCATGCATTGCACCTAGAACTAAGCACCTAGAATGTGACCCACAAAAGCCAGCATGCTGAGCAGGGACCTGCCTAAAATAGCCATTATGATAAACTAAGTAGAAGGGTGTGGCCTAAAGCCTGCCCCTCAAAAGGGGCTTAGGTGTGTAAGTCTGGGCTGGAGGGAGCCACCTATCTTCATTCAGGATTTGTAACTGAGAGTTAGGTGTGTAACCCTGTCATTGACCAGAAACATTGCAAAAGGAGGTAGTAGTGGTGATGCCTCAGAGGTGGGAGACCCTGGCTCCAGTCCTTTTGTTTCACATCCATTCTCCTCATCAGGTAGAGGGGGAAGATTGGACCGGGCTCTCCCACATTCCAGGTGAGCGATCTGACCACTGGGTTAAAGAGTTAAAAGGAGGCAACCTCCTCTTCCAGCTATTTTGTGGGGTATTAGGTATGCTCTGAGATTGTCTACCAAATCGGGCACCACAGACGAGACAGGCAAGGGAGCACCTCATTTGAAGATTCTTCTGGGGCTTAAATGTGAGGTAGGTGCCCAGGAGTTTTGACTGAGGCAGCTGTGTGTGTGCTCACTGTCAGAAATTTAGGCACCTAGGGGACTTTAAAGAGTGGAAATTTAGGCACCCATAGAGTTAGGCAGCTCCTGAGTAGGGATTTTGACAATCTTAATGACACCTAAAGTGGCAGTTAGGCACCAAAGTCCTTTCAGAGATCTAGCCCTCAGTCTCTTATTACTCTTAGTTGGACAATTAAGAAGTTAGCTCTTAAGAAATTTCTAAGTGTTTATTGTAGATTACAGTAATAAGGGACAATTACTTATAATTAAAACAATATTGTTTAAGGGGAAAAGCAAAACACCACCTTCCAACTTGTCACAGATTTTAAACAAACACAGTTTTTGATACATTCTCAGATTTTCTGTTGAGGAGACTTTATCCTCTTGCTGATTGACAAAGACTACTGATGTATTCCAAATTGTTTATAGAAGGGCTAAAACTGTGGCTACTTTAATTACATATTTCAAAGTAATTGTTTTAAGTTGTTTGAACTGGCTCTGGCAGACAACAAGTGATAGTGTCAAGAGATCTTGGGTAAATAACACAAACTTTTTCTCCCCAAAAATAGTTCCACCACAGCTTTTTTTCTGGACTTACATTTTTAATGAGCTAAGCTGATATCTGCCTATTGGAGAAATGCAGCTGAGACCTGTACTACACATGCTTAAATTTAACACGTTCCCATGGCAGTAATGAACAAAGCAGTCCTTCCTTTCAGGAAAATCCTGGACTCTCATTCCCTAGGTCCCTGAGCAGTATAGAATTTAGAAGAAAAACAGGAAACACATGTGGAAACCAGATAGAACTGACCAAGCCTAACTATTTAAGTAGCCCAGCCAGTAGCTTTTAAGTGAATAATCACATATATATCTATAATATATGTGACCAACAACCCTCCCCCACTATTCATATGAAATGTTTAAGTCAGGTATAGGTAATACAGTATGTTTATAGATACACAGAGCAAAGAAAGGGTAGTTAGTGAAGTCTACTCTTTGGGTCTTTAAATTTCAGCTTAGCTGTTATACACAGCCAACTACATAAGGGTTTATTGGCTCATAGTGCATTCTTTAAAAAGAAACCAATATAGTCTGTGCAAAATAATGAATGCTGGTTCTTTGAAACATTGCATATGAAGTTTTTATGGAGTCTCACATCTCAATATTGTAAATATTTTTAAACAGACTGAACACACTTTTGGATGGATGGAGCCTTACATTTTTAGAGAATAATGTACTGAACGCGTGCTAGCCTAGCTAGCCATATTGGGAAAGCTACTGGAATTGTCAAATCTCCATTGGTGTAAAGTATATATTTAAATATTCTGGGCCAAACTGTGTGCTTATATTCAGCCCTCAATGAAAACAATGAAAGCTCCCCCTCTTTTTTCACATTTATTTAAAGGGCTAAATGTTGCTCATTATTGTGTTTTGTTGTTCACTTCTGGCTTCACATTTTTAGAGGAAGTGCAAGAAATTACCATGGGGTCAAGAGAGGGGAAAGGGGAAATATTATTTTCTCAATGCTCCTTCTGGACCTACACACACCTCTGAGACTCTGATGTTCACCGCTCTTAAGACTCCTATGAGTCTCACTCATTCAATCTTTTGTCTAGTTGGGGGGAAAAAGTAGTTTGTTGTCATGGCTCCCTGCCCCAGTGGTTTGGTTGCTGAATGCAATGCCAGGGTTTAAAAAAAAAAAAAAAAAGACACAACTAGAGAAATCACAGGACCTTAGGACCAGTTCTGCTATCATACTCACTAAATGAGAATTTTTAACATACCTGCAAAAGGCTGCTTCTTCCCATATAATGTTTGAGATCCACCATATTATTTTTGATTATACAGCATTATATATATTTCAGCCAGGTCTTATACGGAAAATATATTTTTCCTCCTACATACTTTGAAACAGTCTGGGTTAAAGCAACTGGAAGTCGGCATGTTTCCATTAAAAAAAAAAAAAAGGCTTGGTTAAAAAAAGAAACATTGTGGCATTGTGAGTTTTGACTTAATGTGAACTTTCCTATATTCCAGTCATGAGATTTAACCAAAAGCAGCTTGGGGGATATCATGATGGGAAAAGCAAAGTGTGGTGATTGCGTTGGGAATATATTAGCTGGAACGCTGTCTCAGCAGCTGGCCAGCAGCCTTTTGAAACCAGGGTTATTCCAAGAACTATATAAATAAACAGAGACCTTGGGAATTTTTATCCGTCCAAAAAACGTCTCTTTGCCAAGCCAACTATTACCCAAACTTTCTCTGTATGTGTGCCTCACATGTAGGGCACTTTACACAGAGTAAGAGATGAATCGTTGTGTGTGCCAAATTCTTTATGTTAAGATTTGGCAAGCATGGATTTGCAGGGGGGAGAAAGAGGGTCTAAGCTAAAGTAATTACTCAGCTAATTATAAGTGGGCTCTCTATTTTAACACTACTGCAGTTTATCAAGATCTCTATTCTGTTTAAGCTACACAAAGCCTTCACTTGCGGCTCTTGAACTGGTGTAATTTTCATTGACATTATAATGGGGTCAGGGCAGAAAAATTCTACATTTTGATTCCCAGTGGTTTAAGCACAACAGCCAGGGTTTCTCAGGTCCTTGCCATGGAGCCTCATTGGGGTAAGGTTTTGTGTATGAGTCTTCTATATTCTACATAAGTGCCTTAAGTAACCACCAGGCCATAAAATCATTCTTACTCTTGGAGAATTGACTATTCATTGTCATCATGAATGATGATGAATTGGGCCAAGGACAGAGAGTGAGATGACTCTATAGGCTGGTGGTAGGGCATTCACTGAGAACGTGGAAGACCCAAGTACAAGTCTCTTCTCCACATCAATCAGAGAGGGAATATAAATCTGTGTCTTCCACATCCCAGGTTAGCTCCAGTTACAAGGAGGGAACAGGTACCACCTCCTCCTCCTAACTTTTCAGCATACACAACATAAACAGGTTTATGTCAACCAAAATGGCATTTTCCCCAACTCTACAGATAAACCATTGCCCAACTAGGCCTCCTGAGAGCTCTCTGAAAATAAGGAGCTGAAATGCACTTCCCTCAATCCTCGCTCGGTGTCACTGATGAGTGAATAAATCCTCTAGAGTAATGCTATCAAAGTCTGCTAAAAGGTCTTAAAAATTCATCGTGGACACCTGACCTTTATCAATCATGAGGAAGTATCAACCAGGAAAGCTAGTGCCATTATGATGTTGTACCCAGGATGGCAACTGAATTGAAATCAGTCAGTGAAACAGAGGACTACAAATGTTTCAAAATTGCTTCCCATTCTCTCTCACCTTTCAAAAAAAAAAAAAAAAAAAAAAGAGAACGTTAGAGAGGGGGCGGTAGTTAGTATAAGATAAAGTAGAGCCAAATCTTGTTTATGTCACACTAACAATTATAGTCATGTGACCAAAGATGCTTCATAACACTAACTTTGTAGCAAGCATGCTATCACTTTCCAGCTGCTATAACTAAATCCAGTGTCACTGCCCCACCCTATAAATAACACGATGTTATAAAGGTTTTCAACTGAATTCACATGTGGCTAATGAGAATAAAACGCATGGCTTGTGGTAATAATATTTTATGGCCCTATAAAAAAGAGACACTTTTGGAGAATAAATACCATTTATAGTTATGGACAATCATGCTCAAGTGCTTATCTGCTCTGAATGTCCACTTGACAAAAAAAAAAAAGACACCTCCTCGCCCACAAAAAACACTGCACTAACTAATCCTATCATGATCAATTATTATAAAATGTTACGGTTCTAGACCCCCTTCCATTTGAGGATCTCTAAAGTACTTTACAAAGATAAATGAACTGAATCTCACAAAGCCCTTGTGAGGTAGATATTATTATTATTCCTATTTTACAAATTGAAAACAGATACAGAGTTAGTTGCCCAAATGCACATGGAACGTATTTTCCAGTTTGGCGGAAGAGGCCATACCTCTTTTGTTTTCTATCATTAGACTGCAAGATCATCGAACTGTAAGGCAAATGCAGACAAAGTCTTAAGACAGAAAGCAAAAAAAAATATTTTAATGAAACTATGGAAAAAATGAGATTGAACTAAGCAACGATTTTTCTATCGTCCTTGATTACTTATGGCAGCTAAATGCACAATAAAAACTCCCAGGGTTTGTGCATATGGTAATAATAACAAAAGTGTATCATGCAAACCAATATCTAAAATCTCTCATACCACTAAAACATCATTTATAATTCTTCATAGAATGAACTATAAACATTAGCCATAATTTAATTATGCTCAGGCCAAGTTTAAGTAGTTCAATATTTCTTTGTTTCTAAATATTAGATGCACTTATTATAACTATATGAGACAGACTAGAAAAATTGCTATTGGGAAGTCTAAAATCTCTAGAGGTTTTGAAAAAAATGATTTGTTTAGGCTAGTGCAGGTGTTGTGATTCAGCACAATAACACATAGGCTTTGCAAAGGCTCTGTACCAAAGAGCCCATGGCTCCATTCCCAGTGCCTTAAGCAAGATTAAGAAACTATAAAAATGAGCAGAGTAATAAATCTCCACCCATTAAAAAAAAAAGATTTACCAGGAATTTCTCTTCTGATTAAATATTCTGTTATCCAAGAGCAGCCCTTACACTTAACTTTTATATGACCAGGCTAAAATTCCAGTCAAAAGTTCTCTAACACTGGAAAGTAGCACAGAACGTGAACAACAAAAGCAAAAGGCTGGATTTCATCAAAGCTCTTAAATATTGCCTGACAGGTGTGACTGAAAAAAGAACAATAGCAAAATTGACCAGAGTCATTATTAGTAATCAGTGTAGAATTATAAAGCTGTGTTCATATTTCCTTTTATCACATCAAACTCAAAGACACGTTCTCTCTCTCTCTCTCTCTCTCACACACACTCACACACACACTTTATCATTATGGCCAGGACTGGCAATGAGGGAAAAATTCACAAATTCATTTGAGTTGTTATGCTGAAAGTTTTTACAAAAATAAATTCTGGTTCTGGTTCCATTCAGGTGACAAATACAGCAAGAGGTTGGCATGGTATGTTCATTTCCCTTCTCAACCAGTAAATGCAAAGATATTTAATAAAATATACCAAATTTGAAACTCAAAATACTTTGGATCAAAGGCTGGACTAAGATTTAAGACAGTGCTCATTTTACATTAAATAGTTGGTTCGCTCCCAGTTAGTAACAAAATTCTCTTATAAGTACACAGTAAAACTAAGCCTATGTTTTTGGATACTGCTTCTTGATTATTTTCTTCTTACAAGCACATATAATGTTGGTAACACAGTATATGTGAAAGCACAATCATGTGAAATAAATTTTTGTGACAGTACCCATAGCACATGACTAAATTCACTAGAATGTCAAAGGAAACCATACTTCAAGATCCACATGCAAAGAGTCCTCTCCACACATGGATCTTCTCTTGTCCACACAAGAAAACAGTCTTATTTCCTTCCCTACACTCCCTGTTGTGGACTCCGGAGAGTGCCCCCTCTGAGGGCCCAGTGCTCCACACATGGGGAGGGGGAAGGCCAACGTGAGGTTAGGGCACATGAATCCCTCCCCCATATAGCACCATTAAATCTGCCCAAAACTTATGCAAGCTAAAACAGCATGAATTTTTGTATGGAACAAGCCCATTATGGAATGGAGAGCCCAAAGGCATCTGCCAGTGGGGAAGTCTTGGCAGCACTGATCTGTTGGAGCCACGCTGTTAGGGAATGGGACAGGCCTTCTGTGGACCTTAGGAGACTTACAGGTTGGTGGATGTTAATTCCAGCCTATGACTCTAACAAAGGACCAGATACTTAATTAATATGGGGATGTTTCGCCCCCTTCCTGGAGAATATTACTTGGAAATCAACCCTGAGGTGAAGACACTAAGGAACTTGAGAAACGGGTCAACAACCTTGCGGTGATGAGAGTCCTAACACCCAATAGACTGGATTAGCAATATGGTAGCTATCAAAAAAAAAAAAAAAACAGACAAACACTGCATAGGCATTAAATCTTTAAGATTTCAATAAAGCTCTAAAATGCTCCCAATTGTTCTTTATCTACAATTTAAGAGATCCTACCAAGACTATCAGAGGCACAGGTATTTATGTTTTAGATGATTTCTGATCGGTAAAAATTGGTGGAGAAAGCAGATATTTGATGGCCTTCTGGACTTTACTGGCAGATATGGACAGCTGTGAATACCACTGAGCAGTTTTCTGAAGGCAGAAGAGTACCAGATATGTCAGTATGAAGTGCTAGGGAGAACTGAGGGAGCTGATGTAATAGCAGAAGATGTCTTAGTGTTAGATTATTGAGATTAACTTGAAAAAAATCGAATGTTCATCATGATGGGATAGCATTGCGCAATATAGCACATCAACTGAATCTCAAACTGAATAAGAAAATGAGACTGTATATAAGCTGTGCCATATATTAGACCTCTTCTAAAGAGATTAAAGCAAGACCCTGAGATGATTTAAAGGATTTGGAAATATCCTGTCCTCAAAAAGTGCAGAACATACAGTGCTTTTGTTAATTAGATGGCATAATTCTTGCCACCCCACTCCCCAGTCAGTGAAATCCTTAAGAGACTGAACAGTAAAGAGAGATGCTAGATAGTGTTGAGAATCCCAACAATAAGATCCTTTCCAACAAACCAAAGTTAGAGACCGGTCATGTGGTCCTATAATATTATGTAAAAGGAATTAACTACTCAGTGAATGCTATTGAATACAGATTAGTAATAATGCTGATCCAAAATGGTCGGTAAGTAGCATATGCCTCTAGGAGGCTATTTCCAGTAGAGCAAAACTGTGCTGAGGCAGAGAAGAAATGCTTAGCCATTTTTTTGCATGAACCAAGTTTAATCAACATCCCCTGGACACAGACTACAGACATTTGAAATCCAGCTTCAGAAAAGCTCCAAAATATCAGCTCCAAAATATTTCCAAGAGTGCTAATGAAAAAATATCACATGGATGTATAATACAAAAGAAGGTCTCTGATGTTCATTGAAGATTTA
Organism: Emydura macquarii macquarii; assembly: GCF_026122565.2. Lineage (NCBI taxonomy): Eukaryota > Metazoa > Chordata > Testudines > Chelidae > Emydura > Emydura macquarii. The sequence goes on along the minus strand of NW_027132813.1, from coordinate 22,812,164 downwards.
TTTTGCCTAAAGCAGCAGTGCCACAAGACACTACTGTTGAGACTCGAGCAATGAACTGAGCATATGCGAAGAGGAGAAGTTTCATCAAGAACTTGAACCTATCAACGATCAGAATTCCTAACTGATGGATAAGTGGCTTCTGCAGATTCAGAAACATCTCCAAACAGACATTGTGTGACTAGCACTTAGGACAGTCGTCATCAGGTCAGGACGGCCAGACAGGAAGGAAGATATGACAGTTATTATTTGTGAATATTGGGCATCCTGAGAAAAATGGAGATTACAAAATGGTGTTCTCTATAAAGGCACTAGGGCCCTAATTAAGGCCTAAAGACATGCATTCTGAACTGCTAACCCACAGACATTTGAGCCATATTGATGCTGAAGTGTTTCTATGCAAAGCCTATGATGCCCTGTACTGGCCAAACATGAGCAGTAAGGTCAGAGACTTCATAAGTCAGTGCAGCATCTGACTTAACAACAAAGAGAGTCACTTATAAAGCATGAAATACCTGATCAACCATGGAGCAAGTTAGGCATGCATTTAAGTCTATTGGGAAATCAAGCATACCTGGTGGTAGCTGTTTATTATTTAAGGTATTGGGAAATAAACCCCTTACATACGACAACAAATTTTATTCATCCTCCTAAACACAGAAACAATGCCACATATTCCTGAGCCCCATTTGCTGTCACATTTTCTATTAACTATGTACATGTGTACAGACAGAGCACTATCATAATGGAGTGAGATGGGGAATCCCTTCTCTCGATGGAATAATTTAGGAAAATCTCGATGAGAGAAATTTCTGCAGTCTTCTTGCTCCAGAACCTCTTCCTGCAGGTTCTCACATGAATGATGTGGCCCACTGGAACTAACAGTAACACCTTTTGTGAAAACAGGAAATGCAGTGCGCCAAATTCTGGCCTTATACAAAAGCCCCATTGATTTTGATGAGACTGATTCAGAAGCAGAAAAAAACTGAAATCACGTTGAGGTGGATTTCTTCCTTCCTACTCACACTGATATACTTTGGGGTGATATGGATGTAAGTGATGGCAATTTAGCTTGTGTTGTTCAACAGTCCGTCTCCCTTGTCAGCAGGGAGAAATCTACACCTAAATCAGATCTAGAACCTGATTCTCCATTGCTCTTCACCTTCTGCGGTCACCAGTGCAAATGCAGGCAAAATGCAAAGCATTTCACACCCATGTAGTACTCACGTGGCACTGCTGTGACTACATGGGGAGCTGGGCAACAGGAAATCAGGTCCCTAGTTTTTCTATATTATCAATCAGCACAAAGTAGTCATCAGGATAGCAGAGATGAGCTCCTTAACTGTTCAGAACAGTCCAAATGCCCTCCTCTTTCTAGAGCTGCAACAGATAGAACTAAAGAAAGCATACGCGATATTTGCTAATAATATTTTGTAATACATTTAAAGTAGAGCTGAGCAAAATTTCAGTCAAATAGTTTATCTGCCAAAAAATGCCATTTGTCAGCCCAAAATTAGTTATGAATTTGCTAAATAGCTTTGTCAAACACACACACACACACACACACCAAATTCTGAGGAGGAGGACTATTTAATTATTTACACGCAGTGACATAGTTTCAACAGAAGAGATTGTGAGACTTGTCCCAGAATAATCAGAATAGTCAATAGCCTAATGGTTAGAGCATATCCCAAGGAGGTGGAAGAAATAGGTTTAAATCACTGTTCTACATCAGGCAGACAGAGGTATTGTCTGGCTATATCGAAAGGAGGACAGGAGACACTGGATATGGTTTTAATCAGGACGCAGCTTTATTATTAGATGTCTGGGACTACCCGGAAGATAAAAATGTACAGTGCAAGTAACTGCATGATCATTTCAATATCTACCTGGGGCTTCTACTAGCCCCCCACCTCTTTCCATGATGGTCCTCAGCCAACCCATTGTTGTGACCTTACCACCCTCCCCCAAAATGAAGGTTAAGGTGGGCTATAAAGGAAGGGGGATTGACTCCCTGACATGCCAGTAATAGTCACCCCAAACCTCCCCCCCATTCCGCTTTTTTAACAAACACCTCCTTTAAGTCCTTTCTAGCCATTTATCCAGTCACTGTATCCCTTCCCTATGGAGTACCTGTACTGGACATCTGCCCTACACTTATACAATGAGTTGTGACATCATAGCCTAACTCCCTTCCCTACTCACCATAACAAAGCCCACCTCCTTGGCTGTTGGGAAGGTGGAAAAAAAACCACTCCACCTAGGCCAATCGGGTGGTGAGGGAATTGCTTCCCAGCCCCCCTGGAAAGGAACAGCTAGCACAATGCTCACAGCAGGTTCTCATCAAACCTGGTATTTTGCCACTTCCAAGGGGTGGGAGGGTGGCTGATGCTCCACCTGATCTGGAGAAAAGGGGCTTCTTTTATCTTGCCCTTCCAGTCCCTGGTTATGAGTCAGCATGATGACCAACTCTGAGTTTGCAGCAGTATCTATGCCTCTCTCTTACTCTCCACACTTAAAGCGACATACCCCTTCCCCCGGCAAGCAAGACAACGCACCCCCTCCAAGTCTCCCACATCCCAGGGGAGCGCCTGAACCACTGGGCTAAAAATTATAAGGTGGGCACCACTAACTCCTCCACCTGTTGTTTTGCCATTGCTTTTATTTGTTAAAAGTACCCAGAATGGAACAATACATTGTGCCAAACAAAACATCTTGTTCAAAACAAATTTTGTTGACTTTTTTGATTTGCCAAAATTGTATGGAATTTTTGGTTGCAGCTGAGATCAAACCAAGTTTTTTTTTTCCAGAACTACAGGCAAAAGAGAAAAAACCCAAACAAAACAAAACCAAAATATTTACACAGTTCTAATTTAAAACCTATAAGATACTAGGCTGAGGAAGTTTACTTTATACCTTATATGTAATTTAACTAGAGGAAATTTGGATCAGGTTCTTTTAAACAAGTTATTAGAAAGTTGAAGTACCAGCTTGAGGACTCTTTCCAAACACTTATTATTCCAGTAATTTATTACTCATTCAGAAACAGACATATAAAATTGATGCCATGTCAATGTGTTGGCTGTAAACTAAAAAAAAAAAGTTTAAAAAAAAAAAAAAAAAGGGTGGAAAATTAAGAATTAGGGACACATTTTAGCCATCAGGCTTTTTCTTGGCTGGGGACACTTAAAACCAAAAAAAAAAAAAAAAAAAAAATCTTTCTGCATTGATGTTTCAAGAACTTGTCCAGTTCTGAAAAAATGACTTCCTGACACTTTTTTGGTAAATTGCAACTGTAGAGTGCAGTTAAATGTATATTGGTATTTATTTAATGAAACTTAGTTTGTGTAAAGGTGTTAGGAGAGTGCTCAGTTGGTATAAATCAATGGCACTCCATTGACTTCAGCTACGATACTATCCTACTCGGTGTGTAGCTTCTTCACTGTGTAAAATTCTGGCCCTTTTGAAGTTAATGTTAATAGGAGTTTTGTCTTCACTGGCGCAAGGATTTCACCAATTGATATTTCAGTTGGCCTATATGCAGAATAATCTACTCCTCCTCAGTATACATAGAGGTGGCAGAACAGGTCCCTATATGAATACTTAAATCTCCAGATTTACAGGACAAATCCAGAGGCCAAAATTCTTTCCTTAATTACTGTTTACTAGACCTGTTGAACTATACAGTCTGAACCTAATTCATTATTAAATTTAACCTCTTTTGTAGATTGGCAAAGTGTTTGTGAACAAATCCTGGTGTCCATCAAATGCATTTGTTGTTTCCTAAGTATTTACTGACTCATTTGAATACATTTCCAGACTATGGTTTGCTTTGAAAGTGTTCACACTTCCGTTATTCAATACTCATTTTTCATCTCAGCTCTTGTCCTGAAATTAACACCCAAGCAGAACAAGTTTTTCAACTAGAGTCCTTGTACAACTGGCCCGCACCTCAGGTCACAGGGATTATGTCTGCTCCCTGACGGAATGACTAACATTTTAAACAGGAGAATGAATGAATGAATGAATGAATGAATGAATGAAAGAACTACAGTCTTCCTGTTATGAATTTAGGATGAATGTTCATGTGACGCTGGCTGGATTAGGGGGGCCATTTGTGATATTATTTAACATCAATATGTCAAAATCATAATAATAATTCATATAAAAGATATGCCATGTCAGGTACTGTTAGAAAGGCTATAATGTGCTAAGTAAAATGATAATGTTTATGTTCATGTGTTATATGTGTAAGGGAAATTATGGATATGTTTGCACCTGTATTTCAACTTGTGCTGTGTTTCTGGGCGACACCCCAGACAGGATGGCTGCAGCACTAGCCTGCTTAATGGCCCATTAAGGAAACTCACAGCTACAATGGGCCCAAGGGGAGAAGGCAGGGATATACCTGATGAGTCACCAGGACTTACTCATGTTACCCTGGACTCCATCTTACTCCTGTAAATTTCCACAAGCAGCATGGCAAAGGCCAAAGGACATAAAAGGCAGCTGCGCCACATCCATTTTGTCTTCAGTCATCAGTCAACAGTCTTCAGTCTTCACCTACCTCTGGATCAACTCATCTATAACTGAAGCTGTGAAACAAAGGACTGAGACCCAGCCAGGTACTGGATGTACACCAGAGGAACTATACAAGCCTGCAAACTCCACAGTTCTACTAGAAACCTGACTTTCATTTCATGGACTTTCAATTGTATGTGTCTGATTGCTTTAATTATTTAACATTTCTCTTATAGTTTATTTCTTTCCTTTTATAATAAGCCTTTAGTTTTAATTACTAAAGGATTGGCTGGCAGCATAGTATTTTGGGTAAGATCCAAATTTATATTGATCTAGTACTGTGGCTGAGTCCCTTTGGGGTCAGGAGAACCTTTTTGGTAAAGAGCATAGAGTTTTAAATAACTGTTCTCTTTACTGGACCTAGTGGCTGATTGGGAGCCAGAAACTGAAATGCAGTGTGTATATTTTTATTTTAGCTTCTTGATAACTGGTGTGGGGAATCAGAAGCACTGTTCGTGGCTGGTTGGGAAGTCTGACTTCAGTGTCACCCACCAATGTTGGGAGAATCTGCTCTCCTTTTGCAGCCTGCCCTGACTTTGGCATTTTCAGGAGGCTACCCTAGGCACGGATGGGTCACAGTTCATGTGGGCTAAGATTGGTGAAAGCTGCAGTATTTGTGAACATTAGCACATGTACATCATACTTAGATTATAAACTCTTTGGGGAAAAGACCATCTTTTTGTTGTACACCCAACATGTACAGCTAGTACACTCAGTCCATCACTGGAGCTCGTAGGCACTATCACAATATAAATAAATAAGAATTACGCAGACTTGGTGGCTGGTTGGTTGTCATAAACAGTGGATAACATGACTCCATTAACAAAAACAAAAACACACCCTGTTGAATTTACTTTGAAAAAATATTTGTGAATCAGGTTTTGGGTTTTTTGTGTGTCTTAATACTTCGAACAGCTCTACTGTACACATGCAGAAAGCGGATATTGGTTCAGTTTATAATTTTATTCAGATGCAGTAAAGCTTCACAAAGAGAACGTTTTCCAAGCTGTAGACAAAGACTCTGAGCATAAGATGTTCAGCAAATCAACCTCTATGATTATGAGCCTTGTGGCTAAGACCGCAATTGCCAGGCTTGCCACAGTCACAAGATAACGTTGCATGGGAGCAAGTGACTGCAAAAGCTACTGTAATCACAGAGCACACATGCTTGGTTTAATCATAGAGCCAGCATCTTCATGGGAGCCAGACAAGAGAATACATTTATTGGTCAAAGTGTTTCAAAAACACGGTTCTTCATGTAGAAAAACAACTTTGCCTTTGACCACATCTACACTAAAATAAGCAGAATGCAATTCACTTTCCCCAAAAAAAGAAAGAAAGCTGCACCCATTTCACTAACTGCATCCTTCCAAAAGCATTGTACACGTGGACTGGGGATGGCATTTGAAAATATGCAGCTGTTTACTCAAAAAGTTTTGAATTCAGCTTGGTGCTTTCTGAGTTTCCTGGGTTATGGTGAGCATTTTCTTGACTGTGTGCATTACTGGTTTCTGCAGAACAGAAGTTTTAAAAACTTAAAAGATCAGGAACCGCCTGAGGTTTTTAGGGAGTCAAGAAATATGCCCACAATTTGCTATTATATCTGTAAAATGTGAACTATCAAAAGCCTAAATGAATTGATATGCAAAAAAATCAGAAAGGTCTCTGAAAACTTGGGCTGCCTGAGTCTCAGTTGCTGCAAAAGTGTATAATAGGTTGTGTTAAGAATAAAAATTGTTTGTTTATAGGATGACCTGATTTTCAGTCTAAAAACCTTGATATTTGTCTTCCTGGAGGAGGAGGGTTTCAGGGTTGGGGTTTGGTGGGGGTCAGAAAGGTGGGCACAGTAGGATTTGAGAGTTGTGGTGATGGGTGGGGGAGGGAGATTTTCATGAACACATTGTTATTTTATAAAGTGTTGGCCACGTACATACAGTGAAGTGTGAGCATGGTGGACAAGAGTGAATTTTGTTTGATTGATAAGAATAGGACAGGAGTAAGTGTTTTTGTCACCAACTGCTCCTTGCCACCCCCTTTTTTCCCCCAATGTTAGACATAGCTGGCCAGAAATGCTCAGGCTGGCCCTAGCTGACACTTAAACAAATATAAAGACTCAGAGATTCTATAATGTGGAAAAAAATTCAAACTTTAAATTTGACATATGGTTCCCTGCTTCCAAATGGTGGTGATGGAGCAGAGGGAATGGTATGTGGTAACTAAAACAACAACAAAAAACTGCCAGCAACAGATATGAATCTTTTTTTCAGATAAACATGCCTGTACAGCTCTGCTGAAGCCAACCCTTTTGGGTTCAGACACCACTGTTGCAACATTCAATACCAACGTTCAATAGATTGGAGAGAAAGTTCTATAGACCAAGCAACAATGAAAAGGAACCCTGAACACACAGGAACCAGTGTGTTCCTACAGTGTGCAGTGAAAAGGGGAAGTGTGGGGTCCCTTTGTATTGTAGGGTTGCACTTGAAAGGGGCTTCACTGGCCCTATTGTGCAGAAAAGACACTGCATAGGAGACAATTGCAGACTGACCATTGCATGAGGTTAGAAATGAAGGGTAAAGTTAGCTTGTTTTAGAGAATACTGCTACTAAATCTGTAGGTTCAACGCAGTCAGATGGCCTGTGTCACAAACTGAAGGAATTACATCTGACGCTAGTTTTATTGCATTTTTTTCAATGAAATATTTGGTTATTCAAGCCCATTCCCACAGTTCTTGAAGATAAACAGCGCCTGATGTCATTGTGGAGTTCTATTTTCAGACAGCCTTATTTATTTCTAAGTGGTTTAATGTGCATTTGTTTACATAAATATTTAGATATGTGAAAGCACATCCTGCTCCTGCTGGTCTGATAAACAGAACTCAGCTGTTACTTCTTTTCCACTACAGACTATGTTTGGAATGCTGCCTATTTCTAAATTCTGGTTTATAATGCAGCCATTGTACTTAGAACCAGGAGACGTTTATAAACATAGGTCTGAAAAAATGTACTCTGGCTTTCCAGCAAAATATCCAAATGGCTCTTTTATCATTTTAAACTGTGCTACAGTTGGTGTGGTTCAATGATCCGAAAGCTGTTCTCCATAAAGCCTAACCCGATATTCACATACGCTGGATTAGAAAATAGGGGAGGTGACAAACCAGAGTGTAAGGCAGGCAAAGAGCCTGATACTGTCATCTTTACTCATGCTAAGTAATACCTCACTCTAAAGCTAGCCCCACTGCCTTCAAAGAGGCTACTGATGAGTGTGGTACTATCTATTTACATAACTGTATGATGCCTATTACTATAATATGCAAGAATCTCTCAGACACTAAAATGTATCCTCTCAAATATCCCTTTGGGACATGGATGTTTACCAGCCTCCCTCTTTTACAGAGGACAAACTTAGACAGTGTAAAGTCTAGGTTGCAATCCCAGATACGATTGCTGTGAAGGTAGACCTGTCTTAGCTTTACCCATGCTAGCATGGCCAAAAATAGCACTGTTAAGTGCAGCAATGTAGGCCGTACAAGCTTACCAGGACCCTGGGTAACTACTCATATTGCTAGCCTGTACTGATGCAAAACCATGCTCTGAAGTGTTCCTAGCCTCTGTTTGCCAGAAGCTGGGAATAGGCAACAAGGGGATGGATCACTTGATGTTTACCTGCTCTGTTCATTCCCTCTGAAGCACCTGGCATTGGCCACTGTTGGAAGACAAGGTACTGGGCCAGATGGACCATTGCTCTGACCCAGTATGGCCATTCTTATGTTCACATCATCATGCTCACTACCTGCACTGCCAGTTAATAAAAGACTAAATTACTAGGTTTCAGAAGAAACCCACTTAAAAGATAGATGAGTGCCACAAATAGTTAAATGTCGACTATTCAGAACCCTACTTTAATTGAGCTTATTTAAAGGAAAATATTGCATAAGTGTATTAGACATGATCATATCCTAGTACAAAATGTAAAGCAGGTGTTTGATATATTCATAATTGTATATTCTTCATGAATTGAAGTAATCTGAGAATATTAAAAGTTAACACAATTCTCTAATTTAAGAAGTGTAAAATATGGCCAGAATATTCAAAGAGGATGCTTTATTCCTAAAGGAGAGGTTTATGGATTAGAGACTGCTCCATCTGCTTTCTGACATTCCAGTAGTGCGAAGTGGCACGATATAGATTTCTGAGGATACTCCCCGTTGAGAGGGAATCCCTAAGTGGCATGAATTCGCCATAGCATCTCCTGTACCATACCAGTTCGTGCCACAGGGGAAGTGGTTGGGAAAAGAGTATCCCTATGACCTAGCAATCCCTGGATGACAGAAGATCCATTATCATGGTAAGGGGACCATAAAGGTATGGATTATAGCCCCATCCTCTCTTGAGCTGCATCATGCGGAACTCATACATATCCCAGGATGTGGCCCATACTGAAAGAGTATGAACAAGGGATGGAGACGTTGAATCAAAGGCACAGCAGTATGGGAAGACAACATAACAGTTTCATCATAAAATACCACAGCTCCTTACAAAATTCATATCATTCTACTCAGACATGCCATTTTTTTGGAAGGGTAAGTAAGTAAAATATTCATTTTTTTAAACGGATCATCAGCATACTAAAGGGAAGGTAATCAACATATGGCAGATGCTCTGCAGGCAATACTGGGCCATGGGACAAAATCAGCAAGTGTTTACAAAGGTCACAGGAGGGAAGTTCTACCAGAGGACCACTGAGGAGGCATGAGAAGGGAAAGGTGGTGAGAAGGATGGCAGTGGGGGAGTAGCAGATCTCCTTGAGACTGTCCCATCTTTTCTCTTTCCCTGGGAGCAAAGGAAAGAGAACAATGAACAGTCTGTGCTTAACCAATCTATTGAGATCATTACGTTATGGAAGACATCTAAAGGGCTAGAAGGGACTATTAGATCCAGTCTGACCTTCTTTAGAACATAGATCATGGAATTTCACCTGTATTGAATCCATTTGGCTCAAGATATAGGTTGGGTCAGTTTAGTAGTTCCTAGGCCAGCTTTTCCATTTAGTTCCAACAGTGTGTTTCAGATATCAATACCAATCTACTTATAGAAGTGCTGATTATTCAAGTCTGGCTGAATATTAGGTAACTGACAAAAATAGGCTTTATTTTAATGGAATATTTATAGTTAATTACAAGAAAAAGTATGTGTATGTGTTTGGCTATTGTACATCTTTATTAAAGTCCCAGGCGGTAAATAATTTCATTTGCACAGTCTATGACATCCCTCACTCCCAATTCCCCTGTCAAGTTCTCAGAATCAACCTCAAAAGAGACACATTACTTATAAAAGGAAAGAAAAAAAAACCTCTCGGTTGGTGAATGAAGAGACCTTTGGGAAACTCAAAACGAGTTTCAGATGTTTACCCAGTGCTGCATTAGACCTTGCACCATGGAAAAATCTTCCCAGGTGTTTGCAGTTTCATGCATTGCTGCAAAACAGGGATCACAAAATTATTTCCGTGATGGAAGAGCAGCTTTAACCAAAAGGAATGTGAACAAGAGGCTGCACTAGAAAAGGCAACCACAATTAATGGGCGAGGTAAAGGATGCAAGCATAATACTACTGCTATGCGTTTATACAGCAACTATTGTGCAAGGATCTAAAAGCATTTTGGAAACATTAATGAAGTCTCAAAACACTCCTGTGAGGTATAGAAGTATTATCCATAATTTACAGATATGGAAACTGAGACAGGGAGATTAAAGTCAATGTTTGCAAAGACCTAGAGCCTGATTTTCACAGGTGACTTCAACATAAGATGCTGGTATTTAACAACTCTGAAAACCAGGCCTAGGGATTCAAATTTCCAAAGCTGTTGGATGTCCAACTTGGGTCAACTTGGGCTTCATTTTCAGAGGCACTGAGTCCCCATAGATTCCATTTACTTTAACTGCAGTTGAGGATGAACAGCATTCCGAAAAATCAGGCCCAAGGTGTCTCAAGTTGGGCACATGAAAAATAAGGCATCCAAAATGAGTGGACCCACGTGACAATTTTGACTTAAGAAAACTGCCAAAGGTAGTGCCAGGGTGGCGAGCAGAACTCCCAGGGTTTCTTCTAACCACCAATGGCCTGATCCTGCCAGGTTTTGAGTGCCTTCTGTGAAGTGAAATGCTCGCTTTCTAGGATAGTTGAGGATGAAGTCTTAAATCACGCTCACAAAATAAACAATATATCTATTGTTCTAAAGCATGTTTTTGTTTAAAGCTTAAAAAGGGGATTTTCATAAAAGAACAGTTTAACATTTGCCCTAAAAAAACCACTATGAAGTGAGAAAGGGAAAGATAGCAGAGTGCATTTTCTTCACTTACTGGGGCTAGTGAATACTTTTGTCTTTAAAAACAAAAACAAAATTCAATCCAATAAAGAGGTAAGCAAGCCATGGACAAGCAACCCATACACTTTCAAAAACAAAGTCCTGGAAGGGGGCCTGTAACTTGCACATCTGTGCTGGTCTCTTACCTAAAGGAAAATTATTTGCAGATCACCTGAAATTATTCAGTTTTTATCTTAGAAATAATATGTTCAAATGCAGCAGTTTATGCCATGTTAAGATACAAATCTTTTTAAAAATAGGACAGGTTTTCCATATCTTTGCACAACCCATTTGCAAAAGGCTTCATAGCTACACGTATGATAAAGAATCACATAGCAAATAGAATTCTGACTAAGCCGGTAATTGAAGATTACATGCTACGGTATATCTGTGACATTTACAATGCTTCACCAAATAGTCATTGCTAAACGTGTGTCACATTACAAGTCTGATTTCCATGGTGCCAGTGTGCATCATTGCTCAGCAGACCATAAGCATGTGGTTGGCCAAGAAATTCCTCGCATTATTTTAAATTGTTGTAATTTCATTTTAGGCTCATTAGCAGATTTTACATTGTTGTCCCATATTTGTCTCTCAAGGCATTCACTTAACTCACATATCCGTCTCTTTTCATTCTGAGAGACTGAAATGCACACTTGGAATAATAACCCAAGGAATATTGCATAAGGTTGTGAGATGACTGGATAACAGGATGCTACCTTTAATATTGAAAGAGATATAGCACACAGTTCAGGTGCTTTAGCAAACAAGAATACAAGTAGCCTGAAGTTATATGAAATCCAAGTACTAGTTTGCTTCCCGTGTTAAAACCATTCTGCAAGGGTGCAAAGCTGGTAAAGTCCCCCTTCCAGATATTAATTCCCAAGAACAGTCTCACAAATAAACTAGTAGTCATTTGTCTACTTAAGGGTGCAATGGTGGGTAGGGCCCCCCACCCTTCATCCTTGACCAGAGCAGGGTGTCATAACAGAGACCCTTTCCTGCTGGCATGACTGAGGGGCATCCAGGCCAGGTTTGAGTGGTGTTGCACCCTGGCACATGAGGACAAAATGCCACTCAAATTTGGCCTGGCCACCCCTCCACCATGCCAGCAATGAAAGGGCCTCCACCATTATGCCACCCAGCTCCAATTACTGCCTCCCTATTGGAAGAGGTGTTCCCTGTCCCACCCCGGGATGGGGAAGGGGAGTCCAGGCCAGAACCTGATTTGTTGCCAAATTTGAGCTGCATTGCCGCTAACCCATGTGTCAGATCACATCACCACTCAAATCTGAGGCAGCCGGGTAGGTAATTTGGGTCCTTAGCAAAGTTCTGCTTGCACCCCTGGCCTACTTACGAACAAGCGCTGTAATAATATCACTCCATGGAGCACAGAGAGTGAGCTTGGAATGAAAATATTTATGAATCATTTCTTGTATTATTCAACCAACTAAGACAAAAGTAGACGGGCATGAAGAAAAGAAAGGAGACTTAAGGTCAGATGAAGCCGTGAAGTCTTTTGCTCTGTATGCCTCTCCCTGATGATTCTTAGTAGTTTCCCCTCACTTTTACTCTATGACTATCAGTATCTGCTCAGTCCTTGCTCTAAAACACTTTATTAGTTCCTCGCAACACAGTAACTACCAGTACTACTGGTAACAGTAGTAGCACAGTAACTACCATGGGTTTTTTTTAATTGTAATGCATCTGATTTAGACTTTTCAGTCTGACTTGTGTGTATCTCTAATACACTGAAGAATGACAGTGAAATTCACAGTTTTTGCTGCAATCCATAAACTCTAGATAGTTTGGGTTCTGATAACCATAAAAAGCATGTCTCTAATGCACCACTGTAATGACTAAAATCTGCTGTGATGTTTCTGCTGACAGGCCTTAATTTTCAGTTTAGTGGGACTGAAGCAGGCCCTTACCAGTTCAGGGTCCTTGACTCTGGAATTTGTTCCCTCTAGTTGTGCAACTGAACTCAAGTATGTTGATCTTCAAGCCCAGCTGTTTACTTAGAGACTTTTGCCTGAAGAGGATTGGTTACAAGGCAGTCTTCGGTTTTGTCTTCTGTTTAAGACGGTATCTGTTATAACAAATGTGTCTAAATTGCTGCGTCATTACAACCAGTGTATAGTTGACTGAACTGAGGTGATCGGAACATGGTATAGATATTAAAAAAAAGGAAAAAACAGTGCTGCACTCAAAACTCTGACTCAAAATGTGGCACTCGCAAGCCCTTCTAGTGCTGCCTAGTCTCACAATTCTTGGTGCTTTGCTTAAAGCCATAGCTCCTGGAATCATATTGATATAATAATCTCAGCTTTTATTTTAAAAAGTAAGACTCTAGTCCACAGGGTTGGAGAGAAATGCCTGAAAGCATGTCTCTTGAATCCTAATGCCTCAGACACTGGAAGGCAAATCAAAAGAATCTATTTCTATAGAAATCTAAAATTTCTATTATTATTTTATTATTTTTAAAATCTCATGATTTTTGAATGCTGACTTAATTCAGATATCATGAAACTTGTTGGGTTTCAAAACTAGAGACGTGTTTTAGTTTTTCTACTTATTTTTGCTTGCATCTTGTGAATCCATTAAAAACAATTACTAGGTATTCACCATTTTTCCCCATTGGACAAGTGTCAGTACCTATAATGTCCTGATATTATGATACACAGTCCTGTCACGTGTCCTTTTTTTAACTCCTGGATCTAGCCCTGCATACAGTGCTCCTCAGATCTGAAATATCACTGGGCATTGCCCCTGTCTTTTGGCAAAACGCACCAACTAAATAACATCTCAGCAACCTATTTATAAACAGTGTGATGCAAGTGACAACAACATTTCCTATGGAAGTGACATTGAAAATTGTTTCAACTCAGCACATACTGGTGCACTTGCTAGACATGCTTTGGAGGTGGACAAGTCCAAAAGACTCTGAAACAATGGCTCCATCAAGTCATCCGGCTACATTAAAGAGAGGTATAAATAAATTCCAGACACTCAGATACATCTGTTAGATTTTATTCTCTGGACAGCTGTAACATGCATGACAAACTTTTACATAATGGATAATCTGTAAAAGGACTCAACTTGCCGGTACTGCAGAAACACTGTTTTCACCAGGAAAAAATTCCAGGGCATTAGGTACAAATATATCCAGTTTCAGGGAAAAGAAAGTTTAAGAATTAACCACACTGTTAATTAGAAATAACTTTTCCATCAAATTTAGCCTTTTTCAGTTCCCAAATCATTCATACACTGAGTCTGTTTTCTGTATTGGTTATTTGTAAGTAATCACTGAAGAATTCACGTGAAGAATTTCCTATCTATGGGGTATTTGTAAATTGTTTACTTCAGCTGTTTATTATTCACCATTTGTTTTTCCATGATGTACAACTGGTCACATGATATTTGTTCCACTCTCAAGCTGGATGAATGAAAAACTTTTTGTAAGAGGAGAATGGATTTTTAAACAGTATCCACAAATCAGGAATGTATACATCCAATTTACCAAGATTGAAGGTCAGATTATATTATGCACAAAATTATGACTGCAGTTACTTGCACACAATGTTACTTGCACACAATGTGCACCAGGAAAAGACAATGTCTTAAACACTGATCTTTTAAATACAAATGCCTATAAAATCCCATCCAGATGTCACTGTGTAGCCACAAACTGTGGATGCTCCCTTGGTACTGTTGCTGTGTGCACCTAATTTACGTTAAAATGACTGCATGGAGTAAAAGATATTAAAGATGAAGCAAAGCATTTTTAAGCATGCATTTCATTATTCATAGTCACAATTTTTGATAGTTCAATATTTAAGAGCCTCTTTCCCATAACAGGTTCACTTTTCTGCATTCTCTCTCTCTCTCCATTTAAGTTTTATTTGGCAACTAAATTAGAAGTGTTCCTTTGGTGTATTTTAAAGAGTGATATATATTGCAGAACATTCAGCTATTGGATTTGCACATGTATGGCACGTTTCACAACATGAATGTAAATTTTTTTGCTGTTTTTGTTACTTATCAATGCTATTTCTTTCCTCCCTCATATGTTCTGTTGTCCTCCTGCTCAAAATCCTCCAAGCAGGCGTGGTATACAATGCCTATTCTGCCTTAAATAATCTACAGAGTGTTTTTTCCTGATGCCATAGGCAGATTCTGAACACACCTTTAGCCTTCACTGCTACCACCTTTTTCAGTGAAGTCAGAGGGACAAATTATTCTGACTTACGCTTCATGCACCACCACTGAGCTCACTGGGTTGAGTTAATCATGTGTTGTGGATCAGGGGAAATTTGACCCACAGTCATTTGTGATAAAAAAAAAAAAAAGATGTAATAAATACATTGGACCAAATTCTGACCTCAGTTAAACTCCTGCAAAACTGTGATAATAGAATTGCATATGTTTTACCAAGGACAGAATTTGGCCCATTATTAAAGTTGCAGTGCTAAAGTAGAATCAGGATATGGGGTGTGGGGAGGAAACACAGATCACACACAATGATACACAAGTACATATCTTCAACAACAGCAAGGCAATACAGAACCCACCTGTACTGTACCTATTGTGTCATACATGTACTTACTGTACGTGCCAGTATATGTCATAGAAAATATCCTCTATTCAACTTTGTCCCAGGATTTAAAGTCAGTTTCTCACATATTACAGCAACACCTTTACACATAGGTTAAGGCTATGTCTATGTTTCCATCATCAGCTCCATTTTAACTTCATTGTAAAAGTTTGCTTCAGACTGGAAGTTGGCATTCAAGGTCTGAGCTCAGAAGTATATTTCTAGTTATGCATTTTGAAATAAAACTGTTTGACCAGCTTTATGTAAGAGGGAAGCAATAAATAAGTGAATAAATAGCCCTACAGGCTATCAATGTTCCACCCTTCTAAAGAAAAGTTGGCAAGAAATTAATCTTTAATGTGGATTAAGATTTTTTTAATATTTATTTAAAACAAAAAACCTAAAACCAACCTAAAATCCTGACTGCTACAGAATTGCTTTGTGTTGAAAACACACATGTGCAACCTCCTCTTTTCATGAGATTTCCTAATACTTATATCCTTATTAATCTTGCAAAATGGGGTGAATGGCACACTGTAATGTCCAGTGGAAGGTAACCTGCCAAAACAGAGTTTTTTTTAATATTTGTAACCTCTCCAGACTACACTCACATGATTGAGATCCCTGCACAACAGGTATGGGTGATATATTTTAATTAGTATTGTGAAAATATTTTAAAGAGGTGTCCTTATCCAGATGGACAAGATCTGGAATTCAGTAGTGAGACAGGGTGCCAGACATGGGTGACATAGCGAAGCCATTTTAAGCATCTGGAGTGGTACCAACAGCGGTTCCTGAAGAAGATTCTCCCTATCAGATAGGAGGCCCATTGCACCAATGCCAGCATTCTCTCTGCAGCTAACATCAGAAGCGTTGAGGTGAAGAGTATGAAACATCAACTTCACCGGGCTGGTCGGCCATTGTGTGTGGCTGACTGATACTTGTCTTCTGAAGCAAGTCCTCTTTTCTCAACTTAGCCATAGTAAGAGGACCCGCAGGGACAGAAGAAACACTACAAGGACACCTTGAAAATATATTTTAAGAAGTGAAGCATTGACCCCATGGCTGGCAATAGACTGCAATGGTGTCACATCAAACATCAAGCCTCTGCCCATTTTGAAAAGAATCACCTTGCTCAAGAGGCTGAGGGTACGTCTTCACTGGTGGAGGCAAATTCGCTGCCATCAGATCGATTCTTTGGGATCGATTGAGCAGAAGTGAAGACGGGGGACGGAGACCTAAGCCTGAAGGTAAGTGGGGAAGTGGGATACCACAAGGAAGCAGAAGGAGGAGGATGCAGCAGGGGAGGCCTCCTGATTCATACTGAGAAAGTAGGGCAATCGGCTAGTTATCTCAAGTGCCTGTACACAAATGCAAGAAGCCTGGGAAACAAGCAGGAGGAATTGGAAGTCCTGGCACAGTCAAGAAACTATGACATGATTGGAATAACTGAGACTTGGTGGGGTAACTCACACAACTGGAGCATTGTCATGGATGGGTATAAACTGTTGAGGAAGGACAGGCAGGGGCGAAAGGGTGGAGGAGTTGCATTGTATGTAAGAGAGCTCTATGATTGCTCTGAGCTCAGTATGAAACTGGAGATAAGCCAGTTGAGTGTCTCTGGGTTAAGCTTAGAAGCAAGAACAATAAGGGTGATATCATGGTGGGTGTCTGCTATAGACCACCAGACCAGGAGGACGAGGTAGATGAGGCTTTCTTCAGTTAACTAGGGAAAGTATCCAGTTCACAGGACCTGATTCTCATGGGGGACTTCAATCATCCTGACATCTGCTGGAAGAGCAATACAGCAGAGCACAAACAATCCAGGAAGTTTTTGGATAGTGTTGCAGACAACTTCCTGGTGCAAGTGTTGGAGCAACCAACTAGGGGCCATGCTTCTCTTGACCTGCTGCTTACAAAGAGGGAAGATTTGTCAGGGGAAGTAGAAGTGGGTGGCAACCTAGGCAGCAGTGACCATGACATGGTCGAGTTCAGGACCCTGACAAAAGGAAGAAAGGAGAACAGCAGGATACGGACCATGGACTTCAGAAAAGCAGACTTTGACTCCCTCAGGGAGATAATGGGCAGGATCCCCTGAGAGTCTAAGATAAGGGGGAAAGGAATCCAAGAGAGCTGGCTGTATTTTAAAGAAACCTTATTGAGGGCACAGGAACAAACTATCCCCATGTGCAGAAAGAATAGCAAATATGGTAGGCGTCCAGATTGGCTTCACAAAGAAGTTTCTGGTGAACTTAAACACAAAAAAAGAAACTTACAAGAAGTGGAAGCTTGGTCAGATGACTAGGGAGGAGAATAAAAATGCTACTCGAACATGCAGGAATGAAATCAGGAAGGCCAAAGCACAATTGGAGTTGCAGCTAGCAAGGGACGTGAAGGGGAACAAGAAGGGTTTCTGCAGGTATGTTACCAACAAGAGGAAGATTAGGGAAAGTGTGGGCTCCTTACAGAATCGGGGAGGCAACCTAGTGACAGAGGATGCGGAGAAAGCTGAGGTACTCAATACCTTTTTTGCCTCTGTCTTCACAGACAAGGTCAGCTCCCAGACTACTGCACTGGGTGGCACAGAATGGGAAGGAGGTGAATATCTCGCAGTGCAGAAGGAACAGGTCCAAAACTATTTTGAAAGATTGGACATACACAAGTCCATGGGGCCAGATGCAATGCACCCGAGGGTGCTGAGGGAGTTGGCTGATGTGATTTCAGAGCCATTGGCTATTATCTTTGAAAGCTCGTGGCAACTGGGGGAGGTTCCTGATGACTGGAAAAAAGCAAATATAGTGCCCATCTTCAAGAAAGGGAGGAAAGAGCATCCAGGGAACTACATACCAGTCAGCCTCACCTCAATCCCTGGAAAAATCATGGAGCAGGTCCTCAAGGAATCCATTTTAAGGCATTTGGAAGAGAGGAAGGTGATCAGGAACAGTCAACATGGATTCACCAAGGGAAAGTCATGCCTGACAACCTGATTGCTTTCTATGAAGAGGTGACTGACTCTGTGGATGTGGGGAAAGCGGTGGACGTGATATACCTCGACTTTAGCAAAGCTTTTGATACGGTCTCTCACAGAATTCTTATCAGCAAGTTAAAAGTATGGGTTGGATGAATGGATTATAAAATGGATAGAGAACTAGCTAGAGCATAGGGCTCAACGAGTAGTGATCGATGGCTCCATGTCTAGCTGGCATCTGGTCACAAGCAGAGTGCCCCAGGAGTCAGTGCTGGGGCCGGTTTTGTTCAACATCTCAATAATAATCTAGAGGATGGGGTAGATTGCACCCTCAACAAGTTTGCAGATGATACCCTGGAAGGTAGGGATAGGATACAGAAGGACCTAAACAAACTGGAGGATTGGGCCAAAAGAAATCTGATGAGGTTCAACAAGGACAAGTGCAGAGTCTTGCACTTTGGACGGAAGAATCCCATACACAACTACAGACTGGGGACCGATGAGCTATGCAGCAGTTCTGCAGAAAAAGACCTGGGGGTTACAGTGGATAAGAAGTTGGATATGAGTCAGCAGTGCGCCCTGGTTGCCAAGAAGGCTAATAGCATATTAGGCTGCATTAGTAGGAGCATTGCCAGCAGATCGCGGGAAGTGATCATTCCCCTCTATTCGACATTGGTGAGGCCAAATTTGGAGTACTGTGTCCAGTTTTGGGCCCCCCACTACAACAAGGATGTGGACAAGTTGGAAAGAGTCCAGTGGAAGGCAACAAAAATGATTAGGGGGCTGGAGCACAAGATTTATGAGGAGAGGCTGAGGGAACTAGGCTTGTTTAGTCTGCAGAAGAAAAGAATGAGGGGAGATTTGATAGCAGCCTTCAACTACCTGAAAGGGGGTTCCAGGGAGGATGGAGCTAGGCTGTTCTCAGTGGTGGCAGATGACAGAACAAAGAGCAACGGTCTCAAATTGCAGTGGGGGAGATCTAGGTTGGACATTAGGAAAAAGTTTTTCACTAGGGGGGTGCTGAAGCACTGGAATGGGTTACCTAGGGAGGTGGTGGAATCTCCGTCTTTAGAGGTTTTTAAGCTGCGGCTTGACAAAACCCTCACTGGGATTATTTAGCTGAGGTTAGTCCTGCTTTGAGCAGGGGGTTGGACTAATTGACCTCCTAAGGTCCCTTCCAACTGTACGATTCTATGAAGACCCGCTCAATCAATCTAGAAGTCAATTTAATAAATCCACCTCCGAAAAAAGAGAAACGTTGTGCTGACGGGAGTGCATTTCCCATTGGCATAGTGAAGTGAAGATGCCATGGTAAGTAGAAGTTAGGAAGTCAACGGGAAACATGCAAGCTACTCTACATAGTACCGCCGAATTTCCTAGTCAGTGTACACCAGGCCTGAGAAACGGCAGAGGAGGAAGGGAAGTGTTCAGCATCCTAGCCAGCAGTTGTGCTCTCTCCAAGCAACCATCTGTCACATATGTGGAAAAATCTGTAGCACACAAATTGGGCTCATCAGCCATCCTAAGTCTCACCAATGACTTTCCCCCCGGCAGACAACATACTCATATCATGGAACTGCTGACAGTGACATTCCAATCTCGCTGACCGTGTTAGAAATCATAATCAATTTCAGTGAAGACATTGGTATAAAACTGATGTTAGAGCAGAATGAGGGCTGTAATGTTTCTCCTATGCATGGGACTAAGTGCAGGAGAGCAATGTAGGTGGATTCTATATTAATAATTATATTATCAATAATAATAGTAATAATAAAACCAGAGCCCATTGTGCTAGGTTCTGTACAAAAAAACAAAAATATAGTCTGTTCTGCCATGTAATTAGCACATATGCAAGTTGATGACCACTGGGTTACATGTGTAAATGAGGGCAGAACTTGGCCCAAACTGTTTTAAGTGTTAAGATTTTAGGTAATCTGTTGGTTAACTAAATTTACTATGGGAATAGCTATACATTCATACTTTACATTATACAGCCCACTGTAAATAGGACCTTGTTAATGAGTTATGAGAACTATCAAATGACAAAATACGCACTCCAGCTGTTTTATTTGCAGCAATTTCCAGACCTCAAATTTCCAGCTAACCCAAATTCAGTCTTAAATAAAATACATTTTCATTACAGTGTACATGTCACTTTCATCTAAAACTGATGAGAAACAAGTATGAAAAAAACTGCTGGAGTGGAAAGAATCAAAGGAAATAACAGTTGGGAGTCTAGGATCAATTAGTAGATGTAGTACTCTCCTAGAGTCACTTCCCCCTCCCCCTCCAATAGACCAAAAGAAGTGCTAGAGGCCAAAATTCGTTCTCCTTTGAACTCTCAGTGTTATTGTGGTACAGATTTAAAATACAAAAGGCATTTGGTGTTTGACAACTTTTCCATAGACTCAAAAGCTCTTCCACCCAACTCTACCCCAAGCCTTTTTGTAGCTTTATTCACTGGGATAAAGGGCCTGATCCTGAAAATCTTTTCCCATTCAAGTAGACCTTACTCACACAAATAAGAGTTTGCAGGACTTGGCAGATAAAGAGAGGATTTGTCTTGCTTTACCTGCAAAAGACAAAATCTGCGCTGTATGAGGAAAACTATGAATTAAAGTGAGTATTTTGAAATGTAAATCATGTATTAACATTTAGTAAAAAGAAGATTGTTTTTATTACATTTATAGGTTAAATGTTCTCATGCTAGCAAATTATCTTAAGTGAAGGTATTAAAACAATAGAGTCTTAACATTATATGGAAGAGAGCTGAGATCTAAAGAGAACTATTCTACCTAATGAGGAACATCTGAGAAGTACATAATGTAACCAGGATGTTGCATATTTTCCATAGTTCTCATTACAATGGTCCCTTTTCATGAAAAAAAATTAATTCAGCCATTTCCTTGCAGAGGTTAGGTCTTTGCATGAAAATAGGTGGACTGTGCTATTTTAGTATAAAGAACACTTTCCTGCTATTCATTACATCTTGCTCCCCCTCTGATCACATTTTGCAAGCCCCTGCTATCACACACAGAACGTCTGCATACATTCTAAAGAAAAGCCATCTGAAAAAGGGGTGTCAGGTTGAGAGCAATCTTCTCATAGCACATATAGAATGTTTCATATTTTTCAAGTGGTGTAACAAAACAAATTCCATGTAAGTTTCAAGTGATATAAACTTGTTGGAAACATGACTGCTCCATTCATCCACAGTAGGTGATTCTGAGTAATCACACATCCGTACATTCTGAAAAGTTACAAACACAAAATAAACTTTTAATACTTTTCCTTTCACACAAATAGCTCTCACTAAACCTTACATCAAGGGGCCTAAAATATTTGGATTTGGCAGCATATTGTAGATACGATTTGACTTTTTCCATGTGTGTTAAATTCTTCCCTTGTGTAGCTTCATTGAAGTCATTAAAATAACTCCATTAAAGTAAATGGAGAATGAATTTGACCCAATAGCTTAAGTGTGTGCATTCTCTTTTCACTGGCATCTCCCAGCCTTAAACACCAAGAGCAACACAATTCAATATTAACACCCTCGCAATCACTAACTTAGTCACCCTGTTAATGTTCCTGTCTGCATTTTGGGTTGCTGGACGCATTTTTTTCAAGTTCAGGTTTCAGTGTCCTCCAGTGGCCAACCAATACAACTGCATCTCTCTCTCTCTCACACACACACATACCTCTCTTTCTCTCTCTCTTACTTACACACACTCCTTTGTCTGTGCAATGAAGTTTGGATTTTAAAATTGTTCTGAATTTCCTCATACTGGGATAAGATCTGGGTTTAGGCCCTTCTCTGCTTCTCACGTCCCCTATTTCAGAGTCAACATCTGGGAATACATGCAGGAGATTCATAGATTCCAGATCTCTGCAATGCCGGTGGGTGGAACTCTCAGTCTGAGCTCTGAGATGTTATACATATTGTGATGCAATTGATAGAAAACACCTTATGTTTTTGTGGTGGTGGTTTGTTTGTCTGTCTGTTTTATATTTAAACCTTTTGTAAAATGATGTTTTAATATGTTACTTCTCTGGTTACTACTCCAGTGCCAGTTTTGAAAAGTAATTAAGCAAATGGGGATGATTTCCTGAACTCAATTAATAAATAACTTGGGGAGAATTCTAAACTGCTTGTAGATGATAACACACACATGCAAAAAGGAGCTATATTCATTAAACCAGTTATCCACACAGCACATAGCAAGGGACAGTGCGTAGCTGGTGCTACCCAGCAGAAGTCCAGGGAGGCAGCTGAAGTGTTGAGGTAGCCACAGTTCCTTCCTTGCTCCAGGAAGAAAATAGTATGGTAATTTTCTGTGCCAAGCCATTTATTTTCCTTGTCACATTAGGTGGCTAATTGGTCAGTGGACCGAGTCAAAGCTCCACCCACCCCACACTCTTCCCATCTGCATGGAAAGGTAGTAGCATGCTTGCAGAGGCTGCTCTCCCCTCCATAATGCATGTGGCCTCAATGAAGCCTAAAGGCCCCTGTGCTCACCAGGAAGGGTCACCCATGATCTTACCTGTAAGTATTTAATCCAGTTCTGCTATCTTAAACAGTTCATTAATATCTATCTTATTCTCCCTTTTCAACATCTAACAGTACATTCTTCCTACTTTCACAACCTTTTTTTTTTTTTTAAAATACATTTTCCTGTCTGAAGTTAATTAAAACTTCATGTGGTAAATCTGGAATGCCAATGTAGATAGATGGGCAAGAAGATTCTGGTGTCAATGCCCATTCCATCTGGAACAGTGAGTGTCTGTTTAAAGCTTGGCAAACACAGATTGTTTTTGAGAAAGTTTTGGCATATCATGCAAGAGCTCTTGGGCTAGTCCTACACACAAAAACGTATTTTATGCCCTGTATCCATATCAAGCAAACTTTTAAAAATAAAATCCATTAGTGTCATGGGGTTAGAGCTCCCAAATTAATGCTAATATAATTTTATGTGGTTGTAATTAGGAAATGCTGACATCAAAGAACTAATAAATAATATGTGGGACTGAGGCAGTTTAGGGATTATGTGCTTTCTATTGGTCAATGAAAGAAAACACCCACGTCCACTTCAGCAATCAACCCATACTGTAAGCATCTGACACTACCCTACTCCAATCCAGGAAAATATCTTTGTATGCTATGTGAGTTACATCATGTCTATTCCCAGTTCCATGTTAAAAAGAAAACCAAAGTAATTGAAAATACTTGTTCCAACAGCAGTCTGATTGTATTATTAGTTCCTTAGGCTGGTTAAATTTTATCAAGAGGTTCCATCTAATGAATGGTCAGCATAGCTTTTCACTCCAAAACCGCAGCCAAGACCTGTTGTTGTCACTTATCTCAAATTGTTCCTCAAAAGTACAGGATGTTGACAGGGGCACTGCATCAGGCAGTGTTCGAGTGTTTGTCTATACACGCCACATTCACATTGGGGTCATTCCTCACCTTCTGCTTGGGAAAATTGTCTTCAGTCTTTACCACCCCAGCTCTCATTTAAATTAGAATACACCAGTATTTTGATTTGAGGTCAGTGCCTGGAGGGGGTTGTTTTGAAGGAACCAGGTTCTCAAAGATCATTGGCATTTCCTGCCATTTTAGTACTCTGTAGCCTTCTAAAGTAGTATTTTGGGGAAGGGATTTTCATAAGAAAAGCTCTTTCTGCACTTCAGCCTCTTCAGGGCATGATCCAAAACATCCATTGCATGGACACATTCCACCTCTGATCCAAGACCTGTTTGTCATCTCCTTTTTACTGAAGGTGTCCTACCTCACAAAGGACAATGTAATCTTTGTGAGACAGAACAGCTACAGTGTGGAAGTCGGTTTCAAAGTCCCTATGATGATCCTACAGGACTGATTGAGTTTAGTATCAATTGTGTGTGCATGGCATGAGTCTGACTATATTGGGGCACAGTATCCCACAGTTGACTAAAACAGGGCAAGAATGATTGCTCAAAATGTGGTAGGGTCATCACCCCATTTTGTGTTGGCCAGTTTTTGAAATACACAATTCCCAGAGTTCACTTCCTTTTTCAGCTTCTTGATGTGCTCTTTGAATGTCAGCATTTGGTTTAATGGGACCCCAAGGTATACCATATGTTCATAGTACAAGGACTGTAACATCCCACGATATCTAGAGTTTTTGCTTGGCCTGATGGCATTTCAGGTGAAATGTAGACACTTATGTCTTGCTGGGGTTGGCATTCTAGACCCTTGTGCAATAATATTTTCCAAGTACACTCAGGGAGCCAGTTAGAATGTGCTCAGTGTCCTCAAATCTTTCCAGTTGGGTGGGGATGCAAAGATCATCTGAAGAAATTAATCTTTGCACCTTAGGGAATTCTGGCTGGTCATTTGTGTCGGCATTAAACAACAAGGATGATAGCACTGAACCTTAGGGCAATCTGTTCTATCAAGTACACCATCAACAATCTTTAAAACCTTTCTTTTTTTAAAGTTGATTTGCGAGCCGGGAGAAAATGACCTGCATCATCTTGCGATTTCTCGGCAATTTCAATACAAGTGCAGTGTCATAAGCAGCCAACAGAACACAGCCCTCATAAGTTTGCAGAGTTACAACCCATCTTTGATGTACTGAGTTAGGTTTGCAACTTGGCCACAGCATGAATGTCCTGGGAGGAAACTGGATTTATCAGTCAGCTGCCCCTTCAACTATTGGCACTATTCTAGCCATTATCATGTAGACTGAGCAGAACAGGGATGTTGGATGCTAACATTCTGTGGATTTAGAGTCTTTATGTGGCTTGAACAGTGCAGCCACTTTGACCTGTCCCCACAGCCTGGATATAGTCCTGGTCTCCATGCAAGAGTCAAGCAGCCACATCCGTACTCTCATCCTGAAAAGTAATAATCATTCATTAGATATACCACCCAGTGCAGCTTTCTTTCATAACTATTGTCAGCTCCTCAGTGTTGAGCTGTTCACTGTGGACTTGCCATCTCTGAGGAGTGAACAAAATTTCCAGCTGACCTGTTTCATTCCGTGCTTTGCTTGATGGGCTGGTTTATCATTTAGGATGAGTTGGTGTGTGACTTGGTTGGGAGAGACTGCACTGATGCACTTTGGTTGCTGTCCTTCAGGGTTCAGCTTGCATATGGTGCCCCATGCTTTTTTGCTACTATGAAACAAATCTGTGCCAATCAGCAGCCTCCAGCTATCACACTGCTCCTTTCCAACCTCTTTGATAAGCATTTCCCTGAACCCAATGATTTCTTCACCACAAGAATCCAAGTCAAACAATTCTGACTATTTCTTATATTGTTGGCTTGTCTGTTCTGAAAGCCCAGCTATGCATAGTGTTCTACATCCTCTAGGGATGAATTTTTGGGCAGTTTTCCACATGAGGGAGACATTCATCCTAGTGCCTGTGTGTCAGAATAATATTGTAGGTGGATTCATTCAACTGAGAGGTAAAGCCTTTCCAGTCAGCCTTTCTAAATTGAATCTCAACAGATAGTTTGTTTTCCTAGATTGTGCTGCAGCCTCTATTCCCCTTGCACTGGTGTATGCTGTGATTTTAGATCGCTGCCACAACCTCCCTTCTGAAGTTGCCTGTATTTTTAAAGGTGACAAAGGCTAGGTTAGGATTGCAACCCTTGTTAATGAATGTTGGCAGTCTTCCTGTGCTATGGTTTTCTAGGATATGTACCTTTTAATTTTCCCAAATCTGAATTCTATCCTCAACTAAAATGTATTTACTATTGACTTTTATAGAAGATGCAAATGAACTTGGTTCCTGTGTGTACCTAAACTTGAGCTTCACTCTGATCTTTTGGTGTGTGCATGAAATTCAGCTACACCCCCACACAAAGCCTTTGTGCAGTGAACTCTCTAGGGGCTTGAGAGGATGAAAATCATTCCTCTTTCCCCCAGTTCACAGGCAAACCATGCTATTGCAGCCTCATTCCTTCACTGGCCTCTGTGGGTGTGGATTGGCCCTCTATACCCAGGTAACTGTGGATCCAGCTGTCCCCCTTCAATGCCCCTGAGCTGATTGAGTCTCTCTATGCAACTTACTCAGAACTGGTTGGAAGCTCCCTACAATCCCTCTGTAGCATGCAAATGTAGCAGAGCCTTCCCTGTCCCCCCGTCTGTCTTCCCACCATGCAGCAGACCTACAGGGATAAGTGGCAAAGAGGGTGAATTCATCAGAGTAAGGAGAATTTCTCTCAACAATCTCACATGCATATTATTGTTAATGCAGTTGTCAAAATTCATGCAAAGATTTTTTTAGACTGGGAGCTCTTAGGGTCAGTGTCTTTATTGATTTGGACGGTGCCTAGCAGATTATGGGGGTGCCACCATAACTCAGATGGGTACTTTCCCATGGCCTTTCAAGGCATACTGTGAAACCCATCGCTTTGGCTTTTGGGTAGGAAGAAGTATGACAAGATGAGGCAGGGTACCCGTGGGAACTATTTTCATCTCGGGGATTAGTTATTTGATGGTTTGGGGATGAAGGCAATTTGTTTATCTTTTATGAAGATGACCCCGCCACCTGGACTGCCAGAAGAACTAATGTAATAGCGCTTATGCCACTTCTCCCTGTAGCCAGAATAAGAAGGGAAGAGAATGTGGCAGGGACTTGTGTCTCAGTGATGCCTAGTTATCAATGGCCCTTTGGGGATCTTAGGTAGCTGCCATAAGTAAGAGTAGACTGAAAGGTATGAAACAAGGTTTGGGGTACTTACACCAGTGAACCAGCCTAACAAAGCTGGCCTAGGATCAACACAGCACAAAAACAGCATGAAAGCAGCTGAGGACTGAGGCTATAATGTGCTAAGGTTTATTATTAATTGCCATCAAAACTGAGGAGGTAAACCAAAATAAGCCCTTCCAGTGTGAAAGACAGTCTGCCGTGGAGCATGGGGTAGGCCTAGGTCAGAGTGTATCATATTAAGGAAACAAGGGCTGTGTATGGTGTGCAAAAGATGAGCTCATTTTGTTGATTTAAAAACAGAATGCCAAGAGAACACATAATATACCATTATATCTATGACTTTAAACTTGAACTCAGCATAAATTATTTCAGGAATGTTGTGCATAGTCTCTTTTTATATCTTCAGTGCAAGAACTATCTTGATTGCATGGCCCTGGAACAAGCCTGTTATTTTTCAAATTTTATCATTTTTGGAACGGACTGCTACAATTCAGTCTTCTTATCTTTCAAACATTTCTTTTTTTAAAAGCAAAAACAAAAAACACATTGCACCACTTGTAAAAGCAGAGAAAGAGGCTAGGGCGGAAATCTCCATTTATCCAGGGAATGGTTTGTGTCTCCCAAAGAAAACAAAAATAAGGGAGAAGATCTTTATTAACATACCATCAACCTAAAATATTGTAGGCCGAGGGTTATTTTTTAACAATCTAAATGATCAAGACAAAAAGCTCTGCACATTAGTAGTTGAAAAAGAATAAGATTAAAAACCCATGTGTGATTCAAAAGATAAGGCTTCATCATTAAAAAAAAATACCCCAAACCATTGGTAATACAGCCATAGAGAAGTGTCATCCCACACACGAAACTGACATTAATACCAGCCACAGGACAGTGGTAGACAGCCCATTATCACCCAGAAGTCCTTTTGCCCTTCAGCAGTAGTTTGTGGCCTAGTTTCAGCTCAGCTCATTTTCTGCCTGTGACGCCGTGCACCCCCATGTTCATCCTTATAATGTATTGGTGTATTACCTAATGCAAAGTATGCCACATTAGGGGTCTTTGAAATGCCCATGATGTACTGATCATTTTTATGAGGCTTCACTATGTAATATTCCCAAAGATCCAGCCTCATGGTTTGAAACATATCCAGGCAAAACTCTTCAGGAGCAGAGGAGCAGTTCGCACTTCATCAAGGCGTGTATAGGACAAACCCAGCTCAGCCTTCCAGGAACAAAGGACTGGCCTAGGCATCAACAGAGAATCAACTGGACTCTCGAGTGAGTCACCTCCCTTCCACTGGGCAGCTTAGAATCATGAGAAGGTAATGCTCAATGACTCAGGGCATGAATAAGTCCATATAAGGACATTGTTTGTCACCTGACCCTGAGAGGGGGACAAAGCCCCCGAGGGGAGAAGGAACATTATAAAAAGGGGAGACATTTGCCATGCTCTCTCTCTTCCACCTCCATCTACAAACACCATCAAGCAACTGAAGTGGTGAACAAAAGGGGAGAACCTGGCTGAAGGGAAACCAGTCAGCCTATGGTGAGAATCACTTAAGTTTGGAAGGTTGCTGAAAGTGTTAAGCTTAGTTTAGAATGCATTTTGCTTTTGTTGCTCTTCACCAAATCTGGCTTGTTATGCTTTGACTTATCACTTAAAATCCTCCTGTAGTTAAAAAAATTTGTTTGTTTACCTAAAGCAGTGCATTGGTTTGAAGTGTGGGGAAGACTACTTGGAATAACAAGGCTGGTGCATATCAATTTCTTCGTTAAATTAATGAACTTATACGAGCTTACATTGTTCAGTGGACTTAACTGAACATTGTAAGATGGAGGTTCCTAGGGTTGTATCTGGGACTGGAGGTATGCCTGAGGTCATTCTGTTGTATAATCCAAAGAGTGGCTATCTAGAAGCACTCACTCACTTAGTTGGGAGTGCTTACATGCTGGAGGTTGTGTGCATGAACAGCCCAAGAGTGGGGGTTCTCACAGCAGAGCAGAATAAGACAGACTCCAGAAGTGGGGGATTGGGGTGACACAGCAATTCACCAGTCCAGATTGCACCAGGGGATCATCACACTACTATAAAAACTAAGAGCCAAATTACAGGCCCTAGAACCAAGCATAATCCTGCAGAGACAAAGAGGGGGGGCAGCTGCTCAGTCTGGTAGAGGAATAGGAAAGGAGTCATGAATGTAAGAACATAACTACAGCACTCATTCACTGATGTCTAGCCCACTCCATCTTTCTACTCATTCTAGGGGGGACTCCTGTGGCCACAACTGCCTCTAGAACCCCCTTAAAGGAGCAGGCATCATTCCTGCCATCGCTATTGAGTTTCAAAAAGAAAGACAATACACAAGGGATGGTATCACATTTGTGTCAGGCCAGGAAAGAACCCCCCATCCCACTTTAAGATGGATTCCGGTTGGTGGCAACTGTGGCCAAAGTAGCATCTGACTGCACACTCCAGGTAAGTAGGGGTTAGAACTCCCAAGACATTGAGTTATAGGTATCTGCAAGGCATGGGTTCCCCACATACTGGCCAAAATGAATAGCAATTCATGCCTTGTGAGCAGGTAAAACTAATAAGGTGAGTGTTTCTTAATATTAGGTTGCATTCCTATATTGTTTGGAAAGTCCATGGCAGTGCCACCCAAACCAATTTTGAAACATTGCTTGTCATATTGCACTGTTGAATGCTAGCACACGGATGACATGGTTGTAACCAGACTGAGCAAATATTGTTCAGACGACATGTATTTGAATGGACACCTTGCGCATTCTGCCCAAGTCCCATGTGCAGACACACTCTGGGTACCAAGGTGTGTATCTCATTTTGTGATGACGTGTACAGTACA
The DNA here is from genome assembly GCF_026122565.2 of Emydura macquarii macquarii. NCBI lineage: Eukaryota > Metazoa > Chordata > Testudines > Chelidae > Emydura > Emydura macquarii. The sequence continues at coordinate 22,782,098 of NW_027132813.1, read as the reverse complement.
TTCCCTTCATGGCGGTTCATGTAATATTTCCAACTTGCAGGTTCAGCAGTCCCCAAAACCATGGGATCCCACATTTCCAGGGACACACTGAAATAATGGTGTTGTGAGTCGTAATCCGGCAGGGAGCAGCACTGCGTGGTGGTGACACTAAAGTAAGTCCTAAAAATCAGGATACCTCTTCCTTTATTGTGGCCCCTCCTGAGACATTTGAAGAATCAGGCAGCTCTTATCTACAGAAAACCTCATCCAACCCAGTCATGTTGTGTTTAAACATTCTGCCTATTTGGGCAGTCAGTGCTGTACAGCAGTGTGCCTGCACGTACAGCAGCAATTAAGTTATCTGTCCACTAATGAACTGTTTTTTTAGTTCAGTCTCGAATGCTGTTCTTTATTACAGATTTTTCCCCTTATCTCTGTCAGTATGTTTCTGTCTCTTTACCCTTCCCCATTTCACTCAGCTATTATGCATCTTGCCTGAGAGGCAGACTCCAAAATGATATGTCATTCTCTGGGCACACACAAGCAGGAAGAGGCTTTCTTCACAAGGGTAACCATGTCAAAGGTCTCAAAAGAGCTTCCCTGCTCAGATTTCCTTGCAGTTTCACAATTCAAACATCAGTTTTCACAGACAGCTAAAGAGCAGGCAAAGCAGATACCCTATGGGAGCAGGACCATGCAAGTAAAAAGACAGCACCCTCTGGCTTTGGATGAATTACACTTACAGAAGTCCTCCTACTTCTAACAGGGGATGCCAGGACTTTTTATGGTAGAATGTTATCATTACTAAGAAAGGCCCATTATGTCATTATATGCAGCTCATGAGTGTAGACATGATGCTGTTTAAGTCAGTGGAGTTACAGCAATGTAAAACTACTGTAATAGATCAGAATCAGGCCCACAAAAACAACAAATGTCTGCTAGGAAGAGACAGCTAACATTTATCTAGCTGAAATCCAAATAGGGGATTGATCAAAATTTTTCCTCAATCCTTTTGCTAGAAGTATACATGCAGTGAAGTTCAAATTTTTTTTCTTGTCTGTCTTATTAAGTATCCTGCTGATGATGGATGAGCTATCACAGAGAATGCAGAACCTGTTATTCTTCTCCTGACATTGCAGTTAGCTGGAAATAGGGGGTTTGAATGAATCAAGCTGGATTCACTACAAGAGTAATGAGGTGTTCGTTCATAACTTGGTTTCAGCCTCAGGGATATCACAGGCCTGTAGCAACTAGTTCAAATTTCTAGAGCATTTTACAGGACGTCTTAATATCCAGGAACTTCAGGGGCAGGGTTGAGGGAAAGATTTTTTTATGTTTGTCTCCTCTCAAATTTCCATGAACGTTCTGTACAAATAATATATTTAAGTTTTCATAAACAGCTCATCAGAAATGTCATGGCTCAAAAACCCTGGCCCATCATTGGAGTGAAGTTTGAGTTCAGTATCAACCGTACATGGTTGTAGCTGCAGCAGTCAAATGTTCCTTTTGGAGTTCTGTGGGGCATGGAGGCATGTTTATGTACACGTACACACACACACACACACAAGATAACCATCTAATGAGTTGTGAAACCCTATAATAAACTGCTTGCATCAAGCACTTTAACTGCCTTATCTGCACTCTGCCCTTTTCTCTCTCTCCACAGTGATTTCTAACATGCCAAAACAGAGTTTTCAAGAGCAGCCATTTAAAAAGCAACACGCCAGAGAAGAGTTTCCCTCATCCCCCCAAAAGGTGGAATTCCCTCATGCACATGCCATAAATACAGACGAAGACAAACAAATCAAAGTCCAAGAGAACCAATATTCTGACACACCAACCTACACACACACTATTTAAATTTTCCCTTCTATTGTCCAAATTGATCATTTATTGTCCAGCTTATAATGGCACTCTCATTCGTGTAGAGAACATGGATCTCATTTTTATAGTTTTGTTTAAACAGATATTTATTTTTTAATGATCGCAAGTAGTTTAAATATTTTTCTCCTGTTTTGTCATTTGGACGGACAGCATAAAATACTCAGGTGGCAAAATCAGATGCATAATTCATACAGAAAACCTGTTCAAACCATCATTTGAAATCTTTAAATCAAGACTGAATATCCTTCTTAAAGTTCTGCTCTAGTTCAACCAGATGTTATTAGATCAGCTGCAGGAATCATTGGGGGAGATTCTGTGTTATGAAGGGAGTCAGACTAGATCAGAGGTCCCCAAACTATGGGGAGTGGAGGGCCTGGATCAGCCCTCATGGGGGCAGAGAGGGAAAAGTTTGGGGGCCATTGGACTAGATGATCATAATAGTCCCCTTTTGGCCATGGCCTTTAAAGTCTATGAACAGAAACGATGTATTAGTTATTCAGAAGGCTTACTAGATTTCTGCCTGTAAGGGCATGTGCGTGAGGGGAGAGGGTAGGATAAAAATTTGCCTAACCATGAAGACAGCATTTCTGGACCTATGGCAGCAAAGATTGAACTGCAAATATCCTGCTGCAATGGGCAGGTGTACTGGAGAAGATATTGATATCATTTTAGTTTCCTTCTTCTGCAGCTTATTAAGAAGTTCGCCATCCTAAGTGATGCCTCCAAATTCAGGTTGGCAAGTTGAATCTGTAGACAATTTAGCATTTCAGCTGAGGGTAGGCAGAAGTTACCAAGAATGTAATAGCAGTGAATTTTCATCGTATCAGCTGTCAGCACTAGATAAAGGCAGTTTAGGGAGTACAGTGTTAGAATACTAGGAAGTTCTTTTTTAAAAAACCAAAACCTTACCACATAGCATTAATTAGTAGACTTTTGCTTAAAATTGTTTGGCTCAAGAGTGGGGGCGGGGGAATAGTCAGGACAAAGAGCTGCTTTTTAGCTGTCAACTTTAAACTTTGAGTTCCTAGTTATAAACAATAAAGGCAGAATATGCCACTTAAATGTCCTGTAATCCTGGGGAGGAAGTGAGAAATGCACAGACACAAACGGATGCTATATCTAAATGTCATTAACTATATAGGAAAGCAGGAATTTTTATCTTCATTGGGTATATTCTGTTTTCCTTATTCACCAAATCCTGAATCTGTTATGCACACCAGTGGAGAGGGCCTTTTATACCACCAAAATAGGGCTTAAGTGTGAGTTAAATAGTGCCTAAACCCCATGCTAGCCTCCTACACAAGGGTGAATTCCAGAAGTGGCATAACATCCACACAACTCCTTAAAAATAGTTGGGCTAAGACATATATAGGAAATAAAGTGTAGGAACTGTAGCAGTCTGACAAATATCTATTGCCAAATTCAGACTTGGTGGAAGTAGGTTTAAGTGCAAGTTAAGACTCTGTCAGATACTGGTATTCTGAACACAAGAACGGCCATACTGGGTCAGACCAATGGTTCATCTAGCCCAGTATCTTGTCTTCCAACAGTGGTCAATGCCAAGTGAAATATAAAGCCCAGAAAAATACAAGCCACACATATGTCAGCCTGTTAATCCCTGAAATGGAAATGGCCAAGCAATATATACAAGGAGGCCAGGTCCTCACCTGGGAATGAGACCATGTGAAAAGATGCAAGAAGAAAAGTAGAAAGCATAAGGAGCTTTTCCAATTCTCACACATTATACCATTTCCTCTACACCAGCCAACATAGCTGATTCAGACTAGGAGTGCCTACTGAACCCTCCAAGGGGTGGCAGAAATACCACTACAAGCTGTGCTGCTTCCTTCCCAGCCCCTGCCCTCCTCTCCTGCTCACCTCCAGCCACCAACCTGGATCTCTCAGATGACGTTTTGTCTGAATCCCACAGATTTCCTCCAAAGCCTCCCAGTGCAGCATGGTACCTCCACATCCTTCTGCCCCAAAGTGACCATTTGTTTAAAGCCAGAATTTGTCCTTGATTGTGTTTGGACTGAGAAAATGCCATAACCATACAGTTTCTTTTCTATTTACTTCCTGTTTTGTCTTCTTCACTAGAAGAATGATCAGACTGGGTTTCCACACAATAGTTGAATGTAAATTTTCAAGGGACCTCAATCTTCTACTTAGCATGCAGAAACTGTGCACTCATATCACTCTTGAAGACAATTCCAACCATAAATACTATTACTTTTCAGAAGACACTAAGGACATTAGGACCCATGCCCCATTGATTTTTTATAGGATTTGGTGCCCTAACTCCCTTTAGCTCTTTTGAGCCTACATGTATAAAATCCATGTGTGTTCAAATTAGACATCAGTGGGATTCTGTGCATGTAAATGCTATGATCTGCATGAACAAATGGAAACACATAGGAATGCAGGCTGTATTTTGAAAACTTGGCCCCTGGAGTCTGGGCTCTACATCCATGACTAGGACTCACTTCTCCATGACTACACAAATCTGCACAATGCTTTGACACCCCAATTGCTTATAAGCATGATGAAGAAAATAAGTGTAGAGGAAAGACTGGACCACATGATGTTTTCAAAATGACCAACATCCTATTGATATAACAGACCACATCTGATATAAAAGCAAATTCCTGTTCAGACTTTTCACCACTGTGGGTTGCTGTCAACACCAAATAACTCTTTATTTTCTGCAATCAGATAGTGATAATCAAGATTTTTTGGCAGAGTGCTAACATGGCAAATAAATATCTTGTAAAAGCATAGTACATACCTGTTATTTCTGTTATCTAAAGATTTGTGCACATTATTTGGACATTTAGATACGTATGTTATTACATACAGTTTATTTATCATTCATTGAGCAGAATGGCTAGCTTGTCTGGAGATGTTCAATATACAAAATATAGTCCCTGCCCCAAAGAGCATATCACAAACAAGTCAGACAGAATACATTTATGAGCCCAGGGTTGGGATAATCTAGGATTTTCTAAAGTTATGTATTCTTTCACAATACATTTAGTTATCTATATTGTTGATTCATTCCCATAGGTAATCTAGACATTTATAGATCCAACACGGATATGAAGTGATTGCATAGGTGTAGCATCACCTCCATACAGACAAGCAACAGCAACAAAAGAGCAAAGTCACCTGGGGATTTTTTTTTTTTTTTTTTAATTTACAAACCCCATGCAATATTCCTGATTCTTCATCTCCTTGGGAGGGAGGGGATTGCACGTGTACAACCATGCTACAAGCAGGTAACCAAATGTATGCATGCAAGTCCTGCCAAACTCAAGACATTTTCATGGAGAGTCTAGCCCTGTTGTCCCTAGCAGAAGGCTCACTAAGAAGCCAAGTTACAAGTAGCAGAGCACCCCTGCCTGCGTCCTATCCTACCTCCTCTCTGAGGCCCTGTGCAGGATTAATTTGGTCATTAACATTAAGGCCTTGTAAAACAGTGACTCACCAGCTGGTGCATCCCCTCATGGCCAGTTATAGCATAGCAGGTTCTTTTCCTCAGGCACTCCCTACTGACAACCACTCAGGCCCTGCAGTGGTCTGCTTCTTCTCAAGACTTGGCCGTCCAGCCAAGTCACATTGAGTCAACCTCTTCTAAGGTGATAGAGTCCAATACAACAATAGTTCAATGACCTTAAGGCCAGGTCTTCAGCCCAAGGCTCCTTACACACCCTTTATCTCAAGGGGCTGTTACACCACCTTCCTCAATTGCCAGTCAGGGAGCACAGACACTCCCATCTGCTCTGGATTCCAGTCCAAGCAGCTAAAGGCTGCTTCAGACTCAAACTCGTTGTTATATCCCTAAACCACTTCCTTTCCCAGCCCTTTTTGGGGCCTCTTCCTCCCCAGACTCTTCACTCATCTCCACGCTCTGCAGAGTTCTTTCTGGCCCTTGAAGAGAGCAACACCTTGCAGGGCTTGCTCCCTTAGGACTCAGTACCTGCCTGCCTCCCCCATGCTCTCTCTGTGTCCACATCTCTTTCCTCCAGAAACCCAGCCTCTGGGCTGCCTTGCCTTTTGTCACTGCTTGCCATAGGAGCCCACTCCACCCCAGTGGCTTACCACATCCTTTATCCTCCCTTCTCTAGAGAGGAGCCTAAAACCTACTCATCTCCTGCCTGTTCTCCCCAGCTCCAAATCCATCCTTTATCAGTCAGCCCTGATCTTCACAGCTGGGACTCAGCCTCAGTTCAGCCACCTCTCTCCTCCTCAGCTGGGCCTAACTGGGGTCTGGCCACCTTCCAGATGCAACAGGGTGGACTAATTGCTCTCACTCTAGTTAACTCTTTCTCTGACAGTACACCCTACCATACTCTTACTGAAACTGCCAGTGGACATTATGCTTTTGCCAGAGTGTGGTGCCATGAAATTCCTTGGCTCTGCTAGCCCATTGAGGGTCAATGGCAGGTGAATGGGGATGAAGCATATGTGGCTTCACTTCTGTCCATCTCAGCTGGTATTTATGACATGACTAATGATTACATTCTACTCTCTAGGAGTGCCATTCCACACATGAAAGCAATCAAAATCATCGTAAGCCCTTCTTGTCTGTAATGTGCTATCTGACATAGTAAGGCCTATAGCTACCATTGACAGATCTGCACTTGTCCAACACATGCTAAACGTTCCACTAATAGCTAGATCCATTTTGGGTCTGAATACTGATTTATATCCCGTGCATCCCTATAGAAACCAGTGGGGTTGTCTGCGGTGTAAACTGCTGCAGATTTTGGTCCTCTAGGATTAGATTTAAACGAGTGCAATAGAGTCAAAGTGTCTGTTTCCAGCTGCCATATGCAGAAAAGTCTTATTAGTTATTGTTTAACCTGAGTTTATGCAGAATGTCATCTTATTTAGGATTAACATAACATTAGACATATATATTTATGCAGGAAGAATTGGGTTACAGCAGTTATGGCCAAAGATTACTCTGTGATTGGTTATCCCCATCTATTTTACCATCCCCACCAGAAAAGGCATGTACTGTATTACAAAGAAGCCAGACATCATCTAACTTGTGAAGGACCCAGGGCTGGCCCTAGATTGAATGGTGCCCCAGGCAAGAAGTGTCTTCGGAAGCTCTCCCTCTCCCCCCCCCCCCCCCCCAATATGTTAAATTTGAATACTTTAGTTTTTATTGCATTTGTAGCCCATTTCAGGACTTACACTCTTCAAAGTCTTAAAACACAAGTACAATTACACAATAAAACAAGGTTCACACTATCACAGCTGGGCTCTCACTTCAGTTCGTTCTTATATCTCAGTGACTGGAGACACCCCTCCCCTTATATACCCACAAGGGTATGGCTGACAACATTCTAGGAGGTTTGCGGAAAAGGTAGTTCTCAGAAAGTCTGGAAGGTCCCACGACATTCCACAAAGGTCCAGAACATTCTTGGAAGTTAGTGAAAAATGAATCCACATACGGAATACCTCAAACATTTTACTTCAAACATTTTGTTTTCCCTTTTGTTGCTAACAACAAAAACAATATTCCGAGCTCAGCACCCCCAGGCAGTCACCTGAGTTGCTCTAAATTTGGCCCTAGTGGGACCCCTTGTCAACTCATGTTTATTGTCACCAAGGGCTTGAGTTTCAAAAGAAAGCTGTGGCATATAGTCTCTGTGGCATTACTAGTATTTATTAATTAAAGAAGAGGTAACCAGATTAAAACTCCAGCCCAAAAGCAGGGGTTTTATTTTCCCACTGCATGGTTAACTTTGTTTCCCCTAACAAAGAAAGAAAAAAATGAACATGCTATTGTAGGTGTCCCTTTTTGTAATAGAATTCACTAAATTTAATCAGAACACAAAACATGGCAATTCTTCGGCAAGTAAACGGAAAACACATTAGGGTTTTCAATGGTTTCAAATTGTTGTGCTCTGCATAATGCCATCTAAAATATTGTAGGAGCACACTTAATGGAGATCAGGCTGTTATGCCTTTCCTGTAGATGTAGCACTTGGAATAACTGGAGATATTACATGCTTTTTTTAATGCACAGGGCAAAAAAGATTGACATTTGTATTTCAATCCCTTTCAATTCCTTATATTTCTATCTGGTGGTACAATTAATAACACTTAGTTGTGGACAATGCAATAAAATTCTCAATCAAGGTCAGATTTGGCAATTACAATAATCACCATGGAATGACTTCATGGTGACTCAATGTCTCAGACAATTAGCAGGCGTATGGACACTGCCCAGTCCTTTGGATACTGCAGCTAGCTCTAGGGTCTGGTACACCAGCCGTGGCTTTACTTTCTCTTTACCTCAGACCAACCGCCAGTTAGATATGGAGAAGATGGGGCTCTAGAAAAGAGCAAGTTCTGCTGTCCTCAACCACAAAGACTCACATGTGCCAGGCCCTTGCACATTTTGCACTGGAGGGGCAATCTCCTTAAAATACCTCCCTGTGTAGCTACATTATAATCTACTGTAATCTAACCTTGGATGAGTGCTTGGCAGGCCAGTTTAAGAATTCTACACATTTTCACAGTCAACATTTTTCATATACTGGCTAAAATTTTCAAAGGTGCTCTAAGTGATTTAGAAGCCAATTTTCAGAAGTGACAGGGCCAGATTTCCAAATGTACTTATGTGCCTAAAGATGCAGATAGGTACCTCATGGGATTTTCAAAAGTGCCTAAGTGGGTTAGGCCCACAACTCCCACTGAAAGTCACTGGGGCCTACATCATGTATGAAAATATGACAAAGTCACATAGACTTTCTCCTATATAAATAGTGAGTTTAATAAAAAGATTTTGTACTAGGTTATGCATGATTCATTTGGTGCTTACAACTCAGCAATGGCTTTTCAGTGTTCTTTCAATTTATCATGTACATATTCTAGCAAGAGGTGGTCAAAGCTACAAAGTTCAGATCCAGAATTGAACTTCCAAAAGATGTGTGGGAAAAGGTAATTTATGCCTGGGGATTTGCTACAGCCCATTACAGAATTAAGGGAAACTCCCAAAGACACAAAACTGCACCCTGAGGATGGGATTTTCAAAAGCGCTCAGGGCTGAATCTGTTCCAACTGAAGTTGGTGGTAAAGCAGAGTTAGGTCAATGCTGAGCCCTTTGGAAAACCCATCTAATTTAGATAATGTTAAGAATATGATGCTCACTAAGGAACTATTCATTGATGCTCAGGCTTGTCCTATTCCTGTTGCTTTGTCCTTTAACTCACACCACTGTGCAGGGGAAAAGATAGAGAAGTATTTGCTGTAAGTAGAATTTCCTGTCTTTCCTTTGTAATTTTGTCACAAGTTTAAGATTATTCATCTGCATTATCTATTTTTCAAGCAGCAGCATTGGGTGTGTGATGACTAGTCCTTCTTTTATCTTATGATCTTTGGCCTTGTTTTCATGCAGGCCAGGATGGACCATGCACGGTTAGCAAACAGAAAAAAAAGAATTCTTGGGTAGACTGCCCTACTGACATTCCCATTCCTTCAAGTCACACCTTGTTTTGATAGTAAGGAATTTGCTTCCTGGTCCATGACTGTGTGTGAAATTTGTGTCCACTTTTTGCTACTGCTGGAAAACTGAAAAACATTTAGCTAATGTACGTTCTCATCCTCATATTAATTTGTTCAGGTCTTGCACATACCCCTTTTATATTTTCTTTTTGTGAACATCTGAGCAATCAGGCTTTACAGATTAAATTACTTGTGCAACAGGAGTCGCAAAGGCATATTTGCAACTGTTAGCACACTATTATTGCAGCTGAACTGAACTTCTTGTCCCCAGGGAAAATTTTGTCTTAAACTGAAAACTGAGAAATGTGAGGGTTGTGGACAAAAATGAAATGTTTTAGGTTTTCAGATCTTGGATGGAAGATAGAAAATTTCCACAGACAAGACATTTTCTATTAAAAATATTTTAATTAAAAAAATTTCCCTCACAAAGTTTCTCTGGAAATTTTTTTGACCAGCTCTAATTATTAGTTGTTGTTATTACTTTTAAGTACAAAGGGATTCTATGGCACTTCACATAAAAAGAGGCATGGAATCAGGCACTCTACCATAAAACCTTGGCAATTAAATTCAGACATGGCACAACAAGTGACAGTCATAAAAAAGAGGAAAGAGAGGAGAAAGGGAAGAGAGTTAGAATAATAAGATCACATGGCTGATATAGGTTACGCAACGGAAGTCAGCTTTCAGGAAGGACCTGACTGAGACAAGAAAGGTAGCTTGATAATCAGTTATGAGTAGGGGCTTCCATGCATAAACAAAATGTACTTGCAAATGTACTTAATTGCCTAAATGAATATGCAATCATTCATGTCAGAAGTGCACGTGTGCTCACCCTGTCAAGGAACAGAAAGCATACATTTATAGGCCTCACATTTATGGGATTCACACACACAAAAGCCACTCTACAGAGGTCTTAAAGTGGGAGTAAATATCCTCTAGGCCTCATGTGACTTATGTCACCAATCACAACTTGACATCTCAACTCAAAATCTGCATCTGTGATCAGTCCATTTAGTAAAAATAACTTTAAAATATATGTGGTGATTAAATTCTAACAAAGAATACATTCTCTTTGGGAGAAGGACTGCTGTTAGCCTTGCGGAGGTGGGCCACAGTGCCTAGCACACGGTGGGTATTACTGGAAAACAAATAAATTAATGATCATCTATGAAAAACTTGGTCTGCTCCTGAATATTCCAAAAGCAGATGAAAGAGTAATGTTTGTCAGATAGATATATTTTTATCATTTTTTTTCTCTCCATCCTAGTGTCTGTACAGGATGCAGAATGCAGTGCACATTTATGATTTTAAAAGTTGTTTCTTCATGCCACTGTAACTTTCTTAAGTAAATCTATATGTTGGACTCTGATCTGCCCACATCCTGACCAGGGCAAACCAGAGCCATGCAGTCAATTCTGACTACAAGAAAAGGAGCCAATGACATGGAATTTAAATTGGTTCCATTAAAGAAGAACATGTATTTTGTTCCACATGTTAATTTACTGCCATGTTTGTCTTGCACCTAGACAGCAGAATTTCTCTTACATGAAACCAGGTATGAAAACGTGACATATTGTAATACAATTCAAGTTATGTAAATATTAGTGCATTTTGTAAAGTACCATACTAAACCATGCTGCTTGGAGTTGGTCTTCCAAATGTCCTTGGCTGCTTAGCATACATTTCAGAGCCAAACCAGGGGCATTCTTGGCTTTAGTTAAATTTGTCTTAGTCCATTCCAGCACATCCTAGTTAGCAGTTCCCTCGAGCACTGAGTTTTCTTTGTGAATCAGGAGAAAAACAGGATATCTGCAAATATAAGTCACAACGTCTTATTGTGAGCCTGCTGTACATGTCATTTCTTTATGGATGTTATCCAGCGTGCTTACCTCGCCTTCCAATTCAGGAAAGAATTAAAGCAATTAAGTCTCTGGATTCAAAGAAGAGATTACTGATTACATATCAGTTTGTTTTCCCTTGCATGAACATAAGTTCCTAGGACAAGTGACAGAAAAATATCAGAATTGTCCACAATCGACAGGTTTCTTTAAAAGCGCTATACTTCACACACTGGATAAAACGAAAGTATATTCTGTAAATATTGAATCACATTAAGGAACAGATTCTGAGATTCAGCACACACAATTCCCCAGGATCCAGATTCTGAACTCAATTATATTAGTCTATCTTGGGTCAGAATATGGCTCTTTGGCTTCGATGGGAATTGTGGTTGTTCAGCACCAGACAAACTCTTAGGCCTCATTTCTGCAAAGAGATTTGGAAATGAACTCTCAGTCCTGTGCAAAGTCCCACTGACTTCAAAACAGATCCTAACTGACTGACTGTCTTCAGTGGGCCTCTGTAAAAGATCACAGCTCCATGCTTGTGGATCCCTTTTGCATGATCCAGGCCTTAAATTTTAACTTAGAAATGGTTATCACTTTTAAATCACAAACCACAAAAATCTTACAAAGACAGATGTCACAAGCAGGAAGATTGGACTCTATGGCAAAACAGCCATTGACTTCAGCAAGAGCATTAACGGCTTTTCAACAGAATGTCATCACGGATGTAAATCATCCCTGATGTAATCCCACTGACGTCAATGGAGTTATGCCATGTATGAATTTGGCTGAATGTAGTCCTTTATTGAAACCGAAAATCTTCTCCCACTCAAAGACATACATGCTCCTATTGTTTAGTGGAAAGTTTGTGAAATGGATGATAACAGTTACTTGATGGTTTAAAGGGCTTTGTGAGTGCACAATAAAACATTTGTGTCTGAACATTATATCTTTGTATTTAAATATGAATTTCACAGTGCGTATTTTTCAAATAACTTTCAATGCAGTTAGCGCTCTCAAAAGGTGGAAATTGACAGCTCTAATCAGAGACAGGCATCACGTAAAGTTACCCATCCTTCTACAGCTCTTCTGATGGACTTCAAATTTGACCTGAAACTGTCCTGATACTCCATCCTGTGCAGTACTTCATTTTTTCTGGGCCTGAATGCTGTCTTTCCATGGAGGGTACACTCTAACTTAGTCTCCACAATTACTATAACTGAGAAAGGCCTTGAAACAATGCCTATGTTATTACCTGTAATTTTTAATCAGGATTAGTACACCATTAAAATGTCCACCTTTTACCCAGGATAACTTTTGGGTGATGAAAGTAATGACAATTTAATGGAACTAGATTGGGAGGGAGTGATGGAAATGTTATTTTACCAGCATGTCTGAAAACTCAGTCCTTGTAGCAATAGGACTGTAACTCTGCTAAGTCAAAGGTTTCCTACATCTAAAAAATATGTAAGTACAAATACCACTTTACCTTATTTTATTTAATTTTAAGACTGTTTCAGTATGTTTACAAGAAAACCTAAGGTGCACTTGGAATTTCCCTGCATATTCTGTAAAATCTTTTTTTATTATTATTAGTTTTACCTTGTAAACCATTTCAAGCTCAGACAGAATTTACCGCAGGGTTTTACTTGTGTGTTAATCAAGTCAACAAGATTGGATTCCCAGACTGTATTACATAAATATTTACATAGCTGAGTTACTAAGCCCAGCCTCAGGTGCATTGGTGCCCTAGGAGAATCATTGTTTTAGGTAACCCCCACCCTGGAGTTCAGCAAAGGGAAATACAAAGAACATTGACTATGATATTTTCATTTTAAAAAAATCACTGAGATCCCTAGATCCCTATCCTTTAGGCACCAGTGGGACTGTACATTTGGATCATGAGTAATACACAATTTACTTTCCATAGCGTTGTTTATCTTTTCTTGCTTTTTCTTACCTCTTTTCCACTCGGATATTGTCTGCCATTTTTTATATTATCCAATTTTATTCTTTTACAGCCTTCTCTTCAGCTTCTGACTTTTCCTCTTTTCTATTTGATTCACTGCCCCCGTGATGCAAGTTCTTCTTTGCTTCCTCTCTGTTTCCCATCCCTGGTTCTCCTGCTTATATCTCATGACCTCTCAAGGTCAGCACATCTTGCTCTATTCTTCCTTTCCTTTTGCACACTCTTTTTCCATCCCTCTCAGAGGGACTCCCTAAATATTCCCCCCTCCCCTCCCACACACACACACACACACACACACAACAGGCAATTCATCTGATTTTGAGCTGGACAGGCCTCTTTTTCTATGGTTTGGTGCCTGTCCAGCACTGAGACAAAAGCAGACATGGGTTTGTCTGCTATCACAGATGGGATACACCATTCTGAAGAGTACACCACTCTGCCCTGTCAGTGTGATCTCACACGCATGGTCTCACGTAGCAGGGCAGGGCAAGGCAGGGCAGGGCAGAACACTCTTCTAACTGGTGTCTTCCATGCAACGTGACCTCACACACACAGTGCGCACAAGGTCATGCTAGTGGGGGTGGACTCATGCCATTCCTAGAAATACCAGAATATCTAGTATCCTAAGGCTGCACAGTAGCCACCCTAAATACCACCTCTCTTTCCTTACCTTCCATTTCATTTTCCCAACCCCTCATGCCTTCTCTTTCCCCATAGCCCTCCTTACTTTCCTATCAGTGAGTCTCACTCTGTCTCCCTTTCCCTCCTTGCCCTCCTAAGCCTATCCCAAGCTTCCTTTCAGGGATGTGATCCTGGCATCAGGTATTGTGTGTATGCCCACCCTCTCCTATGTGAAGTGCCCTACATAGTGCTTTCAAACTTGGGATTCAAACTCCAGAACCAAACTTTGCCAAATTTCAACCTATTCAGATCCACCCCATTTTAGCAAGAAGTCTGATTTGCAATCTGCGATCCAGGCTTTTGTATTCAGTGTTTTGGTGTGCTTTAAGATATACGGTAACATTCTCAGAAATACCTGAGAGATTTAGGACCCTTTGAAAGTTGCTTGAGACTTGGCTCCTACATCTCTTATATGCTTTTGAAAATTTTATCCATGAGAAACAGACCTACATACTGACATGCAAGTTGGATATAAGTATTATTATTCACTCTTTGCATTACTTTAGCACTCAAGCCACCTATCGGCATCAAGGTCACACTGGGCTAGGTGTAGTACATACACACAGGATGAGACTATCCTTTCCCCATAACTGAGGAAGAAATTTCCAAGGACAGTTACGTACCTACCTCTCCTATGTGCCAAGTCTGTCCTTTAACGTTTAAACACAAGTTGCCACAAGTGAATGTAACAACCAACATGGTAGGACAAGAGTAATTAATATGGTTTTGCAGCTACATACCCCCTGCCCTCATGGGGCTGACTACCGGCCACCTGAAGATGGGAGGCTATCAGAACCCAAGAGGATTCTTCTATTCCCTCTGCAGCTCTTCAGAAGGCGGAGTTGCACCCCAGCAGGTATAAGGGACAAGGCCCACTGATCAACTATGTGATCAATCACTCCGATGTCCCTGAGGCCAGAGATGTGAGGATGGTCCCTGGGGTTTGTCTACTACCTCAGCCCCCACTTAATCCTTTTCCCCTTTCCCACATCTCCTTCCACCAACTCTCCCCAAAAAAGAGATCAGAGTCTAGAACTGCTAAAATCTTTGGGGTCCATGTAAAGAGGTTCCCCCAAGTGCTGCTAGTTGGAGTCTGGGGGTCGTGCTGGACCCATGCGTCCCCAAACTCCTGTCTTTGAGGGGTTTGGTGGGCAAATATGTCTTCTAGTCCCCTCCTCTGTGCCCTAGTGCTGCTGTTAACAGTGCCTCACGCTGCAGTCAAGTCTTTCCTTCTGAGAAGATGTTGGGTGGGGACTTTTTCATCTTTAATTTGGAAATATTATAGTTATTTAAATTATAGTATAGGTACTTCATGCCCTCAATTTGCCCTATAGGCCAGACCTCTCAGGTGGCCTACATCTACATAGGCCGTCTGTTTGGTATTTGGATTTTTTTTTTTTAAATCAAAGTTTTTCCATGCAAGTAGATACTTTTCATGAAAAGCTGCATTTTGTCAAAATCCCAGTTTTCCACAGAAAGGTATTTTAGACAGAAAACTTTCAACCAAGCTTAGTCCTTTTCTCTAAAAAGAGTTACTAAAGGAGTTCAGTGCTATTCAGTTATCTTATGGTACATTTGTGTAGCAAAGGAGGAATTGCCAGCATGAAAATGGGGATGGAATTGAAATGCATATTCTACCCCTCTTTTCTAAGAAGGCAGTAGTTTTACTTCAGGATAACAGGTTTCATCTTGTTTGTGAATGTTGACAGAAGACATCTGCACTGGACTTATTTCCTCTAAGAGATGAGCATGCCAAACTTGTGCAGTCACATACTCTTCACCTTCTAGGCAAGGCAAGAAAATAGAAAAAATAATTCACTTATCTTCAGAGTGTAAATAAGTATGGAGCTGAAAATGACTAAATGATGGGGGTTGCCAATGTCACGTAGCTGAAATGTGTATGGGTGATTTTCCATTAAAGCTGTTGAAATGTTTTGACTTGCACTGAGGTCCTTTGTGATGAGGCATGTTGCATTGGCAGGAAATAAAAGGATTGTAAAGTTTGCAATAAAAAAATTACAAATTAGTGGTGCATTGAGTGGTTCAGAAAATAATTTTGTAGCCCATCCTAATGCTTATTTATCTGCAATTGACTATCTGCCAGGGTTTTACCTGTGTACATGATTCAGCTAGCAAGCAGCCACTGCATGAAAAAATAGGTTTACACAATTGCCTCTGGGAATTTATGCTTGTAATATATATTACTTTTTATCTGGTTCTCTCTCTTATTGGTAAATGCCATGCAGATGTGGGTAAACTAACAACTTAACATCTGTTTAAATAACATTTTTTAAAATACATAATCTCTTGCATTACATGTGAGCAGAACATCACCTAGTCTAACATATTGCCATGGGGTGTGTGTGTGTGTGTGTGTGAAAGAGAACCACTGCCCTCCACTTGAGTAGAAACAGAACTGCTCAGCTTACTGTGTTGTAGGCCTTATAGTGCCATCCCCTAAAAGAATTTCTCCTTCACCTCCAATGATAAGAGCCAAGGTTCTGAGTTCTGTAAGCTTTTTGGGACAAGAGCTCTCTCTGGCTATGGTTCAGAATCTGCAATTTGCTGTTCATCGGTGGACGGTGATGCTTACACAGAGTCTCCATTGATTTCAATCCCACAGATGTGCCATATGAGCACTGCAGTTTGCCCATACTCAACAAATTGAATCAGGGCATATATTTGTATGGACCCTTTCCTTGACTGGGGCCTTCAGGTAATAACCAAGAATGCATGATCTCCCCCACGGTGATGATTTCATTCTAAGCAGCCAAAGTAAGCATCACATTTCCAAATGGCCATCCACTGTTTTTACAATACTCAAATTACATAGTCTCACACTTTGCTGCATTCTCTCTTATAACAGAAAGGTTTAAGGAGTATTAACAGTCAGCCATTTACATGATTTTTGCTTGAGCACTAAACTTGAAGCAGTTTTAACTTTTTAAGCTTTTGGCCCCTCTGCCAGTTCTGTAAGCATTTCCTGGTTTCCTGAGATGGGATTATGGTGCACATCCAAGCAAGGGTTGCTGCTCACATTCTGCCCAAATTCAAACACGGCGTTCTGTTGCAGAACACTCTGCACAGTGAATGCTGCTCACTTTGACCATTTTGAAGAGAACAATTGCCCAACTAGTCCCTCTTATTTTCAACAGCTACTTTTGGGGCATATGGGACTAGGATGGCTTTGCAAAATATAGCCACACATACAGTTTAGCCTGCATAAAACAAACCTAACACAGGTTCAAACTTCTCGGCATATTTATCAATTAAGTTTTCCAGGATATTAAGATGCCTGTTTCATTTGAGACTAGTTTAAGTGTAAGAGGTTTAACTGTTTGTGGCCCAGTAGTAGAGGACCTGTACTGTGGTTACAATGAGAGCCAAACTGTACTGTTTACCTTACTTTTACCCAGATTTTCCCTCAAACCTTCAATCTTTATTTAGATAGGCTTTAAGTAGACAGTGATGTAGTTCTAAGGGGACCTTCCTGAGTCTTTTATTATCATCCTCACTGAAATCAAAAAACCCTAGCCCTTTCCAGTAGTGAATTCCTGATTCTCCAAACTGACAACAAAAGATACAAACAGAAGTCTGCTGACATTTCAGAGTTTCTCATGGATTGGATCTACTTGGGTGGACTGAGTCTCGCAGGAAAGCCCTAGTGGTCTTGTAAGTCTACTGGTAGGGGAGGAGGGGCAGTTGTGGAGTTAGAATGATTACGTTTGCAGACTGGGGGATTAAGTTGTTATTCTCTGGCCCAAAGTCTGGGCAATAGTGCAATACCCCTCTGCTCCACTTTGGGGGAAAGAAAAAAAATCTTTGGCCAGATCAACTCAAAGAATTTATCCTACACTGAAAATGTAGCTACTAAGGAGTAATATCCTGAAAGAAAAACATTGTTATGTAGTAGTGCCTAGGCCCCAACCAGCAGTGGGACCCCATTGTGCTAGGCACTGTACTTACCCAAGCTAAAGACAAGAGCAGGCCTAAATCTAAACAGACAAACTAGACAAAGGCAGGGAAGAGAAAGGGAGGCAGAGAGATGTTTTGAATGCTACATGTCCATGCAAAACAGGTCAGCTTCGATGAAACAGTATTTTTCAACAACAAAACACTTTGTTGAAAATGTTCCAACAAAACATATTCTCTTTTGATTTCTAGATGGGTTATTCGGGGCCCAGAATAGCTGCAAACACATGGCCCCAATCGTGGCACATAAGAGAAGTGATCAGGAACCCAGTCCACTTTTGCCAGAAATTTGGTGGGAAGGCTTTGCAGACAAGGGGCCTGCAATCATCCAGTGCATTTAAAGCTGCTTTATGCCAGTATTTCCTACTCAGAAATTGCTATCAGTGCCTTTTAATCTACTTGGGCTATGTCCATACTATGATCTAGGGTTGTGATTCCCAGCTCTCATAAACATACTCATAGTAGCTCGATAGGAACTACCAGGAGTATAAATAATAGTGTAGCTGCAGTAGCACGGTCAGCCGCTACACGGCTTAGCCATACCAAGTACATATCCACTGGTTTCAAGCAGGTGTGTGTTCAACATGACAAATCCATGCCTCTTCTTCTGTTGCCCATGCTACTGTAGCTCCACTAATATTTATACTTCTGATAGCTCAATGAGAACTAGCATGAGTATGTGTACGTGCGCGGGAAATCTCACCCCCAGCTCGTAGCGTAGATGTAGCCTAAAATCCCCAGGTCACCAGAACCTTCAAGGATTCTAGTTGGTCTATCCAAAATCAAAACTTTATCAATGTACTGTGAAAAGCATTTTAAAAACAGTATCTTTTCTGTTAGTAAGAGTCAGATCACACTTTATAATAAACTGTTAATGTATACCTTTAATATAGTTTTAATGAATAGATAATCAAATGTTCTAGGTTGTTATTGAGTAGAGCAGCTCAGCAATTTTCTGATGAAACGTTTTCTCATTGGAAAATGCTGATTCATCAAAAAAGTGAAGCATTTCATGGAAAAGTGTCAATGTCAATTACATTTCAATTTTTTTAAGTGGTAAACTATTTTGACATTTTCAGAACAGAATATTTTGATTTTCCATTTCAAAATGACTTTTCAGTCCCATTTTTAAATTATATAACAGTACAAAATAAAAGGCAAAATTGGAATGAAATGTTTCAATTCTGTCTAAGCACAATGCTTTATCTAAGCAACTCAAAAATTTTGAATTTTATTTTGTGAGGAATTTATAATTATTTTGCTTTTTCTCCATTTGAGAATAGAAAAAAGTTCAGCATCATGAAATTTCCTGTGAGATATGAAGTCTAATTCCCACCCATCTCCGCTGTTGAACTTAACAGGTCAATGGATTTCTAATAACCATCTTCAATGGCATGTACTGATCTGATTATAACCATCTTTATCACATGCTACTGTCCATAGCATGCTTCCACCTCTATTAATAATTAAACTTCTAAAAATTATTTATAAATATATCCTACTATGAAAGTGTGACCAATAAGGATAATTGGCAAGCTTCTAATTCTGGGAAGGTCTAAACCAAAACCTGAGATCCAAATACTCTTCTTCCATATCTTATACAAAGTTTTGAGTTACTTCTTCTCTCTCTCTCCCACCAAACTTCTCCCCCAAATATCTCCTCATCTAGCTACTCTACTTACCTACCAATCAATTTATGTGCTTTTAAGCCCTATTCAGTAAAACACTTAAGCACACGCAAAAGCTCTGTTGATGCCAATTGGACTCAGACACATGCTTAAGTGATTTCCTAAATTGAGGCACTTACATCTTACCCAATACTCCTCTCACTTTCACTAGGTTTATCTTCAGTGGAACTACACTCAATTTATATCAGCATAACTGACCGAAGTAACAAGCCTGATCAGAAGTCGTGATAGAAAGTTTTATCAAACAAACAGATAGAACGTTTTCAAAAATAGGTTCCTGGGTTCGTATTTACACAGCTACATCATTGACCTTATTTTCAAAAACTGCAGAGCACCCTCACTAGTTCCCATTGTCAGCATGACTGTTCAGCACTTTTGAAAATCAAGAGTATCATTTAGGTATCTAAGTAGGGAGCGAGGAACCCAACTGTAGACCCCCATTTTTAAAAAATTGGCCATATGGTCAATATATTCAAATGAAGCAAAATAATAAATTTATTTTCTGCCAGTGAAATATTAAGATCTCCAGCAGATTTGTTTGGGGGTATTTTCTAAAACCTAAAGGATTTTAAACACAGAACTCTTTATTAGCAGAAATCAACTATGTTTTCAGTTCATACATACAAAATAGACACAGAAAATGAGGTTAGAGGTGATATTTCAAGCAGACGTCCTTTTCCAGATTGTGAGGAGAAAAAACAAGTAGGGTCATAATAAAACTTACCATTCCCCCTTTGTTCTTACAGGCTGACAAGACTTCATAGTTGATGTGTCACTTATAATTTCAATTTTGGATCTGAAATTTCTTTATTTCAAAGGGATTTTTTTTTCCTGTTTTCGGGTTAATCAGTTATCAAAGCAACTCTAAGCCTATGCAGTACCTTATAGAGATTACTTTTAAATACAGAAATGAGAGAACTTTTTTCCTTAAAACTTTGTTGAGTAAGGGATCTGGAGACTTTGCTGAGCTATGCTGTACAGAGGAGATAGATATAATTTTCAAAAAATGTTCTAGATGAATGTGAGAGTAAACGTGTCTTTCAGACAAAAATATTTCTTTAAAGTTTCTTGTTACACTAAAATACAAAAGCTATGTTGAAATAACTGTGACTGTGGCTGATATATACGCTGCTACATACTGAATTGTGAAGACTTCTAGTAGGGCTGGAGAGGGGAACCATGAGTTTCCTTTAGCTCAGAATTTCCTTGCTGTAGCAGATTTTTCTGCCTGTGTTCATGTTATTTTAAGACACTTTCATTTGATCATTCAATATTTTCCATTCCTGACTAGGTAGTGAATAGACTTGCCACTTGGCCGTTTTTTCTGTCCCTCCTTCCCCCATGTTGAACATTTCTTTTGACATGAAAGCCAAATGAAGTGGAGAAGCCACCAGAGTTATTTTTTAATGCCTTTAATAAACAAAAATAAAAGGATTCTTTATAGAAATAAAAGTAAAGGCACTCCCTGGGTCGCCCCCGCCAAAAAAAATATCTGAAACTTCAGCCAAAATTAATCTTGCCAGAATTCTATGAGAAGCATTAATTCAATCCCTCACTAAATCACATTGATTCTTCCTGTTTAATATCACCAAAACCATTCCGGCCGCTACTAAACCAAAATATGTGAAAGGGTTTATCTCTCATCTTGATCACCATAAACTCTTCTCTGTTTCTCTTCCCTCTCCAGTCTACTTGAAACTCTAATGATAAAATAATCTTCCTCTCCTGTCACTCCAGTAACATCACCTCCTCTCCTTCCTCTTTGCTCATTTTAACACACAATATTAACTTTCCTCACTTTCAAGGCCAATCTTTCCCCTACACCTCCATCTCTGCTTTCATTTCCTCCTACTTTCCCTCTCACCCACAGTCTGCTCTTTTGACTCCTCCCTTTATCTCACCCTCCCATATTTGTGCCTTCCCGTCTTCATTCATGATGCCCCCTACACCTGGAACAGTCTCCTGCTTCCCATATGACAAATTTCCCTCATTCCCCTTTCAAGTATTTCTTTTAAGCCCACTTCTTCTAGAATCTTTGCCAAATTTAAAGAAATTACTAGCACTGGCAAGCTGCAACTGGGAGTCCTCCATTAACGGGTTGGTCTGTTTAAAGTGGGATTTTGGTGCTTTTCATGCCTAAATGCACATATTTTGCTATTTTTTTTCATTATCACAACTCACCTGACTTTGATTACCTTGCTTTAGAGCTAAACACTCAAACAAAAACAGCTAGGACGAACATCTTTCGTGACTTTTGATTGCAAAATGAATGGCTTCTATCATCAGTTGTAGGCTTGCTTAAATATATGTACAGCTTTGGATACATTGGGTCGTAACATGCTTCTCCACTAGATGTCCAATAGAAAGACCTTTGTATTTGGTGAGACTTGCGTAGAAGTGGTTTGAATTACATCAAGTTTTTGAGTCCACGCTAACTGTGGCAAGATTTTATCTAAGCCTTATAATTTAGTTGTGGGGACTACTAGGGCTCCCATTCAGGCCTGTTGCTATTTTCAATATACTCACAGTCTACTGATGTCTTAAATCAGATGACTTTGGGACCCTTGTAAGGTAATTCCCCCCCTCCCCCCCCAATCTATTGCAATTACATTTGACTCCATTCTCTTTATGGATGCTTTTTTATTGAGTGCTGGGTAGGAGTAAAGCTGAGGTTGGCAGTTAGAAAACCAATTGGTTGAAGCTATCTCTGCAGCTTCTTGAGGACAATCCTTTACAATTATTTCTTGTTGAAACACAGGTGAAGTCTGCACGCTGATATAGCCCAATGGCCTAGCGGTAAATCACCAGCCCACACAAGTCAAACTGAAATTTTGAACTATATCAATTATGAGAACACCTATGCTTTGAAACAGTAGGTCAAGATCTGCTCTCCATCATTCCCAGGCCATCCCCCCTGAAGTCAACAAGGTAGAAGTTGGCCAATATGCTTATTTACTATAAAAACATGGGGCTAGATCCACAAAGGGGGATCTAGGCTCAGCGTTGTAATGGCTAACATTTGGGGACACTGCTACCCAATGGAATCCACAGCCCCAAGTTAGGCATGCAGACTCCCTAAAGACGTAGGGATTTTTTGGTTTTTGATTTTTTTTCCATAGACTTTTACTTTTTCATAAAATACCTGTGGTCTTCCAACCAGCTCTAATCAAATCCTTAACTACTGCAGCAGATTTATACCACATTATTGGGGTAATCTGGCCCTAAAATGAGTTTAAAATGTCCTGGAAAGATCACACAAATGCATGGATTATCCCCCAGTAATATAGTGTTACTGTAGGGGCTTTTATCTACTTGCCTTCCCTCCTGCCAGCATAGAAGAAAAAAGGGGATGCGACTGAAGAAAAGGGATCTGGCTGTGATGCCTCTCTATCATTCTGTTCTTGGGCTGCATTTTCAAGTCCCTGTGGCTGATACAGCCAGCATAAACTAAAGCATTCCCAGGTCTTCTCTGACATAGCACAAGGATAATGGCCATGCACTCAACAGCAGCACCAGGCTCAGGGGAATGCAAAGGTGCATTTTGAGCTCCTTTTGCACACACGCACCTGACTTGCATTCTGTTTGGTTGTAAAAGGATCTGGTCCAAATTTAGGTTTGTTGGAAATTATAACCATGAAGGAGACGTGTTAAACCTGTTCTATCTTTACTATCCAGTTATATTTGTATAATTGTATTAAGTGGTAGCATTTTAGTTAGATTTGCCCTCTGCTATATAACCTCATCAGCAATAAATTGAAGTAAAACAATCAAGACAACTTAATCTGATATGGTCTTCTAGTTAGAAAGCATTTCTTCTACTAAGGTAGGTCAGTTGTGTGTATGCTGTATAGTCACACAAGTGAATTTCTCTCTCCTGCTATACTATGAACCCATGCACTATACCTACTTGCATAGCTGTTCTATTTTTCCCCACACACCTCCTCCTTGTTTTGGGCAACAGATGCTCCTAGCACATACAGGCTTTCAACTCAGGCTTGGTCTACACTTGAAAGTTATATCAGCATAGCTGCATCAGTCAAGGATGTGAAACACTGCACCCTGCCCGAAAATAGCTGTGCCAGCACAACCCCCAGTGTAGAAATAGCAATGCTGATAGAAGAATGCTTCTGTTGATGCAGCTAATGTCACTTGGGGAGGTGGTGTTCCTACACAAACAGAAAAGCCTTCTGTTAGCATACACGGAGTCTAAACTATGTGGCTATGGCACCATAACTACTTCAGTCTGGTCTCCATAGTATAGACATACCCTCACAGAGTCATGAATTGTGTGACAATGAACTGAACACCAAGCTGCTATACCAGTTATGGAAAAAACTTTGGTCATTTGCATCCCCCTTTAAAGCTGCACTGAAAAAACAAAGACTTAGCCAGTGGAGTAGATCTGCACTGAATGGGCATTTGCATGTGTTGAATACAATGTAGGAATGCCACGGGAATGCGGTGATAATTTTTGTTAATGGGTGAACTCCATCTCTTTCAAAATACTCAGTTTGCTAAATGAAACAAAACACATGACGTTGGGTGGTTACCTAGGCCTAGAGCACTGATGGAATCACAAGATGTTCCCACAGATTCTGGTGACACATATGTTGATCGGCATTGACTGGTACTCACACTAGTGTGCCTAGGTAAACAAAAGTAGATTCAGAGTCAGATCTTCAGGTGGTGTAAGTCAACACTGATTTCAGTGCCAGTTTACATAAGCTGAAGATCTGATCCTCAAAGGAAAACTAGAATTTTCTATTCTGGACAGACATCTGTATGCAGCCAAAGTTGCATTGTACTGTACTAGAAATATTAGATTTCTAGGTAGTGTAATGTGGTGCTGTATTAAATATAGTTCCACCTCCATTTAATTTCACTGCCTCCATTAACTGATTTTAATTAATTTCCATTGGTCTGTCCCACCATGGCCCCGCCTTTTGTCTTCTTATTAAAGATCTTCCCCCATACCTACCTACAAACAAATGTTGTGGTTAAGTACTGAGAAAGTAAATTTAGAACATACATTCATCAAAACAAAACCAACCACAATCTTGCTATTGTCAACTTCCCCCTCCCTTTTCTCTTCTCTTTGTTTGTCATGACACATCTAGTCTCATTTTATACCTAAACTTATGTCCCCCTTGTACTTCAGCTCCTGCTAGGAAAAAGATACTGTGCAAGTTTACCCCTCTGAGGAGGAAGCCAGACATTCACAACTTTTAAGATAAGATTTGCAGAAGCAAGCAGCATCTCTTGCTTTGGTCATCTGTCTGTCTGCAGAACACGCCTAAAAGGAACTTTACAGCATAGAAGGGGAAAGAGCACAAATAAATGCAGTCTCAGACAACACTAACGTGTACTGGTTTTGTCAGAAGGTTTGAGAACAGGACGTAGAGAAGTCCAGCTGGTTTTACTATTCCTTCCCCTCCCACCGCTCATCCCATTCCACTACTTCTCCAAGGAGATCAAATTCTGCAGATCCTCTGTGGAGAGACAGTGTGTGAAATATGGACCCTATATAATGCTAGCGCTTAAGGTAGAGAATGCGTCTTATGACTCTGTAGAACACCTGTGTGAACTGCATAAATAAATAATAGTGATAAAGCACAGTATCGCAATAAGACAAGAAGAGAAATTCAAATATTAAAAACACAAGCCAAAAAAAGTGCCTATATTTAAAACTCTAAATCCATATTTACACAAGTAAACAGAAGTGGTCTGATTGAAGTCAATGGGAGTTCCAGGTGTTCAGCAGCTTGGAAAAATCAGGCCACTTCTGTATTTATGTACCTAAATAGATTTAAGAGTCCAACTCTGGGCAACCAGGTTTAAAAGTTGTGGCCATAAATCACATATTTCACGTGGCATCTTAGAAGCAGGCATAACTACTATCATTGCCGTCATTACTGCCAGACCTAAACTTCATTCTTCTCTTCTTCATTTAGTTTGTTTGTTCTGAATAAACACAAAGAATTGTGTGTTTCTTGTAGCTGTGTGTGTGTGTGTGCGCGCGTGTGCGAGAGAGAGAGAGAGAGAGAGAGAGAGAGATGAATATATTCAGATGTGTAAATAGAATTAAGTAAAGTTGAAGTCCTCAGTTGTACATATCTATATGGTATAAACTAAGGTGTATAAACAGAGCCATGGATCGCCTACAGGCAACTTCTTACCTACAATTACCAAAATTCTTTGTAGTCATGTTAATTCCAGTACTTGAGAAAGCTCTGCACTCTGTTTTCCCTAAAGTATATATGCAGATACTTAATTGCTGCTTGACATATTGATAAGTCAGCAAATGTGCCTACAGCCTTTTACTTTGGAAATATGTTACTAGAAATACAATGAGCAAGATTAAATACAGGTCAAGAAGTAAGCCTCACCTAACATGCTTGAAATGTTTAGGGATTTTTCAGAACAAACAATGATCCATCTAAAGAGGATTTAAAAAAAATACTCATGAACTGCAATTATATGTCAAACAAACTTCAGCACTCATATTCAAAGCATTAAAATCAGGAAAGAATTTCTGTCTTTAGTTACTAAATCATACACTAAATGTCATATTCAAAATGAAAAGCTTTTTAGTTTAATACAGACATTGTTATGCTTAATGTGATTTTAAAACAGAATCAGGACTGAAAGAGGGAACAAAAAAACCACAAAAGCCCTCTTTGCCATTAGAAGGAATTTGTGAATTATTCTCTTCTTGCAGCCTTTTTTTCTTTACAGAGAAAAGGCACAGCATGGTCAAGGTATCAAACCTTCAGTTTCATTACATGACAGACAGAGAATTTCATCTCTCATCCTTACAGGAATGGTTTGCATATAAATGTACCACTAAGGTCAATTTGTGGCCTTAAGCCAAAAAAACCAAACTGCCCAGGCAGTAGGAAAAAACCCCCTCACAAGCGCTATGTTTGGGATCTAAATAGAAAGATTGGCTGAATTTCAAGGAATCAAAAGGTGATTGTAAAGAAAAAAAATGGTCTTCTGGAGGACAAGCACAGGCCGACTGTGTGTAGGCAGAAGAAGCAAGGGCTGCCAGAAAGGGATTGCCAGAGTGAAGCTTGAAGATTCAGAAAGGAGGTGTTGCATAATGTAGCATTTAATCCTTGCTATTGGCACCCTTGGAAAAGAAACACTGAAAAAAGAGTTCCGAGGCTTTTTACGTTCCAATCAGCTTCCACAATGCAATGTGTAAATTAGTATATAAACTGTAATTGCTTGATTTAAATTAGACATCAAAGTCTACAAAGGATTTTGAAACAATATCTGAAACACTTCTCTCCTCTGAAAGGCAGCATAATTTGCTTTGGCACCAAATAATGGATATGGTTAAGACTAACATATAGGTGTTCATATTATATTACGGAAGTTCCCTGATTGGTTTCCAAATTCCATAAAAAGTAATCCTGTTTAATAAAGCTTACATACAGAAACTTGCTGAGGGGTCTGAAGTCATTAAGGTATTTCCTCCTATCCCTGTGGTGTATGAAAAAAAAAAAAAGGAAGTTTATATTACTTTGATTTATTTCTAAAGTAGAGGGGTGGTGTACGTGTGTGTACCAACAAACAGAGCAGTGGGCAACCAAGGAAGCTATTTGTAACACAAAAAACTAGAGCACTTTTAATAAAACTTATCTTTAAGTTTGTAACTACAGTAGAATGAGGCAAAAGGGATGATCATCAGCTTTTTAAAAAAATGTAATTCATATACAAGCATGCATATTTCAACACTGCTCTATTGTAAAACTGGTATATTTTTGGTTTATGAAACTCTTTTATGCTAATATCCCCATGTAATCTTAGACCATATTTCTTAAAGGCAGACATTCAATAATCTAGCACTGAAGGCCCAAGATCTACATATGTTCTTACAACTCCAGGGTCCCTGCATGTGTCCTTTCAGACCATTTTTTGTCTATTGAAACTGGGTCCAATCAAAACCTCCTATAAGAATACATGAGTGAAAACGTTGCTGAACATTTCACAAGGTGAACCTGTTTAAAAACCATGCACAAATACATAAACATGTGTACGTGCACATATATCTATTTCAGAAATATATGGTGCAGAGTAGTTTCTGGACCAATGCTGGTGTCACAAAGAATGTAAAAATGTGTGGATTGGACAAATACTAAACATTGGGGCTAGACAAATTCAAATTTACATGAAGGATAACAAAGATATAGTATATATAGCTAGGCAGTCTCTCATTACTCATTTTAATTACAATACCTTCAGAGATATTAGCATGATCTCTTGGGGCAAACCTATAGATAAAGTAGGAAGAGAATGAAGTTGCATAAAAAGACAGACAATTTTATTTTTTATATAAAGATTGGAAGATAATTGACATGTTACATAAGAGCCATACACATTAGGGGACAGGTTTTTTTGGTCTGCCTTAGTGGCAATTAGCAATGAAGGCAGGAAGTACGGTCTTGAGGTTAATGCACTGGATTAGGTCTTGCTTAAATTCCTGGCTCTGCTCTCCTGTGTGATCTTGGGCAAGCCAAATAACCTCTTTGAGACAAAATTTTTAAAAAGTATTACACCCGAAGAGTCAGATAGGTGCCTAGTGGGATTTTCTCCACCACTTTTTCTGCATTCAACTCTTTCTCCTCTAAATGTGTACACTTTTGTTCTATCAAGATGGTTTAATTCAAAAGTTTTCATGGTTATGATGCAGCATTCCATGTGTTTCATGGGGAGGGGAGTGTATTTTTCATCAATAAATTACAAATATTTTTATTTTTCCAAAGGGGGAAAAAAAACCAAAAAACATTTCGTGACCATTTCAGGAAATCTCTGCCAATCTGAGTAAATGGCCTAGGATAAAATAAAATAAACATTTTGGTCTCAAAACACAGAGATTTAATGAGATTTCAGTGTCTCTGTTTAGAAACCCAGAAATGTTAGTGCATTATAAATGTATGATTATTTTATACCATTTTGATGCATCAATATGAAGTAAAGGTAAGGTGCTTTTTACAAATAAACAGGCCAGAAGAAGTTGTCTTATGTTCAGGTGAAAAGGAGCATTGGGAGTATATATTTGAAGCCAAATCAAAACTGGTTTCATTCTTAAGTTTACTTTATTTATAGAAATATTCAATGTGAGACCCTCCTGGATCAAGGAGTCTCAGCTCTCAATCTTTGTAAGTTTCATGAGAAAAGTTGTGAAAACTTTCGATATTTATTAGTACCGGCACTGGTTGACTAACACAAGATTCTGCTGTGCTGCATGATGCTATTGAATGAGCTTTGCATTAAATAGGAACAACAAAAACACAGAATTACAAAGAATTAATACAAAAATTAAATTTACTCTCCTCACCCCTATATCTTGCCTTTATATTAACCTTAAAAGTTCACACATTTCAGTGTACTAGTTGGATGGAACCATCTGAAATTATGTCTATAAGCAGAATGTTGCAAAATTGCTATGGCCATATGAGGAACTTGGGGAGAAGGGCAAAAAGGGGATATTAACACTCAGAGCTCATTTTAGCGCTTTATTACAGTTCTCCCATTTTTGATTGCTATTATAACTGGAAAGTTTGTATACAAAGTTTTATTCCCCACCTCTCATTTAGTGAGGGTCAGTAGCTGGGGCACTGGCTTGGAAGCCAGGAGACCTGGGTCCTACTCGCAGCTCTGCCTATGAACTGCCCCCGTTTCCCCTTCTGGCTTTTGTTTATCTTATTTATACATGGTGTAAGTTTTCTGGGGCAACAGTGCTCTTACTATGTGTAAATATAGTGCCTAGTGCAAATGGGGCTCAGGTCATGGTTAAGGATTCTAAGTGCTATCATAAGACAAATAACTTATCAGAAGGGGAAACAGTGTTTACTTTTCTGTTTTAATGGCTTGCACACAAAGCACCTATCTTCACAGGTTTCCTCAGATGTTAGTCTATGCAATTGTATAAGCAATTGCTTAAATGAACTGCTGATGTGGCTACAGGCTGAGCTCTTTGTACAGTGTGTTCTTTCTCTCAGTTGAAGGTGTATTATACTAATGTTTACTGCTCTCCCAAGTTTTACATGCTGGTGCAAGTTCTACTTCTCATTTCACTTCTAATGAATGGCCTTTGAAAACAGTATAACACACACAATGAATGAGAACACATTGGAACAGATTTCAAGGATTCGGGGAACAAAGCAAATATTTGCTTTGTAGAGAAAGATCAAGAATTCTTGCCTAAAGACATCCATTTTTGTGGGTGTGTGTGGTTACAACCTTTGACTAGTCTTCTCAGAACAGCTATTTATGGATCCAATCCATGACAGCCCACATGATGTTACTCCATTTTAAAACATTAGTATAGTACATTATACATTAGGACATATTTTAGTAGCACATTCTAAGACAAGCATAAGGATGTCAAATGCTGTAGTGTAGAGTTGATAGAAAAATTTCCTTCCTTGCCTTTGCACCTACCATATGCAGCAATTCATAATAGACAAAGTGACACTAGAAAAGTGTATCATATTCCTAGCTCAGATTCATTCTGTTGCCTTCAGCAAGTCACTTAATTTTTCAGTGATTCAATTTTCCATTTTTTGCAGATGGGAAAATATTACTTACCCACTTTGTAGATTTAGATCTAGGTATGCAAAAGCCCTCTATACAGTAAGAGCTTATTAAGTACTATTGGAGATAGAAGTGAAGTCTGTCCTAAATTAAAACAACAGGTCCTGGCTACTGTTCAGGTTGTTGGATGTGAGGAATCCAATGATTTGACATAAGTATGGAGACAATGCTGGATTGGGGGAAGAATTTGGGGAGGAAGTAGATACACAGTTCCCCCATGGAGAGTACCAAAATTATAATACAGCATAGGACTTATCTTTTCCTCAGAGCCTCTTACTGGAGGTCTCAGGGAGCACCCATGCATCAGGAAACCAGCTGAAGACAGATTGGCAGTAACCAAAAGCATAGGGTCTCTGCAAGGTGGCTTTTGGGCTTCCACAGACTTGGTGGTTTTGGGCTGCTTTGAGGGAACAATCAGGGAATAGCCACAAGGGGAACTTTACAGAGATTGGCCCCCTGCTAAAGATTTTTCCATGGGAGAGTGTTAGCCATCCCTTAATACATACATGTCTGTGTTGTTTCCTCTCAGGCAGTTCTCTTTAAATGCACCCATAAATCTTGAGGAGAATTGGGCCCATAAAATTCAATATCCTGTTTGAAAAAAATCCCTCTCTAACTTAACACATGCACTTATCTACTCCAGTAATCAACTAGACAGTTTAATAGGGGACTTATTTGTTATGACAGTTAACCTAGTTTATTGTTTCTGGTCAGATGAATTCCTGTTACTTTGGCAAGCAATGCATGTACTTCACTAACTGGTTCACCATTTAGATTAATTCATTTCAGTGTGGGCTCTAAAAGATGAACTATGTGAAGGGCCTTCCACACCCCTGAAGGGGCTGAGGCAGATGGTTTTACCCTATGTGGGCAGGAGGCAGGCCAGATAAGTTGTATATAAAGGTGTTTTCTGGTACCTACAGATTTTTCTTCAGTTTTTGCTTTTTTCTCCCCAGTTGTAAGAATTTGCACAGTTACTTGCAGGTGAGCAAATTCTCAAGCCCAGTTACAAGCGGTGCAAAGGGGCCACATTCCAGCCACAAATCACCAGCAGAGATTTCCCCTGGTGACAAGGAAGCCTCTGTGGAGCATTACTGTGCCAGGCTTGGTCCTGCACCTCTGCCCCTACTTCTTGATTAGGGAGGTGTGGTGAAGCTCAGCTACACTCTATAAACCCTACTCTAGGGGAGGATTGATACATTAAAGAAACTACAGTAGGGCTGTACCTTAGAGCTACTTGGCTGCAGCTCTAAATGGCGTCAGGGATGCGGCTGGCTTTCAGAATCAAGGAACTGGCTCCCTGATGCAACCGCACATCCACCCTTTCATCTGCAGAGAGCAGAGCTCTGATCTTCTTAACTTAAATGTGCCTTTTAGGGGAAAAACAGTCTGTCAAAGAAATATGCACATGCGCACACAATACCCACCCACCCCACCAACAAAAAGACATTTCCCCCCTTGCACAATACATATATCTATATATAAATAAAGGTAACTGCTGCTCTCAGAAACCCAAAGTAAGGAACTGAAACATTACACGTGACTTTGCTAAAGCAATTACTCTATTATTCAGCTATGTAGAATAACTGTTCCAGAAACCACATGCTCACACCACATTCTCACCCATTCAGAAAGAATGGAATTCTGTACAAAGAAGGGAATACACTTTGAGAGTGACTGTAGTAAATATCCATCCAGTGCCTCCAGCTTGAAAAATGCAGACCAAAAAAAACCAAACCACTTTTGTATTCCTCACATTTGAATTATCCATTTGCTTTTAAGTAAAGTAGCAGAATACGTATCTTTTTCTTTCAGACCTGTCGCAGTTTCAACATGTATTCAGAGCTACGGATCCTAATTTTTCTCATGTTCATGTAATTTCCACTGAAATCACTGAACTGTGCAGGCAACATCTGAGCGCATAAAATCAGTCTCAAACTCCACATTCAGAAGGACAGACAGGCCCAGTTCTCCATTTGCTTTCACCGGTGTGAACCAGAAATAATTCCACTAAGTTGCACTATAAGTGGAGAATGAGGCCCAATTTCTGTATAACAATAAAAGGTTGTGTTTGGAAAGTAAAATACAAGTCTCACTGCCTGCCTTTTGTAGAGATGGGACAAGAAGCCTCTGGTTGTATCTTTGTCTCTTTATTCTGCAGAGAATATTAATGTAAATGAGCCTGGATATTTGGAATGAGGTTTCATGTTCACTTGCTTTCATCAGAGGTTTTTCCTCTATGTGTTCTGTGAGCACACTCAATCTCCTAATGAAATAAACTAACCATTATCCTTTGCTGATAATCAAAAAAAACCAAACCCTCTAACAACGCATTCTGTGATCAACAAAAACAATGAGGGAGGTTTACTGTTTATGCACAATTATGCTAAATTAGTAACTTTCAGAAAAAATTTAACTATTATATTGAATAATTACTCCTTAAGAAAAAAAGACAAACAATAGCCTTTCTACAATCCAAGTGGTTCAATAGAAATGCATAGAAGATAGTGGCATGTCACCTGTCTCCTCTTAGTCAATGGCATATGGTGCGGGTCTCAGCCAGACCCTCCTCTGACTCATCTTCATCAGCTCCAGATGCTGATGTTGAGTCTTGAAGACCCTCCTCTGAGCCTCTTCAAGGCAGTTAAGAGCTCTCTGCATCTTTTGCATCTCCTAGCAGTAATAATAATGATGTTTTATGTTAATTAGAGCAATGCAAAAATTAATTTCCTGGAATTATCACATAAATATTTGCACATGTTATCAATATTTAAGATGTGGCAATTGATACAATGTTTATAATTCTCACACATTTCCTATTGTCCACCTCAAGAAAATTGGAGAAGTGACCAGACTGAAACCTTAGACAAAGACTTGGTGTATACTAGAAAATTAAAATCGGCTTAATTATCACTCAAGGGTGTTAAAAAAAAAAAATCCATACTCCTGAGCAGCATAGTTAAGCTGACGTAAACCCCGGTGTAGACAGCGCTAGGTCGATGAACGAATTCTTCCATTGACCTAGCTACTGCCTCTCAGGGAGGTGGATTATCTACGTCAATGGGAGAACCCCTCCCGTCAGGGTAAATAGTGTCTGTACTGAAACGCTACATCAGTGCAGCTGTGCCATAGCAGCATTTCAAGAATAGGGAAATCCATAGTCTCAGTGCAGTTCTCAGTGCAATTAGTTTCTTAGATACAGCGCAGGTGAGAAAGGCAAAGTTATAAAGACAATACAGCTTATTCCATAGTTTGCTATGGAGAGAGGCCCAAACCCAAGACCAAATTTCAGATTTAATCTCTCTGTAATGGAACAAGCCAAGACTGTGGATCTGGACATCCACATACAAGTCCAAACTTTACCAGATTTTGGGGCATTTGGATTTGGGCCAGCATAAAGATAAGGTTGCAGCTGCAAACCTGAAGCCAGATCTTTAACTGTGTCAAAGGCACCTTCTCTCACACTCAGCTGAATGCTCAAGAAAGGCTTTAAGTTATCAGAGGAATGTGAAGTTCTTAGGCTGCTCTATATCAGGAGATCAGCACAGTGCAGAGCAGCCCAATGTCGACTGTTGATGAAAGAGACTAGGGAAGTTGATGTTTCACACAGGCATAAAACCAAACAAGAGGGGCCCCAGACATCTAAGGACTCTAGATATTGCCAGAGTTCCCTCATCACAACCCTTTCAATCTTTTCTAAAATGAAGAAATTATAAACAGCAATAATTTGCGAGATTAACAACTGCAAGGTTTGGTTTCCTAAGCGTAAATCTGACAATCACTTCTTTAAGAACTGACAGCATCTAACCCTCTCACAGGGACACACTGACATCTCCTTCAGTAACTGGACCAACACGTCTTCAGTTGATTTTACCAGCTGAACAAGGTGCTGGGTCCAGATTGTGAGTCTGAGCCCAAAGCTACACCATGAACCTCAGTGTCTGAAACATGGATAGGGAAAACTTTGCTTTTGCCCTTCTCAGATCTAACTTCAGGGTCAAAGTCCTACCCCCACTAAAATCAATGGGACTGCACCCAAGAAGTCAATGATATGGTCTGAACACAATGCAGTCTACACACAACTGCATATTTAAAAGACATTCAGAATGAAGACAGTTTACCACGAAGTTTATTTCAGCCAGATCCGACTGCATCTTTACTTAAGCAAAACTCCCACTGAAGTCAATGATACTTTGCCTGAGTAAGAGATGAAGATCCAGATCTCAAGTTTCACATGTGAATTGTTTATAAAGTTTGAGCTCTGGAACATCACTGCAGGATTTGGCTCAGTGTATTTATTGCCCATTTTTAGAAATAGAGAACTCAGTGGGAATTTGGCTAGTGACTTCAATAGGAACAGGATTGGATCCACTACATTCACCCTATTACATATATCATCGTACCCCCTTTCCCAAACAGCGTTGTGCTTAGCCATACTGCCATTAGAAAGATCTTCTCCCTTCAGCTATACATTCTAAACTAGGAAGTCCCAGAGGATGCCAAAGGCCCATGCCAGACTAATGCTAGGGCAATCAAACTCATTCATCAGGGAAGGCCGAAATCCCATTTATAATTACGGTCTAGGAACCAAGGTAAAAAATTCAGGACTTTATAGAGTCTATAGTCTCCTCAGTCCCCAGTGGATTTCACACAGCAATGGGAGATTTGTACAGCAACCAAGGGCAGAATCAGGCCTTTACATTTTAACTGAACTTTTAATTATTTGCCCAGTATCTAATCACCACATTCACAAATATGCTCACTTTTAGAATCAGCACTATTTCTTCTCCTTCCTTCCCCATTCTCCTTTCTCTGTTTCTTTCCTTTTTCCCCTATCCTTGTGGGCCTTCTGCTTTCTCCTTTCTGCAGTTCCCTCCCTGCACCCCACTTCCATACATGGGCTCCACTACCAACTCTCTTCTTAATTCTACCCCTCAAATAAGGAATGAAAGAGTTAATTGCTACCGTGCTTTAAAATGTGCAATGACATTGAAAATGGTAGGTGGGAAAATTCATACTTCTCACCATCACTGTTTCAACCTGTCTACAGACTAAGGCAGATGTATTTTTACATTTGTGGCATATATTTAAAGGGATTTTTTTGTTGTTGTTGTTGTCATCCTCGCCACCTCCCACAATCATGATGGCTAGAAAGTTCCTTTTCTCCAATAGATTCTGCATCCTCTGAAAATTTCACACAGGCCATGTAAACACCTCATGCAGCCAGACCCATTCCGCAGGTTGTACATTTGTCACTTCTGAGTTTTAAAAATTGAAAATATGTTCTAGATAAATTTAAAACCTTTTCATTAGAGAAAAAAGCAGCAGCAGAAAAGTTATCCGTTGGGCTGAGACTTTGTATAGCAAGTTTCAACCAGGAGGAGAATTATAAAACAATTATAAATCCCAGGAGGGTGGGAAAGGTTTATAATGGAAGTGCTGGCACAAAGCTAGTTATGGCATTACACACACACAATGTTAGAACAACAATATCAGTTGAAAGTAAAATCAAATTTCTTGACTTAACTTCAGCAGTTGTGGTTTCCCATTCATGTGATGGCTTGCTGATATGTACAAGTAAAAGTAAACAAACATGCGGACCCTTTCCACATTTCTTATTAATACCTTTCCTACTTTGAACTTCTACATGCCAAATAAGAAACAGCAACACCCCTTAGAAGCACTCACAAAACTCCATTAAAAACAACTTGCAGAAAAATTCTCTTATTAGGGCAGAAGGGCTGGCCAAGTCTGTTCTTGTCCCAGTGGCTGATCACATGACACTTTGGTGCAGCAATAAAATTAATTTTATTATAAAATACTCTTTTCTTTTTATTCTAATGCATGTTATAGTGCTTGGATTTATTAGGGATTTGTATTAAATCCATTTGACAGTAGGAGTTTAGTTTCTGCAAAGTTTCAGCTCACTTTTGCAGCTGATGGAGGTCATAATGCAGGGATACATTGCAGTCTCAAAAGGAGAGAGGGAATGTGTTGATTGGAAGAGGTACAGGTATTTGTAGCGTTCCTCCATCCTATAGCAACGGTCTTTAAATAGGTGTGAATTCTAGAAGGTCATTTGACTTCTGCAAATTATAAAACTATGCTGTTTTCCTGCCACGTTAGCTCTGAAAGCACTTGGGAGGCCTGCAATCATCATGACATCCTGACAGCCTGTTTCTGGGGAATAAACTGCATAATGAAATCTCATTTCAAAGGGACACTATCAAGGCTAACAGGCCCCCCAATTTTTACCTCTGGGTTTAAAGAGATATTTTGTTCTGAGATTGTATAAATGGTTTACTAAAGGTTTTGATAGTGACTATAGAGCAGTTGGCAAAAGCTAGAAATCAAAGAAAAAACCAGTCTGGTACATCTTTAAATTGTATATTGTTCTACAGCTTTTATAATTTATCACTGGTATAGCGTAGCCTCAGCATTGTATTATCCAACTTAGTCTTTCATTCATTGTGTCATCCTCTGTAAGAACTGTGCTATTTTCTAGAAAATTTTACAGCCTTTCACTTGTACCAGTCTAAAGTCCATTGAAGTAACTCCATTGAAGCCAATAGACTTGTACTAATGAGAAACTGGTTTATCCGAGAGCAGAATCAGGTCCTTAATTCACAAAATATGATTTTAAATTGTTTTAAAGTATATCTATACATTCTCCTGCCACAATTAATTTACCAACCTTCACTGCAGAAGTATGTCAAAGCTCCTAGCCATGTGACAGGTATAGGTAACCTAGGTGGTAGAATTCACTGCAGTCGTGTGTTAATGAATCACAAAGTTACATTATTTTCTTTACCAGGTTTGTTCCTACCTGCTAAGAGAAGACTGCAATGGACAAGGAGCCTGCTTTCCAAGGGCCTCAACCAAAGCCCATTGCAGCCAACAAGAAACTTTGCAATGACATCACTAGGCTTTGGATTAGGCCCCATGAGCCTGAGTGGGAATCGAGTCCATATCAGTACTTCGTTAATTCTCCAAGATAAAGATAGGGGATAGATGACGGCAAATGGATGTGCAACACGCATGAGTCTGGCAGACAAGCCACACCCAGAATTCTGATTATGTTGCTGCTAGAATGCCAGAGAGGCCTGAATACTACTGCAGCCCTCCCTTCGGGGGATAATTAATAGGAAAACAAAATACCAAGGAAACATTTTAAGAGAGAAACATACATTTAAATAACATCAACCCTGAGAGCACCTTTTTCAAGGAAAGCCAAGAGCCCCCTTTCTACTAACAGATGACGGAATTTCACAGCCTTCACTTCTTTTGATCAAAGTCTGTTACTATCACTTGGACTGAATGAAAAATGCACTAGCCCGTGGTTACGTGGATTAGAACAGGAGGAAGAGCTCTCACTGCACCAACTAAAGGAGGAGGGAAGCTGTGGGGACGCAGTACTTACTCAAGCCAGGAGGAGCACCCTTCTGCTCCCTGTTCCCAGCCCCACATCCATCACTTTAACCCTGGTGTTCAATTTCGGTTTCATATAAAGGGGAAGCATCTGTTTTTGTACCCACAAAATTAAGGTCAGTTGGAGCCCACAATGTCATTGACCCCTACAGAACATAATTAGAGATCCCAGTCGAAGTTTTGCTTTGCCTTCGGCTGAAGCCCTAATGCCACTGCATAAAGCCAAGTAACTTGGCTGTGCACAGGGGAATTCTACGGGGGCTGGGGAGGGAAGGAATCACTTCTCTCCCCCGTGACACCAAGGAGTGGCAATAGAGCAGCAACACAATCCTTACTGAAATCCCTGGCAAAGCAGACTCCGTGGCTCCTCAGCAGCCTTCCTCCATAGAGGACGAATGGTAGATCTGCATGATCGTTCCTTGCCTTCCAACTCTCCTTTGTCCCCTAACAGACTAGGCCTTAGGGAGGCCCCACAAGCAGAGCCACAGTGCATAGTAGGTGCAGAATCCCTATGTAAACTCCTTGCCCCTTCCACACAGTAGAATCATATTGATTCCAATTGCATCTGACTCCTTCGAGGGAGGAAGGGGGGTGTCCAGTACTAAAGGTGATTGAAGTGCAATGGAATGACATTCCATGTGAGCCACCACTTTTTGGGATATGCAGCTACATAATTATAATTGTTGTGTGTGTAGTGCACCTTGAAAAATTTCTAGGAGCTTACTGGAGGCTGCTGCCACTTGTCACCCAGTTCAGATATTGCCTATTAGAAATAATGCACAGTATCCTTTCCCCTGGTGGCTTTACTTTTGTTCTTTATTTTCCCTTAAATACAGTATTTGGACAAAAAGTACATGGTTTCTCTCTGTGTATGGAAAACATAAAACTTACTCTCTTCCAAAGAGAGCGAGCCAAGGGACTGAAATTGGGTGTGAGGAAGTGAAGGTCATAGTGATGAGAATGTTGTGTTGATGCCAGAATATCTCAATTTATAAATCTATTAACCCTGGAGCAACAAGAGAAGACATGAGAGAGGGCACTATGGGCAGCAATAAAAGTTCGGGATCAGGAGCAAAACAACAGTGATTTTATGAGAAATAAGCTCAAATGTACTTTCGAGGGCAGGAGACAGAGAGAAGAAATAAAATGACTGAAGGGTGAAAGGAGTGACTCCCAGAAGAGAACTATACATTTGGGGTGAAAGAATAACCACTTCCTATTTCTAGACCAAGCCACTTGTACACCCAAAACATTTAAAGCATACAGCACAAGTTACAGCACACAAATGGGCTTTTCTGGGAACTTTTAAAATCTACTAAATCTGGGAAACTGATCATGGAAAAGCAGAAAGTGTTCCTTGGGACAGAAGTCTGACACAGATCTGGTGGCCAGGGTCTCCTCCTAACAATAGCGCAATTTATCATCAACTTCATGATGTTCCTTTACTTCATGTTTTTAAAGATTTAATAAACTCTCTTTCTCCTCCAGAACAAACCAACATCATTTCCTCCTTTCTAACTGTCAACTACCTTTATTGCCTTAGTTTACGTCCGGATGCTTTTTCAGATCTTTGTCATGGGTGTTGAAAGGATGTTGTAAAAATATTTCCATTTCCAGGACAATATTCTCTTTAAAGAAACCTGCATGGTATCCAAACCTTTTTCAACAGAAGTGCATTCCAATCTGATCCTTCCATAATTTTATTGTCACACCACCACATTTATATGATATGAAGGAGGAACAGGAAATGCTACATTTTATTTACTATACAAAATGAAACCCTGAGCGATTCTTTTCAAAAGCAGGTATAGAAAGAATGTCTTTAATTTTCTAAGCTGTAGATGGCTTTGTAACTTACATTGATACTATACACACAGGTGGTAGCCCCATCTGTAGTTAAGGTTGCCCAACATGGCCCATTTTAAAAGGACCTCATTTCAGTTGCTTATAACTTTGCCAAACTAACCATTCAAGATGAAATTTTTCAGTGTTAGAAAAATTTTACCTAAGGCAGATACCTGATAAACTTCAGCAAAGACCATTCAATCATTTCTCAGAACAAAGTTAAAGAAAAATGTGTTTTTCTGTCCCCTTTAAAAAATTCTTACAATTTTTTCCACTGAGAAACTAATTCATGATTTTCAGTGAGGATTTGAAATTTGCCAGTGCCATTGCCATAGTGTTGAAGACATGCTTTTTTCAATCCCCATGAAAATCTGTTCAAATTTGGCCAAATTGTGAGCTTTTGAAAGTCTCAGTTGCACGGACAACCTTAATTCTGGCATTTGCTAACTTTTGAGTACTTAGCTTTGCAAATAGCATTCTTTGAATGTTATTTTCTATATGTAATAAGGATATGGGGTGGGATTTTCAAAAGTGTCTACATGACAGTGCAGGGAGTCCATTGGAAGTCAATGATTTATAGAGATCCTAAATCACATAGGTGCTTTTGATAATCCCACCTATAAAAGCAAATGTTTAACATATAGAAGTAGTACTTTAATTGTCTTAGGCTTTTACTGCTTTTTAGTCTTTATTAATTTACAGTGGCAGATGTCATAGTAGCCCATAATTATATGTTCACTAGCAATTAATTGAACTTAGACAAAGTATCACTAAAATGAAACCGGCATGGAGGGGAAAAGGAGGCCCTAATGGGCTCCCTGATGATAGACCACAGACCTCATTGTACTGAACAAGTTTCAGCTGCAACTGAGACAATGACTTTTGCTAATGCTTGCTGCAGAGTTGTATTTACCTCCGCTGTTGTGTGCGAACCTTTTACCATACAAGCCGTATGCAAGGTAGTGACTATTGTGGAGATCAGCTATACCACTGGTTGAGATAGGCACCTTAATGGAGCAGTACTTGCTTACACCACTAGGGAATTTCGTCCAGGGGCAGGCTGGACATACTGTAAATACTGCAGGCACAATTCTGTAACCCTTGCATTTCATGGAATTTACTCACACAAAGTAGTCTCACCAAAAGCTCGGATAAGGGCTGAAGATTTGGGGCCTATTGGCCTGAATTTGTGCCACTAAATTCAGGGTCAACACTCCTAGTGACTTAAGTGGTGTGGCATTCAGGTCTATATGAATAAGCAACTGTAGGGCCTGTGTTGGACCAGGAACATTTATTTCC
Organism: Emydura macquarii macquarii; assembly: GCF_026122565.2. Taxonomy (NCBI): domain Eukaryota; kingdom Metazoa; phylum Chordata; order Testudines; family Chelidae; genus Emydura; species Emydura macquarii. The sequence continues at coordinate 22,741,383 of NW_027132813.1, read as the reverse complement.
ATAATAGTATCTCTCACACTCCAGCTGGGGAATTTCCAGTGAAATGAACTGCAGCTATGAAACTAGCAAAATTAAATGTGGAGGAGAAGCTAGTCCTGTGACTACAGTTGGCATTTCAACACTTCCAGAAGGATGGTCACTGCTGCTATTACTGTGTGCACACTTGAGCAACAGCATAAGTCTTGGACACACGATGTAGCTCAATGCAAAACTGGCTCTTGCCTATCTACTTGATATCAGCAAAATATACAGTAGTCTGCTTTTGATCTCCAACTATGAATTTGCTCCTCTAGTTACCACCGGAAACCCTGCGAGTAAAAGTGGCATCAGTTTTGAAAATTGCCTTTGATTGCAGCATTTGAAAATTGCCTTTGACTGCAGCATTTGAAAATTGCCTTTGACTGCAGCTGAAGTTGATGGGGAAATGCAAGACAGGGAGAATGTACTTCCAAAGAAGTGGTCTGAGCAATCTGGGAAAGAGGTGTGAGTGGATACGGAGGAATGCATAGTGATCTGAGAGGGATACATTTCATTGAAAATTCAAATGGTGAGTTTGAGATTTTCACTCCCTGCAAACTGCTTGTGTTCCTTGCTGGAATCCTGCACAGAGGAGAGGAGAATAAGGAGACTTTTGAATACGTTCCTGGAGGACATCACTAATTTTGCTTCTCTTTACTGAAAGAGAGTAAACAAACACTATTTTGGTGACAGAACAACTTGATGATTAACATATAGTAAAGTAATATGGCAGTGTTGGACCAGGTACTTATTTTTGTGCTTTGTAGTCTTCCTATATTGATGTTCTGTTTTTTAACATGTAATCAACGGTTAATTTGTATTAAAAAAGCCCAGCATGGGGGTGGAAGGGCCGGGAGGACACTTGCTGCCCTTGTAGCGGGAGTCCTCGGGCACCGGCAGGCCTGTGCTGGAGTTGGTGCAGCCGACCAGGATGTTAAAGCTGCCTGCGACAGTGGAGACCGGCTCCTCCACGAAGGCCCAGTCAGCAATGCCCCCAGGTGGGCTCAAAACACGAGTCAGGTCTAGGCAAGGCATGCAAGATTGGTACTTTTACTGAACAGGAGACACACTGTTTCTTCCCCTTCAGTCATCACCTTGATGCGTCTCACTGCAAAAGTTGCATCAGAAGAAGGTAAAATATTCCTTGCTAGCTAACTGCAGAATGGTACTATTTCCATGTTGTGCAGTGGTTCATAAACCTGAATACCGAGTGCTTGCATACCCTTCTGTCTGTATCACAGAGTAAAGGGAAAATCTATTTTAGTCAGATCCCAAGAGGGTATACATTAATGTAGTTATTAATGGCATTCCCATGTCATCTGGGTGTACTTTACATGGTGTGGATTAAGAGCAATAATATTGCTCAAGCAAACCTTCCAGAATCCACATAACACCACATCTTTCCAAAGGAGAGGCAGTAAACATTTCCTTTGGAGCTGGCATTTAGTAAAAAGCTCCCACAAAGAGGTGCAGCTACCACCATTTTCTGATTGTTTCCAGTCTCACAGGAATGTACTTCTCAGAGGACTGATTTCTAGAAGCCAGGACCTGCTACCAAGGACCTGCCTTAATTCTTTGAAGCCTCTTCTCAGGGGGAGAAGGGGGCAGATCACTACTGCCAGAAAAATTCAGCGGCCGTCAATGGGAATAACGCAAGCTACTCTGCATAGCTTGCTTAATTCCCGTTGACTTCATAACTTCCCTTTAGCACGCCATTGCCACTGCACTGCGCCAGTGGGAAATGTTTTTTGTGGAGGTGGTTCTTTACATTGACTTCCGGATCGATTGAGTGTGTCTCCACTGCTGCTCAATCGATCTGGGGGCGGGAGGGGGGAGGAGGACAACACACCAAATTTGTAAGGGTGACCAACCCTAGTGACTAAATTAAAGAAGCTGTCCCCACTCCTGGTTTTACATTCTTCCAGGAAGCAGACAGTGTCTACCTTAGCTCAGAAGTCCCTTACAACTGAAAGGAGCAGCATAGAGATGCCTTTTATATCCTTATACTGCCATCCCAGCCCCCCCTTGCAGCACCCCAGCATCAATCCGTTCTGGGGATAGGGGTGGGGTGCAGAGTGTAACAGCCATTCTCAGCTCCAGAGTAGCCAAGAGAGGAGCGGACAGGAGGAGAATGCCATACATTAGACCAGGGGTGGGGAACCTTTTTGTTGCCAAGGGCCTGATGGTGAACCTTTTTGTTGCCAAGGGCCTGATGGTGGCCCTGGCAGCGAGCGGGGATTCGGCGGCAGGGGGGAGATTCGGCGGTGGCACAGTTATGTGTGGGGCGGTGCCCGCCGCCGAAATGCCGCCGCCGTTTCCGCCTTTTCGGCGGCGCGGTTTTGCAGTGTCCGCAGGGTTCCGTGGGGCAGTAACCGCCTCCGGACTCCACCCGCCGCCGAAAACGGGCAGACGGCGGCAGGGTTTCGGCGGCAGGGTTTCGGCGGCGCACACTTCCCGCCCGCCCGTGGGCCGGATCAAATTCTTTCGCGGGCCGGAGGTTCCCCACCCCTGCATTAGAGCAACCTCTACGGTTACTCTATGATAGTGTTTCTCAACAACTGGGCCATGGGCTGGCACTGGTCCCTGAGATCTCCCTGCTATCAAAAAAGTTAAGAAAAACTGCCCTTAAGTGTGTATTTTAAAAGAGTTCAGCTTGTACCCACTGATTGAGCTCTTTTGAAAATCTGTCCCCAGGTGCAGGCCCTAAACCCTTCCGAAGATTCATCTAAAACATCCTGGAGGTCGCAGCAGCCCTGGTACAAGTAGAATCCAGACTTAAAGCCACCTTGGACCCCTTCCTTTGGCCTGTACTTTCTATGCTCTACCTCTCAGGTGGCACAGAATCTAGCTCCAGGCATAGCGCCACTAAAGTCAATAAAATTACACTAGTAGTTTAAGATGAGACTGAGGCCCACAGGAAATGAATGGGGCCTGATTGTGGCACTCAGATCATAGGTCGTGTTTCATTGCTCTCTGTCTGAATGCAGCATAGCACAAAGCTAGGCAGCTGGAACAATTCACCACGCTTGACACAATAGCTAAAATTTACAGAAGATGGGCCATGTTTTGGGGTTGAGTACCTGCTGTCAGTCGGGACCAGGGAAAGCCTGACCCATTTGTTTGCAGTGGAGGCAGCAAAGCGAATCAGAAGCTGTGATTTGCCCACTCTTGGAGTACATTTCTGTTACTCTGCACATAGCTCCGCTGGCAAGAGAAATGCCAATTAGAACCAATCAGAAGAGTTTACAGTGCAATAAAGGGGAAAAATAGTTAATTACTTCAAAGCAGCAGCAGCACAAAGCACTAGTTTCAGGATTATTTATTAAGATCAGTTATAGTCGGAGGGTCTTTTTCCCGCCTTCCTACATAAATCTCAGTAACATCAAAAGGAAAATGGCTCCCTAGATGTACGTGTAAATCTTCCTGGAACAATCATAAAGCCAACACCCATAACATATAAATAAGTGATCTACTTTATAAACACTGGAACACAGCTAATAAAAAGTTCTGGCAAGAAATATTTCCCTTGCTGGCATTATGTGGAATCAGCTGGTTGTTTATTGTTTCATGGTTATTTCTGATACAGCTGCAAAACAATGCAAATATTTTCTACGTGAATGTGTGCTCTTCCCCCCCCGCCCCCCATTTTAGAAGATGTAAGTTTAAATAAGCCAACATGAAGTAGAATGGTAGTTGATACAGCAATCCTAGCTGCAATGAAATATTCACCAGAGACTTGGATGTTGGCAAACAAAGCCCTATACACTCAACATCTGGCTCATCTTGCTCCTTTGAGTTTGGCTGAGTATCTGACTGCATCATCTGGCTGTGAGCGAGAAAAAGAGGCTTGTGTTTCTTATATCATCATCCCTGAGTGGTCTGGTCTTGCCTTATACTTACTCACTCAGTTTAAAATTGGTATAATGAAAAATAGTCATTTTGCATTGGACTTCGACTTTATGAAAGCCTCTGTGAACCAAAGCAAAAACAGGAACTAGGGGATTCTGGAACTTGGAGGTGGAAGGCAAAGGAAGATAAGTGTGTTTGCTAAACACTCTCTTTACCATCATTTTTAGCCCTGCATTTTCAAGCATGCCAGCTGCTGCTTTAATTCTGCAGCCCTAGTGCAGAAACAGACCTATTTTAAAGTAATAGCAAGTCATTGTGATTAAAACCTATAAACCTATGAGACAGATTCATCCTCTCCATTCACTTTTAGTTAGGGCAGGATATTTTGGTGTGCAGGTGGATCTTTCCAGGCCTTTTTTGGACATACTGATTTGCAGGTTGGAAGGATAGCATGAAAACAAAAGGATAAAACAAATATTCTCCACTTTTTAAGTCAGTGTCGTGCAAATATTAGCCCTTATAGAGCCACATTCTGCAGGTCACAGATAGCAGAACTTCATTCCATAATTTATGTGGAAGCTTGCAGGTCACATTGGCCACTCAGGGAATCTGTTTGCTCCCTGCACACTGTGGAGTGCAGCTCCACAGGCGGTCTGAAGGGAGGAGACAGGCCCAGCCAGTGGATCTATAGCAGGGGGGATCCCGTTGGAGAGACTACTTGATGCCTCATATGCAGCCTCCAGGTTAGAGGTGGGATTCTGTCCCCCCTAAAATCCTTGCATAGCTCCCGTGTGGAGCCCACTTATAGCCCAAGTAAGCACAAAGCAGGAAACTGCCCCAATCAGGTTACGAAGTGGAGATTTAGAACAAAAAAATGCTTCTGACCTTTTGGGTTAGTAAAGGAGAAATTCAAAGCATGCCACGCACCACATCTTTCCTCAGTCACAGAAGACCCCGAACGTAACAGAGCGGGTGTGGTTTTGCTGCACCAGAGGCTTAATCCAAAGTCAATGAAATCACCTGGAGTCTTTCCAGACTTCAATGGGCTCTGGCTAAGGCTCCAGGGGCAAAGGTAGAGCAGGATATTGGGAATCTGCACCAGTCAGCACAGCTCTACAGCAGCAGCCTGTGCCCCAGGATACTGGCATCCGTGCTAGGGATCTCTGAAGCAAGCCTCCCTTGTAACTGAGTGCAGCAGCTGCTGGTGCTGCTGCAGGTCTGAAGCTGCAGTCGTGACTGGGGAACCATAAAGTCTCTTCCTCCTTGAGTTACATCACCCCCCAACCTCCCTAGCTGAGCAGTCCATTTGACTCAGACTGTGCAATGGGGCCAGAATTTAGGGGCCCAGGTGGCTTGATATCGGTCACTTGGCCATGAAAACATCCGCAATCACGCAACTCATTTGTTTCCTATGTATTGCTGACTTGTTTGTCTTGCCTTCTGAAGCAAAGAATTCCACATCTGATGGATCAACTAATTGGGTTAAGACGATGTGTTGTTGAGTCCCACATTGTAATGCCAGGCATAAAACCAACATGTTTCATATAGCTGCTTTGCAAAAAAACACTTTTCATCATGTTTTTTGAATTACCCATAAGTTAGGTACTGTGTTTGCTGGATGGTTCAATGCTCTATTTCAAAAGGCTGACATTTTTCTATAGGGCCATTAAGCAGTAAAAAGCCATTTGTAAAAGTAATTTGTGGTCATTTGTTTTTATAGACTCCAGAATCATTAAGACAGCTTTAAAAAATCCCTATAAAAAAAGAAAGTCTGGATACAAAATAACTGATGTTGGCATCTTCAGACCCAAGTGCAATTCAGCTAGCTTTAATCTGTCAAACTCCCCATTGAGAAATGAGGGCATTTAAAGAAGTCAGTGGCAGAACATTTGGTATCTTCCATCCCCAGAGAAAAGTACTTGACATGAGCATAAGGATTTTTCTATTAAGGATACAGAATGCTTTGAAATAGATGTGATGCATGTCACTAATCAGGTGGGACCATGGTCTAGTTTTGACACTTCCTAGTTATTTCCACAAGTAGAAATATTCTAGCAAGTTTGGCAACATTTTCAGACTTTTTGGGTTCTTAGTAACAAACTAGTTACACTACTGTAGTTATAATTATTTATATTTTATATTGCCACAAAGCAAAGAAGCGTGATAGGTAATTTACAGCACACACAGACAGGTAGTTTTCCCCCTACAAGAGCCATGGTCAGATGTTCTACATCATGTGACAAGTGGGGGTAACGAGTTGCATGGTGGTGATAGGGCAAGGAAGGATGAGTGTTACAGTAGTAACACCAGGCTTACTCTGTTTTAATTGAAACCTCCTTATTATTTAAAGTCTGGGATGGGACAATTGTTTGTATTATTTCTGGTCTTTGTTTATAACTACTATGGACTCCATTCTTGTGAGAAATGCAGATACTCTAACAGCATGCCACTTTCCAAAGATTGCTGACTCCTGAACTAAAGTTTGTGGGCTTAGCATAGACCTATAATATGCAGTAGGTTGGACTAGATGATCTGCTGGCCCCTTCTAGCCTCAAACTGTACCTATTCATATGCCCAAACTTAGCAGTCGCAGACACATGCTATGAAAATTTGAGGGCCGTATTGAAGTCAATGGGGGCTGTATTGAAGTCAATGGGGGCTTGCCCTAGGGCCAGAATATCAGCCCTAATGGCTGCAAGTGTTCGAGCTTTCATTGCAAAAATCTATCTAGCTTTGCTTTTGCAAAAATAGAAGCCAGGTGCTGAAGTCAGGCCACTTATGTCATTTGACTGAAAAAAAAAAATGCAATAATTCACAAGACATTTCTTAGCCATTAGTACTAATTAATGGAACTATTCCCCATATATTAAAAAGTCAGAATTTTTAAATAAAAAATAAAACCCGTGTGGCAATTCAAATGATGGGTGGGTTATATTATTACATTTTAATCCTGAGTTTTTCCACCTTCAGAATATAGTATAAAGCTGTGTTTGGCTAGCCAAGTGTTTTATATGCAGTTACTTTTTAAAAGTACCAAGGAGTTCTCTCTTTTGGGGAGGGGGAAGAGAGGCAGAAAGAAAGGGAAAGAAGATATCCAAGACATAAAAGTTATGATCAAGGTAACAGCTAACACTATCAAAAGGCTAAAAATTGATTGCAAATCAATTTTAAGGTGTTATTTACATGCAGGCCAAAATTACACTGGGCACCCATATTTCATACTTCTCTCCACCCCCATCCTTTTCTTCCCACTTTTGTAAATGAGCTGCTTTTTCCTTGGCAATGAAGCTATATTTTTTCAAGCTAGGTCAGTTGGCAAAGTACCTGATTCACTGCCAGGTTCCTGGTTTTTATCCATAGCTAAATCATTTATTTCCTCCTCACTAAATGAAAACTCTAGATTTAAAAAATAAAGTGAAACTAAGTTAATATTGTAATAGCAGAGAAAATATGAAACATTCCCTAGTCAGAACTAGATGTTGCCAGATCTTGGGACCGAAAGAATAAGCAATGGCTGATGGATACTAGCTGCTTTGCACTCACAGATAATGGCTCTTCAACTCTGTCACGCAACAACTGAGGAGTTATTGTTTTATTAATAGCTTTTGCTACTCCTATCTCTGCCTTGATGCAAAGAAAACTCAGCAGATGGCCCATGGCTAGGAAGGTGATGAGCTGAGATTGTCCTTTGTCTTCTTTTCATAGATTTGAAGTCTAGAAGGAATCATTTATGTAGTCTGACCTCATCCACCATTATGCCCCAGCTCCAGCCATTCCCCACTCATCACTCTTTTACCTCTCCCTTTCCCCCACCCCACACATTAAAAAACCAACAACCCTCTGAACAGATGGACCTAGGATTGGGGGACAGAAGTGTCTTAAAACTAACTTTGTACTCCCCCTTCAAAACTGCACCACACATTCCACAACCACATCATAGAACTAAACCCTTTCCTTAATCCTAGTCACCCATGTAATAAAAAAATTCAATCATCTCTTCATAAGAAGCCTAATAGCTAAGATGACAAAGCATTAATTCTGTATGTTTTGTTGATTGGCGCTAGAGAATAGTTCGTGTACATTTGAAAAAAAAAAAAATGTCACAACTTTTTTGAACGGTTACTGCTGCTGATCCTACTAACTCCCATTGTGAATTAAAAAAAAAGAGAAAGATCCTAACAGCAAATAATCAACAAGTACTAACTAAACAGAATAAAGCTATGAAAAAACCTCTCTGCACGATTCAACAGCTGGCAAGAGCATGACTTACCTAAAAAAATATCCGGGAACAGTCTAAGCAGCAAATTACTTCACCATCAAAATAGCCATGGTTAATGCCAACAAATTTTATCCACCCTCTCTCTCTCTCCATTCGCACTCTACTGGATCCTATGTGAGGATTTCATAAACATGAGTGATCTATATTTCCACCGGGAGTCCTTCAGGAGATGAGATAAATATAGATCTCATTCTTTATTTGCACAGACAGTAATTGATGCGTATCTGGTAAAAGTTTAATTTGATCTACTTTACTGGTGAGATAGCTAAAAACTTGTTAATCCCTGCAAGCCTGCAGGCAGGACTGCTGTATCCTAACAGATTTCCATACGATTCATCATAATATCTAAACCTTTCTTTCAGGAAAAGAACTTTTTTGCTGAATTCATTTCTGAGGGACCGAAACAGCCAAATAATTTGGAATTGTGAAATTTGGTTTTGACATGGATTCAAATTTTGCAAATAACCCACTTATTTATAATGGGCCAAACCAAAATCCCGGCTCGATGTACACCCAGTTTTGGGTGGAATTCCAGATCCTAATTTTGTGGCTTGCACCTCTCTCTTATCATAGATTGAACTGGGGAGTCCAAAAAATACTAGACAGACCTGCTGTCATGACGGATCTTTACAAATCATATACACATATGCCAATTTAACATTGGGAACACACAATGTACACACATGAGAGTTGAGAGAGAAGCTGGAATCTGCCAACCATATGAGCCCATTCTTGCATCTATGCAAGACTAGCTCCTGTGTCTTATGAAGGAATTTAATATATAGGCCATAAGTTAGTTTATGTTGAAATGGTCAGGCCTTATGCCATCCAGAAGATCAGTGGCCCTCCTCCTCATTTTTCCCCCATCTTCTTGAACCTCAGCTTGGCTACAACATGAGGTGCAAGAATACTGCTGATACAGTGCTAAGTGGTAGCAAACTGCTGCAAAGTCTATTGGTTTCATCCCTGAGTGGAAAGTAGGTCTAATTCCAAGCAGCAGGTAGTGATTGCTTCCCTGTTGCTGGGACTTCGAGGCACATTTTCTGATACAATGGACATGCAGCCTTTGGGAACAATGCACCCAGGTACCTCTGAAAATTCCATGGTGGTTACAATATCTTGGCCGTATCCCCAATAAGCCCCTTTGTGCTTTCCTTTGCATGATGTGCTGCAAAGGCAAACACTCCCTATGCTTGCCAGGGTGACCAGAGGACTGGTGCCAGCTCCCTAAAAATTTAGTCCAAAGAGTCTCATTGACTTATACTAAACCACATACAATGAAATGCCAATTATAATCCTGCCATGAGCCCTGCTGTGCCTTTTAGGCACAGTCAGGTTTGAGCTGGGTTTAAGAGCAGCACTAGCCCATTAGAAACTCCAGGAGAGACTGTAGCTTATCGATGCACAGCTTTCCAGGGCATAAGGGAGTTAGTGGTGTAGTCAGTTCCTCAAGTATGCTTACGCTGCTCTGATCGCACAGGACGGTGGTTCGTGGTTCCATTCTCTTCAGGGCAACATGCATCCCTGGAGCTGCACGGGATAGCTAAGCTGATCCTGAACTCTCTTGAGATCGTGGAAGCAAGTTGTGCCTGGTCTTTTTGAGAAATGTAACAGGCTCCCATGTTTCTTCCCACTCTGAATACCCTTACATAGGTCAGTCACAGTCTGGATCTTTGTGGGGATAAAATACCCTCCTCAGGGACATGAGCACAAAAGATGCTAACCTCTCCTATGTTTGTTGACCCCCCGCCCCATCAACTCCCACTGAATTCAGTAAGCATAAACTGTGTGCAGTGTCTTACAGAACTTGGGCGTGAGAGCAGTAACCTTCCAGCCCACTCAGCTTTCCTCCCCATTTTCCTTCTCCTAAATCTTGATACAGCAATACTCTTAAGCAATGGAGGCCATGTTGCCTAGGGAAGAAAGTACAGTTCAGGATTCAAGAGACCCGGATTCTCTTTCCGGCTCTGCTACTTGGTTGCAACATGAGTTTGGGAAAATCATTTCACCTCTGAGACTCAGTTTCCTTATCTGAAAAATGGGGATAACATTACTGCCCTTCCTCGGAAAGCACTTAGATCTCCAGAGTAACAGAGCTGAGTAAGAACTAGGGATTCGTATTACTGGTTTTACTTATAAAATTCTCAAGACAGGGTCTTCTGATTCATATACAAAGTTCCAGACACAATCACACTTTAAATGATATTTGTTTGTGCATAATGTGATTGTGTGGTTCATATCAATTCCAGACCTGGATATACAATACAAACCAAGCTATAACAATGGTTCAGACAAAACACCTCAAGAAACACTAGATTAATTCTGAAATTATTAAATTGCAGTCTTTTCTGTGAACGGACGTTCCAGACAACTGAATTTCTCCCAGCGTGAACTATATTTTATTTCTGCTGATGAACATGAAGTGAGATGTTTCATTTAACTTTCTCCTAAAAACTAAAATTTTGTTCTAACCTCCCATGAATGTCCTTAGGGAGAACCACAGATGAATCAAATAAAGAAGCACGATGGTCCAATAAATTAGCATTGGAAACTGCCCTTATGTTAGTCTCAGTACAACCATTTACTACTTGATTCTCAACAACATAAGCTGTCTCTAGATATTTTCTCTCATGGAAACTCTACACTTCCTTTAACACCACAATATTTTCCCATAAAGTTTGGTCTTATTCTCTTCTCTCTCAATGCTCATATTTATTGGGTGCCAAGGCTAATTTTGCAACTGCAGCCTTCTCTCACTATACCTTCCTTGGTCTGTTCCATGTAATAAGAGTTTATCACTTACAGGGGAACCTATAAGTCTCATACTCTAAAGGGGATACAATTCATAGATTATCTTTCATCCCTAGGAAACAGATTATTTCCAACAAAAAGTACAAGAGTTCCAGACATTTCTTTACCTAAATTGCCATGAGCCTCATCCCAATATTGTCTAGGTACTACTATTGTAGTACCATTAATGTAGTATCTGAATGCTGCATAAATCAACAAATTTATCCTTGCAACACCCCTGTGAGGCAGAGAAATATTACCCTCATTTCACAGATTGAGAACTGAAGTACAGAGATTAAGAGACTTGCCCAAGGTCTGAACCGATGACACAGTCAGAAACTGAATGCAGATCTGCCAATTCTCACTACCGTGGGTTAATTACAAGATCATTCCTCCTTCCATCTGTCTTCATATATGATGCCCATCACTATAGTAAAGAGCACTTTTTGATGTCAATGGGAGTTGTGGTTGCTCAGCTCCTTTCAGGATCAGGCTCTAAGAAGGTCCCTGAGCTTCTTGCTCTTCACTTATGTTGGTGCATTAATTTCAGCCTGGTTAATAGTCAAATATTTTTGTAACAGAAACAAGCATATTTGTATAATTTTTCTACAATTGCTTTAAGCAGAGCAATTTTATTTACTATTCTTATTAATCTTAAAGTGGTCTTGAGAATGGCCTAATTGGTTTATATTCTGGCTTTCTTAGCAATTCATCATCAGTCTAACTAGAGTTTAGTGTGCAATACACATTTGTGCCCAGTTCGTTTTAAAAAAGGTTGAGGATAACGTCCTGATTTTCTCTCGGGTTTCAGTCCAGCTTCCACTTATGCACATATAGCTGTGCGTGCCCCTTGTCCCTGCACCAACTGGCGTATGAGGCCGGGGTCTGAAAAAGTCAGGCCATGTGTGCCCACTATATTTTATATAGATATAGTTGGGCCCCTTCTATGAGGAGAAAATCAAGAGGCCAGATCCTCAGCATTGACTTCAACGGAGTTCTAATGATGAACACTAGTTGCTCCAGAATACTTAAGATCTCTGATAGAAACCAAAACAGATTTGTCTTAATATTTGGTTTACTGGTTATTATTTCAAGTAAACACTAGCCCAAAGCATAAAACTGGGAGACAATTTGGAAACTGAGGCGGGGGGGGAACCATCCCTGAAGTCATTCCATTGTACTATTAATTACTTGATCTCTAACTTTTTAATTGGAATTCATGGATAAGAGTTTTTGTGACTGGGTTTTTTATATAAATTTGAGGGGTTTTTACTTTTAAATAAAACAAGCAAAAGCCAAATAACCCCCATCCCATTTGATAGAAATACTTGAAACCCAATGAAATAGCTACCCTCTGGGATTGAAAATGCAGTGATATGGAGAAATCTAAATTTACTGATATTTTTCTTAGAAGAAATGACAGGAAAATGTACCTATTAATTTTATATTTTGATAGCTTTACCCACCATATTTCAGCATGGCTGTGAAATACTTAAGTGACAGGTCCAAGTGGTAACTATAAATAACTAGATCCTAAGCTCCATTTTTGTACCTTCCCCCACTCAGTTGAGAGTCACGCTCTACATCTTTTTCCCCCACCCTGTAGATTAATAGCAGCATGCATTACTGCTCTAGGTGCTACACAATTTACATTTTTGCTCTTTCCATAATGCATGTATCTCAGTGATTTAGGATAGACGCCAGGTAGACATGTATTCTTTCATCTGCAATATAATAGGTTAATAAAGAAGATTTTCCAGTCCAGGAGTTCCACCCCCAGAGGCCCTATTAAATATCCTGATATTGTTGACTAATCTATTTAAACAAAAGCACTTCCTTTTTCCCCTTGATGAGATCCATGGGAACATCACGAACTGAACTAACTACTGAACTATTATTTGTGGAGTCAGGTCAGAACCTGCAGACTTAAGTAGTTCCACTGGAGTCAGTGGCAAATAGGCACTGAACCAGAGTTGATGAGCTGCCCTGATTAGCATGAGGGTCCTACAAGAGGACAGCAGTGGAACATCCTGAAAACAGTTAAAATTACAAGCTATCATTAAGTTGCAAGGTGTTTTCTGGTCATGCTTGCAGGCTAAGGGGATCTGTAAGGAAGTGTGTAAGCTGGTGCTTGTCAATCAGAGAGCCAGCCTAGAACCAGGTAGGTTGAGTTGTGCCTTTCTGCCTTAGGGATCAGCCTACTTTGAGACGCTTGTTTTGGTTCTTGTGTGGTATCATTCTGAACTCAGAGATAAAAGTGGTGCTTTGTTGCAACCTTCCAGCAAGTATATTTTATGGTTTGTATCCAACTTGGGTGTACTTGGTAATAACAAGCAGTAGTTCTTTTACATTTCAAACAATATAATTCAGTGCTGAGGAAATAGAGTGGTTGAGGATTTAGTAACCATGGTGAATGCCCTATATAGATCACTCAAAACAGTGAGCCAAAACATGCTTTGGAATGACAAGTCCCTTTGAAGTGAAGTCAGACTACACTGCAGCTGTTTATCATATTTATGGACTACGCCAGCAGGTAGATCCCTATGGAAAAAGGGGAGAAGTTGCTATATGCAGATAACATGGCAATAAGGGCATCCTCCAAAGAAGACCCAGAGGAAATAGTAAATTAGTGACATGACTAGCTAAGCTGGCATAGGATGAAAATAAGCATGACTAAAACCGAGGTCATGTGAGGCAGCAGAGGTGCCACAGGGAAGCTGGCCAGGGATTAATGGAGTGAGACTAAAGTAGACCGACCAGCTCAAGAACCTTGACATTGGGGTCACAGAAGACTGCAAGCTTGAATGAGAGAGACAGTCCAGTTTGGGGAGTGCTGGAAGAATGTGGAACAACATCTCAGGGGTATTGTATGACTAATATACACCATGGAGACCAAAAGCCCAAGAGTAGTGCACACCACAATGCTGTATGGTGTGGACGCATGGGTGATAAGTGGCAAGTTCAATGCCTACAGGTGTTTGAATGGGGGATGTCTTCATGCCATAAGAGAAGTTATATGAAGAGTGATTCTGAAGTGAAAAGTGCTAGGATGGAAGTCAAAGTCCATGATGGGGCTGACAAAAACCCAGTAAGCACAACTTCACTAGTTCAGACAAGCAGAGGATGAACGAAGAGGACCTGCTAACAATAGTATGGCAGGATAGGGTGGTAGGAAGGAGACCCTGAGGGGAAACAGTGGATGGATTGCATCAAAGATGGCAAGCAGATGAACTTTAGTGCTGCCTCAGACAGATGAAGATGGTGGATGCTGGCACAACAACCCAATGCCAGTTGATGGGATAAGGGGAAGATACACTTCAGTTTCAGATGTATTCTGAATTCCTGTGTCCTAGTGCATTTTGTCCTAAAGAGGATCCTTAAGATAAGGAGTGAAAAAAGCACGTTATTGGTATGTTTTTCAATGGAACAGGTACTTTATTTCAGTTGTTTAGAGCAGAAGCTGCAAAAGGCTGCCTCCTATAGAGTTTTAGCTCTGGGCCCTTTCAAATTAATAGACTGGTTTTATCAACTGCTTCATACCAACTATATTGGTGTTTGTCCACCCCACCCCCGCGATCCTTTGTTATGTTATTAACCCAAGGTACTAGCTGCCTGATTTACTCAAAATTCACATGATGATTGCAGTACACATTGCAGCTTGGTGACAAGCTCCCTCCCCTTCCCTCCTCCCCCAGCCAATTCTTTAAAAAAGAAATTGATAGACTGGATTCCATGAAAGATATCGCAACTTGTAAAACTGAGCAAGAATTGCCTGGGCTATCTGTTATGGCATGAATAGCAACCTGTGATCAATATAGGCATGAGAAAGGCAAAGCAAAGCTGGGTGGTTTTTGCACCCGCAGTAAAGAATGCTGAAAAAAAATGAGCTAGTACTTTTTTTTTGTGAGGGAGGGATTTAAATTATATTAATTAGAACTATCTTTTTTCCACCTTACGTGGGAGCTGGGTGGAGGTTTTTAATTGGAGTATTTTCCTTTCATTAGCAGAGAAAAGCCCTTTAAAAATGAGCTCAATGCATGCTCCCTTAGAACAAGACGAGCATCCATGGTCACAAGCCTATTATATGACCCCCCCAGAATTCAGGAATATACTCTTCGAGTAAGTCACTCAGAATATTAAGGACTTCACACTTGTTTGGCTATCAAGGAGGTGCACACAGACTACAATCTACTGGCATCTTTAAAAAAGGGGGGGGGGGTCAGGAAGGGATACATTCTCAGCCCTTGATCTGGCTTCTTGCACTTAGCAGATATAGTCCCAAAGTCATGTAATTTACGAAAGTCCAACAATCAGTGCTATTGGAGCAATCACGCTCCAGCAGTATTGGTGAGCTTTCAGAAAGGTAAGGAGATCCCACTGGAGTTATTTTATAGGCCAAAATTGTAGAGGGATTAGCAATTTTGGGTACCTTTATTTTGGGGTGCTAGACAGATTTCTAAAGGACCTGATTTGCAGGTGGTAGGAGCTCAGCACATTCTGAAAGCCAAACCCCTTGAATGTGTCAAGCTGAGCCCCCCCAAAAAGTGAAGCACCCAGAAATGACTAGCCACTTTTGAAAATCCTGGCTATAAATTTGCATTTGTAGTTCCCTGTAATGTGCTAGGTGCTGTCCACATGACCTGGGAAGACACACACCTTGCCCTGAAGAGCTTACAGTCCAAGTAGTGATGCAACATAAAGAGATAAGGAGAGAGGACTAAAACATGCAATCAAAATTAATACTTTGTGGGGTGGAAGGAATTTGGTGTTTCAAAATAATGGAGTATCAGCTAGCCCCAATTGCAACAATTCCTAGATTAAATTCTTAGAGTGCAAGACACGTGTGCTATCGAACTGCTGTAATTTACACCAGAGGACCAGATCAGCACATGGTCAGCTCACAATATTGGTACCTGAAGATAAGCTTTGCACCACCTTCATAAACAGCTACAGCTGAAATATAACCATAGCTTCTGTACACCAATTTTTTCAATGTCTATACAATGACCTTTGGATTGTCCTGTTGCGGCATCAGAAAATTGCCTACTAACAGTAACATGTAATAGAGTTTACTGAATCTAATGGAGTTCATTTTAGCTGGAAAATTCTCTCATCTGCCAGTGCTCTGAACAGCCTCTAGCATGCTGAAACAAAAACATTGTCAGGAAACCTCACACTGCTCCCTCTTTTTCAGACCCGCTCTAACCAGAACTTTAAAAAACAATTCAAGAGGAGAAGTGAAGAATGATATGACTAACAATAATATCTTGTGTACCAGTTCATTTCCTTTTCAGAGCGTGGGAACTACAGACAAGCACACCTTAGAAAGGCACTTAGCCACAAACTGTTTAAATAGAGCATAACCAGATTTATTCACCTCCACAAACACAGCACATGGTAAGGACAGTAACAAGACAGTCTTGTGATTCCTGTAAATATTTATTTAAAAAAATCAGAAGCAAAGCACACTTCTGCCAGCATTCAAAACAGCCACAAATTGCTTGATTAACTGCCATCGGGAAGCTCTACTGCTGCTGCATTTGTCACAAAGCACCAGAGAAATTGCAATTTACAGACAAGGTCTCATAAGGAAGCCCCAACATCCTGTTACAATGAAATACAAAGTGATTTATTTGGTGGAGAAAATTAAAAAAGTATTTTCCCTGGGATTACCAGAGGAATGTGAAATCCAGCATGGCAAGCATCTTGAACTATGTCACAAAGGGCTGGTGTGATGAATGGAGGGTTTAATTCAGTAGGCATATGAGCACCTGACAAAACAAAGGTGTGTCCAGCCTGAACCAACTTAGTGTGCTGAAACATATGCTTTTTCTAAATTTAAATACATTGAACCACAAAATAAAAACTCCAGAAAAGCAACATGAAATGTCTGAGTTAAGCCCTCAGAAAAGCAGGAAATTCAGCATGGAAGTTGACACTTACCCTGTTTTGCTGGTCTATGGCAACCCATACAATATCTGACTAGGTCTGGGCTTTTTTTTTTTTTTTTAAATCCCAATTCGTGTTCAGTCTGAGTATGACCATGAGGTGAACACGAGTCAACAGAAATACCAAGAGACTGCTATTTTCACGGTATTTGCAGTGCAAGGACATTCTGGTAACGTTAAGTTTCAGTCTCCTAGCAGAAGCGTGCCCAGAATACTGCAAGGAAAGAATTCTGAGTATATTTTGCTCCATGTCATGGTACTTGTCTAGTAGTTCAGCACTGATTCCCAGGGGCAGCTACAGATTATAAAGAAAACAAACAAATGGAAGATGTACTAAAAAAAAAGATAGTTATGAACAAAAGAAAGGAGTGAATTGTACCTTCTTACACTCATGGAATCCTACCAATGTGTGTGTGATACAAAGGTAGAACTTAGTCCAGCAACTCAAACGTGGGAGAGAAAATGTGGTGAAGATGTAAAGGGCTTTTGTACATGGTGTGACACTGTGCACCGAAGTGGAGCAGTTTCTAAAGCATACTAACATGTTGTGCACTAATTGGTCTATGCAGACCCTGCTGGTGCCCACTAAAAAAAGTTCCCTAGTACACTTTATTACATTAAAATGCACTTTTAGGGGACACCAGCAGAGTCTACATGGACAATGTAGTGAGCAACATGTCAGTGCACTTTAGAAATTACACCCCTGTATGCACATTGCCACACCAAGTACATATGCCCAAAGAAAGGGAGTGGAAGCAGAGAGAGAAAAGTACAGTGCAGTCAGATTTCAGATGCAGTATTAATATGCCTTCATATTTGATGATTGTTGTATTAGATTTAAATGTTACATGGGAGATGGGCCCAGGCCAAAACCCACAACATTTGAGGGTGTTCTTGATCTCGGAAGTTTGGATACAGCAGCAAGTTTCCCAGTCAACCCCTAAAAGGGCCAAAACAAAACTCCAGTTCTGAACATCCCAAACTTTCAAGAAGTTGGGATTCAGATCTGAATCCCAACTTTGCAGCTCTGGTCCATCTCCAAATTACCCCAGAATGAGACCTTTGGGATGCATGCACAGTCCTGCATGTGTCTCAAGATCCCAAAATACCGTAGTGACCTCCTTACCTTGGTACATACACTGACCCTTCATCAGCATATAATTTTTGGAGCACCTGAATTTTTCTTCAGAGTAGCATCAAAAATTGTAAGACTCACACATGAACAGTAACCAGGGTTGATACTAATTGACACTGGAGCAACTCCATAGTTATTCGTGTAAGTGAGGGCAGAATCAGGCCCATAATTTCAAAAAGCTCCCTTTAACATCTAATCATCCTTTTAACTGCCTGGGGCACAGACAGGGCATAGCACCACACTAGGAACACTGCAGGAGGCACTGAGACTCAGATACTCCTCAGAGGAATAATTTCCTCCTGGTTCCTCCTTGTTCAGGGGAGAGGGCAGTAGTTTGCTGTTGGTCTACACCAGCACTATCTCACGCAGGTTACAGGTGCTCACCAGTGTTTTGGGAGACAGTCATGCCTGGTTTCTCTGAACATCTGCTCTGTGGTGAAAGTGGTGGCAAATAGGCTTACTCCTACACTCCCAGACCAAGGGTGAGGTAGTCTGTGAAGGGGCAGGGAAGGATGGTATTTACTTCTTATTCCCTTGCATGAGTATATTATCCAAATCCTCATCCACGGTGTAATTTTAAGGGGAAAAGGAAGGGGACCCTCTCCCAAACTTTCCACATGATAGGGGACACATGATTGCTCCCCCCTCCTCTCCAATTGTCAGATCACACCTGGAGGAGAGGAAGGCAGATGAGGGAGGAGAAGAAAAAAGAGTAGGTCACTGTTCAACACAATTCATTCTACTTCTTTCCCAATCTGCTGATCATCTGGGTAGGGAGGAGGAAATTGCAGCCTTCTGCAACAAGGGTTGACTATTTTAGTGGGTAGACAGGAGGCTGCTCCCTGGAATGACTCAAATAAGGCCCCTGCCTGCCTGCCTACTCCATCTTCCCACCCATCCACGCACCTGCCCTCCTCTCTTTCCCCCCCCCCCCACCCCATACACCCTATGAAGATGACTCAGATTTCCAAGTTTGAAGGAGAGGACACATTCCTGGTGGTGGGAGGTTGTGGGCAGACTTCAGGGGAGCCCCAAAAAGCAGAGATTCTTTCATTTACATGATTCTAGGATGAGGCTTTGAAAAAGAAAAAAAAAATGTGTGTCATGAGACTTGGATAAAATTGTGAGTAAGGCAACACAGGATGTTGGTGCAAAGGAGGGTTTGGACACAGATGGAGGAGACACTTGAAGCTTGGAAGAAATGTTTGGAGAGGAGTTGGTTAGAATGCAAGCAGTAACTTCCATGGGTGGGGACAGAAGGCCCGCATCAGTGGGTTTGGGTCTAATTTCACTGGTCCCAACGTATACCTATATTTTTCCATCATGGGTCAACAATCCTCATTTGAGGGAGCCCAAAGTAAAAATCCACGTAGGAATTTTAAAATGCACTGCAATTTCTGTGATGTTGTGGAAGACGATTATTTCTATTACAGCCCTATAACTTGAAGCTTAAAAAAAAAAAAAAAAAAAAAGTCTGCAAGTAGAAAGTGTCTGAGCTTTTTCTAGAAAAACAAGCTTTAAACTCCAAACAGATTCCTTTGCAAAGTGTTGTGTGTTTTGCCCCCAAACTATCCTCTGTGCTGAGAGCATTCATACACACCAAGTTTTAGCCATGGGCACATTATTTTACAGCAGAGTTATTGTGACACTTTGGAAATAGGAGTCAGGTTTGAAATAATTAAGCTCTCAAGCCTAGTGGTGTGAACAAAGCTGCTATAAAATACTGAAGCCAAAATAAATGGTGTTTATTTACCCAGGGGAAAAGACAAGTCAGTACTGATTTTAAAAATAAAGAAATGCTTTTTACTAGTTCATCTAACCCTCATTATCTTTCATTACATGGTATCAATGGCATTCTAATAAGAGTCAAGGCTTGGAGTTAACACTTTTTCCTTAGTCTGTTCCTTATAAACAAGGAGATCAATTTACACCAAATGAGAATCTATGTAGCACCTTTGAAGCAAATCCACTGAAGGCAATGGAGTTATGTTGATTTTACACCAGTCAGGATCTGGCTTGTTATGAGTCATTAGGATTTCAAACATGCCAAGTTGCTCCAGCAAAGAATATTCAGTTATTTGTGTCACTAGCTATAACATGCATCAGATTAAGACAGGTTTTTAAAACAAAGGGCCATATGAGCATGTGTGTTAGGAAAGATGGGGATGCTCATGTACAACAGAAAGTTAGAATTCAATCCAGATTGATGGGCTGGTTCTCCTGTCTTGCATCTTGTGCAGTCATTTACCCCTATGCAAAGGGAGCACAAAAAACTACCAAATCAGGATGATGGTGTTTTTCCACAGGTGTAAATAACTGCACAAGATGAAAAGCAATCGCAAAGGAGGCCCTAAATACCCTTCTAACTAAGCTAAAGCCGTGGCACTGGATCCAATCTCATTGACACAAGTGAGAAACAAGAATAATTCCATTGAGGTAAACCCACTAATTAGAGGAGAATCAGTGTCAACCTTTCGTCATTGACAGCTCACCGTGAAGTTAACTGTGCAGACTATTGCAATAATCACTTAGCTGGGCTTGTAGATTAGTTAGTAATCCACGGTGTTTAAATTCTGTAGGGAACATCTGAACTGATCTTCCAAGAAACTGCAATTTGTGTTTGATTTCACATGGCTACCAGTTTAGATCATACCACTAATGTAATGACTTAGGATGCACAAACCTCCTTTCTCCCATATTCCTCAAAAGGAGGGCTTAATCTTCATTCACATAATGGAGTTTAGCTGGAGAAAGTGTTCAGGGAGTATGTTCTTTTCACCACACACCTAAAGTCATAACATGTGTTGACATTCTGCCAGTTTCGTTTACTCTGTCCTGTAGTGTAAGAAAATAGTGGTGGAAAGGACCAGCACAGGAATGAAAAAAACTGGCCCAAGGTTAAGTGTGAAATCTCCAGCCCATGCAGGAAACAAAATGTAAAACCAACACTGGAAACCACACGAGATTCCAGATCATCATTAGTCCCTGGTTGGCTCACATCTATTAAACAGAAAAATCCCTCTTATTTCTGGATTACTTCCCAAATGTCTGAAGTTAAACTGTTGTGCGTGCACACACAGTAAACTCAGTTTACTCATGTTGGGATTCCAAAAGATTTAACAAATAGCTGCCTACAGTTCATGAATGCCATATTTTGGCAATTCCTTTTGATAACCCAGTTACAGCTCACCACATCAAGTGTGCAGTCAAAAAGCTTAGCAAGAAAAAAAAAGTATAAATTAGCAAGGAACTTGAATTAAGAGGAGTCCAGTGGAGTCAAGATTGTTAGATCACAGCACACCTCCCAGCCCTTTATTACTGTCAAGAGTTTGAAGACATAAGGACAGAAAGAAATAAAACCTAGTACCAACTTGTGAACAATCTTCTTGAGCCAAGAACAATTAGCCCTGCAGAAGTTACAAGAGAATGATACGCTAGGGAACTAGAAAAGAGGAACTACTAATAGAATACCAGCTGGTTTCTGGTATAAGAGTGTCCACTAGGTGCCCAATGGAAAGTGGCTGGCAAGCTGCCAAGATAACATCACAGTACCAAGATCTTGCATCATAGCCTCCTCTGAGTTGTCATCTTAGTTAACTTACGGTGACATCTGTGAGGTAGTCCTTTGCCTGTAGGAAAAGAAAAAGACTGCCATGACAGTTTGCCTTCTCCTTAAGTACAGGACCAATGCCATTATTGCTATTTTAGAAGGTTCAAGGCAAGACATGAAATCCTAGCTCCATGGATGTCAATGGCAAATCTCCCATTGACTTCAACGGAGTCACGATTTCACCCTAGACTTTTAAAAATTGCAGGTATAATTTGTACCTTGTGAGTACAGTTAACATCTCTTGGACATTCAAGTATTTTATTTGGGAGCACAACCAAGGCTCAGGTGGCCAAGCAACATTACACCTATAGCTAGCACACAAAAAAAGCCAGGCCAGTTTGAGGCTGATCACTTCATACCTCCAGGGCCTGAATGAGATTTTTTTTTTAAATGGTAATGCAGGAGCACATGGATTGACTGCAGAACGCCTCAGTGCCAATTGGTAAGGGCTCTACAAGAATATCTTAATCTGTACATTCTGGTTCATCAATAGCATGTGAAGTCAAATGAAAGGCAGGGTCACACTGATCATTAATGTAATTGTGAAATGTATGTACAGATACCATGTAAGGAGGTATGTATATATACTGCAAATGTGTTCAAAGTCTGCACCAAGGCAGTTAAACAGGTTTTCTGTCAGACTAAAGAGGTTTATTCACTTGTCTGTTAGTTTACAATGTTTAATTTAGAGGCCAGCATATTGGCTATACATCTACATACAAAGTCAACCGGGGGGGGGGGGGGAGGAGGGGCGGGGGATGTACAGTGTTCCCTTGGGAACAGCAGACCTGGTATTTCTGAGAGTGTGCAGTGGATCAGGGGCTGGTACTACAGGGGAACACTTCAAAGGGGCTTGGGCACCAGGGTACATCTATTGTTAACCTACAAGGGAGAATAAGGGCTGGCAGAACCTCCCAAGCTAAGAGACTGGTAGCATCCGGGAGCTGACATCCAGTTAAGCACAAGCAAGTTTTTCCTCACTGGAGATGTGGGTAACAAGGTGACTCAGTCCCGGGTACCCTGAGGACCATCACAATGCATTGTACAGGAATGGGACACAAAGCTAGTTCAGTTGTGAGGTCCGAGTGTTCTCTATGCACTCCTGGAGTTAGAAGGCCAAACGTTCAAGTTAAGGCTCAGATTTTGCATATATACTTGTAAATGTGAAAACTTACTCCATCTGCAAGTTCAGATGCAGTTATTTACATGACCTTGTTGTAATCAGCCAACTGGTGCATGAAGGAAGAGTTCACACAGTCAGCTGTGTATACAAAAGTATGCATGCAAAACTGGAGGCTGACCTATCCAGTTGTGGGACTGAAAAGAAGCACATTACATGGAGTTATTACAAATTTGGCTTGGCTGACATCTCAAATTAAGCATCAAGCCTCTTTAGTAAACCACCTTATGGGTACTTCCCTCTCTCTCTCCCCAGTCATGAGATAAATTGGTTATGAAAAATAAGGTTTTCTACATCACCATAACTGAACTGGAGGAGCTAGTATGCATGGTGTCGTGTACATATCCACACTCTAGCAAAGGAGAGATATGGGGTTGGGGTAGACTGGCATACAGCAGGATTCTTTGCACTGGTTTGCCTTTTGGCAGGCAATAGCAACTTAATATTTTTTAAATGAAGGCTTAAACTTACAGAAACTCAATAAGCCTATGAAAGAAATTACAATCTAGTTATGCAGGTCCAGCAAACCAAGAAAAGACATGAACTCCTTAGTTTATCTCAACAATATATTAACTCTGAAAGTTAATGACAACATTTTGTATGGCCACATTTCACTATTGATTATCTATTTTACCATGGATTATTTTAGCAGAACTATTCCACTATTGTAGGATCATGGGTGGTGCTTGAGTACAGTGATTTCAATTTTTCCCTTTCCTTAAATCTGATCCCTAAATTTCCTACTAAAACATCATGCCAGATTAAAAACTGAAAAAAAAATTGGGGGAGAAAGGGTTGGTAGCAGATTCTTCTTTTGGACTACTGTTGAGTGTACATTTACTCCATTCCCTGTGTGCACATCATGGCATAAGAGCCATTAGTTTGCAATGGAAGAATTTCTGACAATGGATGTTGTATTGTGGAATCTAATATGAAAATTTAGAGTTTGAAACAGCTGTGAAAGTTTCTAGAATTTTGCCAACTGAATTAATGGAAAAATAAAAATGCTTCTTTCCTCCTGATGTGGAGAACTGAAAGAGCACAAAGGGCATTATGTTGCAATTCACCACACATGCCAGGGAATCTGCAACCATAACACTCAGAACAACTTATGGCTGAGAGTCACATCCAAGAAGTGAACAGTGAGTTCATCTCAGTGATCTAGATCCATTCACACATTTTGGAACACAGAACGAACAACCATCCCACTGCATGGACGGAAAATATGATGGATCCCTGTTGGGAGAAATGAATAAGTTTGAGAAGGGACTATGAAGAATAAAGAGAAAGGGCCATTCTTGCACTGAAAGTTGACCATTTCTGGAGTGTTCTCACCACATGGTCTTCAAAAAATTCTGGTAATTCGAACATGCCAGAGGCTACCGTCATCATTGAGGTATAAGGAACAAAATGCTACCCCCACAGCTTGCACATGAAACCTGGGAAGGGGCTTTTAGGCATACAATAAAGCAAGGGATGGTGTTTCCCCCATCTACCAGCCTCTAATGTCTCAACAGATCTACTCTTGTAGAATGGTTGGAGCCCATGTGTTTGGCTCCATCCACCCCTATCCAGGCAGAATGGCTAGTGAATGCAAATAATCACAGATCGGGATATGCCCAAACCCAGGGCTGTTTTCAAAACTCTACTTCTGAATTGCCACAGATGCCACCACATGCAGTTCAGTTCCATGATCCACAGTATTTACTCCTCAATGAACGTCAAGTTTAGGGTCTTGTAATCAGGCACTGGCGGAATTTTGCACCAAAACTATGCGACACAAACTAGCAGAAAAGTCTAAAATCTTAATTAAAAAGATTCACCTTCCTAGAACGGCAAAACTCAAGTGTGTTTACAGAGTCTACTTTCAGCCAACAGTAGGCTGTTTGTCTTAATTTTGTGGGCATTAGAGGGGTGAAAAATCATTCCTGTAGCCTTAATAAGCTATTACAGTGCTTTTGCCTTAGTTATTTTTAGACACCAACCAATTAGCCCTTAAGGTAAGGTAAATAAATACTACTTTCAATCTACAGATGAAGAAACAAAGGCAAAGGGGTAAAATGCTTTCCCTTAAGCCAGAGGCTGTTTGGGCTTGATCTTAAAGCCTTGATTTGGATCAGACTTTTAGAGTTCAATTTTAAAAAGGGCTCAGTAGCTGCATACAGGGCCGGATTCACAAGAGCTGAGCACCAATTTAGACACCATATCAAGTGTGCAATTTACCAAAGGAGCTAACACGTTGCATGCGGAGCTCTGAAAATATAGCCTTTATTTGGCAAGAGAAGACTTAAATTTTTATGAAAAATCTGGCACCCACATGGGCACCCACTAAGCATTTCTGGTCTGTCCCTATGTGCCCAAATCACAACAGGAACTCAGGAGTTCCTTGATCCTACTTCTATGTTCAGGCCCACAACCACAGTGTGACTCTTGCTTAGGCAGAGAGGGGCAGTCTAGTGATAGCAGCCACAACAATTTGTGAGTGTAACATGAAATTCTACTTCTATGCAACTAAGTCAAACAAGAAAACAAATTGTCCTCTGGCACTTTAAACATCACAATGTGTCAGCTTGTGGGAGGGAGGGTTGTCTTTCTTGAATACCATTAATGGAAGTGAACCAAAAGAAATGAAACAACAATGTGAAAAACAATGAGTTAGTAATGATTAGCAGACTAATCGGCCCATTGCCTGCAAGGATGGATAAAGAGATGACAGCAGGCCTTGCATGAGTCATTCCTATTCTATCTTCTGCACATTTAAAGGATTTAAAACATTTTAATACTACATTTATCAAACACCAAATGTGCTCTCCCACTGCTATTCTTTGCTTCCATCTTTGACCCTTTGCTTGCCCACAGCTAAATCAGTGGCACAATTTGTTACTACTAGTATTCAAGAGATGGTATTGGTATGGTAAATTATGGAGGACACCCAACAGCAGTGATTGATTGCCAGTTTATTGCCCACCCCACCACCAGAGTAGTTGGGTGCCAGAGATTTCTGATCCCCCAATAACTCTGATTCTTCACTACTCAGCTTGTGTATCATGAGGAAACCGGAAAGATACTCAGTCCACTAAAGCAAGAAGAGCAGGAAGCAGATGGCTAGCATAGATGCCTAAGAGGAAGAGAGACTACTAACAGTGTTGCACCTACTTTGTTTACCACCATATACCTGTGCCTCCCGTTCTGGATGATAGAGGGTGGATACTAATTAGGGGATAGGAGATTAGTCTGCCTCACTGTTATCCATTGCACTCAGCTTCTTACAATACCCTCGGTTTACACTTTACTTATGACATTCTCCCCCAAAGAGGAATCAAGGCAAGTGTTTGGGCCCAAGAAGAATTTTTTTTTGCTTCTTAAAATCACTTGTAGATATTCTTTGTGTCAGGGGCAATATATTCCCAGCCTGTGGTCTTGAACATCTTACTCAGTGTCTAAGTGCAACTACATTTTGAATGAGAGCTAGCTGGCTGAAGCTCAAGCCAGGTAAGATTGACTTGATGCTGGTAGGTTGGAAGAAGCAACTTGAAGAGTTGGCAAGGCTGGCATCTCCCCCTTTCATTGAGGTTGTGTTTCCATCATTTGTTACCCATGTTATGTTGGACTCCCAACTGCTGTTGGATAATCCCATGGTAGCAAGACCCAGAAATACTTTTTACCATCTGCACCAGGCCAGGAGATTGCAACCATTTCCTACAGTTGCTGACCATACTCCAAGCCTTTGTAGCCCTAGTTCAGATGACTTGCAATGCATTCTACATGAGCTATGCCTTAGGTCAATCTAGAAATGTAAGCAGCTTCAGAACGGGCTTATTAAACAGTGCTTCATGGTCCCAGTACGGAACTGGTGCCTCTTGATCTGCGCTGGCTGCCTATGGATTTCCAGATTGAATGTAAGATGTTTTGATCTATGAAGCCCTAAACGGCTTAGGACCTTCCTCCCTGGGAGACTGCCTCTCTTCTCATGCCATACTGCCACAGTTGCAACTGGTGAAGGTGGTGAAGTAAAAAGGGGGCTGATTGTAAAGTGTTCTCCATCAGAGGCCCCCAGCTTTAGAGCAAGCTACCTATCCCAGCCCAGAATATCCCAGTTCTGTTGGTGTTCAAGACACACACTATTGCACATCTGTTTGTAGCAGTAAGCTTTCATGGGGAATCAAACCTGAGGAACGTAGGAATTTGGTGTTTGGCAAGCTGTTATAGCTATATTTGGGCAGAGGTGCCTAGAGCCTGGGATAATAAAATGGGGGAAGGCTTATTTTAGATATAAATATAACCACTTTTGCCATTTTTCATGTTTTTCCCACTATAGTCCTGCTCCTATGAGGGAAATCTGTTCAGAATCCGCACCCACAGAAGCCTCCCAACTACAGTGAAGACACAGTAGAAAGAACATAAGTATCCCAAGGTAACAGGACCTGCGAGGTTATGGTTACCTTTTACTTGGTGCTGAGTGCCCTCACTTCTCACTGACCACATAGGGCTGAGTCCTACTATAAGGATATTTAGGTAACCCCTTTTGTAGGATTTTGCTATTCTAAGGAAGAAGAGTGCATGATTAAGGTTGTAGGGGTGAAACTGACTTCAGAGACCTGGTTTCAAATCCCATCTCACCATAGGCATCCTGCGTGACCCTTCAGCAAGTCTGCTGGGGAGGTATTGTGTTTCCTGAGGCCTGAGTTCTCCAGCTGCAAAATGGGGATGTTTGCTTTGCACCCTTGCTCACAAGATGTTGTAAGACAGCATATTGAAGATCATGAAGTGCTCTATTACTACAAGGACTACACATGTATTTAATGGAGACAGAGGAAGAGGTCTCCTTTCGCTTAGGTCTTTTAGCCCCTTGGGAAATTCCGTACTGCTGATTGCAAACTGGTTAACAGCTAGACTATGAAAGTCAGAATGACCATTTGAACTATGGCCTCCTGCTCGGATCCCCTAGCATCCACAAGACCTGCATCTATTTCTGTTTTGCTAAATGAAAAGAACTCTGGCATGAGAAATAAGGTTTGTCTTAAGGCAGAAAAATCACAAGAGTGATACTGAGTGGGGGGAAAAAAGGTTAAATTTTTTCAGCTCAGACAGAAGAGTCACTAGACATGGTGCCTCTATATACAAAAACAAGAAAAATGCCACGATTACACATGCATGTGACCAGGAAGATTGCATGCACAATTGTAGCGTGTGCATTCATGCAGTTAGCACAATATCTTTTTTCCTTTTTGCACTCAATATCTAGAGCCCCAGCCTGGTCCTTAGCCACCAACCTTGAAAGATGTGGGGCTCAACCAGAGACCAGGGAGAGCATTAGCCTCACAAGAAGCACAATTTCTCCCCACGCTCCCTGACATTCAGGGGAGAGTACATACTGTAGTGTCCCTTTAAGTGGGGAAATCTGCTTTCCTAGGCAGATCTGCCCAGCTCCATGGGTCAGCAGACAGGGGAGCAGAGCACTTATTGCTGCAGCACCTAGGGATTCCAGTCATGGGTCAGAGCCCCATCGTGCTAGGTGCTGCACAAGCAGAACAGACAGATGCTCCCTTCCCCAAAGAGCTTATATCTTGCACTCGTGACTGCTCCTTCCTAGCAACCCTATTCTTTGCTGATTCTTGCAGAGGGAGCCCCACATTGTGCCATAAATATCATCCCTTCTTGCATACATGTTATCCTGGTGTGTTACCATGAATATTGTATACTGCAGTGTTAGATTAAAAGTTGTGTGTAAAAAGAGACTATTTAGTGCCCCCTTTCCAAATTGAATCTATTCACCACACTACATACAGGAATTTCATCATCCATTACAGAAATGGAGCCATCTCCAAAGTGACATGCAACTAACAGGGACTGTATATAGCACCCCGGTCCACTGTTTAGAAAGGAGATGTCTAAAGAGAGAAAAGATGCCACCAACAGTCTCACATTTACTAGACGTTGCCCACTATCAATGCTGATTTAGCCCAACTCCACCTAGCCTATGAGATCTGATATCATAAGGTATTATTTTGCCTTCTGCTGTTTATTCCCCTTTTCAGGTGTTTGGTTTACAATGAAAATAAAGCTCCCATACGGAGGATCTCAGTTATCATCCCCCATCAACACGTCACTAGATAGATACCAGATTGTTCAGCTAGCTTTTCTGTAGAGGCATAAAGTCAGATGTTGGTGTCTAAGGGAAAGGACTTTGTAGAAGCTGTTGACCACAAGGTCTAAAGGCATTTTGCAACATAGGTTTTCAAACCACATTTGAGCAGTCAGCAAGACCAGAGATAAAAGCTAAGAAGGTGCCCAGCCAGTACGTTTGGTGCAGTGAACTGTGCCTCTTGGGGCACAACCTAGGCAGAGATGCTTCAGAGCTCATTATCCCAGGGGAAGCTGGAGGAGGGCTTGCCCCTCTGGCATGCACAATCTCTGCCCCAGATGGCTGGCACGTGTGGGTTGTTTGACCTCCATGGGAGCAGAGAAGGAGCTATACCTAACCCTCATGCAGTGTATGGAGGTTCCTTGTGCCCTATTCTCTCACACAGTGTACTTGTGCCAGGGTCAGGAATAACGTGGCCCAGTTTGCTCAGGCAAACTGTTGCCAGCCCAAGCATTCAGTGAGCTCAAAAATCTGGGATTGGAACAGCATGGAGATTTGGGGGACATTTGGAAGCGGAACCCCAGTCTCCAACCCCAGCTGTGAGATGACATTTAAAGAGATGAAGGGGGAAATGGGAGAGAATTGCAGGAACATGGAGAGAATAAGCAACATTGCTTTTAAGAAACTGCCCTGACTGAACACATTGTGATAAGAGTATGAAAAGTCGAATGCAGGAAGTGAGAAGAGACTGGTTTAGGTAACAGCATTCCTCCTAAAAAGTTCCCCCTTCACCTGGAAGCTCAGCTAGAAAGGATATGACCCAAGGAACGACGGCATGTGAAGTTGTCAGGTAAAGCAGACAGAGATTAGGCATGCAGCATAAATTGTGAACACATTGTAGTGGCAAACAGTAGACTTGGGAAAACCTGGATAAATAGATGTGGACAAATAATTGATTTATTCAACTAAATTCATCTGCTTCCTCAAACTGACCACAAACAAATTGATTTCCTTGAACTGATTCATTACACACAATTATTCTGAGTCATTCCTGCAAATAACTCTTGGTCTGTAGCTCAGACAGAGCTCATTGGGAGTACTTCATGTTTACATTTCAGTTTTGATTGGACACATGCCACACATGCTGTTTTGGTCCCTTTATGGAGGAGTATAACTGAATTTAGTGCCAATGCAGCACACTTACTGGCTAAAATATTGATGGGAAGTTTTAAGAGTAATTTCTGTAGAATCTTAAACCAAGAAGGTTTTATAGACATTTTAATAATCAAACAGAAATGTAAGGCTAGAAGGTACTTCAAGAGGTCATCAGTCCATTTCCTCCAACACCAGCCCTGCACGGTGGCAAGAGCAGTATCCCTAGACATACCTTGACAGGTGTTTGCTTAACCTGTTCCTCAAACCTCCAGTGATGGGGATTCTACATCCTCCCTTTGTTACCTGGTTCTAGGGCTTAACTGTCATGGTAACTAGCATTTAACATTAACCTAGATCTCCCTTGATACAGATCAAGCCCATTACTTCATGTCCTACGATTAGTGGACACAGAGACCAAATAATTATCTTCTTTATAACAGCCTTTAACCTCTTTGAAAACTAAAGTTCCCCCGTTCACTCCCCACTCCCCTCCCCGCATCATCTTTTGTCAAACAGTTTTCTTTCATTGTTTTCACCTATCCTCACAAAAGGTTTCGAAAACCTGACCTTGTTGCTGCTTTCTGGACTCTCCAATTTGTCCAGATCTTCTTTAAAGTGTGGTGCCCAAAACTAGACAGTACTCCAGCTGAGACCTCAACACTGTGGAATAGAGCAGAACAATTATCTCCCATGTCTTGCATATGACACTCCTATTAATAATGATAGCTTTTTCTGCAGCTGCATCACTTAATCAGCTCATTCAGTTTGCCATCCACTATAGCCCCCACCCCCATATCCTTTTCTGCAGCACTATAATCTAGCTAGTTATTCCCCATTTGTATTCATGCATTTGAATTTTCTTTTTTTAAGTATAGAACTTTTCATTTGTCTTTACTGAATTTTATCTTGTTGATTTTAGACAGTACTCCAGTGTGACAAGGTCATTTTGAATTCTAATTCTGTCCTCTGAAGTGCTTGCACCCCATCCCAGCTTGGTGTCATCAGCTAATTTTATCCCCATACTCTCCACTCCATCCAAATCTTTAGTAAAAATATTGACTAGTACCAGCCCCAGGGCAGACCCATGAGGGAACCTTCTAGATCAGTCTTCCCATCTTAAGTGAACCATTGATAACTACCCTGAGTATGATCTTTCAAGCAGTTGTGCACCCATCCTTTAATAATTTGATTCTCTATTAAATTCTATTGGCTGTTATATAATGGGGTCCAAATGGACAGCTGTCTACATCACTGCAGCCACTGCCAGCAGCTAGCAGCTTTGTTAGTCATCATAGCAGAGAGGCCATGTTTGAAGACTAGATTCTCCCACTCTTACTCATGTTGGACCAGGATGACAGGCACTAATCAATATGAATAACGCTTACTCCACAAGTGGACACATCCCCTTAAGGAAGGTGCTACCCTTTCTTGGAAGGAGTGTCAGATCTTGCCCATTGAGTTGTACCTTACTCTGAGTAGTCCCCTTAAAAGGGAAAAATCAAGGAATAAGGGAATACCTAGTGTAAGTGTGCTAGAATCTAGCCCTAAATGAGCAAGGAGACTAAACTATTTTCTTATGCCCCCAGATCTGGTCTCTCCAGGTGAACAAACAGGATTGCGGTGGTTAACTTGTAACCTGCCCTCTACAAGAGAATTGTTAATCAGCCTCTGTCTTCTAGACATCATACAAAACAAGACAGGTAAACAGTCTCATTGATGTTATCAAGCCAGTCAGATCAATAACTAGTGTAGTAACAGGTATTGTTCAAAAGACACTCCCTCGACCTTCCAGGCACAAACACGTTAAAGAAACTGCTGTGACCCATATGGTAAACATTCAAAGAGGGGAGAAAAAAAAAAAAAAAAAAAAAAAAAGACAGCTCCATTTTTCAAAGCTAAACAGTCATTTGGTGCAAACTGAAAGATACAAACAATTGTAAAAATATTCTGTAAGAGTAAACAGCTGTAGACACTTAGGACTTCGATTGGTTAACATTATCCTGTGCCTGAACTTGACAGCTATGGAAAATTCCATTCTTCTCCGATTAGACATAGCTAGATAAGCCTTTCTGATTTTTGTTCTCCAGCACCTGTTCAATTGTGGTAGCCACAATCAGATAAGAATGATGTATGATTAACAGCATAGATATTGAAAAATAAATTGTTAGGGCCCTGCTTAAAATAAAGGTTTTTTTTGTTTGTTTTTTTAAACCCAACAAAGGCTAGTTTTGTTTTAGATAGATAAAACAAAATACAATGTAATGCAAAAACTAACCATATAATCAGCCAGTTTCATTCACAGAATTTAAGGACGTTGACTTGATAGTAAAATATTAAAAGATCTTTCAAAGATTTGCATTTTTATGTTAACCCTTCTATTTTTTTCTATTGTTGGATCAATGGTTTTTGTTGCCACACATTCCAAGATTTCAGTTTGAGCTGGACTTCGACAAGAAATAAAATAAAGCAGTCTGGGTTTGATATTTAACTGCACTCTATATGGAGGCAGCAACTTGTGTTAGCTTAAAATAAGTACAAAACATGAAATTTTAAACTATCAATAAAGTCTCAAGAACAGCTGTTAATAAATGGTAAGACAAAATCTAAGTAAGAACAGGGGTTATCTTTCAACAAAGATGACAGTTAAGATGATATGGTAGGAGGGAAGAGACCTAACGAACAAATCAGACTTTGTGCCAAATTCATCCATGTTGCAATTCCATTGTATTTGGTGGAGTTATAGTTGGGATCAGTTTGGCCACTTGAGTCTGTGCCTGCAAGGATATGCTAAGTACCTAAAACTTAGAAGCCTAAGTACCACTAAAAAAAAACCAGTGGTAGTTAGTCTAAGGCCAGGTCTATACTAAAAACTAAATGGGTCATTCAAAGAAGTGTAAAATCTACCCCCCCTCCCCAAGTGATACAGTCAAGCTGACAAGCCCCATGTAGACAGCACTAGGTCAATATAAGAATTCTTCTATTGGCCTTGCTACCACCTCTCAGGAAGGTGGCTTAACTACAGTGATGTGAGAATCCTTCCCAGCACTGTAATGAGTGACTACACTGAAGCACTAGAGTGATGCATCTCCAGCAGCTCTGCTGTAGCAGTTTAAGTGTAGACAGCCTACATCAGTTTTGAAAATTGTCTCTGGTGTGGTCCCAGCAAGACGAAATGCCATACAAAGAGTCACATTGTAATCTCACTGGTGTAACTTGAGTGACTGCACTGATTTAATAGATTTAGCACTCAAACATCCAACTTTTCAGTGTTTTGCTATAAGTTACAAGAACCATCTTTTCATGCATCTTCTCAAGGAATGAGGCTATGAGAACCCTCTTTTTTAAATACATTTATAGCCCCCACATGGATATCCTGGTCACCAACTAAGACTCACGAATGAGGTGTTGTGTCATTACCCAGCTCTGACTCATAGCCAACCTACCACTTTGGGCCCGAGGGGGCAGATCCTCAGCTAATGTAAATCAGCTCAACTCCACTGAATTTTCAGACTGAGAGCCTGGCCTCTAGGCTGCAAAGTCCTATCTCTGGAGGGGCCAAATAGCCACCAGAACAGGTCTGACATTCAAATAAAAGATGGCGATATATGTATGCCCAGTAGACAGACAAGTGTCTTCTGGCCAGATGTAGTAACTACCTCTCTGGGGTAGTATGCACAGAAGTTCGCAAGTGCACATGACAGGGGAAGGGACAACTTGAGATCATTTGGATGCCGTAGAATCCCATGTCCCGATCAAGTTCATTCAAGAGAAGGCTAAAAGGAGCCTAGTTCACAAGTACCTAGATGGGGAAAAGATTTGACAGACAGGTCTTGAATCCAGCCAAAAGAGGTACAATGAAATCCAATAGCTAGAAGCTGAAGCTACACAAATTCAGACCAGAAAAAAAAAAAAAAAAAAAAAAAAAAAACAATTTTTTCCAGTGAATGGTAATTAGCCATTGGAATAATGTACCTGGAGTTATGAATTCCCATTATTGGAAATCTTTAAATCCAGACTGGATATCTTCCTAAACAATGCTATAGCTCAAATAAGTTATGGGGTGAGGTTCTTTGGCCTGAACTATGCAGGAGGTCAGACAAGATCAGAATGGACTTGACCTTGGAAATTATGAATAGTGCTCTCTCACACTGGCCACAGAACCAACAATCTGCAAAGTTCATGATCACCTCCCCCTGCCCACCATCATTCTACTTCCCTTGGTTGCCCACAATCTTTCACACAGTCCCAAAACTTGGGCTTCTTCACATTTTGGAAAGGCTATGGGAAGTATCCACCTGGAAATGCAACTAGGACTGTGTGAAGATGTGAGCTCCTCAGTGAGCCAATATGTCTAGGGAGATATTGCTTTCTATAGAGCATGTATGCTCAGTATAAATGTAACTAGCTTAAACATAAAATTTGCAGCTGACTTGCTGTTCTGCTCAGTTCGATAACTAGCCTCAGAAGCCATTTTAAATCTCCAGAGAATGCTCTTCAATATCTTCTCCTTTTTGCAGCTGCAGTTCATGCTATCCCCTCACCGGAAAATTCATCTTAAAGGTGAGCAGCAAAGCAAAAGCAAAATTGGGCTGATGCATTAAGGTGG
Source organism: Emydura macquarii macquarii (assembly GCF_026122565.2). Lineage (NCBI taxonomy): Eukaryota > Metazoa > Chordata > Testudines > Chelidae > Emydura > Emydura macquarii. Next base: position 22,706,728 of record NW_027132813.1, on the reverse strand, counting down.
TCTCAAGTAATGATCGTTTTTCCTTTGAAAGTTTTTGTGCTCATGTTTTACATTAGGATTAACAGGTGTGAGGAGGCATTGTTTTGGGTTGTTTTTTTTTTTTTTTTTTTGCACACTTGAGGATCTTCTAGAGAAGAAAACCCACCACCACTGGAATTTCATGCAAGAAATGCTGTAAGTGCCTAAACTGCCTAACTTCAGGAATCCTGGCAACAGCAGGATCGCAAGCAGAAAGAGGTGCTTTCCTGCACCCTAGATTCAGGTGCCTAAGTCAGAGAGGGGCAGGGGGTCAAGATACATACCTCATCAGCTATTTTAGGGGCCTCCCTACCTAATTTGCTGGCTTTGGTGCATTCCATTTGTAGGTCTATCTCCCCCCATTCATTGTATAGGGGAATCTAGGTGGATCAAGCTTTGTGGATCACATTGTTCCAGTGATTTTCAAGGCACCTAAAAAGTTGGACATTGTGAAGTTTGAGTCCCTTTGTGGATTTGTGCCTTAGGCCTGGTCTACATTGGAAAATTAAGTCAGCCTAACAACATCGCTCAGAGATATAAAAAAATCCACATACCCCCCTGAACAGCATAGTTAAGTGGACCTAAGTCACTGTAGACAATGCTAGGCCAAAAGAAGATTCTTCCATCGACCTAACTGCTGCCGCTTGCAGAAGTGGTTTCTCTATTCTGATGGGAGAATCCCTCCTGTCAGCATAGGTAACATCTACACTAAAGTAGTACAGTGGTGTGGCTGTGCTGCTGTAGCATTAAGCATTGAGAGGCCTTTAGTGATTTCACAGCATGCAACCAAACTCAGTTTCCCAGCCTTCAGCTGAAGGAGAGGAAGTTTCATGAGGTTGCTTGAAACAGTTAATCAAGTCTTCATTCAAAAACTCCAGACCATTTGAGAGAGAAGAGTCATTCACCTCTTGTATCTCAGCTGAGGGCTGTGAGAAAGCAGGCTGACCCAGCACTATGACATCACTATCCTGTTCTAGTGCTCCAGTGAGCCCTTCAGAAAAAAAAATAAGTCAAAAGTTATGCTTGATCGATATTGCTGAGGTTAAAAAACAAGCAGGCTGATTCCCCACCATCTACATGCCTGTATTTTTTGGAATAAATGAGGTAGTTTGCCCCTTCCACAATTAAGAGGTGATGCACATCCATCAGCCCCACTGCCTTTTTTGAGAAGCGAGAGCATCCAACACTATTCTGGTGATGCTCAGTGTCTCGCAGGATAGGGGCCTTTAGGAACCCTTGTTTATGTATTCCAAAGGTAGAGTTTCCTATGCTCTTATTCACTTTTACTATGGTCTCATTCTGCAAGTTCTTGCTACAGCCAACAGAACGACTGAGAGTCAGGTACCATGCATCAGGTATAACAACAAACAGAATTTAAGGGCACAAGCAAAGATTCCTGCTCTGTCAAACGCAGACACCTTTAAGGAAGAAGGCATGACAAACAAGCTGCACAGATCAGTCTTTATGACTCATGCTTGCTCGCTCTCTCTCTCTCAAAAGATACAGGTGATCAATTAAAAGTCCTCAGCTAGAAAACTGTGGCCAGGGTGGGGGAGATTAACTTTAAGTAAAGAAAAGTATTTGTGGCTTCACTCTGAGGGAAACATTCTGCTTTGCAGGCACCTGTAAAGTTTTATACACACCTGGGTGTAAAAATTACATTAGCACCAGATGGAGAGTCCAGGCCTCACACAAAACCACCACAAATATCAGGAGGGGGACACACGCATTTTCTTGGTGGATGTCCTCAAATACCATATTGGAATGGTTGGACAAGGCAGGGGTATTCTACAACATCTCTGCCCAGTTTCTATTTACAACAAATTTCAATGCATGCTTAAGCTTGCTCTGTTCAAATGCCTGATGATTCAGCAACACATCCACTAAAACTAGGATCCTCAAACGTTTTCCCTAGACTAGACCTCATTTTAGTTCAGAAATGGTCTCAAACCACTTCCTCACCCATTCGTTGTGGTCTTATATCCCTGTGACAGTCACAGCAACTGCTCACAGGAAAAGCAATGCTAGGAAAACACTGACTTTTTAAAGCAGCTGTTTCATGCAATTCAAGCATCAAGAAACGAAGAGGCAAAGCCAATTCCCCATGACTTACCTGCTTTCAGACCACCACCAGTGCGCTGCTCCACGGCCCACAGTTTGAGAACCTCTGGCCTAAGACCTTGCTCCTCCAAAGGAGTTGAGGATGTGCCTAGTACTTCAGAAGTCAATGGGACTACTTGCATGCTTAAAATGATTTACTGCTGTAGTGCCTGGAAGAAAGTATCCCATGGACTTGAGAAACTGGTCTTCAAGACCTGCTGCCCTCTGCTGATCAGGTCATCCTGCAACAGAGCGGTGACCTGCCTCCACAGCCTTGCTTCACATAAAATGTTGTGGGTGTTTTCTACTACTCCTAGACCATAAAGGTTCAAGGTGTAATGATGAAGGAATATACTTGAAATGACAGCTATTTAAGAGGAAAAATAGGGACACTAGGAGTTAGCAAAAACAAGTGCACATCTTTCCTGTTTCAAAGCTGATTTTATGAATAGAAAGAAAAGAAGTAGTCTAACATGGGTCAACCCAAGACGTGGAATTCCAGCAAGATGGGAGCAATTATACAGCTCAGGCTTTCCAATCACTAATTACCATGGTGACTCTGCAAATGTTGCAATGTCAGAACAAATACCTTGAAAATTAAGAAAATATTTTAATTGCAGTTGGCCAAACTATACTTACACATTCTGGTTTTGGTTAAGTCTAAACTGCCCTACAGACAGGAGTTGTAGATGTCTTAAACAGAAAGGATGGAGCAAAAACCCACATTTCCCCAAACACCAACTTTGACAAGTCAGATAATCAAATAGACGACAGATAGATACATTTCCTGGGAATGTATCTATTTCATTAAACATTTCAGTGAAAAAACCAAAATGTTTCATTTCAACCTCATTGTTTTGACTAGTTATAATTTGATATAAAGCAAAATATTCAGACTATTTGATATGACGTCTGTCATAATATAATAGAAATGATCAAAGCGTTTTGACGTTTACATTACATTTTATGATAATGTGTAATAGTCAAGTTAAAAACAAAATTATTTCAGCCTTCTTATAACAAAATGTTTTTTTCAAAAAAGCTTCAGAATTTTGTTCTGCAGGAAGATTGATTTTTCATTACAATTCGGAACTCAACATAAAATGGTGGCTGCCTCATTGACGATCCAGAACTAGACAGTTGGTTTCTTTCAGTATTGAACTATAAAGATCATATTGAATAGATGCACTTACTCTTGAAAAAACCCAAGAGCCTCATTCTCTTTTTTCACCAATTCTACTCAATAGAGTTACCCAGCATTTAGTGAGAAACAGATCCATGGTCTTTTTTTAGCCAGCATCATTGTCCTTTTTTGCTTGTGAAGCCATCTAATTAGTCTGTATTTAGAAGGTAAATTAAGTTGAAATTAAAAGGGGAACAATTCTAGACCTATAAAAGTTTCCTTTTTCCATTTGACTATTAACTATGACTGAAAAAGCACATCTTGAAAATGGATTTGTATGCCAGTACAAAATTAGATCAGTAACCCAATGCCATTTTTATAAGCCGTGACCTAACATCAGTGACCTGACATACAAGTGTGATTTATGACAATTGCTTGCCATCTGCCTCTTATAAATCATTTCACTAATAGTGCAAACTCAGAATAGAAGTGAAATTGCTCCAAGCTGCAGTTACTCAGCAAAACATTTACAGGATGAACTTTAGCAAATTTCCCATTATATCATGCAATGGACATAGTTGAAGTGAGGCCTTGCTTTTGAAAGAGAACCTTGGCAAGCAAGCAGTCGTTCAGACTGGTATTCTGCTGAAGTTCTTGCTCAAGTAGGAACAGAGAGGTCACGTTACCTCTGTATTTGGCATTGGTGTGCCTGCTGCTGGAATACTGTGTCTAGTTCTGGTGTCCACAATTCAAGAAGGATGTTGATAGACTGGAGAGGGTTCAGAGAAGAGCCATGAGAATGATTAAAGGATTAGAAAACATGACGTAGTGAATGAGCTCTTTGAGTATTTTAGCAAGGGAAGATTGAGTGACTTGATCAGTCTATACATGGGAAACACACTTAACAGGTGAAAAGTTCCAGAAGGGTAGCCGTGTTAGTCTGTATACAGCAAAAACGAGAATCCTGTAGCACTTTAAAGACTAAAAAATATAATTTCTGCAGGCATAAGCTTTCATGGGCTGCAACGTGGCATCTGATGAAGTAGGTTGCAGCCCATGAAAGCTTATGCCTGCAGAAATTATATTTTTAGTCTTTAAAGTGCTACAGGATTCTCGTTTTTAAATAAAAAAAGTTTTTCAATCTAGTAGACCAAGCTATAACATGAGCTAATGGCTGAAAGATGAAGCTAGACAAATTCAGACTGGAAATAAGGCATAGGATAAAATAGTGAGTGTAATTAACCATTGGAACAATTTAGGAAGGGTTCTGGTGAATGATACATTTTTAAATCAAGATCTGCTGTAGGAATTATTTTGGGGAAGTTGTATGGCCTATGTTATTACATGTGATCAGACCAGATGATCACAGTGGTTCCTTCTGGCCTTGGAACGTAGTGGTTGTCTTGTATCAGAGTTTGTACAGAGTCACTTATTGTAATAAGTATATACACAGATATGTATCACTAAACATCAAATACCCAGATGTGTGCACTCAACTAGAGTTAAATTAATCTACACACAAGGAAATGGTGAGTCCACAGTGTTCCCAACTCTTGTGATTACAGCTTGTGTCTCACATTATTTGAGGGTTTTCTTCAAGCACCAGACACTGCAAAGAAGAGATGGCATGAGAATCTTAGCTGCACTCATTTCATTAAAATGCAGTCTCTAGGCTTCATGGTTGTGGAGAAAAGCTTGAGAACACAAAGCAGGTGCAGCCAAAAGGCTCAGAAACCAGAAGGCAAATAAGAACAACCCACTTAAAAAAGCCACAATTTTTAAACCAGGTCTCATGTTGTTTTAGGTTCTGGTAATGATTTTTGAACACTTGTGCCCTGGACTCCGTATTGTCAGTTTCTCCACTTACTTTTGCCCCTTTAACACCATTGTGACATTGGGCCCCAGTATGGAAATGAATGCAAATCCATGCAGAAATAAGGGTTTGCAGTTGTGCATTCCTTCAGAAGACTGGGGCCTTGGCTTGTACTTGTCTAAACAGTGAGTCCTAAAATATCCGGATATTCATTTTTGGGGCTGGATGCTTTATCCAAATTTGTTTGGCCTACAGAATCTCTGTATTTGGCTCACCACCTTTGGTTTCAGTTGGGCTGGTATCCGAACCCTCTCAGAAGTTTTGATACAGTGGTCTGTCATTTACTCAGAAGCACCAATGGACATCCATGGGGGCAGTTCTGTGATAAAGGCTTCCTGGCTAGTCTTGGAACGAAACAGGGGAATTCAGTATGTACCAAGGTCTGTTTCAAATATCCTCATCTACTCAGCAAGTGAAGTCAGATGACTCCATCTGTCTACTACACATTCTATTTGGGGATTTTGTTCAGCCAAGGTCCTTAGAGGAGTCCAGTGATAAAGGCAGTTACTGCCCTTCCAATTATTTCCAGAGAGCATTATGGTGTCATGCAACATGATATCCGAGACAAATATGCTATCCGTAATATCATCTGAAACCCAATGCAATAAATATTATTCTATGAATAAACATATAGGGCAAGATTTGTGAGTATGACTAGTGATTTTGGGATCTCTAGTTTTAGATGCCCAACTTGAGAAGCTTAGTTTTTCAGTGGAGGGGTCCTTGGAAAATTTTGAAAATCCAGCTACTTGAAAGATAGTGATTTTTTTATTTATTTATTTATTTTTAAATAAAAGGTGCCTAGCTTGTAAAGCCAAGATTATTAGTTCAATGTATATACAAGTATACATACTGAATATTGTTAAAGAGCCAGAAGAGAAAGCCAAAACATTGTAATTTTGATTACATGTCTATATAATATTTGACTGAGTTGCAGGAATATGTGGGTTTGATATCAACTATAAAAAGCATTCACATTTGTTAAAATAAGCATTGATTACTGCTGCATAACCAGAACCCATTTCAAATAAAATGTTAGAGGTTGGATGAAGTAAGGTTCAAAGAAAGCCCTTGTATTTTATCAACATTTTTCTGTGACAGTTGAAGTCACTGTTAGAGCAGCAAGCAGTTTCTCAGAGTTCAGTTGTTTGTGCAATAGCTAGCATGTGGACAACATTTCTGACATCTGGAAACTAGTTTTCAAAAAAGCTGGTGACACTGGGCCATTTTGAGTTGTAAACATAAGTTTAATGATCCTTTCAAGATTCTTGCCATAATAGGCAGATATAGTTTTCACTCTGTAAAAGCAGCATTGGAGAATCTAGCAGAACAAACAAAATTAGATGCATCATTACTAAGATTTTCCTATGAACTCTTATCAGCAAAACAATATTGTACAATGTTTTCATCAAGAACAATTCTACACTACATTTTAATGGGACACTAGAGAAATACAAAGCATGATACTCTTGATATCACAAAAACATGGAAATTGCCAGTTCAAGATACTCAGTTTCCTTCACATCTCTTTAAAAAGAGAAAAAGCTTTAGAAGTGGATAGCAATATTAATGACTTTCAGTCAAAAATGAGACTGTTTATGTACAGTCATGCAATGAACGCAAGTGTCCTACTATGTAATATAAAGAGTAAGGCTTAGCCCGGCTGGGCTTGCCCTACCTAGTCCTATTTAACCAGTACACATGGTGTGTCTCCATACATCAGGTATAGGGATAGAACAGATTGCATAAATCTGGTCATGAATGACGTTTGCTCGATTTCAGACCTTGGGCCCAATTGTGAAAACACTTCAGTATACAAGTAGTTTTACTCACAAGAGCAGTCTGATTGGAGGAAGTTAAAGGCAATGGGGCTGCTCATCTGCATGTGTGTAGCTTTAGTCGAAGAGTGTCTCACAGGATCAAGGTTGATCCTCTGACTCTACTTGTGCCCACTGTGGATTTCTGCACTGGACTACACAGGACAGCCCCCAAACAGATCCTCAGCACCCTATGAGGTGTTTAAGTGATGTGAAGGTCTTTGTGCTGGCCCTCCGCTCCATGGGCAAATCTCATCCTACATGAGCCTGAATTAGTTATACAGCATGCAAACATGTCTGCATAATTTAGATTAGTCATGTTCTATATAGGTATAGCTATTGGGATAAATTAAATGCCTTCTGTGCCAAGAAAATGATCCCTCTCTGCCTGAGCAACCTCACTCAAGGTAACCAGGATACCCCAGTGATATTCCAGATCTTTGTGGCTCCCAAAGACACGAGCATTTACAATACTCTAATCTGTTCCCTTCGCTTTGCACCACCCAGTGATTCTGACCATAGCTGGGGTACAACTGTTGGAGCAAGCAAAACATGCTACTGTGGCAGTATTTTCATTCCGTTCTCCCCTCCCCACCGCCTCCCCATGGCATAGGGGAGGTGTGCTGAGAGGAAGAGGGGACAGAACAGATTTTTTTCTGTGCTTATCCTTCACCAAGGTAACTTAGAACAAGGCCCCAGCTGCTCTGCCTACTGCCAGGGCCAGCCAACAGGATCAAAGGATCACACCCATTCCCTGCCTGTGTTCAGTCTTAATAGGGACATGAGTCCCAAAGCTGTTAGAAGTCTTTCAGCTAGAGTTCTATGGACAGCTCTCATGACAATATAAGGATGCAAAACTAATTCAGGTCCTAGAGACTAACAGACTGACACCACGACTTTAATAGTCAGGAAAGGGCCTATTCCACATCACTGTTCCAGCAGTACCAAAGGGCCACCATGCTAATTTAAACAGCCATAGGACATCTACCCAGTTTTAGGGATCCTTTGGGTAGCACAAAGGTCTAACTTCACCCCACCTTGCAGCCTCTAGCACGGCAAAATGTGTCAGGGACAGGGCCAAGGAAGGAGACTAAAGAGGGCCACAGAACTAGAGGAGTGCACACATTGCTGCCCTCCCCCCCACGCCAATCACATCTCAGAGAAACCGAAGGATAGGAACAGAGTCCGGCTGCAATGGGATACTATTAATAGGCACACTGGATTGCTAGGAAGTAAGAGGCTTTATATTTATAGTAAGTGTAGTAAGCCTGGACTCTTTTAAAACAAAATATTGTGAATTCAAATGTTACTTCGAGTCCTGGACACTCCAAAACAAGGCTGCCTATGTGACTGACTCTTAAGAAGTCTACTGACTGGAACCTGGAATAAGAGGGTGCAACATCTTTCTGAAGCTACACAGGTATTTTAGATCTAGTTTATTCATCTTATCAATCTTCCTGCACCCTCCTCCCCCCACACACACACTTTTCCATATTTGATCTCTTATCGGCTCTTTCCATTTCCTAACTCAAAGCTAGTGATTTCCTTTAAGTCCTTTCCCCCTTAAAGGGCTTTCAAAAGAGCTGCCCTATACAAAGCAATATAGCATGTTCACAAATAGAATATCAAATCTAAGAAAGTATGTTCCCACATCTGCTTAAGTGTCTTTGGATGGCATCTGAATTAATCATCCATTCGGACTTGAAAAGTTATGTCTTTTTCCAATGTCTCCTCAAAAGTGTTCTTGCCACATATATTTTTGTCTTTTAACAGAACTCTTAAATTACTTGATGTGCACACATCTGGATTAAATAACCCAGACAAAAATATCACATATCCAATAACTTCTGACCAAAATATTTAAAAATTTGTTTGGCCATTTCCAAATTAAAGAAAAAGTAACTATTTCAGTTGAGGAACAGATATGTAGATTAGTCTGTTTTCTCCAGTCAATAAAATTTTAAACATAGACTTTATGGGCTACTATTAAAACTGCATAGGCCTCAGTATACCACATCACCCTAAGCCACCCACAGTAGTCAAGAGTTTTTCCATTGATTTCAATAAGCTTCAGATCTGGCCCTTAATCACAACTCTTTACGTTGAAACTGAAAGGGGAGCGGGGGAGTGTATTCTGCCCTCCCCCCCCCCTCTTTTTTTTTTTTTTTTTTTTAAATGGTTGTGTTATTTAAGACTGGGATTTTCAAACCAAAGAGTCAAGTGAGGATGTACACCTATTAAGTCCATATAAATATATAGTTCCATCACAATCTTTAACTGTTACAATGATCTGTGTGTGAGAGAGACTGACTGTACTTTTAAAAACTAATTTATGTACCTGCCTGAAAATTTGCCACCACTACCCGTGCCCCAGATCATCCCTTTGTTTCTGTAATTATAACAATCTCCACTTGCTGGGGGTTGTGTTTTGTTTTTAATAAAGGCTTGGTTGTTATGCTAAACAATTTTTTTTTTAAACAGCTGGATAAATATTTTTTAAACAGCCATAATGCAACCTTATACAATGGTTGCTTTATGGCTGTGTAGCAGAACTTGTTTAGCTCCATGTCCCAAAGTTCAGAACTGGTCATGATGTTTGCATGACATTATCACTTAGAAGCCCACTGGAGAGCAGGGTCCAATTATGCTAGTGTCTGTATAAATCCTCAAAAGGTACTTAGCACTCATTAATTTCAATGGCAGTTGGGTGCCTAAATAGCTCTGAGGATCTGGGCCAAAGTGACTTACCAAGGTCATGAAGCAGGAAACCTAAGTGCTGTTCCTGGTTCTGAATTGTGTGGTGTCTTATCCACCCATAGAGAGTGTTAGTCGCCTGATAAATGGTTCTAGTTTTAATTCATCTCCCACAAAGCAAGCAAGATGTTTCCTATTTTATAATGTATGCCAATCCAGAAGAATGAATAGATCATAAAAACTGTTAAGTTAAATCCTTGGAAAGTACTTTTATTCAGAGAGAAATCAGCATGGAACACAGAGATGCAAACCCCTGAAAAGTCTTGACTGAACTACACTAGAACCAGACAGGACTGGCTGAGCTATCCTCTAGTAGTCTAACTATTGCTATGGGAACAAGCTAAGCTCTGTTACTACAGCAACCTAGGCAATAAGGCAAAACACGAAATACACAAAACAACCTGAAGAGGTCAAGTGTTCTAGGACCATGTGGGTAGACATTTGTGTTTAGGCTGGAACTCGAGCTCTGACGCTAAATGGCATGGGGTGGGTTTCAGTGGCTGAAGCTCCAGACCAGTCTCAAAAGGCTACAGCTATTTTTAGTGCCATCGAGCCAGCCCAACTCTAGAGGTGCAGCCTCTGAGACATGCTGTCGTGGGATTTTTTTGCCATGTAAACATACCCTTAGGCAATTTGATAGTATAGAAAGGTACAAGAGAATAAGGCTTGTTCTTCCATAGTCACATTGGCTACTTGTTTTGTTCAGTAAAACTAGATTTCATGTCTCTTTTCTGACATTTAAGTAAAGTCTTTTGCTGGTGAAAGGTGCCAGATTTTGCTGTCTTATGCTGTCAGTTTTGGGTTGTGTGGCCCCCTCTTTCCACCTACTGCAGTCTATTACTAACACCATTACAGTTCTTTAAAGCCAACTGTATTGGTTTTTACTAGTATCTTCCATTTCCAGACAGATGAAGAGAAATGTACAAGGGAATGTTTTCTGTTACTTTTCTAACCATAACCATACTTTCAGGTGCCTTACAAGTATCCCATCATTGATCAGAGTGTCAAATACAGAGGCCTGTTAAAATCAGTAGTTTAGCAAGAGTTTCTCCATAATTGCCATGCAATAAACAAGATTCTGATTGCGTACAGTATGGCAGTCTAGTGGTGTCACACCAAGCTGTGATACAAAGCACGTAGAAAGTAAGAATAGCTCATTTCCATTGTCTACTTTTAGATCTATTCTCTCTCAATAGATAAAGTAGCTAACCTAGCTTTATATTACACAGCTAGCTTTGAACTAGGTGGTGTTCCGCTCTACTGAGCCTGCTTTCTCCTGTAACCAGCTGTTGACAATAACTAGCATCTTTAGATGTATCTAAAATAGCTGGGAACTAAACAGAGCTGGGAAATTCCAAGAAAAGGGGGTTGACTATAATTCACAAATATGAAGTTCCACAACCTAAATGTGGTTATACACAAATGTAAGGACAGGAAGGACTCTGGGAGACCATAGATATCAGTCCTGTGTCTTTAGTGACTAGATTATGATGCTAGTTATTGGGCTAAGGGAGGTTCTTACTGATCTATTGGTTTAATTGTATTCTGAAAATGTGTCAGGGAGTGTCTAAAGCAAAGGATAGTGGGGCACACTGTGCCTCAAAGCCAGACAGCATTAATGCCTTGGTGAGCCATAACCACACTTCTAGGTGGAGGAAGGTGTTGCAAGAGGAGTTGCTCGTGGGGGGGGGGGGAGCGGTACAGCGTAGCCCCTAGAGACTATTCCAAGGACTTAACGGTCCGACGCAATCTTTGCCCATATGGGGTAGAAGGCCTTAACTTGTTCTGGACAGGGCGGGGTGGATGCAGGAGAGCCGTAGGGCACCACCCTCGGGCGCACCATCAAAACTGTCTCATACGATTGCCCGACCCCATGGGGGGCCCTTGCTGGGGGGCTGAGGACGAGCTGGGGGCTGATTCCGTCCTCTAAACCCCCCAATTCTGTCCCTCTTTTGTAGAGTTGAAAAGGCCTAGGCAGAGGTCTTGGTCGCTGTTGCACCTGGGGCCATGACCACCGCCTGGGAGTCTGAGGCGTGTACCGGCCCAGGGCAAACTGTGGCCCTGGAGTCCCTCCAACCAAGCCACCTCACATCGGTCTGATTGGAGAAGAGGGCCGACCCATAGAGGGAGGTCCTGGCTTGATTGCTGCACCTCCTGGGACAGGCCTGAGGGTTGCAGCCATGAGCACCTCCTTCTGGAAGAAGGTGGAGGCTAAAGCCTTACCCGCTGACTCAGCATCATCACTGGATGTTTGGAACGCTGCTCTAGCCACTGTGATTCCTTCATCCAGGATCATGGTGAAGGATGCTGAGGCCCTGCCCCAGGTCCAAGCCGCAACTGCCTGAGGGAGTCCCACCATTTAAAATTACAGCTCCCCAGGAGGGCCTGATGGTTGGCAGTCCTGCACTGCAGGGCTACTGTGGAATACATTTTTCTCCCAACCAAATCCCAACCTTTTGTTGTCTTTGTTCCTGAGGAAGGGATTGCCTTAATTTTGAGGACCCTATTGTGGACTGGTAGGGCCACCCTTGCTGGGGCAGCTGCCACCAGCACATTAAAGAGGGTATCAGCCTCCACTAACTTCTTGACCTCCAGTCCTGAGTTAGAAGCCACCCTCTTGAGCAGTCCCTGGTGCGCCCTGAAATCCTTCAGTGGCACCATGTGGTCCTGTGAGACTGTCTCAGCCAGGGAGGGGGAAGAGGACTGCCTAGGGACATCCTGCGGGTGCTCCCCTGCCTGCCAAAGGGACCATAGAGGGGTCCTCCGTGGGGTCCGACTCCTCATTCAAGAAGCGGTGTCTATGGGCCTTCTCCTGTGTCGGGGGCATGGACTGCACCCCTGCTGACAGGGTGGATGGAGCCCTGGTCCCATCTGGATGCCCCGTGTGGCCCAATAAGGCCATTGTCCCAGGGGTGAAACCAGGGCTGACTGCCACCTGCTTTGACACCTTGTGGGGGGCATTGGCTGTCCCGACGACTGTTTTCCCCCATGGGACCCTGAGCCTCTAGACAGGCAGTGCCATGGCTGTTCTTGGCCCCAGGTGCTGTACTGTGCCAGGGACTGGGTCTCGCGACCTCCAACATGGTGAACGATGAGGACCACCTCCATCACCATGGGCAGCCCAAGGACGGAGGCGCACTGCGAAGAGCTCTCGGTACCGGAGCCTCAGCACCGAGAAAGTCAGCGGCACCGCTTACCCCTCATTCATGGAGACTGGTGCCGCTCCACAATCCATGGTGCAGAACCTAACTCTGGTGACTGGGTTTTGCATCAGGGCCTGCATGGTGCAGGGTCCTCTAAAAGCAACTGGAATTCTGCACCGCCTCGGTGCTGGCGAACTCTTTGGTGCCAGAGATCTGGAGCAGGAGCCCGAGCATCGCCTGACGCACCTCGACTGGTGCTGCCTCTTAGCGTGTGCTGCCTCTGGTGCTGGGGAACAACGTTGGCACTGAGGGAGACTCCGCATCCCTTGTCGAAGCAGGCCGGCTCACTGAAGATGACCTGGAGTGACTGCTGGGGGAGCATCCTCACTCTACCCCTGGTGACCATCTGGCAGGAAATCTTCCTCCCCATACCAGGGATCTCCACCACCATTCGGGGGGGGGAGACCCCACACGAGCTGCCCCGGGACACCAGCCCCTTCTCCCTCTGTGGAAAGGGGGGGGGCGCGCGGAGGTGGCATAGGCAGACCAACAAGGCTCTTGCTGCCTGAGAACCTCTGGTGTCGACAGTGTCAGCAGGGGCACTCTCCCACTCCCAGGAGTCGGGGGAGGCTCCCTGCTTGGAAATGCAGGCACCAGAGAGGACTTGATGGGCCATGGCTGTTGCATCTCCGCTCCTGACCCTGCCCATACCCACAGTGCAGGGGAGTGTCCGCGCTCTAGTCCTCATCGGCACTGCTGCTTGGTGCCGAGTTGAGTCCGGTGCCAGCTGTGCCCTCTGCACCGAGATGATGCTCGATGCTAAGGTGGAGTGGGACAGCTCAGAGGCTGGGTGGAGTGCTGCCTCCATAAGAGCAAGGCTTTTAACCTAATCTCCCTGACCTTCTGAGCCCACGGTTAAAAGCCCTGCATACCTTACACTTGTCTTTCCTGTTTGCTCTCCCCCCAGGCACTTAAGGTACCGATCGTGGGGGTGGCTAAACCCAGGCAGCCGGGGCATAGCCTGGCCACTAAGTCCCTGAGGGACTTTTATCTAAACTGCACTACTTAACTACTTAAAGCTAAGGTACTTTGAATAACAAAGGGGAATGGCACTTGCAGAGAGCAAGGCTAGTTCCATGCAACGGTCACGGGCGGAAAGGAGGAACTGAGGGGCCGGCAGTGCCTCACGTACTGTAGCATGTGCGCAGCACTCCAGGGGGCATGAGAGCCGGGGTCTGCTAAGGGGAAAAAAGTTCCGGGAACCATGCACAGTGGCGTGCACTCACCTATATTGGAATGGATAGGAACAATCACACAAAGTAGAACAAATACCTTCCTGACTCCCACGACTGGCTGAAGCGAACACATGAAATTTTAGGAACCATGAACCAAAAGGCACCTTGGAGCCTGCTGAGCTTAGTTCCCCACTACCACAAAATCCCCATCATGCAGTCAGACTCAAGTTTGTCAAGTTCTCTTAAAACTAATTACCTTTTCCATGCCCTCCCTTCCCGGTTTGAGGCCTTCACTCCTCTGATCAGAATTTCAGTTTCCAGCCTACATGTATTCTTGGCCAATTTATACCATTTGTTCCTGTGACAACACTGACCTTCAGCTTTAGTCATCCTTCACCCTCTTGGTGTATTCATAGAGATGAACCGTATCTCCCCTCAGCCTTCATTGTGCTAGGCCAAACATGCCAAAGTTTTTAGTCTCCTCTCACGATAGCTACTAGGATCAGGAGAACGAGGGCCTCTTTTCTGCACATGTTCTAGTTTGAATTAATATCTTTAACATGGATGACCAGAATTATACACAATATTCCAATGAAGTCTTACCAGTGCCTTGTACAATGATATTAATACCTCACCCGATGCAGCCTTAGGATGCATGTGTCTTTTTGCAACCATATCATATTGCAGGAAGACTATTAGCCACCAGCTGTCCCACGCACACAGGTCTTTTTCATCTGTCACTTTCAATAGTGAAGCCCCCACTTGCAGCAGAAGTTAGTCTTCAAGTGCATAACCATGCACTTTCAGCTATTGAAAAATAATCTTATTTCTATTGCTCCAATCCTCTAGGTCATCCATTTCATCCTGTGTAACATTCAGATCCTCTTCAGTATAAACAATGCCTCTCTACCTGGTCTCTCACACACAAGTAATCTCTTTCCAGTCTAAGAGTTTTTCCAGCACATCTTGTTGCCTTCACTTCTTTAGACTGAACGGGCATGAATACTTTTTTTTTTTTTTTTTTTTTTATAATGCCCCCAGTGCGCTAGGTGCTTCACCAAGACACCACAGGAAGAACTTACATTTTAGAGGCCAAGTTCTGCCCTCCTTTGTACCCCATGCAACCCCACTGTCTTAAGTTGTTTGACAAAGCTAAGTTACAATACAGAACAAAAAACAGAATCCAAACTTTATTTTAAATGAAGTGCGCGCTCATAAGCATTACATTTGACAGTCTTGGAAACCAAGTGCCATCTATTTACCTACAAAAGAGCCAAGAACAATCCAGAAAACCCTACCAGCAATAACCAAGCATCTTTTCCAGTAGCACCATTCAATGATTTAAAATATATTAAATATTCACCCATCTGTAATAATTTTCATGTTTTTTGATTCTTTGGCTCAAGAGCTGCCTATGATAACTAGTTAACAGCTTTCTGGACCAACTCAAATTTTAATCAGACTTGTTTAGTTTCTTAATTGAATTGCTTTCAGTCATGTTAACAGATGTTTCGCTGCATCAAGAGGATATTTTTGTTCCTGTTTTGATGATGTTCCATGTGGGCCCCCAGGGTGGTCTATTTTAATCTCTCCATTTACTATGTTGTTGCCATCAGTTATTCAGTACCATGGGGTCAGCTTTCATTGCTATACAGATAGTACAGCCTAATACCCATTTAGCTGTGTTTGATTCCTATCTGCTGAATACAAACATAGCAGGTAACAAAAAAGTGTGAGAAACAGCTTTGGGAAGAGCCATCTGTAATTAAATTGTATTTTTATGGCTATTGAATGAACAGTAAATTCTCATCTTTCCTTAAAATCCTGAACTGCAAATGTTGCCAAAAGTTCTCTAACCCACTATTTGTGTAAGTATATGATTGGTCTTCATATTCCAAATGCAATGTGTTTGATTCATGCTTTGTTACCTTGAGAATCAGCTACTGGAATGGCTATCCTTAGTTTGCTGAAATTCAGACTATGACTTTGCTGGACTTCAGTTAATTCACCACATAGGTGTTGAGTTACTAAAAAGTACTTAAAACCTGGTCATATCATTTACTATTCTATTTTTATTTTATTATTTTATTACTATTACTATTTGCTGCTTGTAGCCAGGAGGGATGGTTCCCCTCTGAGAGGGACCCAGAGGGAGAACCAAACCCACCCTGGCTGTTAGAGCCCAGAAGAAGATCACCTGACTGGAAGCAGGGAGGCGGGGCCAAGCCTTTAAAACCCCAGCCCACAAGCTCAGTCAGGTGGGGATGGCTGAGGGAGAAGGATGCTTCTCCCTGGAGGTGCCATGCTAGAACCAGGCCTGAGGCCCACACTGAAGGGGAAAGGCCTGTCTTAATCCCAGACTGGGGACTGGTGGAGAACCTACCTGAGTCCCCTGCTGCCTGGGAGTCAGAGGGGAGCCCATCTGTGTCACCCACTGCCTGGGGGCCAGAGGAGGACCCGCGCCTGCTGCCAGGGAACCTGAGGAGGATAGACCCGAGCAGTACCGAGCCTGGGACCCAGAGAACCTACCGGCGGCCTGGGGGCCGGAGGACCTGGAGGAACTCCTCTCCAAGGAGGAGCCCATGGAGTTGCTGGAGCTGCTGCCGGTGGACGAGGAGGGCCTGATGGGACTACCACATCCTGGCGACCTGGAAGAATCAGGTACCTGTGGGTATGGGGAGGATGAAGCCCAGGGACAGCCCTAAACGGAGGCTGAGTACGGGAAACCCGGTTGGTGTGTTGTGGCTGGAGCCCTGCCACTGCTAGGGCCCTGGGCTGGGATGCAGTGGAGATGGGTGGGCCTGCATCCCCCTCCCTGAGCCACCCTGGGAGAACCTTACCCTCCTTACCATCCCAGACAATAGACTGCTTGTTTACCAGCCCCACCTAGGGCTGGGGTGAAGGACTATTGGCTCGCCTGCCCCACCTAGGGGAAAGTCAGGGAGAGCAGTTCCCCTCTAGAAAGGACTCAGAGGGGAACCCCCCCGATGCTGCCCCAGAAGGGCACATTTACACTGCTAGTTTACAATAGGAATTTGTGACATCAATTCATATGTTGAGGACACTGACTTGACAATGTAGAATTGCATTTATTCTTATTTCAAAGGACTATTAGATTCATGTAGTAAATTTTCTCAAATATTCATGATGGATTATTAATGTAGCAATGTCTGCTTGTCCTTGTGACATGTTCAGTTTCACAATTTTTTTTAAAAAATGGTATGTGTTTAACTCTTGACAGAGGTTTGGATAACCAACAAGACACTTACGTGGGAACTGCTAACCTACTTGGGTAAAATTCTGTGTCAATTGGAACTGCATTTGAGTGAAAGGAGCTGTGCCAGCTTACACTAGCTGATAAGTATTCATTTAGAGCCAGGAAACAAACTTGTTTAAACAAGCTGGTAATAGCTCCCATTTCATTCAAAATGATACTTTGATACTTAGGGTGAATTAGTGCTGCACTGAGCTAGGCCCTTTAGCTAGGACAATCCAGAGCCATGGGTTTCTTTATTATAATTAAAACTGGCCTCCAGTATAGCATTTTAAATCAATCATTTAGAAACCATGACATTCCACAAAACAACTCATCCTTAAAGGCCTCAATTTAAGCACATCCTCACCTTTGAGTATATGGTAAGATATGCTCCCTATCTTTAACAGTATATTTAAGAGAGAAGGAGACGGGTAGTTCAGGCAAAGGACCGTATAGAGAACAGGGTAAGGATTCTTGCAAGGAAAAGGGTCTTTAAGGATGGATATGATGGAAGCAGGAGTATATCCCTTCCCTAACATACTTTTGGTCACCAGAAAGTTTCCTCACAGCATGTCTATATGGCGGGATGATCCACTCTATGGGGTGAGATTTCTAAAGCACACCAACATGCTGTGCCTTAACTAGTCCATGAAGACTCTGCTGCTGAACTTCAATGTAGTCCTGTTTGAAACTTACTAGATTAAACGCTAGTGAACCTTTAGCATGCACCAGAAGGGTCTATATGAACTAATTAATGCCCAACATTAGTGCACTTTAGAAATCACATCCCCATAAAATGTATTATCCCACCATATTGACAGCCCTCACAAGAAGGGGGGAGGGGTGAGAAATCAGCTTTTTTCTGTTGAAATAGAACTTGAAGTTTTTAGGAATTTGCTGGGAACTTTTAGAAATCATGCTGCAAGAGAACTCCTAATACAAACAATCAGGGGAGGGAAAGGAAACCAGTGTCCTCCTCACCAGGCCTCCTCTGACTACACACTAACAGCTTTTTAAAGCAGTCTTCATCTGATATGCTTTCAGGAAGTCCTCAGGGAAAAGAGACAGATGGATGTGATTTCTTTAAAATGGTACTGTTCTGTTTTCCATTCACCCAGCTCCACATTGGAGAGAGCTAGAGTTCTGTTTTATTGGTTTTTAAAAGCTACCTTTTCCAGCCTATTTTTCCTTATTTGTCCTTACTTTGCCTGCTACTTATCACTGCTATTTTCAGGAGGGGGGGGGGGGATGTTTACCCTCCCCATCAACATTTAGGTGATTTTCTCATTTCTATATCAAAGAGATTAGAAAGTCAGTGAAGTAGGATTCCAGTTCAAATGTGTATCCTATTTTCCTACATTTGCCACAAGTACAGCATATCAGCCTCTTTGCAATGTGCACCTAAGTGTTTAGGGGGAGGAAGGGGCTTGTCACATCTAATGTTTGATCTACAGAATGCTATTAGTCAATTTCTATAGAATAAGGATAAAAGTTGTTTCCAAAGAAGTTCAATTTACTCTTCTCTGAATCTTCAAAATGGATTGGGCCCAGACTACAACTATACATTTCTGTTGTATTCTATACATTCAATAGAAATGTAAATTGTATTCTGTGCTGTAAAAAACTCTACATAAATAAATTACAACCATTTGGACATGTGTAATTGTTTTTTGCAAAAAACAAATAAGTATTTTAGGAAGATTTGTCAAAGTAACTACCAGCAACATTTGGTGGCCACAGCGAACCCCTGTTCTAGAGCATGGGTGTAATCCAACCACAGGGATAGCAGGACTTCATCCTTCTCAGATGATGGATCCCTGCCACACTGAAGTATCTTTGTGCCACTGCACAAGGATGATTAGGAACTGGGCTAGGGAAAGGGTGGATGGTCAGTAGATCCATGGCCCTAGTGCTGCCTTTAGTTGACTGAAGAATGGCTGTCTGCTCTGAAACTTGGGAATGACAGGGAGAATGCCATCATTCCCAACCTTGTGGTGAATCCCTGCACAAATTTACACTTCCTCAGATTCAGGATTTGAGCCCAAAGCAAGTGAAGATTGGCTGCAGAGGTGACTGGGGAAGAGCCCATAGAGGATGTGGATCTTCTCCACTTCCCGGAGGAAAAAATACAGTCAAAGTGCTCCAGAGTTTGAATTAATTCATATACCCCTTTACAACAGTAAGTGAATTTTGCCTAATAAGGCATAAATGAGTAGATCAGAATTCATACCATGTATTGTCATACTACTTATTTTGCTTGTATGTCATAATTACCAATCAGCAGTTAATTGCTATATGCATAGGATTACAAATCCATTATGAAATCCTGCACAACCAGTTTAAGGCTACTACAACACATCCAGCTTGCTGATGGCACAGCCTATTTTAGTTAAAGTAAGATTTGTTTAAATTTTTTGTTATAGGTGTTTCATGTGCTTTGAGTATTAAATCAGAGATATCAAACTGGCCTAGGCATGAAATCCATGGGACACACTGGTCTTACAACTCAGTTTTCAGAGTGGGGTACTTAACATTGGTCAGCAAGCTACACATTTAGGCATCTAAACAAGTGGTCCACTTGTCGGGGTGCTGTGGAGCTACAGCCAACTATTGAATTCAGTCAACTATAGTGGTCCAGCACATTTGAAGAATCAAACCATTTTCATTTATGTTCCTAAAATATGGATGTCCTATTTCTTCATAATTTGTTCCATGGTTTGTACTTTGGTTAAAGTAGTGCTTCAACCCACAGGCCACTTCCAGCCCAATCAGCACACAGCTGTGGCCCATGTAATATTCTCAAGGCCAAACAGGTAGTATCTATATTTTGTGGCCCACATAAGGAGCTGCTCACGTGTCCCACAATGGTAAAATAGGTTGAGAACCACTGGGTTAGAGTGAGGAATCGATACTTGCATTATAAATGAACAACTGAAGGATCGGATATTAATTTCCTTCAATTATATAGCAGGTTAGCTTTAGAAATTCAATAAAGCTAGCAGCTGTGGCAGTTTGAAGTTGCTACCACAGCAGTGTTTTGGTAATGCCATGAATTTAAAAAAAAACCAAAAGCCATCCTCCGAGACCATGAGATACAGAGGTGTTAAAACAAAGTAAGGCAAACATTTCTAGAAAAAAAAATTTCCTGTACCTTGATAGTCACTACTGGTATTGTGCCATGCTGCATCCTACTTTGACTTATGTTTGAGTTTTCAATGTGCTTTTGCATAAGTAAAATTAAATGTTATTTAAATTGTAACACATTGAATTTGCTCATAGAAGGCCCTGATCCTGTAATAACCAACACTTGTCCCTAATTTTATGGGCATGAACAGTCCCATTGAGTTCCCACCTCACATACATTAAAATTAAGCCCAAGTGCTTGCAAGACTGAAGACCTTGGCTCTACCCCAGTATACCTATGAGTGTTATTTCTGCATGGAATCCCATTGAAGTTGCTAGGACTCAATGCAGATTCAGACACTCATCTAAATAATTGTAGGAGCTAGCCCTAGGGTTTTGGGGCCCAGTTAAGGAAAACTGCTGAAAAGCCAGCCTTTCCTGGGTTTCAGATGATACTTAGGAGTACTTCAGTGCCAAGAATTTGGATCATTGATACTCTAGAGAGTAGAAACAATGACTGCTTACCAACCTGAAACACAAATGTAGTGGTGGAAAGAACCTGAAGAAGTCATCCTGTCCATTGCTCTGTGCTGAGGCAGCACTAAATATACCTAGACAATCCCTGAAACAGGTTTAATCTAGTCTCACATGAAGAGTGCAAGGGTTCTTCAGTTTTCAGATTCACTTTTAGTTTTTTAGATAACCCTTTTATAAAATGCTAGGTGGGCTCCTTGGGCAACTTTAGCAAGGGAATTTTCAAGCAGTAGACTGTGGCAAAAGGTGTTTTCTCCTGAGATAGATTACCATGTTCCTTAAAGTACAGTGCCAGACTAGAAAATGCACACTTCTAGTGTGCTGTAAGTATAGCTATAGCCAGTACCTTGGTAATTGGGAAAGCTATGGAGCAGGCACATTATCTGCTACTGCTGGATTGGGACAGTCTATGCACCCCTTTGCCCGTCACTTGACTAAATGGAAAAGCAATGAAAGAAGGGGTAGTGGAACAGTCTCATGTCTATCATTTGCTTCCCGACCACATTTGGCGTTTCAAACCCCAAAAAAAACAATCTTCAAGGGTACCTGTGTGGTTGAAAACGTTTGGCACTAATACAAACAGGCTGACTGTATGACTGTTGATAAATTCCTACAGCTAAGGGGGACACTAAAGAGATCTATTGCTTCACAGATGGTCAGGGAGTTACCACACCCTGTGCAACGCCCATCAGTGTTAACATGTGGGAGGTGAATTGCTTTTCCACATGGTGATGGGTAAATATATCCCTAAATTTAGAGTAGAAATATGCTAGCATGGAAGCCTTTGCCTTATACAAAGAGTTAACTTCAAGTTTAAAGTGCAGTGATGGTCTAGGACTCTTTTGAGGTCATGTCGGAGTGTTAGCTATTTCATAGCTTGTTCTCGAATTTATAAAGGAGTCTTTCCAGAAAAAAAAAAAAAAAAAAAAAGGAAAAAATTGATTTTGCACTACCTGTAAGATGTATTTTACAAATGCCTGGAAGAGGGACAGGACTACTAAGACACAGCATAATAGTATTGCATTTTTAAGATATAGTAATCCAGGGGATCACTGGGAAAAATAGGTCAAATTTTCAGACTGTATACTACTCCCCTTGGACTGCCTTACACAATGGTGATCCAACCTTGACTGGTCCTGAGGCTCTACTATGATAAGTAATTTGGGTTGTAGGATTTCAACAGGAAAGGGAGGCCCAACTAACTATATTCTGGAAGAATGTGTTCCTGTAGTTGTGACGATAAATGAAATGATCCTTTGTATCTAGAGGGTGCCCTGAGTATCCCAGGTGAAGGTACAGAGCTGAGAAAGTGGCCACAGGTACTACTTTAGGCCCTGATGCAGCAACAAACTCAAAGGTTTCAGTAGGGGTCTGGCTCAGTAAAAGGTTCAAGCCAGATGGTGCTCATTGAAGGACTGAGCCCTTAGTGACTTTCAGGCACCATATTGGAGGATAAAAGGACATCAAAAAGCCTGCTTGGACCTTTAGTTGCAAGACTGTTTAAGCTTGTTCCTCCCCCCTCCCCTTGTGTTTTAATCAATCAGTCCAAGCCAAGCCATACTGAGTGCTAGATGGATCCTTCAGGGGTGAGGTAATGGGGTTTCCCTAGTATTCCCTGTGAAATTTAGTCACCATACTATTGAGGGGGAGGGGAAGAGAAACTTTGGGAGTTTAGTGAGTTATTCTATTAAACAAACCCAAGGGATCTAAACTGCCACATTCAGACAACCCAGTGAGGAAGTCCAAATGAGCTTTTAGTTCCTTTTGTCTTTAATATAGTCCCTTGAACTGATATGACTACTCAAGTCAAAAGTTTACATTAATAGAGAGTCAAATTCTGAGGATGGAGTATCCAATCCATACTCCAGCAAACTCCCATTAACTAAATAATGAGCTCACTCTTCAAATATGGGCTAAATTTGGGTTTGGCCTACTGTTAAAATTAAAGCAGAGTAAATTTCAGAGAATATAGATAACTAGGCTTACCGAAGCTGTTTCTAAGAATACAAGCACCAGCCATAAATCTTCTCCTCAAAAGAGGAGCACAACATTAACAGAAAGCTTCCTTCCCCACACAATTTGCTTAAAATAGAACATGTCAAGAATGTTAAAGTTCCTTTATTACATTGTTTCCTGGGGCATATGCTGAGAACAGAAGCCACCAAAATGCAGTTTGTATGTCATTATTCAGTTAAATGGCTGTAAAAACAAAGGCAAACCTAAAACAACTCTGCAATAGCTTTGTGACGTGCTACGCTCTCCAAAATTACACATTTGTGGGGATGTCCCAAGAGCTAGTCAAGTCTTTGCCCACCTGCACAAGGAGGAATCAGTAAGTCAGATATTTATGTGTGGGGCAATAGATTTTTCTCCCTCCCTGGGCACATCAAGCTGAGAAGCATTGTTATAAACCTTAGTGGTACCACTGGATTTTGGTAGACAGACATTTAAACATGCCAGGGCTTAGGTCAGGGACAGGAACAATTTTCTGCAGCAGCCTGCTTGTCTTCTGGTTCTGATCCTGCACCTAACTGCAGCCAGTGGAAGCTTTGCCAGATTGGGCCTGGGCCTCAACCTCTTGTTTTTCTTCTTTTGAGGAGAGTTTCTTTTATTTGAAAAAAAAAATTTTAAAAGTGTCACCACAGCAACTTATACTGCCTGAGGAACAGAGCTGTTTTCTAAACATCGCTGTTTTAAGTATAACAAGGTGTTCCCTACTCTGTCTGGAGTATCACTTTATGAGCCACTTCAAGATGACTGCAGTTACAGAATCAAAAGTACTTTGCCTTCAAGACTCCAGTTGTTCTCTCTAGATCTAAATGAAATCACTCAGACCAAAAGTGAAGTGTGCTGGAATAAGACTGCTTCAGATACCAAGTGCTACGTAGGGCTTCGCTGTTGGTCGCTGAAATTGCCCACAAGACTGGTGGTGGGGATGACAGAGTTGGAGGTCCCCCATCTGCTGTTTGTTTTCCTATGCATACCTCCATAGGGTAAGAACTAAACTGTCTCATTTACATAAGCATTTATCTGATAAAAATTGCACTCAAATTAAGTTACTCCAAATATACTCTAGAAAAGAAAGCAAGTGCCATTTGGCCATTCACCATGTCCTCAAGCACTGAAGTTTAGACTTTGCTTGTTTTTCATTTATCAGGGACCAAACAAAATAGGATTATTCAGAGGAAAGTCATTACTAATCTTTCTGTAGGTAGCAGCATTGTTCCTTTAGTGATAAGGGGAGAAATTAAGTAATTTGATACAATAGTGTTGGGCACTAATTAGCTATGTTGACCAACTGCTTTGATAACAGGTCCTCTGAAAGGCCAAGAAAGTTTATTATATTATGGACATGGAGAAAACTCATTTTACAATAACAGTTTTACCTAACATGCTCGGAAAAAGTCTGTCATGATAGACTATGACCAGAACTGAATGATCAGATCTAGAGTAGAGTAAACTGATCTGTCTGTTTACCCTTCTGTCCATTGATGTTAAACTGATCCTAATCCAACTCACTGTTGCAACGGGAAAAGGTTTCCCATGGGAGTTTGATTACACCCTTAGGAAGGGTCAGTTGAGAATTAATACAAACAGATTTCCTCAGTCTGAATGCAAGCATTAGAACTATGGAAGATATGTAACAAAGGAGAATGATTTGGTGGCCTCCTTACCTGACTTGAGGAACACTTCCATATTTAGAAGTGATATTCAATAACCTCCAGGGAAGTGTTTGAGCTTGACAATATCTGTGTATTTGTCATAGGTTGCAATTGAGTGGATTTTCTTTGCTGCCTCATTACATCTTCTGAAGGAGAGCAAACAGTTTTCCAAGAGAGAATTGAAGTGTTTCTCAGAAGTAGAAATGAAAGTACCATTTGGGAAAATCTGGGGTAAGCTGCCATTGCTAAACAAGGACACTCCAGAGAAGTAGATCACATCATAGAATGGGCCAGCCAAATACCCCAAAAGAACCTGCTTCAATACAGGAAAAAAGCCACTGCATACGCCTTATCCCACACCAGAACCCATACAGGGTAATTAAACAGTTACAACCCATATTTGATGGGGACCACATCCTGAAAGAATATTTTTTTCTGGCCTTCAAACAATCCCCTCATCCCAACCTCCCCAGAATCAGTCAGATGCAAGCTCTCCACAAACTAAGACAAGCTCAGCATGGCACCAGACCTGCCAGAGAAGACTGAAGACATCTCCTCTGCTGTAATCAATACCCCACTCCTAAATATCTTTCAAGGTGCGTGCACTCTTCAAGCCTACCAGTATGTGGCATACCTCATCTGGTGCATCAAATGGCCTAGACAATGTGTGTGAAGCCAGACAATCACTATGCTTTTGAATGAACACACAGAAAAAGAGACTGCCTATCTCCTGTGGGTAGACACTTAAAAACAATCACTCCCTATCTGACATCTTCGAAGCAAACCTGAACACCTTCAAAAAGGTGAGCCTGGGAACTTAAATTCATAACTGATACTAAAAGGCATGGACTTGACACTAATTTTATGGCTCATTACAACCATTTGTTACACACCCTGCTGTCAAGCCAACCTCCTTTGCCCTATAACAACAAAAGTATTAGGTGCCTACTTTATTTTGAATGGCCTTCTACATGAGGAAGAAGTCTAGAGAAGGTAACCAAGTGTCACTTAAATACAAGGGGAGACCAATTAAGCATATGGGGTTAATATGCAGGAGGCCACTTAAAATGAAGGGGACACACACCTCTGCAATCACAGGACAAAAGGTTGCTAGGCAGCAAGGGGTATAACAAATTGTTGTAATGAGACGGAGGCCATGTCTACACTACAAACTTACATCAGTATATCTATGTTGCTCAGGCTTTTGGGAAAAAAAAAAAAAAAATCTACACCCCTCCCCCGAGTGACAGTTCTACCACAGAGGTGGATTAACTATGCTGATGTGAAGAGCTCTCCCATTGGTGCTGTAGTGTCTTCACGAACATGCTACAGCTACACTGGCGCAGCTGTGCATGTAGACAAACTCTGAAGAGCTCTGTGAAGCTCAAAAGCTTGCCCCTTTGAGCAGAAGTTGGTCCAATAGGAGATTTTACCTCACCCCACCCTGTGGATCTCATATTCTGGGGCCAATGCAGCTACAAAAATATGACAAAGTTCAGGCTGCCTTTCTAAAGAGGTTTTGGTTGACAACCGGAATGCAACCCTGGTCATGTGGGACTGTTAACTCACAGACTGGGATCTGCTATTAGTGAGCTGAGGAATTGATATGACTCATTCGATAATGACAAATGTTTATAAGTATAATAATTAAAGCCTATTAAATGAGTCCCCAAACCAAAAGTCCAGTATATTTTAGCTGCAAAAGCAATTATCCTCACCAATGCAGGCAAGAGGTGGTGATGGTTTCTTAGCAGCTTCCCCTGAGACCACGGATCCAGGGTCTCAGACAGCTGGGCAAAAACAGTAGGTCTTGTCAGTGTCTTGTCCAGAGTGACTCTTCACTCTTGAAGCTTGCTTGCCCTGCTTATTTCCATTGCTTCTCTTTTACATTCTTAAATTCAATGTTTTTCAAAGCATTTTGGTAATTTACATGTATAAACACAGGGATTCCTAAAATCCAATACAAGAGGGAGAGACCCATGTGTTTTACTTAGTTAAAAGGTGCTATCTACCTAGATGTTTAGTTTCAGTGTTCCACCCTTCAAACAAAGGGGTATTGGGGTTGTTGTGAATAAATTGAGCAATACCTGGGCTTTGATCCAGCCATGGGCTTTGATCATAAGGTATTTTGAAATATCTGGATCCATGGAGGTCTAGTACACCCTGCATTTAAACACATTTCTGTTTACTGCATAGATGAATTACTCTGAGAGGATAAGTTCATCAGGGAAGATGGTCCACATGAGAGACAAATAAACAGTTCTTAATGGAATACCAGACACACTTTAAGAATGGAAAGTCAGCATGGGTGTGTTGCAATGAGAAACGACCCCTTTTCAAAAGGGACTCTAGCCATCATTTCACATACTCTGCAATATGCAACTTATTAATATTTGGTAGCTTAGTTTTATACGTAGGCCCAGCCTAGCTGAAATTTCATGGTCTACAAGGACTATGCCAGAGAATCAGTTTGTTCATCAAATTGGAGAATTAGGACCCAGAGTCTTTTGTGAATGATTGTATAGCAGACATGCACATCTACTACACCAGTCCTTGCCAACTGCAGCACAAAAGTATGAATAACTTTGCAAAGTTAAGGAATCTATATTAATATGTCTTGGGGAAACCAGGAAGATTAACAAGGCCCACATCCCCATTAGTTCCCCATGAGAGGGCTTACTTGCACTAAAGTATGTGGTTATATGACCCAGATAATTTCCAAATGAATAGCTCACCTGGTGCAGAAGCCAGAGCTGCAGCCTCTCTTAGGCTTCCATGGATAGAGACCTTAGAAATAATTAGGTTTAATACATACCTGGCTACAGTTAAAAATTGTAGACCTTTTACTATTTAGGACTAGAATTGCCAGGGACGATGGATGTAAAAGTTTTGCTTGAAGTGATGAGGAAGAAAAAAAAAAAAAAAACCACAAAACAAATCGGTATTGCAATTGAAAAAACAGTAGAAAGACACTGATCCTGCCAGTTATTTTTTCAGAGGAACTGGAGACATTGCTTTTAGTAAAAATAAACTTTTAGAATAAGATACTGTGGAACTGAGAATAATGCAGTTAAAAAGTCAGAATGATTTGAAAAATGTAAAGGACAAAGCAATGAACTCCCCCACCCCATATGGTTAAGTCAAAAGACATAGGCTGTCCTTTATGCATAGTATTGCAAAATATCTGCCACACATTCTGAACAGCAGATTTGCTGTCTTCTGCAAGGAACACAACATGATTGCTGAAGCCCTGGGGCAGATGGGTTAGGCACACAAAGAAGAAAGGGAATTAGAGAGTAGCATCCCTTCTCCCTCCCCCCAACTTCCACTCCATAACCCCTGTAGTCTTTCCACAGGGAACATGGCAGCTCAGACACAGAAATACACTGCACAGCTTTTCCCAAAAAACAGAGGTGGCTGTAAATTATAGTAGACCAATCAGCTGCAGCTTAGAAGAGAAGATTTCCTGCCACTAGCCATGGGGAGGGAGGACGACAGTAGTGAGCCACAGGGGAAGTTGTCTATAGCTTGAGCTCAGAGGAGTCAGCCCTGCCATTGCTCAGGGATCTCAGGCCTCAGAGTACGTGTGCATGTCGCATTATTGCCCGTCACAGGTAGGTTATCTGGTGTTTTTAAAAGGCTTCCTCTCCACATTTATGCCCTGTAATGGATGTGGAGGGCCCTCTGCATCTAGATGAGTTTGATGCCTACTCCTTAGCTCCTCTGCCCAGACTGCCATTGTGGGTGACAGTGCTTGTAAGTGTCTGACATGGACCGACTGCCACTAAAGCCTGTACAGTGACCATCCATTTGTTATAGGTACAATTTCAGATAGCAATGGCTTGTCTACATGAGGAAGTTATGCCAGTACAAAAATATAGCAAAGAATAAAAGTATCCATATAGGGAGTTACACCAATATAACTAGTGCTTTAAACTCACACTACCCTAATCTAAGGTAACTGCCTCATGACAACAAGATCTTAGACTGCCCAGCCTGCATTGAGAACACAGTTAGCGCATTCACTTGTGCTCTTCAGCTCAGGAATGCACTTGTGCAGACCTGTGTGGAATCAGGGCCACAGGTACTAAAGAGAAGAGTGGTTTAGATTTATCAGTCAGTAGCCTAGCTGATAGCGGTTTCTCATTAGTATGAGAGATTTTCAGGTTAATGTACTTAAATACATTTTTTAAATCCTCATGCTACTGTATAATTCAGTTAGCAACAAAATGCTTTGCTTTAGAGTGCATAGGAGAAAGCATCTCAGTGACAAAACTTTCATGTAAATAAATAGAACACTTCAAAAGAAAATGCAAACATGAATGGATACCCAAATGCAACTTTAACTAGCTTTTAAAAAAAGCTTACATCTCTAGAGGGCTAGCACAATTGGCAGTAATTTATTGCTTTCAATAGCTGCATTCCCACTAACTTTTCGGGACATTATTTTGTAGGCTGTAGCTTAGCACAAATGAAAGATTTCAGCCTTGTAACAGGACCATATTTATGGCTTGTAGAGTTGTTGCATTGAGCAAATACTATGATGTACTATATTTTGGTGGAGTTGATGACTGTTTTATGATGTACCTGGCCCTGTATTCAAAGAAATTGGACTAGTAATAAAACTAGTTGCCTGTGCAGATTGTTTAGTAAAATGTTTACAGCTAAATGGTTGCTTCATAGTCCTCTATACAAGAAAATCCAGACTTTAAGGTGTTGTTTTGGTTTGCCTCACTTAATGAGCAATACATTTATATAGTACCAAGCAAACTTAAGACAAGTCCTTCATGCCTTGAAGAGTTCAGTTTTGTGTCTCTGCACTGCCCTGTGATCAGGTATAGAAATCCATAGCAGTCTGCATCAGACATTTTGCAGGAGTATTACATTTTGAGGCAGGATGGTCTTGTGATTAAGGGACAGCTACATTGAGAGACCTAATTTCTCTATACCACAGATATCACAAGTCAGTTAATTGTCCTTCCATTCTCCATCTGCAAAATGGGACTACTTCTCCTGTGCCTCATAGCAATGAGGAGGAGAAAAGTCATTAACCTGGTGAAGTACTCAGAAATTAGAGTGATGGAGACAAAGCCAGAAGACAATACACAGAGCTACAGAGAAAGAGTGATCTTGAGTTAAGACATTGGGTAGGACCCTGAAGACGTCAGTTCAGTTCCTGGCTCTGCAACAGACTTCTCTACTGTTACCCAAGTCAGTTGGTCTCTGAGGATTATCCCCATCTGTCAAATGGAGTCCTCTTCCTTTTTCCTCATACTGTTTGGGGTGTCTATTTGACTTGTAAGCTCTTTGGAACAGTGAGTTGGTCTCTGAACCATGCACAATGGGATTTTGGTCAGGGCCTTTTGGTGCTATAATACATGACACAATAAAATTGCTCTTTCTGGGCAGAGTAAGATTCTAATCCCTGTTTTGACAGCACCCAAGATTCTCAAGTGGCATTTGGTGGTATGTTTGTGTATATACAGCATGCACACGTGGCTTATTCTGGCATGAGATTTTGAGGGGAAGTCACAGGACTGTCATAGTGAAAGACTCAGGGTGATATTTTCATTCCTGCACCAACCACTTTATGATGCTCTAATAAAGTCATATAGTGTAAAGGGATCTTAAAAAGCTGGGTCCAACCAGGAGAAGATTCTAAGCACAGAAACTGGAGAAAGATAGCCATAAGAGTGCCTTGGCAGAGCCTTTTCAAACCTGAACAGATAGGGTATTTGGGACAGGACTACAAAACAGTAGTCCAGAGATTCCAGGCAGTACTGCAGCCCATAGAGCATCTTGGGGAGCCTGCCATAACTTAGGTCTCCAAGCTGTTTACGTTACTCTGGAGGCCTCTTCCGTCCCTAAAACAGCCACAGAGGCATCTTAGAGTCACTATAGCCCACCCTCCTCCTGGGCTTGGAGTTAAACTTGGTCTTCTAGAAGCTTATTTTAATAGACCCTAAGGCACAGTGTAAGAGTCTTTTTTTAACATCCCAAGCTCAGAAAAAGTATTCCCCACAAAAAAGTGTAACAGAACACCATTCTAGACAGCTGGCAACCACCATATTAACCGTTGCATTCTGTAGCATGGACAGGGTTGTCCATTCCACCTATCCCCAATCTGACAACAATGATTAAGGTTCTTCAGATGCTAGCCTTCATTTCCATTTCATTGCCACACTCTTTACCCTATGAATTCTGAAATTAGC
The DNA here is from genome assembly GCF_026122565.2 of Emydura macquarii macquarii. Classification (NCBI taxonomy): domain Eukaryota; kingdom Metazoa; phylum Chordata; order Testudines; family Chelidae; genus Emydura; species Emydura macquarii. Next base: position 22,675,878 of record NW_027132813.1, on the reverse strand, counting down.
AGTGGCACCACCACCCCTAGTGAAACATGGTATATATGTATATCTGGTCTTTTGCTAGTGGAATGGCACTTTGAATGCTAGGGAATAATCAGATATGTTACTGGACTGTAGCAGTTTGGCAAATAGCTGAGAAATGACTGGGCAGCAGAAAAGCAAGCACTAAGTCTCCTCCCTCCCCCCCCCCCCAGTGCTTAGAGAGGTGCTGGGACTCCAGCATTTTTTTTTTTTTTTTTTTTTTAAAACCAAACACATTCCTAACTGATGCAGCAAGTCTACCAATTAAGCACTGTCCCGTCCCTTCCCCCCCCCCCCCCCCCACACCACTAGAGAGAGATACAAAAAAAAATTTTTTTCGTATTCAAGGTACACATTTAGTACCTTATGTTTTTATTGTACTTCATAACTTTGCTTGATAGGGAGTAGGAGGTGAAATAAAGTCTCAAGTTGTGAATGCTCCAGAGCATTTTCAGTGTCCAAAGGTTCTGTGAAACTACCAGCCATACCCACGGTTTCCAGTAGTGATAAGCAACTCTCTCTAAAAGCCTGCCAATAAACATTTTCATGCTTAAAAAGGAGTCTTATGGGAGGGAGGGGTCAAGCAATAGTTTCTTTAGACCCAGCAGATGGTCTAAAGTCCTTTTAAAGTACAAAAATCCTGGACTATATCTGACTGTCTGGTTTTGCAAAGCCAAATAATTCACTAATGGCTTTCAGAAAATTACAGTTTAGTCCTTCGAAAACCAAAGTACTGAAGCTACCTGGTTCCAGAAAGAAAGAGTTTAAGGAAGACTTTGGGGGAAAAAATTTGAATAGGCTCATCCTTCTAAAATCCTACTCAAGGTACAAAAAGCTGCTCCATAGCAAAACTAGGGGGCATCCAGATTGCCTTTAAGCCATGCCATGTTGTAGCTGTGCTGGTCCTAGGATTAGACACAAAAGGCAGAGGAGTCAATATTTTATTCAACCAGCTTCTATTGCTGACAAAGACAAGCTTTCATCAGAAGTCAGTCCAATAAAAAGGTATCAGCTCACCCACCTTGTCTTTAATTTACATATTCCAACAGTTAAATTGGAAGCATTTAATTCCTAGTGTCCTGAATACAAAGTAATGGCAGGATCTAGCAAGACAGTGATCAAGCTCATTAACTTTGAAGTAAGTGATTTTTATTAGGAACTCTAAAAAGGAAATTTGTTTCATCATCTGTTCTGCTGATGAGTCACCTAGCCAGTGTGAATACTCCTTTCCCAATAGAGTCAGAGTAGTGTGCGCTCAGCATTGCCTAGTATCAGACCTTTAGAGACTGGCCAGCATTTTTAAAAATTTGAGGGCTTGAAGCAGAGCATATAGCCTGACTTTCAGAGGTGCTAAGCACCCACAGTGCCCAGTGGTGCTCAGTAGCTCAAACCAAAAACAGTAAGAAATGAAGCCACTTCAAAATTGGCTGCCCAAAGTCAAACGATTGAAGTGTTTTGCCAGTAACCAGAGACCCTTTCTGTATACAATCATGCACAGTTTTGTTATAGAAATAACAGCATTTGGATGTGAATTAGTACAAGTACCATCAAGAAAAAAAAAGCATTGAGGATTTCTACAGCTGCACCTGGAATATTTGAGATCAGGATTTGCTCTTCTGGTTTGAAGCGCTTGATATAACTATTGTACTAGGTTTCTAAATGAATAAAGGTCAGAGAATCCCATGTTTTTTATACCCAAAAAAACACTCTTGGGCAGGACCATTCCCAAGCCCACACGCCACTTAAATCCCACCCCGAACAGGGTAGAAGGTGTAAAAAGGTACAGAAAATTCCCAACCAGCTTTACTATGTAGAGAGCTTGGCAGAAAGTCATTTCCAGAAAGACTGAGGCCTAGTGCACACTAAAAAGTTAAGTTGACCCAGCTACATCACTCAGGAGTATTACAAAAAATTCACACCCCTGAGCAATGTAGTTAAGCCAACCTAATCCCTAGTTTAGGCAGCACTTTCTGTTCACGTCTGTTTCAGACTCTGTTCATCTCCCTGAATGGCAGTAGCTAGGTTGATTTCCCCATTGGCATAGGTAAAACCCCTCATCTGTGTAGGTAGTGTTGACAAGCTGCAGACAAGCCAGCACATTTTTTTTTTTGTGGAAAGCTATGGGGTGGATAGTGGGGGAAAAGAGAATCGAGTATTTGTGGTCCAGTTGATCCAGATTAATACATTTCAGTTGGCTGAATCAAGTCAAAATATTTTGGGTCACTGACATTCATCTGTCTGCCTGAGCTGTTAGTGTCTCAGGGGAGTTACCAATTTGCAATTCAGGTGGAAGACCAAACTTGCAAGCCTTTGAACCAAGGAATGCTGCTACATGGCTGATGATCACATGGGCACAGTAGAGTTTGATGGTGCCCCAAGAAAGCCAGTAATGAACCAACTGAATATTCATTTCAACCTTCAACTAGGATGGTGGAAGGAAGTTACATTTTTTGGAGATTTGCTGTGATGATTTTTATGCCCCATTCTCCCCATAGGCCTGGTTCCCTAGTTGGATTGCAGCCCCCCTTGTTTCCTCCCTATGGTGAGATTACTAGGATGCATTATAGGACTCCTTGACCCCAGTGTAGTGTAGGAGATGTCCAGTTAGGGACTCCAGTTCAGAGAAAACAAAGGCTAGAGGTACCCCAACTTCAACTCCAAAGAGATGCCGTAAGAAATCAGGCAGATGGCGTTTAGTATCAAATCAAGAAAAGAGGACATTTAGACATTTCCAAATGGAAGATTCTTGGAATTTTATGTGGAAGATATTTGGCTTTCCATCCCAATTCAAAACTAAAAGGTTGAAAAAATTGGAATTCCCCAGGCAACAGAAGCCGACTTTTATTAGCCCTAGTATATAGGCTTAGCCAGTCCTCTTTGGAGGGCCAGCCCTATCACCCCTTTGCACTTATTGAACTCCATTGTAACTGATTCAAGAGCACTATGTGTCCCCCTTAAATGGGACCTGAATAGAAACATTGGTGTTGTACCCTTTGAGGTATCAAGGAGGCAGTTGAGTTAATTAGCAATGAGAAAGTTTTAGGCAGTCCAGTAAGCTATTTTTCATCTCAATTACCGACACTATACTTGCTTTATGTGTGATCTCATGATGTCCTCCAGTCCTTTGTACAGTCTTCCTGTCCTGCCCAGCCTCTCCTACCTGGAAGTCTCAATGCACAAAGAAGTCACAATGCAAGCTTTTCTCCACCACTTTGTGCTTTTCTGTCTTTTATAGATCCATATAAATGGACCAATAAAGGCACAAATAGCTCATCCCCCTCTCTTCAGGAAACCTCTAGCTCTGTCCAAATCTTAGGGCAAGCACAGATTCAAGTAGTGGGTTGCACACAAACTCCACAATTTATCCATGGAGGGAATTAAGGCAGAAATACTTCTATCAGCCCTGGTTTGGCTACTCCTGCCCCTTTCTCCCCTTCTCCATCATGTCTCCAGTCTCCCACACAATCACTGAGTTTATGCCTGAAGAGCTAGATCAATGCAGCAACTGCTCCATGAGCAGCTCCCCAAATCCTCACATCTGAAAAAAATCTGTGGGTGTGCCACACAGGAAGCTCTGCTGAAGGGAGCAGGATTTCCCCAGAGGTCTTAAAATGGTGCCTCGGGCATTGTGCAGACTCACAGCACTTGGGTGACTGCCCTTTTAGTGATAAACCTGGTGTTCACAGTAGATTCATTCCATGCTTGGACCACATAGGAGATTTTGTTCACAGTACTGCATGTGTCTTTGGGTATTAGTTTCCAATTCTCAGAAAGCTTCATTTAAAGATAAATATGTTAGACTCCACCACCAGCAACTTCATGACTTGACACGCCCATTGAATCCAACTGCTATCAGCACAATAATTTTACTGATGTGACTCCAAGTAACTCCACTGAGTTCAGGGACTCTTCTGGATTTAGAACAGCAAGAGCAGCAGCATAGTTTAGAACAATGTGGTGAGCTATTTCTGATTACTAGATGAACAAAGACCTTTAGAATGGATTGTATTTAAGATTTTTAGGCTCAAACTCAAAAATAGCTCTATGTTCCCTCCTCCCCCACATGCTTTAGTGTTAGATTGTGAAGTCAAGCTGCAAAGGAACCTTTAAGACCTACCACCAAATTATCATTGTGTGTCAGGCCAGAATTTCTCCTATAGTATTTGGCTGTAATATTAGAGTAAAAAACTGACAAACAGCAAGTTCTCCCCTTTGGTTAATATTTAGGTCTCTTCGGTTAAGTTCTGCTATGTAAATCTGGAGTACCTCTATTGAAGTCAGTGGAAGAAAGTGGCTGCTTATCTATAGCAGAAGAGCAAGTGTCCTGAGGCACTTTAAAGACTAACAAATTTGGGCATAAGCTTTTGCAGGCAGAAACCCACAAAATGCTGGTCTCTTGCATTCAGCATCTGACGAGGGGGGGGTTCTGCCCATGAAAGCTCATGCCCAAATAAATTTGTTAGTCTTTAAGGTGCCACAGGACTCTTGCAGTTTTGCTAAAACAGCTACCCCTCTGAGACTGATCTACAGCATGGATCTCTATTGCATATAGAATTCCTGTTCCATGTACAACACTATCTCTACAACAAGTAGATGATGTTTTGTATATTGGAAGATGCCATAAGTAAATATTGCCCAACAGCATCTCTCTAGGTGGTACATACTGCAGGAGTAGGAGGCAAAGGAAATTAGGCAAGAGACTCCTGGGCAAATACCAGCTCATCATAGCTACAGTGTCCACGCAAAGCAAACAGAACCTTATTTTTGAAGGTCTTAAGATAAGCAATTCAGAGTGGCTGTCTTGCATATGTACAGAGTATGGATGAGAAGTTATTGGGCCAAATTCACTGAGACTGTATAATTCCATTGTAGTCACACTATTAAAAACAGATGCTTCATATTAAAATCCACATTACAGCAGCTCTGATATCTTTAAGCGTATCTTAGATATCAATAAGTGCATCTTGCTACACAAGACAGGAACAATGTTTAATGTGCCCTCTTAGAACAAGCAGTCTTTCCCTCACTTTGAGCTCTGCTCACAATGGATGTGTGCTGATTTTACTGCAAAGTGGAAGCATTACATGAGTCCATGCAGGGGATCCGGGACATTAATGTACCAAGCAGCACAGGAAGCCTCAGTACTGATGTGAGCTTTGGGAAGGGGAGTGAAGGTCATAGTGTGGTGATAACTGGCTATATCCCACCTTGGAAGGGACTGTGCAAGAGGAATAAAGGCTACTTTAGCCCCCCTAGGCAGCAGCAGGAGATGCAAAATTACTCTGCTACTGCTATGTGGCTTGAGGGGAAGAATACCTTCCCTTCTGGCTGCTCAAACGGTGAACTGGGACTAGGATGTGGTTTAAGATGCGGTTAAGAAAAGAGGTAGGTTACAGGAGTTCAGTGTGTGCCATTCTATATGGCAGAGAATCATGTCCTCTTGTTCCTTTAGAAAGCAAGAGACCAGCATAACTTGGTACTTTCAGAAAAGTGCTTGAGCATTAACTTACTTCAGCCTCAAGGGCTTTAGAAAGATTCCTCTGTAGGGATGTCCATGTCTAGTTCTCCAAGAAAGTAACCAGCAGCTGCCTCCAGTGAAGAACAGGTTCTGTTCAACTCTCTAGGAAAGGACAAGTACATTCTAGTATTTAGTTCCAGCTGCAGGAATTTCATGAAGGCAGATTATCCATAATCAAATTCTACCATGAGACTAAAGTAACACTGACTTAAGAATGCCATGTGATTTTTTTTTTTTTTTGGGAGTGACCACAGGTGAATTTCACATCCCATCTGACCTACACCTTCAGAAGACATTAATAATTCGGTGGTAGTGTCATTTATTGAGTCAACCACCAGATTTTTGTGGTGAGGTCCTCCCATTTGAGTGCTGACCAACCAGGCCCATCTTTGCTCAGGAGCACTGATGTGATCATCCCCTGACTTGACATTGCTGCATAAATTGATTCTCATTTAGAGAGAGAAGCTGGTGCTATCTTTCAAAAGACTGCTGCAAGCAGGGAGCTAGGTTCTATGGACAAAGCCAGAATTACATTGATTTTAGTTACTCAAGCTGTGTAATTAAAGAGCAAGACTGGGCCCAAAGTGTTCCCTAGAACTTGATTTTGTTTATGGGGTTTACACTTCTCCCTGAAGAACCAGGGAGGTGAGGGGGGGGGAAGAAAGGAAGAGTCCTACCTAAACATTTTTTAAAAAGTCTGCCCTGCAAGACCCTGCAGTAGGGATGTGTTGTGGTTGTCAGTTGCACCACTTTTAACCAATGTAGTTCTGTTGACTTCATTGTACCTCTGAATTACAGCACTGTAAGCAGGCAAATTGGGCTCAATTTTCACATTGATTTTGAGAGTCCATTAAGGAAGACATTTGGCCTGATTCACTATGGCCCTGCCCCCTGCTGTTGTCATTTATGTTAGTGCTGAGTGCCTGTGACACCATCAAATCAGAACATTACTTATGTCACTGCTAAAAATACTGTGCACCCACTCAGTCCTTGGTATATAGGTAGGACTCCGTGTGCAAGATGATTTTAAAAATCGCTATAAATGATACTGTCTGCAAGTTTAGCAGCTACCTTGTTCAGTACAGGCTATTACAAAAGCTATGCTGATATTTTACTTTCTTAATCTAACCTAAAAGCCATTTAGGTCTGAAAGTCTCTTTATGAGCAAACTTGGCCTCAATGCTGAGTTCTTACTGACAATTGTGGTGGGGTTTGTATATGATCTAGGCATCTATCCACTAGCAACTGATCTGACACGAGTAATTCATTTCCTAGGCCACAGAAGTCAGTCATAACTGAAAGCTGTCACCATGTAACTTACACCGGCTAGATAGAAGCCAGTAGCCTGGAAGGGAGAGACCTCTAATCCATTACCAGTCTCCTGAACAGGCCTCGGATATTAGCTGCTACATATATGCAAAGTCAGTTTGAAAACTGACATATAATTGTCTACAGAAGGTATTCCATGTGCCAGTTAGTGTGTTAAAACCCTGAGCAAGAAGTTAGGGTCCTTACTGCACTATATGTTTGGGTATACAGCTGTATGCAGCAGAGCTCCCTTTGATCTTAAGGAATAGCAGCATATGCAAGTTGCCTGAAATGCAGCACATGAGTGCTTGGACAGTTGGAAAGAATGTTCAGAGGACACCACACAGGAGATAACTTACAGCTCTATGCACTTACTTTGAAAAGTCACATCTTTAGAGATTTCTTATAAATATTACAATGAGTATTTCCATCAAAAGGCAGCCTTCCTCTCTGCCTCCAAGGAATTGCTCAGAGTTAAACAAATGCTGAAAGTTAAATTTAGTCCCACTGCTTTTAGCATAATATTTTCTTATTTAGAAGAGTGCGCTATTTTCCATAGGAAAGCCACAAGTCTGGAACAATACATAAGCATCTAAAATATTTTGAAACACGGGTCTTAGAAGAGCTCATATTTTGTTTTCTCCTTTTCAGCAGCCTGCCACCAAGAGAAGAGTAATAAATAAAATAAAAAAAAAAAAAAAAAAAAAAACTAGCCATTGCAAACAGATTTGCCAAATACAAGATGCAATACTGCCATCTACTGGAGTTTTGCTGTTGACAGCTCTGTCTTTGGCCGTATGGTTATTGGCTTCAATTTTGATCTTGCAGAAACTAATTTTAAAGGTGTGCTTGGAATCATGCGTCCTCATGCAAAAACGAACTACAGTCATACACAGTAAGTTCTGACACATGAATGCTTTTAAGTTGTTGTGATGTCAGTGCTGGTTGGGATTTTACATTCATCTTTAGACATGCATTACTAGAATTAATTCTATCAAATGCTCTTGGGAACTAGCAGCCCAAAGCCTCTCTTCTGCCAGGAATATCTGCAAGAGTGGGCCCTAGTGGAGATGGGGGCCAGGATCCTTATTGGTGATGTTTTGCCATAATGGAGTGGGCAGCCACCTTAGAGTGAGCTATGGTTTTGCCACCAAACCCCATGGATTCCCCCAGATGCATAGAGATCAAGAATTGTCTGCAAGAAGGTCCTGTGCTCTGGACACTGCCCCCCTGCCCTGGCACATGCTTTCACTGGGCCCCTCAACAAGTTGTTAAAAGGAAAGAATGCAACCTAAACACAGCACCAGTGACAGGATAACATGATTGTCTTCCTCTTTTCCTAGTTCCCATGTCATTGGTGGAAGGTTTAGCATGTGTGATTATAGACACAGCATTATTCAGAGCCTCAAGTCAATTCATTCCAGGATTAAAACATTCATTTAAGGAAAGTCAAGTCTGACTTAAGTAGCCCTGCTATTCCTGTCCTTGCTCCTTTTCTAGACTGGGCAGAATACTTGTTTTCCTCAAGCCACCTACTCCACCGCATTTAGAATACCATTTTTAGGCAATTGTGTTAGTACAGAGATGGGCTTAAATTTTGTTCCCAATCCCACAAATTCTGGATCTAGATTCCAAGTTTTGACTTGGAATCCCATCTAACTTTAGAGATCAGTGTTCCTGTTATGAAAGTCAGTGATTCATTATAGCTGAGGTTACAGCTTCCTTCTCACTCAGACTCGATGACAAAAAGACATTTTGAATATGAATTGCATTAATATACATTGTTCATCTGTACAAAATTCTCCTCTAAGTCAGTGGTGAATGTTGCCAATAAAGAAATTCCTTGACTATAAAGAAAGCAATGTGCCAGTCCTGTACAGTTCTTTATCTGTAATGGCAGCCAGCCACAATAAGATCAAATTTTGATGCTAATACAAAGAACACAACAGCTTCATAAGAGTTAGGAAGCCTACATATGGTCAAGATACAAGAGCCTACAATAGCATTGGGTCTTGATAAAAAGAGGAGAGTCAGCAACATTACAGGGAGATCTCTCTCCTTGCAGGGTGCATTTGAATAGAAGGGTTTTAAAGCAAGGGAGCCAGCTTTTGATCTAATTTTCCTGCATTAGCTCCATTGAAGTTACTCCCAATTTACACCAATGTAAGTGAGCTCAGGACCTGAGCCAGTTTGCCATATTTGAATTATTGCTTTATCAGATGCAGAGGTGCCAAGCATTGTAGATCTTCTCCAGTGCCTTTCACTTTGCACAGGTGTAAGTGAACAAAGCAAGCACAGGAGTGGTGTAAAATGCTACTGAAAGGGTAACAGTTTACACCCACTTTGGGTAGGTGCAAGTTTCTGAATAAGCCAATGGAGAATCTCATTCCCTTCTATATACTTTACACCAAATTAAGTTGGTAAATGCTGAATGCCATAGAAGCAATTTAAATACAAGCAGCTATACAACCTGTGTGAGAGGCATACAAGGGCAAACATTTTACTATCATGGGGCCAAATGAAATATTAGTTATACCACTGTTAAGCCAGAGTAACCCCTCTTGAGTGATCCTGGGTTCATGTTGCATGATTTACATTAAGGTCTTTTTATCAGAATGTTTCTGTAGTGCTTTATGAACTATGCACCTAATTTTAGGTGTAAAACAAGAGTCAGTTGACGTCTAAAGTAAAGCATGCTTATACCTATGGCATGATTCCTATTAATATACATAAATCACATTTTATCTGTATTTTCAAGACAGCAAGCAAGATTAGCTACCAAGCAAGGTTTTGGTACATACATTAGCCTTTAATTTCCATTGTTTTAGAGAAAAGTCTTATCAAAAGTGTTAAAGAACATTTATTCAGTTAACTGCATGAGATTATACATCAAGCCAACATTTTGTACTAAAATGAAACCTTTATGTAAATACAACTCAATGTTCAATAAGATTGCATAGAAGGAAGCTGAAGTTAATCAATAAAGCAACACATGCAAAATCCATTCCTCTCAGTCAGTCAATAATGCTATTAAGCTATAACTCGATCTTGACTCACTAATCAACTTGATTAGCTCACAGAAGCAGGTTCTTTACTACCATTGCAAAAGGCATTAGGGTACATATACTGGAGTAAGAAACTCTCCATTTTTGTCATTTAGAATCACTGAGGGACTAGATTTGACTATGCAAGAAACAGGTGCAACTTTTACCTGTCACTTACAAGACAAATGTCTTGTGCAAGCTCAGCTGCAGGTACTGATGCTTGAGGCAGTGTAATTAGATGTGGTTATTCTTAAACCATGGAAAGGTTTTAGAGAATGCACTGCCAGCATGTAAACAGAAGACCAAGTTTTCTGCTTTTTGAGTGGGGTCAACTCTATTGACAATGGTATTTTCCCTATTTACATAGCAATAAATTAATGCCATTTAAAATGCTGTTACTAGGCATACAGCAGAATTTATGGCCAACACGCAGCTGAAGAACTGAATGCAACTGTGCTTCCCAACTTGCAGCCTACTGACATTTAAATTTGGAAAAAGAACATCTCAAAGGCAAATGTAACTGATGTGAATGAAGTCAACTAATTACTACAAAGTCTTATGAAACTGAAGCAACAAGTACAAGTCAGATGTTGCTTGTTTTATTTCAGTCTCATCCAAACCACAATGTTATTGGAAAGTCTTGGCCTACATTACTTTCCATATAAACCTTTGAACTATGACTTTCTTGTATTATTCAGCATCTACATATTCAGTATTTTGCAGGCATGCACATGTGCACATTAAATTTAGAGAGGAAACCAAGCAGGTTTTTAAGATATTCCATTGGAAGCCAACATCCTTAGTTTTGAGAAATCAAGGAACAATGACTTTAAGTGTTACAGTATGCAAGGAAACCACATTGTAGGCAAGACCGTATGATGGGATTATAAACCCTGATTGTTTGCCTAAGTAGTAAATCAGCTATTGCAAAGTTACAAAGAGTAGCTGGCAAATATTGTGCACAAGAGATTTGCCATGCCTTCATCTTTCCTTGTGGTGCTCAAAAGAAAAGGCCTGCTGTGGGCTCTACTTTTTTAAAAAAAAAGTATTTGAACACCTTTACTTGGGCCATCTTATCTAAAATTAAGGAGTACATTCCTGCTCAGTGAAGACCCAAGCCAAGTAGGGAGGTTACCATTGTGAGATAATGGTCAGATTCTGCCAAACTTCAATTGTGCTTATTGGTACCTTACTCCCTGAATAATCCTTATTTCTAAAAAAAAAAAAGAGTTACCACACAGCATGAGTAAGGGCATCAGAATGTGCCCTTTTGGAGTAATGCATGCTCCACTTTTCAGTCAAGCACTAGTTCTGGGGTGCCTTAGTTCCCATTTCCCCTCCAGACAAAGACATTTCCTATATTTATCACTTCAGGGTATTTTGAATCAGTAACTAGGTCTCTGCATTAGGAAGCTATGCAACCACTTCTTGCCTTTAGTGTCATCAGCCAAGATCAAACTACTAGGTGACACATTGAAAGCAGAGGGGACTTTTTTTAAAAAAAAAAAAACCAAAAAAAAACCTATATTTTCGCCTGGTCTGATGCATCAGTCTCCTTGCCAATTGTTCAGCTGTATTCTAGAAAAAACACTGGCCTGTATGTATCCCAACCCAGCTGTGGTGATCCCAACCCAGTACAAGATCCCATACTTAGATGCCTGCTAAAGATAGGAGTAATTTGTGCACTGTGTAGTATTGGTTGTCAGGGCACATATGTATTTAAAGGGGCAAACCATGGCTTAGAAATGCAGCTAGATGCCTTGTGAGATTTTTCCAAAAGCACCTAAGCAGAATAGACAAAGTCACTGAGAAAAGTTTCACCCTTTGCCACAAGCCATGTTAATGAGCTCATTCCTGATCCTATTGAAATCAATGGCGCAAAAAAAAAAAAAACCCACCACACAGAACTTGTTCCTATTTAGATCAGACACTTAGGTATTTTAATGTATTTGATTTAAAGGTTATGAAAGGTAGTTACGGTAAATTAAACATAAAAATGGTTATAAAAGTGGTGCAAGAGCCAAGATGTTTCAGGATTGATTAGGCTACACATTAAGGAACAATACAAATTGATGCTAAGTGCTATCAAATCAAGTTCGCTTATCACTCACTGGAGTAGTTTTTAAAATGCGTTTTGCATTGGTGTAGCTCACTACATAACATGCACAATATTTTATGAACCATAGGCCAGGTATTCAGGCACCTAAAGGTACAGCTGGACAGTTATGTAAATTCCATTGGATGCCTAGATGAGGTAGGTACTTCTGAAAATCCCAGACACCCCAATATGCTTGGGGAAAAAATATGGCCACTGGTCTCAATCCTGATATTTCAGAGGTATTGAGCAAGTCCATTTCCATCACCAGTTTCAGTTGGAGTTTGAGATCTCAGAAGGTATGAAAAATAAAACTGTATATTGACAATCAGTGCAACTTTTAAAAGTTTGATTGCATCACTTAGGGCCAGTCAGTGGCAGAATTGGCTTCTGGATTTTTGTTCTCAAGTTCTATTCTCAGTCCCTGTCTACGTTAAAGAAATTCATACTACTGTAGCATTAGGAGGCTGCACCAGTGCAGCTATATCAATGTAGATGCTCTACACTGGCACAAGTCCTGGATCACCCCAGTGCAGTTACAGCAGTGTTACATGGTTATGAATTTCTTTAATTTAGAGGGGTTCCAAGACTAGACCTTGGCGCCTGGATTTTGTTCCAAACTCCACCACTGATTTACTACAGAGTTCCACCCATAAACACTGCCTTAATGTAGACAGGGCCTCCATTTCTACGGTGTAGATCTTAACTAATTTCAAGTTAGTCCAGAGTAAACAGAATTTGGCCACATTTTTTCATGTAATAATGGTATTCTTTTCTCACTTGCTGGTTTTACACCAATACAATTGCAGTCTACTACAGATTATACAGATGTAAACCAGAAGAGAGCTATGCCTGCTATTTCTATGTATAATGCTTAAATGGGAGACAGAATTGTGCTGTACATTTACCATGTTCCATAGCCTACTTCAGCTTTTTGACATTCTACTTTTGCTAAGTGTCTCATTTTAAAATGTTCTGCAAGTTGCATATTGAACAGGCAACTGGGTTCTAGTTATATAAAGGTCTTCCACTGGATCAGAGCATACAGAATATTTTTAATCTTTCAATAGTCTTTGTAAATCCAATTTTGCAGTAAAACACTCAAGATTAATGCTGAGTAAGACCAAAAGTTGGTTAACTCATTAATAGAGCCTCACCTGCAATATGCAGGACTGGCTCAACTTTGTCCCCAAACCCAACATCCCCATAAGGATTTATTACAGATCTTGTGACTATACCCTGCCCCTCTTCTCAGATTTACCTTGTCGTCCACTTTGGTTTGCTTTGCTCTGAGGCTGTTCCAAGGCTTCCAGTTTCTAGGCTGCACTGAGACTTCTTGAAGCCAAAAGCCTTTTTGCACCTCAAAAGCAGAGCTAAGGCACCATGAGTGACAGGATGAAGCAAGCAGAAAAGCCAACAAATGATTGCCCTGTACTCAGCACATATCCCTTTCCCTCCTAGACCTTTGTGCGCAATTCGGCAGCCCTTCCCAGCACCAGCCTTAGCATTTGCAGCAATGGACACTGCTGCACAGATATAGGTGACCACTCATGATCCAAGATAGAGGGAAGGGGAAGACCCTCTCAGTCTCCACACTCTAGGAATAGCGGGGCCTCTGTCCAGGTTGCTATTTCAACTCTTGTCCCTCAGAAGAGAAGTCTACAGGCTGATGACCCAGACTGTGTTCAGCAGTCACAATCTCAAGTTTCTGTAGGTGAGCAGTTGGCTCTTAGCATTATATTACCCTGGCCAAAATGTATGCTCAAACACCATAGTCCAGCCCACTTCATATTTCTATGAGTCAGTCTTTTTAAAGCTACTATGCTTTCTTTGTCTCCTTCCCCTTTCACTCCTTTTCCCCCTCTTTTTTGGTGCATCTTTTCATTGTCTGTTTCTTCTCTTCCACCATCACCAGACTATTCCTACCTTTCCTTATTAATTCCTCTCATCTACTTATACCTCCTGCAGTGTCCCTTTACTCATCTCAGTTTTCACCCAGTCACCTATCCCTCCATTAGATGCTTTCTAGCCCCCTGGGAAATGTACTCTGCCACCTCACACTCACTCTTCCCTCCCTGCCCTTATCCCCCCCATGGATAATGGTGTAGTCATGCTGGAGCACCACTAGCAAGCAAACTCCAGAAGTTTGCCTGCACTTCCACATTCTGTTCCTGGTAGCAGCACATGGGCTTTTCCTCTTCCTTCCCAGTTGACTTTTTAGTCAAACTATGCTGTGGAACTAAGAAGTATGGAGAGCAGCTTGGCCCTTTGACAGCACAGTTTAGGGGAGCTTCTGCTAATGCTAACTGTTCTGTACCCAATCTGCGGACAGAATGCAGTCCACCAGCACTGAAGTCACAAAAACCGCTATGAAATCATTTAGTACTCATTTAGATTCCATCCACATCACTCACTTCAAGTAACACCAAATGATACATGTAACTTCAGAGAGATCAGCAGGAGGGGGATGGCACACACAAACCTAGCCGTCCCTCTAATTATTAACTTGGCCTTTTATCTAGCCACTGGAATGCATGCCTATTGTTTTCTGCTGCGTGGAACAAACAAAATAAGTGTTTGGCAAGTGACTTTTTAGGAAGTTTGGAACCACTGTTTCCTCCCCCTGCTTCCCGCTCCCCCCTGCCCTTTGCTTTGAAATGTTTGTGTGTGATCATAGCTCCATCTGTTGGAAGACTATATAAAGCCTAGTCTGAATGGAAGTAATGGCTTATATTATGATTAACCACTAGCAAAGATACTTGTGCATAAAGTGTTCATTACACTACAGGATACTCTAGCTTCAGGTCAGCCAAAGGGTCACAGCCAGTTTAATTACAAATGTAAAAAGTTAACCCACATTCCCTTCACAATGCCTATTATTGCTAGAAGTGATTAAATTAAAAGAAATGTAATCACAAGACAATAAAAACCTGTTTGAAGCTAAGCACTCCAAGGTGTTTGCAACCCAAACATTTCCACCTTGTACAAATGGTGGAGAAACAGGAGACTGACTAGGAACAAGACCACCAACAGCCTGTTCTGCAAACACTTGAGTAAAGAAACTATTCCCTCCCTTTACTTCTCTTCTGCCATTTCATGCCTTCCACCTCAGTGGGACTATTTGGACAAGTCACTCACAGATTAAACACTCCCAAACCTACAAACCAGTTAGTCCCACTTGGGTCTTCAATAAATAAAAGACTTGATGTCTAGGTCTTGCTGGGGCTGCTACACCTGGTGAATTTCATTCATGTACATTACTGTTTACTAGACAAGTTGTCATTCCCAAGATTAATGCAGGCCAGCAGAGGCAGTCTAGGGTATCAAATTTTCAAAGTTCATTTTAAAATAGAAGTACTGATCACTTAACTGCCTTGTTTATTTCTGTGCTCAAAATATTGCATCAGCATACTGGATTACATATTGTTAATCTCAAACATTCAAAAAAGTATGATTTAAGCCTCCCCAAAGTAGAGACTAATTTTAAGACATTACTTTGTTTCTTACCTGCTTTTGATATTCTCTTTAAGGGGGTGGGGGGGAACCCAGCTCTTCCAGTTTGTGGGGAGAGTCTCAGGGTCAAAAATTCAACCTTAGATACACACTGGAGATGCAGTTCCTCCATCCACAACTTGTAGAGGATTCTGCTTATTTACCCATCCCCTGGGGAGTTGCCTTCCATCCTTCCCCATTTGCCCTCCCTAGCTAGACAGGAGAGGCAATAAGTGTTACTAACTACTGCAAGAGTTAGGATAAGTAACAAGAGTTGATGTTTTTCCTTAAAGTCTTGAAGTCATCCTAAACTCTGAAGGCTAGATCTCAGCTTTTGTTTTTTGAAAAGCTTTCTAGCCCTCATGGTTCTGGAGAGGAGCCTTCAGAGTTTACTCTTTCCAGCTAAAAAGGCAGAAGTCAAATTGGTAGAACTCCAAATATATTATTTTTATCTCAATTTTAGAACCTGACTCATGACTGAGCATTTAGACAGGTGTCCAGTAGGGCCAACTGCCTCATTTTCCCTCCACATGCTCCCAGTCACCTGTCCCCACATTTCCCTCCCTTTGCATTCTCCCAGCTATACAATATTGACCTGAACCCTTCTTCCGACCCTAGGTCTGCACCCTACCCTCTTATGTTCTTCTAACTTTGTAGTTTCCCCTGCACATGCCCCCCAGTTCTTTTTAGCACCTCCATCTATTCCTTCCTCTGTTGACCAAAGGGACCATCATCTTCCCTGAGGGCAGTATGGCTTCATCCCCGTAGTTTCTTATTGGCAGTAATGAAAGATGACCATTTTGGACAATGACAAGGTGTCACAAAACTCAACGTAGAGGTTTATGAAAACCCCTTAGCAGCTAGTTAGGCAGAGTCTCAAAGCAATTGGAAGAACCAGCAACATGAATGATGTCTTCAGAAAACAAACTGTAGACTCTCAACATCTCTGCTATTTGCTGCGTCAGTTAGAAGTAGCGTGACAATTACATACAGAATATCAGGTTTAATTATATAACATTTTCTTGCCCTTGTGACTGCAGGTCAAATATTGACCAAGTGCCCTTAAAGGCTCAAAACCCAGAAGACAAATAAGTCACGCAGAGTTTGTTTAGTCTCTGGATTTTTGGACCCTGACCCATGATTTGAATACTTGGAACAGGTCATACTGTCATTTAAACTGATTCAGTCTGCTTCTGCCAACTACTCAAAGCCTTACATCAGGTCAGCTTTGACAACAGTGCCATTCTTCACCACAGCAGAATTCTAGATGTGGTTACATTTTAAAAAAAAGTTACTGATGAAGGCATACAAGAGATCAAAGCCTCCCCAACAAACCTGCTCTAGAAAGATCTCATACAACTGTGCTGAATGCATTGCCATTGCTTTGTAAGTTAGATAGTTACTGTTTTTTTAAAGTTTCCATTAAAGCAAATATGGGTTTTGGAGAAGGATGCTATGACAGTTAGGTAGACGAACTTACTGGAGTAGTAGCTGGGGTTCTCACACAAGGTCTCTAGTATGGATATTTGGCAAAGTCCAGATCTGCGAGAATACACTGCAATAGTCCAACTTATGTAGAGCTACTCCTGACCACCACACAAGAGAAAGCGCTTATGCAATATATGTACAGCCACATTACCCCATTTGAGTGCTTGATACTGCTTCACTGAAAATCAGGGTATTTATTGCAACAGGAACTACAGATGCTCAGCTTCTCTGAAAAAAGTCAGATCAGTTTTACTGGTGTCTAAATCTATATTTAAGGCTTGTCTGCCCATACAGCGGCACAGCTGCACCATTGTAACACTTTAGTGAAGACACTATTATGCTGACATGAGAGCTTCTCCCAACCCAGCCTTAGGCACCTAACATTTCAGACACTTCAGTGTGAAGATTTTAGATAGCTTTTTTTAAATTAATTTAGGTTTGTTCATGCAACTCCATCGCTAGACAAGTTGAATATAACTTCTTAAACATGATACCTTTCAGCGGATGACCCCAGGATCTTTTGGAACAATTAGTTAGACTCTAAGCTCTTGGGATAGGGACCATCTTTTTGTTCTGGATCTGCAGAGCACGTAGCACAAAGGAACTCTAGTCCGTGAGTGGGGCTCCTAGGCCCTACAGTAATAAAAATATTAATGAAGCAGTCCGCCAAACATTCAAGATGTTAGGCTGCCTGCATGTAAGAGCTTAATCCAATTTATCCTCTTATACACATGAGGAAATAGAGCCATAGAGAAGTTCTCAAGGTCATGAAAATAACCTAATGATGTAGCCAGGAATAGAATCCATTCCTGACAGCCACTCCCAGGCACTAATCTGTCAAGCACATTCCTGCTGTATTGTTTTCTATCTTGTGAATATTTGAGCTCAAATATTCACTACACCTGCAATAGGCCAGCCATTTCCAAACTACAAAGCCTTAGAACTACTGAAGTTCTCAAAGCCTACAAAGAGATTCACGTTTGCGTTAGAAAGAGTTACAAGTAACCATATAGAAGAACTATTTTTCAGGCATGCCCAAGTGACTGAAGGAGCACAAAGCCTCACTCAATGAGACTTGTGCACCCCCACCCCATTTTATTTTCTCTGTTTGTCACCAGACTTTTTCCCCTGAGGGGAGAAAGTGTACCATTCCCGGAACTACTGCAATACCAGGTTGATGCATGGAGTGGGTAGAGCAAGCCCCCATTCCATCTCCCTGCTCTAAAAATCCATTTAATATAAAGTTCTCAGAGAACATATCAGATATTAAACTGATAACAGTCAAAGCACTTTGGCCAGTCCTATCAATCATTTAAAGTGATTCACAACTTAAAACTGAGCTATTACTGGCTACTTTCATGCATTAAAAAGGTCAAGGATAAGAGACTTAGTAGAGTCTAAGACAGGTAAGCTATCAAACTGTTTGCAAAAAGGAAAAAATAGAAGTCTCTTGTGATCTGCCTTTTCAAAGTACCTTGATCACTGCCAGTGTCATTTATCTAGCAACAATGACCTCAGAAATTAATAGACATCATACACTTTAATAAAAAAGATAGGTGACAATGTACTTTGTCATTTCCTCTTCCTTTCAACTAGAGAGGTTAACTTGAACATGAATTCTTGTTTTAATGTTCCTTAGAAAGAGACTCTGGCACATATGCAAGACTTACCATCTATTTTTCAGTGGGAGAAGTATGGTAGGGATAATACTATCCTTTAAATCAAGTCATACACTGAAAAAACTTGGAGCTGAGCTTTACTTTATCAAAGCAAATGGCACTGACACCTGTGTGTCAACAGAAATAGTAATTAGCATAGATATAAATAGAATACAACTTTGGTTTGTTCACAGTCTCGAAGCTAACCAGACAAAGAGGGCTGCATACTCACACCCTTCCTAAGAATTGTTCAACTGCCACAGTAGTGCGTACTGCCAACATGCCTCCCAAGGACTTCAGCTACAACATGGCCTGGCACAGATGGATAGCACAGATGGATGCTATCCAGTCCCAACACCCTATCCACACTAGTGATTTAGCAACAGGATAAGGGTTTGCACCAGTACAACTGTACTAGTGCTATTTTTAAAAGAACAGTAAACAAAGCCTGGTCTGCCCTTAAAATTGATGTCAACACAGTTACAGCAGTCCCAGGTGTGAAAAAGCCATATTCCGGAGCACAATAGCTATGCTGACCTAATCTAGACACAGCTAGCTGCCATCACTGAGGAAGGGGGCATTCCTACAGCAACAGGAAAACCCCTTCTGTCACTGTAAACTGAGTCTGCAGTATGAGGTTATGTCAGCATAACTATAGCACTATAGCTAGACCACTGCATTTCCATAAAGTAGGTATGGTTTGACTCTCATATTTAACTTAAGCCCCACTGTTCCTGCTCTCTCACTTACCTCATTCTGAAACACACCTTTTTCCATCATGTGCTATTGAAAACAGATCACCATCCCCTTTGCTACCTCACAACAAACCCCAAACCACTCCTTACCTTAATTAGTCTTCAAGGAAGTAGTACAGCATTTAACTGACCATAAACTCCTACAAGCAAAAAGAAGCCTACATTGCTACCTAACCCAAAAAGCACTTGGTGGTAGTAATAACAGTAGAAAAAGGAAAAACTGACAACACTCTACCCTGTGTCTGCTTCTCTGCTATTTATACTTTTGAAACCCAGCTGACCCATAGACTGGTTTCTTTGCTACCTTGCACCTCATCTAGTCATTTACACCTGATCAAAATGAGTGTAAACGGCTATCACTCTGCTCAGGTGCAAATGACTACACAAGGAAAAAAGCAATGGCCAGGCAGGATTTTAAACAGCCCTGCTGATAACAGACTATAGTCACAATCTATTCAAATTATTAATGTAAATCTATAGTAATTTCATTCACTTTATTTGTGAGTATACATTTATTATATTAATGTGGATTAATGACCTATTGTACCTCCACTGTAAATCACCAGTAATTGCCATGATTTAGCATTATTTTCATTATAAGATTCCCCTATCCTGCAAATATGTATACATGTGCCTGAGTAGTCCTACTACCATGTTAACTCTGCATAAGTTTTGCATGATCAAGGCCTTCGGTTTCACCCATAAAGTCACTTCTGCCACAAGAATGGCATGATACAACAATGATGAATAGCTTTGTTCAGATGCAAAACAAAGATAATTTCAGCAATTCAAAAACAGACTAATTCTTTTTCCCCCACCGCCATTTAAATTCAGAGAAGAAAACCAAGGTACTCACTTGGACAAAGAGGAAGTTCAACTAGGCACTTGTGCAAAGTATACACTATTGTAGAAGGAAATCCTTGCTATCCTGTATTCTGTTGTGCAGCAGAAGTGTGTATGACAGAAAAGGTAGTAATCAGAGAAAGGTCTGAATCAAAAAACTTGGATCCAAACATCCCTGTATTTTGGGTAAATTCAGAATCAGATGAGTATTTCATAGCTGTCCCCCGTCTCTAGTAGGCCAGACCAAAATCCCAGATATGCAACCTTCAAACGCTGGAAACGTCTAGCTCCTGATAGACCCTATCACATAACATCGAACAGGGAAATGGGGAGGGCATTTCATAAAAGGAGATTGTAAAGTAGTTTAGTCCCAATTTGTATGTTTCATAAAACCTAGGCTCAGTTCTTGCTCCCATTGATGCCAACAGGAGTATTGCCATTGACTTCAACTAGAACAATGATTTTATGTTTTCAATTTTTTTTTTTTTAACTTTGGATTTAAACTGCAGACTCAGGTATTGTGGCATGGGGCTACTTCATGGACAAAGATAAGGTGGCACTGAAGACAAACAAAGGGCTATTGACATATTAATTTTTATTTGTTCATTATATTATGTAAGCATCCATAATCCAGTCACCACCATCTCAAATTTTATCAAGCATTTTTCTATTTCCCTATTTTATATGGCACTAAGAGCACAGACCTCTGAAGTCACTACAAGCAGCCAAGTCACTACAAGCAGCCTACAATTATTTATTTTTACTTTTTGTATATTAGCTTTTTTTAAAATGTCAACATAATCCACAATTATGTGGAGAATAATCATGATTGAATCCAGACTTTAATAGCCCGTTCTTGTATTGTCAGATTGCATAATACACAGCTAATTCAGAAGGAGGGAAAAGACAACTATCAGTTTGCAGCCTCAGAGACCACATCTTTATTTTACAAATTAAACAATAATCCATGTTTTACATATATTATAATGTATACATTAAATATATGATTTTTTTAAATGGTTTCCCACAAAGATGTTATATGCAACTGTTCCAAAGACAATGTATGAATTACATCATCCCAAAAACTAGTTTGGGGGTGATGGACTAGAGGAGCCTCGTGGTTAAAGCTAACACACATCAATAAAGGCTGAAATATACAGATACATACAAAAATCGCATGTATGTATATCTCTATGCACACACACCCACTTTTCTTTATATTATACATATGTCTCTGTCCATACACACATAAAATAGCATGCAGTTATATAAATAGATCCAGAGAGAAGTTTAATCATACAGTACATTTATATTTCTTTATTATATAATGCAGTGTATCGATCAGTGCTATGATGCAGTGTTACTACACACACGGATAAAATGGCTGCACAACTGAGCCGTGGCCTGGCTCCGCAGTGATTCCTAGTGCAAGCAGCAGACGAAAGCTGCAAACGCTCAACCCCAAACACCAAAAACGTGCGGTGCGTGTCCCAAAAAGAACATGTGCTCCAGGTGAGGCTCGAACTCACAACCTCGGCATCGCTCTGCTCTGTACTGCTGTATAAGTACCGCGCGCTAACCGATTGCGCCACTGGAGCCCTGACACCATGTCTTCCCGAACGCTTTATCAATGGTGCACCCGGGGGCGGGGAGTGGCGCCAACTGTTTGTTCTGATCTCTGGACTGCCGCGCGGTCACTGGCGGGGGAGGGTGCGCGGAGAGGCAGGACTGACCCTCCGCCCCCCCCCCCCCCCGCACTGTGCGAGCGGGGACCCGGGGAGCGGAGCTGCCGGCGGAGCCAAGCATTGGGGCTGATGCAGCACGGTGCCGGCTGCGGGGCGCTGCAAGGGGGCGGTGCTGCACGGTGCCCGCCGCTTCCCTTTGCGCGCAGGGTGCGGGCACCCGGGGAGCTCCTCAGCCCGCCGCAGCGCCCTGGCCCAGCTCGCGTGCAGCGAGGGGGTCTGACCGGCGGCTGAGCAGCGGGCCCACTGTGACGTCATAGTCGCTCCCCTGGAGAACGGGGGGACTAGCGGGACGCGGGTCCCGCGCGTGGCCCGGCTCTCCCGGGCAGCTCGCTGGGCTCTGACCCGCCCCGCTTCGCTCTCAGCTCTGTTATCTCCCCGCCTGAAACGCTCCCCGCCGGGAGGCTGCCGCTCAGCCCCTTCACTTCCGCTGCTGGCTACTTGTGTCAGGGCCTTGTGAGTTAGGAATTACTTCTGAGGCGGAGCGTCACCACTCCTGGGCCATGTCCGATCTGAGCCATCGCTTTGGGGCCTGGTTTAGGGTTGGTTGGTTTATATATGTGTGTGTGTGTCTGTGTGTTGGTTGGGGGGGTGTGCGTTGGGGTTGGTTGGTTGGTTTTTTAACTTTATTGTCTCTTTGCACAATCTCATAACAGCATAGGGGAGTAAGCACCTGCCACCGCTCCCATTGACTTGAATAGAGACGAATGGGGCTCTGAAGGGAGAATGTCTTTGCTACATATACAAATACAATATTTCATTGCTGGTTTAAGATTTATTGGCCCAACATTTGGGCTGCATTGAAGTGGCCTATGTATTTGGACATGCTCCTCCTTAATCCTGAATTTAGTTTTTCTTACCAGAACAAATGATGAAACAGACCAAATTAGCAACACAGTCCAGAGCAACCTTGTTTTTTAAAAAAACAACAACCTCAAACCAAAGACAGTGGTTCTCTCTTGCTTCACTCTGGCTATTACAGTCCTGAAAGCATACACTACACACTTGAATTAGAAGAATCTTGTAGTCTGAGACACTCAGAGCAGGTTAATGTTTATTTTTAGTGAATTCAGTGCTAATGAGATTTGTAAGATATACAGGTACAGCAACAATGCAAGTTTGTCCATATCTCACAGGTTCATCTACACCAAGAATTTGAGGAAATTCTCCCATTATTGCTCTGTCACTAGTATGAAGCAGCCTTTGGCATTTTTATCACTGTGTAATGTCATCAGACCTGCTGAGAGACTCTGGCTCATCTATACCAGCACTTCTACCATTGTTTGACTGCCAAAGCTACACTAGCACTAGAGCAATGATGTGAGAATGTCTGTGTGGACAAAGTCACAGAGGGCAGAAGGTAATCCAGTCTTCTTGTCCATTGGATTATTGATCACTCTGCAAAGAGTCATTTATGAAGAAGTCATCTGTCCATTGCTACCAATGGAACCTTCCAACTCCCAAAAGGCAGCTTTAATTTAATGCTTTTCTTGTCTGTGCAGTGAGGAAAGGGAGAAGAAGAGAAGGATATGATTCACTAGTTCATAATGCCCATTTACACCCCTTGCCGCTTCATGTTCCTTTTCTGTCCCGCATAAACCTTTGTGTGAGCAGAAATAATGGAGATAATTCACCTTTTTTGGAAAAAAAAAAGAAAAGAAAAGAAAAGAAAGAAAATATTTTCAAATAACTTCCAAGACAGACTTTCAGAGTTGTATAAAATAAGAAAATGTTTAAGGCCCAATCCTGTTCACATTCGAGTCAATGACAAACTTCCCATTGTTGTTTGCAGTGTTGCTGTAGCCGTGTTGGTCCCAGGATATGAGAGAGACAAGGTGGGTGAGGTAATACCTGTTATTGCACCAAATTGGTGAAAGAGACTAGCTTTTGAGCTACCCAGAGCATTCCTTGACTACAGTGGGAACTGGAGCAGGCTCTTATTGGCCGCCAGAATACATGCCAATAGTTTAAAGCCCTTAGAGCTAAAATCTACCCACTGTTACACCTGTGCTACTCCAGCCATCCTTAGTCTTTGAGAAAGCAGGTGATAGATACAAGATACAAGAAAGAATACCAAAAAACCCCCAAACAAATAAAATACCCCAAGCAGAGTTTTTACCCCCAAAACAGCCAGAAATGCTATGAAGTCCATTAGGTATTTCACTGCTGCCATTGATTTTACATGGCAGGCACTCAGATATGACAGTGATGGGTGGCAGAATAAAATCCTAAAATAGATAACTGTATTTCCTTCTGAGCATCTCCTGTCGGCTGAGACTAAGGGCAGGTCTACACTTAAAACACTGCAGCGGCACTGTTGTGCAATGAAGATATTATGATGCTGACAGGAGTATTACCAGACTTGCCCGTTACCTTGAGGTATGCTCCTTTATTAGGGTAACCTTCCTGGAAAAAGGGGGGCGGGTGATTCTATTAATGTACTGCTTGTGTTACTTGTGAGTTCATATGGTTACAAGTCCCCTCCCAATGGAGTTATCCTGCAGGACCTAAGGTGTTCAGGGCTGGGTTCCTCCAGCCCCAGATTCAAATAAACCCCCCACAGATACACACACACACTCCAGATTAACCGAGTGCAGCTGAGTGGACCGGGCTATCAGCACTCAGCTGACCCCTTATATGTCCCTGAACTCAGCAGGCTGGGTGACACAGCACTTTCAGTGGCCATCCTTATATGCCCCTTTGCACTGCACCAGAATAGAGCACACTTTTGAGCAGGCTGGGTACAAACAGCACTTTCAGCTGAGCCCCTTATTTGCCCCTGGACTCAATCAGGCTAGGTCAAACAGCACCTTCAGCTGCCCCCCTTATTTGCCCCTGGACTCCATAGGCTAGGCGGAGCAGCACTTCTCAGCTGCCTCCCCCTCACTCTATAATTATTCTAGCAGTAACCCCCTTGATGAGGAAACCCCATAGGATTTTTGGGCACTCCAGGGATCTTTGGCTTAGGTAAAAGAAACGTTGCTGCAGAGCAAGATAGGGAAGTCAAGAACACAAAGGAGTAAATGCAGTTTGGAGAGACAGAGTGGCAACCAGCTTGATTATAAGAGTTAGTTTATTGCCGGGTATATAAAACTTATGATACTAATAGTAATACCATACAAGGAGAGAAAAACAATCACATGCTTACAATACTACACAATTGCAGTTGGCGTATTGGAGAAAGCTAACTCAGGTTTGATTACGAAAGTAGAAAGTTATACCTGGACAGAGAGAGAGAGTGTTGGGGGAAAAAGAGGGGGGGGGGGGTCTCACCACTCCGTGCAGCTCAAAGGTTCCCAGGAGACAGGCTGTTCAGCTTAGGGTCTGGAGTGCTTGAGACAGGCAGAGCCCCAATCACGATCAGTCAGGAAAAGGGGGAAGTTCCAGTGTAATTGATGCAGAATTTGGATCCAGGCATCAGAACAGGGGTTTGAACTTGGGTAGGGGTTTTTGTAGACCACCATGTTTGTTTATGGGTAAACAATGTCTCAAGGAAGTATCCCAGAGTGGTTTTTTTTATGCTGGACAATAGGAGCTGATCATTCCTGGCTATGGGCAGTGTTCCTTGAGGGAGCTCGCAGTGCAATCAGACAGATTCAATGTTTTGCATATCAATAACTAGAATTGTCTGATAACTGCGGAGTTGGATGTGTGCAGGTGTGGATTCATTTACATCAGGTGCAGAGATCTCCCATCATGCAGTGCGTCCCTGCTTTGCCAATCCCAGAGTTCAGTGTGGTTCCTGCTTTGGAGCTTGGTTCTCCATTCACTAGGCTAATTCTTGTTCCATCTTCGATGTAGATGAAGCTTCTGTTCTCCATTCGATGTGCTAATTGAGATGCCTCCTTTTTACATCTTTGATGTAGATGAGGCTAGGGGCATTGTCTTCCACTGCCTTTTCATATTGAGATGCCTTTGGTTTCTGGTTCAAGCAGACACTAGGGGGGGAAGATTCAGGTGAGCCAGAGAGAGTAGGGGTTTTGTGCCTTGGTTCCACAAGGACACAGAGCTGCCAGGTAACAGGAGAGCTTCCCCGTTGCTGTAGTTAATCCACCTTTGCGAGAGGCAGTAGCTATGTCGACGGGAGAAGCCCTCCCATTGATATAACGCTGTCTACACCAGGGATTTCTAACCCCCCCTGAGCAGCCTAGTTATACCAGTGTAAGTGTGTAGTGTGGACCTTGCCTAAGATGCATTGACAGCAACTTGCCAAAAAGCTCTGTATCCTATTCCCACCCACTACCAATGACAGGTCAATTGCAGTAATTGCTTGTTATCTCTGTTGTCAATAGAATATACTGTTCAAATATATTTTCAGAAATTCTCATGACAGTACTGACAGCAAAACAGCTACATTGTGAGCAAATTAGAAGCACCTTGCCTACAGGAAAACAAGCTTCAAAAGGCCTCAGCTCTGCAATGAATCAGAAGTTGCAGAGGAAGCAACTGCTTGGAGAAAGTCATATGAAACTGTCACTCTGAGTCAGTAGGTCAAAGTTGTTGGAGATCTGCTTTTTTAATGTATTTTTAAATTGATCCCTGTCTCTTGCTAAAGTGTAAATGCTTCATGGGTTCTCAGGCCAATGGATCTCAGCCTGCTTGTTGTTCCTTAGTGATAGCAATAGTGGCTGGTGTGACGTGTCAAAACTTCATTCCCCCTCTCACCCCCATCCACAGTGGCAATGTGGAAGGCACTTTCTGATAATATAACTGGCAAAGCCAATAGAATTGTCTCAGCTCTAACAGAGCAGTAAGCTGGCAATATTTAATGGCTGATGAAAAAGTGTGAACTATTCTTGTCTCTTCCTAAATGGGGCATCACTAATGTGCAACTATCTGCTGATGCCAATTAAACTTAGCTGATGTCTGTCATATAAAGATAATCAAACTGACATTTTTCATGGCTGCTGAGCAATTGACCTCTGAATAATTCCACATGCCTCAGCATGATGTTAGCAATCTCCTATGACAAGAAATGTTCATGCAGAAGGCTGTGTGTTTCTGAACAAATACATAACACAACATGTCAATATATGTTGTTTCTATTTCTCCCAGGTTGGCTAATTATTATATTTGACTCAACTTCAGAGTTATTCACCATTTTCACATCAGTGAACCTATGTAGCCACTGTTGAGTTTTACAGAATGAGAAGCCAAAAATGGAAGATATTATAGCAATCAGTTTTTGTATGTACAATACTCTGAACACCCTGTGCAGAAGACTCTTTGTACTCTTGGTAAAGTGAGGACTTGATGAATTACATCAAAGCATAAAAACAGAACCTTTTGATGCTTGTCGCTATTAAATAGCAGCCATAAAATCATTATTATATGTACCCGACTTCTAGGTGCATGAATAGAATTGGATGGTTTCAGAGCTTCCCACATGCATATATCACAGACAGTATTTAGTGGTAAAGTGACCATTGTTATATTACAAAATTAAAAAAAAAAGTGGAAGGAATGATAGTTGCCTGCCCTAAAGAAGAGATATTAGGTTTTGGTCAATAATAAGGTTAAAAAGTGCCAAAAACATTGTCACGGAGAAGATTACTCTAAAAGTTCTGTCCTATTTCCCAGCCCAGTGCACCTTCCCTAAGTTTCAGTGTAGTCTGAATGGAAAAATCTGTCTCTTTCTCATCATACAACATGCCAGCAGTTTGCAGCAGAACACAGCACTGCAAGGTCTAATAAGTTTTACTATTCAAATGCTCAGCACTACACCTCTCTAAAGGAATTCCAGCGACAGGCATTTCATATGAAAAATTAGTCAATTAAAAAAAAAAATCGTGAAAGTTTTACTAGTTATACCATTATTATTAAACTGATAGTGTACCAGTATAACTCCTTGCATGGACACCCTTATTCTGGGTGGCTTTTTGTTTTTGTTTTGCTATAGTCTAAATCAATTAAAGAGGCATAAGCTAAACTGGAAAAAGACACTCTTATACTGGAATAGGAGTGTCTACGCAGGGAGTTACTCTGGCATAACTGTATTGGTTTAAAGTTTATACAAGTATAGCTTTCCTGTGTAGACAAGCCCCAAGGAACACCTGGATCAAATTACCTCAGATTTTCACTTTACCCCCTAACATATCAATTTTCAAGCCAATTTGGCCACATATGTGCATTTCAGAAAGGCTGTAAAATTCAGCTTTAAACAGAAAACATATCTATGGAACAGTTATTGCTACCATTAATACACGTGCATATTATATAAAATATTAGGAAGATTAATCTCTGACAAGAAGTAACAAGCCCTTGTACATTTTGTAGTGTTATTTTTGTCATCAATGCAAAAATAAATATTTTTAAATGGTAAAAAATGTCTATAGGTTTGTTTCTTTATAAAAGACATTGGGAAATCCCCGAGGAACTGATAGTGGAAACAGAACAGAAACTACCCCAGGTGTTCAGAGAATGACAAACAGACTCATACATACTAATGAGAATGCAGCAATGCCTACTAATTCACAACCAATTCTCCACTTTTTGTTTGCCCAACAAGCTGATAACAGACTGACCTCCCCCATATACTGCCATCAAATTTATGCAGAATCATAAACAGAAGGGGGAAATTCAGAAGTGAGTCTACATGAAGTCTAAGGTGGTGACACCAGTCATCAGTGTTGCCAACTCTCATGATTTTGTCATGAGTCTTATGATAATTATTGTTTTCCTTAAAGCCCCAGTTCCTATAGTCAAGTGGATATGTGATGATTTCAGCTTTCATTCTTAAAGAAAAAGTAAGTTTCTAGCCCTTGTGGTTGCAGAGAAAGCTTCAAAATATGACCCCAGTGGCTCAAAAAGCAGAAGACAAATAAAAAAAATGCCAAATCTATTATTTTTACATAATCTCAAGATTTTTAAAGCCAATCTCAATTTTTGGTGAGCATGACTCATGGTTTTTGAACATATGGGGTTGGCAATACTGCAGTCTGCTAAATTAATTAAAAAAGGAAGAGGGGGGGACATCTGTCCCCCACAACTTTCAGACAGGGATTCACCATCACTCCTAACTTTCAAATTGTGAGAAAGGGAAAATGGGAGCAGGGAAGGGAGGCCAGTCTCAGCCCCAAAAGGTCTTCTGGCACAGCAGCTGTGGCCCTAAACACACCTGTGTCTCCCCTCATCTCTAACAGCTAATGAGCTGAGATAAGAGCTCTGCTTACTGGCCGAAAGAAAGAGAGCCAAACTCAGTCCAGCTTTCCTCCTGTTGGCTGCACTTACGGAAAAAGACTGCCCCCGCGGTGCAACCTGAGACACATGGGAGGCAGCAGAAAGGGAGATGGGCAGGAATTCAATTTGACTTCTAAGTTCTGGTTTTGGCCCACTATATCCAATTCCCCAGCAAATTTGTTGCAAATTGTTTGCAACTGTCCCAGTAGTCACAATGGTGGAGACTGTAGAGTAGCCAGGACTCAGAGATATTTTTACTATCATGTAAAGCAACCATGAATACTAGGCATGCATGTATTGCTGGCACTGGTGGAGCATGAATTAGCATGAGCAACTGTGGGAATTTTCTGCAAAAAGAACTCTATTGTAGACATAAAATAGTGATGTCCACTAGGTCTGCCCATCTAGCGAAGGACATTTCCTGCTTCAGGAAGGATGTTTTGCAAATATGACTGCTCCCACTTGTCACAATTCTCCTTTAGCGGTCACATTGTCAAAGGCCTCACTCCAGCCTCCTTTTGTGCACATGAAATTGTACATACGCACAGTTTTAGCGTACACAGACATTTGTATGCACAAATGATAGCACTCATAAAACCCACTCAAACTCAATATGAACTCTGTTTACATGCACAAATGGAATTTATAAGCAGGATTCAATAGACTTCAATAGAGTTACTCCAGATTTACACTGCTATAACCCAAAGCAGAATCTTCCCAATTGTATATAAGTTCTATTAAATACACACGCAAATGATAGTGCCCAAAACAAATACCTGTACTACTGACTTTGGATAACTCAGCAATAGATATCACATTTTGAAAATTTGACCCTAAGAAAAAATTACCCCCGTTTTGCTTAGTCATGCACCATCTGAGAGTTCAAAAATGTACACCTCCATTCTCAGTGTTTTATGTTTCATAGGCAATACTGTACTGTGTAGCAATGTATTCTGCTGGATGGATTAAAAATGATCTACAGCATATAAAGGCCCTATACTGTTAAGAGTTAATGGAGATTTTCCTTCAGCTCGAGAGGTAGGTGCCTGTGCTTTGGTAGCAGGAGGTTCCTGACATTTTGAGTTGGCATAGTTACAACTGTGTAGTTTCCAGGAAGCTGTGGATTTCTTACAATAGTAAACTGTTGACATCTGACCTAAATTCTCTACTTGCACTTAAGACAAGTTATAAGAATTAAATGTCATGAACAAATCAGAGCATTATTCCACCCTTAAGTGCTTCAGGAATATCTATTTCTAAAAAAAATAAAAATATCCATTTATATATAAATATATAGCTTTATGCAGCCACCCTTCTGCCTTTCTTCTGTGTGACTGTATTTCTACACAACCATCTTGTTAGTATATTGTTTTCATGACAATGCTATTTCCTGACATTTAACCTGTACCTTCAACAACACAATGAATAAAAATTGAATGATTGTCTTCTTTCCAGCCATGCCAATACACATACACACTCGAGAGAGAGAGAGAGAGAGAGAGAGAGAGAGAGAGAGAGAGAGAGAGAGAGAGAGAGAGAGATTTATATATTTAAACAGAGCAAAGCAAAGATCTAGATGATTTTGAAATGCATGAGATGATTTTTGGCTAAGCTACTAGAATACACTTTACTCTACAAATAACCTTTGGCTGATCAAACAAACTAGTTCCCTTTATCACCCAAGTCTGAAGAACTCTATCTTATCAACCAATCACTTGAGCTTTGTGGTGGGAGTAACTGTAACCAATCACTGAGTGTGCATGATGCATACTTCTTTTCAAACTCATTGTCTTCTTCAAAAGTCTGATTGCTGGTGTGCCATGGAGCTGCTTGTAAATGTAAGAAAATGGATAGAAGAAAACAAAGCTGCTTTTTTGCCCCCAGTGTGCAATAAGCTTATGTAAGTAAATGAAGATCTTATTTTATCCTGCATATTCTCGGGTATAAAAGGAAATTGCTGTAAATTTCATACAAATGGAAAAGAGTGGCTAAAACTGTTCTTCCTGTCTGGCCACATGTCTCTTTTAAAAGACAGAAAGTGCTTGAAAACTGTTTAATTATTTAAAATAGATGGACTGCTGTGTTAAGCACATTGCAATTTATGGCCCTGATCCAAAGTTCATTGAAGTCTGTGGCACTCTTTCTACTGACTTCAGTGAGCTTTGGATTAGGTTTTATAGGGAAAAAATCTCATAGGGTCACACCTGTGAATTATGAGATTCAGCTAATAAATTGCCACTACTTCCCCCACATTTTGCGTTTCTAAACTTGAAGGTAGAAGACATTCCAGCAGTAACAGAGGGGCCACTCCAGGGTTGCACAGAGAGGCCCCCACAGAGGTCATGAAATGGCTTGCAGTGTGGCTGTGCCAGGGTCCAGAATTTGGCACCTTCTTCCAATCAGAGCAATAACATTGATTTCTTTTCTCAGTGGTATAAAGCACAATGTGTTTGCTTCAAACCCTACAGTACATGAATAAGAAGGGTTTTCTTAAGAAGAGTTTCTATTTCCTATCCCTCTTCATGATGCCTTTATATTATAACACAATTTTCACATTATTCTTTTGTTCCTTTTATTGACTGTGATATTTGTTTCAATACAGTTCAATCAGAAGGAAATTGCAAAAGAACAAAGCTTCCAGGAACCTCTTTTTTCCTAAGGATTCCCTGTAATTGAAAGTCGAATAGCCAGTTGTGCCATTTGAGGAATGTTAATGCTTCTCATGACTGTGTGTAAATCTTTGCTTTACTGAGTAACTATTCCAAGATACAGAATCATTGTGGATGTGCACATTCTCCTGTCTATTGAAATTATTGCTACATGTTTTCTATTGTAGACAGAAAGAAAGACAAAAATGCTAGGTCTGAGAAACTCTAGTAGTTCACATTGAATAAATGAGCACAAGAAAGTGTGTTTTGTTTGTAATTTCTTTCATTTGATTAGTAGTTTAAAAAAAAATTTCAAAAAGAATTCTGCTATAATTTTGAAAAGCGTCTTCATTTCTAAACTTAACAATAGCATCTGTACCACTGTTGTAGCATTTTAGAGTATTCTGAATATTCCTGTTTTCTGCTCTTCATCAATAAGAAATGTATACTTTGCTGTTTTGCTGCAAACTTTTTTTCCCTCACCCCTAACCCCTCTTCCTGCCTAGAGTCAAACTCTCTGCAAAACTTCAGTAAATTGTCCCTGTGCAGGGGAATCTCACAGAAGTCAGTAGGAAGGAATCATTCCCTGTAGGATGACTAGCACCCACTCAGCTGTTCCACAGCCAGTACCAGAGCTGGTTAAATAATGGTGAACATTACTGGAAAATGTTCATCTCTCGACATAACCTCTGCCTATGGTGAAAGAGACTAAATTGGTCCAATAAATATATATGGCTCCTAAGTTTCTCTCTGCCCTGCTCCTGTCTCTATTGAAATGTTGACAGACCTTTTCAAAGGATTCTAGGCACTATGGCAAAAAATGGCTAGCAGATTACTGAAATTCTTTCAAAACTTTGGTCCTATCTCCACACTAAAATCAGTTATGTGAGGTGCATTAGATGATGATCCCATCACCATTTCTATCACAGTGGGCAACTTTTTCAAAAATGCCTAACTGACTTAGGAGTCTAACATTATGCCTACACTGCAAAAAAACCCAAAACAACTAACCTGAGGCAGCAAGTCTCAGAGCCCCGGTCAACTGACTCCGGTTCATGGTACAGGGCTAAAAATAGCAGTACTCCTGCTTGGGCTACTGTAGCCCAGGCAGTACTAGCACTAGACATAAACAGATTAACAGACCTCATCTGGAATACTGTGTGCAGTTCTGGTCCCCCATGTTTCAGAAAGATGAATTCAAACTGGAACAGGTGCAGAGAAGGGCTACTAGGGTGATCTGCAGAATGGAAAGCCTGCCTTATGAGAGGAGACTCAAAGAGCTTAGCTTGTTTAGCCTAACCAAAAGAAGGTTGATGGGAGATATGATTGCTCTCTATGAATACATCAGAGGGATACATACCGGGGAAGGAAAGGAATTATTTTAAGTTCAGTGCCAATGTGGACAAAAGAACAAATGGATATAAACTGGCCATCAGGAAGTTTACACCTGAAATTAGACAAAAATTTCTAACCATCAGAGAAGTGAAGTTCTGGAATAGCCTTCCAAGGGGAGCAGTGGAGGCAAAAAACCTAGTTGGCTTCAAAACTGAGCTTGACAAATTTATGGAGGGGATGGTATGATGGGACGGCCTAGTTTGGCAATTGACTGATCTTTGATTACTGGTGGTAGATATGCCAATGACCTGTGAAGGGATGTTGGATGGAGTAGGTTCTGAGTTACTACAGAGAATTCTTTCTTGGATGTCTGGCTGGTGAGTCTTGCCCACATGCTCAGGGTTTAGCTGATCGCCATATTTTGGGTCAGGAAGGAATTTTACCCCAGGGCAGATTGGCAGAGCCCCTGGGGGGTTTTCGCCTTCCTCTGTAGCATGGGGCATGGGTCACTTGCTAGTGGATTCTCTGAACCTTGAAGTCCCTAAACCATGATTTGAGGACTTCCATAACTCAGTCACAGGTTAAGGGTCTATTACAGGAGTGGGTGGGTGAGGTTCTGTGACCTGCCTTGTGCAGGAGGCCAGAGTAGATGATCATATTGGTCCCTTCTGACCTTAAAGTCTATGAGATTAAGTAATTGCTTAGGACCTGAGCAGCTCAAGGGGGTCTCCTATTCACCTTTTATTATAAGAACTGCTTGTTTTAATATTGGGGTGGGTGACAAAAATATTCCTGCTTAGGGCCCCCCATGGGCTAGCACCAGCTCTGAGCCTGGGGTCTGAAACTTGGTGAGGGAAGAGGGTCTCAGCACCTGGGCTCCAGCCCAAGCAGGAGTATTTTAGCCTGCTGTTTAGTTTAGTTTAATACTGCTATTTTTAGCCACATAGCATGAGCCCTCTGAGCCCAGTCAGTGACTTGCTGCCAGGTTTTGTTTGGTTGGTTGTTTTTTTTTGCAGGATAAACGTACCCGTTTTCATAGACTCATTAGGAGTCTAAGTTAAGAGCCTAAGGGGGAGTCAGGTGTTTCAATGGGCCAGAGAGAGGGAGAGCAAGAACAAATCTAGAGCTTGGTGGTTAGGGCACTCAGCTGGGAGGAAGCTGACTTAAATGCCAGTCCCTGCTCTAGAGAATGTCCAGTTATTTTAGGCACAGTGGAAAATCTTCATCAGGAGGGATTAAAAGTAACCCACTGCATAATACCTTATAGCCCAGCGATTAAGGCCCTCTCCTAGAAAGTAGGAGACTTGGATTCAAGTCCCTGATCCAAATCAAGTAGAAGAGGGATTTGGACCTGGATCTCATATCTCCTGGTTGAGTGCACTAACCATTTAAATATAAGGTTTGCTCCAGCTGTCCTTTTAGGAATGCAAATACGTCGACCAGATCAGGCTCTGCAGCTGAAATAGTCTAAATGCCTAGGTTGTGATTCCCACCCGGACTTAGGCAGCTCAGTGTCATCTAGACTTAGGTGGCTTTGCAGAAATTTCGGTGGAGCTAAAGGACAACACAGGGTCCTCAGTTCTCTTTAAATCATTGGCTCTTTGCACAGAACTGAAATACCTGGATTTCTAGAATAATTAACTACCCTCCGAATTCAGTCATGATACACTCACACTCTAACAATGTTCTTCCACATTTTAGTTTATAGCCCTGCCCATGCTTTAAGTTTTAATATTTCATGAGTTGTCAGCTATGCTATTTACAGATCTGTCAGCATTTCAGTCCTTCGTGTCCTGCAATAAGCAGAATGTTACTATACGTTCACCAGTGCAAAAAAAATATTTTGGTTTGCCTTTGGAAATGAACATTAAATCTGCATGGTGCAAACAATTATGATTTCAGATCCTTATTTTGTGATGCTGGCATAAACCTGTTACCCAAGGTTCTGCCAACCCAAAGCTCTTGGTAACTTTACTCTGTGTGAGGTGATGTCAGGAAATAAATCTGGAGACACGACTGTCCAGCCGATAAATGGACTGGTATAAACAGTATAACACAAGACTGCTCTCGCTTAAAAGCTATACTTTACTTAGTCTCAAGCACTTACACACGTCTGCAACAGGTTAGTAAAACACCCCCAACCCTCAGTAATTACTGAATTTTGGGGTGGCTTTCGAGTGAAAACAGCGACGGCTTTCTGACTGGCCTGATCTTGGAGGATGGAGGAGGAGGAGGATCCCGAAGCTGTGTCCAAGAAAAGATCCTCCCCCCATCCATCCTTGTTAGTAGACAATAACATGTCAAAAAAGAAAAAATCTTGTTGGGCCTACAGTTTGAAAAGCTAGGCCTAAGGTCACCAGAGTACTTAATTAACTAGATGCATTCCTACATAATCTGCATATCCTGAGGCCCAGACAAACATCTGCCAGAGGGCATGCATAACTAAGCTTATTGGTTTTTTTCCTGAAACACAGATCCCAGCAAGTCCACCAGAGCATCAGGGAGGGGTACAGGGTCAGGCAAAGGTTGAGCAAGAGGCTCCTTTCCCTCCTGGCTTAGTCATGCCAAGGCTGCTCAGACCTGCAGAAAGGCCTACCAATTGAGGATGCTGATAGCAACAAATATGATAGTCAATATTACACTAACAAGTGGTCCCTGGCCCTTTTACTGATCTATCAAAATCTCCCTGTACAAGCCGAGTGTTATAATGTGTACAACCTCCTATTGTGGAAATAGTTTATTTGAGTTTTATACTTAATCATTTAATTTGTGTAGCTTTTATTTAAATAAAGGTAAATGTGGTTATTATTATTTAGCTTTATAGTATAGTAGTACCCTATGTTGTTTGATATCACCTAAATGCTCCTTGCAGTATACAAAACTAAGGCGGTGAAAAGAAAAGAAAAGAAAAGAAAAGAAAAGAAACTTGCATGTTCCAGTATCCCAGAAACTCTCTCAACATGACTCTATTGAAGATGGCTGAGTCACGGAGAGAGATTGTTCCTCTGTCTCTGTGGTAGCTCTATGTCCTGAGCTCTCATCCCCCACATGGTAGTGTGGCTCCACTATTGCTGGACTGACTACCAGCAAGGATTTCCCCTGGCCAGAGCTGTTTCCAGCATCCCCTTCAACAGGGGTCTCTGTTGTGTAAGTCACTACCTGGGAAAAGTAATACTCTCACCTTCCCAGGCAGCTGACCTGTGGTCCTTTCTGCACATGGAACTTGGAGGTACAGTCTGCCCTGAACGGAGCTGCCTGGAGGCTAATTTTTGACACTCGGAGTAGTAGAGCTGACAGAAAAAGTGCTCATCAGCATTCACAAGGGTGACAGAATTAGACAGAGAGCTTGATTCTCCTCTCACTTCTGCCAGTTTAAAATCAGATGCAACTCTGGTGAACTCATTCCTGGGATACCATTTGAAGACTGGTTAAGTGAGAAGGGATTCAGGCCAAAATTCTTAACATCAATAGCTTTCAGTAAGTCTACCAGCTGTGACGAATTATATTTTACTTAAAAACTTCTAGTCTAATCCAATGATATTGCAAAGATAATAATACCTAGCTCTTATGTAGCACTTTTCATCTTTAGATCTCAAAGCACATTACAAACCCAGGTCTCTTGAATTCCAGTCCAGGGGCCTGTTCAGTGGGCCATATTGCTTGAACTATTTAATAAATTAGTTAATGGCTGCAAAATACATTTAAATCCTCAGATGAAATACAGAAATGCAAGATATCCTTACTGGTCTCTTTAAAATATATTTTTCCAGGCACTGCCAGCAGCTGAATGTGATGTTTGTTGGAGGGCCAAACCAAAGGAAGGATTATCATATTGAAGAAGGAGAAGAGGTAAAAAAAAATAATAATAAATAGATCATTTCTATCTTGCAGCTTTTATTGAGCTCTAGTGTTAAGAAATGTAACTAATATATAAGTGATACCTGCAAATTAGTAATTTCCTGCTTTATTTTATTATATTTATTAGAGGTGGGTGGAGAAAACTGACAGCACCATATTCTGCCAGAACAAGCAGTTCTGTCAAAATCAAAACACTTCATGAAATTGGGTCAATTTCACCATAATTTTGTTTAGGAAAAAAATCGAAACAAGTTCCAACAATGTCAAAATCTCCCATTGCAATATTTTCAGAATGAAACTTTTTGGATTTTCATATTTAAATAGTTTTTTATTGTGTATTATAGCTTTTAATATAACACAACACTTATTTTAAAATATCAGAATCTAAATGAAACATTTCAATCAACCCAAAAATATTTTTTTTTCTCAATTTTCCTTTGTGGAGAAGTTAAAATTTTTGGTTTTCAAATTAAAAATCCAACATCTTGAAATCCTTCATAAAAGGGAATTTCCATCCTTTACATGGCTCTAATATTTATGTAATTGGGTTCTGCTTTGTTCTGACAGAAGGCATGATTATCACTACTTTGCACCTTGAGTAGCCTTTTGCCCATGTGTGGAGTGCAAATGGCCAAATCAAATCAAAATGGCAACATCGTACACCCAACTTTAGATTGCTGTAAGCCTGGGATTTTCAACTAAATCTAAGTGAGCTAAGTGAAAACTTTGAAAATGCCAGCCTGAATGACTATACAAATACAAGGTAGTAGAGAATCAGACCTAGCATTTTTAAAAGACTTTGTGCAGATTTATATACCTACCATGGAAACAAATAATAGAATCATACCTTGGGTGATTTTATATTGCAATAGTAATATAGTTTAATTGTACCTGAGGTGATTTAGCACCTGTTATATATTTACAAGCAAATACTGTTGGGGCTGTTGATAGAATCTTGATGAAATACTGTTGGGGCTGTTGATAGAATCCTGGTGAAAAAGATATAATAAAATATATAATATCATCATATAACCTATACTATAAGTTGTACCTGAGGTGAATTTAGCACCTGTTATATATTTACAAGCAAATACTGTTGGGGCTGTTGATAGAATCCTGGTGAAAAAGATAATCACAGCTATAGTATGTCAGGTTACAAAACATTTGAAGGAACCTCCAATCTCTATTCTGATGTTATACTACATTATTATTACATATTATTGACTAAGGGTGGGTGAACCTAAAGGAGTTGAGGTTTGGCAAAGCACTGGAGCTATTGTGATGGGGTTGCAAAATTAAAACTAATGACCCCAAACCACCCGAATAGGTGACAACTAGCAGTGTGTGGTCGGAGATGGTTTTATTTCTCTACTGAAGCAGGTTCTCTCAGGGTATTTGTATGGCCTGTTCCATGATGCGAACTACTTCTCTTGTGGAGTGTCCTTTTTGGTGAAGGTGGTTTTGAGTGTGTTCAGGTGTATATCCTGGACTTTCTCTTCACAGTATACTATGCGGTATCTCAGTGCTTTAAATAACAGATTTCTTGATGTGTTTGAGGTGTTTACTGGATCTATGAAGGCAGGTGTGGTGATCCATTTGTTTCTTGTATCTAGCTGTCTGTAGGGTTCCATTGCTGAAGTTGATCATGGTGTCTAGGAAGTTGATGCTAGTGTGGGAGTGTTCCAGAGAGATTAATGGACTGGTGGTGGTTGTTAAAGGTCTGATGGAAATTCACACCCCTAGTTGTCACCTACCATGCCACATTGGAACCCATATGAGGTATCATCAAACAACTACAACCCATACTCAGTGGGGACCCTATCCTGAAAGAAATATTTTCTGAATCCCCTCTTCTGGCCTTCAAACACCCATCCAAATCTCCAAGCTCACTGTCAGAAGCAAGCTTCCCACAGATCAGGGCACACCAACTCAAAGTGGCACCAGACCTTGCCAAAACAACAGATGCAAAACTTGCAGCCATATCTCCACTTCTACAATGATCAACAACCCCCACAGTCCTTTCAAGATCCATGAGTCCTACACATGCCTATCACAACTGGTAGTGTACCTCATCCAGTGCACTAAATGCCCCAAATAACAGCTATGTGAGTAAAATCAGACAATCACTACACTATAGAATGAACTCACACAGGAAAATGATAAAAGCCAAAACCACCATATCAGCTGTGCGTGAACACTTTTCACAAAATGATCACTCTGTATCTGACTTCTCAGTTCTCATCCTCAAAGGAAATCTGCACAACACTTTCAAAAGATGATCCTGGGAGCTTAAATTCATAACTTTGCTAGACACTAAAAATCATTGACTGCATAGAGACACTGGATTTATGACTTATTATAGCAATGTATAACCCACTAACAGCCCCCTTCCCAGCTGCCTTCCGTCCCTGCCTCCCCATCCCCATTTTCCCTCTTATGACTGGAGGGGTGTTAACAGGCTACTTTATCTTGAATGATCCCTTGAAATATGTGTTAACTACTCATGCTAAACAATCTGTTCCACCTTGTATTTAGCTGTGACACTCTGAGCCCTGGTCTACACTACAGAGTTAGGTTAATGCAAGGCAGCTTACATCAATCTAACTCTGAAAGTGTCTACCCTAAAATGTCGCTCCTGTCAATGTAACTCACTCGCTATGCCGACTTAATAACTTCACCTCTGCAAGAGGCTTAGGTTGATGCAGTTAGGTTGATGCAGTGTCAGTTTAGACACAGCATTACTTGCATCGATGGTTGCTAGCTTTCTGAAGTTGTCCCACAGTGCCCCACACCGACAGTTCAATTGATGCAAGTGCTCCTGGTGAGGATGTGCACCGCTGCCACAAGGAGCATAGTGTGGACATGCAAAAGCGATTTCATTACTGAGGCAGCTGTACGTCGACATAACATAGGCCCACATAATTTTGTAGTGTAGACATACCCTAAGTAAGTTTCCCAGACCTGAAAATAACTCTGTGTAAGCTCGAAATCTGGTCTCTCTCACCAAGAGATGATGGTCCGATAAAAGATATTTCCTCACCCACCTTGTCTCTTGTTTTCTGTTGTTTTTTCCATTAAGCTGGAAAGAAAGAAAGAAAACTGACCACTAGTTGTCACTCTAAGCCCATCTTTCCCTTTTTCGTACCCATCTGTCTATATTCTCAAGCTGCATATGATGAACTCGGCTTTTACAAACTGCTGAAATAGAAATGTCAGGAATAAATTTGCTGGCGGAAATTAATCGAAGAGGACAACAAATAAGGCTGAGAAAGGCAGTCAGAAGTTTAGCCTTTTCATGCATGAACTGCTCTCTGTCTCTACCTTTCCAGTCTTAATGCTGAATCCTCTCTTTTTGCACTGAATACACTTTTCAAGTGATGTGACTGGTTACCTGGAAAGGTGCGTATGGTAATTAACATGAAGTGCCTTGACAAATAGCAAATATATTTTCATTCCCTAACTGTACACATATTATGACAACACATAGACAAAAGCAATCAAATCTCTTGTACAGCAGCTGGCTATTAAGTATTGTTTTAGACAACATCTACACTTGAGCTGGGTGTGTAATTCCCAACTGTAGTAGATATACTCGCACTAGCTCTCATTGAGCTAGCCCACTGATATTAGTAGTGTAGCCACAGTAGCATGGGCAGTGGCAAATGGCAGCACAGGCTAGCCACCACAGGTATGTACCCACAGGATCTGGGCAAGTTTCCATTTAGCACAGCCATCTCGGGTGCCTATAGCCACTGCCTGTGCTACCGTGTCTACAGCCTGCTAGCTGCAAATATGTCTACTCAAATTGGAAACCACACCCCCAGTGCCAAGTGTAGACATAGCCTTAATGTTCTTTCATTTATTTAATATTAAACTAGATTTTTCTAAAGAGACTTTTTTTTTTTATTTAACTTTTATTGCAATGAATCAGATGTTTATGAATCTCAGCCTTGACACAGTAAATACCAACAAATTTTAACAAGGGTAGCTCAATTTTCAAACACTGTCTATTTAATAAGACATCTAAATGCTGTATGTAGATGCTGAACTCAGAACTTAAGGAGAGGAAAATGCTCGTTTACATAAGTAAGTGACAATTGAGGCCCAAAATGTGTGTGTCCTATTAAGAAGCTCATGTTTGAAAGCCTGGCCCACAATCTTAAAACCAATAGAACAGCACTAGTCTATATTTACAGATAATTTATGGTGACATTCTATAAATCAGCCACTCTATTTATAAGCGTTTAATTTCTCAGTGATTTGAAAACTTAAGAAACTGACACGCGCCAGGATGGAGGAAATTCCAGACAGACATGTTTGTTTTGGGAAGGAAGTTAATTTTAGGACAGTTTAAATCTGTTAAGTCATTTTTTCATGTACAGAACTTACACTTATATACAATTAATTGATAATGTTGGAAAGGATTTTCTGTGCTTCTCAAGCCCCATGCTTCTCAGCCTGCAGCTCACATCCCCCAAGGTATTCACCAGCGTATGTCAGGGTTTGTGAGCTTGCTCTGATTCTTGGAATGGATACTTTCCGTTTCACACCATTACTTTTTGTTACATCATCCTCAGCCACACTCAGTAGCATCCCTCATCTTGCATTCTGTTTCCCTTCCAATCATTTTTACAGCTACTGGAGTTAGAACACCCAGTTTATCAGAGATGGGCCTGAACTCTAAACTGTGTGGCTTGAGCCCACCACTACAGCATACTAACCTTTTCTCTAATATACACATAACAAGTTCCCTTTGATTTCTCTCCACAGAAGCAGAGACAGTAGGGGCTCCCCAACCTGCAAACTCTTACTCATATGTGCAGTCTCACTGACCTCAAAACCACACTCACTCCCAAAGAGAAGGACAAGGAAATTTTGGAAATCTTTATATCTCTGATCCAACCAAGTCACACTTGGCACAGGACCGGAGTGACCATAACCCCCAGATCTGGGCAAGTCCAGGGCTAGCATTAGAGTAGACTTAGGGCTTAGCCCACACTTAAAAGTTTGCTGATATAGCTATATCCTCCTAATTTAGAAATGGTCTATAGTGGCAAAAGCACTGTTGTGCCAGTATAATTGCATCTACACTAGGGCTTTTGTCAGCACAGAAATGTCACCCAAAATAAATCTCACTTTTAGCCAACATTCCTATAGCTGCAAAAGCTTCTACAGTAAACCTGGCCTTACACCCAGCTGCCAATAGGGCATACATGGAGTTAGGGATCAACCAGGCATAGGGGCACCCTGGCCACATCCCTTTCTCCTGGCCATGTCCCCCTACACTGAGAGTGGGATTGGGAGGTGGGTTGCATAGGAGTTGTGATGACAGCTCTACACACCCTGCAGACTTCTCTATGCATGGACATCTTCAAAAGCTGGATTTACTGGCATCCTGGCTGCTTTGTGCTGCCTGAATGAAAGCAAAGATCTAACATCATATCTCTAAAATTCCTCCTCCTGTGATATTTTCCAGAGTTTCCAGAAAAAAATTCTACCCTGGGATGAGATGTGGCATGTGAACAGTGAAGGGACTGGTTTGTTTCAGGGGAAGTCAGTGGGAGATGAAGACCATGCTCATGGTGAAGTTTGACTATGGAAGGATAGTTAATGATAATCAGAAATAGTTTTTAACAGGCTTCAGATTTTTACTACTACATTGTGCGTCTTTGTTTGTTATGCAGACAATGTAGTCAGCAAAGTAGAACAAGGCCTTCTGGTGATTTGTAATATTGTTAACACCTAATCTATCTAGCTGTGAAAATACTTTAAATAATGGTTTGTTTGTTTGTTTTTAAATGAGAGGAAAGAAGTTCCTTTTGCAATCAGTGGGAGAGAAGTTCCATTCACTTCAGAAGCAGCAAGCCTGCTGACAGGACGGGACAAAGGGGCCAATTGCCAAGGGGCCCGGTGATTTTAAGGGGGCCTAGCGATTTTAAAAGGGTCCTGGGCCATGGGCAGTGGGGTGAAAGCTTCCCCTTGGGGAGACTAGCTCCCCATCCCGCCTCCTCTGCCTCTGGCCCCAGCCCATGGTCCACCCTTGCTCTGCCCCAGGCCCCGCCCCACTCAGCCCACTTTCTGCCGTGTCTCTCCCCACCAGCCCACCTTGCTGCTTGCCCTTGCCCCCTCTATTCCACACCCCTTTTCTGTGCTTGGTCCCCGCTCCCCACTAAACCCCCCCCCCCACCATTGCTTGCTGCATGCATCCCTCCTCTACTCCCCTACTCACCCCCGTGCCACATCCCTCCTCCTCCCCACCATTGCTCGCCATGAGCATCCCCCTTCTCGTCCCCCACTCATCCCCCCGTCGCTACTCGCTGCGTCCCTCCTCCCCCCTCCCCACTCAGCCCCCCCAGCTGTTTCTCGCTGCCTGGTGGAAGGGGGAGTGTAGAAGATCGGAGGGGGACTAAGTGATGGGGGGGGGGAACACAGCAGCGAGCATGGGAGGAGGCGGGGCCTGTGATGGACAGTGTGTATGGCCATGGGCAGAAGAGGCGAGTTGGGACTGTTTTACCCTGGGTCCTGGAATTCTAGTCAGTGGGCATGAGAAGTAGCCTGCATCTTCAGAAACAGTTTTGCCGCTAAGATTGATGGAATAAGACTTGGCTACTGTCCAGGTGACAGAGGTGACTGATGCACACGAGCAAAGAAAAACATAATTTTCTCTCGCTTTTTCATTCAATTGCCTTCCAGATTTCTGATGGTTGAAAATCTT
Organism: Emydura macquarii macquarii; assembly: GCF_026122565.2. Taxonomy (NCBI): domain Eukaryota; kingdom Metazoa; phylum Chordata; order Testudines; family Chelidae; genus Emydura; species Emydura macquarii. The sequence goes on along the minus strand of NW_027132813.1, from coordinate 22,632,185 downwards.
GGGATGAGAAAGGGAGAGAAAATTATGTTATTGTTTGCTCATGTATATCAATCACCTGTGAAGCCTGGACATCACCCAAACTCTACTCCCACATCAGAATGTGATTTGCGCTGCAAATTAATTTAGTTCTTAATAATCTGACACACAGTACATGCCAGCTCAGGGCCCAATCCTGCAAGGTGCTGAGCAGCCCCAATTTCCAGTCTGGCGGGACTGGAGGCACTCTGGCACTACTCAGTTAATTTTCACACTTAAGTCATTGATGCGGAACGCCGAATCTCTGCTGCCTGCTTCTTTCTTTATCACTCTTTGGCTGCACACATCCTGGGAGTAGGCCCATGGTGACAGTAAGGAGTCTAACCTCTCTCACCTGCTGCTCCAGTGAAACAAGGCCCAGCCAAGAAAAGCAGCAGTATTGCACAGAGCAGTAGACACTCAGCAAAGCTCCAGCCCCCCTCCTTTTGGGAACTGGAGCACCACCTATTTCCTTTGGAAGAGTCACTCAAACCCTTGAGCCCATGAGGTGAGAGATTATGCAACTGAACTGCTCTTCATTGTACTCTAATGCCTTTGGTAACTGAGGACATCACCTACCTTTGGACTGTGATAGATGAGGGTGGAGCAGAGTTAAGGCGAGGAGGTAAATCTTGGATACTCAGGGAAACTCAAGGGAACTAGGTAAAAACCAAACTGCCAGTCTCAAGGGGTTATAGACTTAATTTTCGGAAATGCTTTGCTCCAGCAGCTCCCAATAGAGTCAGTGGGAGCAGGTTTTCAACATCTGCAATATTAAGCCATAGGATTAAGGTAGAAGGCCACTTCTGAATTGATGATAACTCTGGGAGGGTGGAAGGGGGTAATAGATAAGGGTTAATAAGAAGGCAGGAAGGTTTTACAATAACACACACCAGAGGGTGGTGAAATAGGAAAGAGCTCAAATAAAAAACACAAAGAGAAAGAGTGAAGAAGGAGGAAGGAAATGTGTAAAATTTGGGAAAGTACCACAAACCAAATTAAACACGAGTACCAAAAATAGAAGACCTTAAACAATCCTTCAGTCCATTCTGCAAGTGCCTGATACACCTAAAAAACCCAAACATATCCTTGTTTTCCTTCTCTTTGGTTGCCTATACATTGCCTATCTAGACCACGGGCTTCTTGGGGCAGGGATCTGTCAAGGGCTCATAGCAGTTTGAAGGACGCAATATAATTAATAAAATACTGAAAAGAAAAGCTAGCGATGTAAACACTATAGGCTGATTTCCTTTTTCTCCAGACATGTTACTGTGAATGGACATCGGATTTTCTCTCAAAACAGACAAAGGGGCATATACTACGTTTGAAGGCTGGGCACTGAACAGATGCTCTGTCCACACTCTCCCTGCAGCTATTCCCATTCCTATCACGCCCATCTACTGGAATCATAGGCTTACATTGCCATAGGGCTTTCTGTGGCTGTGTCAGAAGGGGTTGGATTTGCCCCATAATACAGAGAGGCTCTACCAGCATATGAACAACAGTATCTCAGCAAAAGACAATAGTCCAATACTTATTACTACCTATTCCTATGACCATTGAAATGAAAGGGGCATGGCTCAACGAGCCATTAAACAGCTGCCAGTTGTCTTGATAAAGTTCAGAAGATATAATTAGCACAGTAATGAACAGGATAATTACTGCCACATGTGCTCCTCAAAATATCAAATGATTTATCTGTGAATGAAAAGCTCAGGTTTTTTCTTAAAAAGACATTTTCCTGAAACTGTTTCAAAGAATAAACCCCAACTTCCTGTTGAAAGAGTTGTTGTAGTATAGATGCAAAAATACTTGAATTGAGTATAATGAAAAAAGCAAACAAACCCACATCACACCACGCAGCACTATTTGCAAAACAACTCTAATAACACAGCAGTAAATTCAGAGTTAAGGTTCGTCAGTGTTCCATTAGGATCCGGAAACATTGAATTCAATAGGCTTTTTTTTTCATTGACTTGAATGGGAGCAAGATCACAAGCAATCGAAAACATTCAGTACAGGAAAGGTTCCATGATTATTCATGGTTACAACAGGGTGAAATTCAGCCCTGTGCAGAAGGCCAGCACAAGCCCTATGCACCACTTTAATCCACAAAATAGAGCAGAAAAGGTGCATAGGTCTTGAGCTGCCCCTCTGCACGAGGGTGAAATTCACTCATAGAAGTGTAAACAGAACAACTTTGGGATCAGGGAGGAAACCACCAGCACAGGGAGAGTTTTTTATTTGTAATTGGACCATTAAAGTTGGGAGTCAGCCATCAGGAAAAGAGGATGTAACTGTGCCTGAGTAATCTCCTGGGACTGGGCATTAGTGGACCTTGGCCCTTTCTCTCTTCCTAATCAATGTTGTTTCCATGATAACATTCTGCAACAGCACCCTGGGCATCAGCTATCAACAAAATATGGCTACCAAAGAGAGCACTTCAGAAAATACTTTTCAATTACCAGCACAGCCATCAGGACATGAACAGTGGCCTTTGTGATAATCACTGTCAGTCTTAAATTCCCCCAAAAGATCTTTCTTTGAAAAGATGAGAATAGCGCAATTCTCCACTGCAGTCACTTTATTTTGTAGGATGAGCAGTCTGTCTTTTCAGAGGTGCTCTATAGTGGAGGCTATCAGGGTATTTTACACAATAATTCGGGGACACCAGAGCAAAGAAAAAGAACAAGAGAGGAGAGGTGGAGGGGGGTGTTAAATGGAATACAAGGAAACAAAAGGGAATGAGACCATGGCTAGGGAGACAAGTCAGAGCTATAATTTATCCACATTGATACCCCCTGACATGAAGTGAGCAATGGTGGGAGGGGCTCTTTTTCTGTACACCCATTATAAAAGCAGATCCTCTTAACCATTCCATTTCCTTTTGAAGCAGACAATTCTTATTCATAAAAGAAATTTTTGAACCCTTAGAGACATGTCCCCATTAGAAACATGTGAGTTGGTTTGTAATCAGGTAAGAACAGGTAAAATCAAGTAAGACCATTTTCTAGAGTTAGAAAAGAAATGTTTTTTTTTATTTTGTTTTGAATGTTCACACATTCATATGTCCTGATTTTGCCATATGTTCACACATGTCCTGATTTTTGCTAGGATTGGAAACAGAAATACCAAAACACTGCAAATAAAGTTATTCTCATAATGGCCTTGATTTTTAATTAGGCCTCAACCATGCTTCAGGTATTATCAGTAAAATTAATAGTGCCAGCAATTGCATCCATTTAGATACCTAACTACCTGGTTTGTGATTCTGACAGCAAATGTAAGCCATAATGGAAGTAGTTACAGTGGCAGGGAGGGACTGTTGGTTAGATCAGTGGGTGGGTACAGTGGGAGAAGTAAAGTTGTCTTTATTTTTGCTCTGGTTTATATAGAATGAGGGAAATTGTGCCCCCTAATCCAGGTCACACAGACCCCTGCTAACAGAAGAACAGAACTGTAGTTTTTCTGTGTTGAGAACAGACGTGACTCCAGTGCACTGCAGAGTCCAAAACTCCAGGCAGATACTACCTTACGTCATGAAGAGAGGGCTGTGGTAGGGCCATGGTAGGAGATGGTTGGGTCCATTGAATCTGCAGCTATGCAAATTCAGTGGCCAGTCCCCTCTCATACTCAGTGGGAAGAGGTGCAACAGGTGCAGGGCTGCAGTAGCAGCCCCAGAAATTAAGCACATTAATGTACAAATGGGGTTCCGAACAAGGGGTTTGCTCCCATTTTGGAAAGCTCAAATAAACATCTGTGAAAGAGTGGGCACGAATAGTTGTACAAGAGTGGGCACAAATAGTTGAAGGTTATCTTGAGGTCATCTGAAAATTTTGGCATTTAATTTCACTGACTAGTTGAAAAGATTTTAAATTTAAAAGGGAAGCATTTTTCAGTGGAACTGAAAGAGGGCGAAATGAGAAGTCAAATACAATAGTACTAATGGAGAACAAGTATAGTGTCACTTACTCCTAAACTGACATGCACCAAGACACATTAGCTATCTTCCCCTCCTTCTTTGGTTCATGCACCTTGGAGGTCACTATATATTCTGTATGGTACAAAATATGGCCACAATCATGCAAAGGGTTACCTCCAGACATAAAGAGAGTCCCATGATTTTCAAAGGAATTTAGGTGCCTAAAGATGCAGATGGGTGGTCAGTGGCATTTTCAAGAGCACTAAGTTGGTTAGGTGCCTAACTCCCATTGGTTTTAAGGAAAATCTGACACTGTGAAGTTACAGTCAAGAGTAAGTTTACTGGATTTTATGTCTACGTATGCAGTATTTGAAGTGGCTGTATAGAATATACTGATACATAACAATGGCCACACTGGTTCAGACCAATTGTCCATCCAGCCCAGTATTCTGTCTTCCCACAGTGGCCAGGGCCATATGCTTCAGAGGGAGTGACTAGAGCAGGGCAATTATCAAGTGATCCATCCCCTGTCGTCCCAGCCCAGAGGGAAACCCAGGGCATGGGACTGTGTCCCTGACCATCCTGGCTAATATCTATTGATGGACATATCTCCCATAAGCTTATCTAGTTCTTTTTTTTTGAACCCAGTTATACTTTTGGCCTTCACAGCATCTGCTGGCAATGAGTACCACAGATTGACTGTGCGTAGTGTGAAGAAGTACTTCATTATGTTTATTTTAAACCTGCTGCCTGTTACTTCATTGGGTGATCCTTGGTTCTCATGTTATATGAAGTGGTAAATAACACTTTCTTATTCACTTTCTTCCCACCACTCATGATTTCATAGACCTCTATCATATCCCCCATTAGTCATCTCTTTTCTAAGATGAACAGTCCCAGTCTTTTTAATCTCTTCTCAGATGGAAACTGTTCCATAGCCCTAATCATTTTATTGCCCTTCTCTATACTTTTTCCAATTCTAATATATCGTTTTTGAGATGGGGCAACCAGAACTGCATGCAGTTTTCAAGATGTTGACCTACCATTGATTTACACAGTGGCATTATGATATTTTCTGTCTTATTATCTGTCCCTTTCCTAATGGCTCCTAACATTCTGTTAGCTTTTTTGACTGCCTCAGCATATTGAGCAGATGTTTTCAGAGAACTATCCACAGTGACTCCAAGATCTCCTTCTTGAATGGTAACAAGACTCGATCATTTTGTATGTACAGCTGGAATTATGATTGCCAGTGTGCATTACTTTGTACTTATCAACAATGAATTTCATCTGCCATTTTATTGCCAGTCACCCAGTTTTGGGAGATCCCTTTGTAACTCTTTGCAGTCAGCTTTAAACTTAACTATTGTGAGTAATTTTGTATCATCTGCAAACTTTACCACCTCACTGTTTATCTCCTCTTCCAGATAATTTATTAATATGTTGAACAGCCCTGGTCCCAGTACAAATCCTTGGGAGACCTTGCTATTTACATCTCTCCACTGTGAAAAGTGACCATTTATTCCTACCCTTTGTTTCCTATCTTTTAACCAGTTACTGATGCATGAGACAACCTTCCATCTTATCCCTTGACTGCTTACTTTGTGTAAGAGCCTTTGATGTAAGACCTTGTCAAAGGCTTTCTGAAAGTCCAAGTACACTATATCAACTGGCTCCCTCTTGTCCACACGCCTGTTGACTCCCTCAAAGAATTCTAATAGCTTGATAAGGCATCACTTCTCTTTACACAAGCTGTGTTAACTCTTCCCCAATTTATCATGTTCATCTATGTGTTTGATAAGTCTGATAAGAATTACCTCTCCCGTTGTGGGTTCTCTAATTAGCTGTACCAAGAAGCAGTCATTAATAGTATCTAGAAATTTTATCCCATCCAATCAATATGGGGATAGTTGAAATCCCCTATTATTGTTGGGTTTTCTGTTTTTGTAACATCTCTACTCTCCCCAAGCATTTCACAATCACCATCATCCTGAACAGGTGGTCAGTAGTATATTTGTACTGCTATATTCTTATACAAGCATGGAATTTCTGTCCATAAAGATTCTATGGTACATTTTGATTCATTTAAAATGTTTACTATATTTGACTCTATACTTTCTTTCACATATAGTGCCACTCCCTCCACCAGCATGACCTACTCTGTCATTCCTATATATTTTGTACCCTGGTATAGCCATGTCCCTTTGACTTGTCATGGTTTCTCTAAGTTTCTGTAATGCCTATTATATCAATAGCCTCATTTAATACCAGGCACTCAAGTTCACCCATTTTAGCATTTAGACCTCTAGCATTTGTATACAATCACTTATAAAATTTGTCTATATTTGGTTGTCTGCCTTAATGTGATATAATTGAATGGGACTCCTTTTCATTTGACTCTTTCTTTTCACCTGTTCGTACCTGTCCTTTATCTACTTCTATCCTCAACACTTTCCTGGGATATAGAGTATCCTCATTAATAAATCCTCCCCTAAAGGATGTTTCTGTCCAAACCAAGTGCTCCTCTACACTTGTCAGCCGTCTCACAGCCCTTAGTTTAACCTTTTTAATTTTACATGCCAGCAATCTGGTTTCATTTCGGTTTAGGTGGAGCCCTTCTTTCCTGTATAGGTTCCAACTTTCCCAAAAGTTCCCCAAATCCTAATAACCAAAATTCCTCCTCCAAACACAATTGTCTCATCCATTCATTGAGACACTGTAGTTCTGTCTGTCTAACTGGCCCTGCACTTGGAACTGGAAACATTTCAGAGAATGCTACCATGGAGGTCCTGGATGTTAATCTCTTGTCTGGCAGCTGAAATTTGGCCTCCAGGACTTCTCTCCTACCTTTCTCTATGTCATTGGTACCTATAGGTCCCACAACCATCAGCTCCTCCCCAGCACCGCATATAAACCTATCTAGATGTCTTGAGGTGTCCACAACCTTTGCACCTGGCAGGCAATTCACCATGCAGTTCTCCCGGTCATCACAAACCCAACTATCTATAATTCTAATAATTGAATCCCTTATTACTATTGCCTGTCTCTTCTTAATAACTGGGGTCCCATCCCCCAGAGGTATCATTTGTGCAAGCAGATACCATCACATAATCTGGAGGAGAGATTGTTTCCCTTTTCTCCAGTTTGGTGTCTCCTTCTCTGAGACTTTCATCCTCCTCAACAGCACATAGGCAGTAAAGACTCGAGGTGGGACTGCTCTACTGTGTCCTTAATAGTCTCGTCTATATACCTCTGTGCCTCCCTTACCTCCTCCAGTTCAGCCACTCTGCCCTCCAGAGTCTGCACTCACTCCCTGAGGGGCATGAGTTGCTTGCACCAAATGCACATATACGTCTCCTATCCACAAGGCACAAGTACACATATACGTCTCCTATCCACAAGTGCAATAAACTGGATAGCTCCAGTCTGCTGCTGGAATACTGCCTGCATTATTTTGTTTCTTTGTTCGGGAGGGGGAGGGTATTGGTCTAAGTTTAGAGTATGTTAGGTGTTTCTGACTCTCATGGTCCCTCTCTAAACTCCCTCACAAAACTCCCGTTTGCTAGCTCCTTTGGTTGCTTAGGAGCTGGCTTTTTAAAATTCTATTCTTCATGAGTTAGCTTTGCCACCTTGCCAAGAGATCCTAAAGGAATTAGGGATCAAAGGACTGAAGAGTAGAATCTTGGTAGTAAACTGATATGTCTTAATTTTATTTTTTCTACACTTCAGTTATTTTACCAAGTAGAAGGAGATATGTGCTTGAAGATCATTGAAAATGGAAACCACAGAGACATTCACATCAGAGAAGGGGAGGTAAGCAGGGGTTTGTTCTTGTTATTATTACATATGTATGTTAAATGACTGTCATAATTATTTCAAATCAATCTTCCACTGCAGTGCAAGATAAAATAATGAAGAAATAATGATTAATAATATTTTGAATCTAATATATAAATTCCATTCTAAAAGATACCAATCCACTACACAAAAAGTAGCAATAATTGGGATATAAAATGTCAGCCAGATACCACACTGCAAATAGTGTGGAGGAGGGAACATTTTGTCCAAGGACATTAGGGCAAGTCCTTATTCTCTTATTTACAAAGTCTCATGTCTTAACCACAATACTGGCCTAATTAGACAGGAAGATGCTGGAAAACAAGTTTATTTCCAAACTGTAGTCGCAGACACACACACAATTTGTCCTCTTTATCTCATATCCAGCACTTCCTATTAGTCAGTTGGGTTTGGAGAGAATCACATGCCCTATCCGCCAATAACAAACACTTGCCATGTTGGAGGAATGGTCATGGAAGATTAGTTTAGGATTCCTCTTGTGCTAACAACAAGTTTTCCTTTTATTGCTCTTACCACAGCTCAGAAATTATAGTAACTTTCTAGATCTCAGGTAGGGTGACTGGTTGGTTCTTCATTTTGATTGTCTAACAGCAATGATACAACTGGCAGGAGAATAGCTCAATATCCAAGAACGCAGTGCCGATTTCTGAATGAAAGGTTGTCATTAACAGAGCACCAAACTGAGAAAGCTAGCAACAGCATCTGTTTTGCTGTTGGTATCAGTGTGGGCTCAGTTGCCAAGAAACATCATATCAACAGGAATAGAGGAAAAATGAGAGGGTGAACAAAGGCCTGCAGAAAAGAAAATAAACCTTAATGACACTGTTATATTTATTGTTTCCAATTTTTTCATCTGGACAGATGTTTCTCCTACCTGCCAGGATACCACATTCTCCTCAAAGATATGCAAAGACTGTGGGACTCGTGATTGAAAGGAAAAGGTTAAACACAGAAACAGATGGGCTCAGGTGAAATATGGTTTTCTACTTTGGACACATAGCTAATCTATTTAACTTCAAAATATGAAAATCAGTTATTGTTTCAGTATGATATTATAATCTAGTTTCCTGGTGAATTATCAGTGGAAATTGCATATATTTATTTTTATGTACACACACACACACACACATTATTTAGTAAATGGGTTAGCTAATATCTCCTTGAAATGTCTTTTATAAATATATGTTTGCACTTACATACTAACTTCCATCTAAGGATCTCAGAACACTTTAAAACCATGAAATAAGCAAGATGTACAGCATTTCTGGCACGCAGTATTGTTAATTTAATTTAAAAACCAAAGGATAGCAAGATAGAGGAGACTTACCCAAATTTACACAATGAGTCAGTCAGTGGCAGAGTCAGGAACAGAACTTATATCTACACCTCTAAGCATTAGACAAGCCTCTAAATCGACAGTGGCTCATAATGCCTCTGTCCCATTGAAATTAATAGGAGTGTTACCATAGACTTCACTGAGAACAGGATCAAGCTTTGGTTTTTAGCCCTACTGTATTTGTTAAGTGTTTAACAATGCAGGTCACAGTAGTGATTTGGGCCAATTTAGAAGAGGTTTGCTGTAATTATCTGTATAAGACTGACCAAGCTGAGTTTTCAGCTATTCAGGTGATTTACAGAAGGTTTAAACTATGGAAATAATATCTGTAGACTGAGTTACCAGTTTCTTCATTAGCTACATTCAGGAAAATATGACATTGAACAGCTGCGATCTTTTTATTAGGGCATGTCACAGTAGTCAAAAGAACTCCCTATAGTTGATATGCAGAGCAAGAGGAATAAAGTCATTCAAATGGGAAGTCTAGAGAAAAAAAAAAGAAAGAAAGTCACCTGAATGGATTCCAAGTTACAGGCATACCCAATACACCTGAAACATTGTTCAGTTACAGCACTGTATCTTCCTTTCAAAACAGTACTGAGAGTCATAAGCATTTGTAAAAAATGTCACTTGGTTTATTTCCAGAAACAAAAGATACGTTGAACTGGAAACACAATAGACTAATGCTTCAGGAAACCTTGTGATTTGTGCTTTAAAACTAACATTGTTCAGCAACATTAAATAGAATCACCTTTCCTGGTTAATACTTCTGCTTCCCACATGTAGTCTGCGAATGTTAGAGAGGTGGCATATGGTTTCTAAGAAGCTTATGTAGAGCTGTGGATCCTTGGACTGATGTAGTCTTGCTCTCATAACCTGTGCAGAAATGAAAGAAATTTAAAAATATCATCTTGTTTGCAATTGGCAAACTAAATTGTATTAAAGTACACTTTTCAAATGTAAATACCTAATCTAACAAATAATGCAGATTGCATGTTTAGTGCCTGTGTTTGTATTGGCAATCAGCAAAACTTAATTATAAGAAAGTGGTCATTTTCACTGTCAACCAATGACAGAATTCAGGAGTAGGAACTTATAGTCCAGCATTTGATGCATCTAACATGGATCTCATTTTCAATATTCCAGTGTTCCCAGGCAACATACTCTACTTCTGAGGCTGCACTGGAATTAAGTTTAATTGTAACACTGAATTTTTCTCAAGGTTTTTATATAAATTAAAAGTGTTCAAGCAAGGAAAAGGAGTCAAACAAACAGAGCTAGAAATTCAAAGTAGCCTAGCCCCAGGCCATTTCTAAATCCCTGGTAAGATTATTAGGAACAACATGATCAATAAAGGGCTTGTCTACCCCATCTCACAATTTGGACTCCAGGAGTGTGAATAGCAGTATGCACTAAAGTGCCACTCTGTAATTTCCTCACATGGATGCCCCGGGTGCTAACTGAAAGGTTCCTAGATTGTGTTAACTTAGTTCTCTTCAAACAGGCGGCCTTCAAATATGGGCGCCTAATTGATTCCCACAAGAAACACCTGAGGCCCCTAAGATGCCTGACTCCAGGCAGTGAGTTCCCATTCATGGATCACTAAGTAGAGACAGGCACCTAAATCCAAGCTACAGGGAGGTGCCTGTCTCAGTGAGAGGGGCAGGGCTTAACAAACACAGCTCTCCTCAGCATTCTCCAGTGGCTATCTTAGGCAGCTCCCCACCTAGCATGCTGACTTTTCATGGATTGCTTTCTTGGGTGCCTATCTCTCACCATTCATTGTATAGGGAACCTAGATACCTACCTCTGCTTTGCAGATTGCAATGACTTTTTTTTTAGGTGCCTAGAAGTTAGCCTCCATGACACTCAGTGTTGCAACACCTAAGTTCCTTTGTGGATCCCACTCTAGGTGACTTATCAAAGCTTGCTCCGCAAGACTGTGTTAGAGTTGAAAATAGGAGCGAAAAGTCCTGACTCTCCATGCTAGCCACTAGAAAACTCTGTTCTTCTAATACAGTGTACTTTATAATAAAATATAGTTCCTTGCATTAACCCTAAAGATGTTATTTTTTAAAAAATTAATAACTCCCTTAATCATTATGCAATGGAATGATTAACTAATGTCGTTACCTTGTCAGATATTATGTTGGAGAATCAACCAACGTCCTCTTTGAAAGATGGTTTCATTGTGAGGATCTTGGCACACAACTTATACCTATAATCCAAGAGTAAGTCTGTTCATATTTATTTCATGTCGTTGTATACTTACTGTGACTGTGGCCACTGGGGCGGGCCACACTGAGATTTCTTAATCAGTGCACCCTGCAAAGAATGGGGCAGACGATTCCCAAAACTGGTGATTATTTATAATAACTAGATTCACCAATCCAGCAACAAAACAGCTTCTACAATACCTTATTTGGTTACCCAGAAGCCAAAATTACAGCTCCTTAAAGCAATCCAGCCCTTGGTTTCCACCCAGACAGCCAAGTCAAATATGATGAGGATTATTTAAAATCTTGTTCATCATACATAAAGTCCTACCAATCCCAAAAGATCTGATGCATTATCCACCAGGTCAATGAATATTTCAGATCTTACCCAAATACACACTTATAGCCAATTCTTATTAATTAATCTAAGATTTATTGAAAAAGTAAGGAGAGAATATTGTGATCAAAGATCATTATACATACAGATATGAATAAAGTTATGAGGTCATTTTTATAGTAGAGATGGTGAGTTGCTGAATTGCAAAAAGTCCTTCCCAGAATTAGTTCATCAGGTTATAGTCCAAACAGGCAGTAATAATAATAAATAAATAAATAAATAATACCAGGGTAATCCAGACTGTAGATGAAGACCTCAGTCCTGCAACTCAAAACTTCCCCATGTAAAGTTCAAGTAGACTTGAGATACAAGGTCAGTGCCTTGGAGTTCTTTTATAGATCTCTGGCAGGCTGTGTTAGCCTCTTGACAGAAGTTAATACAGCAGGCATTCATTGGATTAAGAATAGGTAATACACATTATGGCTTTGAAGTCCATTCTATTTCCTGCGTATACACAGGTAATTAGTTGCATTGATTAGCATAAAGTAATTCATTCAAGGAGGTCATAGTAGTTTACTACAAACTTCAAAGAGAAATAAGGACAATGATATTATTATGCCACATGTTTCATTTAAATGTTAATATTCCCTTTTGATCTCTGAATCGATAGAACATTGTAACAGACAGGATCCGAAGTTCAGAATCTACAAGCTAATCTGGTTAGATTGTTTACATCTAACAGGACATAGGTAAACACCGACAAATACAATTAGTATCTACTTCTAATTCTTGAACAATTACAGGTTTACATCTCAAGGCTCTAGTCCAGGGGTGTCAAACATATGGTCCGCGGGCCGCATTTGGCCCACAAACCTTTTTGATCTGGCCCGCATTCAGCCAGTGTTTCAGTGAGCCGTGCTGCCGCCGAAAGTTTCTCTGCGTATGGCATTGTCCCTTTAAGAGATTTGTCGGCGGAGGGCCCACTTTAAGAGAGTCTTAAAGCGGCAATACCATCTTCTGCAGAAATCCCTTAAAGCGGCAACAGGCCCCTTTGTGAAATCCCGCCGCCGAAAACAGAAGATAACCCGAATTTTTCGGCGGCGGGTATTGCATGGCCCCTGTGAAAGGCATGTTATGAGAATTTTGCCCGTCACCATCAGTGAGTTTGACACCCCTGCTCTAGTCTATCTAACATGGCTTTGTTGGCTATTTATAAGGAATGGCCCTAATTACCATTTATATACTTTTCTGATGTGTCTTTAAAGGTTGAATTTGGGTCATTTAGCCTGTGAATTGCTTTACTCCCGCTAGGTCAGTGTCACACTTATTTTTCTGTTTATGCTGCATTTTGAATAGTGTTAACTGTAAAATTAGTCACCATCCTACAAAGAATACCTCTAGCACAGCAGTGAGCATGCACAACTCCCACTGAAGTGGATGGGCGTCAAGTGTGCACCACACCTTGCAGGATTATACCCTGTGCAAAGCATGAGGCCAAGACAAAGCATGGGGAGATATTTAATGTAAGAGAAATTAAGTTTCATTGTAACACTGAATCCATGTTCGTGCTGTGCCTAAAAATCTTTATGGGGATTCAGAACTAGCCTGGAGGCTGGGCTACTTTGACTTTCTAGCTCTGCTTGTTTGACTGTTTTTGTTTGCCTGGATTTTTAAAATATATAGAGAAACCTTAAAAAACACCAAAAGAAAAACATAAAAACCACCACAGCGCCTGCCTGACATTTATTCTTTGGAATTGCAGGTTAGACTAAGGAGGCCTGCTCAGTTCCTCTGAGATATTATTACTGGATAATCAATGTTTTGGTCAACTTGCTGGAGCATGTGAAAAGTAAATGTTTCCAGGCAACATGTAAACCTGTCCATTGACGTAACTGAGTTGCTATCTTCTCCAAATGGTTCGTGAAGGGTGAGCAACTAGCAGGGCAAGCTGTGTATTAGAGGATGGCAAGGCAGTCACCTAGAGTCACAGAATATGAAGGCAGCAAAATTTGTAGTGACTATTGTGAGGATGACTTTGGGGTTGTAAAGTGCCTTAGGGTCAAATTCTCTATGGTGAAATTGGCATAGCAGCACTGAGGTCAGTGAAACTGTGTCAAGTTACACCAGCTGAGGATCTGGCCCTATGTATTTTGCAGATTGCTTATGGCAGCACACAATTTAATAGGCTGTGTTGCTACATAATCTCAGCCTACAAAAATGTGAATATTAGGTTTTAGTGATGCTTAATGTTTATTTTTGCAGGTTTTTCAGCTCAACACAATATCATACTGGAAAACCAAATCCAGGTAATGAAATTATTGTCCCAATTAATTAATTAATTAAGCAGCAATGATTTTAACTGAATTAAAGTTATTCTACTAGAATAAAGAATAAAGTTCTGTTTTTCCTTTCTCGCTGCTGCTGTAAATGAAAGTTACTTTGGAAGGAAAAATAGCAATTCTCTTTCCCTGTACCAGAGACAAGAAAAATGCATAAGTATGAGTGGAATAAGTAACTAGTGTGCTCATGTGAGGGCATCAGAATGAACTATTTTAATAATTCAATAGTGCAAGATCTAAGAAACTTTGTTCTGCTTCCACACTGTATGAGCACCATGCAAGCTAGAGTAAGGTTTTAGTAAATCAAATCACCACATTGCAGTTATTTCTCCTCCTTTACAGAGGATTGTGCATTGCATCCAAACTCTGAGAGAAAAGGCACTTACCCTCTGGTCACTCAGGGCCTGATCCAAATCCCACTGAATTCCATTGTCTTTACTAGGCTTTGGATCAAGCCCCAATGCTCACACAGGCTTGCATTAGCTCTATTTTGGCACTGTCTGGGAATAGAGATTGCAATTGTGTTGCCCTAGAGTGGGTACTTAGTCACTAATCAACTTTTGAGTCAGCGCTGAGATCGGAGTTCAAATCACTCCTCTTTGAGGGTCCCCAGCAGTCCTGAGCGACATAGTTATGTAGGCCTAACCCCCCATGTATTCAGCGCTTGGTCGATGAAAGAATTCTTCCGTCGACCTAGCTACTACCTCTCGGGGAGTGGATTAAATATGCTGGCAGGAGAACTGCCACAGCTGCAGTGCTATCACTTTAAGTGTATATATAGCCTTAGAGAGTATTAATACAAATTGAAACTTTGCATAAAAATACTATATCTGACCCTCTAATAGCATGCTAAACTGTATTGTACCATGTAGCCAGTAGGTGGTGCCATGTGTAACATACCTTATCTGAGCTGGTAATAGCTAGCCAAAGCACTGCGTTGAAGGATCTCATAGTGAATGCATCTCTGGTGTATCCCTGGGAAGGAAGCTCTGTAGGCAGTCCTTATGTGATACAAGAGCCTGACCTTGCAATTTACCGTGTACAAGAGCTACATGACAGATCCAGCATCAGTATTGTGTTGAAGTTCTCATGTGCTCCTGGCAAAGGGGTTTCTGACTTCCCGTGCTTTCATGGGAAGCAAATTGTGTCTTCCCCAAAAGCTCACTTCCTCCTTAACTCATAAAATAAACAAATCAGTTACTCTAACACAGGTGTCTCGCAGTTCCCAACTGGTACAGACTATAGAGCTGTGATCTAGGATAATCTGGCTTTGTGGTTAAAGCACTGGATTAGGATTTAGAAGATGTGAGTGCAATTCCAGATCTATCACGGGCTTCCTGTGTGATTTTGGGCAAGTCACTTAATCTCTCACTGCCTCACTTCCCAATCAGTAAAATGGGGGTGGTTTTTTTTCTCCCTTTCTTTGCCTGTTTGTCTTTTTAGACTGTAAACTCTTCAGGGCAGAGACTATCTCTCACCTTGTATTTGTATAGGGCCTATCACGATGGGGGCCTAATTTCATTTGGGACCTCTAGGTGATACTGTAATAAAAATAATATCCCCAATCTCACACACCATCGCTCCTTGGTAAATGTAATGATTCCCAGTAAACATGAGTACGATATATTTGAGAAAATCCCCACCCTATCAGAATTGGGAGGTTGTATCTCAGGAACAAGTGAATTATATTGAGCAGAAAAAATGTAGAATACTACATATTAACATTGTCAGTAGTTTCACAGAATGTAAGAACCACAGGACAGGCTAGACCATCACATGCCATAATATTTCTTGAAGCTTTGTACATGGAACTGCAAGAAATTGTTAGATAAATCTAGCAATGGAAGGTATTTTTGTTGTTGTTATTCAAAAGCCCTCCAAAACCCAGGAGTCTAGGGAGAGTTTAATTAGAGTCAAAGGAGATATTTTCAAGGAAAAAAAAAAAAAAAGCACTTAAGCATATTACATTAGTTCTGAGCTCATTACATCTTTTTTCCCCTGAATGGTTTCCCACTTGCATTTAACAACTGAATCCTGAATACAAATATTTTCAGTGTTTTTGGCTTTGCTCTTGCCCCAAGCAAAAGGCAATCAGAAAAATTCTGGGCAGAATTTCAGCCTGGTGTATAGCTCAGTGTTCTTGATCTGCACTTCTCTCAGACACTAATAAACACAAGCTTCCAGAAACAGCTTCTGTTGTACAAAAAAGTCACACATACACTAATATTTTTCGAGTTGAAGGGGTTTTAGCTATCAGTTCCCATTACAATCAGTGGAAGTTGGGTATAAATCCCTGCACAAAGCCTTACTGAGGGTTAGGTAAGCTAGTAACAAAAAGCACTAAATTCTCAAGTTGTGTCCCGCTGATGGAGAATGTACCCCCCGAGCCGTGATTTCCTCTATGAGCTATCATTTTTTCTCTCATCGGTGCAATTCAAGGATCAGCATAAGACCAATGCAGTCTGCAAATCCAACATAAGCCCCAGGTTGTTAAATGGTCCACAAACCCTGCGCTGGGCAAAGGGGTGAATTTCAAGCAAGGCGAGCAGTCTGCTTCTAGTCCAGCAGCAGTAAGCCTTCAGCCAAGTCTCTCTCAGCCTCATCTCTACATGAGTCCCATCTGTTCCACAACCTCTGCAGAGAGACAGAGAAAAAGTAAAAGAAGCAAGAGAAAAATCTTCAAAGAAAGTCCTGAGAGCAGCTCTCTCCTACAGGAAAGCTATGAATGGAATCAATCGCACTCCATAACTATTTTTGACTTGAGCTAAGATTCTTCTAGGGTTATTTATGTATTTTGGGCCAATTTCTGGCCTCAGTTAACACTAGGGCAATCCTACTGAAATCAGGGCTTTAAAAGGTATATGCAAGGATAGAATTAACCCTTTGGGATAAATTTTAAAAGAATGTCTACAGTTGTGTGCAGTGAGTGAGCAAAATTGTGCATGCAAACTTGGCAAGTGCATGCCTAAATAGCCATTTTCAAGGACAATCACATGAACTGCAATCACGCACACATTTTTGCATGCAGACCTCAGGCCTTCTTCCTCAAAACTATTTGTTACATTGCTCTACACTAACCTAAAGTTTTACCATGATAAAAACTGGTTTGCCCACTCCTTATGTAAACAAGAACCTTGCCCTCTTATTTCTGGAATTAAACATGTTTAAAAAAATATGATTTAGGTCAAGGAAAGGTTTCAAATACATTGGTTTCATTATCACAGTCATGATGTGTGGAACTGTAAGCGCCAAAATAATCATGAGAATTTGTTCACTTGGGATTTCCAGCTGGAAGCCAAAATGCCAGAAATCTCATCAGAAAACCTGATCTTGTAATGGTGCTAGTGCAGTTTTGCAGATTCAGAAAGTTCAGATATGTTCAGTAAACTTCAGATAGGTATCCAAGGTCTGGGATGATTATTTGAACTAAACCCAAACTAAGGGTATGTCTGCATGGTTCATTTGTTTGCACCCAGGGGTGTAAATACCAGTGTGCACTAGCATGTCACACACTCACAGGCCCATATAAACCCTGCTGGCCTGCCCTAAAAGTTCCCTAGTGTGCATTAATGTAGTCCTCTTTCAAACAATATTATATTAACATGTGCTAGGGAACTTTTAGTGTGTGCCAGCAGATTCCACATGGGCTTCTTAGTGTGCAACATGCTAGTATGCACTAGAATTTATACCCCTGTGGTGCAGACTAATGCACTGTAGAGACAGGCACTTAGTATTTGCTTATCAATGGCCAGCAATGGTTGAGCCTGAAAAGTTTCAGAGGTATGGCTTACAAAAGCACCCAAAGGTTCAGAAATTTATCCAGTATTCACTGAAATGATTCACACTTCTTTGTCTAAAATCTGGTCTCAAAAATTTGTGAAAACAGACTCTCTCCTAAGACACCTGGTACCCGTTTCCAGGTGGGATGGCCATGTTGTTAGAATGGCCTCAGAGAATTTAGATACTTCCATTTCCAGAAAGTGGAGAAAACCCCTAAAGTTTAATGAACCTCACTAAAGATTTTGTAATAGGGTTGATTTTATCCACACGGATCCATCTATTTCTAGTCATTATATACCAGTGCTTCACCAGCTACAAAGGGCTTTATGAGGAGATCATCATGAGTATAGAAGAACATGGTACAAAGGGGATGGTTCTGCAGTCACATCACAAACACAACTTCCACTGATTCCAGTGCATGGAACAACTGCAACATTGGATTCCAAGCCTGGTTAGTACATAATCTAGTCTTTGTTCATGGTAATCACTCAGCACAGTGAAAACAAAACAAAAAATATTAACAAGTATGAAACATTGTGTGTTTTAGGAAAAAAGATAGAAAAAGTCTAAAGCCTGGTCCACACACAAATTTGCACTACTTTAACTATAAGTGTTATATAAAACTACAGGTGCGAGCTAAACCAATGTAAACTAGGTTAAACCAACATGAGTGTCCACATTACAAAGCTGCACTGGTTTAAAATCACACCTTTGGTTAATCTGGTGAAACTTTTGTGTTTAGACAATCCCTAATACCTTGTAGTGAATCTTGCTCCAACGGAGTGTGAAGTCAAACAAGTCAAGAGGAGTACAGCGTTGTTCTCAGCCAACACAGCTCAGTTGTATGTTATGCAACAGACGGTGCCTGATTTACAGCAAGGACTATTTCCAGGACATGAGCATTAGAGATATTAAGATTTAGCACACACAAGCTTGAGTGCAATTATCACTTAATTGAAAATAAAAAAGAAAGAAAGAAAGCTAAATAAGAAAGATAACTGACTAGTGGACAGTTTATTGGTTCAATTAAATGAAAACTGTACAACTTAAAAAAAAAATCAAACTCCAAAGGGAAGAATTCTGCTGTATTACACCAAATAAATCTAGAGTAACTCTGCTGAAATTCATCAGATTTACACTTGTGTAACTCAGGAGAATATGGTTAAAGATCATAGTTGAGCCAACAGAAATATACAAAAACAAATTTTACAATGGAAATTGTATTTTACATTATTATGCTCATATATGCAAAAAAAACTATAAAGTAATATTTTAAATTGCAGTTATTATTAAAAACAGATTGTGTCAATATCCTACATTTCCCTTCTCAGTACCCTAAAATAATCCCATAAAATAATCCCTTAAAAACACTTTAAAAAAAATAAAAATGATCCAGATGTTGAAAATGTTAATCCTGACAATCTTTTGGCTCTGAAGCTGTTAAAGATAATGATTGCTTAGCTATTACACTAATGGAGGAAGGAGAAGAGAGCTGAAGGCCATCAATGCGTCAAGATGGACTACTCAATTCTCTTCTGTGATCAGTTAATCCTCTCTCATTGTTTAATTTATGGTCTCAAAACAATCGTGGACTTGCTGCTGGGAACACTCAAGTCTCTGCATATTGTGCAAGTACCCGCCAGTAGTTGGCCATGGCAGAGCAGCACTCAAGTTGGCCTGGTTAAACTCACACCAATAACCTCTTGTCTGGGGTGGGTTAAAACTAACTGGGGCCACCAAAACTTCAGAGTTTCTTGAGTTCATTATCTATGCAACCCCTGCCTATAATTCACACCTGACCTCTTTTCGCATCTTCCCCCACCCTCTCCGCCTTGCAAAGATTCTAGCGTCAGTGCCCTCAATAGCCTCATCTCTTTTGTCCATAGGCCTCCCCATACCTTTATCTACACTGCCACATCTACATATGCTTGGAACTCCTTCCCAAAACCTGTTTGCCATGCCAGTTCCCTTAGTCACATTCAGTCCCTCCTACAACTCATGCGTGCTGCAAAGTCTAAAATAGATAGCAGGAATGCACTGAACCATCTAAATACGTACACGCTTTACCAAGTAACCATGTGATCTTACTGGCACCCTTGTCCTTCCCCTCCCCTTCCTCTTGCCCTTGTGTGCTTCTGTCCCTTACTAGTAGTGGCATGTGCTACCAAGACTATGCTTTTCTGGGCAGGGGCTGTGTTGTTACTAGCACACTTCAGGGCACTTGAAAATATAATAAATGTCTAAATAATAACTTCTATAGGAAGCTTCAAAGCATCTATATATACGCACCATTTACAGTGATGACAGTGCAGCATGCACACTAAGCAGCTCTAGAAGGGATTGAGTTCAAAGCACAGGCTGCCCTTTAGCAAAGAGACTCTTCCTCATGAAGGATTGCCCGCATGCCAAGTTTGGCAGTGTGTTGTGCCATTAGTTTTCAGTTATTGGCGGGGGAGGGGGGAATCGAATTTTTAAACTTCAAGAATGTATTCTGCTTCCACTTTCCCATTGCTCAAAAATGGCTAAAAGGGTTCACTTTGAACTTAAAAAAAAATCTAAATTTTGTTTTTAAAAAGAGCTGAGACTGAACACGCGGAGTGTGAATCCCAGAGGAAATTCTGCTCACAAAAATATGAGCATGAGAAGACAGGGTGTTTGAATGGAGCACCAGATGTCAGGCTACCTGTAACACTCTGGCTGCAAAGAGCTAACAGAAGCACAGTTTAAAAGACAGAATGTGAATTACCTAAAAAGAAGGGGTGGCTGGGTTTAAGTCATAAAGCTTGGAGTCCAGTGATTTGAGCTTCCTGCTGGCTCATTCACTGACTGTATGTATGACATGGGTAAGCCATTTAATCATTCAATAGTGAGCCACCAATTTTGGATGCCCAATTTGAAAAAAAAAAAAAAACAGGTGATGAACTGGGTACCCAAAATTGAAGTACCCATAATTAATCATGTAAAAGTTGGCCTTAATTTTTCTGAGCCTTTGAGATGAGTCGGAGACTGCCACTGACATTAACTGGCTTTGGATCAGGCCTCATGTGTCTCAGTTTCCCACCTATAAAGTGAAGATGATGCTTACCTAACCCTCAGGGTGTTGCTAGGATGATGTTCTTTGCTGTATGTAGAGCACTTAGAGATGCTGAAATGGCAGGTGCTATGGAGATACAAAGTATTTCTATCAAAACAAGCCTCTGTGTACTTTTTGTTTAAAAAAAGGCTTATTTACACATTAAGAAATTCAGTAGAGTGCAATTTTTAATTAAGAGTTAAATGGCGGCTTTGTCATGGTCCCCAGGCAAGGAGCAGCATGTTGTTGCACTGCCCTAGGAAGCAGATTGTGACTTCCAGTTTCCTCCTGCACCAGCCATGTGCTAGGCCTATACCTGGCATAATATAGTCCCCCAGCATGCCAGTGTAGCAGAGCTGACTGGTGTATTGGGAAGAGGGGGCTGAGCCAAAGCTCCATCCATTTGCTCCCTCCTCCCCCGCCCCCCGGCCATATGGGGGGCAGGGAAGCAGAAGCTCCATGGAGCTAGTTCACCCCACCATGCAGCTACCCACAATATGTGCAGCCACCATATGGGAATAAACAGTCGTATTCTCCTGGTTTTTAATTGAGTTACACATTGATTTACATAATTTCCCATTTGAAAACTTCAACTGAATCTTTAATGCCAAATCTCTAAATTGCCTACCAATCTCAGGATTCTGGACCTTGTGTTCCCAGAGGAACATGGTGCACTCTAACAACAACAACGACACGCAAACACACTGCAAAAAAAAAAAATCCCAAGACAAAAAGACCTCTTTTGTTATATGCTCAACTGGGACTCCTCCCAGGGAGACAGAGCACATGGGAACTGAGCCATTGCTGACTTTTTGCTCATAGATCTCTAATAACACTGTCGGAGAAATTACAAAAATGCTGTGTCAAAATGCTCTTCCTTTTTTTGTTCAATCTTTGGTAAGCAGAACCAAAGCTCAGATCAGTCACCTTATTAAAGAAGATGAACTTGCTGATTAACTTTCTCCTTCTCTTTTCGATTTCTCCCCAGACAGCAACATCTAGAACAGACTGTGCACAAACACAATCAATCTGCTGTCTCTTGCCTTACCCACACCCTGGGCTATTTAATAGTAATAATACTTTGCACCTCTCAAGTCCCTTCCTTCCAGAGATCTGAAGGGCTTTAGAGAAATTATTTAAGTCTCACAGTACCCTTGTGAGGTAGGTATTATTATCCCTCTTTTATACAGAAGGGGAAAACAAGGCACACAGATATTAAAGGGTTTGCCAAAGATCCTATGCAGTGTTGTTGTAGCCTTGTTGGTCCCAGGATATAAAGAGACAAAGCGGGTTAGGTAATTGCCCAAAGTCATACAACAAGTTAATGGCAGACTCAGAAATAGAACCAATTTTCTATATGTATTTCCTGGCAGTCCTGACCGCAGTGACATAGACCCTGCCCTGAAGAGCTTAAAAAGGATCATGACAAAACTTAGCCTAATTCCTTTTACCTGAGCAAAGAAAGAAACCACATACAGTTCCTGTTCTTACTTATTCCCCCCTGTGGCTGGCTACACCTCCCTTATAGAGAGGTAGAAAACACGGGCCTATTTCTCTAGGTGCATAATTTATTTTTAAGAGTTCCCTTCATCAGCCTCTTTGTTTGACTCAGGAAAACACAAGAGAAAAATTTGCTGTTTAGTTTGCAGCATAGATTTAGTGACATGAAGAAAAATGTGCAAAGAAATTGTTACATGAACACTAATAAATTATTAGCCATGATAATCCTTGGGGCATACTACAAAAACATGTATAATTACACAGAGAAACATATGCCAAAGTGCTGTATTTTCAGATAGATGGTTCAGCAGCTGTACTTGACATCAGTGAGATGGGCATAAATATTCTGGACTAAGTTTTCAAATTGACTAGTGATTTTTAAGTGCCTCAGTTTTTGGGTGCCCAACTGCAGATACTTTAAAAAGACCTGATTTTCAGAAAGTTCTGAACATTGGGCCTCCGCAAATCAGGTCCCTTTTAAGTGTGTCAAGCTGGGTACTCTAAATCAGCGGTTCCCAAACTCTACCATGTTGCATACCACCAACATAAAACGCCACCACCTGTAGTACCACCAACAACTTTTGGGGGGCCGGGCCAGCCCCGGAGCACCCCCTGGCCAGCTGCTGTGTGTCCAGGAGAGGAGAGGGGAGCAGAACAGCCAGGTCACCCTGGGTGCTGCACTCTGCCCCTGCATGGCCAAGCGCCACTGGAGTCTCCGTGGCCGGCCCCCCAGCAGCAGGTAGGCGCGTACCATTGGGAGGTGGCCTGCTTACCACTGGTGGTAGGTGTACCACAGTTTGGGAACCGCTGCTCTAAATCACTAGGCACTTTTGAAAATTTAAGCCTGTGCCTAGATACTGTACTGTGATGGGCGTGTGTGTGAGAAAGATTTATATAAATAAGAAAGTCAAGGTGAAATGAGGCTAATATTTTCCAAACTTGTGTGGCTAAAGTTAGACACCGAAGTCCATATTTAGGTACTTGATGAAGCAGTTTGATTTCCAGAGGTTTTGAGCACCTACAACTCCTGTTGACTTCACTGAGGCTTTGATTCAGGAAATCACAAGCACATGTTTAAGTCCATCCCAAAGGTAACAGAAGCTTTGCATCTAATTCTAGCATCAAATTACCTATCAAGATTAAGTGAGCAGGTAAGAATTAAGCTGAGATAGCAGAAGTGATCCACATTGTCCAGAGCATCATTATTGACATAGATCTTAGGTGGAATGTTGGTACCTTGTGACATGACAACCGTTTTCTTGATACTGATTACCATGCCAAACTTGGTGCATGCATCAGAGACTTTGTTCATCGTGACCTGCATTCATCAGGTGAATGAGAGATGAACGCAGCATCGTCTGCAAAAAGCAGATTCCAAATAGTACGCTGAATGACATGCCCTCTGGGCTGGAATCATCTGACATTAAACAAACTGCCGCCCATCCTTGATCCAATTACTATACCAGATATGGCCAACTTAAAAAGTGCCCACGATGCAGAGGAAGGACAAAGCTCCAATAAATCAACAAGCAAGGTCTCAAGCAATTCATCATTCCCATTGACAACTGGGAAAATACTGCCCACAATAGCTCAGTTCTGAGAAGATAAGTTACGGCTGGTGCAGTCACCATGGAGAGCCATCAGAGAGCTCCAGCTGAGCCCCACAAGCAAGCCAGGAAGCAGAGTATGCTTCAACCTCCATTCGGCGAATGGACTTGTAGCCATTGTGGGAAGGTTCGCTGCTCAGGCATTGGGTTCCTTTCCCATACCATTTCTAAGCACCACTGACGGACTAGCTTTGTCTCATCGATTTTCATCTGTCAAGATGTTGGAAGGCCATTCTTAGCAGTAACAATTAAACCTTAATGTATGCAAAGTTATGGAATTATAGCTGTCACCTGAACAGATTCGCTAAGATACACTCACTCGTTAAGAAGAGGTGGAGGGAGATGAATGCAAACTAGAACAAAAATTAATGAAAATACGAATTCTAAAGTAAAAGGGTCCCCATCCCCACTCCTTTTTACTGGGGAAAAGGGCCAGAGAGGCATAAAAACCCCCGTTCCAGCTGCAGGAGAATTGTTCTGTTGCAGGCATGGAGAAGACAGCCATAAGGCTGTTTGTCTCCTGACTACCACCCCCCAAGCCCAGGCACAGGAGAGCATGATTGTGGGGGAGAGGCATAGCACACAGATATGTGGCATTTCGGGGGAGCATTGTAGCCCAAAGCTGGCTAAACAGTATTATTATCACCTAAAGCTGGCTAAACAGTATTAGTATCACCTAAACAAGCCCTTTTAACAAGATGACACAGGAGTATGTGCATGTAGCTGGTTGCATAGTTTATGAAGTTTTGCATAATGTATTTTATCAGATTTTATATACTTCCCTGTTCTTTTCCTTAGTAACATCTCAGAGAGGGTTGCTGAAAACGTACTTGTTTTATTGCCTGTAACAAAGTGAAACAGAAGTGATATAGTCATTTGTGGCCAATACAGAAGTATTATACAGGGAGTGTGAAAGCAATATTATTCCTGCCATTTGAATCATAAGTAGATTTTTTTTCCAGTGTCTCTTAAAGCATGAGTTAGTTTTGAGATTTAGTTTCAGATTTACTTGGCGATGCAGAACACTTGGGTACAAGAGTGAATTTGCAAGTCTGGCTTCTAGGGCCAGTGGAGAACCAAATTCAGCTCTGGGGCACACAAATGCACCTCCCACTGAAGCCTCTAGGCTATACACCCATTGTGCCAGGGCTGAGTTGGATGCTGAGGTAGCTGCATGCAGAGCTGTGCCACATTTTTGCAATGAAACCCATAACTTGGTGAATTTTTGAATGGTTATAGAATCCAGAAGGTCCAAGCCTAGCCTGAGTTGTAAGTACTCCCGGGCTAGTGGTGGGTGGAAGCCACATGAGACATGGTGGTTTGGCACAATTTCAACCCCCAAAAGGGCAAATCTTTCTGATTTCAGCAGTATTTTTATTTAAAGTTTTGGGTTGAGGTCAAAGGGATCTGAACACTCAAACTGAAACAAGGTTCAGATGAACTAGAGAAAGTTGAAGTAAAATCCCAGATCTAAATTTCAAACTCTGGGTGTGATCCAGATCCAAATTCAGATCCGAATCCACATTGTGGCCTGTCTGAGGTGTTAGAAATTTTAATCTAGTTTGCATCTAGGCTCTTCTGTAGAATAATTCCTCCCATCCAATCAGAGTGATGTTGATTTTGAAGTAGCATAGGCATCCTGCATTAACAATGCTATTATTAAAGTGTAGCAATATTTGTTTTTAAATACACTATAGTTGCTGTACAAATAGCTAAAGAAGCAACATATCGTAAGGGCCACAATGGGAAACCAAGGAATAAATATATATAAATAAAACTACAAAAAAAAAATAGAAAAAGCAGCAACTTATTATTGCAAATAATGACAAAGTTGAGACATGTCAACTCTGCCTACAGTCAGGAGGTGATCGTGCAGGCAGGGGGCAGAAGTGTGAGCTCCCAGAGTCAATGTGCCTAACTCAGACACAATGCCTGCCAGAGTGTTTGGAGACTAGGGGCCAGTCATCTGTCCAGAAGCCTTTTACCATTTGCAGCATACACTGACTTTGCACCAGTCAATGGGGAAGGAGAGGCTGCCCTACCTTGTCTCCTTTGAAGTGCAAAGTGAAGGTGGAAGGACAGACTGGAACTACCCTTATGCAGGGGTTTGAAGTGATGGAAGTTTCTTGCAAGCAACCCTTTCTCTCCCACTAAATACCTTTTGCCCAGTCACATAGACCTAGTCTCAGTCAGCCTGCATTGCTTAACTGAAATGGACCTGCTCCAAAAAGTGTAATTTTCTTTTATAAATTCATTCAGTAAACCTGATGTATTTTTCAGTTTAGCTTATCTTCACACTTTATCAACTAAAGCTGTAAAGAGCACAGCAAGTTGATAACACTAATGGTTTCACACTGAATTGCCATGGTATGAATATTTAATAGTAATGACCTATAAAATAAGACTTAACTATTGAACTCTTTAAATGGAGCTGCTCAATATTATGACATGTAAGAAAATATTAGAGTTGATGTTCCACGTAACGATATGGCATTTGGGGATACACACACTAATCTTTGGCTGTGTAGCTTGGAAGTCCGGTCTTCTTACATTTTGCTTCTGTGTTCCCCTACCCTCAATAAATTAATTTGTGTTTGTTACTGGTCTCACAGTCCCATTAGCACATCAAATGTTAAGGAACATATCGAGAGACACATTTGCTTAAAGATTAGTTAAAGCAAGAGAACAAATTATACATAAACATTAGCAGTCCTATCACAATAAAGCCATTGATTGATAACAAGAGACACTCAGTTTATTTGGCTGTTAGGTTGTAATGAAATGCCTGTTTACTTGTCTGCATTCTGATGTGGGGCTCCCTCAATCTCTCTTGTTGAAGCTGTTCCACTGTGGATAAATCATTAAAAGTCACTGGAGCAGGGGGACTGGATCTCTCCCGTCTGAGATGAGTGCTCTAGCCACCATGCTATTAAATCATTCTCATATTTGTGCACTCTCTCTCTCTCTCTCTGGCCTAAATGCCCTTAAGTATTTATCCACAATGCAACAACTTCAACAGAGAGAGCCCGCATCAGAATATCCCATAGCTCAGTGGTCAGGGCTACTGAGAGGTGGTAGATTTCTGTTCAAATTCCTTCTCAGCAGCAGGAGGTGGGACTTGAACCAGGAGTCTCCCATATCTAGGTGAGTACCCTAACCTCTGAGCTAAAAGTTACAAAAGAAGTCATCCTCCTCCTTTGCTTCCCTGCCTTTCATCTGCTGTTTTGTCTAAACTCACCTGAGGGACCAGATCCAGTCGGAACATGCCTCGGAACATGCCTACCTGATCAGGCCCTACCTATGAGTTCGGTGGCTGAACATCCATCTTCCCCTGGTTTGTGAATCACTCTGGGATTAGCCAGGGAGAGGCACCCAGATGCCTAAAATGACACTTAGTTTGCATGGCCAGACGCAGAAGTCTAGGCACCTAAGGAACTATTTACTGCAAAAACGTAGGTGTCAAGTGAGTTTAGATACGTGCAGGATTCAGTGGGAGTTTTGTGAATCGCAGTGGAGCCTAGAACTGGGACTTGGGCGCCTAGAGCCAGACTTATGCACTTAAGTATTTTGTGAACCTAGGCCTCTCTGTCCGAAAGTAAAAGTAACCCCCCACCCATATGAGATCTAAGTGAAACCATTGGTGAAGGGGTATGTTGTGCCTTTAGGCACAGCTGCAAGCAAGGGAGGGAGGAATGGAGTGGAGGTGGCTTGAAAGGTGCAACACCTCAGACTGAGCCTCTTTGGGCCTGAGACAGCCCTATTTCAGCAGTAAGTTATAACATGCTGTGGACCACCACATTGAAGTCCATCAGTGGGACGCTAATACGAGTAAAGCTGGCAGAACGGGCCCCACAGTGAGTGAGTGACCCTAGGTTCTAATTTAGGAGTTCTCGGCCCCTGGGCCCATACTTTTTCCATTTTTGAATCAGTTTCCAATTCTTGCTTAAAAATGCAAACAATTTTTTCCCCTCCCTGTAGGGCTCTTTGCATTTCATTTGGACTCCCAGTTTCCCTTGCTTAAACTATCCCTATGGTTACCCTCAAACTTCCAAATTATTGCCACCATCCCTCCAGGCCAAGAGTTACTGTACTCCCTTTTAAGTCTCTCACTGGAACCCTAACAACTGGAGTGTCTCACTGCCAAGTAATGTCCCAACAAGAGCTGAACTTGCTGATATAGCTCATTGTTCTCCTCCCATATCAGCCTGGGTTGTGAAAGACTGGCACCATGTTCAGGTCTTCCACATTATAAGCAGCATTATCACTAAGACACTTCTTGGGCTCCAAAAAGCTTTTTCCAATTAAACAGTGCCATATGTTCTGCTCTGACAATGGAAATAACTCAGCTATCTAATAGTGCTCAATAAGATAGTGTATTACTGTTAACCAAACAAAACGTTTAAAAATCAATTAAAACACTGATTGCATTAAGTACCAGGGTGAAATGTCTTCAGTTTCTCTCTGCTGTTGTGTGTAGATATGAATTATAAAAATATTTTTCATACATTCCCAGCCAAAAAAAAAACAATGTTAAGATGGAGCTGAGGTTGAGAATCCATATCTATAATTTAAGGGTAATTTAAGTCCCCAACTGCGTAGATGCAGAGGCTCTGTTGTTAATTTCTGTTCCTTATCACGGCTATACCATATAACAAAGTACATGAGAGCAATACCTCCTCTCATCGTGCAGTGTCAAAGGAAAATGAGCACTTACTGTAGCTCCCTTCTACTGCATCATGCATGCCAGAGCCAGAGTGCTGGGACTGGCTAGACCCCTCAGGAGTCAAAAAGAGGTCCTGACTCACCGTGCCACTGGACAACCCTGTCATATGCTCCCTATCATTCTCCAACTCCACTTCCTCATCCACCACTTCATTCTCAGGGTTGACTCTGCTGGCTGCTGTCTCTGCTCCCCCCAAAGTATCCATGGGATTCTTGGCGGTGGAGGTGGGGTTGCCGCCGAGAATGGCATCCAGTTTCTTGTAGAAGCAGCATATCTTTGGCGCCACACCAGAGCAACTGTTGGCCTCCCTTGCCTTCTGGTATGCCTGCCTTAGCTCCTTGATCGTAGCACGGCACTGCTGTGTGGCCCTTTCATGCCCCTTCTCCTGCATGAAGTTCCTACAGCGGGAGTGAACCTGCGACTGCATAGCCTCCTTTCCCCAGAGAGCCAGCAGATCCAACAGCTCTGGTGTTCCCCACACGGGAGCGCATCTGCTGCAGAAAACCAGCTGGGAAGATGCTGTGTGAACTGTGCACACCGAGCAAACAGGAAGAGGGATTTCAAAAATTCCCAGGCCTTTAAATGGGGGAGGGGCCCATACCTGTGTGTCTTCAAGGCAATGGAGTTCAAATTGCTGGCCAGAGCAGTCAGGATGGGCATTGTGGGACACCTTCTGGAGGCCAATTAGGGTGACACAACCAAGTGCAGTGTCTACACTGATGCTGCGTTGCTCTAATTATGTCACAAAAAGCTCTTTGCCACTCTTCCCAGTGGTTTTATTATGTCGGGGTAGCAGGGGAGTTACATCAGTGGGAGGAGCATTCCAGTGTGTACACCTCCACTGTTTTGTTGACGAAAGCTGACTGTTGTCAACAAAACTGTTTAGTGTAGACAAGGCCTAAGACTCAGTTGTGTGTTCATTGCCTTAATGCTCTTTTTTCTGCATCTACTTGGGATTATGACTTGAAAAGCATCCCAGAGGCATTCTCCACCCCTTCTCAGAACTTTCTACCTAGCATACTCTGAGATAACTGCATTATCTCTGCACTTTACTGTGCGTTGGTGAATTCACAGATTTTAAGGGCAGAAGAAACCATTAGATAATCTAGTCTGACATCCTATAAAACACAGGCCATTGAATTTCATTCAACTACTCTGTATTTAGCCCAATAACTTGTATTTGACTAAAGCATATCTTCTAGAAAGGCATCCAATCTTGATCTGAAAACATCAAGAGATGGAGAATCAGTTGGTAGTTTGTTCCAGTGGTTATTCACCTTCACTATTAAAAATGTGTGCCTAATTTCTAATTTGAATGTTTCCAGCTTTAACTTCCAACACAGGTTCTTGTTATGCCTTTCTCTGCTAGATTAAAGATCCCTTTATTACTTGCTATTTTCTCCCCATGAAGGTACTTCTACATCATGATCAAGTTCACTTAATATTTTTTTTGATAACATAAACAGATTGAGCTTTTTAAGTCTCGATGTACAGCATTTTTTTCCAGATCTCAAATAATTACTGGAGGATTGAAGTTAATTTCAAATAACAGCAACACAAGATGCAAACCTTGAAAAACAAGGTTCTTTGGAAAAACAAACTGCATTCAGCTCTCTCACTATTTTAAAATAGACCAGTTATGAAGGAGAATTACTGGAAATTAATTCCAACATCAACTGCATGAACATCATGAGAAAGACCCTTTATTAAATTTAAGGCTGTGATAACTGATTTGTTTCACTCTGGTCAATGAAGCCTTCATAATGCCTCAGACCACATGGTAGAGAGGAAATGAAGAGAATTCTGTTGCCAAGTATGTTAAAGACAGGCCTTATTTTCACAGCGGTAAATAAGAGTGACTCCACTAAAGTCACAGAGATGAGCATCAGCCCATCAGCATGATCTTACCAGTTTTAGGGACCAGTGTGGAAAGGGAATGAATAACCTACTAGCAGAAACTATGCCCCAAGCTTTGCACCCTTGTATATCTATAGCATAATTTCTGAATACATTTGTGACACTCTAACTGTGTCATGTATTCATGCAAACCACTTTTGAAAATAGATTGAAAGAAGGTTACAAGCCCTGATTTGGATAAGACCTGTGTGTGTATGGTTTTGTTTGCTCTTGTTATCAGTCTAAAGCATATGAGGAAGGAAGTTCATCAGTCATATTATGGAAAGCACTATGCCATCAGTGCACAGAAATATGCATATTACCAATAACATCAAATACAAAATTAAGATTCTACAACAGCACACATTGCTTGCCTCTGGTGTCCTGATTAGCTAACATCTGTGTTTACAACTGGCTTAGCCTTCTAGAACTATCAGCAAAGATCAAATATCAAGTGGAAGAGAGCTTCACTTCTATTAACCTTCTGCATTGGTTGCAGATGATCTTCTGAAGGACACCCCTTTCCCACTAAATGCCACTAGAGTCATGGATCCATTTTCCTTCCAAATCTGGCTAAATGATCATCATGGAGAAATAAATCAGAAGCTATCCTTGACCGTGTTTGGAGACAACTTTGAGACAGAGGTAGAAGTTTTTATTTTCTTCAAGAAACATGGGAAAATTTTCAAAGCCACAAATGGCAGTCAGACACCCAACTCCCTCTGGGAATTAGGCAACCCTTTCCATGTAAGTTTTGATAATTGCCCCCATGTTTTTCTTAAGTAAAATTAGTAAGTACCAAAATGGTATGAAAATTGTTCATTACCCCCCACCCACCTTAATTTCAGTTAACATTCTTGGCACCAAGGCCAACTTTGATTTGTGAACTGTGTGATTTCTCTCTTTAATCATAAAAAAGGGGAGAATAAGGGACTGGCTGTTTCAGGGGATTGGCAGTGGAAGAGCCTTTCATGACTAGATCACCAGTTCAAAGCCATTCCTGCTTGAGAGTAAAGTTAGCATCAGATGGCTGTTAAATGTACACAGTACTTTACAAAATATGTAGAAAGTAACATGGCTTCCCTGGATTACTTACTCAGAGATATGAGACAGTCCAAGTGACAGATGGCAGGGAAGTGTGCTGTCAGAGAGCTCAATGCAATTAAACAGAAGGAATAATCAGGCTTTGAAAGAGGAAAAGGAGGACACACAGAGCCTGATCTGCAGCCCTTTGAAGTCAATGGGAAAAATCTTATTGACTTCAAAAGGCTTTGGTTCAGGCCCCATGGTGCAGGAAGAAAGGGTATTTGTTCCAAAAGCAGGAGGTGGCAAGAATAAAGGTGCAAAACTGAGAGTGGGAGGAGGCAAAGGAAATGGATAAGTGAGAATATGGAGGCACATAAGGAGTGGCAGGTGTGATCAGTTCTCCTTTTATCAGTAGGTATCTTTAAGGGATTAGCAAATGTAATGTGAATTCCAACAGTGTACGTAAAATAATGTCACATTCTGCAAACACTTCCCCTAAAAATAAAATGTTTTACATACTGTAGGAAGATTCACATATACTTCAGTCATTGGGATAAAATCCATGGCCTTTTCCCCATTTTATGTTTTAGGCTGTAGTTTACGGACGAGGAGTAAGTGAAGGAAGCAAAAAGAATGCTGATATCTGGATATGGCAGCTGGTACGTGACATGCTCATGGACTGAGTGTGGGTTTATATTTAGGTTTGGAACAGATCACTCTGCAAAAAAACTTTCTAGCTACAGACAAGAAAAAACTTAATTATTTTATTCCTTCTCTAAGAAGACTCCATAGCCCAGGAGTCACCTGTGAGTCAACTGCAACCCATCAGGGCTTGAAATGTAACCCTTCTTCCTCCTCTTCCATGGTGGAATGGTCAGGGGTCACTAGCATCCCTCACCTCATCCTGTATATGGGGTAAGATTCCTGCCAGCGTCTCTCCCCCAGATCCACGGACATACCATGGGATGCAGCAATCCTTCCTCTGCTGTCCCTCTCCTGGTCCTACAGAGTGTCCTAGTTTTGCACATGGGTTGCTATCCTTCCCGTGAAGGAATCAGATAGGGCTCTGAAGTAGATTTGCATAGCTTGTGTAAGAACTTGTCTGCTTTAAAGTGAAATAGTAGAGGCACCTATTCTAGGGCTCAGGGGCCCTTCGTTCAGAGCAGGGCTCCTGGGACTGGAACTAACCTAAAGAATCACAAAAATAAAGCAGAGAAGATTTGCAGAAAAGAGAACAGAAGAAAAGGTTCCCATGTACACAAGTCAGGCAGGCTGCCATATAGTCCCACCAGTTCCTATTCTGTTTTAATTCGCAGGGACTGATCATCAAATGCTAATTTTAATTTTTAAAAATCTCAAATGGAACTTGTCTGTACTGCAGCTGATAGAAGATACAGCAGGCATGATCTTTTTAATGCTGGTAAGAATCTGGCATCTCAGAATCTTGACAAGATAATGATGAGTCCATTTCAGTATAAATGGGCTCTTATCAGTAATTTTTGTTGGTTCTCCATTGACTTGTGAACTGTTTTTCAAATTGCAAAAGGGATTTCTGGAATCTAAAAAGAAAGAAGCTTGAAAAATATTCCAGGAGTCTAGTCCTGTGATTTTCAGGGAGGCATATCAATCAGCAGACTGTTAGATTAGCTTGTTAACAATGTATCTGCAATGAGTCAGCTAAGGGGAACCTGAGAGACTGTGAAGTATGAAGCTTGATTTTATAGCTGCTAACTGTCAGGCAGGGAAGATCAGCTAATGTTTTAACATAGGCCACGTAGAACAGGGCAGTTTTCAAGCTATATTTCTGTAGAAACATCAGATTTTCATGTTAGGATTTACTTCTTACTAAATGGTTCCTTTTTCTTTCTGCTGGCAACAGTACACGAAGAATTAAAAAACCAACTACTTGTTCTTGTCTTTCAGGACGGCACGTCTGTTGTTACTATGGATGGTAAAACACTGAGTCTAGCTGCTGGTGACAGCCTGCTCATCCCTGCCCAGTCCATGTGAGTGTAGAACAAAGGTTCTATGCATGGTTTTGGCAATAGAAGCCACAATTCCATACTGGGATACATGGGAGACCAATGAACATGCCTATTTGAGCAAGACAGCTGTAAGAACTTCTAGCAAATAGACTCATTTACTACATACCAGGGTGTGTGTCAACTGGCACATCAGAACATAGCCCTATGAGCACAGTATCTGCATAGGCTATATTACTCAAACAAAGGTGTGTTGAGGAGTAAATATGGTAGCACTGAGATCAGTCTAGATCCCCTCTTGAAGACTGAGTCAGGGAGAGAAAATAGTACTCCCTAAAAGAATTGGAAAAACCAGGATACAAAAGGCCCTGTTTCCAGATAAGGTGGTGGCGAGTACACCAACCAGAGCCCATATTCCTCAGAAGACAACTTCCCGAGCATGATACCTGACCTAACTGCTGTATATCAACACCAGCTAACTAGATGTCAGTTCAGGAACATAGCTTTCTCCCGTGTGCATTATCGTGGTGAGGAAATGGGATCATGGGAAGGTCATCCTTAAATAGGCTGCTGACAGACAAGATGTTTGTAAAGGAGAGTTGGTGAGTTTTCAAGTGGAGAATGGAAAATATTTTAGTTGGAAGAATGTCATTTTCCAGCCAACTCTTGTGAAAAGTGGCACCAGCACCTCAGCAGAGAAAGCACCCATTCTCAGAAATTGAAGGATAATGCATGCACGTTGGTAGGGCCAAGCAGCTGGTTATGAGTAGACGATAGTGATGACTTTTTTCTTTCCTATGGAGGAATACCAGCCCAAGAAATATATTTATGATATTGGATCTACTATATTAATATCCTATAATCCTAAAAAACTTGTCTGAAGACTTGACACTATCTAACTGTGCACAGAACTATTCTCTGTAAACATGTGATTCTTACGCTCACTCACCTCCCCCCTTCATCATAACCTCGTATGATTTTTGAACCCACTTGTCTTAAATTAGTCCCTAATCTTGCAATATGATCAATGAGAGTGGGTCCATTTAGAATCCAATTGAAGTCAGTGAGGTAAGCCTGGTCAAAAGGGTTCACCCACACAAATCATATTGGATTGGCACCTTTAATTGTAAGCTCTTTGGGGCAGGGATTCTCTTACTATGCATATGTACAGCATTTAGCACAATGGAGTCATGATCCTGACTGTGGCCTCTTGTCCATACTGTAATAGATGTTAAATAAGTAAATAACAAAGAGAGATGGCCCTAAGCCACAGTACCATATTCAAACATCCCTGAACTTTTAGGTGTTTGAAATTCTGGTTCAAATCTGGATTTCTTGAACTAAATTCTGTGGTTGGTGGAGTTACTCTGCTGCTACCCCCATGTAACAAAGCAGAATGTAGTCCTTTGATGTGGGCCCATCTATAAAATATAGGTATTTACCTACTTGAATATTTCATCTGGTTTAATTTGTGTATTGCTTCCTACATTTGCTTCTGACCTTGCTTATATCACTGTCTGTGAAGAGTAACTCCACTGAAATCAATGGAATTACACTAGCATGAAACCAGGATAAGTGTGATCAGAACTAGGCCCCATTATTTCCCCCTGCATTACAATATGTTAACATTTACATTATATGGGCTCTCTCTGTATTTTTAAGGTACCACTGGAAGAGAGCAGAAGAATGTGTTGCTCTTTATGTTGCTCAAGATCCATTACGCAAGAGACCCTACACCTAATTTCTGGGAATGTAAACTAAACATTGGTGAGCAAAAATTTTGTCACACATGGAGAATTTAAAAGATGTTGTTGACAGGACTGCTTAGAAACAGAATTATATGTCTAATTAAAGGTTACAATGAAATTTTGGTTTCAAGCAATAGGTCCAATTAAGCATAAAACTTGCATACCATACATTGCAAGAAAAACTACAACCTATGAGCTATTTAGTCTAAAAATTCAGAACACTGATTATTCAAAAAGAAATGTGAAACTGATTTAAGTAATGCAGTCAAATATAAAGATTTATATACTTGATCTTGAAAGTTGAAACTAGACAAATTCAGCCTGGAAATAAGGTGTACATTTTTAATGATGAGAGTAATGAACCATTGGAACAATTTACCAAGGGTCATGGTGTAGTCTCCATCACTGGCCATTTTTAAATCAAGATTAGATGTTTTTCTAAAAGATATGTACTAGGAATTATTTGGGGGAAGTTCTATGGTCTGTGTGATACAGGAGGTTAAACGAGATGATCACAATGGTTCCTTCTGAACTTGGTATCTATGAATCTGTGAGTCCCAACTACAGCAAATTAAAGACCATTCCAAATAGGAGTTTCTTCTAGTAGCTAAATGATAATGGGACTACTCATGTAAGTAACTGTTCTGAGTGTGAGCCAAGGATGCGGCCCAATGTGACTACATTAAAGGGATTGAGAGCTAGACCATACCTTTAAGTTACAATCATTGTGTGAGCTCATTGGTGCATGTGGGAGATATGCAGCTGTCACATACAGACTTCTGTGTAGGCAACTGCAGTGGGGTGAAATGGGTCTATCACCCAGTCTGCACTTGCCTTTTTGGGGCATAAGAAGAGGGTGGTCCTTGGGCTCCCCTAATTCCCCTTCAGAGATTGCAGTTGTAACTGACCCTTGATGTTCATGTTTTCAAGTACATTAAAAGAGATCATAAAGATAATGGTCTGCTAAATAGAGTTTGATCTGAGTCTATGCAAATCTGGTAGGCGACACATCATGCATATCAAGTAATATGTCATACAACATTCAGTACTGTATGTATATCAACTGATATTGTAACCATATGACTCTTAACCACACAGATAGGGCCAGTTGTAGTTCTCCAGATGCTGAAACTTTATTTAAACGTGACCCAAAAAGTATATTTTTTTAACTAATGGGTTTGCACCAGCTGTTCCTTTGAAGAACACCCCACTTGATTTTTACTTTAGAAATATCAGGCATGACAACTGGTTTTCCTGGTTTTCTCTGGGGGCTCAAAGATTTTACATGGGCCTGCATATTGGACCCTTTTACTATTGAAACATTGAAAAACAAGTTAGTTAGAAATGTGGTGATACATATCTTAACATTTGTATGTTTGTGAAAGTTTAAATTACTGTAGCTTGAATTTTTGCAATTACACTAATAATGTAAATTAAAAAAAGACTGTTACTGCCTATAGATTTTCAGTATTTCTGCCTACCACCTACAGGGCTTATTAAACTGAGCTGTCATATCTCTTTTACGCTATTATTCATTACTTTGGGGAGAAGATGTCAGATGGAATGACTTTAATCCTTAACTTCTATGAAAGGCTCACTGTAGAAGTTTTTCCATTAGAGAGTACAGCAGAACCTAGCTAATTTGCACTCACAACTGGGAGACCCATTGTGAATAACTGAATTTGGCCAATTAGGGTCTACTCCTGACGTGCTTACACACAAGTAACGTTAACCACATTAACAGTCCCATTAAATTCAAGGGAATTACTCATGTGACTATAGTTATTCACTTGGTTAAGCCTCTGCAGGACTATCTCCTCAGTGAGTAAGGGACGACTCCCGCTGCCAATGAGGTCAATGGGAGTTTTGGCACTGTCTTCAAGCAGGACTAGGATTAGGGTCTGACCTTGCAATGTGTTGAGCATTAAAATCAGCTCAGCCCCTTGCTGGATCAGGGCTTGAGTGATCGAACAACTAGCAAAGCAAGATAATCAATAAAACATGCCTGAGCCTGCTCAAGCCTGGTAGAAAGACTAAGCCCTACATGTAACTTTTAGCTATTGTGAGGTTTTACATTTTGTTTTCATGATAGTACTTAAAAGTATAAAAGGAAGTGATTTCTATCTTCTTTTATAATAAGAATGGAATCAGATCCTCCACTGACGCAAATTAGTATAACGTCACTGGAGTCTGTGGAGTTATGCCTTTTATATCACTTGCTCAATTAAGACTTAATTATATCAGCTCTCATGGCATCACTCTGGTATTAAATGTGTTGAAATATGGGGACAATTAGAAAGTGTGCTGAAAGTGTGCTGATTCTCCTTTCATCTGTCAAGATGTTGGATGGCCATATAACATACTTATAACTGTACACCAGCATCAGATCATAACAACAGCCTGGCCACTCTAAGCAACCACTGTGGTAAAAAGGAGTAATCTCAAGCACAGTAAGGAAGTCACAATTACTCACCAATGTTTTCCAGTCTATCGGAACAGGCATAGTGAGAACAACTTCAATGGGAGACACATATGTTTGGCCAGTGAAGTTAAAGTGCAGTACAGTTTAAACCAATAAAAAATAATTCCCTATTGCAACAGGTGGAATTCACTGTCACAGGAGATTAATACAAATAGTGCGAGCTGATTTTTAAAAGCTTTGGATAATCTTATTATTAAGAACATTTTTACTTGAACTATGACAATGGTTTAAGAGTAACCAAACCTCATGTTTCAATGCATAAAATGATCTCTTGTAAAGGATCAAGAAGGAAGTCCTCCTCCTCAAACAATAATACAAGCAGGGGTGAATTTTACTGGTTCCTCTGAAGTGTCAGGTTGCAGGCCCTATCAGAAGTAGGATATCAGACTAGTCGTCTCAGTGTTCTGAATAGCTGCACTCTTTGTCTCCCTTCACATTAAGAGTGGTAGGTTTACTCACACATGGTAAATAAGTTAAGTGAATCTAAGACAGCTTACATCGGCCTAATTGTGGAAGTGTACACACTATTATGTTCCTCCTGCCCCTGTAACTCGCCTGCTATGCCCACCTAATAAAACCACCTCGGCGAGCGCTGTAGCGCTTAAGTTGACATAGTTAGGGTGATGCAGTGTCAGTGTAGACACTGCATTGCTTACAACGACTTGTAATCCAGGAAGCGTCCCACAATGTCCACCCTGACCACTCTGGTCATTGTTTTGAACTCCGCTCCCCTGCAGCCAAGTACACAGATGCCTGCCCCTCCCCTTTTAAATCCTTGGGAAGTTTTGAACTTGCTTTTCCTGTTTGCTGGGCGTGGAGAGCTCACATAACTACTGCCCAGCTGAGAATAAAGGCTCCACACAGCAAACATGCCGGAGATGGTGGATCTCCTGGGTCTGGGTCTGTGGGGAGAGGAGGGCTTGCAGGCACAGCTCTCTCCAGCCACAATAACTTTAACATCTACTGCCAGATCACTTGGGGGATGGAGGAGAAGAGCTTGTAAAAATCAAAGAGCTGCAGCAGGCATACCAGAAAGCAAGGGAGGAAATAGTCACTCTGATGTGGAGCCACAGACATGTTGCTTCTACAAGGACGGGGCTGGAGTCAGGGTGATAGTATATGTGGGGGGGAGCAGTGAGGGTGGGGACTGTGGGGAAAGGTGGGGTGCTGGGATCAGGGGTGTTATACAGAAGGGGGGCTTGGGGAAGCTCTCAGAGTGGGGGTCAGGGTGCTTTGCCTCAGGCTGTAGAAAAAGAGAGCACAGTTTTAAGAAAGAATGAAAAGAAACAGAATTAAAACTTTCCCTGGACACATAGTAACAGATATCATTGACATTCACTTTTTCATGTTGATGTAAACTATGCAGGGTTAAACTACTGATGGAGGGTGGGAAAGTGGAACGATTTTTGTATACCTACTGTAGATTATTCGTTTAAAAAAGGAGATTTACTTCTCTTGATGAAGGTTTTTGTGTTAAAACATAACCCAGATTTCAAGACATCTCTACTTTAGTAAACATATTACGTTAAAATAAATTGCAGCATTACATGGCTCTGTAGAGAGTTTTTAAAAGTGAGTTTGTATCATGTGGACAGATAATGTATTTCCATTGCATTGCACATATTCAGAATTGGAATTAACTTTTGTTATCTGGACAATATGACTTGGGTCTCTAACTCCCCAGTGATTACAGATGCACAGTGGTATCCTTTGGACTCTCACCTCTGTCAAAGGAAGGAGGGGGTACCTCAAAAGCAATCATGTTTCAGAAAAAAACTGGACCAGTGTCTCCAATTTCAAGAATATCTCTTTCCACTTCATCTGCAGTTATTGTTGCTCTGATATGCTCTTTTGAATCTATTGCTTCAGTTCTGTATTGGAGTAGTACTACTGAAACGTATTTACAACAGAATTCATAAGAGCTTGTAGCTGCAGAGAAATCATAAGTAAAGGGGATCCAATCCCTCTTGGCATCGGTGCATAAGTCCTGACATAAAGATAAATCACTATGGGGAGGCAGAAGGAGTAAGTCACATGGGATGTCTCTATACACCTCACCCTGCAGAGTGCTGCATGTGAGTTACAACATTCTACAATGAATCATTGGATAGAAATGTAAATAATCTCTATCTGAAACAAATTCATATGTTTGAGGTTTGTTTTAATTCTGGCTGAAACCTTCTCCAGTCATACAAAGCTTAATTAGAAAAGAAACAGCATTCAAGGACCTCCCTAAATTCCTCTCCCCGCATTCCATGTATCTTCTGGGACTGCAGGAGTACCACAGCACTCCACCCCACAGTGGATTAAACACAATGACAGCTGCACATACACC
Organism: Emydura macquarii macquarii; assembly: GCF_026122565.2. Classification (NCBI taxonomy): domain Eukaryota; kingdom Metazoa; phylum Chordata; order Testudines; family Chelidae; genus Emydura; species Emydura macquarii. The sequence continues at coordinate 22,592,010 of NW_027132813.1, read as the reverse complement.
CAGCTGTGAAAGCCTCATTGCTATATGTGCTTGTGAATTCCCTGTTCCCTCCCCTTTAAAGATACTTTCCCCTACATGCCTGAAGTTTACTTCAGAATTACATAGGTATGTTAGCATGGGTGTGGAATAAAAATCTATTTATCTGGGAATTCATATGTGAACTTAATTCTTTATTATTCTCTATTACATGGTGGTTGCTGCTAACATTCACGGACAATAGCAATAGGTACATATGCATTGTTATAGTTGGGTACATACAGCAATCATTACAAGGTTCATGGCACAGTGCGAACAAACAATGCCAGGCTTAGCACACTACACAACACACATTACTGTGGCTTATTGTTAAAATACTCCTTCAAGGCCACCCTTAGCTGAATAACCTCCCGTTGAGCTCCTCTTACAGCTTTGTGTTCATAATGCACAACACAATACTGAAGAGCAGTGCAGGAGACATGCTTTCTGACAGAGGCCTGATCTACACTGACAATGGGGGTTGACGTAATGCAGCTTATGTTGACCACCTAAAGTATGCGCCTCCACTGGCATGTCAGTTCCACTGACCTAAATTGCGGTAAAATTCAACTTAATAAAACCACCTCCACAAGTGATGTAGCACTGAAGTCAAATTCTATGGGTTGAACGAGCGTCAGTGTAGGCAGAGTGCAATGTAAATTGACATCATTTGCCTCCGGGAGGTATCCCATAATGCTCTGTTGTGACCGCTCTGGACATCACACTCTGCTGCACCATGGCCAAGTAAACAGGAAATAGCTCCTCCCCTCAAGCTCTGGGAAATTTTGAATTCCCATTTCCTGTTTAGTTAGCATGGAGAGAGCTTTGTAGCTGAATTGCTCATGGCGACTGAGTGGCCCAAATGCGCTCCAGCCTGGAGTCAACCTGAGATCTTCAATTTCATCAGACTGTGGGGCGAAGAGTCTGTTATGGATCAGCTCCAAGCCAGCAAAAGAAATTTAGATATTTACAAGAAGATATTGATAATACGATGAAGAAGGGCCACAACAGGGACGTGCAGCAGTGCCGCGTTAAAATCAAAGAGCTGAGGCAGGCATATCAGAAAAATAGGGAGCGAACAGTTGTTCTAGCTCATCACTGGAGACATGCTGCTTTTATGAGGCTCTGCATGCGATTCTCGGCGGTGACCCCACCACTGTACCATCATGCAGCATAGATACCTCCGTAGAATCCCAGTCCAGGATGAATGAGGAAGACTCTGTGGACAAGGAGGAGGAGGAGGAGTAGAAAAGGGGGCAGGAGAGTGGGGTATCCATTCTTCCAGAGATCCAAGACCTCTTAGTTACCCCACAGCAGCATAGCCAGGAACAAGACAGCATTACAGATCGAGATGCTGGGGAAGGCACATCTGGTGAGTATGTATAGCAAATCGCTCTGTGGTCATGCTCCCAGTCCAGCTTCTTATTTTGGGGGAAAAAGGAGTTTGTGTTTTTGTGGGGTGGGCTTCCTCAGGGTTGGTAAACTTCAGCAGAGAGTTACCCCCTGAACAGGCTATTTATGTGCACAGGATGCTCCAAGAATCCTCTGTGTATATCTCCAGGAAACTTTCATGTAGATACTCTGCAATCCTTTGCAGAAGGTTTCTGGGGAGGGCAGCCTTATTTCTTCAGCCATGGTAGGACACTTTTCCCCACCACTCTGCTATTAAATGAGCAGGCATCATTGCGGAACACAGCATAGCAGCATAAGGGCCAGGTCTGTAGCCTAATGCTTGCAGCAAATCTTCCCTTTCCGCCTGTGTTACCCTCAGGAGACTGATATCACACATGGTCACCTAGGGAAAATGGCGCAAGTTTACAGTACCCGACCAATATAGTCACTGTGAGCTATTCCCCTGCTGTGGACAGTGTTCCTGGGCCCCTACACAGACAATTCCTAGCCATGATATTGTTTGCATGGGCATTATGTGTCTGGGAACTGGTGCTCCTTTTTTTTTTCTCCAGCGAAACTTCACCCATACCCTCCTCCAGTCCTTTTTTATGACCTCCTCCCAAACCAGTCTTTGGGATGGTAAAGGGGAGCCCAATGATCCTTCTCCTTGATTGTGTGTGGACTGGGGAATTTAGTGCTATGCAGACTTGTAATGGATGCAAGGGCCCCTTTCTTACCATGTCTGGAATGACTCCCACCCATGTGATAGGTAGATTGATATGCGGGTCTGGCTTTGCTTTGTGATATGAAAGGGAGTTCTTTTTTACATTGTAACATTTCTTTTACTCCACAGGGTCAGTAACAATGGCAACTTTGCCTCACAGTGGACACCTCGGCCTTCACCCCATGTTCCACTCCCACAGAGTGCCTTTCCCAGATTAGGAAGTGGGAAAAAAAACCTCAGGATGGCATGTTCAACGCACTAATGAACACCTCCACAGCTGCTGACACAGAGCTCAGAGCTTGTCAGAAAAACTAAACATGGACATGGAACACAGAAAATCAGCACAGGAGCAGGAGCATACAACACAACAGGAGATGTTGCATATTATGAGGGATCAGTCTGACATGCTGAGGTGTTTGGTAGAGCTCCAGGAAGAGCGGAGGCAGAACAGACTTCCTCTGCAGCCCCTGCAAAATGCTCAGCCAATAAGCTGTTTCCCAGCCCCCACCCCCAAGCGCTCTAGGAGGAGGTTGAGCAGGGTGCAGTACATGCTGCACTCCACACCAGTAGAGACAAGCAGAAAGAAACAACAGCCCCTTTAAGAATTAGGAATGTGCGTGATTTGCTGTTTGCAGAGTCACACTTGGCACTGGCTGGCCAAGCAGCCTTGTGAAAATGTTAAATTATTTTTCTTTCTCCCCTCGTAACTGATCATCAATAAAACTTTACTGCTTTAAAAAAACATTTCTCTTTATTCATGGAGAGGTTGGGGATTGCCGGCGGGGAAAAAAGGGGAGAGGGCCGATGGTGTGAGGCTGGGAGATGGGGATGGAAGGCACAGAACTGACAGAGATGTACATTACTGCGGTTCATTCCAAAAACGGGTTTTCAATGCTTCCCTGAGGCACAGTGCTCCGTAGTTGGCTCTTAGTGTAGCACTGGAATCTGGCTGCTCAAATTTAATGGCCAGCCTATCAGCCTCCACAACCCAACCCTGGGGGAACTTTTCCCCCTTTGTTTCACAAACATTAGGGAGCACACAGCAGCCAGAGATAACAGTTGGGATGTTGCGTTCACTGAGGTCTAACTTAGTGAGCAAGCAACACCATCTTGGCTTTAAGCAGCCAAACACACATTCCACCACTCTTCTGCACTTGCTGAGCCTATTATTGAAATTCTCCTTCTCGCTGTCCAGGTGCCTGGTGAATGGTTTCATTAGTCAGGGGAGCTAATATTTACCCAATATATAATATTGGTCAAGGAAGAAAGTGCCCACCTGCATCTTTTTGAACAGACATGAGTTCTTAGAAATGCCCGCATCATGCATCTTTCCAGACCACCCCACACTGATGTCGGTGAAACATCCCTTGTGACCACGAAGGCCTGCAACACGACTGAGAAGTATCCCTTCCGATTTATGTACTCTGTGGCATGATGGTCCAGTGCTAAGATAGGGATATGCATTCCATCTATCGCCTCCCTCCCACAGTTTGAGAACCCCATTTCCGCAAACCCATCCACTATGTCCTGCATGTTTCCCAAAGTCACTACCCTTCTTACCAGAAGTCTATTAATGGCCTGGTACACTTGCATCACCGCAGCTCCTACATAGATTTACCAACTCTGAATTGATTCCCAACTGATAATCCTGATAGCAGTTTGGGGTTGCCAGCTTCCACAGAGCGATGGTCACTTGCTTCTACACTGTCAGAGCAGATCTCAAACGAGTATTCATGCACTTCAGGGCTGGGGACAGCTCTGCGCAAAGTTCAAGGAAAGTGGCCTTTTGCATACGAAAGTTCTGCAGCCACTGATCATCATCCCGCACCTTCATAACAATGCAATCTCACTAGTCAGTGTTTGTTTCCCGGAACCAGAACCGGTGCTCCACTGACTGAAGATGCTGTGTGACAGCCTGCAGCAAACCAGGAATTATTTCACTCTATAGCTTGTAGCAGGACAGCCTCAATAACATCGCAATTTTCCGCACTGCGGCACCTGTCTCAGCCTTGAAAGTACTGCAGGATAAGTCGTGAAGTGTTTGTGATGCTCACAATGGTAGTGTACAGCTAAGAGGACTCCATGCCTCTCTGGCAATGGATTGTGCATGGCAGAGACAGAACGGTTTAGAAAAATGGCATGAAAAAGCAATTGTCCATTTGTTTGGGACAAGAAGGGAGGGGGAGGGAACACATTGCATCATGGGAGAATGATAACCTTCCCAAAAGCCTCTGTGTCTAGTTGCACTGTGAGATAGCTATCCACAATGCACTGCTTTGATTGTCGACCCAAGCGTGGTAACTGGGGACACAATAGCCCGACGCAATGAGCGTGATGTGATCACGCTCCTGTGACTTCTAAAACTCAGCGGGTGAAATTTAAAATAAATTGACTTCACTCCTCCGTGTAGACATTACACAGAGATGGCTGGCTTGCAGGTTACCAGGGCAGTTGAAAAGCAGCTGAAAACCTCGTAGGATGCCCATAGAAAGATAAGATTGAGAAACGTGCATCATGTGATACTGAACCTGCCCCCTGTATTCCAAATCCTTCCCAAAACACCCTGCAGCCAGTTGCACAGTGGGATAACTACCCACAGTGTACTGCTCTGTGTCAATGCAAGAGCTGCTACTGTGGACATGCTCCATCAAAACAAGGAACATAGTGTGGACATGCAACAGTGGTTAATTACAGCAGTGGCTGTACATCGATGTAACTTAAGGTGACTTAACTTTGTAGTGTAGACAAGATCTGACTCAATGCGGCACAGTGGTAAGAAGTAGCTTCCCATTTTATAGTTCAAAATGCTTATTGTACTGTGCTTTCAGCTCTCCACCCACTCACTTTATGGAACAGATACAAAGAAAACAACCTTCCCATCAATGATACATTCAAATAAAGAGAGAGAAATTTAGTTATCTATGCATTTTAACAGATTCCTACAAAATGTCCAGGGTTCATGAGAGCTTATACTTCCTACACAGACTTTTCAGGTTTTTTTGTGGCTAGCAATCTAGGCTGCATTTGAAGGAACAAATTCAAATAAGTTCCAGTTGTTAAGATTGTCAATCATGGTTTATTTCTAATTAAATACCCAAATAGTGGTGGAGCTATTCCTTAACAGCACAACCTTCAAAATAAGAGCGGGTCAGACTCGACATAAAGCAGAGATGATGTATAAGCTGAAGTGATTTAAAAGAAGTAACTAAAGGGCAAGTTAATTTTCACACTATATAACAAAGAAAGGGCTGCAAAGACAGAGTATAAACAAGCTAGCTAGTGGAGGCACAAACTGTCGTATCCAATCAAAGACATTCAGCAGGTCTAAAGGCACAATTCAAAACCCACAGAAGTCATAGCAGGGCTCCCACTGATTGTGTTGGGTTTTTGTTGGAGGCCTGCATCAGCACAGTTAGAAAAAGGAAATAAGTTAGAAAAGGATTCAACATATGGTGCTTGAGCCTACTAGGTTCCAAGCACTCCTAACTTCCATTGTAATCTGTGCGAGATGAGGGCGTGTAGCACTTCACAAGAACGCTCAGCATCTTTACAGGATCAAGCCATGAAATAACAATGTGAGCCAATACACACTGATCTCATATCCTTCCTCAGAGCTCCCTTGTGCTGGGTTTATGAACTCTAGAAGAAGGTCCTGTGAGAGTTTGTTTTCTGACTTGGTACTGGTCAACATTAACTACAATACCATGTAGTTTACCTTTATTAATCTTAGTTTCTGCATTTAAACTTAGCATTTGGGGTAAAAAAAAAATACTTCAAAATGTTACCTATACCGTGAAAAAAAAACCCAGAAGCCATGCAATCTATATTCAATACTAAGCTATATAATATATTATATACTAGTGTATATAAATATATACATTATATATTTTTTTTGTTTTAAATTTGAGAGACTTTGAATATAAAGCCATCACTCCATGAGCTTTCTTTGATAAAAAGGAAGCCCACAGCAAGCTTGGAAATCAAATTTGAAAGATTTGTTTACAAATATGACCCATTTTCAGCCCCTAAATATGTAACAGACTATTAGAATTTCAAACTGATTTCAAGTTGAAGGGTTGATGTTGAAGGGTTTGATGTTCTTTTTGTTTTCTATCAATTAATCAAAAGTGCATGTACCTGACCATTGCAAAGGATTTTTGGTATGGTTTGACTGGTTTGGGGAAGCAGTGCTATATTTTGGTTAAAGAAAAAGACTCAGAGTCAGGACTGAGGAGTTCTTGGTTTTGTTCCCCACTCTGCGAGTAACTGATGGGTACAGTCCTGATTTTGTAAGTGCAGGTACTCTACCTCCACTGGAGTGACATACAGTGCATTTCTGAATGAAATCTTGTCCTTCATGCGGTGTGATCTCACACTTGAAGTGCATATGAGCTCAAAAGTGTGGGAGCACCATTCCCTCACTACCTTGTGATTTGTGCTTACAGAAAGATGCTATTTTAATGCAAAATATTATTATCATTACTCAGAAGCAGCTAGTACTTGGCTTGGAGTTGCAATGAAAAATTTGAGAATATCCTCAGTATATCAGAGTAAAACAGGATGATTGTAATTGTACAGTTCTCATCAAGAGCAATAATGCATTCATTTAAAAGTTGTCTTAGTTTGATTGCTGGATTGAAAAATAGTTTACTTTAAAGATAGGAAGCCTGTACTTCCAAATAGAAAGCTTGAAACTGATAAAGCCTGTGTGTTTCACTTCCTGTAGATGTGGGCTCTTGTACAATACTTGTACTTTAGGTTTCACAGTTTGGGGACAGATGTGATGTATCCAGTAATGCCAGAATTAATTTAAAAATTTGGCAGATGTTAATATAAAGCTTGAAGCTTCAATTTAGAATTTCAAGAGGTTGGGGGGAGGGAGGGACCTAACTGAAGCCATTACAGTTAATAGACCCACCATTATTTATACTAAGAATTCCAAAGACAGCAGTGTACTGAGAAATTGAACTGGTGATGTGGCAAATAAGTTTTGATCAGGAAATGCAGGGTCAATGAAGGCTCCAAAATCCTCTACAGATGGTATTTGACTCCAATTAAGAGTCCAGTCATATTTTTGCTACTAGGGAGGTGCTCTGTTGGAAGCGCTGCAGGGAAAGGGGAATATACTTGTGGATGTGGTGATTGTGTCCAAGAATTAGATGGTTTGGGGAGGAAATTAAAGATGCATTTTATGACAAAATGTCGACTTCCTAGAGATTGCCTACCTGCTTATTTAATGTTCTCATAAAGAATCTGCATTTGAAACAGAATGACAAATTAATTCTTCTCTAATTGTTAGCAGCTATTGTATTACACATTGTTGGGGAAATTGGACCTCCTCCTCCTCCTATGGAATTGTGATAGAGTAAAATATGGACTGTCCTTGTAAGGGAAAACCTTTCACACCAAGTACATATACAAGAGAAATGCCAAAAAGAGGACAGGTATTCAGATATTTGGTTATCCTTTCTAGAGTACTCAGAGGAGAGTGGCTCACTAGCCAGTAAACCAGAATTTTTAGCTCTATTCTTTGACTAGTAACCTGATTCTGAACAAGTAATGTAAGAAGTAACATTTTATTGTAACTTTGCCATAATAAAAAGTTAAACACACAAAAGGAACAATAGAATGGATATAGTTCATTAGATGCAGAGGTTCCATCAATTATAACAGTACCATCAGTATCTGATTTGGCACGCAATCTACAGTGGAGGTAATCAAAGCACAGTCCTGCTTTGGTAAGTTTATGAGGCTGTAGGACCAGTGATTGCTTACCTCTTGGTCTGGCAGTAAGTTTACCACAGGATGAATACACTTGCTGATGATCTTTCTTGTACTGAAGAAGAAAGTTCAAACAGGAAAAATCCAGTGGGGAATTATTGGGTGATGAACACTATTTTAACATCTGGGTGAAGATCTGAACTGAGTTTTCCGGGTTCACTCCCCCTCCTCCAGATCATTCTTGCCATTCAGTCTGGGAAAGAATTGGTGAGAGTTAAATAAAATTGAATGTATCTAAAATAAAAGCTTCATAAACAGGGCTTTGATTCAATTCAAACCCTTAGGTGTTGGCTTATTCACAAAGCTATGAAGGTAAACTACATCATTCAAAACAAACTAACAGCTTCTGTGTGTGAATACACCTGTTTGAGTAAACAATTCCTGTGCTCATTTCAGTGCTGCTGGCTGTACTGACCTTTTCTTTCACCAGTGCGCCTGTGAGCTGGAAAGGAGGAGAGCTTGCTAGCAGCTGGGCAGGGAGCTGGAGGAAAGAGAAAATAAGCAGAGATTTCAGTTGTCACTTGCAGCCCTGAACCGGCATGGACTTATAACAGCAAACTAAAGGTGTGACACAGGGAGAGTCAAGTTATACTAGAAGTGATGATAATTAAAACACTTTGCTATTCACAGAGGGCCTAATCCAAAATCCATTGCCATTGACATCACTGTGCTTTGTATCAGGCCAGTAAGAGGGAACAACAAGAGAACTGAATATTTTCCCTCTTTTGCAAACAGAATCAAAGCCACAGTAAAAGAAACATAGAAATGTAGGCCTGGAAGGAACCGCAAGAGTTCATCTTTTCCAGCACCCTGCACAGAGGCAGAAACAAGTCAACTAGATCATCCCTGACAGGTGATCATCTAACCCACTCTGAGTATATTATTTCAACCATGTATGCACCCGCCTTATGGTAATTTCATCTAGACCACATTCCCTAGTTTGTTTATAAGAATGAGTCTCTTTCAGGCATGCTTCCAGTTTAGCGAGCATAGATCATCTATTCAGTGACCAGAAACAAAGCTATATGATTTGGTGAAAAATTTGAAATGACAAAATAAAAACAAGCCCAGACATTTTGCAGAAAACCCACGAAGATTCCTATTGTTCACTTTTTACTATTCAGCAAACATTTTCAAGTACTAAATACATGTGGTAAAACCTGGGGGGACAACCAAAAATGAGCAAAATTCAATGTACTGTTCGCTGTATACTACTGAACCAGTTCTATTATTAAATCAAGACTATAAAATTACACATCTGGACTTCCCATTGCTTTATTCCATCAGGCTAAAGGTTTTCATGAAGATTAATCAGTCCTTATGATGAAGTGGGAATTTTTTTTTTTTTTTTATGAAGCCTTTGTGTGCCTCAGTTTCCCCTGTGGGATGCATTGTTACTTAGGGCGTAGAAAAGGGCTGTTTGATCTCAGGGCAGGTGACAAGACACAGGTATGGGTATCACTTACCTGTCTGGGTCTTGGTCCCCATATCAATGACGCCTCTGAAAACACAATGGAAAATCCAATTACCCGGACATTGATACCTAGCAACCAATGACCCAAAGGGATATGGACTTTCCTCACCTCTCCTTAGGGAAGCTGAACAATAATCCCTCATCTTGAGCTCAAAGGACTGGGGAGGTATAAGGTGAAGAGGGGGGATAAATGTAGGCTGCTGGTGGCAGATTTATAAATCCTACTAATAAACCCTACTAATAATAAAACCTACTGTTTTGACAACACTGTGAGTGTCACTGCAAATGCTTGGTGAGTTGCATTAGTCCCTGAAGAGCATACAAGTCTCTGTCAGGGGTCTGTCTCAGCTGGACTTGCTGAAGAGAGCTCTCGGTGTGAAGCAGGAATCCTGCAGGCACAAGGGTCCAGTCTAAGGAGGCAGTGAAGCTGTGCAGCTTACCCTGGAGGAAGTGAGAGACCCCTTGGGGGTCTGGCACATTGAAAGAGTTGCTCCCAGAGACTGTTCCAAAGATAGGTGATCCTCTGGATCTGTGACAGACCTTTACCTCTCTTTCCTGTGTGTGTGCCATATTTTATGTTACAGAGTATATATGGCACTCTGAGTATCTTCACATAGTAATTAGCATCTGTAAGTACCAGTAAGTTTTATGCCAGAGCATGTGTTTTTAACCTTTCTTCCCAAATCACATTTGGTGCATTATAATTTAATAATGAGAAAGAGAAAGAATTGATAGCAAAGGCCATTTTTATTTATGTCAGATATGGGGCATATTGGAAGTGTTTTGCTGGAGCAGTTGCATTGTCAACTACCTGTCTGGACGGTGGATGCATTCCAGCCACACATACTGCCTGACAAGAGCAAAAGCAGAGGACTTTGCTGAGGAGTATGGAAAGGTGACTGCAGGATGTTCCACCGAAAGGCCTTCCTTAGACATAACCTGTTGCTGGACTTCTGCAGCTCAGAAATATGCCACATAGGGGCAGGAGGTGGTTTAACTCAGTGTTTTTCAACCTTTTTGATACCAGGGACTGGCTTGCTGCCTTCCCAAACTGTGTCAGGGACCAGCACGGATCCATGGACTGGTTATTAAGAAACACTAGTTTAATCTATAAGAAATTTGCAGTGAAAGATATTAACTTACCTACCTTATTTCCCTCATATCCCGGGACCAAGCCGCTACAACAATAATGCAAACAAGAAATTTGCATGGCAGTTAGTTCTTCCACAGCAGCATTAACTCTCCCTTGTTACCTGTCAGCTCTGTGTTCTTGGGGAACCAGGGCACAAAACCCCTACTCTCACTGGCTCACCTGAATCCCACTCCAGCCTCTGCTTGAACCGGAAACCAAAAGCAATGGAAAGGCAGTGGGGACACACCTAAACCCTTCCAAACAAGGGTGATAGGATTAAGGCAACTCCTTTAGCCCCATCTACATCAGAGATGTAAAAAGGCGGCATCTCGATTATTACATCTAATGGAGAACAGAAGCCTCATCTACATCGAAGATGGAACAAGAATTAGCCTACCAAATGGAGAACCAAGCTCCAAAGCAGGGAACGCACTGAACTCTGGGATTGGCAAAGCAGGGACACACTGTCTGATGGGAGATCTCTGCACCTGATGTTAACAAACCCACACCTGCACACACCCAGCTCCGCAGGTATCAGACAATTCTAGTTATTGATATCCAAAACACTGAATATGCCTGGCTGCACTGCGAGCTCCCTCAAAGGAACACTGCCCATAGCCTGGACTGATCAGCTCCTATTGTCCAGTATAAACAAAACCACTCTGGGATACTCCCTTGAGTCATTGTCTACCCATAAACAAACCTTGTGTTCTCACTTGAACCATTGTTTCTTCCCTAAAAAAACCCTACCCAAGTTCAAACCTCTGTTCTGATGCCTGGATCCAAATGCTGCATCAGCTCCACTGGGACTTCCCCTTTTCGTGACTGATGGTGTTGGGGGGCTCTGCCTGTCTCAAGCACTCCGGACCCTAAGCTGCACAGCCTGTCTCCTGGGAACCTTTGAGCTGCACTGAGGGGGGGCCCTTCCTCCCCCCAACGTATTCATTCACATTCACATTCTCTCTCTCTCGTTAAGCCTACGTCTTCCCCTTAAACCTAATTTAATCTCTCTCTCTCTGTTAGTCCAGGTATAACTTTCTACTTTTGTAATCAAACCTGGGCTAGCTTTCTCCAATACCCCAACTGAAACTGTGTAATATTGTAACAGTTTGATTGTTTTTCTCTCCTTGTTTGATATTACTATTAGCATCATAAGTTTTATATACCTGGCAATAAAATAACTGTTATAATCATGCTGGTTGCCAGTCTCTCTCTCCAAACTTCATTTACTCCTTTGTGTCCTTGGTCCCTATCTTGCTCTGCAGCAACGTTTCTTTTACCTAAGCCAAAGATCCCTGGAGTGCCCAAAAATCCTATGGGGTTTGCTCATCAAGGGGATTACTGCTAGAACAATTAGAGAGTGAGAGTAGGAATAGCGACGTGCTGAACCTGTGGCATATAAGTGGGGGAAGGGCAGCTGAGAAGTGCTGCCCTGCCTTGCCTGCGGAGTCCAGGTGCATATAAGGGTGGTAGCTGAAAGTGCTGTTTGCACCGCACCAGAATAGAGCACACTTCTGAGCAAGCTAGGTCCAAAGGGGCATATAAGGTGGCCGCTGAAAGTGCTGTGTCACCCAGCCTGCTGAGTTCAGGGACATATAAGGGGTCAGCTGAGAGTGCTGATAGCTCGGTCTGCTCAGACGCACTCTGTTAATCTGGAATGCATGTGTGTATATGTGGGGGGGTTTATTTGAATCTGGGGCTGGAGGAACCCAGCCCTGAAAACCTTAGGTCCTCCATTGGGGGGGGGGGACTTGTAGCCATATGAAAACACCCATAACATAAGCAGTACATTAATAGAATCACACACACCCCTTACAGGAAAGTAACCCTAATAAATGAGCATACCCCAAGGTGACAGGCAAATCTGGTAACACCCTGCAAGCTTCCACTCCTTCTGAGGGAAGCGTGATGCAGGCTCAGAATGTCTGGCAGGGGAACCTCCGCATACACAGTTTTAAAAGCGAATACAGTACTGGTGAAAGATGCCAGATTGACAGCCTTGGAGAAGGAAGTCCTCTTTTTATCCACAGAACAGACAGCCTGGGCTTCTAAATATATGGGGATAAAACACCCACAGTTGGCCTGGGTCAACTGATTTGGGCTTGCGGGCTCAGGCTGTGGGGCTAAAAATGCGGTGTAGATGTTCAGAGTCAGGCTAGAGCCTGAGATCTGGGGCCCTGCAAGGGAGGGAGGGTCCCAGAGCTCAGGCTCCAGCCCGAGCCTGACTGTCTACAGAACAGTTTTTAGGCCAAGCCCCACAAGCCCAAGTCAACTGACCTGGGCCAGCTCTGGATTTCTAGTTATACACTAAGTGGCAGCGCAAGCTTCCCCACAATATCCACCAAAGCGCCTCCACCTGATCTGGAGGGACCCACTATTAGTACTATCCCGATTCTTATTTGATCACTGGTCTCTAGGCTGAGGCTGTCAACAAGTGTGCCAGTTAGTTATAACCGTGGATGTGGCATCTATGAGAACAACTGTGTACTGGGAACTGGACTGAGATAAATAAATTAATTTCACATGGGCCAGTGAATGACCAGCTTCAGCTCTCCTTGCTCACTAGAACTACACTGGTATCTTTCACAAGCATCAAGATTCACACCATTTAAAAACACACACAGAAATTGAATAAAATATTCTGAGAAACTGGGTTTCTTGGTTTATTTTCTAGAAGTATTTGCACATCATTGTATTGTTTCCTTAAAACTATTTCTTTTCCATACACAAATTTGTAATCGTTTTGCACTTGAAACATTTTCTTATGTATCTGTATTGAGCCAAGTTCTGTTCAGTCATAATGGTGTTACCCTAGACTTACACTACAGTAACTCAGAGCGGAATCTGGTCCTCCCTCCTCCCCCCTCCCACCCTACACACAATTACAGACAAAGAGCAACATAATGGTTGAAAAAGCTCAGTGCACGGAGACAAATAAGATTAAATAAACACAGGGTACATGAATTTAAATGTTCTATTTCTAATGTCCTTTGAGTTGTAGCTTTACTCTAATTACAAGCCCAATACAAGACAAAACTAAAGCAGCCAAAGTATTATTCCTTTTTGAAATCTCTGGTTATAGTTACATTTGTCTTTGCAGCATTACTAGAAGCTATTAACCTTGCTCAGTAGAAAAATGACAGTTTCTGGACCCATCTAAGACACAAGTTAGGACAGCAATTAAAATATAATTAAGAAACTCATTCTTGTAGTTCTGGAATCTGTTTGAGTGCTTTGTTTTTAAAACTTGAATGATAAAGTCCAAAGGAATTGCTTTGGTTAACTCTCTCTAATTCCTCTGTGTATGACATAGGTACTTAGGATAAGTTGAGGTCTTTCCACCTTTATGATTTGATCTTCTACTACTGAAGTCAATAAGACTTTTGCCACTGACTTCAGCAGAAGTTGGATCAGGTTTTTTAGAAAAAAGGCAATATGAAAGGAAAGAATTTGATACCAGTAATATGGGCCATATTCATTTTTATAGAAGTCTGACAAACAGAAACTTAAAAGTACAACATATGTGAAAATAACGTTTCAGGAAATTAGGAATTCAAACTAGCTTCTTTAGTTCACTCATAGGGTGGTCTTCAAAGAAATGCAGCCCCCTAGGATCTGACTTTCATTTAGCCTACTTCAAGATCCTTAGGTTTACTTAGAAAAAGGAAGTTGGAAAAGGGACAAGTAGTTCTTCCACACACATCTCATTTCTTACCTGCCCCACTTGAGTATCTGACCATGTGTTTAGGAAAATAATAGAAATTCTCCTCTTTGAATCTGCCATGACATTTTAGTCAAGCAGGTTCATGATGTGTGGATTTCCATGGCAATTACTGAAAGTCACAATAGTCACTAGGCATATTCCCCAAGAGCTGGATAAATTGCTATGTGTCTCCTCTATAGTGGCTGAGCTCAGAACTGGACCCTGTTTTATTACAGACTTAAGAGATTTATCACGTTTCTCATGAGACAACATTATATAGCAAAAATAATTGCCTAAATTCTCCACTTACAGTCCATGAGCCATGCTGTGCCCTCCCACAAAAACTCCCACAAAAGGGTGACTCCACAAGGATCACTTTACAGAGTTTCAAATAAGAGGTCATGAAAGAGCCAGATGCTATAGAGCATTTCTTCTAAGTCTACTGCAGGTTGGGTGCAGGGGAACCAAAAAGATGTGTGTAAGTTCAAAAAGTTATTTGTCCAAATTATCCAGCAAATAAATACTCAGCAAAACAGGAACCAGAGCAGTTCACAAATAATTTGCTAAGTAAAAGGTGGCTAAATTAGTAATAAACATTGAGTTAGAAGCCAGCATGCCTCACCCCCTGCCCCAGTGGATATAAAGTCAATGTAGCCAGCCACTACATCACCTCCCACTACAGCCTCCCTTGTAGCAGGATTTTTTTATTTGGGGGGTAGGGGGCCAGAAATAGGCATGCTCCAGCAATCCTTGTGCTGTCCAGTGGTCACTAAGGGCTTGTATACATGGTGGCATAATTCACTCTAAGGGTGGTGTTGAGGGGTGATTCTTTAGTGTGCTTTAATTTCCCCAGTGCACTTTAAAGATGTTAAAATGTAGTAGGGAACCTTTCATGCATGCCAGCAGGGTGTACATGAACCAATTAATGCACATGTTAGTGCACTTTAGAAACCACTCTCCTGTAGTATGTTTTGCCATACTGTAGAGACAAGCCCTCAGTGCATAAGGTGCTTGCAACTGATCTGCTTTATTCTAGTTCCAACTGGCTGTGTAAAACAAGAGTTTCACCACACCTTTGCTCTGTCTGGGAAGTTTAGCCCTCAAAGGCACATTCCTAAATACTACAATCCCCACCGGCAGATGGCCCCTTTGGAACCACAGCCAGCCAGTGTAGATTCAACCTAGGGCTGCTGTAATTTACACTAGGCCAGGACTGACATAGAACAGGCTCCCAAAGCAGGTAGGCGTAATACCTTTATTCATCGACAGGCAACAGGAAGTCATAGTTTAATAGCTGTGTCATTATAGGACATTACACTCGATACGGATCATCATAGACACAAAAAATGCAGTTTACCTTTACGCAGACAACTGAGAGAGGGATTTTTAAAGCAATAAGTAAAGCTTTACAGAGTAACTTTGTTTTACTATTCCCTTTAATTTTCACATCTATTTCAGGCCTCCATTAAAACTGCATAACATTAATTTATTCAGGAAAGCATACTAGTCTCCTGCCAGAAGTTTTCTCCATTAAGTTGACATTACTGTCATTTCGTGGAAGGCCTGAACACTGTTAAGGTTATTATTCAAACAAAGTTAGATTTGCAGAGGGAAAGGCAGTTTCTTAAAGTTAAAGTAAAAAGCTCCTGGAAACAAGTATTCTCTCTGGGGCTCACAATGCATACCTGTATCCTCTTATTTGCTCACACAATGGCAAAGCACCATGCACAAATAATGCAAAGGAACTAGTCACAAAACCGTAAGGGGCCAAGTTGAAGGCAATGAGTGAAATCTTCAACTGACACCACCACATCTGGGGTAAATCAGCGTAAATATGGAATTCAATGGCACTATATCAAATTACATCAGCTGAGGATCTAGCCCTGGGTGTTTTTAGTGAGTGGAACTCTATTTTTACTCTACTGCACTAGAGGAGGGGGCAAGATGGAGGGGACTTACTCAGGGGATGTCAGCCTTCTCCATGCAGCCATGGGAGCTCTTTGTGCATTATCATGGAGGGAAAGGGGGTTGGGCTGGGCTTGGGAGGAGTAAAGTCAGAGCCGGTGCAGCCACATCTGTGCCTACACATTGGCCATTGCCCCCCATGAGTGGAGAAAGCAGGATCATTAGCTGGAGAACAATTCCACTGCCATGGTGTAGTCCTTCCCCCTGGCTCCCACAGAGAACACCTCTGCCTGTCAGGCTGTGCACTGGAGGCGGGATTTGGCCATTGGGCATATTCCAGTACTCTTTATGCAGTTCCCATTGACTTCAGTGAAGGTATTGCCCACATAAGGACTACAGGACTGAGTCCCTGAACATCTTATAGAAAAATAGCTGTTTCCTGCATTCCACACCATAAATAACTACAAAGCACACAGGTAAGGCCCCTGTTGTCAGTGGTATGTGCGCAAACCCCTTAGGTGTACATCAACATATCTGCATGCCCTTAGGGCTTTTGCGTAACGAGTCTCTGTGTTCCTGGAGAAAGATAAAGTTAATCCTCTCCTTGTGCTCAGTCTTTGGGACTCAAGAGTTAATAAAAGAGCTTGGCAGGAAAAGCATCCCGCTACATTTGAACGATAAATTAAAAACAAATGCTCTGTGGTGCAAAGCCCCATTGTGCTTGTCTCTGGACAAACATCATAAGAGATAGACTCCGGACTGAAGCTTACAGCCTAAATAGACAAGACAGGGAAAGGGATGCAACATACAAGCAGAAAGATGATTGACAAAAGTCATGTGGCTGTTTGTGGTCTCTGGAAGGAATGGTGTGGCTTGTTTGTGATAATGGTGTTGGGGGCAGGGGTTAGTTTTGGATGTGTAATACCTATTCTGAACATTTATTCTCTACTGAATATCAGTGACTACTTGCCCTCCTGAGTTAAAAATATGAAACATTTGCTTCTCTGTTTTGGCCTTGGATACTGTGAAATAGAATATGTGACTGGGGAAAATGTTTTCAGTACTCCAGAAATGAGCAACAAAGACATTCCTGCCACATTCATTACTTTCCCATCAAGCTCCTGTCAGCTGATATCTAGTGTCTGATTAGTGATATTCTGAGATGGAACAATGCCATGGGGCTCATGTAGATCCTTCTATATACATCATAAGTGTTTCTAATGTCTTTTTTCCCTTTCGCAGCACCTATCTTTTTTTAAACACAGTTTTCACGACTGCAGCTTCTGTCACTTTCGTTGTCTGATTTACACATTTAGTATACTTGGTTTTGTAATTGTATTCACATTAAATGCCTCTAAGGACCAATCCTTATTCAGGCTCAGTAATTTATTCCAGACCTTCTCTATTAATCTCATAACTTTATACACCTTTAATGCTATCACCACTTGGAGCCTGGCATTCTTTGCTCACCTATGACTCCCAACTGACTTCTGTACAAGGAATGTATAATGAGGTTTTACAGGAGCTAGTTTCCAGTGATCGTTGCAAGACAATTTCACATTCCTCATTGTTGGGGAAATATTCTTTTTATTGGAGGTAATTTTAATTTTTGCCCAAATTTGTGATCTCTCCAGATCCATTTCTATAATTTCTCTTTCCTCCCTGGTATTTACAATGCCTCTCAGTATGATTTCATCTGCCAATTGAATGTGCTGGTTATTCTTTATATTATAATAAAGTTAAGACATTTAACGATAGTACTATAGTGCCTTCCTTTCAAGGATCTAAAAACCTTTCTAAAGAGGGCTGTGACCCATCCATGCCTAGGGTAGCCACCTGAAAATGCCAAGGTCAGGGCAGGCTGTAAAAAGGGAGCAGACTCTCCTAGCGCTGATGGGTGACATTGAAGTCAGGCTTCCCAACCAGCCAAAAACTGCACTTCTGAATGCTCACAGAAGCCAGTATACAAATACACACAGCCCCCTTTACTGTATTTCAGATTCTGGCTCCCAATCAGCCACTGGGCCCAGTAAAGAGACCAGTTATTTAAACTCTATGCTCTTTACTTAAAAGGTTCTCTCTGACCCCAAAGGGTCAGCCACAGCACCAGATCAATATAAGTTTGGATCTTACCCAAAATACCACGCTACCAGCCAATCCTTTAGTAACTAAAAACTAAAGGTTTATTGTAAAAAGAAAGAAAGAAACCATGAGAGAAATGTTAAAGGATTAGAGCAATCAGATACATACAAATGATTGAAAGTCCATATACATCAGGTTTCTAGAAGAATTGTGGAGTTGCAGGCTTGTATAGTTCCTCTGGTATACATCCAGTAACTGGATGGGTCTTAGTCCTTCGGTTCAGCTGCAAGTGAATTGATCCAGAAGTAGGTGTGTGTCTGTAGCTGAACAGGAACAAAGACCAAACGGTTTCTGTGACTTGGCCTTACATACCCTCTGGCCTTGGCCATGCTGTCTTGTGGAATGTTACAAGAACTAAAATGGAGTCCAGAGTCACATGGGCCAATCCTGGTAACTCTTCAGGTATGCCTTCAGTTTATTCCTGGCCCCCTTGCATCCGTGAGTGTCTTAATGGGCCATTAAGCAGGCTATTGTCCTGCCGCCATCCTATCTGGGGTGCTGCCCAGGTAGCACAGTTTGAAATACAGATATCTCAAATATATCTATAACTTCCATTTCACATATTACACATGAACATAAGTATTATCATCTGACTTAACATATTATAACCTTTCTAACAGTACCTGACATAGTATATCTCACATGAATTATTATGATTTTGACATACCGATGTCAAACAATATAACAAATGCTCCCCCCCATCTACCCAGCATGACACCCCCAATGCAAGACTGGTGTAGAAAGGAGAAATCAGAGCTCCTGAATACACCTCAAGGCTCCCCTTATTCAGACAGTGTGACAGGGGGGATTAATAGTCATCAGTTACAAATGGTAACTGTGTTAAATGAATTGCCCAAGGTTTCAGTGACTGACAGGCAGAGTCTTGAGCAGAACCCAGATAACCAGACTCCCACTCCCCTGCTCAAATCATTAGGCCACTCTTCCTGTCTAATGAACACAGGCTTATACTGATATCTGCAGCTCATTAGATTCCCTGTCCTTCTCCATCCTTCCCTACTTCCCTGCCTCCCCAATCAATACAGGACATCTTTTCTTCTATGATCTTTCTGGCAGTTTTCATCTATATGATCACACATATCCAAGCCTTTTTTGAATTCATATTTCCAATAAGATTAGAGGGGCACTATATCAAAAAATGTTCCACTGAAGTCCAGGGGACTGTCTCTGCTCTTAGCTACACAACCTCACTGATGTCGCGGAGTTCCTCTGGATTTACATCCATATAAATGAGAGCTGGATGAAAAATGCTTAAAGGTCAGATTTTCCTCTAAACACTTCACGAGTTGGGGCTTGCCAGTTATCATGAGGCTGCAATAACATCACGAGACTGTAATAAAATTGTGAGAGGATCCTTTTCCTGATCACTATCAGGAAGCTGAGTATGCTTCAACTTCCATCTGGCGAGTGAACTTGAAGCCACACTGGGAAGGTTTGCCGTTCATGCACTGGACTCTTTTCCCAGGCCACTGCTAAGCAGCACTGACAAACTGACTTTGTCGCATCTCCTTTCATCTACAAGGTGTTGGACGGCCCTGATCTTGTACTGTGACATCATCTAAGACATAATTGCTTTTGCTAATATTTGACCCCACCTCCACTTATTTATAATTTCCTATAGGGCAGGGGTTCTCAAACTTTTTTTTCTCTGACTCTCTATGAAAATATTTTAGGCTGTGATGCTCTCCATTCCCAAAAAGTGACGATCCCCGCCCCCAATACCATGCCACCCTTACTTCTGCACTGCTGCTGGGGGTGGCGCTGCCTTCAGAGCCCCCACCAAGAGCCGCTGCTCTCCGGCCATCCAGCTGTGAAGGGCTCTGGCTGTCAGTCCTGCACAGGGCTGACAGCTGAAGCCAGGGCATGCATGGGGGCTAACAGCTCGCGACACCTCCATAATAACTTTGCGATCCCTTGAGGGGTCCCGACCCCCAGTTTGAGAACCCCTGCCATAGGAAATTACACAAACCAGTTGCCATACTATATCCCCATTTTATCCAGTCCTTATCATGCCAGTCCTCATGTTCCCTAGAGAGCAATGGCCTCCCAGTTGTGGTACCTGTACATTAGGGTTGCCAGGTGTCCGGTTTTTTATCAGAAAGTCTGGTTGAAAAGGGGACGTTAAAAGTCCAATTACCCACAATTGGTCTCTGACACCAGGGGCAGGAGGAGCAGCAGCTGCTGCTGGAGCCTGAAGGAGCACTGAGGAATGACTCCAGAGGAGAGAGGTACCAGTGGCTCCCCTGTCCAGGCCCAGTCACCCCTCTACCCCCAGAGCATGCTCCCTCTCCCTCTCCCCCACCCTGCCCCAGTCACACTTCCATCCTTGGAGCATGGTTCTCCCTCCCCCGTCCTGCCCCAGTCACTCACCCCCAGAGCATGGCTCTCCCTCCTCCATCCTGCCCAGTCACCCATCCATGCCAGAGCCCTGCTCAGCTGACAGGAGGAGGGAGGTGGGGAAAGCAGCAAGCGACAGTGGGGGGAAATCAGGGCCTTGAGGGAAGGGGCAGGTCCTCGAGGGAAGAGGTGGAATATGAGGCGAGGCCTTGGGGGAAGAGGCAGAGTGGGAGGGGGCTCGGCCCTCAGTGTCCAGTTTTCACAAATTATAAAGTTGTCCACCTTACTGTACATTAGTACAGCATGTTTCATGCTCTTTCATGCCAACCATTAATAGGCAGTATGCATGAATAGACAGTATGCACAAGATAAGTCTGAACACATACTGCAGCAGCTCCTCCCCTTCATCCTCCCAAACTATATCACTGCACCTCTGAAGTCTTTAAATCATGCTTTGAGGATTTCAGTAACTCAGCCAGAGGTTAGGGGTCTGTTACAGGAGTGGGTGGGTGAGGTTCTGTGGCTTGCAACGTGCAGGGGGTCAGACTAGGTGATCACAATGGTCCCTTCTGGCCTTAGAGTCTATCATCTGACCTCAAAGTACTGAAAGCCTCCTTGTAGTACCCAGACGACACTTGGGGGTGAATGCTCAGAAGGTGTTAGGCTCCTAATGTCTATTTAAGGTCTTAACTTCCATTGGTTTCAGTGGAAGTTAAGACACTAAATAAGAGCATTCGGTTCCTACTGCTCAATGTGTTGTCACCTCTCATTGCCTCTTCAGCAAAGTCAATTAGAATTGTTAAGCAAGGCTTTCCCCAATGTAAAAAATCTTTAGCGACCATCTTCAACTTGTCGGTGTCTGTCCGACTCAGCTCTTGTTTTAATCCCTGTGAATTTCCTACAATCCACAGCGTTCTAGTTTGTGGAAGATCTCAGGGTTTTTTTTAGTGAATGTCTCATACATTAGCAAGCTTTCAGAACTAGAAAAGCCTTTTGATTTTCAATTTTTTCCACAGCAAAAACATGTCACGGTGCTATAACAGGCTGCAAGCATTTGACTAAATCATGCCATCCTCTTAGTACGTGTTGATCCTGTTGGAAAAGAGTTATACGGGTTCTGCCAACCATGAGGCAGGTAGGTCTTTATCCCCTCCATATATAAAGGAGATGGCTCTCTAAAGAGAGGATCTACAGTGTGAGCTGAGAAGCCCTAAAATAGGAACCCAAGGAGCAGTCAACTCTGAAGGGAAGGTTTGATCTGAACTTAGCTGTTAACTCACTGTTAATTTATTTGATAAAGCCAAATTTAGGTTTGACGGTGCACAGCTTCTGCATATAGTTTTTGAGTATGCTGGAAGAGGCACCTGCTCACAAATACCCATGTATAACTCTGTTAGATGCGGCATTGATAAAACCAAAAGCATCCTCAGAGTTCATAAGTCCCATGGCATTTGGTGTTTCAGCTTCTTGAATCCTAGGAGAACTTGAGATTCTCAATTTTCATTTAAAAAAATGTTTTTAGTCCTCATAGATGCAGAGAAAAATTTGGAAATGAACTGCAAAGACTTAAAGACCAGAAGACAATAGTAAAAAACTATATATATTAAATTCAGGGTTCTTTTTAACATCTCATAATCTTTAAAGTCAATCTCATGTTGCTAGGGCCTGACTCATGATTTTTAAATGCTCAGGGCTGGCTATGCTGTATTTTTATCTAATGTCTCTATAGTTTAAAAAAAATTCCAAGTGGAAGAATATGGAATATTAGGAATCCATAAAGAAATTATTTCTTTTTTGGGGTTGCGGGAAGGCTCAGCCTACTCATCTCCTGATACTGACACCAGCGAGGGCGTAACAGACAAGGAGACAGCTAAAGAGATGTTTAGCAAAGACAAAAACTCCCATATGAATATGAGCTAAAAGTAGCTTAAGGATAATTCATGTTAATGCTGAATTGTAATGAATAAATCAGACATCAGTAAATTAATTCCAAATATATCACTGAAGCTCCAGGGGCCATATATCAATATTTCATTCCTCAAAGGGCAATTTGATCTTTTTTCAAAAGGGAGTTTAAAAACACATAAGCTGTTAACCCTAGCTAGGACTTTTCAGAATCCTGCTGATTGCTCATATTAACACTGCATGGATTTGGAAGTGTTCCTATTAGTGATGTTCTGAGAAGGATACTGACAGATAGCAATACTTCTAGGATCAGATTCTGATACCACCAGCAACAGCATAAATTTGGAGCAATCCCCCTTGAAGTCAATGGAGCTAGTATGGGTTTATATAGTTGCAAATGGTGGTCAGAACCTGATTTAGGAAGTACAGGGCCTAATCTTACAAACCCTTAGTCATAGTATCAGAGTACCATGAAGTGAAATGCAGCCAGAGCTCTCACACAGCAGTGCCTGTTCCCTAAAGGTGGCAAAAGGGAGCACCATCAAAAACACTTGTTTTCATTTTCTATTCTCCCGGCCTTTCTCAGACCACACCTGCCTGCAATCCAGCTAGTGTGGGATAGCAAACCCCTTTCCAGCAGGACTGGGCCCCTCTGGTAGTATTTTAATAGGAGAAACAGGAGCATTTCCCAGTAAATCACACCCTAGCAAAAGGAATTCTCTGGAAATGCTGCCAACTCTGATGACTTGGGTTAGCATGAAAAGAAAAAAGGCAAACATTTAGAAAAAGCATGTCATTATTAAGCTTTCCTATGTTTTCTTCATTAGTAGTTCGCTTGGGTGACTGAACTATATACTCCTTGGGTGAAATTCATCCCTACATACAGGGCCTATACCCCATTGAAGTCCTCCAAATTATGCATAAGCAGCTCTCAAAGGCTGCATAGGACTTCTGCAGGCTCTTTGTACAGGGGTGTTTTGCCTCTGTAGCCGGGAGGAGTGGTCCCCCTCTGAGAAGGACCCAGAGGGAGAACCCCGAACGCTGCCCCCCTCTCACAGGGGCCCGTCCACAGCCTCTCATGCAGAAAAATCACAACTGTACAATATTTCTTATTACCATCTGCTCTGCTATTAGTAAAAGCACAGAACCACAGGATTGCATATTCCAAACTAATGAGTTCCAAGTAATTGCCGTATAAACCAGAGCTGTCCCATGGATCATCTTTCAAACGTATGAGGAAGCAGCTGGCAGAAACTTTCCCCACATGTCCAAAGCGTATAGTCAACATAAAACATCTCATTTAAAATGCATCGTCTTGTCCTGAGCTTCAGAAGCAGGGGTTGTTGGGCTTGTTGTTGTTTTTTTTCACCACCTTACAATTAATGTTTCATAATTTTCTTTTTTTTAAGAAGCCCAGATTCATGAAAATAACTAAATAAATAAAGACCAAGGTGAAATCCTAGCCCAACTGAAGTCAAAGGTGAAACCCCAAATGACTACAGCATTTCACCCCAGATCTCCCTGTAACACCTAGACATTTCTAGTCATGGTTTTCCCAAAGAGCCGTAGCACTTCCTCAGATGTGCAAAATGCTCTCAACCCCCACTAATTTTTATAGGAATTGAGGAAACCCAAGCACTCTACCAGACTGGGCCCAAGTTTTTGTGTGGTTGTGCTGTATCACAGAAGTATCTATGAATAGCATTATGTGTTCACTTTCAGATCAAAATCAGAATACCCACAGTTCTCTAACGGCAATAGAAAGATTTAGGGCAAGAACATTAATAAGTTATAATATTTACAGATGTCTGCACATTTAGAATTTTAAAAACAGACCCTAGAAGCTCCATAGACGTGGTGACAATGAGACATCCATTACAGGGACTGCACAAGCAGCCTTCTCTACTGGAAAATTTGGCAGGTCAAGCAATTTAAGTGGCTGAACCTATGCTAGTGCCTTCTAAAGAAAAGAATAATAATTAATTGTCAGTACTTCCACTGCACCATCTCTCAGAAGATCTTAAAGCTCTTTACTAACAACGAAGTAAGGCTTCTAATTCCCCCAGTCACCATCACCGTTATTCTTCAGTCTTGGTAAAAGGTATCCCCATTCTACAGATGGAAAATTGAGACATTAAAGGGATGTCTTCACTGCAAAAATAGGTATGTTCTTAGCTACTCTGAGTTAACTTGGGTTGAAATAGCATTGAAGAGTCAATTACTTGGCTTTTAACTCATGTTAGTGGCTTGAGTTCAAACCCAGGCTCCCCTTTAGGCTTTATCTTGAGCTGCTAACCCAAGTTGCCATGTCTTCCCTGCTATCTTAACCTGAGTTAAGAACACAACTTAAGAGTTTAAGCAACTTGCATAGGGTCCTGTAGGAAGTCTGTGTCCAGGGAAGGAAGAGAAAACAGATCTCCAATCCTAGGTCTTATCCACAACGGCATCTTTCTTCACAAACACCTGAAGTCAACGACCAGCATGGGCTTGGGTGCAGTTCTTCTTCAAGTCACAGTGTCCCTCTTAGAACTGTTTCACTGGAGGGATGGGAAGGAGAGTATATCTGGATCATTTGGGGAATTTTTTACGTTTTTCTCATCTTGATGTGACTGCAGCCCTTAACTCAGCTGATGGACTTTTCTGTTTCCATTTCTTGATAAAACAAAAGACACCAAAAAGTGCTTAACACTCTCAGGCTCGCCCTTGTGTCTAATATATGAAAGTTAACATGAAGCATCTTCACTGGAGTAACTCATGATGTTGAAAAGGGGGAAGCAGCAAAAGATGAACAACTAGAAGAGGCAGAGGAAACAGAGGCTCAGGTAAAGAAGGTAAAGAGAATGACAATGCTGTGGAGAAATAAAATTATATTGGCTGTGGGAAAGTCTTTCCAGGAAAACAGAGGATACAGGTGGAGATCTGGAGATGGCCTGGGAGTGCTGGTGTTGAAAACAGTAAGCTATAGAATGTAGAATGCAAAGCAGCTCAATTCCATGTTGCTCAAACTCATTTTAAATAAGACGACAAAAGTTTTGACTCTGAACTGTGCAAGCTGACTGATGAATTCCAGATTCGCCTGGCCCTATAGGAGAAGGACCCCAGGGCCCATGATGAAAGAGACCCATTACCAGAAGGGTGCCACCATAACCACCAATATAATTATGCAGTTCATAAAAGTTACCGGGTAGGGAATGATTAGACCACGAGGTCACAACCAAGCCTGCTGGAGCTCCGCAACCCCTGACAAACACCACATCCACAGAGC
Source organism: Emydura macquarii macquarii (assembly GCF_026122565.2). Classification (NCBI taxonomy): domain Eukaryota; kingdom Metazoa; phylum Chordata; order Testudines; family Chelidae; genus Emydura; species Emydura macquarii. The sequence continues at coordinate 22,566,217 of NW_027132813.1, read as the reverse complement.
ACAGCTGGAATCCTAAGGGCGGAAAAAGAGGCAGCTGCCAAACCCTAGCCAGTGCCTTTTGTCCCCTGGAGATGCCAAGAAGGCTCTGTACATACGGTAAGCCACAGTGGTTGCTGCTTTATGGCTGCTTCTTGTTGTTCACTTAGAACTACAGTGAACAGAATTTCCCCAACTTTGCAGTGGTCGGGAGAGGACAGCAGCTTCTTCCACAGAGGAGCCACAGCGCATTTCGAAGGAACCATGTGCAGTATGTACACAAATGCACTGGAAAGCAACACAGCCTTTCCCTTGTCTCCCTTTCAATTCACTAGACAAAATTATACCTTAGTCTATATGCTTTGCCCTGCTATTATCTAATCTACTTTAATCTGCTCCTGAATTAGTGTCATTGAGTCCATTAATTAAGTTAATAGAAATAACTACAGAGAAAAATGTATCTCACTGGCAGGCACCCTAGGAAACTGAAGAGCATTTTCCTCTCACTTAGGATTTGGTTCACACAAGCGGCATGGTCTGTAAATGCATCAAAATGGCACCAAAATACAGCTGAAATAGAACCTGTAATTTACAATATGAACCCTTTTCTAAATGTAAGGGCCTTTCCAGGGTTATGCAGCAGCAAGTGCCAGAGAAAATGTGCTACTAAACAGGGGCTTAGGGCCTGACCCTGAGCCCAGTGAATTCAACGGTAAACTCTCATTAACTTCAGTGGTTCTGAAACTGACCTATGAAGAGGTTCCAGTAGCTACAGTTGGATTTATCACTTTCCTGGTTTGTATAATAGATGTTTAATGTTTCATTCGGTTTCTCTCCTCTTCTTGTTAGGGGATGTTCTTTGTAAAGTCAGTGGGGCTACACAGGCATGAAGGCAGAGTTTGGCCAATGATCTTGTGACTCTGTAAAAGTGAGAGGAAAATGACAGTTCAAAATAGCTTGAAACCTGATAATTACTGATAAGTAGTACTGTAGGCCCATAATATGTAGCTGATGCACTTACTGTCACCATTCAGTTATAGTTCCTGAAACACATTCTAGACGAGCTGAGAGTAGTTAGATGAAGGTAATGAACACCTGTTGGCACATTTAAAAGAAAAATTACACCATCGAAACAATTATTAGTGGTGAAATACTAATACAAACAATCATCTTCTGAGTGCTTTTGTGGTTGGGGGAACAGAAAACTAATTAAGTATCAAATGTGCACTAGAGTGGGGGGTCTAAACAGGACAGATTCTAATCTATTAAATAAAGAGTAACAACCAAGAGTGTAACAGCCAGGCGTAGGTGGGAGGAGGTTGAAGCAAGCTAACCTGCCTCCCAGAGTGTAAGTATGCTGGAGAGTAGAGGTCAGTATTAGTCACAAAAGCTATGGAAAACTGTTAACGTGTATGTGTATGGTCATTTCTCAGCATCTTTTCATCACCAGTGGCTTATATAGTGAAATCAATGAAAACTCACTGGCAAAAGTAGCTGATAAAGAGTTAAGTATTCCCTTCCCACTGAAAGTCAAAATCTTCTTTGAAAATCCCATTAATTGCTGCTAATAAAAGACTAGGTGCTAACACGTCAAAAAATCCATGTAGGTCATAAAGGGGATCAGTTTCACTGGTAAGATGTTACTGGATTGCCATGTCAAGACTGTAAGATCTATGGTGCAGGGACCATCTTTTGGTTATGTTTGTACAGAGCCTAGCACAATGGGTTCTGGCCCCTGACTGGGGCCTCTTGGTGCTATCATGATACAAATAAATAATAATACAACTGGGCAATGAGATTACAGAGGCCACTGCTACTTGGAAAGTATGAAGAAAAGAGATGAAAGCAACCACTTTCCAGCTATGGGTATAGCCCATGCCTACCGAAGTGAAATGGAATTGAGAAATCTTAGTCAATGAGATGACCCTGTGATTAAGCAAGAGTGCAAATACAAAACATCCTGTGGAAGGTATGCTGTATTGTCTTAGAAGGCAATTTAAACTACTTAGGAGGGAAGAAAAAGTGGCAGATCAGCATGCCTACCTAATTAAGAAAAACTAGTTAATCGGAATTGAGTGTGCTCCACATTTTGCAGATTAGTCTCTCATTTGCAATGAGCTTCAAAATGTGGCATCTTTGAAACATTTCTCCTACTTGTAAGCACAGTTTTCTAAACAAACCTTTACAGATTTACCTAGGAAGTTAGATAGCATTGGCAGTATCTCATCAACAGTGCCCTTAATTTCAAATACACAACAAAACAGACTAAAAAGCTGCATAAATATTCTTATGCCACGTGTGGCAAGGACCCAAATTAACAATGTGAAATTATCACTGGTGTTTAACAAATAACTTTTGCACTCCTACTGTAACTAGCTTTCATTCTGCTACAAGAGTAGGGTTTGGAATATTACAGACATTGAAATCTGACTCACAGTTGTTGGCACAAGCATATATTTGCAACCTGTTTCTCTTTTTTATTTGTATTACAATCTTAAGGCTATCAGAGTCCCATAAAATCAAAATATTGTATGCAGTACCATTAATGAAAAGCCTCTTATCCCTACCCTATCCCCTTCATTGGTTGACCAGTACATAGTCAACACTGTTGGATTGTTCTTAACCTCAAGCCATACAGAAAATTTACCATGTGCCTACAAATTTTGGGGCACTTAGCTCTTTAGAGAAGGAATGTACTCTCTCCAGATTGGAAAAAAACTCTGGAAAGTACAGAATATAATGACTTTTTTAAAAACAAAAACCAAAGTGTTCCATAAAGTTAAACCCAGAAAAAGTTAGGACAACCTTATGTTGTGAATTGTGAATGGCACAAATTGTCAGAATGATTGGCCATTTCTCTTTTTTTCTTTCTTTGGAAAAATATAAATTAGTTCATCAATTTTGTAATTTAATTTGGTTTCTTGGGGGGAAATTGTTAAAAGAAATGCTTCAAAAATGATTCAAGTCAATTCTTAAGGTCAGATTCTTGTACCCTTTTCCACATTTAATAGTATCTTATTCTATGAGTAGACCTGGTAATATTCAATTTAAGGGTATCAGAATCTGTCCCTTAAAGTTACTTGTTCAATTTCAGCTTCTCTAATAATATACTTTGGGTTGTTTCCCCCTTCTTAAAGTGAACTTAATGATTAAAATGTTTTCTAGTTGGGGGCTGGATGCCTTAGGAGACGAATAATTGAAATACATAACTTTTTTACCTCAAGGTTTCTAGCTGAAATCCAGACTAATGCCAAGATCCCACAAACACTTAGGCACACAAGTAACTTTACTGATGGGAGTAGTCAAACTGAGTTGGGACTACGTCTCACATGTGTAAGGGCACGCTTACTCTACAGGGACTATGCTTGCATGTCGCCGTAGCTGTCTTCACTGACAGATGGGTTTTTTCCATTGGTGTAGAAACACAACCTTCCCCAGTGAAGATAGTTAGATCAACAGAAACATCCTTCTGTTGACCTTGCTGCATCTACCCTGGGAGTTAGGTCATCATAGCTGTGCTGGCCAGGGGTGTGGATTCTTTATATCCTTGAGTAACTTATCTAAGTCAACCTAACTTTTGATTGTGGACTAGGCCTAAGTGTTTGCCAGGCAGGGGCCCTAGACCAAAAGCTGTTAGTAACCATTGAATATTAAACATCCTCTGTTAGATATATAGATGGAGTCAGTTTCCAATCCAGGGATATTTCACATAATAAATACACCCTTGACATCCTTATTGACAGACTCAGATGAGAGGTCAAGACTTTTGGTTTGACTCTGAAAGATGCCAAGCACTCTTGGGAGGTGCTGAGCACCCTAACTCCCATGGAGGCCCATGGGAGTTGAGGTCTCTCAGCAGCTCACAGGAATGATCAACATCTTGCAGAGTTGTGCCATACATGGGCATGGAGACTGAACATCCTTCTTACTCTTATTTATGATCCTTTTGAAGAAGGGTTTACTATAGGCACATTGACTAAAATATATAGGAAACTTTCACTGTCTTTGCCTGTGCTGGGATGTCTCCTAGGCTGTCAAGTTTGGCAGTTTCCCAAGTACTAAATTCACACACACACTTCTAGAAATAAAGGCTCCATACGGTACACAAAATATGTGCAGCATGGGAAAAGACAGTGCACGCATGTCTGTACCTTCCAGTCCACGTGAATCAGCTCACCAATATTTCACATTTTATGCCCATCAGATCCTTGGTCTCTCTGGTCAAACTTTTCAGCAAGGGTGCCAAATCCAATTAGCATCAAGAGTGTGATGGCAATTTCTGTGAGCGTGGAACTGCCATCATATGGTCACGGACTTTCAGCCAATAATTTTCACTAGAACAGTTGGATTTTTGGTTTCTTTCTGAGCAGATGAAGTTATTATTCAATATTTATATTAGAGTAGTGCCAGAAGCTCTAAGCAGGATTGGGATCCATTTTACTGTGTGCTCTGTACACACATACAAGGGCAATCCGTGCCCACAACATCTTACAGTCTATTGCCAACATTCTCATGGCTGTTCTCACATTGTATGGCACTATACCGCACCAGCAGTTTCACTGAGTTATTCTCATGGAGTAAGGTAGGTACTGCTTGTTATGGATAAGAGTATTAGAAGGACAAGTGACAAGCAAAGTGTCAGACGAGAAGGAATCAATCGCATGTATAGTTTTTGTATGCATGTATTATTTGATTTTTTTTCTGCTAATTACAAATATATTATGTGCCAGCCATCCCTATCTGCCTCTCAAGCTACCATTAATTGTTTTTAACCACTCAAATAGATCATGGGAGAATTGTTTTTAAATGGTTTAAACGTTGGGTTTTTTGAGGAGGTGATTAACCTCCCAATGAAATGCTATTGAAAGAAACCTACAAATGTTGAGCTGTTTATTTCCCATTCCAATTGATTAAAGTGCGACCTCATTTTTTATTCTGCCTTTTTCATGCTTTTAATAAACCCGTGCCCTGTGGTATGGGTGACTTTTACAAATCAGTTTCTCAGCCACACATCAATCTTTAAATAGTTCATTAATGTTTTATTCTTCCTGAACAGGTAATGATAATTTTTCACTTACTCTTCTGATTATTTTGGTCAAACTAAATTACATCTCTCTTCCCTAACATGGGCCCTGGCTGATTCTAAATACATCACAAATGCTTGGTTACCTTATCACATCAGGAATTTATATATATATTTATAGGTTTTTAAATGAATTGTACAATTAAATTAAGGAAAAGTAATTTAAGCCATTTTAAATCAGTTTTATCATGTTTCTCCATAGCTTTTATGAACTTCAGCTCTAGTATATAAACATCACCTTTTAAAATAGACTAATGCACATTAATTTGCTTTAAACTGCCATTACATAAAATACTACAAACCTTTTAACACAGAGCAATGACTTGGCACATCACGTGAAAGATTCACCTTGAAAACTATAACTGGCTTATTAATAAAAATTAAACATAAACTGTATTGAATTAATTCTAATTGAAATAAGAACTATAATTGACTTTCTATATTACAATACTTCATAAGAAGAATGGTTTGTAGTTCACACACTAGGACTTGGGAGTTCTGGATAAAGTTCTTCTTGGCTTTGCCACAGACCTATAGTATGATTTTGGCAAGTCATCCTTCTGTATCATACAGATAATAGTGGTTCCTTTCTCCCACCCTTTTTCTATTCAGGTTGTAAGGTCTTTGGGGCAGGGACTGTCTCTTATTAAATGTATGTACAGTGCCTAGCACAATCAGGTCCCAATGAAAGGTGTTACAGATATTATTTTATTAACTTGTATTACAGTAAGACCTTTGCGGCCACAATTTATAGTAAGGTTCCATTTCTAAATACTTTTATAAAGAGTCAATAAATTATTAATACATGTCTTTAAATAAATGAGTAATACATTATTTGAGTCCAGCAGGTTAATAGGCTGCTTATAACCATCTATAAAACCTTCTACTGATGTGCATATAACCATCTCCCACACTCACACCCCTCATGTCTGTACCATGCTTATAACATCTAACCAGATCAGGAGGAGGTTTTATGGATGCTTATAAGCAGCCTGCTGAACTGCTGGATTTGAACAATGTATTACTCATTTATTTAAAAAACATCTATTCTGCATTTACTAACTCTTTCTACCCTATTTTTAAATGAAACCTTAGTATAAAAAGTGTGACCAGTTGGGGTGGGGGAAGAGGGGGTTATTCACAATGGGTTTAGTACTGAAGTCAGTAAACCCCTGTCATAGGATCATCATCTTGGAGTGCCTCCTTCTGGAGTGGGGTAGCCCGTTAGCTGCGCCATGTTCCTTTTTTCCTTCTCAGGGCTCCCCTAGAATACTTCTCCAACACAGGCCAGAATATGCAATGGGTTAATGTAATAATAGGGACACCTCACCCCACAGAATAAAGTTCAGTACCTTGACTTAAAAGATTCCAGCTCTGCGACCTTCTGAGATTCCCGGCTCTTCATCAGCTTCAGTTGTCCCCCTCAGACCATAGGGCTCTCAGACTCACGCCTAGAAATCTTTACTAGAGTTCAGAAGCTCGATGGACACAAGAACATGAACAATATCCAACTGCTCTGAACTTAATAAAAGTCCCATGTCCCTCTGGGCTTTTCCCAGCTGCCCATGCTTTGTATAAGACAGTGGTCACAGGAGTGCTCCCCTGGGCCTCTCTCTTGCTCTGGAGTCTCCTTCACTACCCAGACATTCTGGTTTCAGATCTGTCTCCCCATTCCCAGGGGGCAGGCAGTGAGCCCTACCTCTGTTCTCCCCATTCCTCTCCTGACCAATTCTCAGAGCTGATGTGGGTGACCAGATGTTCTGATTTTATAGGGACAGTCCCTATATTCAGGGCTATGTCTTATATAGGTGCCTATTATCCCCTATCCCCATCCTGATTTTTCATACTTGCTATCTGGTCACCCTAGGCTTCCCCTCCTTTAGTGCCAAGGGATCTTCTCTTAAGCCCAACTGGGAGTCAGCTGACTAATCACAGGTAGACTAGCCTCTTCCCTTTAAAAGTCCAGTGCCATTCTGTGACAACCCCCCTTCGCTTTATTTACTGAGCAGAAAGATTTTGGAAGTGCCCTTATCCAACCATCTCCCTGCAATTTAAAAAATGGGCCGATGAGATCATCGGCTGCAAACTCCTCTTCCTCCAAACTTCCTTGTTTCCAAAGAAGTATTTGCAGAAAAGATTAAGGCAGCTTTCCTTCTGGCAGGGTGCAATCCTTGAATTTTGAACACGACTGTCTGCTTGACATTTATATTATATAATTAGGAGCAGTTGTCATGTTGTTATGCTTCTTCTCCCATATGGCACAATAATCCACCATCAGAGACTTATAGTTCATGACTCCCACTTCAGCTTGTGCATGTGCAGCTGGGTGGCCATACGGTGGCTCATCCTCACTGAAATACATTTTTCTGTTCTGGTTTGTGTAGGTTAGATAATGACTGATTTATGCTTCTGGCTGGAGAGTAAGGGCTGCAAGGAATAATGCACAAGAGGGGGTGCAGCTGCAAGTTATCAGCACCTCGCGTACAGTGCAACAGGAGGACACAGCTTATGTCTTGGCAGAATGAAAGCAGTGTTCTATGCTGTAGAACAGGGTTGCCCTGAGCCATTGGTCCCTTTAGGGTTTCAGGTCAACAGATAACAGAATTGAACCAGAAGTGGGATTCACAGGGCCATATACTGCCCTTGAGCAACGGCAGGATTCCCAGCGATGTCAGGGGGAGTTGTACATGCAGATTGATGGCACTATCCTTAAGGATTGTAAAGCCTTCTGAGGAGTTTTTAAGACCATTTTCCATCACTTGCATGGTCTAAGACTTTATTTAGGTATTTATGCCACAGTAGATTAGATTGATCAGCGATTGATCGGCTACACGTAACTTTACAGCAGTGAGCAGGGTTGCAATCATGAGTGAGCATGCATGATAATTGTCATATAAGTATTCAGAGCTTATGCGATGGTGCTTCATGCCATGCACACACATGCACCTTTAAGCAAGCCACAATGCAGCCATTTGGGAGGAAGGAGAGTCTTATAGTCAAAACACCAGGCTGAGGGGTCAGGAGATCTCAGTTCCTTACCCAGCTTTACTACAGACCTCCTGTGTGACTCTGGACCAATCACTTCACCTCTGCTTCCCTATCTGTTAAATGAGGTACCTATCTCACAAGACTGTTGGGAGGCTTAAATCCTGGCATGAGAGAGAATAAAACGACCACAGTCAATGAGACAGGAACACAAGTGAGGCTAAATCTTGTTCAATATGAACCAAAAGCCCAGGATTGTAATTAAATGCCAAATAAATAAATAAAATCACAAGTTCAATTCACTTAAAAGCTATTGTCAAACAAAAAGAGGGATAATGCCAAGATCAAAATCAGTAAATGACTAATTAATAACAACGCAATGGTATTTTAGTACAATCACAAGTCTTAAAAACCTTACTGAATGTTGAAGAAGCCAGGTCAGGAAAAACCTTGGACTGCAGAAAATGTTTTTCTAATGAGTATTGCTCTGCATGGACTGCACTGACTGAAGTGAACAATGCTTCAGCAACAATTCATTCTACTTGAAGAATAAACAAAAAGTTACTCTGTTAGTCTAGTTAGAGCAGTACAAGCCCCCTAGCGTGGGCACAATTATAAACATGTTTATGCCAGTTTAGCTTATTCCCATATGAGAGGGGAAATAAGCTATACTAGTATAAGGCACTTTAATACTGGTATAATATTTTCCATACCAGGGGTTTGTGCTGAAATAACTATCAGTTTATAAAAAAAATCACACTTATCTGACCCGCACACAAACTGCATGCAGAGCAGGCCTTCAGCATTTGATCTTTGCAAAGTCTCAGTGATGGGTATTTAAAGGGTTTATCAATAGGAGCAAGTACATCTGAGTGAAAAATTTGGAGACTTAGGTAAACTCCCAGTATTTTATAATGCCATCCCTTGCAGAGTCTCAGTGATATCTTAAGACGCTATTACATCAAATAATCTTTGATAGGGGGCCACACTACCAATAGTGGATGACTTTTACAGGTGCAGGCTTTAGTAAATCATTCAGTCATTCATGTGAACACCTCGGTGTACACAGCCTGAGCCGTACATGCCACTCTTCCTGACTGAAAACTATACAGTGCGGTGTATGCAACTCTTCCTGCTCAAGCTAGGCAATTTGATCACTACCAGCATTTTGCAGCTCACTCACTACAGTATGTAATTTCAGTTCTGCCAGTAACTAGGAAGATAATGTAGCTTACTTAAGTGCATAAACATGGGGGAACTGAAAAAGGGGATAAACAGCAGACTGACAAAGCAAATCTGGAGCCATGCTGTGCCTTTAGAACCTACGCCCATATTAGGAGAGGGGAAGCAGACCAGTACTTTGGGGGCTGTGTAACTGGAGATATTCCACAGGCAGAGAACACAGGTTTGCTTCCGGGAGTCTAGCGGAAGGAACATGCTAGTAGGGGTGCTAATGCACCACACTTTGAATTCTGGGAAATTCCAGCTGCCCCCCTGTATAGGTGCAAAAGAGGGATGAGCCTCTGTTCACTCATGCAAGAAAAACCAGAATATGGCACCTTGTCACAGACTTTATCCTTATGGTGGCATTACTTAACCAAGATCTATTTTGGAAACAGGAGGAATTACACATGAAAGGAATTAGAGGAGACAGAAAACAAAAATCAGCAAGTAAGGAAACAACTGGCAGGACTTTAGTTAAACGAGCACATTACTACTCCTCCCCCAGTATTTTCCAAAGAGGAATTCATATGGGAAATAATTACTAGAAAAAACAGGAAGTCTTAGAATATCTTTAACAGCAAGGAATTGAGGAAGTAACTAATTTAGGGGAAAACAATAATTACTGTCTTGGGCTAAATGGTTTTTCCAAAGGTGCTCAAGAAGCCATGATGACACTGTGACTAGCTTTGGACCAAAGAGCCAAACATTAACTGTGCTAGTGGAACAAGCTTTTTACAAACACGTAACAGATCCAGACAATCAGAATAACACAACAAAATCCTAAACACAGGCTACATGCAACTGGCTATGGGCTCCATCATCCCCTCTCAAGGGAAAATCTGTGCAGTGGGATAACTACTTAGGGAACCTCCTTGGAGAAAAAGAGTAATCATAGGTACCCATAGGGCAGGAGGTGCAGCTACTCAACTGCACAGAGCCTGTAGATTGATGGGAATACTGGTTCCAACACCATGGGTCCAGAGGCACTCACAAGCTAGAAAGCCACACTGAACTCCTTCCCAAGCATCCTTTGGCCCCCTGCTGTCACAGAGCTGTCATAAAGCCCTCTGCTTAATGCCACCAGTGCAGAAACAAACACTGCACTATACCTGCAGAAACCCCAGTTCAGGGGATGTTCTGAGGCCGGCTGGATACCGACCTAGGTTGTCCTGGGCCCTGACAATTCTCTGTTGCCACAAGCACAATGTGGACTATGGCAGTAGGGAGATGCATGTTAAAGGCATTCGCTGGGATGTCCCAGCCCGCAGCAAAGACCCAACCCACCCCTAGCAATTCCTAACAGGATTGGCATAAGCCACCACTCCTCATTCCCTGTTACTGGCCCAAGGATAAATTCAGCTGAGGAAGAGCTTCCCAAGGCAAGGAATGTTAGGGGATGAGCCATGGATCTCCATTCTGGGATCTCAGGAGCCTCTCCTTCCCCCTTTTCAGTCTCCTTTGCTGCCCACTATAATGTGCATAGAGCCCTAAAAGGTCATATAAATTTAAAACTACAGATCCCAGACTGGAACAAACCCTCCCAAGAACCATCACAGATCTCACCACCTTCTGCTGCAAGGCCGAGACATGCTGCTACTGTGCTCTCTTCACAGAGCAGCATGTACACACGCAACATACCAAAACATAACTCTACACTGCATACACACTTCTCCTTCTGGGGCGAGGACAAAAGAAAGATCCAGCTGTGACAAATATTAGCCGCGTTGCTTAATGCATCTATGGAAGTTGCTCCGCCATTACAGTGATGGCAGCAGTACAAGTACCTAAATAGAATAGAACTGAGCAGCTGTACAGGTTTCAAATGGCCCCTCTTTCTCAACATCCTTCCAACAAGTGTATGTTCCTTGTTAGTTTAAAGAAAATGGTTGCTCCAAAGTGTACCTGGCTTTATTCTTTCAACTAGGGCACACAAAACAGTGTGGGCAGTTCAGCAGATGGCGCTCTCTGCTCTGAGTTTGTACCAAAGCAATGCCCCTCCATGGGGCTAGGAGGCCCTGTGCTACTGGAGACACAGTCGTTTAGAAGAGACATCAAAACAAAGTGATGAGCCTTTGAGGGCTTTAAGAATAGGGATGTTGGCCCTCCTGAACTGGCCAGATTCCAGGCTACCATTCTGCTTCCCTCAATTCCTTCTGTGTTTTGAATCAGGTACAGACATCTTCTTCCACACACCCTGCCATAAATTCCTAGTAACAACTAACTCTTACTATTCTCAGCATGGTTTCTGCCTTTATGTGCTGGCTCTTGTGACTGAAGCAGCATAGTCTGAACTTACTACTCCTCTCAGAGGGTTAACAAGCACAATAGTCAAAATCAGAAACTTCCAGGTCATAGAACTCACTGTCCTACTTTAGAGGCACTTCTTGAGACTGGTCTTGTTTCTGCTCTGAGATCAGACAGGCCTCTTTTGCAGGTTAACTTAATTGACCTTTTCAGGCTAACAAGACCATGTGTCCTGAATAGATGAGTCCCCAGTGCAATGACTGTATTCTCAGACCCTGACAAGCCAGTACCCCCATCCTGAAGGCTGTGAAAATACCAGCAACATTCTGAAGGCCTGTGTTGTTTAGCCCCATAGTAGAAGTTGGATATGATGTTTATAGTCATAAAGAAGGTTTCCCTTCACACCGCCAAGAACTCCCATCACATACCTGCATTTATGGAACTACAGATCTAGTGGACTATCATCAGATACTTCAGTACTAGAAGGAATGATTTTGTTTCCTTTATATCTCACAAATGTGCATAAATATGATGATTTTTTTCTAATGACACAAAACTTAGAGAGAATAAAATCTTACTATGCTTTGTTGGGTCACTGTGACCCTCTCGCTCACAAGGCCAAACATAACATTTCAAGGCAATTCAAGGCAATAAGAAGGCAATTTGCCATGCAGTATCTACCATTAGGATTCATGTGCAAAGATTTAACTATCTCAATCATTGCTATCCACGCCCTTCTGTCACATCCAATTTCAGTTCATTTAGGGGCAACTTCCTTTATTTTCAATACTGGAAAGAGGGATATAGATATGATAGAGCTAGCAATTTTTTTAAGTTTGCTGCTTTTTGGCAGTACAAAAGGAAGCCAGAAATAGTGGGAATCTAGCATTGTGCCATGCGGGCAAAATGTCCTGAGTACTATTTACAGATTGCCAAAGACCATGAGTATGTCTTTTTGCAGGATGCACTTTGGATACATTTCCAAGGTCAGTTTAGTGGTTAGCTTTTTTTTTTTTAATTTTTCTCTGTTTAAAACAAAAGCGTTTTAAATGCCTTGATGGCCAAGATATGAAATATCTTGAGCCCAGTTCTGGATTTTGCTACTATTTGCACTAGATCTAGTATCTGTCATTTCACAGCTTGCCACTCACACACTCCAGTCCAGTTCTAGCTGTGTGTACTTCATTAGCCTAATTTTTTTGCAAGTGTAGCTGGAAATGAAACTATTGCAATCTCATTCTTTTTATAAGTGAGATTTTACAAATTCAGCATGAGTCAAGTTCACCTGTGTTTGTAACTCAGTTGACTATGTTGATTTGCACCAGGAAAGAAGGTGGCCCAATGTATCTTAAAAATAATAATATAAGATTTCAAAAAAAGTCAGACTTCCTGTCTGTTAAACCTTCTGGTTTGACTTGATAAGCTCTTGCAAGGTGATGCAAACTTCCCTACAAGAAGAATCTTTTGAAACTTCTGGGGTAGTACAGGGCAAAAGGCACAAATAGTAATTTTTAAGTACGAGCTGTTCTGAGCAACGGTTAAGTTTAATTGTTCTGCTGCTCCTGTATCAAATGCTACTGCTAATACCTTACACTTACATAGAATTTTCATTTTGATGGTCTCACAGTGCTTCACAAATTAAATACACACAACAGCACTGAAATACAGCCACTTCTGGGCTGAGGGCAGGTCCCAACTCTCATGCAATCGACTGAATAACAAAGGGAAGAGATAGACATTGGACTAAAGACAATGGAGCCAACTACTATCCCAAAAGTGTCATGGATTCTTTAAAAGAAACCCTCAGATTTTAAGGTTTAATTGAAAGATCCACACAAAATAAGTTACCTAGTTCTCAATTCACCTATTAGAGAAAAATGAAGAATTAAATGGACCCCAACATGAGTTAAAAGTGTTGCTCCAGAAAGTAGGGGCTAGATACTTGATTCCACAATGGACTCTGTGTGCAGTTTTCCGAAGTAAAGGAAGTCATATGGTTAAGGCACTGGACCTCAGGAAACATGAGATCATTCCCACCTATGCCACCTAGTTTTGTGTTGCCTTGGGCAAATTGCTTCATTACTCTGTGCCTCAGTTCCCCATCTGTAAAAAAGAAATAATAATAATGGAATGCTCTTTGAGATAGGTACTATCTCTTACAGTGTGTGTGTGTGATGCCTAGCACTGATCTCATCTGATGCATTGATGTGCTACAGCATTACAATTACTAAGAAGGGACAGCTTGCTTAACCTGTGATGAAGAATTCTGACTCAGCTTCATTGAAGATAAAAGACTCACCAGGGATAAAATATCAGACAAGTCATAGCCAACCCTCTTCATTCTCTACAGTGAATTAGACCTACATTTTGCAGCATTCTGGTGGAAATTCTCCAGCATCTTCAGATCAAGTCAATAAAGAAACCTCCACTTTTAAATGTAACATAAAAAAATCCGATTGATACAGTACTTTTGTTATTTTTATACTAAATTCTCTTTATTTTACACTGCAGTCATATGCTCAGTTTCCAACCTGCTGTACATTTTGCATTGACAGCATCTAACTGCATCAGAGAAGCTAGCAAGGGTGAAGCTGGAAGATTGGCAACTGGTAGGGGACCACGGGCTTTGGCACGTGGGTTGGCAGTTTGGATTGTGGGGTAAGAAAATTAGCTGGAAGTTTCTGCTGAAATGATCAGCAGTGAAATAGTGAACTGCACTGACACTGGAATTGTCTCCTTTGGGCTTCTGGGTTAACAGCACAAGAAATTGAAAACAAATGGGCAGAGTCTTGAAATCACTGCTACATCAGTGTAATAAGATTGCTCATGGGCTCACAGCAAACCACTTTTGCGCCCCCATTTTGAAGATGAAAAATGGTTTTTGTTTGGCTGTTTCCCCCTTTAGGCAGGGCAACACCTCCAGCAGTCATACTCAGCAACAACAAGTAAGTCACTGGCAGCAAACCAAACAATCCCAAATCAGGCCTAACTTCCCTCAGAGAAGTCTATAGAGGCAGCCGTCTCCAGGCAGTTCCTGGCCCAAGAAGCTTGCACACTCTGTGAGAAGTCTGGAAGATCAGCTCTCCCTCCTAGCCAGCTGCCATCTGAGCTGAGCTCTCTCCTTTTAAGCCTTCCCACCAAGCCTGGCCTCTATTTCAGGTGTAGCGTGGAAGCTTGTTAACTCTTTCCTGGCCAGTGTGGAGTTTCTGGCCCCCCATCACAATCAGATATTTGTTTAGACGACGCAGGTCTAATATGGGTCTCAGACCCCTCTTCGCCTTGGGGATGAGGAAGTACCTCGAATAGAACCCCTTCTGCCTTGAGGGACTGTTTCCACCACTCCCAGGTTGAGAAGGGTGTCCACCTCCTGCAAGAGGAGTTGCTCGTGAGAGGGGTCCCTGAAGAGGGACAGAGGGGGGAGTTGTTGGGGAGGTAGACGTAAACTGCAGGGCATACCCCCCTGAGACTATCCCAAGGACCCAACGGTCTGAAGTGATTTTTGCCTATTCGGGGTAGAAGGGCCTTAACCTGTTTCGAAAGGGGCGGGGCGGGGCGGATCCAGGAGAGCAGTTGGGGCGCCACCCTCGGGGCGCCTCACCATCAAAATTGTCTCCTTTAATTGCCTGACCTCCTGGGGGGCCCCTGCTGGGGAGCTGAGGACGAGCTAGGGGGCTGATTTCTTCTTCTAAACCCCCTATTTCTATCCCTATGCCCTTAGGGTTGGAAAGGCCTGGGCTGAGGCCTTGGTTGCTACTGCACCTAGGGCCGTGACTGACGTCTGGAAAACTGGGACGTGTAAAGGCCCAGACAGCGAAGTGTGGCCCTGGAGTCCTTCAGACCATGCAACTTCGCATCGGTCTGGTCCGAGAATAGGGCCAACCCATCAAAGGGGAGATCCTGGATAGACTGTTGCACCTCTGGGGGACAGGCCCAAAGATTGCAGCCATGAGCACCTTTGCATACAGATGGCGGAGGCTATGGCTCTGCCCGCCGAGTCAGCAGCATCACAGACATCTGGAGTGCTGTCCTAGCTACCACAGTTCCCTCCTCCATGATAGTATTAAAGTCTGCAGCCTTGTCCTGGGGCAGGGCCTCAGCGAACCATGTGAGGGAATCCCACAGGTTGAAATTATACCTGCCCAGGAGGACCTGATGATTGGCAATCCTAAACTGAAGGCTTGCTGTGAAATAAATCTTTCTCCCAAACAAGTCCAGCTTCTTATTGTCCTTGTTCCTGGAAGTCGACCCTGGCTGACCTTGCCTGTCTCGCTGATTAGCCGCATCTACTACCAGGGTTCCTGAGGTGGAGTGTGTGAACAAATACTCAAACGCCCCGGCCGCGACATAATATTTCTTCTCAGACACCTTTGATGTAGGGACGACCAAGGAAGGGGTTTTCCACAGGGCCTTCACAAGCTTAAAGACCCCTTCATGGATGGGGTGGGCCACTCACGCTGGGGAAACCGCCGCCAGTACATTAAAGAGATTATCTGTGGCCTCTTTTAGCTCCTCCACCTCTAGCCCCAAGTTGGAGGCCACCCTCTTGAGCAGCTCCTGGTGCGCCCTGAAATCCTCCAGTCGCACTGAGTGGTCACAGGATACTGCCTCGTCAGGTGAAGAGGAAGAGGACTGCAGAGGTGCAGCCTGAGGGTGTGTCCCCTCCTGGAGAAGGGTTGTACCGGCTGAGGTTCCCTCCAGAAGGTCCGACTCCCTGTCTGAGGAGTGGTGTCTATGAGCCTTCTCCTGTGCTGGAGGCACGGACTGCAACCCCGATGACATAATGAATTGGGGCCCTGGCCCCACCTGGATAACCCATGGGGCCCAATAAGGCCATTGTTGCGGCCACTGTCCCTGGGGCTAACCCGGGGCTGACTGCGCCACAGGCTGTGACGCTTTGTGGGGGCGTCAGCTCACCCAACAACTGTCCCCCCGGGACACCCTGAGTCATCCTCATAGTCGGAGGCCCTGGACCGGCAGTGCCGTGTACATCCTCGGTCCTGGGCACCCTTCCGCCCTCCCGACACCTCCGACCTGGAGGACAATGAGGACTGCCTCCGTCATTGCAAGCAGTGCTGACGAACGGAGGGGCGGCTCTGCTCTACCCTTGAAGACCATCCGGTGGGAGATCTTCCTCCCTGTACCGAGACCTCCACCCCCATTCAGGGGGATCCAACACGGGTTTCCCCCGTCACACCAGCCCCTTCTCCCTCAGCAGAGATGGGGGCGGAGATGGCGTAGGCAAGGCCAACAAGGCTCTTGCCGCCTGAAAAGCCTCCGGTGTCAACAGCATCAGCAGGGGCACTCTCCCACTGTCAGGAGTCAGGGGAGGCTCCCTGACCGGAGATGCAGGCACTGGAGAAGACTCAACGGGCTGGGTCTGGTGCATCTCCATTCACGACCATGCCCATACCGACGGCGCAGGGGAGTGTCCACACGCTGCTTCTTTCTCTTCGGTGCCAGCGATGTTGCGCGGTGCCGAGTCGAGGCCGCTGCTGGTGGTGTGCTCTGTACCGAAGTCACACTCGGTACCAAGATGGAGCGGGTCGGCTCAGACACCAGGTGGAGCGCTGCCTCCATCAACAGGACTTTCAACCGGATTTCTCGATCCTTTTGAGTCCTTGGTTTGAAAGCCCTGCAGAACTTGCACTTGTCCTTTCTGTGGGCTTCCCCTAGGCACTTAAGGCAGCAGTCGTGGGGGTCGCTGAGTGAGAAGGCGTTCCCTCAGGTGGCACACGGCTTGAAGCCCAGTGACCAGGGCATGGCCCGGCCGCTCTAAGTCCCCAGAGACTTGCCTTATCTCTAACCACACTTAACAACGCTTAACAACTACTTAACTAAATAGAATTAAACTTAGAATATCAAACAAGTCCAAACAATGGTACTTGCTGAGAGCAAGACTAGTTACAGCAATCGTCACGGGCGGAAAGAAGGAACTGATGGGGCGTAGGGCAGGCAGTGCCTTATGTACCGCAGCATGTGCGCGGGGCTCCAGGGGGGCGCCGTAGCCGGCCCTATGGGATCTGCTAAGGGGAAAAAAGTTCCAGGTAACCATGCACAGAGGCGTGCACTCACCTATAGTGGAATGGACATGAGTAAGCAGTCGAAGAAGAGCTAAATCCTTATGTTCTACTTTCAAAATAATAAACACATTATATAAAATAGATTTGGTATGGTGTCCTGTACAAAGGGATCTGTGCTCTTAGACTAGTTCTTAGTGGATGAGGCAGACAAACAGACAGGTCAATAGACTGAAGAAAGAGAGAACTTCAGATGCAATCTAAATTTTCCTTCAATTTAGTCCTTAAGCAGCACTATCAGCTTTTGTAGTCCATGACAAAGCTATACCAGTGACCGGAGAGTAAGTATTTCACAGTCCATTGATAAGATTATATCTCAGACAGTTTCAGAGGAACTCAGTTTCTGAGAGTGTCATGTTGGTATTGACTCATAGTTTGCATACAAACAAATAACACTTCTTGAAATTTCACTGTATTTCCTTTGCAGCTCACTTCACAGACACTTGGCAAGTATTTGCAAGCATCTCAACTCACTATCCAACTGTGGGCAGCAGACATTTAAAAAACAATAAGAGCTCCAGATTCGCAGCAACGAGCAACAACATGACAACTGATGAACTTGCCCCAGTTTTGGTGATTCTTGTTCTTGTACTTGCTGTGGAGATTGTCATAGGACTCATTGGAAATGGTATCGCTTTGAGCATCTTTTGCTCCTACAGGAATCGCTGGACATCAAGCACCGTCTATTTATTCAGCTTGGTCATTGCTGATTTTTTCCTAATAATCAACTTGCCCTATCGTATCCATTACTACATGAAGAACGAAGTCTGGGTCTTCACAGAGATGTTTTGCCATATCAATCTATTCATGTTGTCAATGAACAGGACAGCAAGCATTGTGTTTCTCACTGCCATTGCAATGGATCGCTACTTCAAAGTGGTTCACCCTCACCGTCAGCTGAGTAAAATCTCGACATCCTGTGCTGCAAAAGTAGCAATTGCACTCTGGCTCACAGTTATACTGATGAACAGTCACATCTTTACCTTGGATCCTAGTCAGAGTAAGAACAGTTCATGTCAAAGTTATAACCCTCATTTTGAACAAAAGGCAGACATGTGGCATATTCTATTGTTTTTTCTTGAATTTTTTTTGCCTTTAGGCATCATCATCTTCTGTATTTTCAATATTATCTTGAAGATGAAGCAGAGGAAATTGGCTAAAAGGAACAAGGTCCAAAGAGCTGTGAAAGTACTGGTAGTCATTGTTTTAGTGTACACTGTCTGCTTCTTGCCTAGTATTGTCACTGCTGTAGCTATCCTGGTCACTATGAAAGTATCCCCTAAACACACTGGCACTGTTGGACAGTTATTACATGCCTCCTTTGCCTTTACATACCTAAACAGTGTACTTGATCCAGTTTTGTATTGCTTTTCAAGCCCAGTATTCCTAAATAGATGCAAAAAAGTGCTTTGCAAGGCTGGATGGTTTAAAACTTCTGTGACAGAAGAAACCAATCAAAGTTTATCAAGATGTTCTGAACAAAGAATGAAGACCTTCCAACCATCAACAGTAAGGAAATAGAATGATAAGAACATGAGCATACACTTGCTCTACTACAGCCAATACTAATTCAATAAGAGGAAACGGTGCATACTGATGTTTTCCTAAAAATGATTGAGTAATAGTCTCCATAGAAATTTAAAGAGATTTACAATACCTGGCCTGAGTTGAGGAGTAGCTGAATGCCCATAGTTCCCAATGACATCAAAGGGAATTGAGAAGACTCAGTAAAACTCCTCTGAAATCAGGCAGCATGTATGCAGTCTGTGGACTGAAGACAGTTGAGTGGGCAGAGTACAGTTTCCATGATCTAGTGGTATGAATGTGAGACAAGGAGTCATGTGTTCTTGGTTATATTCCTGGTCTTGCATCTATTTCACTGTGTGACTTGGGAAAGTCAACTGGGCGAAAATTGTTTAACTCTGGTGCGCTGAACTCTGTGTTTAGACACCTAAATAGGGAGTCTGATTTTCAGGGGTTTGGAGTGTCCTTAACTTCCTCTGAAATCAATGGAAGTGATGGGTGCTCAGGATCTCTGAAGATCTGGCGATTTAGTTAGGTGACTTACTTTAGGCAAGCACATGTGTAAAGGTTGGCTTTAATTTCTCTGTGCTCCAGTTCCCCACCTGTAAAATGGGGAATACTTCTAATTTCTTACTTCACATGGGTGTTGTAAGGTATTTGATATTTTCCGGAGAAAAGTGCTACAATATTTTAATGTATAATAGTGGTAGCAGTAATATAATTGCATATGTTTGTCCAGATTCCCATGTAAGTTATATTAATCATCATCAAGTCTCTGCCAGAGCTTTGTATGATCCTTTACAGAGACTTTTTAAAAAGACAAGGGACCAAATTTTCAAAAGTGCTCAGCAACTGAAAATGGGGCCAAATTTTCAAGAAAGCTCAAATCCCATTTAGGCACCAGAATAAGTGAACAGATTTTCACCAGTGCTGGGTTCTCAGCTCTATTGAAAAATCTGTCGAGAAGCATCAAAATAGGAGTTGCTAGGATCTGAGCACTTTTGAAAATCTGGCCCAGGGTCTCTGTCCCAAAGTTAGCCAAATCTTGACCTATGGAGTGAACTCCTAGTCCCAGTAAAATCAATGTGAGTTTTGCAGTTGATCAGGGAACCAGAATGTCATCCATGAAATGTGTAAGCAGGGTCTGAATGAGCTCTCCCCTGCTGAGCTGACTGTGGGGAGGGGAACAGGCTGCAGGGCCAGACTGTATTTGCATGAGAACACCCACGCATGCCTGCAGTCAGCATGCTTTGCCTAAATGGTCACTTTGGCTAATGTTGGTTACAAATCACTTTACAGTTGAATGCAGGGGAAATGAAATGTTGTTCTCTTTATTGTAGGAGCAAAGGGCAGCAGAACTGTGCTTAGCCTGTCCAGATTGAAGGGTCACTCTCATCTGAACTGAACTCGGTAAGCAGGGGGTCTGGGATGCAGACCCCTGTGAAAGGTAGAGGGGATGAGGACAGGTGTCTCTGCTGGGAAGTGTGGGCTTTGCTTAAGAGCTGTAGGCATGGTTTGATCTGCTCCTCCCGATTGTTCAAAGATAGAGCTAATTAAGGCTCCATTAGGGGTCTTTTTGTTTTGTTAAGTGAGCGGAAATCACTTGCTGTGGGATAGCATTCCTGTCCAGCCTGCCTTTTCAGTAAAGTTCCCCCATTAACAGCTGAAATTGACTAAGAGCTGGGTGAAACCTTGGGAGACTGACCTGCAGAGGAGCAGGTAGCAGCAAAAGGTGACAGCGTGCATTGGAGGAACTGGCAGAGCAGCCAACAGAGCAGCAAGCGGCCAGCGGGGCGGCTGGAATGTCGCGGCCAGACAGTAGAGTGAGCAGAGTGCCTTCTTTTCCCCTCCCCGCAACCAGGGCGGGAGGTGCACTCTGCATCCACACCTCCAGACTTGGGTCTGCCCTGACTAAGGACAACACCCATGAGTGGGGTTCTCTGAAGGGAGGAGCAAATTAAAGGAACTTCTTATTGCTGGACTTAAGAACCTGTGGCAAAAGGAAACTGCCCAATGCACTCTGGGGTGGGTGTTTTGTTCTTGGTTTTATGCATGTGAATACTGCTTGTGCCATTGTCCCAAGTTAATGCCGTGTTATTTTTCCCCTTTTCATTAAAAGTCTGTTTTCTGCGCTCAGTATCTGTGCTTGCAAGAGGGGAAGAGGCACCCCAGGGGTGGTGGTGTGTAATTGTCCCAGGTTACCGGGTGGGGGCTTGAACTGGTTTTGTGTTGTAGTGTTGAAAGGAATGTCTAGATATTAAACCCAGCCCTTGTTGCGGCCAACTCTTGACTGCAGAAGGGTTACAAATGGAAGTAAGTGATGAAAACCAAGGTGTAAGAAACGCTTTGAATGAGGAGTGTATAAGACGCTTGGCACACACAAAAGCAGTGTCCTTCCAGGCATAAGGAGCAGTGGGGGAAAAAAGGCACTGAGGCAGGAATGGGAAGAGGAGACAAAGCAACAAGGTGAGAGGAGTGAGGAGGTGAGGAGTAATGGGTGAGGAAATGGGAGCAGAGCCATAGAGTCACTCCAGACTGACACCAGTGCGATAAGATTAGAAACTGGCCTAGCTTTTTCATGAGGAAAATTTCACATTGTTATAACAGTACGAGACGACCATAAAATCTCTTTGATTTGGCAATCACCAACCCAGCCAAAATTTCCTAAGAGATAGTAGCAGAACAATGCAAATGCCTTTGATAAAAGCTAAGTAATTAAATCCCTATTTGATTTTAAATATTTGGGGATAGAACTAAGAAGTTCTATATGCCACCTAGATTGTAAGTAAGTGCCTAGATCACAGTCCCTTGGTTTCATAATAATTTAAGCTTAAGAAAACATTTGTAAACAGAAAGGCCTGTTTCTTTTAGAAGCATATGCTATGCCATGAGCTAACATTTTCTTTGGGACATAATGGAGAGCTGTGGATGTGATTTTTACTGGCATCCCTAACATACCTAGTGAGAGCTTCAGAATGTGCTCCTTAGGCAGCAGTCAGTGCCTAAACTCAGTGGTTGAGGTTCTATTTTGAACAATTGTTTACTCTCCTGGGCATTCTCATAATTTTCTCTGAAGAAGGAGGTGGGTTAACATCAGTTTCCACAGATGGTCCTTTTAAAGGATCTAGGTCACTGCAGTGTTCTGAAAGCTTACCTGAGAATAAGCATGTTTTAGCTTGCATAAATGGCAAATTGCAATAGAAATTACTGGGCCAGCCCTTCTCTGTGTGTAAATCACTGAAGTGAATGGAGCAATGCTAAATTTACATTGGCTGAGGATCTGGGCCAAAGCCCATAGTTATATTTGGCATTTCTAATCCTACCATAGTGTAATGCACCACACCAAGAGTAGACTAACTTCCGCTAAGGGGTTCACCTGTTCATCCCAGGACTGAATATGGCCAAGTAAATCTAGTGATTAGAGAAGGTGACTGGGGAATCGGGACTCATTGTCATTGAGTCACTGTGTGATTTTTGGGGCCAGTTACTTAGCCTCTGTGTTTTGTTTTAACCATCTATAAAATGCATATAAAATACTTATGTACCTCACAGATATGTTGTGTGGGTTAATTCACTGATCGGTTGGAAAGCACTACAGAGTCTCAGATGAAGGGTGCTATCTTATTACAATGTAGTTATTCCTACTATAAGAGTTCAGTGTCAAACACTTCCAACTTTTTCATCCAGCTTTTATTCTCATTTAACAATTTTCAGAGGAAACTTTGTGCCATATCTTAACAAAAGGCCCGGTTCTGATCCCGCTTACAACAACTTTACACCAGTGCAAGTCCAATGGTGTCTGTGTAAACTAGGAGCAACACAAGTAAGATCAAAACCAGGTCTGGAACATTTAATGCTTAAAACTAAGAAGTGCTGTAAAAATCAGTATAAAAGATTAGATTTTGTGGTTAGTCCTCCGTTCCTTATGTGTTCAGAGCATTGAATTCCATGAGAGCTTTAGGAGGGCAAGGATTGTGGGATTATGTCCTTCTCTGAGGTGAAAATCACCCTTAAATCCAAGTAAGTGGTGCAAATAATAAAAACAACTCACATCCTATTTTGAGCACTGTAGAACCTCAGAGTTACAAACACCTGCGGAATGGAGGCTGTTCATAACACTGAAATATCTGTAACTCTGAACAAAATGTTATGGTTGTTCTTTCAAAAGTTTATAACTGAACATTGACTTGAAATTTGCTATGCAGAAGAAAAATGCTGCTTTCACTTTACATTTCTAGTAGTTTATGTTTAACACACTACTGTACTGTACTGCTTTTTTTTTTTTTTGGCTCTGCTGCTGCCTGATTGTATACTTCCGGTTCCAAATGAGGTGCGTCATTGACTGATCAGTTCATAACTCTACCGTTCATAGTGCTGAGGTTCTACTGTACTTCCTGAACACTGAGCTGAGTTAACTGAATGCTGCTTTCTTTTTTTCTAACACTGTACATTACAGAGTGACATACAGACACAATCATAGCATATTGATGTGCTGTGGATTCCTTTGATATGTTTTGGGGCGGGGGAGGGGGCCAGGGAGACATTCATAGCGGTTAAGAACTGCTCTCTGTTCCTCACCACTAACCCACTGTCAAAATGTAGTTATGTATTTACAATGATACCTGAAAAACAGACTGCTCCATTTACCAAGCAGACCCAGAAGAGGACACCTAATTTCTTCTCCCCAGAATCATCACTTGAGCCATGGCCTAGTCTCCATCATCCTGGCACCAAAACATAGCAGACGTGAAAACAACAGGAGAGTTACCAAAGCAAGCCTGCTGAGATATATTGCATTAGCTCAGTCTACACTAAGACCTGTGTGCTCAAGAAGCTTCTTACCCAAAATCATTCTAAATGGTTTTTCATTGAATGGTTTATTTCATCAAGCAAATAAATATATTTGTCTCTTGAGCTGGATATATGTTTGTAATTTAAAATTCATTCGAGTTATTTAGTGTAAATGGGTTTTTTTGTTGCATACCGATCCTAACATCTCAAATCCTCCCCTTTGATGCACATTTCCAATGAAGTCAAGGAGAGAGGCAGCTGTGCATTTTAGGATTCACTTTGTGCTTGATTCTACGCTGCCCAGCCCAGGCTGCAACTCCCATTACCATGAGGAAAAACATTTTCATGGCTCATGAGATTGTATGTCTGGGATGAGGGATTGTGGTATGTGTGTGGGAGGGGGCCCGTCTTACAAATTTGTACTGGGCCCAAAAAAATTATGCTTGAGCCCTGCTAGTATAAGAGGGGATCAATAAATAAGGACATGTTTTGTGAATATTTTTGCAGATATTTGTCCCCTTTCTCATTAAAAAAAAAAAAAAATCACCTTTTCCCCCAAACAGCTCTAGCTACCATTCTGCTTTGAAAACATTTGACAATCACTTGGCACTCCTTTGAGCCAAAGGTCAATGACAAGACCAGGTGCAAAGCAGTGGAGAATCAGGCACTTTATCTGAACAAAGACAGTGAAGTGACTGTCAGCTCTCCTACTTAACTGAGTGAGAGAAGGAATGATGGGATTCAGGCTTAATGCAATATTTGGCCAAATCCTATGTTCAACTGCACCAGTACAAGCCCACTGATTTCCACAAGTGAGAGAGAATTTGGTCCAGTAGCCATATTACTGTTATTTTATTACAGCCTCTCTTTATTATTGCTGCTTTTATCAGAGACTTTTCTTTGGCTGTTTCCTTTGTATAGGTCAATAAACCTGGCTATATTAGACAACATAAAGTTGTGCCACATTCTTGATTCTGGCCACACCAGAATTGAAAGGTACAGGTTGCTCCCTATCTGATCCAAAGCCCATGGAAATCTTTCCACTGATTTCAAGAGCCTTTGGATCAACCTCTTTCACTCTAGCACCATTTTATTGAAACAACTCATAAAACCAGATCAGTCATCTCTCTCAAATATTGCTTGGGATGTGAGATGACCGCACGGACTTTTACGTTCATGTGTTGTGTCCTTATTAAAAACAGCCACAGTGCAGACTTGATGTCATTTCTTGTTTATGTCTGACAATCTGCTTAACATATTCTTGAGGGTGTGCACCACTGAATAGTCAGTTTGATATAATAGGGTATGCACGAATTGACAAGGAGCATAATGTAACAGCCAGAGCTGAGCAAATAACATGGAAGGAACAATCTGTTTGAGACTTTCCCACAATTAGATGGAATATTATCTCAGATTAGAAATTATTCATTATTTAAAGTTGTCCATGGAGTACTTTCTGTGGCTAATTGTCTGTAACTACTTCAGAACAGTTCTTTCAGAATGCTTGTTTAAGCTGGTGAAATACCTCAGGACAAATACACAGGGTCAGCTATCAGATCCCCTTTTTCAGGCAGAGCTTTGGCTCTTGGTCATAGATCATAATATTTTAAAAAGAAACAAAAAAAGGATAGTCTTCAACTAGCACCTTGTGTTGTAAATTACATCGGGCAAAGCAGCCAAGATCCTGAGTCACAGCAGGGAATAAGTGCATTTGTATATTGCATGCAAAGGTAGCTTTAAATACCTTTACATTTCCACCAACCCTGGGTCATTCTGCACTAGACTGGTCCACAGTGACAACTCAGAGTAGCCAAAAGACTGCTTTAAGTTGCACCAGCTTCTAGTAAACCCATGAGGTCATAAACGCTTGCTGGCCGTCAGCTGCAACAAGGAGGGGGTTGATGTAGGAGTTGCTACAGCAGTTCTGCACCATCTGAGGATCAGGCATCATGCAGGCCAGGATCTGACCCATGTAAGTACAGAGTAGATGCAAAATGCCACCAAAGCAGAATTCTCCATTTAAACCAGCAATAGCTTTTACACCCACTTTGTACTCATGTAAATAACTGCACAACTATAGAGAATCAGACTGTCTCTAAATGACCAGATCTTTACACATACACACCGAATGCTTGCATAAATGATCACATAGTTCCTCCCCCTATTGCCAAGGTGATGTATGTAGATAGCCAGATCTCCCTTCGGCACAGGCTGCATTTGAAGTAACCTCTATCACCTATTCTGGGTTCCATTTAAATCAGAGCTCCTTGCTGCAAGGCTGCCTATAAGAGAGACAGAGAAAACCCTCATTTTAAAGAGCTTTTCTTTATTCAATATTTCTGTATAAATACAGGACAGAACACAGCTTTCTAGAGAATATATTACCAGGACGTATATTCATTGGGATTTGACTGTGTCAAGCTCTAATAATTAAAGGCATCTTAAATAAGAAGGATATGAACTCCAGCCACTGTGCTAACTTCCTTTCTCTCTAAGGCTGTGCTCAGGAAATGTAACATGTTGATTCAATACCACAACATATTGAATAAGAGCTGAGCTGACAATGTACAAACAATCTATTAATCATCCTGACACTTCACAAATAACTCTCTCTTTAAGATGACAATGATGGCTGTTTTATTTCTTACTAAATCATGTTACAGCTAATCCACAGACTCCATCTTTGTTCAGCTGTTGGTTTTGTTCCTCTTTAGACACATTTTCAGATTTCTCCTTCTAGATGTCCTTTGGACATTTCTTTTACATAGGGGTGACATTAGAGCTAAGCAAATGGTTTCCAGTATAAATGATACATTTATTAATATTTGTATTAAAATGGTACCTACAGGAACCTAAAACAGACAGCCAGTAAGAGACGGTCTGTGCCCCAAAGAAAGTATACATGAAAAAAGAGGAGAATTAAAACAGAGGCACAAAGAGGTGAAGTGACTAGCACAAGCAATCTCAGTGAGGCGGACAAGAGCACAAGTTTCTTGAATCTCAGTCTAGTGCCTTATCTACCGGACCACATGGCACCTCAAGACTAGATTTAATTCTGCTCATGTTGAGTAGCACACTGAGTACCAATGAGAAGTTGCATTGTTCTTCTCAGCATGAGTAAAGATGCAGAATTAGTCAATGTACTCCTTTTTTTTATGCTTGTAAATTACATAGGCAAGTCATTAGAGGATCTCCAGAACTACTCTTTCCTATAGCCACAGATGGGCCAGAGAGCAGTGTGCTCTGCCCCTGTTCCTCTTTGCTCTGACATCCCCCATAGGTGAAAAGGGGGGGAAAATCAAGTTTTGTAGGGCTAATAATGATGCTTTTCCACATCTATGATTGCCTGTGCCTTTCCAGTTGTTTCAAGCTGTGTGAGCACTGCCAGGAAGCCTGAGCCAGAGCTCAGGATTGAGCACAAAATGAGCAGAGCTGATCCCACTCTAGTACATTAATGGCAATGTTCCACTGAAAAGTATTTCTTCTCTTTGTTGCCTCCATCTCTGTGCGCTAATGCCTATGTGGCATTATCCTGAAAAGCAACATAGATCATGCAGCTGCCCAATTTACACATAATATTCTCTGCAAGAGCCTTGTTGAGCTGCAAGAAGGAAGAAAGGCACAGGTTATTGTGCCATGGTCTCTGAACGGGCACATATGGGTTTCGCTATACAGATACGATCAAAATTTATTTCCAGAAAAAGGAACTACAGTAAGTGAAAATATAGTTGAAGCAAAATATTCTAATAACCCTGTTTTAGGTGAATAGCCTTGCCCATTAGTCCTGCTTCAATGGTAAAAGTGCCAAAAACCTCAAAGGGAAAAGATACAAGACCACTGTCTGTCTATCCTAAATCAAAATATTCTCCATAGTAGTCAATCAGTTGGGTTTCACAGTATGACCAACCCTGAGCATCCAAAAATCTTGAGTGAGGCTGCTCTACAATCATGATATTAGCTTAAGAATCATGGGATCTCAGAAATTAACACATTATGGGTGTTTGCCTTTTGGTTTATGAGCCTTTAGGGGACCATATTTTTAAGATCGTCTCTGCAAACATGAGGGCTAGAAACCTTTTTTAAAAGCTTTAATTAAAGCTGAGATCTGATGTATGCACATGACTCCAGGAGCTGCGGTTTTAAGAAAAACACCAAATGTCATGAGACTCATGCTAAAAATCATGAGAGTCCGTGATGCTGGATTTCCAGCGTGCTAGTTAGCTTTGTATGATTTTTAACTTGTTTCCAAGCAGTGCTGGTTCTCACCTTGCTGCCAGGGGTGCTGGAACAATTTTTATAGTGGGGATGCTGAAAGCCATTGAATCAAACTGTAAACCCTGTATATAATGGAAACCACTTCAAGTCAGGGGGTGCATTATACATATGCCTTTGTTTCTGGCTTTAGATGAACATCAGAGTCCCTTGCCAGCCAGTAAAATTATCTAAAGGAGGACTGTTGCTTAAGTAAAGTGTCCTGTAATGCATATGGTTTCACATCTTCCATCTGGTAATGAAATAGTGGACCTTATAATTTTATGAGTCACAAGACCTGAGCTCTATACAATAGAGGAGAACTACTATGCAGCCTGAGTATTAGGGAGATTTGATGTTTCCTAAGTCTGAACTGCAATGACTAATTAGATGCTCTAAAAACATGAGAGAGAAAATGATGAGTCAGACAGACCCCCAAAAAATCATGAGATTGTTAAACCAATCATTTTTTTAAGGAAACCTTTGGGGTTCTTTCTATGGATTCTTTATATTAGCCTTCTGCTTTTTAAGCCTTCACATATTCAAGCTTTTTTCCATAATCAGGAGAGCTAGAAACAATCTTTTTAAAAAAAATTATACATTCATATTCTCACATCACCACAAGACTCCAGGAGCTGGGGCTTTAAGAAGAACACCAAATATTGTGAGAGTAGTGATAAAATTGTGAGTTCTCAACACCGCTTATGAACTTCTGACTATGACGCTCCAACTCACAGCTCCTAGGACAAACCATTGAAAATATAGCTAAGAAACAGGGGAGGGTAAATGTGGTACAACATTTTTATTACATCTTTCTCACACCAATGTGGAAACTAGTCCTTTTCTTCCCTCTCGGTCATTAGCTGCTACTTTGGCATTGCCAGTCTATGGCATTGAGATGAACTGTTCCGTCCTCCCTGCTAAGGGTTTTTCTTAAAATTTCTCTTGCTCACCCTTGTTTCCTCACACCAATTGGTTTCCACTTGACAGCTTCATGTGGGAGTCTGTGGGCAGATCTACACTACCACTTAAGTCGATCTAATTTACTTCGCTCAAGGGTATGAAAAAGACACCACCTCTGAGTGACGCAAGTTGCAGCGACATACCACACCAGCGCTATGTCGGTGGGATACACTCTCCTGCCAACACAGCTTCTGCCTCTTGTGAAGGTGGAGTAATTATGCCGATGGGAGAACACTCTCCCATCGACATACAGAGTCATCACCAGACGTGCAACTACGCAGAGGTAGTGCTTCTAGTGTAGATCTGCCCTGTGTTTGCATCCACAGTCCATTCCCCAAATACGTCCATCGGTTTCTCCTAATTCTAGTGGAGACGAGCTGCTGGTCGGTCATTTCTTGGATCTCTTTGTTGCTAATAGTTTGTCCATCTAATGCCAAGAACGTTTTGTAGGCTCTTATTTTCAAAGTCATCTAGTCATCTACATTTTAATAGCTCTCCAGCTCTCACAGACATATGCTAACACTGAGATTACATTTGAGTTGAAAATTCTCAGTTTTGTTCTGGTGCTGTCTATCTTTGATTTCTGTACATTGTTGAGGTTAGTGAATGCTGTGGATGCCTTTGCTATCTTTGATGTCACTTCTTTCTTGGAGGTCTCCACTGGCTAGTCTGGCACTGCTCAATAAATGAGCTGTTCTACTTTCTTGATGTTTTTGCCTTTTAATATGATGTTACTGCAACGACAACATTGATGCGTAAACACCATTTCAAAAGCAAAATGAAACAGCCACATGAAGTGGTTTCAGTACATTCTAGTTTCTAATTTTTAAGTCACATGTATCACAAAATAACTAAGGGCTTACATAAAAACATGAAGGTAAACTGAAATATAAAGTTCTTTCAATGCATTCTTATCTTCATATTGTTTAAAATTAGGAAAGGATTTAAAAGGGATAAAATTATAGATCAGTGATTAACATTCCCATTGAATTTATAACATAATGAATTAAAGTAGACTATTTTCCACTTAAATTTCAGTAACTTTCAGAAAAAAAACAATAAATATTTAAACTCTGGTATTTTACCCAAGATCACTTGCCATATCTGCCACTCTTCTCAAACTATTGAATATCTGTTATTTAAATGGTTTCAAATTCAAAGATCACTGGGAGAGTTACTTCTTAACATAATATGGAGGATTTTTTCACATTTGTATGTTATACCAACGTAAGGCCAAGAGGAAAAGAGCAAGCAATTGAGAATAACATAAAGCCTGTGTGTATAACAAAGAGAGATTTTTGTTTGTTTGTTTTTAAATTCCTAATCAGCATCTGAGATAATCTAGTTAGCCAGTAATTCATGAATACGAGGGAAGTCAACTTCACTGAAACCACTCTCTCTTTGTTTTGAGAAGTGTAGTGTGAAATACAAGGAAAGGCAGAGCTACTGCAAAGTTAAGATCCTCCTGCTCCCATTTCATTTCAACCCCCCAAAACAGCTGCTTTTATCCTGAGGTAAAAGCCAAACCAGGAGAACTTTCTCAGTGAAATTCAGCCACTTCCCTAGCTAAAGCAGTCCTGTTTCTTCATGAAACTGAACCCATTTTATTTGCACTCAAACAATACCAGCAGTGCAGTACATGCTACCACTAGACCAGTGGTTCTTAACCTTTCCAAACTACTGTACCCCTGAAGCCTGAGTCCCACCCCCACGGGGCTGAGGCATGTAACTTAGTTTCATGGCGCCCCTGTGGCTCCAGGCAATTGCCTTTCTTGCCACCCCCAATACCAGCTCTGCACTTGCGACCCCTCTAAACCCCCAGGTTGAGAAACACTGCACGAGACAGTTAGACTGGAGGTGAGGTGGGGATTTTTCATTACTGATAAGGTAATTTTTTTTAAGCTAAAATGTTTCAGTCTCAGAGGTCAATTAGTTCAGGAAGGTAAAAGCCTGTATAAATACATGTCGGATGGGCTCAAAAGCAAAGACCTTTTCCATTTTCTAAGCTAGAGATCACCTGCCACTGTACCATACAATGTGATTGTGTCTATATCAATTATTTCTTGTAATGAAAATAAAGTGACTGTAATAGTTTGTTGTGTCACAGCATAAATATCTCCTGCTTTGAAAATGAATATCTCGACTTTGCCTTATTATTTATTAAGCAGCATGGGGGGTAAGCCATTATCATTGAATAACATGGCATTTTCTCATCACTAAATTATGGAACGCTTGTCTAAAGCCAACTCCTGCACCACACAGTTTCCTTGCAAAGAAAGGAATGGCTTGGTATTGCAATCTGCAGGATTGGTCCTTAATGTTTTTAAATATACTAAGGTTTCTGAAAATACATTTCCGACTGTGACTTTTCTTTCCTGCAATTAGGTTGCAGGAAAATTAGAACTTTAAAGACATGAGCTAAGATATAGGCAGAAGCCTACCTTCCCTTTCATGTTCACCATAGCAGCAGCATAAATAGAAAGCCATATGCAGTCCATTACATAGTTCTCATCACTTCTTCCCTAAGCCCTCCTTCGTGATGATGTCATTTCCCTATATAGACAGAGAGTGTTGAATTCTCTTTCATAGGAGGTACAAACCAAGAAGAAAGCCCAGCACATAGAGAAGAATGGGAGTATGAGACACCCAAATTACAACCGTGGCAACATTTCTGAGTCAAAGTATTTTCTTTTCAATAGAAATATTTTGCTTTTTTATTTTTTGCTGAAAAGTCAAACATTTCCACAGAAAATTGTGCCAAAAATATTTTTAATTGAAATTTTCCAGGCCCACTAAATAGTCTTTCCAGTATTCATGTTTTGATACCGGAGTTGTATGACAGATCATATTATTGACTCATGTTAATGTCTCAGTTCCAGCTAGATAAATGAGCCTTTATAAGCTATTTCAAAACAAATTGTTATTCTCCCTTAAATAAATCTTGGTCATGGGACCAAAATGCAATTGTTTCTACAACTGTTTACTTTTAAATTGTCACTCATTTGTAGTTGTGGGGGACCTAGCATAAAAGGTACATTCAAAACTTGGGTTAAGTGACAATAATGACTAGGACGATTTCCCACATCCCTGCCTCTTGCTTTACAGCTGGGTTGAATATACATAAAGAGGATTCATAAATATCCATTCAGTTAAATCCCATAGGTTTTTGTCCATACTAGTCTCAATCTTTTCTTTCTTTCTTCTGTGAAACCTTTGAGCGAGTAAAGTTTTTTGGTAAGAATGTTCACAGAAAGGGAAAATGCACTGAATACTTGTGCCAGTGTGTGTTCATACTGGCAGTGTTTACACAGCTTGAAAGCTTTTTGTAGGTTTGGGTGTCATCCAGTCATGGAGCTGAAGCAGAAATGTGTGTTTTAAGTGGCATAGTGCAAAGAGTGAATAATGCCCAAAGTAATGATAAATGTTTTGCAACAAATCCATAGGCTGAAATACATTCCTAGAAACCATTAATCAAATATTTTGAATATGACGCAAATTAATAAATACTGAAATCTGTTAATGGATAATTTGCAACATAAATAGGAACTAATGCGTGTTAATGTTGTACTGGCACAATGTTAACATGCACTAGGAAACTTATAGTGCATGCCGGCAGAATCTGCAAGGGCCAGACATCATTTGAAATGGTGTTTAGACATCAGTGTTGTCTTTGCGCTAGCAAGTAATAGCCAGTAATGCCTAGAATCTGACAAATTGTTTCATTTTGACATTTTAAAGCATATATGTAAGCAAAATGGGGCTGACAGCGGACCCTCACTTACACAGCTTTTACATCAGCGTAATTCCACTGGATCCAATAGTTACTCCTGATTTACATCAGAAGTGAGTTTAATTAGATCCAAAATCTTCTGTTTTAAAAGTGTAGCCAAACTTCATATAAACCTATAGGTCGGTGTAACAGGGTTCACTCACCGCTAGGGCACCTTCTCCTGGTTACTCTGGGTCCTTCAAGGTCCAGCGTCCCCTTCTGTTGCTCGCTCATGCACCTGCTGCCTCCTCTCTCTCTCTCTCTGCAACTCAAGGTGCTCTGTCTTCATGACTTGACCCTCTGGCCAGTTTACTATGTTTTCCCCATCTGGGGTTACCAAAGTCTCTTAATCCAAAATTATGGTCTTCTCCCTCTCTGCCCTGGATGTGCCACTTCCTCAGTGGCTGGTGGGAAAACCCAGGCCCACCCTCTAAATGTGGGTCCCAGCTTAGGGATTCTCTAATTAGTGGCCAAGATCTGCAACATCCCACCTCAAGGCCATTTCTCTGAGCCTTTTCCTACTCTGCCTCTTTCAGGCATCTGATCCACCATCCCTCTGGGTAAACCCTTCCCTCAGGGCTTAGAACCCTGGGGTTTCTACTCTTCTCCTGGGTTTCCTTCTTTACCTCTCTATTACCCAGAGAGTGCCTGCAGGATCCCTCACTGCAACACTTTTCTGCTGCCAACTTCCTGACTTTATATTAGCCCCACCTGTTCCTTCTTAGCTGGGCTCCATCATCAATCTGGGGTGACTTAGGCCACTTCATTCCCCTCAGTGGGCCTATCTGTTTAATTAACCCCTTCTCAGCCTTCTTAACCCTTCCTAGGCTAATGTGGGATGAACACTCCATCACAGTAGACTTGGAAGGATATGGATTGCTAAATTTCACCACACTGACTCACACCAACAATATTTTTCCCATCAACAATAATTGACATTTCAGATAGGCAAAGTAAGAAAAATGCTGCTTGAGAACTTATTAGAGTAGGATTTAAGGATATTTACGTTGTAAATTTTGACATGTTGTGTTGACAATTTGTGTTGTAACAGTTATAAAAGCTTGACGTTTTTCAATTTCAATATCTACAGTCATTAAATACTGTCTCATCCCTCATTCTTCAACCTTCCCCCATAATTTTTCACAACTATAAAAATTTAAATGGACAAAAATATTAAAAATTCTTAAATATTATCGGTTAAAATTATAAAAAAGAAATACAAATTATATTTGGCCAGGCCTACGTATAGGAGTCTCCAGGGGCTTTTAGAACCAGCTGTAGCTGAAAAGGAAGACAGGCCCACCCAGCAGCCGATCTCTGGGACAATTTGGTTGCATGAATACTGGGGCAGACAGATGGGCTGGGGAAGTATAGCCCAGAGCAGCAGCTGCTTGCCTTTCATACAGCTGCAGTGTGCAGTCCTCCTGGGTGCTGGCGAGCAGTTGGTACAGGAGAGCACCACCTAGTGAAGGTGCCACTGTTGGTAATGTGGCTCATCTCCCTCCCTGCACTTTGCAGATCCAAGGATTGAAGTGATGACTGCCCCTTGTGTGGTGCCCAGAGGAAGTGGGAAGGGCTCTTTGTCGCCTCTCTTCCCACTCTGTATTAATACAGGGACTGCCACAATATGGTCCATACTGAAAAACCCAGAACATCTGATTAGTAAATACAGGACAACCCAGTCACTGTTATAAAGGGTCTATGCACTTTTGACATAGGAACTACTAAGGATATTACACTCAGGAAGAGAAAAATATTTTAGGGTCTCTTCACCTTACAATACTGTCGCCTTCTTGCCGGGTATGCTGTTCAGAGAGATGATGAGGGCATAATATCGAATAACCAAATGGTGTTATTAATAACACTATATTCATACTGCCAAATAGAAATACTTAGCACAGCAATGCTGTGCCACAGACAGGAATATATATCAAATATAAATAATATATATGGATATATATTAAATAAAGCAGCAACTACCGATT
This sequence comes from Emydura macquarii macquarii, assembly GCF_026122565.2. Classification (NCBI taxonomy): domain Eukaryota; kingdom Metazoa; phylum Chordata; order Testudines; family Chelidae; genus Emydura; species Emydura macquarii. Next base: position 22,531,345 of record NW_027132813.1, on the reverse strand, counting down.
AATTCCCTCCTGATCCTGTGTACTTAGACTTAGTGTCAATACATAACAGTTACCCAGCCCTTTATGCTGCAGTCTGTGAATCTCCTATTTTCTTCTCCAATACCTGGAGGTGAGAGAAATGGTGGGAAAATCCGTAGAAGACTCCCAATAGCCTCTCTGCAACTATTTACTCATGAGGTCATAGTTCCTAGGTGAGGCAGGACCCCCATATCTGGATATTGTGGGGGGGAGTTGTCTCCATGTTCCTCCCCTTCCGCGAGGAGGAATATGTAATATGCAGAAGATAACAGGAGTTAAGAATCCCAGCAGGATTAAATGAGTAGCTATTCATTCATATTCTTCCCATTCTCTTTGGGATCGGTAGGCTTGTGGTGTGGAACCGGGGAAAAAAAAAAGCCACAGAGGCCAGGAAAGGGGAGCATTATATCTTCTCTGAACCTCATAGAACCCTAGCCAGATCCATGAAGAGACTCTCTCTCTCTCTCTCTTTGTGCTCATGTGGCCTCCTCCAGCATAGTCAGCAGATGTGCCTTGCTGCCATTTGGCTACTGGTGAGCTCTGGGCTCCCTCTGATGAGAGATTAGTTAATGCTAGTCTGAATTGTATAAACAAAACTTTATTCATTCATGTAATGTGGATCTTAGCCCATGTGGGAGAAGGAACATGCTATATAGAGTAGCTTTTCTCTGACCCTCATTTCTCAGATAACCAAGCAGAGTTTTGAAGAGAGGCCATTATTAAATTCACTACTGAAGACCCACTATTCTGACATGGCAGCCAGAGCAAGCATTACAATGCACACACATTACTCTCATTACTCTCAACAGATTTTACCCAAACTGATGGAGGAGAGAAAAGACCCCTATGTCTTGGAGAAAGATATCTGTGTACCGAATGCAAATATGAACTGATGCTTGAAATGCAAAGAAGCTGTTGTATGTCCAGCTACAGTAGTTTAATTTAAAAATTCCAAGAAATTGTTGGAGCAGCATTCTGAAACAGGTTGCATTTGTTCTGAACAAATTTAACTGATAAGGGGACTAAAAATGTGAGCAAAAAACAGCAGGATTAGACCATTAATGAGCAGAACTGAATGGTATTTTTTCCAGCTCATATGCAGAATTTTCAAGTTATTACAAAACAAATGATTCAAAAATCAACTTTGCTGTTTGAGTTTGTCTAGGGTTCTTGTAACTAACATGATAAAGGACTATTTAAGCAAACAGAACTTAACATAAGCCAGAGCCATTGAAATTCTAACTGGAAAGAGAATAGAAAATTAAACAAGTTAATAAAAAAACCCAATGAATTCTTTAGTCCTTGTTCACATTTCTCTGAAATAAAAAAGTTTCACGTTGCTTTATTTAATTCATGTCTTTATTTCCACTTCTTCTAAGTGATTATCCATAGATGGAAATGCATCCATTGAATCCCACAACTTATTGACACCCAGTGCAGATCAGAGAGCACCAGGCTATCTGACATCTCACTTAAACAAACAAACCAGTGGTTGCATTTTGTACTAGATTTAGTTAGCAGATGTACAGCCCCATGCAGAATGCATCACAGAAATCTGGACCTGAAGGGACATAGCTATGGATGTGGCAAGGTCCAGAACTGAAAGATAAGTTCACACTTTTCTTAACCACAGCTATCAACTTAACTTCTAGAAGCTTACCAAGAACTAGAAAGATCTCTACACTGTGAAGCTGGGTAAAAAGCAACAAGTGCACACCCTCAGTCAGGGTTGACAATATAATCATCACCAACTTTCCTGGGTGCTTGTCCACCCTATTGACGTCACTTCATCCTTATCTGGATTGAGACTGGGTCAGCTAGTCCTAGTCCATGCTGCAATCCCATTCGAACACTAGGTTAGTTATTCTCCTGCACCAGATGAGTTAAGGTGGCATAGAGACATGAAGCTTGGTGTCATCTGCATAGAGTTTAACATCAGAAGAGACCACTAGATCATCTAGTCTAATCTCCTGCATATCACAGGCCACCAACACCACCCAGCATCTGCTCACTAAACACAACCACCAAAAGTATTACAGTCTACAGGAGGCTAAACTATTATGTGCCACAGGCAGAGAATAGGAAGGAGCAAGGTGCACCAGTTCCTGAGGCCCCTGCAATGGGAGGGAAATGATTAAGTCAGACATACCCAGGTAATCCTGGCACGTGACTTGCACTCTCATGCTACAGAGGAAGGCAGAAAACCCTCAAGGTCACTGCCAATCTGACCAGGGGGAAAATTCCTTTCTGACACCACATACGGCACTCAGTTAGACCCTAAACCTGTGAGCAAGAAACAGCCAGTCAGGCACCTGAGGGAGAGAATGCTCGGTGGCACCTCAGAGCCCAGGTCTGGCCCACCCAATATCTGCTCTCCAGCCGTAACTGACTGGTGCTTCAGAGGAAGGAGGTAAAAACCACCACCCAGAATACACAGGGGGGAGGGGAATATCCCTTGTTGACTGCAGCAGGTGGTTGGCTGGAACCCTGAAGCGTGAACTTTAGGAACATAACAAACCAAAAGTGATCCCTATGGCTGCTGAGCCCTACCACCTACCATCACAAGCAACCCCATCATACAATCCCACTTGTAAATTTGTCCAACTCTCTCTTACAACCAGTTAAACTGTTGGCCCTCATTACTCTAATGGGGAGGCTGTTCCAGAACTTCACCCCTCTGATAGTTAGAAACCTTCTTATTTCCAGCCTGAATTTGTTCGTGTCCAATTTAGATCCATTTGTTCATGTGCCTACATTGTCCTTTAGCTTAAATAGCTCTGTGATGTTTCCCTAGTGCAAACTGGACTGGTGAATTACTGTGTCACCCCAATCCCCCACTCCCGGAGCCCATCTTACTCTGCTCTGCTGTGAGAACCCCCACTCCTAGGTAGTTCACACACAGCCTTTAGCAGGTAAAGGGCTCCTAGCCAAGTGAGTGAATGATTCTAGCCAGCCACTCTTTGGATTATACAAGAGAATAACCGCTGCCTATAACGCTAGTCCAGATGCAACTTTAGGAACTTCCATCCTTGATAAACTCCTGATCTCTCCCTGCAAAGCCAACACCCACAAAGCCAGTCATGTAAACAGTGAGCACTTCGGGAGTTTCAGGTGCTAGGATTACTGCATTCACTTCAGCTGGCTGGGGGGTGGGAGGGGAGGAGGTTGTAGCCCCTTTGAGCTCCAAGGCTGCCTGAGGCTTATGGCCCATAGACATCTGTGCTTGTTCAAAGATATATGCCATTGCAGCCACTTCTATTACAGATTTCAAATCTTTATCCCACCAGCTATTCCTTACATCATCTGTACACATGCTTCAAAACTTTTCTTGGGCTATGAGTACAAAAAATTGTTCATAGGTTTCAACACCTTTTCCTTTCACCCACTTCTTTAACAAATCACACAATTTATAAGCATATTCGCTATGACTCATGCCTGCACCCCCCTTCACATTTCTAAATTTCATTCTGTGCACTCCAGGATTAATCTGAAATCCTTGCAAGACAGCCCTCTTAAACTCTGCATACATTAAAGCTTCCTCAATTGGCATTTCATTAAACCCAGACAGAGTTTTACCAGACAGCTTCTGGTCCTCAGGAATTTTGTGTGCTTCCCAGAGCTTTTCAAAAGTAGTGAAGTACTCCTCGATGCAGTCTGTCTCTCTGTAATCAGGACACAGCTTATCAAAGCTGGGTGTTTTAGGAGTGGAGGGATATGTTGGGATACCTGGGATCCTCCCATGTTTGTCCATCATCTCCAGGTGGTATCTTCTCTCCCACTCCTGGTCCTCATGACTTGCTGGTGGACTCTCTCCTCAGCTTCCCTGGCTGCAGTTTCTTCTTTGAGCCTCATTTCTGCCTGCCACTTTTGAAACTTGCATTCTCTTTCTCCCTCCTGTGATGCCAGCCTGGCACGCTCCAGCTTTGCAGCTGCCTCACTAGTAGGCATTTTTATGTTTCCCTGTGCTTATTTCCCTCACCTGAAATAAACAAACAGAAAATAACAAAATTGTAACCTCCTCCTGACTGTTCTTAGCCACTGCACTCAAGGCTCACTTAAAATCACAAATATCAGTGCTTAAAGTGGGAACTTCATTCAGAATAACAAACTGTGCATATACCCTGCTCTCACTGGGCCACTGTGATGTTCCCCTAGTGTAATCTGGACTGGTGAATCGCTGGGTCACCCCAATCCTCAACTCCTGGAGCCAGTCTTACTCTGCTTTGTTTTGAGGACTCTCACTCCTGGGTGTCCACACACAGCCTCCAGCAAGTAAGTTGCCCTCAACTTAGTGAGTGGGTGATTCTAGCCAGCCTCTCTTTGGGTTATGCAACAGAATGACCCCAGTCAATAGCTCCAGTCCCAGATGCAACCCCAGAGACTGCCATCTTACAATGTTCAGTGCTCCCCACTAAACAGTGCATGCTCATATGTTCGTCAGTTTATCAAAGAAATTGATATACACCAGCCTTGTCACTTCAAATGCAGTCTCTAACACACCTTAAACCAAATGCACTGTTTTAGGTAAAACAAACAAACAAATTTATTAAACTACAGAAGGATTTTAAGTGATTATAAGTCAGAGGAAAGCAAGTCAGGTTTAGTCAAAATAAACAAAAGCCAAATGCATTCTAAACTAAACCTAACACTTTCAGCAATCTTACAAATTCAGATAATTCTCACCACAGGCTGGCTGGTTTCCCATCAGCCAGGCTCTCCCTTTGGGTCAGCATTTCAATTGTTTGGTGAGTTTTGTGTATGGAGGTGGAAGAGAGAGATTATGGCAAATGTCCCCCTCTTTTAAAACGTTCCTTCTCCCCTCTGGGGCTTTGCCCAACCCCCCAGGGTCAGGTGACAAACAATATCTTTGTATGCTTTCATCTATGTCGTGAGTCAGTGAGCATTACCTCATTGTGGTTCCAAGCTGGCCAAGGAAAGGGAGATGGCTCACTCGAGAGTCCCATTGATTCTCTGCTGATGCCCAGGCCCATCCTTTCTTCCTGGAAAGCTGAGCTGGGTTTGTCCTATACAAGTCTTGACAAGGTGTGAACTGCCCCTTTGCTCCTGGAATGTTTTGCCTGGATATGTTTCAAGGAATGAGGACACATCTTTGGGAATATTATATGGTGAAGCTCATAACCATGCACATGAAATTGCAACAAACATATTACTATAACAATAATGCTCAGTACATCATGAGCATTCCAAAAACATGTTATATGACATACTTTGCATTGAGCAATACACAATTATACTACGAGTGTGAACATGGCGTGCAGGGCATCACAAGCTCTTCATCCTGCCTTGTGTTTAGCCCCCTAAAGTATTTATAATGTATGCACACTGAATTCACTTTAACTCTTATCTTCCCACTAAGCCTCCTAATTCCCACAGATACTCATGGAATTGCATCCCAATGAACCCCACATGAGAGAGTCTTCCAGGCAGAAGAGCAATCAACCAAAGCTATTCTCTGGGATCCCTCACAAAGAAGGGAATGGAACTACTCAGAAGCAACTCCATTCATTCAGGTTAGGGATTATCGGTGCACCAGCAAAACTGTGTGTTCAATGAAATCAAAAGCGAATCAGAGGACCACAGCATGGCCACTTCATCCCTTTCCAGGAGGATATCATTGACCTGCATCATTGAAGGGTTCCTCCAGGGATGGAAACAGATAGAATCCAGGCAATCTGAGAATCCAGATAACTCTAAGATTGACCTGCCTCAACCACCTCTCCAACCCCAGAAAAGGGAAGTAAGAAATAGGTCAATAATTGACAGGACTATCAATGTCAAGAGAGGTATTTCTGAACAAGGCCTTACAATGGCTTCTCAGAAAACAGCCACTTCTCCCTCCCACACAACACCACACTCTCATTCAACAACCAACCAGTTATTTCCCCACGGGCCTTTGCCATCCAGGAAGGTCACAGATACTAAGCCCAGGCTGGCACCTGGATTGCCCCAGCTTCTCCAGAATCTCAGTCAGCAACAAAAAATACGAAACTCGAGCAAAGAGTTAACATTTATCCACACAGGACATTGCTCCACTCCCAAAAGGACCAGCCATTTCAGACCGGAAGGGAGCAACTTTATCCACAAAGCAAAATGAAAAAGCTTCACGATGAGCTCGAATGTTCCAGTTTTAGTGCTTGCATATTTTTTCTGGCATGCTGCCTGAACTGTAATGACCACATTTGTAACAGTGCAGTTATGTACTCTTCAGGATGACTAGCATTGCAAATGCATGGTTTCTTTCGCCACATCCAAGAAGATACATTATTTCAGCTAGCTTGATTTTCACAATAGCAGTAAATTGAATGTCTGATTTTTAAATTTAAATGAATTGCTGAAAGAATAACCTTCAGAAGTCAGAAATTCTCTCTCTTCCAGTTGATGGAGAAAACAACCCTGCTATTTCCCCATACATGAGAATGGCAGTCACGCCATTGCATTGCACGGTGAGTTTACAGTCATGACTCAACTGGATGGGGAAACTTCCCAAGGAAACCCAGGTCCTCAACAGTTAGCTGTGCTGGTGATTCAGCAAGTGGCACTTTCCCTTCTCACTTTGTACTGTTTGGGGAAGAGCTAGATTAGGACTAAGAGAAAAGTAAAGGAGACCCAGAGGGATAAATATTGTTTTTTCCCATTGTTTTCTCTCTCCTTTAGCTGTACAATGTCCCAGCTTTTTAATATAAAAATGGGCACAGAAAGAAGGTATTCCCCTCACCTCCTCATCCCACTTCCCCTCTAACCTCCCTTGTCCTCCACCATAACATGCCTAGTGACAGCAAACCTGCAGGGTGAGCAGAGATTTGCTTCCTGCAGCCACACAACTTATTTTGAGCATCACCTGCCATTGCTCAGGGGGAAGAGTAAAGCCCAGGGTAAGCTCTTTGGAGCACAGAGCCATCACCACATGTCCTCAACCAGAAGAGAGCAGACAGAGCCTGTGCCTGAGTGCTTTCTAAACAAGGTGAAAATTCCACTGCTGCACAAAAGCCTGCCCACAGTAATGAGAGCCAAGAAGCACATTCCCAGCAAAACACAGCATTCCTTTGTAAGAAGCTCTTCCTTATCTGTGGCGGGAAAGACTTCTGAGACTCCCTTCTACAAATCTCTGCCTGCCTAAACCTAAAGCTCGCTGGCAATGCAGGTTAGATCTAAACAAGAAAAATATTCCCATGGTTGTAGATGTTTGCTGTGTGCTCCATAATATGTGTGATGCTAAGGGTGAAAAGTTTCCCCCTGGGTGGAGTGCAGAGGCAGATAGACTTGTGGCTGACCATGAACAACCAGATGTCAGGGCTATTAGAGGAGCACAACAGGGGAGTATTCAAATCAGGGAGGCCTTGAGGAACCATTTTGACAATGAGCACCAATAAGGTGTCTTTGTAAACAGCATTGTGCCATGCTGTGACTGCTAGCCAGCTTGGACTGTGTATCAATGTGAGATGCAGCCACCGTGTGCAAGAGACAAATAAAGATCGCTTATCCTTCACAGAATATGTCTTTATTAAATAACAATTATTCACAACACACACAGTTCAGCTATCATTCTGGAAGCTCTCTGAAGGGGTCGAGTGAATGAGATATCAAGATAGGCCAGGAATTTGGGAGGAATGTGAGGTTGGAGTTTGGGGAGGGCTTAGAAAGCAGTTCTAGATTGACTGCAACAGGGGGGAACGAGCACGCATGAATTCAGTCTGCAGCATTATGAGTTATTTTAGCAGCTCCGTTTGCTCCTCCATGGCTTTTATCATGCACTTGTGACCTGCTGTCACTCACTCCTGGTTTTCCCTCCTCTCCTGCCTATCAATTTTTTTATTTTTGGTCACATTGTCTCTGTGCCCTTTCTTCTTTTTTTCCCACCTCTGAGGACTGGAACTGTTCTTGGAACATCTCCTCTTTGCTTCTCCATGATCATTTTCACACTCGGTAGATGTGGAAGGGTTTCCCCTCAAGGGCACATCGGTAGAAGCACAATAAACAATGAACAGCAGCGGGATTGTGAGTGCACTAACACCATTGACACATTACTGTAAAATAAACCTCTTTCTTACTGTTCCCTGGCAAAAGCACAGCTCGACAATCGCTCAGGGCATGATGAGTTGTGCACGGGGGAAGGGAAGTTGGGGAAAAGGTTCTGGGGTGGTTGTTTGGGGGCATTGATGCAGGTAGATAAGAACAAAATTTCAAATTGTGCCAACATTTTCCACAGGTGGGGACCATAGAAGCCAATATCTCACTCCTGTTAGTAAGCAGGGATGCAAGCAGCTTCAGACTGGGTCCCTATGCTGCTCACCCGTGTGCCACTTTGGTCCCTGCACAAGTGATTGCTGATTGGCAAAGGAAATTTTCCTACAATGGCGGAAGAAACAAAGCACCTCTGCCAAGGAATTTCTGGCAGAGGATTAGCAAGTACTTCCAAGAAAGTTTTCTGGAGATCTCTCTGGAGGATTCTCGTGCATTAACACACTTTTCCGCCACACTGCCTAGCTGCACCAGGGATTGGGAAGCACATGCAAACACAGCAACTCTTGTGCATTTCTATCCCTTCAAGCAGCTGTATAATGCAGCAAAGCAAAGGACAGCTGTACCTCATGTAACTGAGCAACATCAGCTCCAAAAAAATCACTTACCAGTGCTCCCCTTTCCTGCATCCTGAATGCCAGAGCTGGAGGTACTGGCTCGAACCTTCTGGGGTTGAGAAGTGGTCCTGGCTCCCCACATCACCAAACAACCAAGTCTCCTTCTCCAACTCAACTTCCTTGTCCACAACTTCTTAGTCGGGTTTGAGTCCGATGTCTTCTGTCTCTGGGTCTGCACAGGTATCCACCGGTATCTCATGCCATGAGAAATCTGACTGTAGGTATCAAGTTCCTTTGACTGGAATGAAACTGGGATGGCACAGCCTCCTCTCCCCAAATGCTGATCAGATCCAGAAGCTCCGGTGTGCTCCTAGCAGGACAGCGTTTGGTGCGTGGCGCTGCCATCGTTAGTTGGGAAGATGCGATGTGAGCTCTCCACACCAACCAAGCAGGAAATGGAATTTCAAAAATTCCCAGGACTTTAAAGGGGGAGAGGTGGATGGCTGCTGGGCAGCGGAGTTCAAACTGATGGCCAGAGCAGTCAGGATGAGCATTGTAGGACACTTCCTGGAGGCCATTTACCACAACAGAACCAGGCGCAGTGTCTATACTGATGCTTTGACGCTAAAAGTTTGGCGCAAAAAGCTCTAAGCCTCTTGTCGAGGTGGTTTTATTTTGTCACAGTCAGGGGAGTTGGGTCATGGGGAGTGATTGTAGCATGTACACCACCACTGTTTTAGTGCAAGAAGCTGACTTTGGTCAACAGAAGTCTATAGTATAGACCAGCTCCTAGTGTCATAGCTAAATACAAGGGTGGAACAGATAAGGAATTAACACACATTGCAAGAGACCAGTCAAGGTGAATTGGGCAGTTAATAGCTCTACAGTCGTAGGACAATGGAGGTTTAGTGGGTTACAGACTGTTGTAATGAGCCATAAATTAAGTCCATGATTTTTAGTACCTAGCAGAGTTAGAAATTTAAGTGCCAAGGCTCGTCTTTTGAAGGTGTTGTGCAGGTTTCCTTTGAGGATGAAGTCAAATATAGAGTGATTGTTTTGTTTAAAGTGTTCACTCATGAGTTGCCAACATTGTATTTAAAAAATAAGGTGCTGTTTTCTTAGCACCCCCACCCCACCTCTCCTTCCAATATTATTATTATTACTGTATAATAATAAATAATAAACAGTACTCAACTACATTCACCAGGGGTATTTCTTGCTGCCTTTTTTTTTTTTTTTTTTTTTTGCAGCACTCAGCAACTCCCAATTCTGTTGTACAGAGATGAAAAAATAAGGGAGTGTTGATAACAGGTGATGTGGTGCTTTTGTCTTTTGTCATTTTTCTGTGGGAGTTCATCTGAGAGTATAGCGATTGTTTGGTTTCTTCCATATAGTTGTTAGTGAGACATTTAGAGCACTGTATAAGCTACACCACGTGTTGTGATAGGCATGTGTAGGACTCAGGGATCTTGAAAGGTGTGTTGTGGGGGGTATTAGTCCTCACAGCAGGGGAGATATGTCTGCAGATTTTGCACCTGTTGTTATGGAAGGGGTTGCCGCCGCTTTGAGTAGATATGTTCTGATCTGTGGGGAGCTACCTTCTTATGATAACTCTCTGAATACCTTTCCCAAACCTTAAGAAGGGCCATGTGTAAGCTCAAAACCTTGTCTCTTTCACCAACAAAAGTTGGCTAATAAAAGATATTATCTTACCCACCTAATCTCTCTCTAATATCCTGGGACTAACAGCTACAACACTGCAAATCTCTCAAACACTGTATTCCAGGTAATAAAGCTGAGCCTTCAAGGGGCTACTTACTAATGCCTAAGAAGCAGCACTAGAAAGGCGTTGCTTTTTTTTTTTTTCCCCATGCAGATAACTCTTTAATAGCTGTTTGGGAATGGAGTGTTGAAACATCTAGAAATTGAATGCTAAATTAATGCTAAATCTTCTGGAAATTGCACAAAGAATGGCGATTCACTGCAACAGATCTCCCATGGGGCCTGGGGCTATGCCATTGAATTGTGGGGTCTGTGTAGTCAGCAAAAAAAAGACCTCTTAAAGCAATGGTGATTGCAGCACAGCTGGAGACAAGATAGTTCATGCTTAACCCTTAGAACAGTGACATTTTCTAGAATGCCAGCTCCCGAGCACCAATTTCTGTTGCTGTTTTGGAAAGACTTCATTTAGGGTATGAACCATCTCCCACTGGAGGGGAAGAGAAAGTTCATATATATGTCTATGTCCATAGTCTTGAAAGGCTGAATCCTGATGACAAAGCAGTTATTGGTTTTTATTTTTTGTTGACTGAAAGAACAGACTTCATTCAAGGGTGGGAAATGCAGACATTCATGTGCAGTTTCTAGCATTCTAAGCTAGTGTATGTTGCATACGGATTTTGTGTGAGGTTAGGTAATTCATTTACCCAGCAAAGCTCAGATCAGACACAGCATCTGGTCTGCAGCAAAGTTCTCTCATTGCTTTTACACAAAAATAGAATAAATATATACTGCACAATAGCAATGTTACCATCTCAACAGAAATAAACACAATAAAACTACCGAACATTAAACACATGATTTGTGACAGTAAAAGCTCTGGATTTATTGCACTATTTTGTGACAGCTGTATGTGGACATGAAATAATTATTCTAAGCTGATAGTCAGCACTTTAATGAGGTCTCGTTAATTGATGAGGTCAGTCATTGATACAGTGGTCTCCTCAAAGTATGCAGTGCTCTTTCTGCTTAAGCTTTATGAGAAATGGGAGAGTGAGGCTAAGACAATTGGTTTTTGGATGGGGAGAGAGAAGATGCCTTGGATTCTCTCCTGTTGTATGTCTCCTGTATTTAAATTAAATACCCTTTGTTGTTCTACTCAAAAACTGCCTACCCTCCATCCATTTATAGCTGAGTCCAAAGAAACAGGGAGGAGTGCAATTTAGAGGAATTAACTACAATGATCCTAGCCACCAAATGTTCTCTTGGAGCCCAACTGACTGCTAAATCTGTTTCCTAGACCTAGACCATATTGCTCTGTTCTGATTCCTGAATATGCAAGGTGCTATGCACTCTCAACTCCTAGTGAAAGTTGAGTCACTCAAGGTCTTGCTGGATTGATCTCTTAGCTGCTAAGGTTGTCTGGACAATAAACACCAAGAACTCTCTGTGATGTGCACCTCTTGTGGTAAGCTTATAATTCATGCTACCTCAAAGTTTCAAAAATCACGACTCAACTTCCACCCCTCACCGCACCCCAATCATGAGATCAATCTGAAAATCAGGAGATTCTTTTAAAAAATTAAAGATTATGGTTTTTAATCTATCTTCTGATTTAATACTAGCCTTTGCCCATCCCCAATGCTGTAGGTAGTCGCTGGATGCAAAAGAGAAGTGAGTGCAGGCACCTTTACCAAAAATCACATAAGGGCAGCAGCTTTCCCCATCATCTTAAGAGCTTGTGGAGAAGGGGGCAAAAATCACATGACTCGTGATAAATTTGCAACAGCTGGCAACACTGGATGAGCACCAAACCTGGTGGCAGTCAGTGTTTTGGATCATGAGGTGAATACCAAGATGGCAGAAAATACCAACAGAAAATTGTTGGAGCAACTTAGCAACACAGTGATGCAAGACAATGCACCTCTTTTCTCATCAGCTTCTATTCCCGGGCTGGCCCTGTCCTGAGCAAAGCCTGCCAGGATCGACTTTGCTGAACAGGGTGGCAGTTTTGTGGAGAGGACATATAGCAATTTGTGACAAAGCTGAGGTCCCCAATTTGATTTCATTTGGGCTCTAACCAGATTTTGAATCCTGTGCCGTAGAAGTGTAAGGTAAATATATTTAATCACTATGCACGTCGCTATTTTAAATGAAAACAAACAGCATTTTAATCAGGCACAAATGAGGAAAGACTAGGGGTACAATTTTGAAACGTGCCTCAGGATATGTCGAGGCTGCAGATGGGAGCATGCGTCTCAGCCCAGAGACAGACTCGTGCTAGCTCTGCTTGAGCTAGTGCACTAAAACAGCCACATGGATGATGTGGCTTGGGTGCCGTATGGGCTAACCACCATTTGGATTGACTGGTACTTGAATGGCTGCCCATCTCACAACATCCACCCTGATATTTTTAGCACACCTTGCCTGAGTAGAGATAGCATGAGTCCGTCAACCCAGGCGGGGGGCTCGCTCCAGCAGCTATGTAAACATACTCTAAGTGACTCAGGAGAAGTTCCATTGAAAGTCAGCAAGACTTAGACTCCTTTGTTACTTGGACACTTTTGAAAATGTCTCCCTAGATCAGGAATAGAAAACTCAAAGTCTAGATTTCCAAATGATCAGTATTCAGCTGTAATTAAGATCACCCAATATAATTTTACATTTTTGTAGTGCACGCTAGGTGGTGCTCAAGCTAATCCAAATGGGCTGCAGTTCCAATACACACACTTAGGGGTTAGCAAAATCTTTGTTCTTCATTTCAATATTTCGAATAATGAGCCAGTAGGAAAAATACCTATTTGATTGCATCTCTCCCTGAATGTTAATCATTCATTTTTCTAAGAATATATTTCACTGCCTTCATTCACAATCACTACTGATTGTTAGCAGTGTATTTTTGTCAAATTCAACAAAAGAGAAGGTGGTAGTGGTGATGGTGGGGAATTATTATTAATGCAAGCCTATACAGCCAGAAACAGCAGCAAAAGTATACTCCACTAGACATCATAAATTCTATATCCATGGAATTAAAGAGCAGCGTGTTATGGAAACATCTGAAAACAGAATGATTTTCTTCCCATGGACCATACTGTATTAACCTATTAGTTTATGGCTTATTCTCTGGAATATTTTTCACAAAATTAATAACTCATTTTCTAACGCCAGCAGTTAATGTAGTGTGGCCCTAGCAACTAACTCTGGTTCTAGAAAACGGGTTAATTGTCCTGGAACTGGACACCAGTGGTCTAGAGAAAAGGGCATATCACAGTAAAATGACCTTTGTAACTGAATACATTTGCATTTTTTTATAGTGACCATTATAGAATCATAGAGTTGGAAGGGACCTCAGGAGGTCATCTAGTCCAACCCCCTGCTTAAAGCAGGACTAACCTCAGCTAAATAATCCCAGCGAGGGTTTTGTCAAGCCGCAGATTAAAAACCTCTAAAGATGGAGATTCCACCACCTCTCTAGGTAACCCATTCCAGTGCTTTACCACCCTCCTAGTGAAAAACGTTTTCCTAATGTCCAACCTAGACCTCCCCCACTGCAATTTGAGACCGTTGCTCCTTGTTCTGTCATCTGCCACCACTGAGAACAGCCTAGCTCCATCCTCCCTGGAACCCCCTTTCAGGTAGTTAAAGGCTGCTATCAAACCTCCCCTCATTCTTCTCTTCTGCAGACTAAACAAGCCTAGTTCCCTCAGCCTCTCCTCATAAGTCTTGTGCTCCAGCCACCTAATCATTTTTGTTGCTTTCCGCTAGACTCTCTCCAACTTGTCCACATCCTTTTTGTAGTGGGGGGCCCAAAACTGGACACAATACTCCAAATTCGGCCTCACCAATGCCGAATAGAGGGGAATAATCACTTCCCGTGATCTGCTGGCAATGCTCCTACTAATGCAGCCCAATATGCTATTAGCCTACTTGGCAACCAGGGCACACTGCTGACTCATATCCAGCTTCTTATCCATTGTTACCCCTAAGTCCTTTTCTGCAGAACTGCTGCCTAGCTCATCGGTCCCCAGTCTGTAGCTGTGTATGGGATTCTTCTGTCCAAAGTGCAGGACTCTGCACTTGTCCTTGTTGTTTGTCCTCCAGTTTGTTTAGGTCCTTCTGTATCCGATCCCTACCTTCCAGGGTATCATCTGCAAACTTGCTGAGGGTGCAATCTACCCCATCCTCCAGATCATTGATGAAGATGTTGAACAAAACCGGCCCCAGCACTGACTCCTGGGGCACTCTGCTTGTGACCGGTTGCCAGCTAGACATGGAGCCATTGATCACTACTCGTTGAGCCCTATGCTCTAGCCAGTTCTCTATCCATTTTATAGTCCATTCATCCAACCCATACTTTTAACTTGCTGATAAGAATTCTGTGAGAGACCGTATCAAAAGCTTTGCTAAAGTCGAGGTATATCACGTCCACCGCTTTCCCCACATCCACAGAGTCAGTCACCTCTTCATAGAAAGCAATCAGGTTGTCAGGCATGACTTTCCCTTGGTGAATCCATGTTGATCACCTTCCTCTCTTCCAAATGCCTTAAAATGGATTCCTTGAGGACCTGCTCCATGATTTTTCCAGGGATTAAGGTGAGGCTGACCGGTCTGTAGTTCCCTGGATGCTCTTTCCTCTCTTTCTTGAAGATGGGCACTATATTTGCTTTTTTCCAGTCATCAGGAACCTCCCCTAATTGCCACGAGCTTTCAAAGATAATAGCCAATGGCTCTGAAATCACATCAGCCAACTCCCTCAGCACCCTCAGGTGCATTGCATCTGGCCCCATGGACTTGTGTATGTCCAATCTTTCTAAATAGTCTTGGACCTGCTTTTCCTTTGCTTTGCGAATTATGCCAAACATTTCCAAACTCAAAGAGAATTTGGAATCTTTTGAGCCTGCACCTGCCATTCTAACACAGATCAACAATAAAAAGAAAGAGTCCATCCTGTTAGAAACAGTGAAGGTAAATAGTGTGCCCCTGTGGTATTGGCAGAGAATTGCGAAAAATCGAAGCTTGTAAAATCGAGGTAAAGTTCACTTTTGCCCCTTACAAACAGTATATATACACATCCCTGTTACCGAGTTCTGAAAATTGAGCAATTTCAGTACATAAAACCTATCCAGGACTTTTTGCAATATTATTTCTAGGCTTGGCAAAATTTGATTTGTATCTTTTTATAATTTCAATGGATAATATCAATGTGGTTATAAGCATTTTTTCAATTTTTATCAATTGAAATTTTCACAGTTGCAGGAAGCCATAGGGGAGGGTCACATAATAATTATTTAATGACAGCAGACACTGAGATTCAAAAAGTTAAAGCTTCCTAACCATTCTAATACAAACTGTCAATATCACATGTCAAAATAAACACAGAAAATATGCTTAAATCAAATTCTAATAAGTTAGCAAGCAGCATTTTTCTTACTTTGCCTACCTGTAAATTTTGATAATCATCAATGGAAATATTTTTTGTTGGTTTCTGTGTGTACCACAAAAATCGACCTATATTAACATTGACCAGTAAAAATCTAATCCTTCTGAGTCTAATTATTTCAATCCTTTACCTATAATGTAAAACATTTAAAACATTGTGATTATTTAATTATTTGGTAGAAATCACCCAGGGTTTAAGTAAGGAGAAGCACTGGAGGAGCTAAGCTCCCCCTCTTCAACCAAAAGCAAAGGAGAGTACCCCCTCCAGATTCAATCTACTTTAACCACTGGAAACAACTGCTCACACCCTCATTTATTAAAACAACCTCTTTTCTAAGCCATCCACACCCAATACCTGCTCCTGTTACTATCATTAAACATCATAGGCATTGCCACAGGGCCATAAATCTAAGCAGAGCATTACAATTTTACAGGAAGTCACTAGGCTGTCCCTAAAAAGCTTATAGTCTTGGGCTCAAGTCCTGCACCAGGATTGCTTGCTAACTTCCATAGGATTTACATAGGCACAGGTGACTGCACTGGAGGATTCCAATCCTGGATTGTCATCTAGGGTATGTCTACACTACAATTAAACATCTGCAGCTGGCCAGTGTTAGCTGACTTGGACTTGTAAAATTGCAGTGTAGACGTTTGGGCGCATGCTGGAGCACCAGCCAAAACATCTACACCACAATTTTACAGACCCACACCCCAAGCCCTGGGAGACTGAGTCAGCTGACATGGGCCAGCTGTGGGTGCTTAATTGTAGTGCAGACATCTGAGGAGTCCCATGTGTCTGTACATGGCTTTCTCCATTAGTTTTGACTTTGATACTAGGATTCTTTCAGAACATCCTTAGACATGACAAAGCATAATTTCCACAAAAATCTGGATTCTATCTACTTGAGAAATCACCTTTAGCTACCTGTATATCACTGTGCACTACTCATTCCCTAGACCTGAATATCTACAGATTAGGGACAGAGTGATTTGGATAGAAGGCACTTTATTCTGCTACTTTCTTCTTCCATTGCTAAAAGCAAGACAAGCCAGAGGAAAGCTACTGAGGCTTTCTTTCGTCTATGAGCAAGAGAGATAGTGGAATATAGTACACTGGTGTCTTTTTATGCCAGGTTAAGTCTCTTTAGATTTTGCATTTTATTTAATAATATACATATGTTTGCCCAGAGGCTCAATGACGAAAATCTAATAAATACAATGAAAAGAACTGATTGAATTGGGTTTTATCACTTTCACTACTATTCAAAAATAATAGGTAACTGCAACTGATCCTCATAGGTCTCATTAGTACAGCAAGAGGAAGACTGGTCCAGAACTGGGCATTTCATTTTTATTTTCCTATAGAAAATGTTCACATTGAGTTTCCCAGTAAATGGATAGAAAAATCTACTCAGCATTCAAGCAGAAGGTAGAATTTCACTCTGGCAAGGCATATAGAAGAGATAAACTTAGTCAAGCCCTAGAGCAGACCACTTCTAAACTTTGGGGAAGGGTGAAAATCTGAACGTACCACATTTGCAGGTGACCTGTATCTTCTAATGGACACCCAAATGTGTGTGTCTTGGGCAATTTCTATCCAATTTGATTGGTCTATAAACTTATATAAAGGATTTAGCACAGTACTCTCTGGGTGCTGCAAATTTGTGGCTTGGAAGTATGCACTACACACATCCAGATGAGAACCCCATATAGAGGACAAGTAGTAATGATTCCTGGTGTGGGAAAGAACAAAGGAAAGGAATAAAAGATGGCCTCAAACAATGAGACCAAGAGGAGGAAAAAGAAGCAGCTCTTGTGGCTAAGAAAATGGCAAAATCCATTTGGTTCAGACTGTCTGTATCAAAATCCTCCTGAACATCTTTTTAAGGCAAAAGACCTCACCAGCATTGCTTTGAGTTACACCTTTTTGATTTCCAGTTCTCCCCATTGTTGAAAGGCAGGGCAAGTATAGGCCTAACCCACAATAACCTGTCCTCCTCTCTCTACATTGGCTTCCCAGGGAATTTTGAATCAAGTTCAAGGTCTCAGACCTTGTCTTAAAGACACTTAAAGGCTTATGCCCAGGATATCTCAAAGATTAATTAAAGCTCCAGGACGAAGACCATAGTCAACCACTTCACTCCTCTAACAAAATGGAACTCTCTACAATAAGGGTAGAGTTTGTCTGTTCAGGAGACAGAACTTTGTCAGAGACTGATCCAGGACTGTGAAATGAACTCCCTCAACTAAGCACCATCACAAACCTCACTACCTAAGTACAAGGTGCATTTCTTTAACCCTGTGTTCTCTGGCATTGATACATAACAACATGTATATTTTTTTTAAAGAACCAAATAAAAATCCTACCAAAACAAGACACTCCACTGTACATGCTTCTCCCCGCTGGTGAGAGGATGAGAGAACAAATAACAAGCAACAGATGTTAGACATGTTGTTTAATGCATTACTGCAGTGGTTTTCAACCTGAGGTCTATGGACCCCTGAGGGGTCCACAGGCTATGTCTAAGATTTCCAGAGGGGCTTGCACCTCCATTCAAAATATTTAAGGGGTCCACATATGAAAAAAAGGTTGAAAACCACTGAACTATTGGAAGGCACTCAGATATTCTATGGTGATACGTGCAGTATAAGAACCTACATAGACTAGACTAAACTAGAACAGAGCAGGGTGGGTCTTTGTCCCTCACTAGTGGCTGAAAATATTTGAGTCTTCTACTGCCTTCAGGCTAGTGGACTGGTCCCATTGAGTCAAGCAATAGAGACTCATCCTTTCAGATCCAGGGGTCCCAGGTTTAAACTCTGCAAACAACCTAGCCAGGTGTGTGTTTATACTGTTTTGTTTACCCAGTAAGTAACTTGTAAGACCCAAGAGTCTACCTATTCCAGACACGTATGCCTCATCAGGTGGACACTCAGTCCCGGGGAGTGTGAGAGTGTATGGAGGGGAGGTTGTGAGTTTGGGAGAAAATGTAATGTGTCTAGAACTGTGTGTGGGATGGGAAGGAAGGTAGGGGAAGAGGGGATTGAAATTCTCTGTTAAATAGGGGAGGCAGTAGAACCTGCCAAGTGTCCCCAGACAGGAACAGTGGAATGGGAGATTCCCCAGGGGACTCAGAGTCAGCCAGCACAGATTAGTATGATTAGGCAGTATTTGTATTTTGGTAGTGTTTTGGAGCTCATTCACAGACCAGGACCCCATTGTGCTAGGCACCAAACAAGGAAACAGTCCCTGCCCCAAAGAGCTGGGAACCTAAATATAAGCAGCTACAAAGCCACTTATGCTTTGTAGTGTAGTGTAATCCCCATGGAACTGGAGCAGTAAACAGCATAAGACCTGAGGCCCCCTTATTGCTACAGGTTCAGCACCATTGACTGACCCAAACCTGTGGAAAGGTTGGGAGAAAGGGTGAAATCAAGTCTCTCTTTTCTCACCCTAAACATGTTCCATAAGGTGTAGGGTAGGTGAGCAGAGAGAGACATCTAACCATGCTACTCCTCTGTACAAAGCTTGAGTCCTCCTGCATGCAGACGGAGAAGGGGGGGACAGGTCAGTTTCCCTGAACAAGCCAATCAATACAGAATCTATTCTGATGAACAGGAAGACTACAGAATGGCCTGGAATTTATGGAAAGCCAGGAGGAGATTCAGGTTCTGATAGGCGGATTATGCAGCACAAGTACATTATGGATTAAATACAAATCCTCAGGATCAAAGGCATTCAATTTAACTGTTTTTAAATCCATTGTCTGGTTAGAAAGCAGATTAAAGTCTTAGTAGAAAACCAGAGA
The DNA here is from genome assembly GCF_026122565.2 of Emydura macquarii macquarii. NCBI lineage: Eukaryota > Metazoa > Chordata > Testudines > Chelidae > Emydura > Emydura macquarii. The sequence continues at coordinate 22,511,763 of NW_027132813.1, read as the reverse complement.
ATTCCCCCAAAACCAAGACATTTCCTTTCCCAGTAGAGTGCTTCCCAAGTGGGCACTTTTCCAGAGAATATTTTCAACTCTATCGCTGTTTCGACTGCAGAACAGTGAAACTTTGGGAAATACATTGGGGGAAGCAGGGATTTTAAGCACCTCCTGTGAAGGGAGGGTATAGACATAGACTGTGGCATTCATCCTTGCTGGCATAATTCTAAGCTTGTATCGCATGTGTTCCTGAAGGATTGTTTCACTGAAAATTAGAACTATGAATATTCGAGTCCCTTTGGTTTCCATCAGCATTAATGATTGCTGGGTAGACTGAACACATTAATGACACAAAATTACAGTTTCAGATATGAACACAGCAATGGCACAAGCAATAACAAGAGAACTGGATGTAGAAAGTGGAGACCGGGCATTACTCTACCCGCAAGAGAATGACAGCTGCACTCGTGTAACAGAAGAACTGGACCCATTTATTGCAGAACGGTCTATGAGGCCTGCTTCTCCTCACACATAGCTCCACTGACTCCAACAGAGTTGCTCCTGATTAAGTGTCAGGGAAAACCAGGCCCAAAGTTCCCCTGTGTCAAAATTCTTCCAGCATGAACTAGGGTGGTGAACACAGGCATGCTGGGGAGAAGACAGCAAAGAGTTTAATCAGACCAGCCAGATTATGATATTGAAGACAAAAAACAATGGTTTTGGTATAATTTGTCAGCAAGCTGAGGTACCCTGGTAAAAGGAGGACACCTACATGCTGAAATGTCAGAGGGAATATTAAGTGTGAAAAGAAAGAAAAAAGTTTGTCTTAATTTCATATTTACAAAAGTAGTTACATTCGACAGTACAACGTGGGTGACATTCACACCTGGGCAGAGGGCCATGAAGCATCACTTAAGTCCTAACCTTAAATGATGCATAAATCTTGTGCCAGCCCCAACACAGGGGTCGGTTTCACCCTATATGAGTCAGTTAGCTGCTTATAGAGCCACATATTGTATAATAAGCATGCTACTAAACTACTCAGAAGAAAAGACATGAGGAAAGAGAGGTAATATATTGCACTAATAATAAATTAAAAAAAAAAAATCTACTCTCCATAAATCAGAACTGAACACAACTAAGGCCTCCGGAGACATTTTTCTTTGAAGACTCATAGCCTCATTTACATGGAATTGGATAGAAATTCCCACAGAGAAAATAATACCCATGTGTATCAGTTTCTAACCAAGCCTTAATTTTTGTGTGGCTGCTTCAAGTCCCCTACAAGTTCCTGTTGACATTCATTCAATTTTAAACACATTTGTTGATTAAATATGTGAACAAATTTCTTTACTACACAAACCAGGCACAACACCCTTTCAGAGCATTAAAAATATAGCACTGAAAAGAAGGGTGACAAGCAATTATTCCTGGCTCAGTCAAAAATTCTCCAAATGTCTAAAGAGCAAATCTTCTGACATTTCTGTCACATAAATAAATAGCATTGTTTCCTTGTCCTAAATATTTAATTTGCCAGACTTTCCCTTATACTTTTTTCCTAATTACATTTTTCTGTAGAGGTAATTTTTTTTCCCCTTCCCACAGAGTTGTTTGGATGCTGAAATTATTATTTAAAAACTGAATGCAAATAAAATCCCCTCCATACATTTTGCACTACCTGTGCTGCGTATCTTACTAAATCATGCTGAGCAAGATGCTGTTGCCCATCATCCCTGTTGAAAACATTTAGGCTAACAGTAAATATTAGTCAAATGAGTACAAGACACATATTCATGTGCGACGATTTGATGATCATTTGATGATTATCAGTTCTATTCATTCCCTCTGAAGCCCCTGGCATTGGCCACTGACAGAAGACAGGATACTGGGCTAGATGGACCATTGGTCTGACCCAGTATGGCCGTTCTTATGTTCTTAAGGTTGTAGACACATGGGGTAACATTTTCAAAAGCACCTAAGTGACTTAGGAGCTTAAGTCCCATTGAATTTCAATGAAATTTCAATTAAACTTAGGATCCTAACTGCCAAAGTCACTACTGAAAATGGAGCTTATATTGAGTAATATATAGAAACATTTTGTTATAGTGTTCCTTACTAAGGTACCAGTCCTGCAAGGTGATGACCAGCTAGGATGGTACCTTGCAGTGTAGAGTTTTTCTAACTACAGTTAGGATCTGATTCAAAGCCCATTCAAATCAGTGGAAAGACTCCATTGACTTTAGTGAGTTTTGGATCAGGCCCTAAATCACTAGCATATAATTGTCATCTCACTTAGAATATCTAGTGCATTAATATATTTAATTTATGAGGAGCCAAGCCTTATAGCTCATTACAACCCAGACAAATCTATTCTGCATAAGCCTCTTTCAAAGGCATTATTTTTCTTTATCTCAAACATTATTGCAATGAGAGAAGGAAATAAACTGCAGTAATATTGTCACAATTTTAATAAGCTGAATAAGGAACAGATCCCTAACGCATCTTTGTCTCTCTCCAGATGTACTTGTGTGTGGCTATTCCAAATAGAAGGAGGCTGAACTTTGCTTGTGAAGCTTGTAAATAATCCTATCTGCTTTCACTTGTCATATTATTTTAAGCTCACGCATTAAACGTTACCTTTACACCATGGCTTTGTAAAAATATTTGTATGATTACATTTTTTTTCAAGCAGAGTATATGACAGAAAGGGCCATGTTAACCCAAAGGTGACACAGAGCATTGTGTACATCCTTGTCAATCTATGACAGCATTAGTGAGGGGCCTGCACCAAGACCAAATATCTGGGCTGGAAGCTGAGCAATAGGTTGGGGAAGTGAAGAGCTATCTTCCTTCCCTAAAGTCACTCAGGCTTCTTCATCCCCTTGGCTGAAGGAATTCTTCACAACCCTAATGTGGGAGGAAGACAACCAGTGTTAAAATCTCTGATCCTCCTGACCTTGCGTGCTGCCTTTTGTAGAGCTCCTTGGAGCTGAGATCTGTGCCAGGTGGCGGATAAACCCCCCTGCCCGGCTTCCTGGAATCTGGTCACCTTCTTAGCACAGTGAATCTGCACTTATTCCCTTGCCTGGGGATCGCCCCTGGGGCGATGAAAGGACTAGATGTGTCCTTGAGTGCATAATTCAAAATCTATGGGCCTGATACAGTGGCTAGCATAACACCTAGAGGCCAGGCTCCATTATCACAATATAAATAATAGTATACATTATAATCATCATTTCTTCAAAGGCCCCTTTACACAACTCTGGCAGTATAAAAGGAGGCTTGGCCTGGGGTGTACATTTAATTTACATCCATGTTAAGGTTCTTTGCTCTGCCAGAATGATGAAAAGGGGACTTAGTCTTCTTCTAGCCTTAATCCCATCTCTATAGGGTCACACCTTTGAATGCCCCCTTCTCCATGTCTAGAAACAGTTCCTCAGCCACGCTGCTGCTAATCAGATCTTTTTGCATGACAGCCATCCCTCTAGTTTTGGGTCTTCCAACCCTTCCCTTGCCCTCCATGTCTAAGTTTAACAACTTGTTTTCTATATATTCTTCCGATCTTCTTTTCTTATGCCCAAACCATCTAAACCTGGACGCCCTCAACTGTTCCATAATTGGTACCATCTTCCCACTTCCCCTAATTCCTTTCTTCCAAACATGGTCCATTCTTGTAACTGCAAATATCCATCTTAATGTTTTCATTTCCACTGTGTTCAAGATCTGCTCCTGTCTCTTCTTCAGTTCCCAGTATTTGAAGCCATACAAATGTACAGGCCTAATTACTGTCTTATAGATCTTACTTTTCAATTTCCTAGGCACTCTCTTATCATGGATCACTCTGCTCACTTCTCTCCATTTAGCCCATGCCTTTCCTATTCTGCTTATAAGGTGTTGAGGTTACCATTTTCCAGAACTGCAGTCTTAGTGTAAATGAATTTGGTCCTACACAGGCTTTGGCATGATGTATATTTTTGTTCTAGTGTAAGTGATACATGCTCAGTTATGCTTATCTGACTGTTTAAAAGGGCATTAGTGCATCAGACCTCATGGCAAAATATCCTGGTGCTAAACCAGTCTCTGGAAAAATATATAGCACCTTCACAGGATTTCAAAAAATTCTGCTTACACAGAGAATCAAAACAGAGCTTAGCTCCTAGCAAAATGGCATCTCCAATATTGTCTTCATTTTTTAATTTAGAGAGTGAAGCTTCTTTTCCAAGCTTGCTTATGCAAGCACCACGAAGATAGGGCAGCCTGTTACAGAGGAAAGGATGGCATTTTTTGTCCTTGTTCGTCCATTGTGAAGGTTTTACATTTGAAATCAGTACTTCCATAGTGAATTTAAGAATTAAAAAGAGACTGAGGTGATTACCCTAGTGCATATTCCATATAGACAATGGGAGATTCCCCTCCCTCAGCCACCTCCAGGGATAAAGGAATGTCTTGAGCCTCAGGTCTTTCTCCAATCTGAAAGCAGGGTTACTTACCAGTAACTGTTTTCTTCGAGATGTGTTGCTCATATCCATTCCATTATAGGTGTGTGCGCGCCCTGTGCACAGATTCCCGGAACTTTTTTCCCTTAGCTAGCTCCGTAGGGTCGGCTCAGGCGCCCTCTGGAGTACCGCGCTCATGCCGCGGTACATAGGGCGCTGCCGACCCTGCGGGCCCTCAGTCCCTTCTTTCTTCCGACTCCGACAGTGGGGACAGAGGGCGGGTGTGGAATGGCTATGAGCAACACATCTCGAAGAACAACAGTCACTGGTAAGTAACCCTGTTTTCTCTCTTCGAGTGATTGCTCATATCCATTCCATTATAGGTGATTAAATAGCCATAACTTGGAGGTGGGTAGGAGTCAATGGTGAGTTGCTCTCATCAGGACGGCCCTGCCGAAGCCCGCATCCTCTCTCGCCTGCTGCACTATGACGTAGTGGGACGTGAAGGTGTGGACCGACGACCAGGTCGCTGCTCTACAGATGTCCTGCAGGGGCACTCTTCCCAGGAAGGCCGCCGATGAGGCCTGGGCTCCAGCTGAGTGCGCTGTTACAGCTCCTGGAAGCGGCACCTTCGCCCGCTCGTAGCAGGTCCTGATATAGGCGGTGATCCAGGTGGAGATGCACTGGGTGGAGACGGGTGAGCCTTTCATCTGGTCTGCCACTGCCATGAACAGCTGTGTTGACTTCCGGAACGGCCTGGTCCGCTCGATGTAGTAGGCCAGGGCTCGTCTGACATCCAAGGAGTGCCATCTCCGCTCCTCCTCCGAACCGTGCGGTTTAGGAAAAAGCACGGGGAGGAAGATACCCTGGTTATAATGAAACTGGGACACCACCTTAGGCAGGAATGCCAGGTGGGGTCTCAGTCGGACCTTATCTTTGTAGAAGACCGTGTGGGGGGCTCCGAGGTCAAAGCTCTTATCTCGGAGACCCTCCTAGCCGATGTAATGGCCACCAGGAAGGCTACCTTCCAAGAGAGGACGAGCAGCGGGCATGTGGCCATGGGCTCGAAGGGGGGTCCTGACAACATGGCAAGGACCAGGTTTAGATCCCAGGGAGGCACCGGGTCATGGACCTGGGGATACAACCTCTCCACCCCCTTGAGGAGCCTGACTGACACAGGGTGGGAGAACAGGGTATGCTCTTCCATCGGCTGGTGAAAAGCCGAGATAGCTGCTAGGTGCACCTTTAGGGAAGCGAGTGCTAAACCCTGGAGCTTCAGGTGGAGCAGGTACTCCAAGATCGCCTGTATGGGCGAACCGGACGGTGGGATACCCCGGGACTCCATCCAACAGGTAAAGCGCTTCCACTTAGCCCGGTACACAACCTGAGTGGAAGGTTTCCTGCTGCCCAGCAGAATCTGCTGGACCTGTGTCTAGCAGGCCCTCTCTCCCTCCGTCAGCCACAGAGTCTCCATGCCGTCAGGTGGAGAGAGTCCAGGTCCGGGTGCAGCAGGCGACCCTGGTCCTGTGAGAGGAGGTCGTAATGCCTCGGGAGCGGGAGTGGCGTGTCGATGGACAGGTCGAGCAGCATAGTGTACCAGTGCTGCCGCGGCCAGGCTGGTGCAATCAATATCATGTCTGCCCTGTCCCTCTTTATTTTCAAAAGTACCCTGGGCAGGAGCGGAATGGGGGGAATGCATAGTGAAGGGGCCCCTTCCAGTCTATGAGGAACGCGTCGGAGAGGGAGCCCGGCTCGTGACCACGGAGCGAGCAGAACCTCGGGCACTTCCTGTTCCAGGACAACGCGAACAGGTCCAGTTGGGGAACCCCCCCACTTCCGAAAGATTGAAGCCACTACCTCCGGATGTAGTGACCAGTTGTGGCGAGGTAGGAACGACCTGCTGAGGTGGTCCGCCTCGTCGTTCCTGACCCCCGGGAGGTGAGGGGCAGACGTGAAAATCGTGCCTCACTGCAAAGTCCCAAAGAAGAGTCGCCTCCTGGCAAAGAGCCGAGAAGCGCTCCCCCCTGTCTGTTTATGTAAAACATGGCTGCCGTGTTGTCCTTAAGGACCTGGACCACCCTACCCTTCAGAAATTTGATGAATACCTTGCAGGCCAAGCAGACTGCCCTGAGCTTTCTGACATTTATATGGAGAGCCCTCTCGTCTAGTGACCATAGCCACTGGGTGCTCAGGTCCTTGCTGATGTGGGCCCCCCAACCCTCGTCTGAAGCGTCCGTTATCAGGGTCATTGAGGGGTCAAGTCTCTGAAGGGGATGCCCCTCAGTACCTCCCTGAGGTTCCTCCACCAGCCAAGGGAGGACAGTACCTGGACAGGAACCGTGACTCACCCTTGGAGAGGCCTGAGCTTGAGGCGAGCCAGCCTCACCACATAAGTACATGCCGCCATGTGTCCCAACAGCTGAAGGCAGTGCCTGGCTGTCGTCATGGGGGACCTGTGCAGATCACTGATTATGGCAGTCATTGTTTTGAACCGAGTCTGAGGGAGGAAAGCTCTGGCGTGGGTGCCGTCCAATGTGGCCCCATGAACTCTCTGCGCTGCACCGGGGTAAGAGTGGACTTCTGCTCGTTTATGAGCAGCCGAAGTCTGGTGCATGTGGCGCAGGTAAGAGTCAGGCTGTTCCTCAGATGGGCCCTGGACTTGCCCCGGATCAACCAGTCGTCCAGGTAAGGGAATATCTGGACCCCCTGCGAAGCAGGTGGGCCGCTACCACTGCCATGCATTTTGTGAACACCCTTGGCACGGACGAAAGGCCAAAGGGTAGGGCTGCAAACTGGTAGTGGCATCCAGCTACCATAAACCTTAAGAACTTTCTGTGACCTGGAAGGATAGTGATATGAAAATACGCGTCCTTCAGGTCGAGGGCAGCATACCAGTCCCCTGGATCTAGGGCAGGAATAATGAAGGCTAGGGAAACCATATAAAACCTGGTGCTCTGACAAACTTGTTCAGACACCTGAAGTCCAGAATAGGCCTCAGGCCCCCCTTGGCCTTGGGGATTAGGAAATATCGTGAGTAGAAATCTCTCCCCTGTTCCTGTGGAGGAACCTCCTCTATCGCACCGAGCATGAGGAGGGAGTTGACCTCCTGTATGAGGAGTTGGTCGTGAGAGGGGTCCCTGAAGAGGGACTGGGTAGGGGAAGAGTTGGGGAAAAGGCCGTAAGTGGCAAGGCATAGCCCTTGTGGACTATGCCAAGGATCCATCGGTCCATGGTAATGGCTTCCCATTTGGCGTAGTAAGGCCGAAGCCTGTGGGCAAATAGCTTGGAGTGATCCAGTGGGGACGGAGGAGTGCCACCCTCGTGCACCCCATCAAAATCTTTTATTGGCAGTATTGCCCTTGCCTGGGCCTTGCTGAGACCCCGTAGAGGGCCCTTGACGGTCGCGGCGACTGGGCGCCCGGTACCGCTCCCGACCCCTCCTAGGCTGAGCGGGTCTGGGAGGCAGCCTTGGTGGAGGCTGCGGTTGCCTCTGGGCCTGAGGCTGTGCCTGGCGCCTCGAAGTCTGGGGTGTGTGTAGCCCTAGGGACCTCAGGGTGGCTCGGGAGTCCTTTAGGGCGTGGAGCTTCTCGTCCGTCCTCTCCGAGAAGAGGCAGGTGTAATCGAAGGGGAGGTCCTGAATAGACTGTTGGACCTCCTGGGACAGGCCGGAAGCTTGTAGCCAAGAGCAGCGGCGCATAGCGATGGCCGAAGCGATCACCCTGCTAGCAGCATCCGCTGCATCACTTGCTGACTGAAGCGCCGCCTTAGCCACCGCCACTTCCTCCTGCGACACTGTGGCGAAGTCAGCGGCCTGGTCCGGGGGCAACCCCAAGGAGTACCTCTTCAGAGAGGACCAGAGGTCCAAGTTGTACTTGCCCAAGAGGGCCTGATGGTTTGCAACCCTCAGCTGTAGGGCCGCCGTAGAATACATTTTACGCCCGAAAAGGTCCAGCTTTTTGCTGTCCTTGTCCTTCAGGGTGTTGCCTTGGCCCCCCCTGGCGATCCCGCTGTTCACTGCATCCACTACGAGCAAACCTGGGGCAGGGTGTGTATAAAGGAACTCAAAACCCTCCTTGGGTAGATAGTATTTGCGCTCAGCGCCTTTCGAGGTGGGGGCTACGGAGGAGGGGGTTTGCCAGAGGGTCTTGGCTATCTTCATCACACTCTCATGCACGGGAAGGGCCAATCGTGATGGGCCTGCCATCTCAGAGACCCCGAAGAGGGGGTCCTCCTCCTCCAACAGTTCTTTAATTTCCAGACCCAGATTGTCCGCCACTCTCCTCAGGAGATCCTGGTGGGCCCAGAAGTCAAAGAGGGGGGCCTTATGGTCTCTGGCCGCTGCCTCATCCAGAGAGGAGGAGGAGGATTGAGGAAGGGCCCCTGTAGAGGGTCCTTCCTCTGGGTCAGACCCCTCCTCCAAAGGGTTGCCCTCCTGTGGACAGATTGGTAGGCGTACTGGTTGGGCCTCCAAAGAGTAAACTGAGGCGGTCCCCTGGCCCATTTGTGTACCCCAGGGCTCCCAATATGGCCATTGCCAGGGGCTTTGGGGCCATGCAGGTGCAGGCATGGGGACCTGCTGGGTCATTTCCAGGCGTCCCCCCTTGGATCCCGAGCCACTTGACCGGTGCTTATGGGCCCTGGAAGGGGAGCAGCTCTGGGACGATGAAAAGACCTCCGGTGCCAACGAGGAGAGGAGCTGCAGGAGGAGCTGTAGCTGGAACGACCCCTCCGTCAAGAAGGCTTGCAGCGACACTTCCCAGATCTAGAGCGGGAGCGGTGACACCGCGATGCTGACCTGGAGCACGACGTGTCACGTGGTGCCGAGGTGCTCGGTGCCGAGGCAGGCGGTGCCAGAATGCACGGTGTCGAGGTTCGGAAGCTCGGCGCCGAGGCAGGCAGCGTTGGGGATCGGTGTTGAGCTGGGCTCCGCACCGGGGTACCGGAGCCCAAGCTAAGGTCCCCACTTGAGGTGGAACTTAGCGCCTTCGCCTCGAGTGTTTGCCCCTGGACCACCCTTGGTGTCGTGGTGCTGGGGAGCTCAGTGACCCGGAGTCGGAGCTAGGAGGGGAGCCCGCACTCTCTACCCTCCTTGACCTCTGGGGGGAGACCTCGACTCCCGTCTCTTCCACCCACCAGGGCAACCCAACGCGGGTTTACCCCAAGACACTGGTCCCGGAACCCTCGGCCGAGGGGGGGACGGAGGCGTAGGCAAGCTCATGAGGGCGCGTGCCGCAGTGAAAGCCTCCGGTGTCGACGGCCCTTGCAGAGGCGCTCCCTCACCCCCAGGAGTCGGGGGAGGCTCTCTGCGAGGAGATGCTGATGCTGGAGTACTCTCCACGGCACGTGGCTGGGGCATCTCCTGTTGCACCCCCTGCTTTCCCGGTAGCAGGGGGGAGTCCATGTGTGCGGCCTCCCACAACTTCTTTTTCTTCAGTGCCGATAGCGGTGCCGGCGCTGGTGCCGCTGTCGGTGCCGGTGGAGCACTCCGCACCGATGAGACACTCGGTGCCGCAGGAGAACGTGACGGCTGAGAGTCCGGGCGGAGCACGGACTCCATCAGGATCATCTTCAGTCTCGCGTCCCTCTGCTTCTGGGTCCTTGGCTTGAAGGACCTACAGATCCTGCATTTTTCTTTCCTGTGTTGCTCCCCGAGGCATCGGAGGCAACGGTCGTGAGGGTCACTCACGGGGAAGGGTTTTGCACACGCGGTGCAGGCTTTAAAGCCGGTGGAGCCAGGCATGGCTCAGCTCTAGTCCCTAAGGGCACTATCACTATTAGAAAAACAATGAACTAGAACTCGAACAATAAAACTATAGCACTAAGGGATGCTACTTGCGTTTGTATGCAAGAGGCAGACGTTCCAGTAACCGTCACAGGCGGAAAGAAGGAACTAAAATCCCATCAGCATGCTTTTCTCCCTTAGAACCATCTTCTGGATTCAAATAAAAGCATGTGGCTCTGAAAAAAGATTGGGGATCATGGTGGATAATCAGCTGAATAGGAGTTCCCAATGCATTGCTGTGGCCAAAAGAGATTATGTATCCAAGGATTGCATTAGGAGGGGAATCTCAAGTAGGAGTAGAGAGGTTATTTTACCTCTGTATTTGGCACTGGTATGACTGTTGCTGTAATACTGTGCCCAATTCTGATAAACTGGAGAGGGTTCAGAGAAGAGCTATTAGAATGATTAAAGGAGTAGAAAACATGCCTTATAGTGATAGATTGACTGCCTTAAATCTATTTAGCTTAACAAAGAGAAGGTTAAGGAGTAACTTGATTTCCATCTATTAGTACCTACATGAGGAACAAATACTTAATAATGGGTCTCTTCAGTCTAGTATACAAAGGTATAACATGGTCCAACAGCTAAAAGTTGAATCTAGACAAATCATAGAATCACAAAAGATTAGGGTTGGAAGGGACCTCAGGTGGTCATCTAGTCCAACCCTATGCTCAAAGCAGGACCAACCTCAACTAAATCATCCCAGTCAGGGCTTTGTCAAGCCTCAGCTTAAAAACCTCTAAAGATGAAGATTCCACCACCTCCCTAGGTAACCCATTCCAGTGCTTCACCACCTTCCTAGTGAAAAAGTCCTCCCCCCCCCCCCCCCAACGCCCTCTCCCAATATCCAACCGAGACCTCCCCTAATGCAACTTGAGACCATTGGCCCTAGTTCCATCATCTACTACCAGCGAGAACAGCCTAGTTCTATCCTCTCCGGAACCTCTTTTCAGGTAGTTAAAGGCTGCTATCAAATCCCCCCTCATTCTCCTCTTCTGCAGACTAAACAAGCCTAGTTCCTCAGCCTCTGCTCATAAGTCATCATTTTTGTTACCATCTGCTGGACTCTTTCCAATTTCTCCACATCTTTTTGGTAGTGGGGAATCCAAAACTAGATTCAATATCCCAAATGAGGTCTCACCAGTGCCGAATAGAGGGGAATAATCACTTCCCTCAATCTGCTGGCAATGCTTTTACTAATGCAGCCCAATATACTGTTAGCCTTTTTGGCAATAAGAGCACACTGTTGACTCATGTCCAGCTTCTTGTCCACTGTAACCCCCAGGTCCTTTGCTGAACTACTGTATAGCCAGGCAGCCCCCAGTCTGTAGCTGTGCATGGGATTCTTCTGTCCTAAGTGCAGGACTCTGCACTTGTCCTTGTTGAACCCCATCACATTTCTTTTGGCCCAATCCTCTAATTTGTCTAGGTCATTCTGTATCCCTATCCCTGCCTTCCACCATACCTACCAATCCCCCGAGCTTTAAAGTATAAAAATTGTCATTTCTTTAATGGTTTTTTGTTTTCTTTTTTCTTCAAAACTGTATTTCAATAGTTGTGTTTTAATGATGTTGATAGAAGTTCAGTATGCAAACTCATTGAATGATGTACAGTAAAACCTCATTTATCTGAAACCCATTTATCCAAAAAAATCCCTGGCTCCAGAATTGGGTTATATAACCCAATATGCATCATTTGAATGTAAAAATTCTTAACATTCACATAAATTCTCCTCTGCCTTCTACACTGAGTTGTATTGTATGATTTTAATTGGGATTTCTTGACTCTCCCTCGTTGATTTATGAAGATGGTCTTATATAAAAAACCTTCAAAAAAATGAAAAGTGGAGATTATTTTCCTGAAATCTCCAGCAGACTCAAAATTTTTCATTACAACAGAAATGTCTAGGGATATGTAAGTATATAAACACAATTTCCACTGTACTGTATCTTGCATTACACTAACAAATTCATTGAATGATTTCAATTGTTCTCTCTGTACAATGTTATGATGTTTTATTTTGAATATATTTATTTGGAATATATGAGACGATACATGCAAATATTCCATACTATTTAAGTCTTATCAATAACCAGAGAGAAACTGTCAGGTTAAAAATCATATTTGTAAAAAATGTGTTTACTCATCTTAGATTAATAAATAATGAAAGAATTTTAAAGTTTAATTTCATATTTCACCACTTATGTGCTTGATTACTCTTTGCATGTCACTCAACTTGGACAAAATATCAACTTCACTTGACTAGTCAGTTTGACTCTAGTTCTTTAGTACTCAGACCATACTGCAATATTTGGGTTGGAAATACTGCAGGACAATGTTTACCTTTTGTTTCATGGAGCACCTCTGGGCTGCTGATCTACTGTGTGCTAATTTCATCTTCTTTGCAGACTTTCCAGATCCTTCTCCAATGACTCCATCGGGGCTAATAGAATTCTGCATTTTGGCAGTCTCATGAGCTGCGTATGGGGATCTATTTCTAATTTCAACTCACCTTCTAGGTGTCCATTTCCTTGAAATATATTCTTATATCCTGTTACACTTCTACACAGGGCCCACTGTAACTCTTCTCCTTCCTCCCTCTTGTTGAGGATGATGTAGTGTTTTACTGTGCTCAAATCCATGGCTTGCACTGCTCTGTGACCCCTCAGTGTGTGGTAATCCTGCATCAACCACAATAAAATCCAGATGATAACACCTCTTGTTTTGCACTGTCTTGTCAACAGCCTGAATTTATCCATTGGCCTCAGAATGGTTTTACTGTACAACATTTGAGCAAATTTTACAGTCTAACATTGCTGCCTATCAGTACTGCTGGAATTACATGGTAGCTCACTCCACAATCCAGATGGAATCAAAGTGGCTGTTGATCAGATAACAGTTGCAAAGATATTAGCTAAAAGGCTGGCAGCCTTCATCTGCAGTTCGTGTACATTACGAGCCTTTGGATCTGCTGATCTCCTGTTCACTGGAAGTTTCTACATCGTCAATCACTATTTTTTTTATTCTTGCGGGACCTGAAGCACTGGGACATAAAGTGGTTCCATTTCCTGCACCCCTTGCACCATTGCCCATAGGCTGACCATTTTTCTAGCATGTTGCTTTCCACAATATATACTCTGGACCATGATGCCTGCATTCTCAGTTAGTCTGTCTCTCTCTCCTGCTTCCTGAGTTCTGTCAGCTTGAGCCTGTGTACTTGTTCTGCATCAGTGGCTTTTACTGTTTTGCTAAATAGTTCATTTATGGCTTATTACAACAATCTGTAGCCCACTAACCCCCTTCTTTGTGTCCTATGACTGGAGAGGTGTTAACAGGCCACTCTACCTTGAATTATCCCTGTGACGGTTTGCGTTACTCACCGCCCAACTGGTGCTTCCTGGTGGTCATCTTGGGGATTAGCTCGAGGCCAGTAGCCCCTGACCACAGCCTGCACACCATCACTGCATCTCTGAAGTCTGCCTGCAGCCCCTCTTGCAGCCTCAGGAACCACAGCGTCCTCTTCATGGCGTGGGTCTCTGGCCATGTCACTGTCTGTGTTCCTCTCTTCCGGGGGAGTTTAGCTCCTACTCCAGCTCCTCAGTGGTGAGCAGGGGGACCCAGGCCTGCCCACTACTCCGAGTCCCAGCCCAGGGACCCTGTAGCTAGCAGCCTCTTGCTGCTGCCCCTTAACTTCTTCACCAGTGCTGCTTAAGTTCCCTGAGCCACCTTTTTTACTCTTCTTCAGGGCCTGTAGCTACTCAGTCTTGGCAGTCAGCTAGGAGCTTCTCTCGCTCCCCCGGTCCCTGCTAGCAGCTGCTCTGTCCAAGGGACTGCCCTCTTGCAGCCCGCTAGGAACCAGGTTCTCTCTCCTTGGGCTCCCTGTAGCAACTGAACTGGGTCTGCCCGGGCGGCTCTTTTCATATGGGCCTGCTGGGCCCCGATTGGCCACTTCTTACAGCCCGTCTCCTATTGGCTGCTTTCTGCACAGCCCCCCTATAGCTCCATTAACCCCTTTTCTACCAGTGTGAGATAGATGCCCCATCACAGTCCCTTACAATATGAGCTAACTACTTCTGCTAAATAATCTGTTCCATTTCGCTGTGATATTGGGGGTTCCTTTCCAAGACCTGAAGAAGAGCTCTGTATGACTCGAAAGCTTGTCTCTCTCACCAACAGAAGGTGCTTCAATAAAAGATATTACCTCATCCACCTTGCTGCTATTTAAACGCTTTTCTCCCGGGTTAGATCTGTCTCTCTCAATGGTTTCTCCTGTAAGCTGGAATCATGTATCCCACAAATGATCCCATCTTTAACTTGGAAATCTTTAATGTCTCCAAAGTTACCTGTGGATGCTAGCGTTCTCAGCTCTAATGTAAATATTGATTCCCGCTTCTGCGTCTTGGTTTTGGGCAAAAAAATGGTATCACTCTACAGTCTCCTTCTGTCTGGGGTCACAGCACTTATCAAACACTTATCAGCTGTTCCACTGCTTCAGGCATTATTCCTGGCAACATTCTCCCTCTCTCTTCTTGTCATTTTCCCCAGTGAGACAATAAAAAAGCTGTTCCTTCATTTTCTCATCTCCTCCCTCCTCCCCTCTGTAGCCATCTTTGTATACAGAATCAATTCTTGCTTCCACTGCTTCCCTTCTTGTGAAAGGCTTTTGTCTGGAAATCAAACTTTTCCGCTGGTCCAAGTCCCTCCATGCTGCCTGTTTGTTCTTTGCTGCTGCTTTATTCTATTAATCACGCTCTTTTCCTTGCTGTGTGTCTCATCACACTGATTGCTGCTACCAGGTTTCATGAACCTTGTGGTGGATAATAAACATGAGAGGATTCCATGTTTCTAGAACTGAACTAGCTCTTTATTAAGAGCATTATTTACAGAGGTGCTTCAACTGCAGCTAGAATTCCAGCCATGTGCGCAGAGACTGGCTTCCTGTGGCCTCCTCCAATCTCTTCCCTCCTGCAACCTGTGTTCCTCCCCCTACAGTTGATGCAGGTTTGCTACACCTTTAACCAAAAAAACCTGTTTTCAGTGATTTCCCTTTAATTTCATCATCGTATTTCGATTATTTTTAAATTTTGCAAAACCTCTTTCTTTTTTCCTGGTAAAACCAAAACTTGGGTCTTAAACTACTGGACAGTGGCTTTTTAAGATAGTCTAAAAATTGTACTGACTATATTATGGGACAAAGGAAGCAGTTATGCAGTTGAAATAGGTTAATAGGCAATGTGAACAGTCTAATTTTTATAACAAGTTCTCCACACCAAAAAGAGTACATTCATCTTTGCGTGGTTTTACAATTCAACACTGTTACTATTGTATTATTTCAGAGATAACGGAGACAGGTTTTAGGATAACTTCTTTATTTAACTGACAACAAGAAATAACTTTTCATGTAAACAGAGTACTGATGCTACTGTAACCTAGCCTGGTTGTATTCTCTTTCTCAGCCTCTATGACTGGTTCCTGTCTCAGAGCAGGAGAGAGTCTGTGAATCAACAGGAAGTGTACCACTGCACGGTATCCTGCAGAATGTGCCACAATTTCCTGCCGAAGCTTAATCCTTTCTAATGCAAGCATAATCAAACATCTCTTCCCTCTCTCATTTTCTATTAAGCTTAAAATTGACTGGCAAATCCTGTCTCATTCTTGTGCCTGCAGACTGCCCTCTGCAAGTGGCAAGATTCAAGGAGGCCAGACATAGGATGTATACAAAGTATGTGGAGCCTAGGTTCTCTGGGACTCTGTGAAGTTGCACATAAAGGAGCTTGGGGGTGAGGCTGGCTAAAGTTATTCTAATAAACAGGTTCCCCAGACTTTAGAGCTGTGAAGATTATTCTAGCCTGTGAAATGGTTCCACTCCTGCTCAGCAAAGTGTGCAGACAGGATGTTACCTCGTTAGTCTGACTCCCAAACTAAGTGGGCTGGATGCTTTGGAGAAGGTTTGCTTCTTAAAGCACATTTTAAAATAACTCCCCAGACACATTTATCAACATTTGCTTTGCTTTTGGCAATATTTAAGGAGTAACATATTGCCTCAGATTTCTTGATACGAAAGTTTGACTGAATCAAGTAGCTGGTTGCGTAACAATAACCAATGTTAAGCGTTAAGAGTTTTCTCACAGAGGAAGAGAGAAAAATCATCAACTTCACCACAGACTACTATAAGTATACAGATATTTACTTCAAAAGCAGAAGAGAAAACACAGAATACACAGGATTTTAGAAAATAATCATTAGACACTATACTACCCTGAAACTGTAAAAGCAAATTTCTAGTTCAAACTCAGTAAGGCAGGGAAACCAGACACAAAGCCCAGGACCATACATCTACATGACACTTTGAAAATGAGTTTTCTGCATATGATTTTAAGGATGCTTGTGGGAGACAAAGCTTTTTCTGTGCAAGCTTTTCATACTTTCAGTCATGTACTTTGCAAAATAATTACATTTTGTAACTTTGAGGGGGAAGGAATTCATTATTCAGAAGATGTTTCCACATTGCCGGGTTATAAAGGCTAGATCCTGCCATTCTTACTAATGAGAACAGGCTGTCTCCATCCAGTACCTACTAAGCATCCCTCCTGTTGTGAGGAAATAACAGATTTTGTGAATACAACACATTTGATTTGAGCTGTCTGCTTTCCTGCCTAGTGAGGGTCAGTGGTGAAGTACTAGGTCCAGCACTGGTGTAGATTGTCATCATCTCCTTTCAGGAGGTCTGAGTGTCTACTTTTCTTAAGGAAGCAGCTAGGTGACTTTGGTTCAAGAAACCAAAACTTGATGCTGCCAGTCTGGTTAGTTATTGGATGGAATCACATCTTCTCTTTTTGGTTCAGGTCAGACCTACCTCGGTCCCTATGCCATTCTGTTTCAGTTCCCACCTGCAGAGATAGTCAAGCTGATGCCCCCTCATAGCAGGCCCTAAAGATACAACATTCCCCAGGATGACCCCTCATCTGTGGAACAAGCTTCCACCTTTTGTCCAAAATTGCCTGGGACCTGTGAATTTCAGAGCATGCTATGAAACCCATCTTTTTTGCCCAAACATCTGCCCAGGGTGGTATTTGTCTATTGGAGAGGGAGTTTTGATAGGGAAAATCCTTCCTATTTGATTGTGTTAAGGTAGAGTTTTGAGAGGGATTTTCTGCAGGTTTTGTTTTTGTTGAATTGTTATTTTGAATTATATCAAAAAGACACCCAGAGAAACATATGGGTGCTTTTATGTCATTATAAATTGAAAGAAATAATTAATCTATAAATAAATAATGGGAGTAGCCCCTACACATGCAACTAGTCCAGTGGAGGCCCATTCACATTAATAATAGCTTTCTGGATCACACCAAAGCTTACTCAGCCCAAGATTTTGAAAAGCGAGTGCCCAATTTCAGAGCCTTTTGGCCTACATTTCAGAAGTGCTGAACACCACACCTTTATTTGCCCTCAGTTGGAGTTATGGATACGCAACACTTCTGAAAATCAGGGCCAAAGTGCCTCAAGTTGGACACTGAAAAGTCCAGACACCCAATGTCAATAGCCAATTTTGAAAATGTGGCCATATGGGCTAAACTGTGCTTTAAAAACAGTGGTCCATGTTGCAGTTGGTGTAGCTTTGCACCAGGAGCTCAAGGAGGCATAGGCAAGTGTAGGGGAAGCATGCTGCAACTACCCCCGTAACATGTAGAGTGTATTCCCACTCAGCGACAAGCCAACTCTGATGACTGATGTGGAGAGAAGGATGGGGTTATCTGCATGCCCCATTGAGACAGACGAGCGCACTCCTTGCACACTGGGGGATTTGCAATGGCTGCAGTTGTGTCAAGTCCCAGAACAGAGGAGTCAGCTGCAATCTTGCCCTGTCGTATTTGTTTTTATATACTTTGAGACTCAGAAAACCCTTTCACATCTGCATTTGCAATTAAAAACTATTACTCTGATGTGATTGTGTTGCTGCTATATATTCAGTGCATGATGCGTGCTGGTTCCATCCATACCAGCTTGTGGTTCACAAAGGATTTTGTCTTCACAATGATTGGAGCACAAGGTGTTCTGGAAGCTCTTTTTAACTGTGACCGGGTGCATTGTTTACGAATTTTTCTGCATGGAAGGAAGAGAGAGAGAGAGAGAGAGAGAGAGGTAAATCTCTGCCCTAAAACTCTGCTCAGCTGCCTGTTATCAAAAATAAAAAACAAATATTCCATTACTGGGGACCCACTGGTTCATGTGATATGGAGACTTTTCGGTAACCTGAATGAATTCAGTCCATTGATTGGTGACTCAAAATTATTGCCAACCAATGACTTTTAAGTGGACACTGAAAAGTAAGTGTGTGGTGTCAGTTAAGTGTTCACATAAAAATACCCCAGCACCCTGCGCCAGAATTGGCACACACTGGCATCCCTGTTTGTGATTTCAGCACAGGAATAAAGGCATAGAGTAAGAACTGCCTCGCCACCAAAGACATGGACCCCCAAAAAAGTGATGGGCCATGCTGGACAGGTTGGTTTGCAGCAATCTGCACCGGCATTATTTGCACTGTATCTGTTCTGTAGATACAGAGGACTTCAGTCTCCAGGGTAGTTAATCTGCACCTTTCACAAACACTAAATTCACTTCAGATTTGCAGATTATAAATCAAACACGTTCACTAAAGATGGCCTTGTGGTTTTTACTGTCATCTAAAAATGTTGCAATGAAGAGAATATTCATTCTGATGATAAAATGCTGATTTCCAACTTTCCTTTTGCTTTGATTGTCACTGTATTACTATAAATCAATAACAGTGAAGCTATGTCTATCAACAAGTGGGAGAGCATCAAATAAAGAGATGACATATTAGAATGTGCTCAACTAAGGAACAGATAATATTCTGTAAAGTATTACATACAAGGTCCTGTATATTCCAGGTTTCCACAACAGCTGAATTTGCCATGGAATTCACCACTTACTGAAGAATTATATGCCAGAATTTCAGCTTTCATTAGTTTTTAGTATGGGCCAGATTTGAGCTGATGTAAATGGAGCTTTTGGAAATGCTGATTTCAGTGGAGTTGTGCCCATTTACAGCAGTTGAGGACCTTCCCCTACATTTCTAGTGCTCTAGTTCTAATTGCAAAGAATACTTGAAAAGGTGAGTGTAAAGTAATACAGTGATGTATGCCTGAGTCTGCAGAAAGCCTGAAACAATTGTTCAGAGGAAGGTTCAGATGTCCACATTCATCTTAATGGACTGTTAACTCTGAAACCTAAATATGACAATCTGTGGCATACTGAAAATGTGGGGACAACATAAAATTAATTGAATTAAATCTCAAAATAAATAACGGGCTATTGTACTGACTTTATTCATTTTCATATTGAATTCAATAAAACTGTCCATTTTTACAGATTTATCAGAATTTGCTGCAAAATTTGAACCAGAGTGCTAGAGAATCTAAACACAGAATTTACATTTAGCTTGCCACAATGGTTAATGGACCTTGGTTACGTCCATTTATAAAGAGGAACATAGTGACCAAGATAAAACAAGCAGCCAACAATAAAGAGGAGGTACCAAAGCAATACTATTATTGTATTATTATAGTATTATTGCTATATGCAATACGGCTTAGAAATAAGTGTATGTCTTACAGGTAAAACTATTTGATTATTTTATTTAAAATGTATGCACAAACATTAAGTTATCGTAACTACATCAAAACAACATATGCCACAATACACTACGTGGCTTTCCACTCTCATGCCCTATAACAGCAGGTTAGGATACAGCATTATTGAGTATTAGGCTAAACATCTGTATAGCTCAAAGACCAGGAAACACAAAGGCAAAAAAAATTAAACCTGCTATTTTTACATCATCCTGGAAATATATGAGCTTCACTAAGTTAATAAAGTGCTGTCATATGATAAGGCCATGTTATTTTAAGGCTAAAGAAATTTCTGATTGACTGAGAAGGAAGTGAATACTGAATTCTGAATATTGAATAGTAAGGCTGTGAAATATAAATTGTCTCCCTCAAAAAGTGTCCACTCCTAGCATAAAGATAGAGCCTGAATTTATAATCTTTTTCTCCTTTGAGAAGTTGTTATTCACAAAAGAAGTCACATTGACTTAAGTAAGGATTATTGCTCTAAGTGCTTGCAGAATCAAGCCACTATTTACTATTTTTATTTTCAAGCTTAAACATAAAGGACTAACATTGTTAGTGCTCATCTAGATTCTGCTGGCTCTGTCTCAAAAGTTCAGAAATCAGATTATAATTTGCCATTTTAAAATTTTAATATGGCAACCTTACAAATTGTCGAAAAGATCCCAGTAGACAATGCATTATAACATTCACTCTTGTAAAATTTGATTAAAATCCAACACAACCTTCTAGTAATAGAGTATGTACCTTAATTCTAATCCTATGTTATATATTTCATTCACAAGCAAACAATTCACCCGATTCAATAAGCAGATCAATCAATATATTCCAATGTTATAGAGTTGCAACTGACATAAAATGTAATTATATTAAAATATCATTAGTCAATGAAAAAAACAAAAACAATCAAGTCCAAAGGCCTGATTCTGATCTCACTTACACCAGTGTAAAATAAGTGTAAGGAAAAGCAGAATCAGGGTGGCTACATGTCAAGCAAGACATTGTAATTGTGGGCTAGATCCTTTGTTAGTGTAAATCAACATAGCTCCATTGAAGTAAATGTCCTTAATGGAATTATGCCAATTGACACTAGCTGCAGAGCTGGCCCAGCATTTCTAGTTAATTAAGGTTGTGTAAACACATCCAGAGCTATTTTTTATTTTTATGTAGGAGTTGTGTTTCCTTAAAAAAGATGAGAAGAATAGAAACCACAACAGGTTTGATTAAGCAAATGAACATTTGGATGGTCATTTTACTGATGGCCAAAAGCTCTGAAGAATTTGAAATGGAAATACAGTCAAACCTTTAGAGATTCATCCATCAAACTTCATAACCCGCCTGCATTTATAAGCACGTTATCAACAATGTTAAGGTTGTGGCACTTGCTGACATAAGATATAACATTCAGAGATAAGACAGACAGTCCGTCCTCCACTTACAACATTTCAACTCCACTCTCCCCCCCCACCTCCCGCTCCCCCCCACACACACACACAATGGAGTGAAGTAATGAAAGAGTCACCTTTAAAGTTCAATTTCATGTGCCTCTATCAAGGATTTTTTTTAAAAAGAAGCATATGGCTTTTATTTGCTGGTGATAGTTGGGGTGAGTGAATGGATTTAACATCTTTAATGGTGATAAGATCCTTTACAGTTGTTAAGAAAGAGTATTTGCCATTTCCTCTGCTTTTCCCTTTGATTATTATAGTAGTGTTTGACGTGCGATAAGTTAAAGACTTCATTAGAAATTCTAATTAAAAAGAATTGTATTTCTAGTCCACTAGAGACCAAAGGTATGTATGGAAATGAACCAAACATTCAATAGAAGATTGGTATATGAAGCCCACTGTGTGCTCTTTTATGTTAAATGTCTTGTCAATTGAGGAGTAAAGATTAAATTTTGCTTGTCTTTATAGTAACTGAATTGGTGACAGCACATTCTTCTGTTGAAAAGGATAAAACACCCGTCACCCTGCTAGGAGATAAGGACATGCAACAAGAAAAAATATACGCCTCTGTAAGCATGAGACCTAACTTCTCTCTGCAATTTTATATATTCAGTGGCACCTGGCCAGCATATCACTTCAGCACACGCTTAAGGTTAAGTGAGTGAATCATTCCAATAAACTCATTTCTTGGGAATGTTTTTTGGGAATTCAATAACTTTACTAGGAATAATCACATGCATAAGGCTTTGGTCTAATTTTGAAACATGGTGGAAGTCCTACCTATACTACAAATTGGAATCAGATTCTCTGACATGGATGAGCAGATATGTGCCACACAAGGCGACAAGCTGAAGAAATACCAGTTCTACAAACAGGATGAAATCCTGGCCCCGTTGAAGTCAATTGGAGTTTAGCCATTGACTTCAGTACAACCAGGATTTCACCCTTTATGTCTAAGTATGAGCACCTGGGCAGTTTGTTATAGGTGTCATACAAAACAAAACATAAATAAACATCAAGTCCATAAAAATGCATGTCCATAATATACACCCAATGCCCTG
This sequence comes from Emydura macquarii macquarii, assembly GCF_026122565.2. Taxonomy (NCBI): domain Eukaryota; kingdom Metazoa; phylum Chordata; order Testudines; family Chelidae; genus Emydura; species Emydura macquarii. The sequence goes on along the minus strand of NW_027132813.1, from coordinate 22,489,401 downwards.
ACCCACTCAAAACATGAAAATAAAATAAAGTTACTTTCGTTCCAACATTGTGTGCCATTCCCAGCTGTTAATCTAAAAGAATAACTCCACTCCCTCCCCCCATCAAAAAAAAAAAAAAAAAAAAGAATTCATGAAGGTGCAGGTGCTCCATAGCTCAGACTGAGTAGTGAACACTCTAGGAGGGGTCTTTGAGCCAATAGCAGAAGCACATTCACTGACAAAATGGCTCTTGGAGTATATCTGCATGGCAATTATACACCTGCAGTTGGTCCGGGTCAACTGACATGGGCTCTGGCTGCAGGGCTGTGAAATTACCCTGACCCCGACCATCTACAGAGCAATTTTACAGTCCTGGAGCCTGGGTCAACTGACCTGGACAGTTGCAGGTGTTTAATTGCTACATAGACATACCCTTGGTTCTCAGGCTTAATTACAGCCTGTTCTGTGAAGTGCTAAGCATCAACTTCTAGAGGGTTTTGTTATTTCCTGAGATACATAATATATTCAGTGGAGGCCTTAGTCAGAATTATAGGTGCAGCCTTGTAATTTACCTTAGCTGGCCCATAATCTTTTCATTTTATGTCAATGGACTTTGGATCAGGCCTTAAAGGCCCAATCCTGTGAGGTGCTAAGTGCCCTCTACTACCAGTGAATTAAAGAATCTTTAACTCTTCAGTGACAGTTCCTAAGTGGCCGCTTTCAAATTCATAGATTTTAAGGCCAGAAGGGCCCATTATAGTCATCTAATCTGACTTCCTGTGTAAAACAGGCCATAGAACCTCACCCAGTAATTCCTGCATTGTGCCCATAACTTCTCTTTTAGCTATAATGTACGTTTTAGAAAAAATCCAATTAATTAATCCAGGCATAATTCATGGATAGTCCCTATGCCATTAAGTAAAGGACGAGGTAGGAGATCACTGCATGTGGAAAAGCTATTTTATCTGAATTCCAGAGAGAGGATCTATGAGCAGAAACTAAAATAACATACAGTTATAAGCTGGAGGAGCGTACAGTATGGATGCGCAAGATACCACTTCGTCTCTGCATAGCATAGAGATACTGAAGGACCCACATCACGCATGCAATCCTCATTTGGAAAGCAAGAAAGTGAATGATACATTTTACTTCTTTAAAAATCTGTTTGGCCTGGTGTGTGTCATCTACTTGTTACATTACAGTAAGGTTTTTCAGCTAAGTTTTGCACATAACCCAAAAAAGTAAGAGTAACTGGGAGGAAATGGCTCAGAGGGCACAAAGGGTGTCAAGTCTGCGATGAACCTTAAACACTCTTTTTTAAATCAACTGCTTTTTGAAATGCTCTAAAAGCAAGGAGCGAGTGTGTTGCTAAGTATCAGGCTATTAGACAGCAGTTCCAAGAGGACCTTGTTGGTTACACTGAGAGCCTAGCACAGATGACAATTTGTACGGCATACAATTTATGAGATTCAAGCGTCGATGTCTAGAGATGCTGCTGTAAGGCCTGGACATCATTTAAATACTTTAAGAGTTTGCTTTAAATGTATGAGATGACTCTTTTCCAATACTACAGAAGCTTCTACCACTCATCCCCTCCTTCCTGGATAGTTATTTTCAGATTTTACATCAATATTTATGGAGACAAACTATTCTCTGTGAACAACAGTCATTCTTGTTACTTTGGAAATGATACTGCCAACATTTCTTACTAGCTTTATATTGTATTTTCAGAAAACAGGTCACCATTACACCTGCTTATGCATTGCTCAGGTAGTTTTATTCTCTGATTCTCAGCTTTAGCTATTAAAGACAAAGTAACAATTTCATTGTAACACTTCTTTGTGGAGAGGAAGGATCTTGGTCCTGTGTTTAAGGCACAGACTAATATTCAAGAGAGCTGGGCTCTATTCCCAGATCTGTCACTGGCCTGCTGGGTGACCTGCAGCAAGTCAATTCACATTTCTGTTACCCTGCGTCTGCCTTGTCTACTTAGATTGTAAACTGTTTGGGGCATGAACTATCATGTGTTTATACAGTGCCTAGAATAATGGCACTTTTAGGTACCACTGTAACATAAGTAATAAATAACAAACAATATTATTAATAATAATATAGTTCTAGCTTTGACACAGATTTCATTCATGACCTTGATCAAGTCACCAAATCTTTTATGCCTGTTTCCCCTCAAAATGGCTTAATTCACTAATACTTGTAAGTGTTTTGAGATCATCAAAAGGCACTATTGAGGTGCAAAGTATTATAAGTTTAAGAGTTTTTTGGAATTTATGTTTGGACCATTACTTTAGTTCTTGAAAACTCACCCTCTTTAGTTCTAATATTAATTCTTTTCAACTATTTCTCCATTTTGCATTTCTGTTTACCTGTAGCTTCTGTGATCCTCTTACCTTGCCAGGAAAGTGATCTGATTATTTAGCCAGGCTTCATTAACAGATTTCAGTATGGGAGTTTCTGTTTCTGCAATGTCAGTTACAATGCTGTTCAGGGTATACAAATTAATTTAAAAGGAAGTGAAATAAAATTAAATATTTGATAATTTGCTAAATCTTGCTAAAGAGGGGAGGAAAACAAGCTGTTCTCATTTAACTCTGGCAATTTAAAATGTGGTAGAAAGCACTGCCTTTTGCTCTTAATTGAACAGTTTGATGAAAGAGTACAAACACATTCATTAAAAATGTAATTTGCTTTTATTTATATAAAAGATTAACACTCACTCCTGTCCCTCCCCCTCACTCCATTTATTCACAAGCACAAGGTCAGATTCTCTGCTCCTATTAGGTGAATTCCATTTACTTCTATGGAGCTACTCTCAATTTGCACCAGTGTGTAAGAGAGAGGAGAATCAGGCCTTCTGTTCTTTGCTGGTGTTTAATCATTTCCTACAGTTTAACTTTCTACAGGTGCATACCCCTCAAGCACAAAGCATGTTCTTGAGTTTTGTGAGCTCAAATCTCAATCTTCTTGTTCCAGCCTAGCCTAACTGATAATCAGACACATTTCCATTTGTCACGAACAATAAGTGAACCTCAAAAGATGGAAATGTTTTGTTCAGTTTGTATAAGTTATCGAAGTTCAGATATTTTTCTCAGATTTTTTCCTACTAAATGGAGATTCATTAAAAAGAAGATTACCTTGAATTTACCAATATATACCCATCCCATGGAGCTGGGAAAGCCTTCTACAAGTACACTGAATAATTTATTCTGTGTTGGCCAGGAGACAAATCCTGTTTCTCCTATTTTTCACCTCACATATATAGATTCTAAGTTTGCTTTTTACCAATGATCATCCACTTATTTTTCAGAAAAAACTGTCCTTCTGGACCTAGATGATTAAAACATGATTTAAAGCTAGATCCAAAACATTATCCACATGACAGTGGACATTTTTTCTGAGCCTGGCAACAAAATAAGGGGAAGATGACTCAACAAGTTGGCTAAAATTGGAATAAAATGTTATTTTTGATTCATCCTGAAATACTACTGCTGTAGCACAGTAACTCACAATTCCACTGTAGCATCTTTCATTATTACAACAACCCTGTGGGATAGTGGTTATTACATCTGTTTTAGAGACAAAAAAGGAGAGTTCAGAAAGACTAATCAATCAGCAGCAGAAGTGGCACTAGAACCCAGGAGTCCTCAACTTGTGCTTTAAGCACTAGACAGTGTTTCCCATTCTGCACCAGGTACCATGATTGACATTTTTCAAGACAGTGGGTTTAGACACACCTTTTTCATTAAGGAGTTCCACTATACTGCACTGAAAATCTCAGCTCAGACATTTAATCGGTTAGGCCCAGATTCAGCAAGTGCCTAATTTTAATCATGTGGGTAGTCCCATTGATTTTAGTGGAATTAAGACTGCATGTGTGCTTAAAGTTAAACACATTTGAACATAGCACTTTGCTTTATAGATCAATTTCTGAAGATGACTATATGTTCAAAACACCACTGCTAATGTTAGTTTCTGTTTTCAATAAAAATATAAGAAAATCCTGTTTTTCATTTTTCTTGTGTGTTTAGCTCTGTAGGAAAAGACATTTGATCCTTTAAATATTTTCCCTTAGCAAAACATAGCACTACATGAAATAATATTACCTGACTTTCTGCAATTATAATGTTGAGTAGGATTTTATTTATTAAGAAACCTATCTGCAGTACAAGAAACTTTTTGGGGGAAGTTGTGGGGGGTAATGGATATTTACTAGCAAATTCTTTTTTGTTTCTTTTTCTTGCTTTGTGTGATTACTTCAGGATAATTGGTTTTAGCTGAGCATTATTGGTCTATACAGTATATTTTACAGTGTCATGGGCTATAATCTCATCTGAGGTTCAGGGAAATTGATAACATTTTTCTTTCATTAATAATACATATTATTTTCTTGCAAGAATATATGTTCTGACTGCCTATTTTTGGATGAGCGTCTTGGAATTCTGTGACTGATACAATGCAACATGTAAGCACTGTGAATAAGAGGTTATTTGTCATTTGGAAAGGATTGAGAATCAAAATTATTTATTATTTACCAGAAGGAGATTGAGGGCAAAATTCTCCTCACTGAGCTGCACTCCAGAGCTCTTATCTGACACACCGATCTCTTGCATAATCGGCATTTACATTCCATATAGAATTTCCATTGCAGAATATGGAATAAAAATACACTGCAGGCAAGAGAGGAGACTTTTGCCATAAGTTGCTTTGATATCCTGAATTCAAAAAGTATCTCCATTTCAAAGACCAGAAAAATATTATTATTGTATTAATAAATTCACCATTATCCCAGGTGGTGGTAGTTGCTTTATTTATCGGACATTAACAATTCTACTTTCATCCAACTATCTTAGCGCTCTTGGTGGACTTTAATTAAATTTCACAGCATCCTGGTGAGGTAGGTAAATAGTCATTTTACAAATGAAGAAATTAAAGAGAGGTTATTAATATTATTATTAGTAGTACTATTATTATCCTAGTACCTAGAAGCCCCAGTCATGGGCCAGGACCCCATTGTAATGTACAATGGGCAATGTACAAACACAGAACAAACAGAAAGACCCTGCCCCAAAGAGCTTACATTTTAAGTTTCTTGCCCTGGATCATGCCAGCAAGACAAAGACAGAGGTGAGAATAACACTCAGGAATCCTGACTCCAAGTCAGGTCCTTGCTTTAACCATTAACACAACACTCCGTTTGTATTTTTCATATAAATATTTTCACCTCCTAAAACAGCACAAGTTACGAAACCAGCCAGTCTTGTCCCCCTTACATGTTTGACGAGCAGATAACTATCTTTGCTGTTGGCTTCTGCAGCCATTGTGTTCTCTTCAGTATTTTATATTTAAAATCTCTGTAAAGTTCTGTAGTTCTTTATGTAAGATACAAAGAGACAATGATAAGTATCACTTGTTTCAATAGCAGCCTCATTGCATGAATGATTCTGGGGTCATCCATTTAAAAGACCTTAGAAAGTTTTAAAAATATATTAAATGAATGAAAAAAGAAAATAATGAATGCACTAAAGCATAAATTGGCACAGATTTAAGCTTTCTAATATAATTTCTAAATGAAGAATCCAATAAAGGAGGGTTACTTTAAATTAAAATCATGATGTGCCCAATTTTGATCTGAGTCTTAACAATGTGAAGTTCATTGCCATTGTATGTCTTCACAGCTCTGTTTATATGCCATGTGTTTTATCTGATTTCTAGTTTTATGGGCAAATTAAACACTGTGAATCCATCTGGTACAAAGAGAGTAATTCTAACCCACCCAGCATCCAGTTTTTGCAAATTACTTTTCTCACATAGTTCAAAAAGTTTTTAAAATAACATTTCTTTAAAGATAGGTACTTTGTAATATTTCAGTATTACAAGCTTAAATAGCTAAGGTGGGTTATCTGAGATTTCCTGTAATAGGCTAAATGGCAGAATTCTCTCTCAGTCTAAAGTAATAAGTCCTTAGATCACATGGGGGCAGGAGGAGGGAACTAATTTAACTCTTAAGCTATTATTGCATTGTAAACTCTCATCTACCTTATACTATATGCTAGTGTATATTACATTTTGTATAATTGAAATATAGTTTTAAAATGTTGCATACATTTTGAGATTTTGGTATTTAAGACAACTGTGCTTGTCTGAAGAACATTTTCCTTAAGTTCTTTTAAATCTCTACTAATGTGCCTTTGATATAGAAACTGGGTTTCATGTACAGGAAGACTGCTCAGACCATGTCTGAACTGGGAAAGTACATCTTGTTAGCAAACCTGTCAGCTAACATGTCACTAACATGATGTGAAACATGACTTCATCCTTTTCTCACACGATATATTATCCCAGCGTAGAACTGGTTTTAGAGATTAAGGGATTTCTGGGATTTAAGTTCATCAGCAAGATAAAGAACAGTCCATCCTAAAGGCTTTCGCCTAAGTTAATGCGTCCAAGGAGCAGGGAAGGTTGTGTTCACCAAACTCACACCTTATACAACTTCAAAAAGGTAGCCTTTGAGGGAGGGGATTGTATAATAATGATAATGAAATACACTGTATTATAGAGACAGAATTGTATGGGTGGGATACATGCTTATTGACATCTGAGTTTAACAGCTGATTTAGACCCTGATTGAAGTCAATGCAACTTCACTATGTGCTGAATCAGAACGGTGATGTCCAAACTATGTGAATGAAGACAATCTACCTATGGCCTGGATTACATTAGAAAATTAAGTCAGCTTAACTACATCAAAAATCCATACTCTTGAGCAACGTAGTTAAGACAATTTAACTCCCAGTGTAGACAGCACTAGGTCGACAGAAGAATTCTTGCATCAGTCTAGCTACTGCCTTTTGGGAGGTGGATAAACTACGCTGACAAGAGAACTCCACCCATTGGCATAGATAGTGCCTGTGCTGAAGTACTACAGCGGTGCAGCTGTGTCATTGTAGCATTTCAATTGTAGACAAGCCCTATTTTATGATCCCCATCACCATAGTATCTGAGCACCTCCCAGTCTTTAATGCAACTATCCTCACAACAGCCCTGTGAGGCAGGGAAATACTAATAGCCCCATTTTATGGCTGGGAAACTAAAACACAGAGAGACAAAGGCCCAGCTCCATAAAGGGACTTAGGTGTTGCAACGCTGAATGTTTCTGTATTGAACTTTTAGGCTATTAGAAAATCACAGTAACAACACTGTAAGCCACAAACCGTGAGTTAAATGCCTGTGTCCCTGTACAATGAATGGGGAGAGACAGGTATCTTAGAATGTGATCCGCAAGGCTAGCTAGCGAGAGTGTGTCTGAAAAGCCCTGCCCCTCTCATGGAGTTCAGCGCCTAAATTCAATCTTTAGGGAGGTGTCTATCTCTGCTTATAATCCATGAACTGGTGGAAGACAGGCATTTGGCCACCTAAGTCATGAGCTCAGAGGTCATCAAGTGGATTGGGCCCCTCAACTGAGTTCACACAAAACAGGGAGGAGAAGAAGTGGCTGTTCCTTAAAACCTTTAGCCCAGTGGATAAAATACTAAGCTGGAATGTGGGAGACTCCTGGCTCAAGTCCCCCTCCTCATGAGAAGGGGGAGAGGGATTGGATCTACCCATCTCTCTGGTGAGTGCCCTAGCTACTGGAATTTGGGATATTCTGATGTAGGATTCCCTCAATCTCTGTTGTTGAAGTTGTTCCACTTTAATTGAATAATTAAATATTAATTGGGCCAATGACTCGATAGCCTAGAGGTTATAATCAGTGCCTTTTCAAGCTGCCAATAATGTATGACAAATTTCAATATATTTCAGAGGTAAAGGAACCTGGAAAATATATTTATATTGATTTGTTTGTCTGAACAGGAAATAACTGCTGTTCATCATCAGTAACGCTGCCAAGCCTTCAACTGATTGCTTATGGGTGTAGTAGTGCCCCTCCATGCAATCAACTGAAGGCTCAGGGCCTAATCTGTGAGAAGGCCCTGCAAATTAGAGATGAGCAAATGCTCAGACCGTGCTGTATCCAGTTTCAAAATCTGATGCAAATTTTGCAAATTGGGTCTCTCTTTACAAAAGGTGTTGAAAATCTTAAAGTGAAAGGTAAAAAGAAGGTTTTTTTTGTTTTTTTTTTAAATGTAAAATGTGATAAGTAAGGCCTGTGACCAGTTCTAAAAATTGAGATGGTGTGTGTGTGGACAGATATTTTCACTAAAATAGTGACTGAGTGCAAATCGAAGTATATACTTTAATCTATAATGCCCTACTCAGCTTTGGCCCTGGGTACATCAGACTCCCCCCACTCCCACTCCCCACTTGCCACTGTGGCAGCCGAAGTCAGCAAAAGTGTTTGCGTGCAGAGGCAGCAGATTCAACATTTGAGGCAGGTTATTCACTGGGCCCATTTACACTGCGGATATTTGTACTAATGTAGCCAATGTCAAACAAGGATTAGTTGCATTGGTGAAACCCCCATATTGCAAAGGTGCAGCTGGGGACTTTGCACGATATAGCCACAATGGTCCAAATATTCTCAGTAGAGACAAGCTATCAGTGAAAGGCACTTGACTCTGGAATTCATTTTCCCCACTGCTCCAAAAGAATCAGGGGGTTGGACTGGATGACCTCCTGAGGTCCCTTCCAACCCTAATCTTCTATGATTCTGAACACTGGCCTTTATCTGACAGTGCAAGCGTCATCTCTTTTCTCAAGCATTTCCTATGGGGTTGGATGTGGTGGAATGTTTATACCTGGGAAATGTCCTTTTTCTTTTGTGCCTTAAAAATAATAAATACATAACAAAATCGGTCTGAAATATTATATGTATGTCATAAGACATACATGCATAAATAAAAATAAGGGTGGTGTCAGTTTAATATGGGATATATCCTTTGTCAAGGCAATATACTATGTATTCTGCAGGTGTAAGAGAGATGGACTCAATGCAGGAGGTTCCTTCCATCTCTAACTAATGTGATCCTGCTAAGAAAAGAAAGGAAAAAAAACTAATAAAAGATATTCTGTTCATATAGTGAAAGTTGTTTGTAAATTAAATCATGATCTTGAGCTACAAGCTGAAGTCTCAGATTTATTACATAAGTTACATTCTGAACCCCATCAAAATCTATTTTATTAATCCTTTTATTATTGGGTGTGGGGCAAGATAATTGCTAATATCTGTCCCCCACCTTCTCATTTGGATGTATTAAACAAAATCAGAGCAGGATTAAGTAGTATTAAAAGGCCCATCCTACTATTTTTTAGGAGCTTTTGTTTTTAATATAAAGCAGATGCCTCAAATTAAAGTAGACACATGCCATATAATTAAAATATAGTATTATGATGTATCTAGGGAAGCACTTTCTACAGGAGGAGGATCACGTCACAAAGTATAAAAATAGCTTCTCTGCTGCAGTGTTGGT